>NW_027269261.1:11870182-13070182 GCF_023055355.1 Agelaius tricolor | reverse complement strand
AGGGGGAGGCAATGGCTCAGAACCAAGAGGGTTCAGTGTTGAGACCCCTCGGCCCCAGGGGGTGAAAGTTGGGGGGGACAAGTGTCCCAAAGGTGAGACTGTGCTCTTTTTGGAACGGGACAAAGCATCCTTAAAAGGAAAACCCTAGAAGCAGCTCTGGTCCATGTGCAGTGGTGAGAGCACTGGGCATTGAAGGAAGAGGTCACAACGGCAGATGTTCTCCGTGCGGTGCCATGAGTGACATGGAAACACACGAGGTTTCAACTGTGTTTCCTGGGGAAGCCTATGGCACAAGAGGGACTCCTCTCCTCTTGATGAACTGAGAATTGATTATCTAAAGGGTGGTGATGGACCAAGAGTTGGTGATCTGAGGGATAGATGTACTGGAAATTTGGTGGGGGGAGGAGGAAATGTTTATGGAAAGTTTTCATTTTCCCTGTGTGTTTCTTGTTTAGTTAATAAAGGTTTCTTTTCTTTATTTCTAAGTGGGGGCCTGCTTTGCTTATTCCTGGTCACATCTCACAGCAGACACCAGGGAGCATATATTTTCATGGGGGCACTGGCATTGCGCCAGTGCCAAACCATGACAATTGGTTTACTATCAATATTTAAAATAATAAATGACTGCATAATTCATAATCATAAACCACGATTTTGCAGTTTTTAACCATACATTTATTTTCTGTAAGATGTTAATGCATGGTGTGAAAATAAGTAGAACAGAAATTCAAACAAAAGTAACATGACTGATCAAAGGCAAAGGGAAGGAAAAGAACATCCTGAACACCACCACCAACTCACAAAGAGTTAATTGTCAAAATTCCTAGTGTGAGCAATGGAGCTGTTGGAGCTGCTTTGTGAAAAACAGACACCAGAGATTTCATAGCACAAATACTAAGCAGTTACACAGAGATGCCTCTCAAGTCACACTGGAGGCAGCAGAGGGGCAAAAAGGCTGTTTGCCTGTTCTCCTGAGCTTTCCTAGGCCAACTCTGGAGGGCTACAGCATCCTGACCATTAGCATCACCAGGATGAAGCAGCTGCCTAAATCTGCTCTACTTCCCCACTTTGAACACATGAGATACATGCCCAAAAGGGAATACAGAAAGTGTTGGGATGGTTCTGCAGAATGCACATTGGGGTGAGACATAGAAACAGCCAGAGCTTGAGCTGAATGACTGGCCAGAAGCAGAGTCAGGAGGTTATTACCTGATGTTTCCCAGAAAAGCCTTTTGGGAAATGACTATGTCATCATATACATTCAGTGTAATGTGTGTGTTCCTGAAAAATTACTTTGGAGAAAGCACATAGAGTTTTAAAAATCTTCCTGGGAATCCCCGTAGTGCCTTCTTCCCTCTAAAGCAAGGTAATTTTGCTGCCTCTGCTGAAAAGATAAAAAGATTTGAACAATAGGGCAACAGAGAGTAACAGCTTCTCTCTCAGATTGCAGTCCAGCCCTGAGGAATCAATCATGTAAGCAGTTACTTAAAGTCTGAGAATGTTTCATAGGCTGGGCAGCATGGAAAGATTTTTGGGAACTGGGCAAGACACACATGGCCACGCAGGTGGAAATTGCTAGAGAGATGCTATAGACTTCTAGTCAGCATTTGAGTTGGCCACTGCTGTCTGTGACCCCTGCAACATCGAGGAGGGGCCACCTTCAGGACAAAAGCTGTGTCTGGAAATTAAAAAACAAGTTCATTTTGGCCATCTGAGTAGTGAAGAGGGAGGCTGGGGGCAGTTGCTTCCACATGCCACCCTTCACAAATAAATACTTGGAAAGGACAAGTATCTTCTGCCTCATCCAATTCCTACTTTGGCTTCCCTAGGTTCTCTTTCAGAGTAGTATTATACCATCCTGACCTTAGAAGTGATTCAAATAACAGGTTTTTATTTTCCTTCCCTTCCCATCCCATCCCTTCCCTTTTCTTTTTCAGATATGGGTCTATATTTTTTAAATTTCTTAGTTCTTTTCTTTCATAGAGTCCTAGCCCTTAAAGCCCTACATTTAAGAGAACTAAGCCCTGGCAAATGAAAAAGAAATAACGGTAAGCAAGTCGCTTTTGGGAGTTCAAATTTAATCCCAAGACACTCAGACAAAGGAAAAAAATTAATTTTCATTTGATTTTTAGTTTTAATTTGAAAATAAACAATTTGGATCCACTAGATTCAGATGCTGTCTTAACAAGATATGCAAAACTTATTTTACTGAATTACTTAATTCAAATACCATTGTTGTGCAGTTAGGATTTTCACGTTGGGAAACTATCTAGAAAGGAAAAAAAATTTCAAGAATGATCATCTGAAAAGAAGGAAAAAATTGCAAAATCTTGTTTGGAAGTCTTAGAAGGAAGACGTAAACATCTTGTCACTTGCAAGTAGGGGGAAATTTTGAAGACTCTCAATGCAAAAGTCTTAACAGGCATTTCTGACCCATTTGATTTCCTGTCTTTACTCTCCAGTGGGCCCATCTGTGGTCAAGGTCACCCTTCTCTTAGTTAAGGAGTATCCAGTGATGCTTACATGCCTTGTTCAGATAGTTTGCCTTCAAAAAGGCTTCAAAATACAGCCTATTCCTTTGGATCTCTGCATTCAATTGTATGTTATGTTTTTGCAACAAGGGAAAAAAGCAGGGACAGGTACCAAGTCCTTCTGTCCCACAGTATGCAGAAAAAAAAAAATCTGCCTTTATAAATACAACACTGATGCTGACTGGCTAGAGCCTGCTTACCCTAATGAGCTTAAAATCTTATTTGCAGAGGACATCTGTCAGGGCAGAAGTGAGGTACGCAAGTGCTCTTAATCCATTAGCTCTAAATCCAGCCGAGCTCTCACACTCCATTTTTTGAATCAAAGAAGAAAACCCAAGTGGGAACCTACAATGGAACAGGGCACAACTTCAAGAGCAGACCCTATGCAATAAGCACATGGGATTTTAAGGAGAGCAGCTAAGGAAACTGACAACAAAACTGGGATCGTGATGGAAAACTCCTGAGGCACAGGACAGTCTGCAGCTCAGGATGACACAGTGAGTTTGATTTTTTTTTGTGTTTTGGATTTTTGATCAAAAATAAAGACGAAGTAAAGATGGGCTGCACACCTTCTCGCAGTGAGACTGATAGCACTGCTGCAAGAATTGGTCTTAAGGCTTTGAACAAATCCAAAAGTGTTTTGCCAATTGATTCGAGAGATAAAGGAATCCCTCTGCTGGTTAAAGGTTCATCTTGCTACACTATTGATGAGTATGGGATTCAGAGGAAGGACTACCTGGAAGAAGAGGAGGAGGATAGACTATCAGAGCTGGACAAAAATGATAATTTGCACTTATCTTCCAAGGCTCATTCAGATTCCCAGATTTCCAGGGAAGACAAGAAAATCGAGAGGACAGCCACAGATGCTGAAGTCATTATGTCTGAGCTGATTGAGTCTCAAAAGCACATCACTGAGTCCATAGAGATCAGAAAGCAAACCTCCTGTGAATCAGAAGCATCGGCTTTCATCTGGGACGACAGGAATGAAAGCAACGCAAAGCAAATCCCAAAGAAAGGAAAGAAGAAAAAAACCCATAAGCTGGCAAAGCAAGGTCAACCCAACAAAAGTAAAGAAAAGTCCATTGTGGCCCCATGTGAGACAGAGAAGAAGGTGGACTTCCCAGAGCTGCTCGTCAAGGCTCACCAGAGTGCATACGCCTACTTACACCCCAACCTGTCCAAGTATGAAACTATTCTGCAGATGGCCAACCAGGCCACCCAGACTCAGCTCTTCCTGCAGCAGATGATCAGCTTCCTCGTGCTTCGCTTTGATGAAATCAACCAGCTCTTGGAAGAAATTGCCAATGATGGAGAAAATCTTCTCAAGGATGTAGGTGGGAATCTGGCATGGCCGGCTGGAAAGGATGATTTGAAGGAGCACCCTGATCTTCTGCAACAGCTACTGCAGTACACAGTGAACAAAATGCAGTTGGTGAGTGGGATGCTGGCCTCCCTCACATCCAACGCCCTGCAGGAGACATGCAGCTACCTGCAGTCTGCTGCAAGCAACTTGGAAGGCAAACTGAAAGCAAAGCAGAGCTTTGATGAGCACCTGCTACGGACAGTAAAGCTGCTCGAAGCCTCAACTGTGGGATCCTCTCAGTCCCACGGTGATGACAGGACTCTCTGTTCTGAGGACAGTGGCATTGGTGTGGACAACGAATCCCTCAAAGAGTTCAGTGCTCTCAGCCAGCATGGAGCACAGCCAGGTGAGTCCTGTGCACATGGACATCCATCCCGAAAGCATGCCGGAACCGCGGAGCGTGTGAGCATGGGCACAGCTGCTCCCCATGGCTGTGCTCTTGAAAGGCATTTTAAAGATGTGTTTCATTCATCTGCGCAAAGCAGGGAAGAGACTTCTTGTCAGGGTGGAGTAGCAGAGGGCACTTCTACCATGTCCCAGTATGCAAGCTTGAGCAAAAGCCGTTCCCACAACTCCTTGCAGTCTGATTCTACTCAGGAAGGTGAACATTTCAAAATCTGTGAATCAACAGATTTTCCTTCAGATGAGGATGAGGATGATGACGATGATGATGAAGAAGAGAGCACGCTGGGGGAGGATGATGACAGCACAAGTTTATCAGAAATGGGGAAGGATGCTCTGCCGAGGTCCCTGTCTTCACCTGCGCTCACTGATAACATTCAAAGGCAGTCCATCAAAAGGACAGAGAATGCAGATACAGAAGAAATCATTTTGAAGATGAAAGATGCCATTAGTGAAAAAATCAAGTTTGTCCCAGCTAAATCCAGGCGTAAGGAGTGGATAGAGGATGAGAGTGGAAGAGCAGTCCTAGCAAAGAGGCCCAGTACAGCAACAGGCAGACAGAGAAGGTTTGGGAAACAGCGACGGTCCAGGTCAGAGGAGTCCCTCAGAAGCCAGGCAGAGGACCCGACTCTCCTAGAGCTTCAGAGGACTCAAAAAGAGCTCAGCAAAAGGCTGGAAATGTTGTACAGAAAGGATAGAGCTAACAACCTGGAGTCGTGGAAATCAAGAGCAGCACCTTATTTGCAGGATGAGCAAGTTACATCTAGGTCCTCCCGCAAGCTGAAGGCAGGCCTCTCAAAAAATTTCAGCATCCTGCCTAACCAGGATAAAGTCCCTTTGTTCACATCTGATCAAAATCCTGTCCTGAATGAAAAGAGAGTCAGGAAGCCTGTAATAGCTACTGTGCCTACCCAGGAGACATCAGGAGGCAAAGAAAATGAGCTTCCTGGAGCACAAATGTTGAGTGGCAGCAGCTGTACCCCCCGGCAGTCTGTCAAAAAACTGATTGAAACCTTCAGTCCTACTGATGATCTTGCAAAAGCCAAACCTCTAAGATCATTAGGACCAATAAAGTGCATCAGAAAATTTGGACTTCCAGTCATCCCACCCACCGCTCCCTTTCAGAGAGGCCTGGCACCTTTAAATCTCAAGCATCGCATTTTGCCAGTAGAAGACACAAACACCAGTGATGTTTCTTCTAGCTTTCCAAATGCCTTTCTTCCTGCACCACCTGCAGAATTAAGCAAGAAGGATACAAAGGAAGAGATTGATGAAGACACTGAGAACCTGCCACCACCACCACCTGAAATGTTAATGGACACTTCTTCTGAAAATTTATCCGAGCCTGAAGAAACTGCAAGAATAGAAGGAAACTCTTCAGAAGATGCCAAAAAGACCACCAAACCAGAATTGCATGCTGCTAAGAAATCACAAGTTTCCCCAAAAATGAAAGCCTCCCTTCAGTCCATCGACTTACTGCCAAACAAAAATATCAGTGGCCCCAGTGGGGTGACTAATAAAGGTCTAAGGAGCAGCAGGTCAGGGGATGAGAAACCGCACAGGTACTCCCTGGAGCTGAACCCTACCAGCGTGCGCATCCCCAGCCAGGAGGAGATTTTGGAAACCCAGAGGAAAGAGGCTGCGGATTTATACAAGCAAACCCATAAAATCATTCCTCTTCAGAACCCCAGTGGGGTTTCAGCCCCACACAGCAGCCGCTCAGAGAGCAAGGGGCCCAGCCCACCCGCGCCTTCAGTGCCGCGCCAGAAGCACGGCTCTCCCGAGCCGCTCCGGAGCGGCGACAAGGGCTCACTGTTCACCAGGAGGGTCTCCCCAACGAGAACTGCTCCTTCTTCACCAACTGAGAAACGGCTTTTCAGCCCCCCAGCGCATCACAGACATTCTCTGCACGCTTTCAGCAACACTCAGCCGAGCTCACCCAGCATGCAGAGGAAACCCAGTCCCCCCTCCAGCCCCAGGGTGCCCAGCCCACCTCTGCAGAAGAAGCTGCCCTCTCCACCACCACAGAGAAAACCACTCAGCCCTCCTGTGGGGCACAGACAGAGCTCACCCACGGCACAGCAGCTGGCAGGCTCCCCCACTCCATTCCCCAGCACCCCCTCCCCACCAGCCTCCCCATCTCGCTCCTACAAGGGGCTCAGAGCTGGGCTGGATGCTGGGGACGAGCATCAGCTCTCTTCCTCCAAGAGGGGCAGCAACGTCCGTTCCATATTTTGCCCAGCTACCTCTTCCTTATTCGAAGCCAGACCTCCGGTGGCACCCAGCAAGTGCCCTACTGAGGTGAGCAGCCAGCCTGAAGCTGCAGGACACCCCCAGAGGAGCAGCCTGCTGTTCCAGCAGCCCGGTGACCGCACCAGGAGGCTGTCCCTGAGCACCGGCCACCCGCAGCCGTTCGTGAGGAGAAGTTTCTCCGACCGCCGCCCAGGGGTCCAGCCTCATCTCCCAGCTCCTCTGACAGCTGGCAGTGAACCTGCACTTCACCAAGCAAGGTAAGGAACTTGGTGCCAGAAGAACAGACCTATAGCACCCTGTTGGCTTTCTAAACTTCCGGTGGGAATTTAAAGTTGTTAAGAGGTTTCCCAGAAGGGTGTCCTGTTCATGTGCAGAAAAGATGGCTGGGCAAAGATAGCACCGTATGATCATTGTCAGTCCCTTCCAACTGAAATAATCTGTTCTATTTTCTTGCCTCAGATTTCAGTAGGCTACCAGTCTGAATTAAGGGAAGAGTTAACTTTCCATGGCTTGCTCAAGCCTTACTCTTACACATAAGCTGTGACAGGCACTCCAGGAAAAATTCAGTGTTGGTTTCATGGCACAGAACTCCCATTATTTGTGTGGGGGCTAATGGCATTCACATTCAATTCCTAAAAAGCTCTGAACTAGCCCTCAGATTATAAACATACATATTTATGAGAAGATAGGCGTGAGCCAAGAGGAGGAGTGTTGTTCTATCATCAGCTTCTAATCCAGTATAAACTGTTCATCTGAAAGCTGTGGGACAGTGTTTCAATTCAGCTGGTAAGAATGAGACAGATCATATATAGGCAAGGATCTGTGTGGACAAAATTATAGGCTGGAATTTTAAGCTTCTTGTGCACACTTTCAGACCTAGGTGCTGATGTCAAGTCTGCTTACAACAACCCAAGCCCAGTTTTCAGAAGCATCCCATGGCTACTGGAGATTCATTGCTCTGAAAAATAAATCTAGACATCAACACATGTCAGTTCCATGTTTGCAAAAAGTGGTGGCCTGTTAATAAAAAACTGGGCTTAGCTTTAAATTTTTTCTATCACCTAAGGAAAAAAAAAATCATAAAATCAAAATAGAAGTGGGTATTTGGGAATACTCAAAGATGTGTAACAGCCTGTAAGTACAGTGTTGTTATTCTAGTTTCTTAACATCTTAGGATGTGTAAGTCAATTAAGCTTTAAGCTTCTCTGGTAACCTTTCCACACATGAGCATTATTTTTGCTCTTGTCCCAGAAGAGCTGCAGTCCCATGACTTGAGAAGGGAGAGGGATTGCAAGATCAACCCCAAGAGGATGAAATTGCACTTGTAGGTGTACAGGCACTCAGGGCACTGTGAGCACAGGGACAGTCACAAGCACTGAGGACAGATTTCCAGGCATTCCCACCCCAAAGACAGAATAAGGACTGAGTATCCCCTGCTGGCAGTAGAGGAATATGCTGAACAAAACATGTAAAAAACACTGGGAAATGCAAACCATTTTGCATTCCCAGTTCTAATATTGCATTGTAGTCTGACATTTGAATATTTCCTAAAATTCCTGTGCAGTGCTGCTGGGTTTTCTGTTATTTCTATGTACTGTGTGAAGTCAGCTTTGTCTAGTCCGGTGCCTGCCAGCAGAAATTAATGTTTTCAAAAGAGTTTTTATGTAAAACCTTGCAAGACAAAAGCTGGGGCAGTTTTATGGATGCATTTTATTTCTTTATTATATATTGCTTGCTAATGTATACTTCGATGGGATGTATTATCTTTCTGTCATAGTCTGTCAGAGTATAGTGAGTAATACAAAACAACTCACTGTAAATAAAATCATCCCTTTCATGAAAAAAGTCATATATCCTAGTGTTATGATCTACAAGTATTTTGGAAGAACTAAATATATCCTAGGTCAAATTCAGCTTATCATTTATCCCAATGAACACCAACAGTAGTACCAGTCAGTTATGCCAAATTTATATCAACACAAGCAAAAGGGAAATTTAGACCATTAATTACCTCACACACTGATTTAAGATGCAATACACAACTGTGTGTTTTCTTACACCCAAAATAAGCTGCCTGGGGTAAATTTTATGGACCTTGCATTGAATGGCCTAAAATGAACATCACAGCCAATGGGCTGATGGGCAGAGAAGGACCATTTTGGGAGTGAACACAGGGAAAAAACTCTGAGAGCGCTTCACATCACCCAGGTCCTCTCCTCCTGCTCAGGACTGGGGTGGTTGCCACAGCTGTGAGCACCACCATCACCCTGTGCAGATGTTGAGCCCTGCTCTTTTAGCAGGTGCCTTAATAGACAAAGCACCACACTCTGATCCATCTTTCTCCACCAAGTTCATTAACCAGGCAGGACTTTCTTTGCTTTGTAACTGGCAGAGGAAAATCTCAAAATGTCTAAACCTAAACCTCAACCTCGTCATTCCAGCTATGTTTGCATCTGGTCTCAAATTCACAAGCCATCACCACACAGCTGTCAGTCTGCTTTCCTTCATTCCTCCCCCTGCTTTACCTCTTCTTTTAAAATGTAACAGTGCCTTTTTTTGGTCTGTATCATGTTTTCCTGTGTTATTTTTCTGTGCTGTTAGCAGCTTCATTAGTAGAAGGGTGAGAACACAGAGTCAAACCTGAGATACTATCAACCTTCATGGGAAAAGAAATTTTGAAGACCAGTGAGTTATCCAGTGTCTCCCAGGCTCACAAACTCAGGGATATAAGAGATTTATCCCCCCACTTTTCCCACACCAAATTAAAACATCCTTTTGATGAGAAGTAGGTTGCCAAAGATAATCTGGCAGAGCTTGTACAAGCAAAAAGAGGCAGCTGAGTTGCCTCTCCCACACACCCCCTTTTAGCAGAAACACACACAAAAAAAGAGACAACTTCCATCTTATTTTGCAAGCTGGCATTGATGGATATTAAATGTCAGTGTTATGCACAGATTTGTCTGTCTCCTGAACATTCATTGCTTTCCTAGGAAGCAAAACCCACTTTTTCCAAGCATGCCTTCTGCCCATCCCATGTTATAAGGAATAGCAGGATTTAAAACATTAGTAGCCCTAACTAGGGCTGGAGCTGGAGCTTTTCTTTTAATCTTGAATCTTACTTGACAAGAACTTCAGTTTTCAAGTCAGTTCAGCTGGTTCCCATTTGACCAGCCTGCGGTGGGACAGGCTGAGATAACTTGGCTGGTTTCTAAGTTTGGTCATTTGACAGCAATCAGCAATTATTGGCATCTCAGTAAGGCACAACATGTACAATTGCTCTGCTCATAGAAATTCTGTTAATATGCAGCACAGTTTCTGTGTATGCACCTTAACAAAATAGTATTTCATCAAGACTGCTGCTTTCCTAAGTGGTAGAGCAGAGAGAGAAGATAAAATGCCATTGTCTTTAACATACTGTTCAGTGAGAGCTTGAGGATGGACTGGGTTGACTGAATCAGGCTCAAAGCAAGTAGCCCAAATAAGTGCTTCTGCAGCTGGGGGATATTTGAATCTGGATTAGTTTCATGACTGGACAAGTATCACAAATCTCTCCATTTAGCAGTTCAAATCATTAAAGTCCTAGCGGTTAAGAGGAGGAACATAACATCTTGTCTGTAGTTGAAAGCTCATTCAGTTTAGCAGTTTGTACACTTAAAATGCAGTCATGATTCCCAGATAGCTCTGAAATATTTCCCCATGTTGAGTTTAAACCCCATGAATGAGCTGCAGCAGCACAGAGCACACTTCACACACTGCAGCAGGAAGGCACAGGGCATGAGATACCCATGGCTGGATCCACTGCTATGATCAGTCTTGATACATAAAGTCCCTGTAGCCCTAGAGAGTGCCAGAGCAACCTCAAGAACATCATTTACACTTTCTGTGTCTCAGTGCTTCTGTCAGCAGAGTGAGAGTAGCAGATTTATAAGAGCAGAATTCCCCTCCCACAGTCATGCTGGGGTATAGTGGATATTTTTGCTCTCGACAATGGGAGAGAATGATGCATCTGACTCCATCTTATCAGAAGGCTGATAAATTACTTTATTAGACTATATTACTATATTATATTACATTATGTTGCATTGCATCTAAACTGAATCTGCCAAGCACTCAACTCTTTACACAACTGCCCACTGACTGTCACCCAACAGTCTCAACACACACACACGCACACACACAAGGAAACAAAGCACCATCACTTTGGGTAAACAATCTCCATATTGCATTCTACTTTTGCACAAACACAGGCACAACAAATGATAAGAATTGTTTTCCTTTCTCTGAGGTTCAGAGAATGTGAAACCCAGAAATATTCTTGGGAAGAATTGTGCCTTGCTTTTCTCTGTGAAGAGAAATGTGGCTACACTGGTGTGCTCGGAAATCACTGTAACCAGGCTAGGCAGACGCACATCAGAGGTAAGACCTTTCCTTCAGCAGTCTGAAACAACACTTTTCACTCCAATCACCCTTATCTGCAGGAAAACCCAGCCTCACAATGATCCCCTGTTAAATATACAAAATGTTTTCTTCCCAGGAGAGGTCTGGGAGGGAAGAGTACAGTGCATTTGGCAGGATGAGAGCAAAATCTGGATGGTGCACACAAAGAGTGTGTTCAGGAGGAGATGGGGAATGACAGGGTGTGGGGAATGACAGGGTGTCGTGCAGCCTTTGTGCTTCCTGGGTTAACATGCTCTAATCAGTGCTGCTGTAAAAAGTCATGATTCATTAGCCTCTTAAGCATCTTTCCTTCTGCAGCTTGGAGAAGAGCCCTAGAAAAGCAGGTGACTCGTGGAACAGCTCTGGGGTTCCTGAGAGCAGAGAGTCCAGCAGATCTGCTTCCCACCCCGAGCTCTACGTCGTGGGCCAGGGGCTGCAGAGGGACTGACAGCAGGAGCACCCCCGGGGCAGAGGCACAAGCAAGAGCAGAGACCCCAGAGGGAGGAAACAGCCTTAGCCCAGCCTCCAGAACAAGGCTTCATCTTCTCTTGCAAGGAAACTGTGAGATGGCATTGCATCAAAAACCCCAGACTGGGCTCAACAATCCAACTAAACACCAGCCAGCTGCTTCTCCTTTCATGCCATGGCTTTGCTCAGAGATCCACATGGAGCAAAAGAAACACTTTGTGGCTGGGTGAGTCTGAGGCAAATTTGGTTGATGAAGACAGGACCTATAGCCAAGTCCTTTTTTCCATGGTTTAGACAATAGATTTTAAAAAGCTAACACAAATTAATCATTATTCAACACGTTATTTATTCAGTAGACATCACATCTGTGTAAAATGTGACTTTTCCAGGAGGGAGGTAAAACCCTGAGCCAATTGAGTGTTACTGCAATTAAAACATCCATGGCTTCAGCAAAGCCACATTTTTACCCTAGGTGTTTATCAACACACAGGGAGAAATAATGTCATATACAAGTTAAAACAAAGCAACCCATTTTGAAGGGAAAAAATTAGGGATCTTACTTCCTCAAAAAAGCCTTTGATCTTCTAAATCACCTTTGATTACCAGATAATCTTATCACCTTTAGTTTCCAGGGTACAAGGCTTAATCCTGATTAGAGTAGTTTTGCAATCGCCTGATCAAACAACATTATAAATCACAAAGCATCTAAGGACACATTTATCTAAGGACACATTTGGAGGTTTTGTTTGGGCTTGTTTTTCTTTTTTCTTTTTTCTTTTTTTTTTTTTTTGTAAAAGAAAAAACATGCCACCATGGAGAATCCTGTTCTCCCTGAAAAAAGTTTTATATATTTTTTTCTGATTTATACAGTTTGAGGGATTTTATTGTAATTTCACTGGATAGTCTAGACAGATTCTTGTTAATAAAAACACAAGTTATTTACAGTCAATTAATCCTAAGATTTTACAGCATTCACTACAGTCTCAAAAATTACTGGATCTTCCCCACCTGATATGTCATCATGGTTAAGATGCAGCTTTTAATTAATGTAGTTTCAGTTTCATTTGACATTTCATCTACAACTTTAGTACAGAATAAGATCTGTTTAAAAAAAAAAAAAGCCATTTGTATCATACTTTGTTAGGAATAGTTTAATTTTTTTCCTACAGTTTTCTTCAAGGTTGTGGCTGGGAGCTTCACCTTCACCCAGCATTTTTACCCTTCCTGCCCACCTTCCTGATGGGGGAATGGAGCTTCACCTCCCCCAGAGCAAGGGATATTCTCTGGATACTGAACTCCTGATTTTAGACCCGTGCCTTAACCACAAGCATCTCCCACCAAGTACAGTGCCATTTTGCACCACAGACACAAGGAAACCTTAATTATTATGTTTAAAGTGGGGGTTTGAATATAGACAAGCAGTGAATAGATGCTTTGGGTGGTCAGGGCTTTGTGAGCTTAAAGAGGCCAGGCAGCCATAGCCATACAGATCCAATCCACTGTGTAATCAATCACACAGGCAGAGGCACCACCCCTGCCTGCCAAGCTGGAAAATCACCAGGAAGATACTGCAAAGCTCACCAGCAGTGTAAGCTCTTCAAGTTAGTCCTCTCCTCATCAGAAATGCAGTTCTCTCCCTCCTGGGTAAGAATACAAATGCATTTTTGCATGCATTTTGGGTTGGTTTGTTCTGCTGGCAGTAAGCCCCCAGAAGAGAAGCAAACCAAGAGCATGACAGCAGGAAACTGGCACTTTGCATGCCTGAATGCAGCTTTGCAGAGGAAAACAGAGCAGAGTGGGAGGACAGCTTCTCCTCAGCTACTGCAATCAGTTCATCTCTTTATGGCTTTGTGCTGGAACTCCCCAGCACCTCTGATGGGGAATAAGAGAAAATATAAGAGAAAATATTTACATCCCTCAAGCAAGAGATTCTGCTACAGCAGCACAAGGGACAACACTTCAGCAGTCAAGCTGGAAACCTCATCCCACGTGTGCTCTCTGGAGTCAGCCAAAGCATCTTTGCCCAAAACCAGGCTCCCTTGGAGGTGTGTGCATGAGCTGCCATCCTGGACTTCCCCCCTCCCTGCTCCAACTGAGGCTGTGGTCATCAGGAGGCTCCCTGCAAACACAATCCCACCTGAAGGATTCTGATGCTGCCCAAAGGATGCTGCAGCAAACTGGTCATTGTATGCAAGATACAGCTTCTGGGGAATTGATCTGCAAGTTTGTAATGTGAACTCATGGTTACATGTAGTTAAGAGGTTCTCTTTTGTCCAGTAATGTATAGGACTCTTGTAAAAATATGTTTACCTTTGATTTGTATTGCAAGCATGAAATTCAGAGTAACTCTAGTATGCAGGAAATTATAGTTTGTCTCTCTACTTTTTTTAAAAAATTAATTTTTTAACAGGTTTTTGGTCAACAGTTCAATTTTTTCACAAATACAACATTTCTGGGATACAGTTGTTTTGTAAGACCAGGCTCAATTTAAACATTTATTTTTTACTGATGTAAATAAAACAGAGATTTTATATACAAGGTATGAGTTGGATCTCCCATATTCTGTATGCTACCAGTTTCAATCTTAGCCCAGTGTTATACTATTGGTGCATTCCTTAGTGCCCTGAAAGTATAAAAGTATAAAAGTATAAAAAGTCCATTTGTTTCCTCTTCCCCCATCCTAGCACAAGTTTGTCTTGTTTTGTGTTTTGCTGGTACATCAGTTAACTTAGATTGCACTTCCATTCAACAAATATGTCTTTTTTTAGGCTACAAGATCCAGCCTGGGCACTGACAGAGCAGAGCACAGGTCAGCTGTGCTTCCACTCCTGCCCTGCCCTGGTTTAAGCCTGAGCTACCTGGCAGTCTTGTACCCAGTACAGTGGACTCAGGGGACAGTGGCTTGCTCCTAAGGGTTAAAATCAGAGTGCACTCCCTGCAGTGGGGTCAGATTGCAGAGGGATTGAACATCGAGTGCAGCAGGATCAGGTTTCCAGCCAGGGCTTCTTCACAGCTGTGAAAAGAGAGCCAACAGCTCTGTGCTGCACTTTATCTGCAGACCTTTAAAAAGTTGGCAGCTGCCCCAATTTCCAGTGATGCTACTCAAATCTCAGACCTTTAATGGGGTTGTCATTTCATTCCCTTGGCATCTGAAGATGACTAGAACACTGAGGCACCACACACACTCCAGTTTCTTTTTTCTGACTTCAAGAACTACCTCAGACAGCCTGGAGAAGAGGAGACTGAGGGGGGACTTCAGTGCAATTACAGCTTCCTTGTCAGGACAAGCAGAGGGGCAGGCACTGATCTCTTCTGTGTGACTGGACCTGAGGAAATGGGCCTGAAATTGTGTCAGGGGAGGTTTAGGCTGGGTATTAAGAAGAGGTTTTTCACCCAGAGGGTGGCTGGGCACAGGAACAGGCTCCCCAGGGCAGTGCTCACAGCACTAGCCTGACAGAGTTCAAGAAGTGTTTTGAGAACCCTCTCAGGCACATGGAGTGACACTTGGGGTGTTCTGTGCAGGGCCAGGAGCTGGACTCAATGATCCTTGTGAGTCCCTGTCAATTCAGAATATTCTGTGATTCTGTGATTAGCAACTTGGTTGAGAATGCTGTGCAGGTTATCAATAAATTCAGCATATTGCAGCGCTTGCACTTAACATTGCAGTGCTAGCACTTAACATTGTTAACATTCAAGGCATGTCATAACCATTTATGAAGTTTTACCATTAAGAGAAACATTCTGAGAAGATATCACCTTTGCTACAGGAAGGAAAGAAACCATAACCAGAGATAAAGTAACTCTTCCTACTGTCATGTCTCATCAATAAAGAACTGCCAGTATCTCCTGAAGAGAAAACCTCCTAGATTAGCAAATCATTAATTCTTCCACATCAAATGTACCCAGTGCCATCATGTGGAGATGCATTTTGCAGGTATGGCCTTCAAACTGTGATTTTGATCTTCCTGGGCAAGATCCATAGCACCTGCAGTATGGATTAGGGGCTCACTTCCACATTGTCCTCAGGTAAAGGTGAAGGTTCATACAAACTCACAATTGTATACTGGATCATCTGAAACCTGGGGGCAAAGATCCCAAGTTTGCATTTCTTGCCCACAGTCCTTTTTGATGAATAATGAAAATGTTCATGCCAACAGAAAACATGTGCAGATAGAGACAGTAGATACTCAGCAGGACAAGGTGATCAAGGCCCAGGGCCACATTTTCCCTCTGATCCCATTTCCATTCATCTCACATATACCTGCCTATTGTATTTTCTGGGACCCCCCACAAGGGAAGGAATGATGCATCTGACTCCATGTTCTTAGAAGGCTAATTTATTATTTTATGATCTATATTATATTAAAGAATACTAAACTAAACTATACTAAAGAATAGAGAAAGGATACAGGCAGAAGGCTAAAAGATACTAATGAAAACTCGTGACTCTCTCTTCAGAGTCTGACACAGCTCGGCCCCAACTGGCCATTAGGTCAAAAACAATTCACACCAGAAACCCATGAAACAATCACCTGTTGGTAAACAATCTCCAGACACATTCCAAAGCAGCAAAACACAGGAGAAGCAAATCAGATAATTATTGTTTTCATTTTTCTCCAAGGCTTCTCAGCTTCCCAGGAGAAGAATCCTGGGCAAAGAGATTTTTCAGAAAATATGACAGTGACGGCTGCCCTGCACCTATCCTGTTCCACCACTTCTAGCACAAAATTACCTACAGCCCTCTCAACTCCTCATTGTTCTACTCTCAGTGACATCCTGATTTTCAAAATCTGACCTCTTAAGTGTCTTCCTTTATTCTTTTATCTTTCTTTACTAACATACAACTCTGTGATTGCATTGCAATAGTGTGAGAATTTCTGAAGTTGGACTGTATGGTACACACCCTTTATCAAGGTTATTTCAAAGGAAAAGGGGGTGATAAGACTATTTTACTCTATATCTATCCCTCCTGCTTTAGTAAAGTTTTCCTCAAGGCACAGATTAATTGATTGCACAGCAATTCAGGAGAAACTGAAAGCTTTCAATGAGACAGGCTGCCCTTCATTTATTAATACTGCCTAACCATTGGCTCCTTAGGATATGAGTGAACCCAAGTCCAAGCCTGAGGATGCTAACAAACCATCTTTTCCCAGAGCAGTAGCCATAAAGCTGTGAACAAAATTTTCCAGGCACTCCAGCAGACACCGAGACATGTGGGAAGGCAGAGATGACTCTGCAGTGAAAATCTACACCAACAAATTTACCAGCTGCTTGGCTTTTAAGAGTGACTCTGTCAATCTTATGGGGCCATTTCATTGCAGCCTTACCCCCTCTAATAATCAGTAGAAGTTTAGTATCTCTTACATTCAAAGTGGAAATTCAACCTGCCAGTACAACACAATGGCCTCACTTTTGGAATGTTTTACTCCTCTTAGAAGCTTTGTGTCTCTTTGCTAGTAAATATAGTTAATGTGGACAGCCAGGACAGGAGGCAATGCATCTTTTGGATCTTTTTGAATAGTGAAGGTTTCATCAATAACCAGATATACCTATGCAGATCCTTTCACCTTTATATTTCAGGGAAAACACATGTGTATGCCTGCACATCTTAACTGTTGTAAGGGACCTGGATTGCAAGTAGGTTCTCATAGCACAGTTTCTCATGTGGACAAGTCAGGAAAGAGGGAGCATCATGGACACCCTGCTACCACAGTGCTCTGCAGCTGAGCATCTAGTTAGAAAGGACTCCTGGTAAGCAACTACCTAATTATGAGTCTTAGACAAATTTCATATTAGTCCAAATAGCATATCAACAACAGCTTAAGACAGGATGCAAAAATTACAAAACTAAAACCCTCTAAGGTGCAAAACAAAAAAAAGAACATAAAATACACCATGGACAATTTTTTAAAACCCACAGGAAATGCTATGCTCTTCATGTTGAAAGACACAGTACTTCAGAACTATTTCTCCTACCAAGAGCCAAGAGAAGAAGAAAGCATGTACTGCACCTCTGAGCTTTGCTAGCCCAGACAAGTTTATGATGTCCCATTTTCAGCCCCACAGAGCTCCCTTGACAGTCAAATAACTGCATTAAGCTTTTCCACAGAAGAATAGCCACTACAAACACCACAGCAAAGGGCTGCAGCAGGCATTTAGATGCTAGGTGTATTCCCAGTTTCCCTGGACTGATGAGTGGCTCTGCAACCTGTCTTCTCTCAACACACAATGAAGATTGTTGTGACCTTTTCAGAGGCTATTTACAAACCAGTAAAAATAGCCTTAAATAAGCTTAATAACACTTAAAGCCTCTTAAATAAATTCTTAGTAATTTTAAGAGTCCTTTGATAGGTTTAACTTAGAGACCTTGCAGCACAAAGGAGACTGGGACTTGTGTGAGTTTCTCTACGCTTTGGATGATAATTCCCAGGAGGCTGATATGCTCCAGAAGTACAAAGCAACAGCTCTGGGGGTGACTACTTCCCAGTCACTCATTTGGGGATGAGAAGTCAATCCTGCAAAAAAGTAGGTGGAAAGCAAGCACAGGGGCCAATGTATCCACTTATCCTAAGCTTCTTATCTCAGATTTTCTTTTCCTTCTAAACTTCCACAAAACTGAGCCAAGACCCAAGCAATACCTAACTCCAGTTTTGGAAGCCAAGCACTCCCCAGAGCTCTGAAGCAGCAGCAGGAGGACCATGCATCCTTGCTGTTTGTGGATGTTCATGTTTCTGGTGTGCAAGAGCAATGGCTTTGAGGAGGGACAAGAATGCCCCTCTTCCAACAGTGGCTGTGAAAGGAGATGCGAAGTTTCACTGCCTTTTCTAGGATATTTTTGAATGATATAAGAGAATACTGTGACATGGAGCAGGTCCCTAATTGTGTCTGCAGTGAAATCCCCAAAGGACACATTCAATCTCCTGCTGATGCCAACCCCATAAGCTCATGGAGCAGTTTTCCCTGAAACATGCCACCCTGCCTGGGCTTTACTAGGCCAGGACTAGACCCATAGCTAAGCAAATGCATGGAGCCATGTGACATAGAGTTTTTCCATCAGAAAACCTAATTAACACATTCACATGCAGTTTCTTCTGTAACATCAGAAGCTGGCAACCATGAGGATTTTGCTGGCAAAAGGTTACAGTATGCACTGGGACCAGAAGTGGTTTTCCTTCAGGCAAAGCAAATTGAAATGTGAAGTTTAAAAGCTTCAAATGACTATGAAAGAAAACTGCAAAATAATTTCTGGATAGGTGTTCTGGTTTGAAAGCAAAACCAGCGAGAGACTCCAAGTCAGAAATACAATTTATTAGGAAAAGGGGAAAAAGAAAACCCAACAAAAAACCACCAAAATACATGCAATAATACAAAAGAAAAAGCACTGACAGAATACAAGCAGACACCCTGTTGGTCAGGATGTTGGTAGCAGTCCAGTTGGATTGGTGGCTGCACTCCTCCTGGAGTGGCAGATGTGATCCTGGAGAAGGGTGTAGTCTTCCTCTGAAGATCCAGTGGAAAAGGTGGCCGTTCATTGGGGAATCCAGTGGAAAGGCTGCTTGTTCTGGCCCAAACTCCAGATTATATCCAGGTGGGGATGCTTAAGTTCCTCCCCACTGGGCACAGCATCTCACAATGGGCTGTTATCATTTCATGAGTCATGGGGTGGGTCCATGAGACAGAAATGGCTCCCAGAGGGAATTACCTCTGAGTCATGGGGAAAGGCATTGATGGGCCCATTAACAGGAGATAAGGAAAAGAACAATGCCACTCCTGGTTTCAACAGCTCTTGAGGATGGGAATAGAATACATCTTTATATTGTAACCAAGGACAATAGGGAGCATTGTCAATGATCATGCAGCCCCCCAAGAGCTGGAGCTGAATCCAGAATTGCTTGTTCCAGCTATGCAGGAATTCATTGCCCTGGCAAGCACGGCCCCATGGGAACAAATATCTCTCAGCACTGGGCTGAATGGAACCCAGACTGGGGTTTAGATTTGAGGAACCCTTGTCACCTGTTATTGGCCTCACAATCCACTCATCCTTCTGCAAACAACTTGCAAACAACACAGCTGGACTGCTGTCCTGGGTAAATATACATACAGATGACTTTTCCAAAGTAGTGCATCATTTCCCAGTGAAATACACAACCTCTTCTTACCTATAAAATTATGACTGAAGACACCTGTGAGCCAGATCTGTGTGAGATTGCAAAGGAGCAAAGCTTTGCCATTTGGGCACACTTCTCTTTCTTTCTTTGCTCAGGCCTTTGGTGAGCACAGAACTAGCACAGAACTCATCGAGGTAGAAAACTTTTGACTAGACAGGATCTTCTGGGTACATTGTCCGCCAAACATGTGAACAGGTGGCCCTGTTGTAATGCCAAGTAAGAAAGAGCAGCACAAAAGACACAAGGAAAACATGGCAAAAAAAGCAAGAGGAGAGGCCCAGTGAGGAAAGGATGCAGTGAGACACTGGCACATCGAGTGAGCTGCACTCCCATAACTTCTAGGCTAGCAGGTCCGGGTCTCACAATCTCCTTTGGTTTATTTTTTTTTTTTTTTTTATTTTTTAAAATCATCACAATGAAACATAGACAATTAAAATGATGTCATCAAAATTTAAAGATACAATCAAAATACATTTATTCAAAACAATAAGAACATATGTACAGTTCTAACTATGAAGCCTAAAACATAAATCCTATTCTTCAAACACTCTTCAGTCAGTTGGCAGCTTCTTCCTGATCTTCGAGGAAAGACAGCTCTTCTGGACTGGAGACAATGACTTTGTGGGTAAGAGAACATCAGAACCGACCAGGGAAAACCTCTTGGTAAGACTGTAGCTAGTCAGATCTGCAAAGAAGACACACAACATCTAACAGAGACTGCAATTCAAGCCAAAAGCATCTGAAGCTCCATATTTCATGGGACACATTTCCTGGAAACTCCTAAACAGTTGCACAAGGAAACATGCTCCTGCTGGCAGACATTTGGGGCAGGCCAGGGGAAAACCCTGAGCCACTTCCCCAGAGCTGCCACAGGCACAGCCTGGCCTCTGGGCTGCCCTGGGACAGCAGGGAGCCCAGAGCCCTGTGCTCTCCAGGAATGCCTCAGCTGCACATGCACCCTCCTGCTCCTCTCCCTGCCCCACAGCTCAGCAGCCCTACAGCTCCAGGGGCACTGCCAGCAGCACAGCTCCTTGCAGGGGGCACATGCAGGGCACAGCTCTTCCCTGCCAATGTGCACAGCCTCTCTGGGCTGACACAAGACCCTTCCTCCCATCAGACAGCGGCTCAGCAGCCCCCTTACCTTTTTCTGAGCCTGATCCATGCTCCTGGGGCTCCTGGGCCAAGGCTCCCTGACCCAGCTGGGAGCCCAGACCTCCATTCCCAAGGCCGGGGTCCGGCACACGAGTCTCCAAACTGAAGGGCTCTGTGAGTTCCCTTGGGAACAGAGGCATCCTAGGTCCTGTCTTACATTGAGAGATCTTTTCCTCCTTTCTCTAAGTTTTTGTTATGGATTCAGAAGAAGCTGTCAACCAGGTACAAGAAAAGAAGTGAGTTAATTGAACTCACACCTTTATAATCTTCCCGTCTAATAGGTGAGGAATTCAAAGTGTATTTTAGTTACTGAAAAGATTGCTTGGTGTTTTCTTTTTCATGAAACTCGCAGCACTTTAATTTCTCTGAACAATATGGAGCTGCCCAGCCAAGAGAGAAGGGTTCTACTACTTCATGTGCTGCCCGTTGCCTCCCCTCTACTACAGGATCCCTTCCCTTCCAAACACTTGGGAATTCACAGTGCTCTCTAAAATCTGACACTGGCAAGGAAGTCATTGTTTTCAAAAGGAGTTTTCAAGGCCTTGGTTTCTGTAATTTCCCACTCAATTCTAGGTCAGGTTTTGCAGTTTTGGGGATTTTTTATATTACTCTTTACGACAAAGGAAGTTCTGGGACACAAACAATGGCACCACGTGTTAGACGTAAAAGCAGCTTTGCTTTCTCCATTAGATGTGCCCAGTATTCTGTGAGCCTGTATTTGTACGGAACAAAGAGCTCATCCCAAAGTTCCACTTTTGCTCTACTTACTTCTTCCAGAGGTTTATTCTCTACTTTCTTTTCAGCAGAGACACCCAAACCCCAAATAAACACGACCAATCTCAAAACAATTCTGATCTTGGCTACTACTGACAATTCAAAATGTCCTTAATGGAAAGAGCTAATGGCCAGTCATGCTCAAATACTCCCCAACTGAGCTGTTAGAACTAGGAGAACTAATTCTTTACATGGCTTCACAGAGGATAAAATCATGTGGCAGCCAAGCACTATGAGAGGAAAACCTGTCTCAAAACTCAGTTCTTTCACACTGCAGAATGCTTGAGTCAGTAACAAAAGTAAGACAGGAAAGGATTAATGACAAACGTTATTTCTAGTCGAGAATTATTCAAGAAAAAATGTCACCTTACTTACTGAGCAACGCTTCTCCCTAGCTGCATTCAGCATTCCAGTTGCATACCAGCAATGAAGGAGTCATTCCAAAGGGGACATACCCAGGATTTGGCAGAACTAACCATAAGCCAAGGAACCAAGGGATCTGATCCCTTTTCCTGCATCAGCAGAATTATTTCTCCAAGTCCCATCTCTCCTATCATTACATGCCCAGAGATGCCAAAGGAACAACAACAGTGTCAATGAGGCTTTCAACTTGAAAGCATTGCCTGACCCAGATGCACCTGACCCAGCATTATTTTGTCTGGAACAATTCCACTTGTCAGGGATCAGGCAAGGCAGGGACAGGCACAAGGCACAAGGCATCTCCTGCCCCAGCCTCAGCCTGAAACACTGACACAGGCAGAGACAGCCTGGGAACAGATTTGTCACTGTGACCCTGCCATAGGTGGCTTTGGGACTGTGCTGTCAGAGGATGACAAACTCACACCCTGCCTAGGCTGCATCCATTTGGAAGTCTCCTTCTCCTTCATTGGAGAAGTCCAAAGGACTTTCTGTCATAGGAGGTTTCCCAATTCCTCCCAGTGCAAAACCAGGCAATGTCCATCAATCTCCTTCACATCTCATAGGGTTCAGATCAGAAACTACCCAAAGGAAAGGTTTTCTCCTTGAAAAGCAGGAGGAAGGAGTGGGAACATTTCTCATTTCATACTAAACACCTTCCTTTTCTAGTCTCATTTTGACACCAGAAAGGCTGCACGGAGATAAAAGGCATGTGCAGGATAGAGAGGAATGTTTCCCTTTCCTGCACAGCATTTCCAGGACCCCAAGGTACCACTGCAGCTCCTGCCACTCAACACTTCACACTGGAGGAATTTTCACTGCACCACCAGAGAACACTCCCAGGGACTGGGCTCTGGGAGAATCTACTGAGCCCATCAAGGAATTGAAATGAATGTAAATAAATTTGTAAAAGAATGGGTTTTAACCAAGCTTTCCAAATGCCACCTCTGAGTCAAAATTCCAATGGTCATTTGAGGACAGACAAGCCCTGCACCTACCTGCATGTTCAGAGGTCTTCTCTTGGCTTCTGCTGCTGGATCCTGGCCTGGAGAAAATGGAGGACAAAAGAACATATGAGGAGGGAGAAGAGGAGGGAGGGAATGGGTGTTCCATGAAAGGTGGCAACCCCACTTAGCATGATCACATCTATGAAGGAGAAAATGCAACACATAAACCCAAGAGTATCCAAAGATGATTAATTGTCCTTAAGCATTCCGTTGCTGGAGTCACACAGAAATAAGTGCCTAGTCCAGCAGAGGACCCATCCTGAGATGCTTTCAAGCCCTGCCTCCTCTTCCCCACCACCTCCTCTGCTCTTGGGGCATTGCTGTTGGGATTGACCTTGTGCTGGATCATCACAGATGGGCAAAATGGTGAGTATTCCATGGTTTCCCTAAATATATGTGAGAATATAATGAATATGCACAATTCCACCATAAATATATGGTGGAAAATCACCCCATGAGACCAGAAGAGTGAGGTGAACAGCACACTGGAGCAGCAGACACCTTGGCTTACCTCATCTCCCGAGACTCCTGCAAATCCAGCTGGGGAGAGCTTGGCAGAGACCCTGCAGCACTGTCAAGAGTGAGACTTCCCACCTTGAGTATTGGGGGGATCAAAGGCAGTCCCAGTGACCCTTTCTTCATTTCCCCACCAGTAGAATATAGCAAGGAGTTCTGGAAAGAGTAGAACACAGTGCTCAGATCAATCATCCACCCTTGCCCCTTAGATGCCTCAAGACATTTATCAATGCTCTTAACAGGGACCTGATAGAAAAAGTCAAACTGATGCAGCAGCTTGGCTATGGATGGAAAGGGATAAGAAAAGGGAGGGAGCATGTCTCACATTTGACACCTCTCCCCTCATGCTCACTCTTCTGCAAGTATGCCTGCATTCCCAGCTGCCCTCCCCATGTCTGACATCAAGATGTTCTGGGGTGCCACTGTCCCCACTGGCCTTTGGGATGGCATGGCAGTGGCTGTAGATCACTGTTCTCTCCCTGCCCCTAAGGTGTCTCACAGCCACTGCTGATCTCCAGCCATGGCCCCACAAAGCCATTCTGCAGGATGTCCAAACCTGCTTTTCTCAAGGCCCTCAGTCCTTCTGCTGCTGCCCTTCCCTCCTACAGTTCCCCAGCAGCCTTTGAGCCCAGATGCTGCTGAGCTCTCGGCATGCTCGCTGCTCTCCAGCTCCCACACATCCATCAGCTCAGGCTCACTGGCATTTGGGAAGTTCAGCAGAGCTCCCTGCCCTGCTGCTCTCTGCAAGCTCTCTGCCTGCCCAAGCTGCTCCAGGGCCCCCATGCCATGGCCAGCAATGGGGCTGGAGGCAGCATGGGTACATGCACACCCATCCTTAGTATCCCATCATTGCTGGCCCAGCTAAAGAGCCAAATCAGGACCTGTTCAAACTTCACTGACAGAGTTGAAGAAGCATTTGGACAACAGTCTCAGGCACACTCTGTGAGCCTTGGGTTGTTCTGTGCAAGGCCAGGAGCTGGACTGGATGGTCCTGATGGGACCCATCCAACTTCCCATATTCTACAGTTCTGTGACTCTGTGATCTAATGGGCTGCAGGAGGACAATAATAGTTGACAAGAGGAAAGAAATGACGTTGATCAGAGAATCGAGTCCCTGAGTCTACAGAAGATGCCAGATACAGGACAGAAGAACAACCTACTTGACTCCCCTGTCCATGAGAACAGTCATAGCTCGGGCAGGAGTCACGTTCTCTACCATCATCCCCAGGCTCTGACAGGCTGCCTTCTGAATAAACTCTGGGGAGTTCCACACCATGGGGAGAAGGACCGCAGCAACCCCATCCGCCTCGGAGTCCATGTCCTTCTTCAAGATGGCAAAGAGCTCTCCCAGAGTGACGATTGCTGAGCAGGACACCTTGGACCGGAGGTTGGTCACCTGGGGAAGACATGAGGGGAAACATAAGAATCACCTTCAAAAGTAAACCACTTTCCTTAGACAAAACTCCCAGGAAATCACAGCATGTCCCACTGTGTATAGAGCAACATAAAAGCACAGGAAGAGCAGAAGAGCCCAAGCACAGAAAGGCACTTACTCTGGCACCAATTTCTGGCCTCACACCTGCTTACTGCAGGCATAAAAACATATGTTCCACTAAAGTGTTCTACTTAACCCTTCTATAATATAAAATGCTTTGATTTTAGGCCCTTTGATTTGAAAAACAAAGAAGCAAAGTAAAGTAAAGCATGCTTTCAAACCATAAAGGCACAAGTCATAAAAATAAACCAGTCAGGTGCTCCTGTTCAAAAAAGCCACACCTGTAGTTGAAGCACTCAGACAGCAAACAGAAAACACAGGCTCAGATCTACAGACTCATTGCAGTGTTCAATGAGTGCTTGGGCAGAGATTGGGACTCTGGCATATAATGTCATTAGTGTCCCCGTTTCTGCCTTGCATTATAAAGGCACCACACTCAAAGACAAGTGCCAGATACCCAACCTGCCAGTAAATACAGCTGCACGTACACACAGACCCTACAGATAGCTGACAGACATTAGAAGCTCAAGAAAACAGAAATGAAGGCAGTCCCTGAGCACACATGGACATGAACAAGCACATATCTACTCTACAAGCCATGTATGAAGGATGGGGGACAATTTAGAGCAATGTTCTCACCTCGCTGGTAGCTGCCAAGCAAATCTCACGAAGTCGACCGAGCAGGACTTCTGGATGGGACTCAGCCAGGCGTGGGATGTTGAAGAGTCCCTTCTTCTTCAGTTCCCTGAAAGACAAGTACCAAAAAGGCTGATTTTTCTCTCTACCCAAGAACTAGGCAGCACCCTCTGAAACGACCAGGCTGGCAGCTCAGTCAAAGCATGGGAGGTGCTTCTCAAGGAGCACTTAATGAAATCATTGAACACATTGCCACAGGATGCTGTGGCTGTCAAAAGCATGCACAAATCCAAGAGGCAAAGAGAGGGCTTTCAGAGTCTTCATGTGTGCCTTTCTGAAAATCTCTGCTATTAAGTCCCTCTGTCACTGCTTCCTAGAGCTGTGAGGCTGGGCCATGCTGCTGTTTCTTGTCACCTCCCTGTAGCTGTCCCTGAGACACAGTCCCATTGGGCTGTTACTGGGACAGTATTTTCCTTCTTTGTCAGCCCCAGCAAGCAGTGCAGCCCTGAGAGTCTGCACTGCCACTCTGGAGCCGAGTTTCCACTCGACAGTCTAGGCCTGTGTGTCACCCACTCCACTCCACCTCACACATTCCCCAAAAATGCAGCAGGATGTCATCCCAGAAAATTGAGATTCCACCCCTGGGCGAGAACTGTTGAAACTCTGGCTTTTCCCACAACACTCCTACCCAAAACAAGCCCCACAACAGCAACATGTTATTTAAAAGGTGCAAACAACTCCAGCTCTCAGCACTTGCTTTGTGCAGGCCCTCAGCCTCAGGAAGGTATGTGAGGCATCAGGGCTGCAGCACAGGGCTGCTGACTGATCCCACGGGCACCCTGAGTGTCATCAGGACCCCCCACACCTGCAGAAGCTCTCTGCACCTCACAGGGCACCAAAGAGAAAAGGGGAAGACAAAGCACAAGAGAAAGGGCAAAGCAAAGCAGATGCATTCTGGCTGATTTTTCATGTTTGTCCCTGTGAGAATGAAGCACCCACCAATGAGTGGATGCTAACCCAGACATCAAAAAGACGACCAATATCACCTCACATTTGTAGGGTTATCACCTCTGGGCTTCCTTCTGTCTGTGTAGAATTTTGGGACACGTTGTGAGTTTTGACAAAACATCTCAGGCCCATTTGAAGTAGTGAGAAGGAAAACTTGAATTCCAAAAGTGCAAGGTTCCTAGAGGATTTTATTTCTTTTTCCTTCTCTTCTGCCATGAGCCATTCAGGAATAATGGCGGGCTGAGGAACTTGTGACCACAACAACGCAGTCCATTTCTCAAAAAGAGGAGCTCCCTGGAGCTGCTTCTGGGACTCACATGCATGAGTCCCTGCCATTGCTGTCAGCAGTGGGAGCAGAGAGGAATCTTACTCAGTCCCACTGGGCCAGCAGCCCAAGGCACCCAAATCTCTACACTCAAAACTGCTGCCATCCTGCTTCTGCCTTCAGCCAGCAAATCATCTCATCCCACAGCTTTCTCTCTTCCCTCTACATTTCCCTTGCAGCTCCATGGAGCAGCAGGCAAAGCGAGGAAACAGCACGGACCTGCTGCAGCTGCAGAACTGCTGCAGAGCAAGGCCAAGAAAAGGCTGCTCTCCAATCTTTATGCTCTCCCTGCTCTGCAGGGCTTTCACCAGTGCCCTTTGGCCCTCTGGGCTCTCGGGGCTCCGAGGCACGAGCAAGACACGCTTCTGACCGACCTTAACGCTCCGAGGGACACAGAGGGAACGGCGGGGCCTTTCTTACCAGTCATCGCTGCCCAGCATGGAGAGTGCCTCCTGCAAGGACTTCTGTGGGTCTGAAAATGCTCTGTCCTTCTGCCCACGCCCACGGAGCGGCTCCTCTCGCCGCTTGGCACCAGTGGCCGTCTGCGGGGTCACTGTAAGGAGAGGGTCGGCCATGGGCGCTGCAGCCCCGGGCGAGGCACCCGCCATGGCGCGGCCTGCAGCCCCATCTCCCAGCCAGGGCTCCGTGTGGCACACACTGCCACTGGCTCAGAGACTTCCCCGCTGCCTGGATCCTGGGGCTCCTTGCTTGCTCCCAGCCTCCCCCAGCTGGCCACAGCTACAGGCTGAACCTGACAATTGCCCCCACAGCGCCAGCTCCCAAGTGCCACAGGTGCCACAGCCAGCGGCAGCTTCCTGAGGCTGCAGAGCTCCCACTCCCTGGGAGACAGTGCCCACAGCAGCACTGGCCAGCCCAGGAGGGAACCCCTCAGGGGCCTCTCTTGTCTCAGCACCCTGATTTCCCCCAGCCATGAGGACAGGGGCACTCTGCACCTCCCTGAGGAAAGACCTGCAGCTGCCTTGTGACAGCACCAATCCAAACCTGAACAGCCCAGCCCTGCTGGGCCTGGCTCAATCCCCATGGAGCAATGACCAAGGAACAGCCATACCTGACCCTTCCTTCCTCACAGCACCTCTGTTTCCATTGACTTCAAATATTCTAGACTATCAACTTTTGGAGTAACTCAAAACTAGATTTGCTGTTCATTCTCAGGACAGACTATGGACCCAAGATCCCAGCTGTGCTGGCTGAGGCAGGAGGCAGTTTGTGCTCCTTGTGCAAGGACAAACCCCTGCAGGAAAAAGCTGCCAGGGAGCAGACTTACCTGAGGAGCTGCGTGGGAAGCTGCCATCCCCATGGAGGGTGGGTGTACTGGGCAGTAAGGGAATGTTGTCCTGCTTCCTCACGACCGTTTTCTTCATGGCACTACCAGGGGGTTTCCTCTGCAGCCTAGGAGCTGTGCCATGGATAGGTGGTAGGCTAAAGGCTGCAGGGACCAGAGAGGAGCTTGTAAGTGGAGGGTGCTGGACCGGGCGACGATGGAAAAGGCCAGAAAACTTGCTGGAGCTTGGTAACATCTCTTTGTTATCCCAAAGAACTTCAAGTATAACAATGGAAGGGAAAACCCTGAGCCACTTCCCCAGAGCTGCCACAGGAACAGCCTGGCCTCTGGGCTGCCCTGGGACAGCAGGGAGCCCAGAGCCCTGTGCTCTCCAGGAATGCCTCAGCTGCACAGGCACCCTCCTGCTCCTCTCCCTGCCCCACAGCTCAGCAGCCCTACAGCTCCAGGGGCACTGCCAGCAGCACAGCTCCTTGCAGGGGGCACATGCAGGCCACAGCTGTTCCCTGCCAATGTGCACAGCCTCTCTGGGCTGACACAAGACCCTTTCTCCCGTCAGACAGCAGCTCAAAAGCCTCCTTACCTTTTTGGGAGGCTGAGCCATGCTCCTGGGTCTCCTGGGGCTCCTGGGCCAAGGCCCCCAGAGCCAGCCGGGAGCCCAGACCTCCATTCCCAAGGCCGGGGTCCAGCACACAAGTCTCCAAACTGAAGGGCTCTGTGAGTTGCCTTGGGAACAGAGGCATCCCAGGTCCTGTCTTACATTGAGAGATCTTTTCCTCCTTTCTCTGGGTTTTTGTTTTGGATTCAGAAGAAGCTGTCAACCAGGTCCAAGAGAAGAAGTGAGTTAATTGAACTCACACCTTTATAATCAGCCCTTCTAATGGGTGAGGAATTCAAAGTGTATTTTAGTTACTGAAAAGATTGCTTGGTTTTTTTTATTTTTCATGAAACTAGCTTCAGTTTAATTTCTCTGAACAATATGGAGCTGCCAAGCCAAGAGAGAAGGGTTCTACTACTTCATGTGCTGCCCGTTGCCTCCCCACTACTACAGGATCCCTTTCCTTCCAAACACTTGGGAATTCACAGTGCTCTCTAAAATCTGACACTGGCAAGGAAGTCTTTGTTTTCAAAAGGAGTTTTCAAGGCCTTTGTTTCTGTATTTCCCACTCAATTCTAGGTCAGGTTTTGCAGTTTTGGGGATTTTTTATATTACTCTTTACAACAAAAGAAGGTCTGGGACAAACAAAGGCACCACGTGTTAGACACAAAAGCAGCTTTGCTTTCTCTATTACATGTGCCCAGTATTCTGTGAGCCTGTATTTGCAGGGAGCAAATTGCTCAACCCAAAGTTCCACTCCTTCACATCTCAAAGGGTTCATATCAGAAACAACCACAAGGAAAGTTGTTCTCCTTCAAGGGCAGGAGGAAGGAGTGAGAACATTTCTCATTTCATGCTAAATACCTTCCTTTTCTAGTCTCATCTTGACACCAGAAAGGCTGCATGGAGATAAAAGTCATGTGAAGGATGGACAGGAATATTTTCTTTTCAGCACTGCATTTCCAGGACCCCAAGGTACCACTCCAGCTCCTGCCACTCAACACTTCACACTGGAGGAATTTTCACTGCACCACCAGAGAACATTCCCAGGGACTGGGCTCTGGGAGAATCCACTGAGCCCATCAAGGAATTGAAATGAATTCAAAGAAATTTGTAAAAGAATGGGTTTTAACCAAGCTTTCCAAATGCCACCTCTGAGTCAAAATTCCAATGGTCATTTGAGGACAGACAAGCCCTGCACCTACCTGCATGTTCAGAGGTCTCCTCTTGGCTTCTGCTGCTGGATCCTGGCCTGGAGAAAATGGAGGACAAAAGAACATATGAGGAGGTAGAAAGAGAAGGGAGGGAATGGGTGTCCCATGAAAGGAGGTAACCCCACTTAGCATGGTCACTTCTATGAAGGAGGGAATGCAACACATAAACCCAAAAGGATGCAAAGATGATTAACTGTCCTTAAGCTTTCAGTGGATGCAGTCTCACAGAGCTGGCAATGGTCTGGCTGAAATAAGAGCCAGGTCCAGCAGAGGACCCATCCTGAGATGCTTTCAAGCCCTGCCTCCTTTTCCCCACCACCACCTCTGCTCTTGGGGCATTGCTGTTTGGTTTGACATTGTGCTGGATCACCACAGATGGGCAAAATGGTGAATACACCCAGGTTTGCCTGAATCCATGGGACAGCTGACTGTGAAAAATCCCCACAGGAGACAGGAAGAGTGAGGTGAACAGCACACTGGAGCAGCAGACACCTTGGCTTACCTCATCTCCCGGGACTCCTGCAAATCCAGCTGGGGAGAGCTTGGCAGAGACCCCGCAGCCCTGTCAATAGGGAGACTTCCTGCCTTGCATATTGAGGGGATCAAAGGCAGTCCCAGTGACCCCTTCTTCATTTCCCCACCACTGGGATATGGCAAGGAGGTCTGGAAAGAGTAGAACACAGTACTCAGGTCAAGCATCCAGCCTTGCCCCTAATCCTGCCTCAAGATTATTTAGATATGCCCTCAACTGGGGCCTGGCAGGAATAAACAAGTCAAACTGATGGAGCAAATGGGCACAGGATGGGGAATGCAAAGGCAACTGGTGAGACACAGACCATGTTCCACATTTGACACCCCTCCTCTAATGCTCTCTCCTCTGCAAGTGTGGCTAAGTGTGCCTGTATTCCCAGCTGCCATCCCCATGTTGGACATCAAGATGTTCTGGAGTGCCACTGCCCCCACTGGCCTTTGGGATGGCATGGCAGTGGCTTTAGATCATCACTGTTCTCTCCCTGCCCCTAAGGTGTCTCACAGCCACTGCTGATCTCCAGCCATGGCCCCACAAAGCCATTCTGCAGGATGTCCAAACCTGCTTTTCTCAAGGCCCTCATTTCTTCTGCTGCTGCCCTTCCCTCCTACAGTTCCCCAGCAGCCTTTGAGCCCAGATGCTGCTCAGCTCTCAGCATGCTCGCTGCTCTCCAGCTCCCACACATCCATCAGCTCAGGCTCACTGGCATTTGGGAAGTTCAGCCGAGCTCCCTGCCCTGCTGCTCTCTGCAAGCTCTCTGCCTGCCCAAGCTGCTCCAGGGCCCCCATGCCATGGCCAGCAATGGGGCTGGAGGCACTGGCCGTAGATGCACACCCATTCTTAGTATCCCATCATTGCTGGCCCAGCTAAAGAGCCAAATCAGGACCTGTTCAAAGTTCACTGAAAGGGTCAGTTCCTGTCAGGGATACCTTGGGCCCTTTCTCTGCAAGGCTGAAATCAAGTACCCAAGCCTTGGATTGCACATTCTCCCTACCAAAGCTGTTGCTCATCTGCCTCCTCCTGCACCCCACGGCAAACCCAAAACAACTGCAGGTCCTGGCCCTGCTGCAAAGGCAATCGTGTGCCTGGGCTCTGGGCTGCTCTCCCCATGGCCACCTCCCATCCCTTCCCTCTGGACAAAGCCATGCCAGAGCACACAGCTGCCCAGGACCTGATGGAGTCTGGAAATAGCATCAGAGACAACTGTGCAGAGGGCATGGCTGTACAACTCACAGGCTGAGACAACCTGACCTGGCAGCTTCCAGCAAACACCTTTTTCCAACCAAAGCAGACACAGCTGACACAGAAAACACCACCAAGACATAGAGGTGCTTCATAGATATATGTAGGTTACTGAATGGAGAAGGATTGCTTTTCCAGATTGGACAACTTGAGCTGCTCTGACTGCTTGTTGGTGTTTTCTCAGCTGTAAGACAGACGAGGAACCATGACACAGCCCAGGAACCATTCTGAGACCTCTCCTGTTATTGATACATGCTGAGGACATGAAGTCTGCCCTACACACCCATTGCAAAGACAGCCTGAAGCGCAGTGTCCAGCTGAGCTCTTCCTTGGCTCAGCAGCTTCCCTGGGCTCACAGCACAGGAAAAGGTCTCCAAGCTCTGCCTACAGGACATAAACTGAAAATCTACAACACAGGACTTTGCTTGGTGACCTTACCTCCTTTTCTCTCTGAAGTCTGCTCCTGGCTGCTTCCTCTGATATCTTTGTAGCCAGTGCTACTTTTCCCTTTCTCTTCCTCTCCATCATACATCTTTCTTGGCTTGATGGAAGAAGAGCTCTCTTGGATGGAAGGCAAGGGCTTGGTGGGAAGCTGTGAAGAGGGACGTGTCTGGGGAAGACTCTTGGAAACACTGTACTCAGTCAGGCCTATAAAGTGGAGACAAAGAATGTAACAAAGTCCACAAAGTAAATCTAAATCACCTGAAGCTCCATATTTTATGGAATACATTTCATAGAAGCTTCTAAACAGCTGCACAGGGAAACATGCTCCTGCTGGCAGATACTTGAGGAAGGCCAGGGGAAAAACCCTGAGCCACTTCCCCAGAGCTACCACAGGCACAGCCTGGCCTCTGGGCTGCCCTGGGACAGCAGGGAGCCCAGAGCCCTGTGCTCTCCAGGAATGCCTCAGCTGCACATGCACCCTCCTGCTCCTCTCCCTGCCCCACAGCTCAGCAGCCCTATAGCTCCAGGGGCACTGCCAGCAGCACAGCTCCTTGCAGGGGGCACATGCAGGCCACAGCTGTTCCCTGCCAATGTGCACAGCCTCTCTGGGCTGACACAAGACCCTTCCTCCCAACAGATATCAGCCCTGCTCCCTGCTTACCTTTTTGGGAGGCTGAGCCATGCTTGGTCTTCACCTTGCCCTCAGTCTGGAGTTCCTTCAGGCCCCCCATGCCATGACTAGGAAGGGTGATGGAGAGAGCAGGGCCAGATGCACACCCTTCCTTAGTATTTTGTCATTTCTGGCACAGCTGAAAAGTCCCATCCGGAGGTGTCCAACTCAGCACTCGGTCAGCTTTCTGGAGAACATGAAACCTTCACCAGCCCAAGAGGCTGGAGAGGTTTTCCTGCACATGTGGAGGCTTGCTCTCAGCACACTTTATCAGCTGGGTGCCCATCACCTCGCAGAGGGCACAGGCAAGCTTGGTGACCACAGCGCAGACGTTGGCGCTTCGCACAGGCAGCGCCTTGTTCTCCAGGCAGCACCAGAGCACGGGCAGGGCGTAGCGCTGCACCACTTCAGGGCTCCTGGCATGGACCCATTCCACCAGCACTGCCGGGACAGAGACACAGCTCCTTACCCACCAGCCTCAATGCAAACAAGGATCCACCTCTGCTTTTGCTTCTGGCAAGCCTCTCTGGCCAAGAGCAGTGAAATAGCACTCAGAGCCCCATGACCCAGAAACAGGCAATGCAGCTGATCATCCTTGAAACAGAACCACCAACCCCTCAGGACTGATTTCTCCAACCAGAGCCTTGTACCTGTGGCAGACTTTGTACCTTTACTAAATCATTTCACTATTTGTTTCTGCATGAACAATGAATAAAATGTCAAATTGCCTTCTATTTCCATTAACAAGTTGTCTAAACCCACACGGAAGATTTGGAAATGCACCCTAGAGAGGCAATTGAGAGATTTCTAATAAAAGGGATGATTCCATTTTTGTAACTTTGATGTCAAGGGCCAGAGGTCTCATCTGGCTCTTCCCTTTGCTCCGTGGCACACAGCAAAGGGCAGTATTAGAACACACTCCAAAACTCCAGCCCACCAGAGATGGGTGCTGCTTGACAGCTGGATGAGAAACATCAGTGCCTAGCTGGTGTCTTTGGCAGAATGCTTTTGTGGCTGCCAAGAAAGAGCTCTTTCACACCTCAGGGAGTCTTAGAGAATCACCCAGACCCCATTGCCCTGGCATTTGGGCATCTCAGCATCTCCACATTTTAATGGCATTTCCCCTCTCTATGCTAATGGCATTTTTTCTTACAATGTGCACTGAAATAGGGGCATAGAGAGAGAAAAAGGCTACACAGGGGACTGAAATTTAGCCAGAACACAAGTGTTTCCTCACATTGTCTCTGGAATCTGCTCTCTGCTCATTTTCTGAACTGAACTATATCAAACACAAACAAAAATTTACTACCAACAGGCTCCTTGTATGGCAGATTTGGCTGAGAGATCAAAACCTGAAATGCTCAGGAGACCAGTCTAATTTTCTGATCAGGCAAAATGTTATGTAGTAGCTATTTATTATTCTGTGGTGGAAGAGACGTCATTATCTCTATGCTATTAATCCACCAGCAGTCATCAACATTCAAACAGCTCCTGAAAGTACCCAAAACCAATTCTGCTAAGCAGGAAAAGGGTTATGGCACCCATTTGAAAACGGCACTTCATTTGAGTTTAAATGCAATCAAAGACATTGGTCACTATGGAACTTGAGAAGAGCCCCAGTGAGAGCTCAGCCCCGAGGCCGAGCGCTGCCCCCATCTCAGATGCTGCACAGCTCTGCAGCAGCCAGGGAAAGCCTGCCAAATACACCTGCCTTGGCTATTGGGCAGGAGGGACAAGCTCAGCACCTCCTGATGTGGAGGAGCTACTCTGCTGTCTGTTCACAGGCATTCCCTGTCAATTCTCCTTCAGAGACCTCTTGGCTTAGAAGGGGAGGCCATACCTGTGATACACTCCATGACTTCCAGCAGAGCTTCACCACTCAGTTGGCTCCATTGGTGGCTGAGCTCTTTCATCAGTGACACTTCATCTACAAGTGAAACACACATTTCTGCTCACTCTTCTGAGGGCATAGGAGAAAGCACAGTGCGGAGGGAAAGGGCAGGGGCAACCCCATTTTTTACAATAAAGTCAATTTCTGCTGATTTTTCAATCCTTTTTGTCTTTCCTTCCAGCCTACTTGGCAGGGTTTAAAATTCCAAAAGAAAAGCTCTCCTTTTACATTTGTAAATCCAAAGCTGTCTGCTGGACCAGGAGCTGCGTTAAAACATTTCATATCAGGGACCTCAAGAGTCCAGTCACATGGAAGCAGTGGAAAGGTTTTGCATGCCAGAGCAAAAAGGAAGAAGCCCATACTTGGGACACAGAAAGGCACTGAGTCAGGCAGTTCATGACTTCACAGAGCAGCTGAGGTGGAGAAAGTGGAAACTGCCCCTGAAGACCTGCCTCTTCAACACTCCATTTTTCAGGCTTATTCCCCCAGTGCAGCATTCTCAGAGCTGACATAAATCTGTGTGGCAAAGGAATTTACAGCAGCCCTTGCCTGGGCAGGTATTTGCTATTGCCATCTTGCCCCATCCAAAACAACAAGTGGAACAAGGCATCATTGACAGCTGGAGACTTAGATCCGTTTGTTCTAAAGAAATGAACTTGGTCAATCACAAGTTCCCCTTTGGAAAAAGAAGACAAAGGAGAAAGGTGGGAAATAGGCAGCTAATGCCTCTAATGTAGAGCCTTCCAGGTGGCTGCTCTGCAGAAGCTCTGATGGGCCAGTGTCCCTTCATGCCAACAGCAAAGCTGTATATATGGGAAGTCAGACGGGGCCCAAGCAAACTCCAAAACCCCTTTGCCCCTGAATTGTAGCAAAGCTGGAGTCCAGGTCTTGCTCTTCAGACCAGCGGCACAGAGCCAAGGGAGCCTGGGACTGTTGGGAAATGCTGCTGCACATTCCAGCCTGTTGGGGATGGTGCATAAGGACTGCACCTGCACAGCTTCTGGTGGGTGCCAGCTGCAGCCTTCCACAGACAACAACAGCTCCCAAGGCACTCAGCGCTCTCTTGTGTGGGACAGACAGAGACACAGCTGAGGAGAGTCCATGCTAGGGCCCAGCCTTACCTAAATGAACAACAGATTGGTCCAGTGCATTCACAGCTGCGGCATGAACCCCGGGATCCTTTGAGTTGAGGTTCTTTGTTATTCCCTCCACCAAACGGATCAGCACCGGGTTCAGGGCATCTTCCAGGAGTCCAAGCATTTCTGCCAGCACCTCCAGCGCCTGCTGCTTCACTTTCTTATGGGTGTCATTTATTCTCAGGACAAAATGATCAAAAATCTGTGAGGAGAACAAACAACATGAAAGCTGGATTAAAATGACCTTGTCTGAAGAGGGGATGTAGAAATGAGCACTCAGCAATATAAAAGATGAAAGGGATCCCTTCTGTCAGGTCAGCCCTTGCTTGCACAATTTCACTGTTTTCCTGTTGGCCACTCACAAGAATGGTTGCACAACCTGATGCTGCTTGAAAGATTTTCATCTGTTTTTAAGAGTTTTGGCTCGGGACAGAAAAGTTCCTGTGGTATTTCTCTCCACCTATAAATCATTAAATCAATTCCATTTATTAATTCAAAAGTCTTCCTTTGCTTTCAATGTATGGAAGCAGATATTTACCATGCCCATTTTTCTATACAGAAGCCTCAAGTACTGAGGGCAGTTATGATTTTGCCAAAACTGTAGCAGGAGGAGATCAAAGTCTTATTTTGTCTGTCTCAGAATCTGTGTCTTGAGAGGGACAGGGCTCTGGTCAACTCTTCCAGGATCCAGACCATTGCTCTAACTAACAGGTAGACTTCTAAAATGTAATGTGCTGTAAGCTCTCATTAGAGCAGGTTCAGTCCCTTGACAGCCACAGTATCAGGCACCATTTTCTGGAAAAAGGGAAAAAGCTGCTCCTGGGAGGAGAAAGGATGGATCTGTCCTTAGCTGTTTTCCTCTTTTTCCAAAGAGAAAAAAAGGCCCCCCAAGAAGGGTGAGCACCATCTTTACCAAGAGGAATAGGGATGAGGATGGACATGAGTAGCCAGAGTTGTGCCTGTGCAAGATAAGGTGGAGTTTACGGAAGTATCCTTTTAAAAACATTTTGTTTAAACCAACCCAGCCTGATACTTCTCTTCCCCATGCAAACCTATTTTTTGTCTAGGGAATAATTGCCATGCTTTCAATGGCTGGATTCCCTTCACTTAACCCAACTGGGAGTAGGAGACAGCAGCAGTTACACCAGCAGAAAATTCTGCCATCATCTGATGAACAGCAGCAATAGGCACCTGCCAGACAAATACAGCTGGACTGAAAGAACTTGTCCTGAAGCCTGGACCTCAATTACATTTGTCTGGGTAAGAGGGACCAGCCTGTCCCAAACAGCCAGGATGTAGTGCCAAGACACACTGAATTCACTTCACTTCTACAGGCTTGGGAAAGCAGCTAAAGGAAAGGAACCATGAAGATACCCTACATACTTGGACAATGTTACTGGAGATCAGCTGGGGGCTGCTTTTGCACAGATCTAGGAGGAGTGCCACTCCTTCCATGCGTGCCTGAAACCCCTTGGCTTCCAGGAGATGGTAAAGCTTCTGGAGTGACTCCCTTCCTTCCACAGTTGCAGGTAACGTGACCTGGGCTTTTGGACGGTGGAGGAGGCGTCCACCAGGGGCAGACTTCACCCTGCAAAACAAAACCAAATTAGGACCTGTTGCTGGTAAGACCTTCACTTAATTGTGAGCAAAACATCCTGAGGAGCTTTCCTAATGATGTGATTTCAAGCTAGAAAATCATGAGGCTCTGAAGGACAACGTGGACCTCATGACAATCATGATGGGAGACAATCTGCAAGTGACATTCTCACTGCTCACTCAGGAAAACCAAGGATGAGATGCATCTGATCTATCTTCAGATGCCTTCCAAGGCACACATTGCTTTGTGGGGAAAGAGAGACACTACTTCCAAGTTTAAATGCCTCCTCATATGGCACGTGTGTGTCTTTTAATGAGGAAACTCATCACTCTGAAGAAGTGTCTCTACACCAGGCATGACAATCTGGAGAAGTAGCTCAGATGCATCTGAACAGACGAACAGGGGCATATCTGAAGCATCCAGAAAAGAAGGAACAGAGATAAAAACAGAAGCCAGACAGGCCTGAACTACACTCACATTTCATTTGCTTCCCTAGAGACTAGATGCACAGTTTAACAAACCCTCTGGGAATAATCCTCTTGGATCAACCTGTCTCTTCCATGAGCACAGGAAGATGCTAGCCATGCTACTGAGGCATGTGGTCACTTTCCTGCCACCGCTGAGCAGGACAGAGCTCAATAAACCCCCTCTGGTATCTGAGGAGAAGAGGTACAAGTAACTCTGCCACTGGCATGGAAAGACAGCAAGGACCAAATCCCTGTCTTAAATGCTGATTGCAGCACAGGGGGAAATAAACCAAACACGCTGTCCATCAAGCAAACTATATGAAGGACAGGAATAGCAAGACAAAAAGTCCACACTGAGACACCTGTTGACAAAAATGGCTCAGGAATTGTCTTGCTCCTTACTACTCAAACTTGGTACTGTTTGACAGTCAGAAAACCATGAATCAGCCAGGCCAAACCACATGGATGGGAACTGCTTGTTTGGGGAATGGCATCCTGCTTCTAGACTGGGACTTCTTGTTAAAACACCCATCTAAAAAAGGCTCCACTTGGATGAAAAAAAACCCTGGTGGAATTTACTTGTCCCAAGTCAGGCAGCAGAGACTTGGCCCTTTCCTAGCCTCCACAACACTGCCCTTGCTACTGCACTGGATCATCTGAGCTGCAACCAATGGGTGTCTTTTTGTCACCCAATTTCGGTGGAAAGCCCTCCAGAGAAGTTGTCTTCAAATCAATGCAGAAGTTGACATTTTTTATCCTAGGGGATTTGTAGGGAAGGGAAACAATCTCTGGCACTGGTCATCTCCAGCAGAAAGATTTGTCTGAGGAAGAGGCATGTAAAGCTTGTCATGTGCTTTCTCACATCTGACAAAAGTGCTCAGTACCGTTTGATAGAAGGCAATGTGGCCTGGGGCTTCTTCGGGCTGTCGTTCCTCTTCTCCACTGGCTCCTTGACAGAGGGGCATTCAGCCTTCTGGTTTCCCATCCCCTACAAAGACATAAAGAAACCCCATGAATCTTTAGAATATAAAATAGGAAATTTCCTCTTTAAAACACAAGATAGAACCAGGATCACTGCTACCAAGGCTTAGGGAAACATTTCCTAACATACAGAAAGAGACAGACCAGAGATTCAGTGATGCCAACTCTCTGGTTTCAATAGCCCAAGGCAGGTTATGGGTGCTACCACACTGAGCAGCAGTCTAAAATCCCAAATTCATTAGTCTTGAGCATAAATGGGAATAATGCAAACTGACAGGCAATGAGTGGTCTTAAAGGAAGCACCAGAAAAAATTGGACTCTTTCGGGGCAGGCCCATTGTGTTGGAAGTTGATTTGGTTCAAGGCTTACTCTCCCTGCTCCTGCACCAAGGCACACTCCCTTCTGTAATGGAGATGGAAAGAATAAAATCCCCCCAAACAAACAAATGGTTTTCCACTGGATGCAGCTGAATTGACCAAGCTTCTTCCAGCTCCACAGGGCTTGACAGCACAGCAGTATTCCCAAAAGACAGACAGCAATTGCAGTAACTAGGATTGACTTGGACATCTTTTGTATATTTGGAAATTTCCTTGGCACTACTACTTCCAGTCTCTTTTGCAAAGACTCTCTTATGTTCAGAAGCACTATTCTCACTTAGTTGCATTACTGGGGCAGAGTAGGGAGAGTGTGGTAGGGGCATACACATGAGTGCAAACCCATTTTCTCCTCTTTCCATTTCCTCTTTGTGACAGATATTCAAAGTATTCAAAACCCCACTTTTCCCCTAATAATAGCACTTCCTCTGTGGTCTGCAGATGAACAGGCTGAGGATTAACAGCTCATTCCCAGGAGCAAAATGAATCAGCAGAAGTGGAACGAGATAAAGACACATTGGGCATGTTTGATCTCGTATTAGCAGTGGCAATACTTACACAAAGGAGACATTTCTCCTGCCAAGCACTTACCTTCTTCTTAATTCTGGTCAGAATATCTTCCAGGTCATGTGGGGAAAGGGATTGCTCCAAAAGCTTTTTAAATTTTTGATTATTCAGCAACATCTTCACCATCTCCTGTCCATAATGCCTAAGGAAGGAAGGAAGGAAATAATAGAAAATGAACAAAGGAAGAGTGTTAACAGAAGAGGCTGATGCCTTAAACTCATCAGGTGCAATGCTTGCATGAGAAGCCATTACCTACTCAGCAAAGAGGGAGATTTACCTCACTTGACACTGCACAGTGCTGTAGCTGAACACAAGGGGCAAGAGGAGAATGTGGGGCAAGAGAAAAATACCATTTCTCTCTGAAACTGGGGGTGTGCTTCTGTGGGATCAAAGGATCCCAGGGAACAAGCAAAACACATCTGCTTTGTTGTCAGAGCCTGTTAGCAGTGTCCTGCTGCCATTGCACAGTAATTTACCTTTCTCACCTCATGCTTGCTTTTGATTATTCTATACTATGTGGATGTACAGGGGCAGCTAGTTGCTCTGGTGTTCTTGGAAGCTATTAATGGGAATTTCATCATCAAAGTAAGGGGATTTTGGTGGTTTGGGGGGATTTTGGTGGTTTGGGGGGATTTTGCTGCCAGGAAACCAAAGTTTTCTTCAAGAAGGAATTTGGAGGTCACTGAGCCACAGATAACAGCATTCTAGAAATCTGCAGAAGAGGTTTAGAAAGACTGAATACATTGTCTGAAGACTTCTAAAATATTTCTAGGGAAGTCTTAAGTTAATGAGAAACAGATGTTTGGGATCCTTCAGTGATGAACATTAGCCAACACTTTGGCTTTCCTTGTGCACCTAAGGCCAATCAAAACTGCTGGACTGGCTAATCTGAGCTCTTTTGATTTCAGTAAAGAACCCTTCAAGTTACTGGAAGTTGGTAATGCTCCCTCTTGCTGGCCAGCCTCAGGTTACCCAGTACAGTCATTTCCCCAGGCAACCCAGAGCAGCAGCCACAGCACCAAGCCTGGCAGAGCTCAAGAAGCCTTTGGACAATGCTCTCAGGCACATGGAGTGACTCTTGGGCTGTCCTGCACATGGCCAGGAGCTGGACTGGATGACCTGCATGGGTCCCTTCCAACTCAGCATATTCCATGATTCTATGCCCCATAGCCACACAGTGACGTCACTCATTATTTCTTTTCCTTTCCACTCTTTTGTGGTTTTACCTTTAAAGCCAAACACAAAACGCTTTTCCTGGTTTTGGAGGTGAAATGAAGATCATTACCTTGTGTCCTTGTGACAGTCCTGAGCCAGTGTCCCTGCCACGTGTGGCAGCCTCTCAGCCCTGGGGGTGCCTGCGAGCTTGGTGACTCCCATTTTCTCCATCAAGGACAGGAGCAGCTCGGCCGCACACTTCCGCACCTGGACGTAGCGGCTCCTGGGAAGGAGAGAGCAAACCCTGGGGCACAGGGACAAGGAGCAGCAGCAGCACAGGCCTTGGCCAGAGTGTGCTCCCTGGCCTTGCTGGGGGAAGGAGCCTGGGCTCTCCCTGCACCTTCCAACACCTGCACAAGGTTCTGTCCTCGGAGAAACACTAAGCTAGCACTGTACAGAAGGACTGCCTGCATGCAAGAGGGAAGAATTCAGTCTCCCTGCACTAGCTCATACTCTTTCCCAAAATATACTCAGAAAAAGATTAAAGTAATAGATCACAGATGAATTATTTAGAAATTAGGACAATTCATGCTGACCCATCAGAGGGCACCCAGTACACAGAGCTGCAGCAGGATGAGGCTCTTTCCACCCATTCATCCCCAAATCTGCAGACCTCTGGAAAGAAACAAATGCAGGGAAAACACGCTGTGGGCTGTGAAGTTGCAAATATCCAGCAATGCAGCCTGTTTCTTTTGTAAACCTTGGCAAGGGATACATCTGAGTGTTTTCCCCTATTGCCAAGCTGAGGAAAGGGTGGCAGGCATTTGAGCCAGGTTGTCCTGATCTAGAGACTGTCTCTTGGGAACTATCAGGCCCAGCACCAACACTTAGGGCAGCATATGCTTCAGCTGTCCCATGGGCCTCGGCCTGTGAAGGTGCCTGGAAAGTGAATCATCATCTCAAGGCTAACATGAAACATCATTTTGAATAGAAAGCAGAGCTCAAAGGCAGGACACTCATAGAAGACTCCCTTTGGCAGCAGCTGCACCTGCTGTGCAGGCTGGGCCACACCCAGCACATTCTCCCCCATGTGCTCCACACCCCAGCAAGGACCCTCCTTATTTCTCAGGTTAATGGCATCATGAGGATATGTGGTTTTCCCCAGGGCCTCTGTGCTTAGCACTGCAAAATACCAACAGTGCTCACAGCTGCAATTGCAATTGTCCCTCTTCCCACAAAAGCACAAGGCTCTACCCTCAGCCTTTGCAGGCACTTTCACTTCCCCTCCATTCACCACGTCTAGGAAACTCGGACAGACTGGGAGAACTCCAGGAAGCATCAGGAAGCTGAGTCAGAGGAGCTTTAGTTTGGATGTCAGGAAAAAGTTTTTCACCCAGAGGGTGCTTGGGCCCTGCAACAGGCTCCCCAGGGCAGTGCTCACAGCAGCAAGCCTGACAGAGTTGAAGAAGCATTTGGACAACAGTCGCAGGCACACGCTGTGAGCCTTGGGTTGTTCTGTGCAAGGCCAGGAGCTGGACTGGATGGTCCTGATGGGACCCATCCAACTTCCCCTATTCTACAGTTCTGTGATTCTGTGACCTAATGGGCTGCAGGAGGGCAGAAATAGGTGACAAGAGGAAAGAAATGAGGGTGATCAGAGAATCGAGTCCCTGAGTCCATAGAAGATGCTGGATACAGGACCCTTCCCTCCCAGCATTCCCATTCTCTCTCTCATCCCTTCCCCCACCCACACACTGGAAGGTGAAGAACATCGCTAAAAGAAGAAGAACCTACTTGACTCCCCTGTCCATGAGAACAGTCATAGCTCGGGCAGGAGTCACGTTCTCTACCATCATCCCCAGGCTCTGACAGGCTGCCTTCTGAATAAACTCTGGGGAGTTCCACACCATGGGGAGAAGGACCGCAGCAACCCCATCCGCCTCGGAGTCCATGTCCTTCTTCAAGATGGCAAAGAGCTCTCCCAGAGTGACGATTGCTGAGCAGGACACCTTGGACCGGAGGTTGGTCACCTGGGGAAGTCATGAGGGGAAACATAAGAATCACCTTCAAAAGTAAACCACTTTCCTTAGACAAAACTCCCAGGAAGTCACAGCATGTCCCACTGTGTATAGAGCAACATAAAAGCACAGGAAGAGCAGAAGAGCCCAAGCACAGAAAGGCACTTACTCTGGCACCAATTTCTGGCCTCACACCTGCTTACTGCAGGCATAAAAACATATGTTTCACTGAAGTGTTCTACTTAACCCTTCTATAATGTCAACTGCTTTGATTTTAGGCCCTTTGATTTGAAAAACAAAGAAGCAAAGTAAAGTAAAGCATGCTTTCAAACCATAAAGGCACAAGTCATAAAAATAAACCAGTCAGGTGCTCCTGTTCAAAAAAGCCACACCTGTAGTTGAAGCACTCAGACAGCAAACAGAAAACACAGGCTCAGATCTACAGATTCATTGCTGTGTTCAATGACAGCTGGGGCAGAGATTGGGACTCTGGCATATAATGTCATTAGTGCCTCCATTTCTGCCTTGCATTATAAAGGCACCACACTCAAAGACAAGTGCCAGATACCCGACCTGCCAGTAAACACAGCTGCGCATACACACAGAGCCTACAGATAGCTGACAGACATTAGAAATAGAAAAAATGAAAAACCAGAAATAAGGCAGTCCCGGAGCACACATGGAGATGAACAAGCACATATCTACTCTACAAGCCATGTATGAAGGATGGGGGACAATTTAGAGCAATGTTCTCACCTCGCTGGTAGCTGCCAAGCAAATCTCACGAAGTCGACCGAGCAGGACTTCTGGATGGGACTCAGCCAGGCGTGGGATGTTGAAGAGTCCCTTCTTCTTCAGTTCCCTGAAAGACAAGTATCAAAAAGACTGATTTTTCTCTCTACCCAAGAACTAGGCAGCACCCTCTGAAATGACCAAGAGGCAAAGAGACGGCTTTCAGAGTCTTCATGTGTGGCCTTTCTGAAAATCTCTGCTATTAAGTCCCTCTGTCACTGCTTCCTAGAGCTATGAGGCTGGGCCATGCTGCTGGTTCTACCTCCCTGTAGCTGTCCCTGAGACACAGTTCCATTGGGCTATTACTGGGACAGTATTTTCCTTCTTTGTCAGCCCCAGCAAGCAGTGCAGCCCTGAGAGTCTGCACTGCCACTCTGGCGCTGGGTTTCCACTCTACAGTCTAGGCCTGTGTGTCACCCACTCCACTCCACCTCACCCATTCCCCAAAAATGCAGCAGGATGTCATCCCAGAAGATTAAGATTCCACCCCTGGGCAAGAACTGTTGAAACTCGGGCTTTTCCCACAACACTCCTACCTAAAACAAGCCCCACAACAGCAACATGTTATTTAAAAGGTGCAAACAACTCCAGCTCTCAGCACTTGCTTTGTGCAGGCCCTCAGCCTCAGGAAGGTATGTGAGGCATCAGGGCTGCAGCACAGGGCTGCTGACTGATCCCACGGGCACCCTGAGTGTCATCAGGACCCCCCACACCTGCAGAAGCTCTCTGCACCTCACAGGGCACCAAAGAGAAAAGGGGAAGACAAAGCACAAGAGAAAGGGCAAAGCAAAGCAGATGCATTCTGGCTGATTTTTCATGTTTGTCCCTGTGAGAATGAAGCAGCCACCAATGAGTGGATGCTAACCCAGACATCAAAAAGACGACCAATATCACCTCACATTTGTAGGGTTATCACCTCTGGGCCTCCTTCTGTCTGCGTAGAATTTTGGGACACGTTGTGAGTTTTGACAAAACATCTCAGGCCCATTTGAAGTAGTGAGAAGGAAAACTTGAATTCCAAAAGTGTAAGATTCCTAGAAGATTTTATTTCTCTTTCCTTCTCTTCTGCCATGAGCCCTTCAGGAATAATGGCGGGCTGAGAGACTTGAAAGCACAACTCAGTCCATTTCTCAAAAAGAGGAGCTCCCTGGAGCTGCTTCTGGGACTCACATGCACGAGTCCCTGCCATTGCTGACAGCAGTGGGAGCAGAGAGGAATCTTACTCAGTCCCACTGGGCCAGCAGCCCAAGGCACCCAAATCTCTACACTCAAAACTGCTGCCATCCTGCTTCTGCCTTCAGCCAGCAAATCATCTCATCCCACAGCTTTCTCTCTTCCCTCTACATTTCCTTTGCAGCTCCATGGAGCAGTAGGCAAAGCGAGAAACAGCACGGACCCACTGCAGCTGCAGCACTGCTGCAGAGCAAGGCCAAGAAAAGGCTGCTCTCCAATCTTTATGCTCTCCCTGCTCTGCAGGGCTTTCACCAGTGCCCTTTGGCCCTCTGGGCTCTCGGGGCTCCGAGGCACGAGCAAGACACGCTTCTGACCGACCTTAACGCTCCGAGGGACACAGAGGGAACGGCGGGGCCTTTCTTACCAGTCATCGCTGCCCAGCATGGAGAGTGCCTCCTGCAAGGACTTCTGTGGGTCTGAAAATGCTCTGTCCTTCTGCCCACGCCCACGGAGCGGCTCCTCTCGCCGCTTGGCACCAGTGGCCGTCTGCGGGGTCACTGTAAGGAGAAGGTTGGCCATGGGCGCTGCTGCAGCCCCGGGCGAGGCACCCGCCATGGCGCGGCCTGCAGCCCCATCTCCCAGCCAGGGCTCCGTGTGGCACACACTGCCACTGGCTCAGAGACTTCCCTGCTGCCTGGATCCTGGGGCTCCTTGCTTGCTCCCAGCCTCCCCCAGCTGGCCACAGCTACAGGCTGAACCTGACAATTGCCCCCACAGCGCCGGCTCCCAAGTGCCACAGGTGCCACAGCCAGCGGCAGCTTCCTGAGGCCGCAGAGCTCCCACTCCCTGGGAGACAGTGCCCACAGCAGCACTGGCCAGCCCAGGAGGGAACCCCTCAGGGGCCTCTCTTGTCTCAGCACCCTGATTTCCCCCAGCCATGAGGACAGGGCCACTCTGCACCTCCCTGAGGAAAGACCTGCAGCTGCCTTGTGACAGCACCAAGCCAAACCTGAACAACCCAGCCCTGCCGGGCCTGGCTCAATCCCCATGGAGCAATGACCAAGGAACAGCCATACCTGACCCTTCCTTCCTCACAGCACCTCTGTTTCCATTGACTTCAAATATTCTAGACTATCAACTTTTGTAGTAACTCAAAACTAGATTTGCTGTTCATTCTCAGGACAGACTATGGACCCAAGATCCCGGCTGTGCTGGCTGAGGCAGGAGGCAGTTTGTGCTCCTTGTGCAAGGACAAACCCCTGCAGGAAAAAGCTGCCAGGGAGCAGGCTTACCTGAGGAGCTGCGTGGGAAGCTGCCATCCCCATGGAGGGTGGGTGTACTGGGCAGTAAGGGAATGTTGTCCTGCTTCCTCACGACCGTTTTCTTCATGGCACTACCAGGGGGTTTCCTCTGCAGCCTAGGAGCTGTGCCATGGATAGGTGGTAGGCTAAAGGCTGCAGGGACCAGAGAGGAGCTTGTAAGTGGAGGGTGCTGGACCGGGTGACAATGGAAAAGGCCAGAAAACTTGCTGGAGCTTGGTAACATCTCTTTGTTATCCCAAAGAACTTCAAGTATAACAATGGCACACTAACATGGGACAGTGATCACAGAATCACAGAATCCTAGAGAGTTTGGGAAGGCACCTCTAACCACCATCTAGTCCAACCCCTGTGAGCAGGGACATCTTCATCTAGATCAGGTTCCTCAGAGCCCCATGAAAACTGGCCTTGAACACCTTCAACGATAGACCAACAACAGCTTCTCTGGGCAAATCCTGCCAGCTTTTCATCCCCACCATTAAAAAAAAAATCTCCCTAATATCTAATCTAAATCTACCCTCTTCTAGCTTCAAAGCAAACTGCAGTGATGCTTCCCCTGAGAAACAAGAAAAACCCAGTATTGCTTTGCTTTTGCTCTGTTCCAGAGGCAGGCAGGGGCAGTTCCCACAGAAAGTGCAGATAGCCCTGCGTGATGCCCTCGGGCTGAGTGCTGCCTCCTGAGGGCCCTGCTGCCGCCCTCGGGCAGCGCTCACAGCCCTGCAGGCTGAGCCCCTCAGCCGGGATTCAGCCGGGAACGCTGCTTGCTCCTGGGGCTACAACAGAAGCCCTGCCTGGGGCTTCAGCACAGCTCTACAGCGCCAGCTCCTCAGCAGGGAGCGGCAGGAGAAGGATCTCTGGAGGTGAATTTTGTTTCTTCCAGGTTGCAGCCTGGTTGAAAAGCATTCTTTTGGCCTCACCTTCCCTGGAGACTGCTCTCCAGGAGACAGTCTGAAGCCCCAGTGTACTTTGCAAGACAGAATTTTCTACTCTGAAAGAATTTAGAGGTGAAGGTGGGAAGCTGATATTCTCTTACTGACTCAGTGAGGCCATGGGCACTTTATACCTCTGTATTTTTCTTTGGGAAACAGAATTAAATCCTATGCAAGCTTCCACTCAGATGCAAGCAGAACAGCCCCCCAGTCTGAATGCAACATTGTGCAAAGTGCAAGCAAGTGCTCAAAAAGGACCACCACATGTGTAGCCACCACTTACTTGGTCCAGCTGCATGCCTGGGCTCAACTGCCTTAGAAAGAAGCTGCAAGGATGTTTCCTTTTGCTTCCTCTTCATCTCCTTTTCCAAAAGCTCCATTTTTTTCCTCGCAACATTCTTTTCAGCCAATTTCGCCAATGCATCACGGACCTAGGTGCAATGGAAATACATCACAGACTGGAAGCAGAAACACACAAAGCAAACACAACACCTCATCAGGAGCACAGAGTCCACAGAGTGCCATAGGCTTCAAGGCAGCTCCATATACATTCTAATAGTTTCAGAGGAATGTCTCCAGTCATCACCTTGGCAATTACACACAGTGAGGTGGAACACTGTAGTGCCACAACCTTCCACTGCTGCAACTGCAACCTATGTCAGGAAGCCCTGCTTGAAGCATGAAACTCATAGGAGTGCTCCAAGACAGATGAAGAGCTCACATGGCAGTGAGCAGGCAGTTCAGTTCCTACAGGCCACGGCAGGAGAATAAAGACCATGTGCAATACCCAGCAAGGAGGCCTAATGAGCTGTTGCTTAACACTCATGGCCAGCAATTGCAGCTGTTTCTCACTTCCTGGCTTCTGAAGGCCTCAGCTCTCAAGCACTTGGTCTCTGAGACCAGCAGACCAAAAGGAGGAGTCTTGTGAAAACAAGTTGCAGAAGCACTGATGTTCATGAGCAGAAAACTTGAGAGTGAGAGGGCTATGAGATACAGCCACAAAGGTAACCAGGAAAAATCAAACTCTCCCATTTGATTTTGCAGCCTTGCTTGCACTCATCATCAGAATCTTTGCTTCTCTACTTCCAAGGATACACTTTGCCCACGTTCACTGATGTGTAGCTTGCTCTGCCATTCAGAACTTCTCTCAAACAGCCTTTGCACATAAAGAATGCTTCTTGCATTCTTGACCTTAGCACCATCTCCAAACCAGTGACTGTGGCACCACTGGAAATGGCCAAGCAATTGCTCTGGAGTTGTCAAATAAATTCCCAAGAGAATCCCCATCCCCCAAGGAGTGGAAGATTATGATTTTCAGTGACATTTTGGGCATAAACTGGAAAGGAAGTCTGCTCATCCCTGTCCTTATCCCCTACCTTTCCAGAGCTGTCTCTCAGCTCTTTGTCCCTTGTAACACCTGCACTGCTGGGATGATCCATCTCCTTGGCCTGGCTCAGTGGGAGGCCTGGGAATGGAAGCAAAGGTTCCTGTAAATCTCTGGCGCATTTCAAGCCCCCAAAAATGCCATGCTGGCCAACAGGCAAGACAGGTTCCAGATTGCAGAGCTCTCCTAAAATACAGGGATTGGGATTGAGAGTAGCAAGGCACAATGCCTGGAGCCTCTCCCAAGGGATGGGCTACTGGCAGCAGACATGACATTACTCTGTTGGCCAGCAGACTGAAACCTGCTGCATGACAAAGGCCTCAGCCCCTGCATGCTGGACAGCCTCTGTGTCTGACAGAGAAGGACAGAGATGGAGATTGCTGTTGACAGAGATTCTTATCTGCCCTTATTCACGTTGATTTTAGTGAACATCTTCTTTCTGGTTCCTAAAAGAACTCCCAGGTTCTAATACCTGGATGCATTTAGATCAACATTTTCATCTCTTTGTTGGAATATTTTAGAGGACATTCAAAGACAAGCCTAGGGTTGCAGGAGTGATACCCAAACGTAAATTGTGTTCTTGACACTAGATAATTCATTTTTCCCAAGGATTTTCCTTCTCAACTTTATAAGATCAGGCCACTTTCAGGCCAGCCTGAATAGAGGTTGATTATCTTAATACAAATAGAACAATGGAGCTCATTCTGGAATACTCTCCAACAGAGCTGTTAAAATTCTGAGAACTAATTCTATACAACAGCTTCACAGAGGATAAAATCAGGCAGCAAAGCAGAAAAATAACAATGTTGTAAATCCAGATTTTTTTCCCCTGCAGAATGGCCAGCTTCATAATAAAGGAGAGTAAGATATGGGCATTGAGGGAGGAAAGTAATTCTGGAGGGAAGGCAAGGCATTGGAATGTAAGAGAATCTGGGAAGATGGCAGGAAAACTACAGATCCCAGGAAAAACCTCCTTGGGACCATGGCAGTCAGTCAGGGCTGAAAAATGTGACAGAGGCCGCAATGCAAACCTAAAGCATCTGAAGCTCCATATTTCATGGGACAGACTTCCTGGAAGCTTCCAAAGAGCTGCACAGGGAAACATGCTCCTGCTGGCAGACACTTGAGGCAGGCCAGGGGAAAACCCTGAGCCACTTCCCCAGAGCTGCCACAGGCACAGCCTGGCCTCTGGGCTGCCCTGGGACAGCAGGGAGCCCAGAGCCCTGTGCTCTCCAGGAATGCCTCAGCTGCACAGGCACCCTCCTGCTCCTCTCCCTGCCCCACAGCTCAGCAGCCCTGCAGCTCCAGGGGCACTGCCAGCAGCACAGCTCCTTGCAGGGGGCACATGCAGGCCACAGCTCTTCCCTGCCAATGTGCACAGCCTCTCTGGGCTGACACAAGACCCTTCCTCCAACCAGACAGCGGCTCAGCAGCCCCCTTACCTTTTTCTGAGGCTGATCCATGCTCCTGGGGCTCCTGGGCCAAGGCCCCCTGAGCCAGCCGGGAGCCCAGACCTCCATTCCCAAGGCCGGGGTCCGGCACACGAGTCTCCAAACTGAAGGGCTCTGTGAGTTCCCTTGGGAACAGAGGCATCCCAGGTCCTGTCTTACATTGAGAGATCTTTTCCTCCTTTCTCTGGGTTTTGGTTGTGGATTCAGAAGAAGCTGTCAACGAGGTACAAGAGAAGAAGTGAGTTAATTGAACTCACACCTTTATAATCAGCCCTTCTAATGGGTGAGGAATTCAAAGTGTATTTTAGTTACTGAAAAGATGGCTTGCTGTTTTATTTTTCATGAAACTAGCTTCAGTTTAATTTCTCTGAACAATATGGAGCTGCCAAGCCAAGAGAGAAGGGTTCTACTACTTCATGTGCTGCCCGTTGCCTCCCCACTACTACAGGATCCCTTTCCTTCCAAACACTTGGGAATTCACAGTGCTCTCTAGAATCTGAAACTGGCAAGGAAATCTTTGTTTTCAAAAGGAGTTTTCAAGGCCTTGGTTTCTGTAATTTCCCACTCAATTCTAGGTCAGGTTTTGCAGTTTTGGGGATTTTTTATATTACTCTTTACAACAAAAGAAGGTCTGGGACACAAACAAAGGCACCACATGTTAGACACAAAAGCAGCTTTGCTTTCTCCATTAGATGTGCCCAGTATTCTGTGAGCCTGTATTTGCAGGGAGCAAAGTGCTCAAACCAAAGTTCCACTCCTTCACATCTCAAAGGGTTCATATCAGAAACAACCACAAGGAAAGTTGTTCTCCTTCAAGGGCAGGAGGAAGGAGTGGGAACATTTCTCATTTCATGCTAAATACCTTCCTTATCTATTCCAGAAAGGCTGCACGGAGATAAAAGGCATGTGCAGGATGGACAGGAATATTTTCTTTTCAACACTGCATTTCCAGGACCCCAATGTAAAACTCCAGCTCCTGCCACTCAACACTTCACACGGGAGGAATTTTCACTGCACCACCAGAGAACACTCCCAGGGACTGGGCTCTGGGAGAGTCCACTGAGCCCATCAAGGAATTGAAATGAATTCAAAGAAATTTGTAAAAGAATGGATTTTAACCAAGCTTTCCAAATGTAACCTCAGAGTCAAGACTAGAATGGTCATTTTAGGACAGACATGCCCTGTATATACCTGCATGCTCAGTGGTCTCCTCTTGTCTTGTGCTGCTGGATCCTGGCCTGGAGAAAATGGAGGACAAAAGAACATATGAGGAGGTAGAAAGAGATAGAAGGGAATGGGTGTCCCATGAAAGGAGGCAACCCCACTTACATGGTCAATTCTATGAAGGAGGGAATGCAACACATAAACCCAAAAGGATGCAAAGATGATTAATTGTCCTTAAGATTTCAGTGGCTGCAGTCTCACAGAGCTGGCAATGGTCTGGCTGAAATAAGAGCCAGGTCCAGCAGAGGACCCTTCCTGAGATGCTTTCAAGGCCTGCCTCCTTTTCCCCACCACCTCCTCTGCTCTTGGGGCATTGCTGTTGGGTTTGACATTGTGCTGGATCACCACAGATGGGCAAAATGGTGAATACACCCAGGTTTGCCTGAATCCATGGGACAGCTGACTGTGAAAAATCCCCACAGGAGACAGGAAGAGCGAGGTGAACAGCACACTGGAGCAGCAGACACCTTGGCTTACCTCATCTCCTGGGACTCCTGCAAATCCAGCTGGGGAGAGCTTGGCAGAGACCCTGCAGCACTTTCAATAGTGAGACTGCCTGCCTTGCGTATTGGGGGGATCAAAGGCAGTCCCAGTGACCCCTTCTTCATTTCCCCACCACTGGGATATGGCAAGGAGGTCTGGAAAGAGTAGAACACAGTACTCAGGTCAAGCATCCAGCCTTGCCCCTAATCCTGCCTCAAGATTATTTAGATATGCCCTCAACTGGGGCAGGAATAAACAAGTCAAACTGATGGAGCAAATGGGCACAGGATGGGGAATGCAAAGGGAACTGGTGAGACACAGACCATGTCCCACATTTCACACCTCTCTCCTCAGGCTCACTCCTCTGCAAGTGTGGCTAAGTGTGCCTGCATTCCCAGCTGCCATCCCCATGTTTGACATCAAGATGTTCTGGGGTGCCACTGCCCCCACTGGCCCTTGGGATGGCATGGCAGTGGCTGTAGATCATCACTGTTCTCTCCCTGCCCCTAAGGTGTGTCACAGCCACTGCTGATCTCCAGCCATGGCCCCACAAAGCCATTCTGCAGGATATCAAAACCTGCTTTTCCCAAGGCCCTCATTCCTTCTGCTGCTGCCCTTCCCTCCTACAGTTCCCCAGCAGCCTTTGAGCCCAGATGCTGCTCAGCTCTCGGCATGCTCGCTGCTCTCCAGCTCCCACACCTCCATCAGCTCAGGCTCACTGGCATTTGGGAAGTTCAGCAGAGCTCCCTGCCCTGCTACTCTCTGCAAGCTCTCTGCCTGCCCAAGCTGCTCCAGGGCCCCCATGCCATGGCCAGCAATGGGGCTGGAGGCACTAGGGGTCGATGCACACCCACCCCTAGTATCCCATCATTCCTGGCTCAGCTAAAGAGCCAGATCAGGACCTGTTCAAAGTTCACTGAAAGGGTCAGTTCCTGTCAGGGATACCTTGGGCCCTTTCTCTGCAAGGCTGAAATCAAGTACCCAGGCCTTGGATTGCACAATCTCCCTACCAAAGCTGTTGCTCATCTGCCTCCTCCTGCACCCCACGGCAAACCCAAAACAACTGCAGGTCCTGGCCCTGCTGCAAAGGCAATCGTGTGCCTGGGCTCTGGGCTGCTCTCCCCATGGCCACCTCCCATCCCTTCCCTCTGGACAAAGCCATGCCAGAGCACACAGCTGCCCAGGACCTGATGGAGTCTGGAAATAGCTTCAGAGACAGCTGTGCCAAGGGCATGGCTGTACAACTCACAGGCTGAGACAACCTGACTTGGCAGCTTCCTGCAAACACCTTTTTCCATCCAAAGCAGACACAGCTGACACAGAAAACACCACCAAGACATAGAGGTGCTTCATAGAGACATGTAGGTTGCTAAATGGAGAATGATTGCTTTTCCAGATTGGACAACTTGAGCTGCTCTGACTGCTTGTTGGTGTTTTCTCAGCCATAAGACAGACAAGGAACCATGACACAGCCCAGGAACCGTTCTGAGACCTCTCCTGTTATTGATACATGCTGAGGACATGAAGTCTGCCCTACACACCCATTGCAAAGACAGCCTGAAGCGCAGTGTCCAGCTGAGCTCTTCCTTGGCTCAGCTGCTTCCCTGGGCTCACAGCACAGGAAAAGGTCTCCAAGCTCTGCCTACAGCACATAAACTGAAAATCTACAACTCAGGACTTTGCTTGGTCTCCTTACCTTACGTCCTATTCTCTCTGAAGTCTGCTCCTGGCTGCTTCCTCTGATATCTTTGTAGCCAGTGCTACTTTTCCCTTTCTCTTCCTCTCCATCATACATCTTTCCTGGCTGGATGGAGGAAGAGCTCTCTTGGATGGAAGGCAAGGGCTTGGTGGGAAGATGTGAAGAGGGACATGTCTGGGGAAGACTCTTGGAAACACTGTACTCAGTCAGGCCTATAAAGTGGAGACACAAAATGTAACAAACGCCACAAAGTAAATCTAAAGCATCTGAAGCTCCATATTTCATGGGGAAGACGTCCTGGAAGCTTCTAAACAGCTACACAGGGAAACATGCTCCTGCTGGCAGACACTTGAGGCAGGCCAGGGGAAAACCCTGAGCCACTTCCCCAGAGCTGCCACAGGCACAGCCTGGCCTCTGGGCTGCCCTGGGACAGCAGGGAGCCCAGAGCCCTGTGCTCTCCAGGAATGCCTCAGCTGCACAGGCACCCTCCTGCTCCTCTCCCTGCCCCACAGCTCAGCAGCCCTACAGCTCAGGACCACCAGAGAACACTCCCAGGGACTAGGCTCTGGAAGAATCCACTGTGCCCATCAAGGAATTGAAATGAATGTAAATAAATTTTTAAAAGAACGGGTTTTAACCAAGCTTTCCAAATATCACCTCCGAGTCAAGACTAGAATGGTTATTTTAGGACAGATATGCCCTGTACCTACCTGCATGTTCCAAGGACTTCTCTTGTCTTGTGCTGCTGGATCCTGGCCTGGAGAAAATGGAGGACAAAAGAACATATGAGGAGGTAGAAAGAGATAGAAGGGAATGGGTGTCCCATGAAAGGAGGCAACCCCACTTACACGGTCAATTCTATGAAGGAGGGAATGCAACACATAAACCCAAAAGGATGCAAGGATGATTAATTGTCCTTAAGATTTCAGTGGATGCAGTCACACAGAGCTGGACAAGCTCTGGCTGAAATAAGAGCCAAGTCCAGCAGTGGAGCCATCCAGAAGTGCCTTCAAGCCCTGCCTCCCCTTCCCCACCACCACCTCTGCTCTTGGGGCATTGCTGTTGGGTTTGACATTGTGCTGGATCACCGCAGATGGGCAAAATGGTGAATACACCCAGGTTTGCCTAAATACATGGGACAGCTGACTGTGAAAAATCCCCACAGGAGACAGGAAGAGTGAGGTGAACAGCACACTGGAGCAGCAGACACCTTGGCTTACCTCATCTCCCGGGACTCCTGCAAATCCAGCTGGGGAGATCTGTACAGAGACCCTGCAGCACTGCCAATACGGAGACTGTCTGCCTTGCGCATTACAGGAATCAAAGATCTTCCAAATGCCCCCTTCTTCATTTCTCCATCGCTGGTATATGGCAAGGAGGTCTGGAAGGAATAAAACACAGTCCTCAGATCAAGCATCCAGCCTTGCCTCTAATCCTGCCTCAAGACATTTAGGTATGCCCTCAACTGGGGCCTGGCAGGAATAAATGCGTCAAACTCATGGAGCAAATTGGCACAGGATGGGGAATGCAAAGGGAACTGGTGAGACAGAAACCATGTCCCACATTTCACACCTCTCTCCTCAGGCTCACTCCTCTGCAAGGGTGGCTAAGTGTGCCTGCATTCCCAGCTGCCATCCCCATGTTTGACATCAAGATGTTCTGGAGTGCCACTGCCCCCACTGGCCCTTGGGATGGCATGGCAGTGGCTGTAGATCATCACTGTTCTCTCCCTGCCCCTAAGGTGTCTCACAGCCACTGCTGATCTCCAGCCATGGCCCCACAAAGCCATTCTGCAGGATGTCAAAACCTGCTTTTCTCAAGGCCCTCATTCCTTCTGCTGCTGCCCTTCCCTCCTACAGTTCCCCAGCAGCCTTTGAGCCCAGATGCTGCTCAGCTCTCGGCATGCTCGCTGCTCTCCAGCTTCCACACATCCATCAGCTCAGGCTCACTGGCATTTGGGAAGCTCAGCAGAGCTCCCTGCCCTGCTGCTCTCTGCAAGCTCTCTGCCTGCCCAAGCTGCTCTAGGGCCCCCATGCCATGGCCAGCAATGGGGCTGGAGGCACTGGCCGTAGATGCACACCCATCCTTAGTATCCCATCGTTGCTGGCCCAGCTAAAGAGCCAGATCAGGACCTGTTCAAAGTTCACTGAAAGGGTCAGTTCCTGTCAGGGATACCTTGGGCCCTTTCTCTGCAAGGCTGAAATCAAGTACCCAGGCCTTGGATTGCACATTCTCCCTACCAAAGCTGTTGCTCATCTGCCTCCTCCTGCACCCCACGGCAAACCCAAAACAACTGCAGGTCCTGGCCCTGCTGCAAAGGCAATCGTGTGCCTGGGCTCTGGGCTGCTCTCCCCATGGCCACCTCCCATCCCTTCCCTCTGGACAAAGCCATGCCAGAGCACACAGCTGCCCAGGACCTGATGGAGTCTGGAAATAGCTTCAGAGACAGCTGTGCCAAGGGCATGGCTGTACAACTCACAGGCTGAGACAACCTGACTTGGCAGCTTCCTGCAAACACCTTTTTCCATCCAAAGCAGACACAGCTGACACAGAAAACACCACCAAGACATAGAGGTGCTTCATAGAGACATGTAGGTTGCTAAATGGAGAATGATTGCTTTTCCAGATTGGACAACTTGAGCTGCTCTGACTGCTTGTTGGTGTTTTCTCAGCCATAAGACAGACAAGGAACCATGACACAGCCCAGGAACCGTTCTGAGACCTCTCCTGTTATTGATACATGCTGAGGACATGAAGTCTGCCCTACACACCCATTGCAAAGACAGCCTGAAGCGCAGTGTCCAGCTGAGCTCTTCCTTGGCTCAGCTGCTTCCCTGGGCTCACAGCACAGGAAAAGGTCTCCAAGCTCTGCCAACAGCACAAAAAGTGAAAATCTACCATGCAGGACTCAGCTTGGTGTCCTTACCTTAGGTCCTTTTCCCTCTGAACTTAGATTCGGGGGTTTTCTACTGTCCTCATCATTGCTGGTAACATTTTTGCCATTCTCCTGCTCTCTGCACAATATCTGGCTTGGCATGATAAATGGAGAGCTCTTCTGGATTGCAGGCAATGGCTTGCAGGGAATGGGTAGACACGATTTTGCCAGAGAAAACTTCTTGGCAAGAGGGTCGCCAGTCAGGCCTGCAAAGTGGACACAAAAAATATATCAGAGCCTGTAATGCAAACCTAAAGCATCTGAAGCTCTGTATTTCATGGGACACATTTCCTGGAAACTTCCAAAGAGCTGCACTAGGAAGCATTCTCTCAATGGCAGCAACTTGAATCGGGATGAGAGAAAACCCTGAGCCACTTCCCCAGAGCTGCCACAGGCACAGCCTGGCCTCTGGGCTGCCCTGGGACAGCAGGGAGCCCAGAGCCCTGTGCTCTCCAGGAATGCCTCAGCTGCACATGCACCCTCCTGCTCCTCTCCCTGCCCCACAGCTCAGCAGCCCTACAGCTCCAGGGGCACTGCCAGCAGCACAGCTCCTTGCAGGGGGCACATGCAGGCCACAGCTGTTCCCTGCCAATGTGCACAGCCTCTCTGGGCTGACACAAGACCCTTCCTCCCAACAGAGAGCAGCCCAGCTCCCACCTCACCTCTGTGTGAGCCTGAGCCATGTTCACAAGGCAAGAATTGAGTTGGGTGAACTCCCACCTATACAATCAATCCATCTCATGGATGAGGCATACAAGCGTTTTTTTTACTATTCAGAAGATCGCTTTGTTTTTGTTTTTCATGAAACAAACCTCACTACAATTCCTCTGAACTGTATGGGGCTGGCAAGCTAAGAGAGAAAGCTTCTACAACTTTGCTTATGTGTTGCTCATTGCTCATCTACCACTTTGAAATTCCTTTCCTTCTAAACTGTTGGCAATCCACAGTGGTCTCCAGAATTAGACAATTACACCTAGGAATTAATTGCTTTCCCAAGCTACTGTTCATGGCCTTTGTTTCTGTAATTGCCGCTCAGTTCTGGGTTGGGTTTTGTTTGTTGCTTTTATTTCTCTTCACAACAGAGGAAGTGCTGGCACATAAGCAATGGCACCTCATGTGGGAAGAAGACTTGCAATCCACATTTCATATCCCCAATATTCAAGGAGTCTGAATCTGCAGGGAAAAAAACTGGCCATCCAATTGCAAATTGCCTCTTTTGCTCTGCTTCATTGTTCCATGGGGTTTTTTGCCTGCTTTCTTCCTTGCAGACACACCCAAAACCAACATAAAACATGACCTGCCTCAAAACATTTCTGATCTTGGCTAATACTGACAATTCAAAATTTTCTTAATGGAAATAGCAGAGGGCAGGTCATTCTGAAATACTCTCCAACTGAGCTGATAACACTCAGAGAATTAATTCTTTACATGGTTTCACAAAGGATAAAATCATGTGGCATCCAAGCTGTTAGAGAGGAACACCCATCTTAAAACAGGATTTCTTTCCCTCTGTAAAATGTCCCAGTCAGTAACAAAAGAGAGACAGGTAAGGAATAATGACATAGGTCATTCCTGGCGCAGAATTAATCCAGCAAAACTGGCAACTCCTTTAATGAGCAATGCTACTCTCTAGCTGCATTCAGCATTCCAGTTGCATACCAGCAATGAAGGAGTCATTCCAAAGGGGCTATACCCAGAATTATTTCTTCAAGTCTCATCTCTCCTATCATTACACGACCAGAGATGCCAAAGGAACAACAACAGTGTCAATGAGGCTTCCAACTTGAAAGCATTCCCTGAACCAGATGCCCCAGACACAGCATTTTGTCTGGCACAATTCCACTTGTCAGGGATCAGGCAAGGCAGGGACAGGCACAAGGCACAAGGCATCTCCTGCCCCAGCCTCAGCCTGCAACAGTGACACAGGCAGAGACAGCCTGGGAACAGATTTGTCACTGTGACCCTGCCATAGGTGGCTTTGGGACTGTGCTGTCAGAGGATGACAAACTCACACCCTGCCTAGGCTGCATCCATTTGGAAGTCTCCTTCTCCTTCATTGGAGAAGTCCAAAGGACTTTCTGTCATAGGAGGTTTCCCAATTCCTCCCAGTGCAAAACCAGGCAATGTCCATCAATCTCCTTCACATCTCATAGGGTTCAGATCAGAAACTACCCAAAGGAAAGGTTTTCTCCTTGAAAAGCAGGAGGAAGGAGTGGGAACATTTCTCATTTCATGCTAAACACCTTCCTTTTCTAGTCTCATTTTGACACTAGAAAGTCTGCAGGGAGATAAAAGGCATGTGCAGGATGGACAGGAATGTTTCCCTTTCCTGCACAGCATTTCCAGGACCCCAAGGTACCACTGCAGCTCCTGCCACTCAACACTTCACACTGGAGGAATTTTCACTGCACCACCAGAGAACACTCCCAGGGACTGGGCTCTGGGAGAATCCACTGTGCCCATCAAGGAATTGAAATGAATGTAAATAAATTTTTAAAAGAATGGGTTTTAACCAAGCTTTCCAAATGTCACCTCTGAGTCAAAATTCCAATGGTCATTTTAGGACAGATATGCCCTGCACCTACCTGCATGTTCCAAGAACTTCTCTTGGTTCCTGCTGCTGGACCCTAGCCTGGAGAAAATGGAGGACAAAAGAACATATGAGGAGATAGAAAGAGAAGGGAGGGAATGGGTGTCCCATGAAAGGAGGCAACCCCACTAAGCATGGTCAATTCTATGAAGGAGGGAATGCAACACATAAACCCAAAAGGATGCAAAGCTGATTAATTGTCTTTAAGCTTTCAGTTGATGGAGTTGCTCAGAGCTGGACAAGCTCAGGCTCTAATAATAGCCTAGTCCAGCAGAGCCCCTTTTGGAGGTGGCTTCAAGCCCTGCCTCCTCTTTCCCACCACCACCTCTGCTCTTGGGGCATTGCTGTGGGGTTTGACATTGTGCTGGATCATCATAAATGGGAAAAATGCTGAATACACAGAGGTTTCCTTAAACATATGGAAGACTGTGGAAAATCAGCACAGGAGATGGGAAGAGTGAGGTGAACAGCTCACTGGAGCAGCAGACACCTTGGCTTACCTCATCTCCCGGGAATCCTGCAAATCCAGCTGGAGAGATCTGTGCAGAGACCCTGCAGCACTGCCAATACGGAGACTGCCTGCCTTGCGCATTACGGGGATCAAAGATCTTCCAAATGCCCCCTTCTTCATATCTCCATCACTGGTATATGGCAAGGAGGTCTGGAAGGAATAAAACACAGTCCTCAGATCAAGCATCCAGCCTTGCCCCCATTCATGCCTCAAGACATTTAGACATACCCTAAACAGGGACCTGGCAGGAATATACTAGTCAGACTGATGGAGCTGACTGGGAAAGAATGGGAAATGGAAAGGGAACTGCTGAGAGAGAAACCATGTCCCACATTTCTGAGAACTCCCTGCCTTCTCATTTCCCTGGAAATGTGGCTGCATTCCCAGCTGCCATCCCCATGTTTGACATCAAGATGTTCTCAGCTGCCACTGCCCCCACTGGCCTTTTGGATGGCATGGCAGTGGCTGTAGATCATCACTGTTCTCTCCCTGCCCCTAAGGTGTCTCACAGCCACTGCTGATCTCCAGCCATGGCCCCACAAAGCCATTCTGCAGGATGTCCAAACCTGCTTTTCTCAAGGCCCTCGTTTCTTCTGCTGCTGCCCTTCCCTCCTACAGTTCCCCAGCAGCCTTTGAGCCCAGATGCTGCTCAGCTCTCGGCATGCTCGCTGCTCTCCAGCTCCCACACATCCATCAGCTCAGGCTCACTGGCATTTGGGAAGCTCAGCAGAGCTCCCTGCCCTGCTGCTCTCTGCAAGCTCTCTGCCTGCCCAAGCTGCTCCAGGGCCCCCATGCCATGGCCAGCAATGGGGCTGGAGGCAGCACGGGTACATGCACACCCATCCTTAGTATCCCATCGTTGCTGGCCCAGCTAAAGAGCCAAATCAGGGCCTGTGCAACATCACTGAAAGGGTCAGTTCCTATCAGGGAAAAGGTCTCAAAACTCTGCTGACAGCACACAAACTGAAGATTTACCACACAGGGCATAGCTTGGTCTCCTTACCTTACTTCCTTTTCCCTCTGGACTCGGCTCCTCTTTCTTTCTCATTTCCTCCTCAGAACCGCTGCCAGGTTTCCCACTCCTCTGCTCTCCGTGGCACATCTTGCTTGCCTTGGTAGAAGGAGAGCTCTTCGAGATGGGAGGCAATGGCTTTGAGGGCAGGAGCATGTAGGGACTTGCCACAGAAAACTTCTTGGCAAGAGGGTAGCCAGTCAGGCCTGCAAAGTGGAGACACAAAATGGATCAGAGCCTGCAATGCAAACCTAAAGCATCTGAAGCTCCATATTTCATGGGACAGATTCCTTGGAAACTCCTAAACAGCTGCACAGGGAAACATGCTCCTGCTGGCAGACACTTGAGGCAGGCCAGGGGAAAACCCTGAGCCACTTCCCCAGAGCTACCACAGGCACAGCCTGGCCTCTGGGCTGCCCTGGGACAGCAGGGAGCCCAGAGCCCTGTGCTCTCCAGGAATGCCTCAGCTGCACAGGCACCCTCCTGCTGCTCTCCCTGCCCCACGGCTCAGCAGCCCTACAGCTCCAGGGGCACTGCCAGCAGCACAGCTCCTTGCAGGGGGCACATGCAGGCCACAGCTCTTCCCTGCCAATGTGCACAGCCTCTCTGGGCTGACACAAGACCCTTCCTCCCAACAGAGAGCAGCCCAGCTCCCACCTCACCTCTGTGTGAGCCTGAGCCATGCTCACAAGGCAAGAAGTGAATTGGGTGAACTCCCACCTGTACAATCAATCCATCTCATGGATGAGGAATACAAGAAGTTTTTTTACTATTCAGAAGATCACTCTGTTTTTGTTTTTCATGAAACCAACCTCACTACAATTCCTCTGAACTGTATGGGGCTGGCAAGCTAAGAGAGAAAGCTTCTACAACTTTGCTTATGTGTTGCTCATTGCTCATCTACCACTTTGAAATTCCTTTCCTTCTAAATTGTTGGCAATCCACAGTGGTCTCCCAAATTGGACAATGAAATTCCTACTTCCTACACATAGGAAGTAATTGCTTTCCCAAGCTACTGTTCATGGCCTTTATTTCTGTAACTCCCACTCAGTTCTGGGTTGGGTTTGGTTGATTCCCAACTTATTCCATTTCTCTTCACTGCACAGGAAGTGCTGGCACGTGAACAATGACAGCCATGTTAGGAGTAAAACAAACTTTGCACTCCCCTTACATATCCCCAGCATTCAAGCACCCAAATCTGTAGGCACATTGCCTTTCAAATATTCTGCTTGTGCTCAGCTTCATTGCCCGATGCGTTTTTTCCCTGCTACCTTTCCTGAAGAGTCCCAAACCCAACAAAAACATGACTTGCCTCAAAACATTTCTGATTATGGCACTACATAGCAACACAATTTTTTTTAATTGAAGGGACATAGGTCAGATCATGAAAAGAAGACCGTTTGTAAATCTATATTTATTTATCCCCCTAAAATAGCCACATCATCTTTTAAACCACAAGAGTCAAGCGTGATTGGGATAAGTCAATTCTAATCCAAAATTAAACCAGAAAAAAAAAATCATTCCTTACTAAGAAATACTACTCCCGAGCAGCCTTCAGCCTTCCAACTGCAGTTCGGCAATTAAAGAGTCATTCCAAAGGGGCCATACACAGGATTTGGCAGAACTAACCATAAGCCAAGGAACCAGGGGTTCTCATCCCTTCCTCTGCATCAGCAGAACTATTTCTCCAAGTCTCATCTCTCCTATCACACCCAGAGATGCCAAAGGAACAACAACAGTGTCAATGAGGCTTCCAATTTGGAAGCATTGCCTGAACCAGATGCCCCAGACACAGCATTTTGTCTGGCACAATTCCACTTGTCAGGGATCAGGCAAGGCAGGGACAGGCACAAGGCACAAGGCATCTCCTGCCCCAGCCTCAGCCTGCAACACTGACACAGGCAGAGACAGCCTGGGAACAGATTTGTCACTGTGACCCTGCCATAGGTGGCTTTGGGACTGTGCTGTCAGAGGATGACAAACTCACACCCTGCCTAGGCTGCATGCATTTGGAAGTCTCCTTCTTCTTCATTGGAAAAGTCCAAAGGACTTCCTGTCATAGGAAGTTTCCCAATTCCTCCCAGTGCAAAACCAGGCAATGTCCATGAATCGCCTTCACATCTCATAGGGTTCAGATCAGAAACAGCCCCAAGGAAAGGTTTTCGCCTTGAAAAGCAGGAGGAAGGAGCGGGAACATTTCTCATTACATACTAAATGCTTTCCATTTCTCTACTAATTCTGACATTATAAAAGCAACAGGGAGATAAAAGGCATGTGCAGGATGGACAGGAATGTTTCCCTTTCCTGCACAGCATTTCCAGGACCCCAAGGTACCACTCCAGCTCCTGCCACTCAACACTTCACACTGGAGGAATTTTCACTGCACCACCAGAGAACACTCCCAGGGACTGGGCTCTGGGAGAGAATCCACTGTGCCCATCAAGGAATTGAAATGAATGTAAATAAATTTTTAAAAGAATGGGTTTTAACCAAGCTTTCCAAATGCCCATCAAGGAATTGAAATGAATGTAAATAAATTTTTAAAAGAATGGGTTTTAACCAAGCTTTCCAAATGTCACCTCTGAGTCAAGACTAGAATGGTCATTTTAGGACAGACATGCCCTGTACACACCTGCATCTCTTGTCATGTTCTCTTGTCTTGTGCTGCTGGATCTTGCCCTGGAGAAAATGGAGGACAAAAGAACATATGAGGAGGTAGAAAGAGAAGGGAGGGAATGGGTGTACCATGAAAGGAGACAAAGCTACTTAGCATGGTCACTTCTATGAAGGAGGGAATGAAACACATAAACCCAAAAAGATGCAAAGATGATTAATTCTCCTTAAGCTTTCAGTGGCTGCAGCCACACAGAACTGGCCAAGCTCTGGCTGAAACACAGCAGTCATTCTTCAGCTTGCACCAGAACTCCCCAATTCTGCTGCCTCTCCTTTCAGAGCCAAGTATCTCCTGCAGCCCCTCTGAAGCAGCAAGAGCTGCTGGGCTGAGACACCAGCCTGGATGGAGGGCAGCTACTTTTGTACTGCTCACAAAGTTTCACTTTGCCTGCTCGTGCCTTGCACTGGTGGCAGCCCCGTGCTACACGTGGGCAGAGCACTGCTGCCTCCTGAGAATGATATTACACCTCCTGGCTCTTTCCAGAACAAAATGGCCTTTTCCAACTCAGCTGCTAGGGAAGGATATTCACGTTGCACTTTCAAAGCCCTACCAAAGATTTTCAATTGGAATGATACTTCTGTGCCTCCCTCTTTATGGTTATCACTTGGATAAGCTTCACAGCTTCCTTTTCTCACACCTATCCCAAGCCAATATCTTTCCATCAGGTACAGTCCTAGAACTCTTCTCTAGCACCTTGCCCTCTTTGACCTTAAGCCCAGATCTAAACATCAGTCAGATTATACATTTATATCCCAAAACTTATCAGGGATCTCATTTCACAGTGGAGGCCCAGGCACAGAGAAATTACACCTGATGTTTGCAGAAGCAGCACCTGAATTTGCAGACACCTCTCCAGGAGGCAATATTTGCCCATGCATATTCTCCTGGCTGCAGAATTTAACAGTCAAGGATCTCTGCAACCAAACTTCTGCAGGATCCAGGCCCTTCAAAACATTTCCCAAATGACCCCACAACAATTACAGAGGGAATCAAGAGCCAAGTCCAGTAGAGGACCATTCTGGAGGTGCTTTAAGCGCTGTCTCCTCTTTCCCACCACCACCTCTGCTCTTGGGGCATTGCTGTTGGCTTTGACATAGATGGGCAAAACGGTGAATACAAAGAGGTTTGCCTAAATATATAGGAGACTGTGGAAAATCAGCACAGGAGATGGGAAGAGTGAAGTGAACAGCACACTGGAGCAGCAGACACCTTGGCTTACCTCATCTCCCGGGACTCCTGCAAATCCAGCTGGGGAGAGCTTTGGACAGATCCCACAGCACTTCCAACAGGGAGACTTCCCGCCTTGCGAATTGGGGGGATCAAAGGCAGTCCAAATGATGCCTTCTTCATTTCCCCACCACTGGGATATGGCAAGGAAGCCTGGAAAGAGTAGAACACAGTGCTCAGATCAAGAAGCCAGCCTTGCCCACAATCAGGCATCAAGAAATTTAGATATGCCCTCAATTGGGACCGGGCAGGAATAAACAAATCAAACTGACAGAGCAGACTGGCACAGAATGGGGAATGCAAAGGGAACTGGTGGTGGAGAGACCATGTCCCACATTTGACATCCGCCCCTCATGCTCTCTGCTCTGCAAGTGTGGCTAAGTGTGCCTGCATTCCCAGCTGCCATCCCCATGTTTGACATCAAGATGTTCTGGGGTGCCACTGCCCCCACTGGCCTTTGGGATGGCATGGCAGTGGCTGTAGATCATCACTGTTCTCTCCCTGCCCCTAAGGTGTCTCACAGCCACTGCTGATCTCCAGCCATGGCCCCACAAAGCCATTCTGCAGGATGTCCAAACCTGCTTTTCTCAAGGCCCTCATTTCTTCTGCTGCTGCCCTTCCCCCCTACAGTTCCCCAGCAGCCTTTGAGCCCAGATGCTGCTCAGCTCTCGGCATGCTCGCTGCTCTCCAGCTCCCACACATCCATCAGCTCAGGCTCACTGGCATTTAGGAAGTTCAGCAGAGCTCCCTGCCCTGCTGCTCTCTGCAAGCTCTCTGCCTGCCCAAGCTGCTCCAGGGCCCCCATGCCATGGCCAGCAATGGGGCTGGAGGCACTGGCCGTAGATGCACACCCACCCTCGGTATCCCATCATTTCTGGGATATGATGCTGATGAGCCAAATCAGGGCCTGTTCAAACTTCACTGAAAGGGTCACTTCCTGCCAGGGAAAGGTCTCAGACCTTTGACAACAATACATAAACTGGCAATTTACCACACTGGACATAGCTTGGTCTCCTCACCTTACTTCCTTTTCCCTCTGAACTCAGCTCCTCTTTCTTTCTCATCTCCTTCTCACAGCCAGTGCCAGGTTTCCCACTCTCCTGCTCTCCGTGGCACATCTTGCTTGCCTTGGTAGCAGGAAAGCTCTTCTGGATGGGCATCAATGGCTTAGAGGGAAGGAGCATGGAGGGACTGGCCAGGGAAAACCTCCTGGCAAGAGGGTAGCCAGTCAGGCCTGCAAAGGGGACACACAAAATGTATCAGAGCCTGCAATGCAAACCTAAAGCATCTGAAGAACCCTCCTGCTGCTCTCCCTGCCCCACAGCTCAGCAGCCCTACACCTCCAGGGGCACTGGCAGCAGCACAGCTCCTTGCAGGGGGCACATGCAGGCCACAGCTCTTCCCTGCCAATGTGCACAGCCTCTCTGGGCTGACACAAGACCCTTCCTCCCAACAGAGAGCAGCCCAGCTCCCACCTCACCTCTGTGTGAGGCTGAGCCATGCTCACAAGGCAAGAAGTGAGTTCAGTGAACTCCCAACTTTTCATCAACACATCTAATGGGAGTGGCACTCAAGGGTTTTTTGAATTTTTGAGACAATTTCTTTGGTTTTCTTTTTCCTGGAACTAGTCTGTGTTTTATTCCTCTGAGCAGTATTGAGTTAGGAAGTCTGAAGGGAAAGATGGAAGGCTCCAATGGTGAGAGGGGATAAAAGATTCCTTCTTGAGGCTGGCCTTTCTGAATCGGCAGGAAAAACCCACACAGCTGTCACCGCTAGCTCTGCAAACCACAAAGACCTCTCAGCCACCAGGCAGGCCTTATTGGTGTTTCTATAGCACCTTAATACCATCCTCAGTGTTGGACCAAATCAGCAAGCAGAGGAAGAACAGGAAATTTATCTGTAGTGAGACCCGACATTGATGGCAGAGAAAGCAACAGGATTTGCATCTCATGACCATTTCCACTTTGGGGTCAGCTGTGGCCACAGTCCCTGTCCTGGCTGACAGAAGGAGTCATTTGGCCACTGTCAAAAGGGACAACACAGCCTAAACTAATGAGACAATGTTGGGATGCCATGGGTGGATCCATGCAGGATCATCTGTAGCTGTCAGGCACCTACTCTGACACAGAGCCAGCACTGACCACCATGGGCCAGTCTTCCCCGAAATCTGGGGTTTTTCTTTTTGCATTTGGCTCTGGCCTTTTCACTCCCCTCCTCTCCTCACCTTTTCCTGCCATGGTCTTTCCTTTTCTAGTAGAATCCATCTTCAAACCCGTGCTCCTGCCAGGCAGAAGTGTCAGGGTTTGAATCTGGGATGGCTCTGGGAGGTGGCAGTGACGGGAGCTTGGTACCCAGCCTTAGAACAAGGCCTAAGGGTGACTCCAATCGCCAGCGCTCGGCACAGAGAGGCAGAGCCAGATGCGTCTGCTGCCATTGGGGCCGTGTCAAGCACAACCTGCACCAGCCCAGCCTGGGGCTGCCCCTTTGTGACACGCTCCCCATGCTTCTCTCATTTCCATGGCTGCAAAACCCCACCCCAACTCCATCCCCTTCCATTCCTTCCCAAGCCCAGACAGCTCTAAGCCCAGCCTGGCCAGGCCTGAGGCTTTCACACTGTCTAGGATGTAGACCCTTTCCAAAGCTACTTTTCAATGCCCTTAATTCTGTAATTCCCACTCAGTTCTGGGTTGCAGCTTGTTGGTGTGGGATTTTGTTTAATTCTCTTCACATCAAACAAAGTGCTGAGACACAAACAATGGCACAGGGTGGTGGAAGAAAAAGCAGCTTTGCACTCCCCTGTAGATGACCCCAGAATTCAGTTGGCCGTGAGCTTAGGGAACAAATTGACCATCCAAACGTTCCTCTTTTGCTCTACTACATTGTTTCAGGGGTTTATTTCCTGCTTTCTTTATTGCAGAGACACCAAGACCAAACATAATCATGATCTATCTCAAAATATTTCTGATCTTGGCTAATACCATCAATTCAAATTTTTTTTCGTGGAAAGACTGGAGGGCACATCATACTGAAATACTCTCCAATTGAACTGGGGGAAGTAAGAGAAGGAATTCTTTACATGGTTCCACAGAGGGTTAAACTATGTGGCATCCAAGCACTATGAAATACCAGCCTAAAACTGGATTTCTTTCCCTGTGTAGAATATCCTGATCAGTAATAAAAGACATAAAGGTATGGATTAATGAGATTAGTCATTCCTGGACCAGAATAAATCCAGAAAACACTTCACCTTCTTCAATGACCAAACCTTCCCCCTAACTGCATTAAGCACGGCAGCTGCAGATCAGCAATGAAGGAGCAATCCAAAGGGGCCATACACAGATTCGGCAGAACTATCCATAAGCCAAGGAACCAGGGGATCTCATCCCTTTCTCTGCATCAGCAGAATTATTTCTCCAAGTCTCATCTCTCCTATCATTACACGACCAGAGATGCCAAAGGAACAACAACAGTGTCAATGAGGCTTTCAACTTGAAAGCATTGCCTGAATCAGATTTTTGTCTGGAACAATTCCACTTGTCAGGGATCAGGCAAAGCAGGGACAGGCACAAGGCACAAGGCATCTCCTGCCCCAGCCTCAGCCTGAAACACTGACACAGGCAGAGACAGCCTGGGAACAGATTTGTCACTGTGACCCTGCCATAGGTGGCTTTGGGACTGTGCTGTCAGAGGATGACAAACTCACACCCTGCCTAGGCTGCACCCATTTGGAAGTCTCCTTCTCCTTCATTGGAAAAGTCCAAAGGACTTTCTGTCATAGGAGGTTTCCCAGTTCCTCCCAGTGCAAAACCAGGCAATATCCATCAATCTCCTTCACATCTCATAGGGTTCAGATCAGAAACAACCAAAAGAAAATATTTTCTCCTTGAAAAGCAGGAGGGAGGAGTGGGAACATTTCTCATTTCCTGCCTAATGCCTTCCTTGTCTAGTCTCATTTTGACACTAGAAAGTCTGCAGGGAGATGAAAGGCATGTGCAGGATGGACAGGAATGTTTCCTTTTCCTGCACAGCCTTTCCAGGACCCCAAGGTACCACTGCAGCTCCTGCCACTCAACACTTCACACTGGAGGAATTTTCACTGCACCACCAGAGAACACTCCCAGGGACTGGGCTCTGGGAGAATCCACTGTGCCCATCAAGGAATTGAAATGAATGTAAATAAATTTTTAAAAGAATGGGTTTTAAGCAAGCTTTCCAAATGTCACCTCTGAGTCAAAATTCCAATGGTCATTTTAGGACAGACATGCCCTGCACCTACCCGCATGTTCCAACATCCTCTCTTGTCTTGTGCTGCTGGATCTTGCCCTGGAGAAAATGGAGGACAAAAGAACATATGAGGAGGTAGAAAGAGAAGGGAGGGAATGGGTGTACCATGAAAGCAGACAAAGCTACTTAGCATGGTCACTTCTATGAAGGAGGGAATGAAACACATAAACCCAAAAGGATGCAAAGCTGATTAATTGTCCTTAAGCTTTCAGTTGCTGCAGCCACACAGAACTGGCCAAGCTCTGGCTGAAACACAGCAGTCATTCTTCAGCTTGCACCAGAACTCCCCAATTCTGCTGCCTCTCCTTTCAGAGCCAAGTATCTCCTGCAGCCCCTCTGAAGCAGCAAGAGCTGCTGGGCTGAGACACCAGCCTGGATGGAGGGCAGCTACTTTTGTACTGCTCACAAAGTTTCACTTTGCCTGCTCGTGCCTTGCACTGGTGGCAGCCCCGTGCTACACGTGGGCAGAGCACTGCTGCCTCCTGAGAATGATATTACACCTCCTGGCTCTTTCCAGAACAAAATGGCCTTTTCCAACTCAGCTGCTAGGGAAGGATATTCACGTTGCACTTTCAAAGCCCTACCAAAGATTTTCAATTGGAATGATACTTCTGTGGCTCCCTCTTTATGGTTATCACTTGGATAAGCTTCACAGCTTCCTTTTCTCACACCTATCCCAAGCCAATATCTTTCCATCAGGTACAGTCCTAGAACTCTTCTCTAGCACCTTGCCCTCTTTGATCTTAAGCCCAGATCTAAACATCAGTCAGATTATACATTTATATCCCAAAACTTATCAGGGATCTCATTTCACAGTGGAGGCCCAGGCACAGAGAAATTACACCTGATGTTTGCAGAAGCAGCACCTGAATTTGCAGACACCTCTCCAGGAGGCAATATTTGCCCATGCATATTCTCCTGGCTGCAGAATTTAACAGTCAAGGATCTCAGCATTCAAACTTCTGCAGGATCCAGGCCCTTCAAAACATTTCCCAAATGACCCCACAACAATTACAGAGGGAATCAAGAGCCAAGTCCAGTAGAGGACCATTCTGGAGGTGCTTTAAGCGCTGTCTCCTCTTTCCCACCACCACCTCTGCTCTTGGGGCATTGCTGTTGGCTTTGACATAGATGGGCAAAACGGTGAATACAAAGAGGTTTGCCTAAATATATAGGAGACTGTGGAAAATCAGCACAGGAGATGGGAAGAGTGAAGTGAACAGCACACTGGAGCAGCAGACACCTTGGCTTACCTCATCTCCCGGGACTCCTGCAAATCCAGCTGGGGAGAGCTTTGGACAGATCCCACAGCACTTCCAACAGGGAGACTTCCCGCCTTGCGAATTGGGGGGATCAAAGGCAGTCCAAATGATGCCTTCTTCATTTCCCCACCACTGGGATATGGCAAGGAAGCCTGGAAAGAGTAGAACACAGTGCTCAGATCAAGAAGCCAGCCTTGCCCACAATCAGGCATCAAGAAATTTAGATATGCCCTCAACTGGGACCTGGCAGGAATAAACAAGTCAAACTGATGGAGCAGACTGGCACAGGATGGGGAATGCAAAGGGAACTGGTGGTGGAGAGACCATGTCCCACATTTGACATCCGCCCCTCATGCTCTCTGCTCTGCAAGTGTGGCTAAGTGTGCCTGCATTCCCAGCTGCCATCCCCATGTTTGACATCAAGATGTTCTGGGGTGCCACTGCCCCCACTGGCCTTTGGGATGGCATGGCAGTGGCTGTAGATCATCACTGTTCTCTCCCTGCCCCTAAGGTGTCTCACAGCCACTGCTGATCTCCAGCCATGGCCCCACAAAGCCATTCTGCAGGATGTCCAAACCTGCTTTTCCCAGGGCCCCTCATTTCTTCTGCTGCTGCCCTTCCCTCCTACAGTTCCCCAGCAGCCTTTGAGCCCAGATGCTGCTCAGCTCTCGGCATGCTCGCTGCTCTCCAGCTCCCACACATCCATCAGCTCAGGCTCACTGGCATTTGGGAAGCTCAGCAGAGCTCCCTGCCCTGCTGCTCTCTGCAAGCTCTCTGCCTGCCCAAGCTGCTCCAGGGCCCCCATGCCATGGCCAGCAATGGGGCTGGAGGCACTGGCCGTAGATGCACACCCATCCTTAGTATCCCATCATTGCTGGCCCAGCTAAAGAGCCAAATCAGGGCCTGTTCAAACTTCACTGAAAGGGTCAGTTCCTGCCAGGGAAAGGTCTCAGACCTGTGCCAACTATACATAAAGTGGCAATTTACCACACAGGACATAGCTTGGTCTCCTTACCTTACTTCCTTTTCCATCTAAAGTGAGCCCCTCTTTCTTTCTCATCTCCTTCTCACAGCCAGTGCCAGGTTTCCCACTCTCCTGCTCTCCATGGCACATCTTGCTTGCCTTGGTAGCAGGAAAGCTCTTCTGGATCGGCAGCAAGGGCTTAGAGGGAAGGAGCATGGAGGGACTGGCCAGGGAAAACCTCCTGGCAAGAGGGTAGCCAGTCAGGCCTGCAAAGGGGACACACAAAATGTATCAGAGCCTGCAATGCAAACCTAAAGCATCTGAAGCTCCATATTTCATGGGACAGATTCCTTGGAAACTCCTAAACAGCTGCACAGGGAAACATGCTCCTGCTGGCAGACACTTGAGGCAGGCCAGGGGAAAACCCTGAGCCACTTCCCCAGAGCTACCACAGGCACAGCCTGGCCTCTGGGCTGCCCTGGGACAGCAGGGAGCCCAGAGCCCTGTGCTCTCCAGGAATGCCTCAGCTGCACATGCACCCTCCTGCTCCTCTCCCTGCCCCACGGCTCAGCAGCCCTACAGCTCCAGGGGCACTGCCAGCAGCACAGCTCCTTGCAGGGGGCACATGCAGGCCACAGCTCTTCCCTGCCAATGTGCACAGCCTCTCTGGGCTGACACAAGACCCTTCCTCCCAACAGAGAGCAGCCCAGCTCCCACCTCACCTCTGTGTGAGGCTGAGCCATGCTCACAAGGCAAGAAGTGAGTTCAGTGAACTCCCAACTTTTCATCAACACATCTAATGGGAGTGGCACTCAAGGGTTTTTTGAATTTTTGAGACAATTTCTTTGGTTTTCTTTTTCCTGGAACTAGTCTGTGTTTTATTCCTCTGAGCAGTATTGAGTTAGGAAGTCTGAAGGGAAAGATGGAAGGCTCCAATGGTGAGAGGGGATAAAAGATTCCTTCTTGAGGCTGGCCTTTCTGAATCGGCAGGAAAAACCCACACAGCTGTCACCGCTAGCTCTGCAAACCACAAAGACCTCTCAGCCACCAGGCAGGCCTTATTGGTGTTTCTATAGCACCTTAATACCATCCTCAGTGTTGGACCAAATCAGCAAGCAGAGGAAGAACAGGAAATTTATCTGTAGTGAGACCCGACATTGATGGCAGAGAAAGCAACAGGATTTGCATCTCATGACCATTTCCACTTTGGGGTCAGCTGTGGCCACAGTCCCTGTCCTGGCTGACAGAAGGAGTCATTTGGCCACTGTCAAAAGGGACAACACAGCCTAAACTAATGAGACAATGTTGGGATGCCATGGGTGGATCCATGCAGGATCATCTGTAGCTGTCAGGCACCTACTCTGCCACAGAGCCAGCCCTGACCACCATGCACCAGTTTTCCCTGAAATCCAGGGGAATATTTCCATTTGGCTCCATCCTTTTTCACTCCCTTCCTATCCTCACCTTTTCCTTCAGTGTTCTTTCCTTTTCTAGTGAAATCCATCTTCAAACCCGTGCTTCTGCCAGGCAGAAGTGTCAGGGTTTGAATCTGGGATGGCTCTGGGAGGTGGCAGTGACGGGAGCTTGGTACCCAGCCTTAGAACAAGGCCTAAGGGTGACTCCAATCGCCAGCGCTCGGCACAGAGAGGCAGAGCCAGACGCGTCTGCTGCCACTGGGGCCGTGTCAAGCACAACCTGCACCAGCCCAGCCTGGGGCTGCCCCTTTGTGACACTCTCCCCATGCTTCTCTCGTTTCCATGGCTGCAAAACCCCACCCCAACTCCATCCCCTTCCATTCCTTCCCAAGCCCAGACAGCCCTAAGCCCAGCCTGGCCAGGCCTGAGGCTTTCACACTGTCTAGGATGTAGACCCTTTCCAAAGCTACTTTTCAATGCCCTTAATTCTGTAATTCCCACTCAGTTCTGGGTTGCAGCTTGTTGGTGTGGGATTTTGTTTAATTCTCTTCACATCAAACAAAGTGCTGAGACACAAACAATGGCACAGGGTGGTGGAAGTAAAAGCAGCTTTGCACTCCCCTGTAGATGATCCCAGAATTCAGTTGGCCGAGAGCTGTAGGGAAGAAATTGACCATCCAAACGTTCCTCTTTTGCTCATCTTCATTGTTCCAGGGCTTTATTTCCTTGCTTTCTTTATTGCAGAGACACCCAGGCCCAACATAAACATGATCTGCCTCCAAACATTTCTGATCCTGGCAGCTCCTGACAATTCCATATTTTCTTAATGGAAATAGCACGGGGCAAGTCATTCTGAAATACTCTCCAACAGAGCAGATAAAACTAACCATCCTTGTGTTGGCAGAACTAAGCCTGAGCCACGGGACCCTGGGTCTGTTCCCTTTTTCTTCATCTGCAGAATTTTTTCTTCAAGTCTCATCTCTCCTATCTATTCTAAGAACCTTTGCACTCTGCATTAGGTGCCCCCAGTGTTCAGTGGGCCGATATAATCAGCTTTTGTACACACTCTGCCCCCTGAGCTGAGCAGCATCCCTGGGACCCTGCAGCACCACTGCCCCCCCCCCACAGGCCAACATGCTCCAGGCACAGCTGCAGGAAGGAGATTGCAACAAGTCCTGGCTGAAGGAGTCTCCAGGCTGCTGCAGCCCTTCCCCTGCGGCGGAATCATCCCTCGCTGCCATGGGGGGAGCAATGGGGGTGACGGGCTCTGTGCAGATGAGGGTCTCCTCCATGTGCTGCTGCTGGCTGCGCTGATACAGCTGCTGCTGCCTTCCCCCACAGCTGGATCAGGAGCCTGCCTGGGAAAATAACACTGCCAGTGCCAGGGCCAGCCACCCATCCCTGCCACGGCCCTTGCACACACGGCATCCTGCCCACAGGGCATCCTGCCCACCAAACTGCTCCGCTCAGGTGATGTCAAACAATATCAAAATACATTCAAACGATGTGTTTTCCACATTCTGGCAAAATCATGGCCATACAGTCCACATGTTGGAGGCAGACTGCTGTTGGCAGAATGGGGGAAGCCCCAGCAGCTGCTCTCCCCATGGCTGGATGGCCATGGCAGCAGAGGCAACTCTCCCACCGTGCCCACTGCTGTGGGACCCAGTGCTTTGGGCTTGTTCCCACTGAACCCAGCCTGCTGCTTCAGCAGCAACATCACTTCTCACATTTGATAACAAAGAGTTGGAATGGCACACAGGACTTGCCCCAAGAGCTACAAAAAATTTTAAAAACAGGAGGGGGCAGGGGAGTTAGAACATTTAGTTCCTTTTTAATACAAGCATACCTGGATTGAAGCAGGGACACTGGGCTAATCATACTGGGAACTGCTTTGTAAGCCTTGTCTCTAGCAATTCCCACCAGTCTGAAAGCATTTTTCACTACAAAGGGGTAGATAAGATTTTACAACACATCCGTGAACAAGTCTGAGCCAGAAGTCAAAGCACAAGAAAAGACTCCCAAATCTGCCACCCATGGGGAAAGGAAGCAGAAAAGCAGATTAAACAAGTGCCCTTGCAGCTAAATTGCCTGCATTTATCCCATGCTCCAAGGGCCAACAAAATCACCTCAATTCAAACCCACAGCTTAAGATGAAGGAATAAAAGTCTTTTGAGAGCATTTAACGCCTGATTCCTATTACTTTCAAGCAGAGGTCAATGCTAAATCCCTTAAAAACACAAATGCAGGTCTGTTTGGGACTGCATCCTTCAAAAGCACAAACGGAGGTGTGAATTGCAGAACTGTTTCCATTGGAAAAGACCTTTAGGATCATCGAGTCCTTCCAATAACCTGAGACCCCTGACACTGCCAAGGCCACCACTAAAGCATGACCTAGGACAGGATGCCATTGGCCTTCTTGGCCACCTGGGCACACCTGGCTCACCTTCAGCCACTGCCAACCAGCACCCCCAGGTCCTCTTCTGCTGGGCGGCTTTCCAGCCACTCTGCCCCCAGCCTGTGGCCTTCCATGGGGCTGCTGTGGCCCAAGGGCAGGACAGGGCACTTCACCTTGTTCAACCTCATGCAAGTGGCCTCAGCCCATGATCCAGCCTGTCCAGATCTCTCTGCAGAGACTTCCTGTCCTCCAGCAGATCAACACTCCCACCCAGCTTGGCATCGTCTGTAAACTGCCTGAGGTGCCCTTGATCCTCCCCTCCACATCATTGACAAAGATGTGAATCACAACTGGCCCCAGTGCTGAGCCCTGGGGAACACCACTTGTGACCAGGCACCAGCTGGATTTAATTCCACTGAATTCCACCACTCCCTGGGCCCAGCCATCCTGACAGTTTTTACCAGGGAGGAGTGCATTCAGTTCTTCAGTCTTTTCCTCAACCTTTGTTCCATGTTTCCCCCCACATCCAGGAAAAGACAGAGATTCTCCTTAGCCCCCCATTTGTTGCTGATGTAGTTACAGAAACATTTTTATCCTCTGAGCAATTTTCTTGGAAGAAATTCTCTACAGTGAGGCAGGTGAGGCACTGGGAACAAGTTGCCCAGAGGAGCTGTGGATGCCTAAGGAAGGGTGTTAGGTGAACATGGCTCAGCCTCACACAGAGGTGAGGTGGCAGCTGGACTGCTCCTTGTTGGGAGGAAGGGTCTTGTGTCAGCCCAGAGAGGCTGTGCACATTGGCAGGGAACAGCTGTGGCCTGCATGTGCCCCCTGCAAGGAGCTGTGCTGCTGGCAGTGCCCCTGGAGCTGCAGGGCTGCTGAGCTGTGGGGCAGGGAGAGGAGCAGGAGGGTGCCTGTGCAGCTGAGGCATTCCTGGAGAGCACAGGGCTCTGGGCTCCCTGCTGTCCCAGGGCAGCCCAGAGGCCAGGCTGTGCCTGTGGCAGCTCTGGGGAAGTGGCTCAGGGTTTTCCCCTGGCCTGCCTCAAGTGTCTTCCAGCAGGAGCATGTTTCCCTGTGCAGCTGTTTAGAAGTTTCCACGGAATCTGTCCCATGAAATATGGAGCTTCAGATGCTTTGGGTTTGCATTGGAGCCTGTTATACTTTGTGTCTCCCCTTTGCAGGCCTGACTGGCTACAGTCTTATCAAGAAGTTTTCTCTGGACACTTCCAATGTTCTCCTTGCCTCCCATCCAGAAGAGCTCTCTTTCCTCCAAGCTCAGGAAGAAGCTGCTGCCTGTCTGAAGAGTGTCACAAGAATAGGATTTATGTGTTGGGCTTCATGGTTACAGATGGATTTATATTCTGATATTTAGATGTAGTTTTGAATAAATGTGTTTTGATTGTATCTTCAAATGTTGATGACATCTTTTTAATTGTATGTATTTTATTGTGATGATTTAAAAAAAATAAAGAAATTAAATTTAAATAAACCAAAAGGAGAATGTGAGACCCAGACCTGCTAGCCTAGAGGTTATGGGAGTGCAGCTCATTTGATGTGCCCGTGTCTTGCCATGTCCTTTCCTCACTGTGCATCTCCTCATCCCCTTTTGCCATGTTTTCCTTGTGTCTTTTGTGCTGCTCTTTCTTACTTGGCATTACAACAGGGCCACCTGTTCACATGCTTGGGGGACAAGGTACCCAGAAGATCCTGTCTAGTCAAAAGTTTTCTACCTCGATGAGTTCTGTCCTCACCAAAGGCCTGAGCAAAGAAACAAAGAGAAGTGTGCCCAAATGGCAAAGCTTTGCTCCTTTGCAATCTCACACAGATCTGGCTCACAGGTGTCTTCAATCACAATTTCATAGGTAAGGAGAGGTTGTGTATTTCACTGGGAAATGGTGCACTGCTTTGGAAAAGTCATCTGTAGGTATATTTACCCAGGACAGCAGTCCAGCTGTGTTGTTTGCAAGTTGTTTGCAGAAGGATGAGTGGACTGTGAGGCCAATAACAAGTGACAAGGGTTCCTCAAATCTATTTACACTCCAGCCTGGGTACCATTCAGCCCAGAGCTATGGGACAATGCTGTAGTGCATCCCACACACATTCTGCTTCCAAGAAAAGCTTGGCTTGGCTTATTAGAGTGAAAGAAATAGAAGAGTAATAAAATGGACAGTTAAACTCATCCCTTTGGAATGACCCTCCTGCTTTCCACTGTCAACCCTGCCCCTCATGCTCCCAGGGCTTGTTACAAACAAGTATCTGAGATTGCTTAAAAATTCCCAGGCAAGGTTCAGTAAAAAACAGATTGAATATTAAGCAACAGCCCATGAAAATTCATTGGCAACATTCACACTATTGCTTACTAGTCGGTTAATAGTCGGTTAAGGAACAACAGGAAAAAAAATAGCAACAAACAAAATTCTGTCAATCAAACGAGAAACATTCTGAGAAGTGTGTGTGTGTGTGTGTGTGTGTGTGTGTGTTTTTAGGTGCTTTTGACAAAGGGACAGAAAGGACAAGGCTAAAAAGGAATATGGCCTAAAAGCTTAACAGCACTTCAGCTTAACAGTGGTTAAACTGGAGCCTCCAGGAGTGGGGCTCTTGGCCCAGGATCCACTGCTGATCGGTGATCCTGACAGTGCAGCAAACTTGAGAGCTCGCTGCCCCTGAGAGGCCCCACTCAGAGGGAGGTTGCTGCTGGCAGCCACTGTGGTCCAGGAGAGCTCCAAGGGCCTCCTTTGGAGCGCTCTTTATGGGCCACAAGAGAGTGGGCCTCGGCCATAAAATGCTTCCTCATGGCCGCACTGTGGGGCAGCAGCCTGTCTTGGAAAGCGGGAGAAGAAGGATGCCGTGCCATTCAGGCAAGAAAAGTGGTTTCCAAGGCTGTTCCCAGGACACCCCAGGAGCTCGTTAGACAGCACAAGTTCCTGGCAGCACTCCGTGTCCCTGATAAGCTCAGCAGGAGCTGAGCCCGGGGGCTGTTCAGCAAGGCCCAGGCCTGACAAGCGTTTCCCAGATCACCGTGGGGCCCGACAAGGCCGGGCCCATTCACCACCACAATCTGAAGCACCAAGTTTTGATGGAGGGGAAAAAGCCACTACCCAGTAGAAGTGGGCCATGTCCTCAGGCCTGTGGGAGAATCACAATGCAGATCCTTGTGCTACTGATTCCATGTCTCCCCTTTTTTCTAAGTTCTTGGTGGCAAGGTCACTTAGGTTAGACACACAGCTCATAAGCAGTGCTCCTGCAGCTTTCTGCACAATGAATTAAAATGAGATTACACATCCCAGATCATGTTCTGTTACAGTTTAACTGACTGATTTCAGGAATTTCTGGAGCAGCACTCAAATATTTACTGTGTGCGGCGCAGAGCACAGAGGAAAGATTTAATGTCAAAGGCATCGCCCAGGCAATGCTCTTTTGACAAGTTCTGCCCTGAGCTTTCCTTAGGAAGATCTGGAAGGTTCAATGTCACCAGCACGAGCTCCTGCAATGGCTGCTGGCCAGCAGAGCAGGGCTGTCAGCTGTGAAACAAGTGTTGCCACAAGCAGCAGCTCAGCCAGGGCAGCAAATCAAGAGCTGGGAAGGAGCTGATCTGAAGGCCAAAGCTCCTTAGCTCCTTCCAAGAGGACTGGAACACTTCCTCATCCCAATGAGGTGCAGTGCTGGACACCACAGCTCTGTGTGAGCACTGGACACAAGTTGCTCCCACTGAGTGCTGTGATGGTTTCTGCAGGAGCTCTGGGCTCCTGTGTGTGCCGGACACAATGAGGAGAGAAGGAGCCAAGTGCCCTGTCACACCTTTGCCTTGAGCATAACCCAGCCTGGATCAAACACCCTGAAAGGTTTCCCCTTTGGCCCATGTCTCAAAATGTCAGGTCAGCTGTTTGATGACTCAGGTTGCTTTGGTGTCAAGGAATTTCCCTCAGAGATACTGGGTTTGTCTCCCTCTGTGCCTTCCCCTCAGCAGCTTTGGGGATGCTCCTGTGTGAAGCCATCTGTCTCACACAGTTGGAGACAACCTAAAACAGGACACTCTGCAATAAGTCGTCTCCTCTAATGTGTTCCAACAATCCCCTTCCAGCAATAGGAAAGTAATATTAATAGATGAAATTTGGAAAAAAACACAAGAGTTTATTAACAGCATGCCTACAAAGCAAGAAAAAAGGCCAGTGATTTCTAGATATCAAACTGTCAGACCTCACCATCCCCCCACTGGAACAAAGACCCAAAATGCCAGAGGAAAATCCCCCCAGGACACACATTCTAAGATGGTGCCGGGTTCTCCCTCAGGAAGAACAGGAGCTATCATGGAGTAGTTCCAGCAGCAGATGAACGTTCAGTGGCTTGTCCAGCGACGACTTTCTCCCAATGGCAGAGCTCCATGGAGCAGCCACGGCAGGTGAAGCAGCTGGGCTGGAGCCCCTCGGTGTCTTTTCTCCCTGGTATGGCTCAGCTCACAGACTCTCGGGCTGGGAGCGGGGCCGCTCCCCTTCTGCCGGCACAGTGTCCCTGGGCTTGGACAAACAGATTTCTGCCAGGAGAGCCCTGCAGACTGTTCCACATATCTCTCATAATGGTCACAAAAACAACTACAAACACTCTGCCTCCAACAGCTTTCACAAAGGGCTGCAGAAATCCAGGATAGCCTAAAGTGAGAGGCAGAAGGCTTTGGTCTTCTTCCTGCCACCAGAATTCTTGATGATCTGATGCAATTTTATTCAGATGTAACATGGGATCTGAGTTTTTTAATTAAAATATTTCATGATGAGTGACAAGCCTTGGGAGCACAAGGTACAGGACTGATGTGTGAAACCATGAGCATATCCTCCAAAATGACCAATTTAATTGTCCATTTTATTACTCTTGTATTTATTGCACAACTAATCAGCAAAACCAAGCTTTGCTTGGAGGCAAAACAGGCATGGGATATACTACAGTCCCTTGCATGATCACCAGGGCTGGCAGAGACAAAGCAGGCAGTCTGCTTCATTGTGAACCACCACAGAGCTAGATCCCAATGTGGTTTTAAGTAGCATGGTATTATTAAGCCCCCTTTTTCTGCATGAGATACAAAAAGAAGGTCTGTCGTGGTTTGAGAGGAAGTAAGTTTTCTGGGATGCTGTGGTCAAACCAATGGGTGTTCAGATTTGAATATTGGCACCTGGTGTGGCCACTGAGGATATGGATACGCCTCTGAGAACACAGGGGTTAAAAGCAGAGCACTCCCAGGGGAAGCTCTCTTGGGTTCTGGTTTGGACCTCCCCCAGCCCAGCTGCTGCTGCTGGGCAGGGGAGGGGAAGCCATGCGGCCGGGTGAGGTAGGCTGGGCCTTGGACAGAGATGGGAGGTGAAGAGGCCCTTGAGGATGGGAGGTGAAGAGGCCCTTGAGGATGGAAGGGTGGAGGAGCACCAAGAGGCATCGGGCAGCCACCCTCCCCACCCCCCCCTCCCCAGGAGAGAGAGAGAAAGAGAGAGAGCACCAGCCTGTGCCGGTGCCACCTTGAGATTTGATAGCATGGCCGGGAGAAGGAGAAGGGGGGGTACAGCGAGAAGGTGCCGGCAGGGCAGTGGGAGCCCTGAGCAGGCAGAGCCTGAGATTTTAACCCCTTTCTCAAATAAACCTTACAAATACTGATCCTCCGGGATCTGAATGAGAAGAGAGAGAGAGATGAAATGGAGGAGGAAATGGGCAAGTGTGATGAAAGTTCGTGCAAGTGAAAGATGTCGGAAGAGTGGAGAAGAATCTTAGGTGGGAAGAGATGATGGAGTGGCCTTAGCTGGACTTTTCTTGTATAGCCATGGACAGAACCATGTTTCCTGTGACACAGAGACTGCATCCAGGGGGAGGCAATGGCTCAGAACCAAGAGGGTTCAGTGTTGAGACCCCTCGGCCCCAGGGGGTGAAAGTTGGGGGGGACAAGTGTCCCAAAGGTGAGACTGTGCTCTTTTTGGAACGGGACAAAGCATCCTTCAAAGGAAAACCCTAGAAGCAGCTCTGGTCCATGTGCAGTGGTGAGAGCACTGGGCATTGAAGGAAGAGGTCACGACGGCAGATGTTCTCCGTGCGGTGCCATGAGTGACATGGAAACACACGAGGTTTCAACTGTGTTTCCTGGGGAAGCCTATGGCACAAGAGGGACTCCTCTCCTCTTGATGAACTGAGAATTGATTATCTAAAGGGTGGTGATGGACAAAGAATTGGTGATCTGAGGGATGGATGTAGTGGAAATTTGGTGGGGGGAGGAGGAAATGTTTTTGGAAGGTTTTAATTTTCCTGTGTGTTTCTTTTTACATATAGTTGTAAATAGTAATAAAGGTTTCTTTTCTTTATTTCTAAGTGGGGGTCTGCTTTGCTTATTCCTGGTAACATCTCACAGCAGACGCCAGGGCGAGTGTATTTTCATGGAGGCACTGGCATTGCGCCAGCGTCAAACCATGACAAGGTCCCAAATGATTTTCATGCAAGCATGCAGTAAAGAACTGATCCTGCTCTCCTAAGGAAGCTTTGGCTTTGGAATTACACTCTTCCCATTCCTCTTTTGACACACACACTTCAGGTTTGCCTCCACTCCCCTGCAAGGCTGGCAGTCGCTGTTTCCCATTTGTTTTTCCCTAGAGCCAGGACAGTGGCTGCTTTGAGACTAAAAGCCCTGAGATCTGGATATCTTGAAGGAGCATGAAATGCTAACCAAGTGTTCCCATTGGTAATACCCAGCTCTGCACTCCCCAGAGCTCTGAAGCAGCAGCAGGAGGACCATGCATCCTTGCTGTTTGTGGATGTTCATGTTTCTGGTGTGCAAGAGCAATGGCTTTGAGGAGGGACAAGAATGCCCCTCTTCCAACAGTGGCTGTGAAAGGAGATGTGAAGTTTCACTGCCTTTTCTAGGATATTTTTGAAAGATATACGAGAATACTGTGACATGGAGCAGGTCCCTAATTGTGTCTGCAGTGAAATCCCCAAAGGACACATTCAATCTCCTGCTGATGCCAACCCCATAAGCTCATGGAGCAGTTTTCCCTGAAACATGCCACCCTGCCTGGGCTTTACTAGGCCAGGACTAGACCCATAGCTAAGCAAATGCATGCAGCCATGTGACATAGTTTTTCCATCAGAAAACCTAATTAACACATTCACATGCAGTTTATTCTGTAACATCAGAAGCTGGCAACCATGAGGACTTTGCTGGCAAAAGGTTACAGTATGCACTGGGACCAGAAGTGGTTTTCCTTAAGGCAAAGCAAATTGAAATGTGAAGGTTAAAAGCTTCAAATGACTATGAAAGAAAACTGAGAAAACTGCAAAATAATTTCTGGATAGGTGTTCTGGTTTGAAAGCAAAACCAGCGAGAGACTCCAAGTCAGAAATACAATTTATTAGGAAAAGGGGAAAAGAAAACCAAAAACCAAACCAAACCAAAACAAAACAAAAGAACACCACCCAAAATACATGCAATAATACAAAAGAAAAAGCACTGACAGAATACAAGCAGACACCCTGTTGGTCAGCATGTTGGTAGCAGTCCAGTTGGATTGGTGGCTGCACTCCTCCTGGAGTGGCAGATGTGATCCTGGAGAAGGGTGTAGTCTTCCACTGAAGACCCAGTGGAAAAGGTTCATTGGGGAATCCAGTGGAAAGGCTGCTTGTTCTGTCCCCAAACTCCAGATTATATCCTGGTGGGGATGCTTAGTTCCTCCGCACTGGGCACAGCATCTCACAATGGGCTGTTATCATTTCATGAGTCATGGGATGGGTCCATGAGACAGAAATGGCTCCCAGAGGGAATTACCTCTGAGTCATGGGGAAAGGCATTGATGGGCCCATTAACAGGAGATAAGGAAAAGAACAATGCCACTCCTGGTTTCAACAGCTTTTGAGGATGGGAATAGAATACATCTTTATATTGTAACCAAGGACAATAGGGAGCATTGTCAATGATCATGCAGCCCACCAAGAGCTGGAGCTGAATCCAGAATTGCTTGTTCCAGCTATGCAGGAATTCATTACCCTGGCAAGCACTGCCCCATGGGAACAAATGATCTCTCAGCACTGGACTGAATGGCACCCAGATTGGGGTTTAGATTTGAGGAACCCTTGTCACCCGTTATTGGCCTCACAATCCACTCATCCTTCTGCAAACAACTTGCAAACAACACAGCTGGACTGCTGTCCTGGGTAAATATACATACAAATGACTTTTCCAAAGTAGTGCATCATTTCCTAGTGAAATGCACAACCTCTTCTTGCCTATAAAATTGTGACTGAAGACACCTGTGAGCCAGATCTGTGTGAGATTGCCAAGGAGCAAAGCTTTGCCATTTGGGCACACTTCTCTTTGTTTCTTTGCTCAGGCCTTTGGTGAGCACAGAACTAGCACAGAACTCATCGAGGTAGAAAACTTTTGACTAGACAGGATCTTCTGGGTACCTTGTCCCCCAAGCATGTGAACAGGGGGCCCTGTTGTAATGCCAAGTAAGAAAGAGCAGCACAAAAGACACAAGGAAAACATGGCAAAAAAAGCAAGAGGAGAGGCCCAGTGAGGAAAGGATGCAGTGAGACACTGGCACATCGAGTGAGCTGCACTCCCATAACCTCTAGGCTAGCAGGTCCGGGTCTCACAATCTCCTTTGGTTTATTTAATTTTTTTATTTTTTTATTTTTTAAAATCATCACAATGAAACATAGACAATTAAAATGATGTCATCAAAATTTAAAGATACAATCAAAATACATTTATTCAAAACAATAAGAACATATGTACAGTTCTAACTATGAAGCCTAAAACATAAATCCTATTCTTCAAACACTCTTCAGTCAGTTGGCAGCTTCTTCCTGATATTCGAGGAAAGACAGCTCTTCTGGACTGGAGACAATGACTTTGTGGGTAAGAGAACATCAGAACCGACCAGGGAAAACCTCTTGGTAAGACTGTAGCCAGTCAGATCTGCAAAGAAGACACACAACATCTAACAGAGACTGCAATTCAAGCTAAAAGCATCTGAAGCTCCATATTACATGGGACACATTTCCTGGAAACTCCTAAACAGCTGCACAAGGAAACATGCTCCTGCTGGCAGACACTTGAGGCAGGCCAGGGGAAAACCCTGAGCCACTTCCCCAGAGCTGCCACAGGCACAGCCTGGCCTCTGGGCTGCCCTGGGACAGCAGGGAGCCCAGAGCCCTGTGCTCTCCAGGAATGCCTCAGCTGCACATGCACCCTCCTGCTCCTCTCCCTGCCCCACAGCTCAGCAGCCCTACAGCTCCAGGGGCACTGCCAGCAGCACAGCTCCTTGCAGGGGGCACATGCAGGCCACAGCTCTTCCCTGCCAATGTGCACAGCCTCTCTGGGCTGACACAAGACCCTTCCTCCCATCAGACAGCGGCTCAGCAGCCCCCTTACCTTTTTCTGAGGCTGATCCATGCTCCTGGGGCTCCTGGGGCTCCTGGGCCAAGGCCCCCAGAGCCAGCCGGGAGCCCAGACCTCCATTCCCAAGGCCGGGGTCCGGCACACGAGTCTCCAAACTGAAGGTGTCCATGAGTTTCCTTGGGAACAGAGGCATCCCAGGTCCTGTCTTACACTGAGAGCTCTTTTCCTCCTTTCTCTGGGTTTTTGTTGTGGATTCAGAAGAAGCTGTCAACGAGGTACAAGAGAAGAAGTGAGTTAATTGAACTCACACCTTTATTATCTGCTCTTCTAATGGGTGAGGAATTCAAAGTGTATTTTAGTTACTGAAAAGATGGCTTGTTGTTTTATTTTTCATGAAACCAGCATCAGTTTTATTTCTCTGAACACTATGGAGCTGCCAAGCCAAGAGAGAAGGGTTCTACTACTTCATGTGCTGCCCGTTGCCTCCCCACTACTACAGGATCCCTTTCCTTCCGAACACTTGGGAACTCACAGTGCTCTCTTAAATCTGACACTGGCAAGGAAATCTTTGTTTTCAAAAGGAGTTTTCAAGGCCTTGGTTTCTGTATTTCCCACTCAATTCTAGGTCAGGTTTTGCAGTTTTGGGGATTTTTTATATTACTCTTTACAACAAAAGAAGGTCTGGGACACAAACAATGGCACCACGTGTTAGACACAAAAGCAGCTTTGCTTTCTCCATTAGATGTGCCCAGTATTCTGTGAGCCTGTATTTGCAGGGAGCAAAGTGCTCAACCCAAAGTTCCACTCCTTCACATCTCAAAGGGTTCAGATCAGAAACTACCCAAAGGAAAGTTGTTCTCCTTCAAGGGCAGGAGGAAGGAGTGGGAACATTTCTCATTTCATGCTAAACACCTTCCTTTTCTAGTCTCATTTTGACACCAGAAAGGCTGCACGGAGATAAAAGGCATGTGAAGGATGGACAGGAATGTTTTCTTTTCAGCACTGCATTTCCAGGACCCCAAGGTACCACTCCAGCTCCTGCCACTCAACACTTCACACTGGAGGAATTTTCACTGCACCACCAGAGAACACTCCCAAGGGAACTGGGTTCTGGGGGAATCCACTGAGCCCATCAAGGAATTGGAATGAATTCAAAGAAATTTGTAAAAGAATGGGTTTTAACCAAGCTTTCCAAATGTCACCTCTGAGTCAAAATTCCAATGGTCATTTGAGGACAGACATGCACTGCACCTACCAGCATGTTCCAAGGACTTCTCTTGGCTTCTGCTGCTGGATCCTGGCCTGGAGAAAATGGAGGACAAAAGAACATATGAGGAGGTAGAAAGAGAAGGGAGGGAATGGGTGTCCCATGAAAGGAGGTAACCCCACTTAGCATGGTCACTTCTATGAAGGAGGGAATGCAACACATAAACCTAAAAGGATGCAAAGATGATTAACTGTCCTTAAGCTTTCAGTGGATGCAGTCTCACAGAGCTGGCAATGGTCTGGCTGAAATAAGAGCCAGGTCCAGCAGTGGACCCTTCCTGAGATGCTTTCAATCCCTGCCTCCTTTTCCCCACCACCACCTCTGCTCTTGGGGCATTGCTGTTGGGTTTGACATTGTGCTGGATCACCACAGATGGGCAAAATGGTGAATACACCCAGGTTTGCCTGAATCCATGGGACAGCTGACTGTGAAAAATCCCCACAGGAGACAGGAAGAGTGAGGTGAACAGCACACTGGAGCAGCAGACACCTTGGCTTACCTCATCTCCCGGGACTCCTGCAAATCCAGCTGGGGAGAGCTTGGCAGAGACCCTGCAGCACTGTCAATAGTGAGACTGCCTGCCTTGCATATTGAGGGGATCAAAGGCAGTCCCAGTGACCACTTCTTCATTTCCCCACCACTGGGATATGGCAAGGAGGTCTGGAAAGAGTAGAACACAGTGCTCAGATCAAGCAAACAGCCTTGCCCCTAATCCTGCCTCAAGATTATTTAGAAATGCCCTCAACTGGGGCCTGGCAGGAATAAACAAGTCAAAACTGATGGAGCAAACGGGCACAGGATGGGGAATGCAAAGGGAACTGGTGAGACACAGACCATGTCCCACATTTCACACCTCTCTCCTCAGGCTCACTCCTCTGCAAGTGTGGCTAAGTGTGCCTGTATTCCCAGCTGCCATCCCCATGTTTGACATCAAGATGTTCTGGGGTACCACTGCCCACACTGGCCTTTGGGATGGCATGGCAGTGGCTTTAGATCATCACTGTTCTCTCCCTGCCCCTAAGGTGTCTCACAGCCACTGCTGATCTCCAGCCATGGCCCCACAAAGCCATTCTGCAGGATGTCTAAACCTGCTATTCCCAAGGCCCTCATTTCTTCTGCTGCTGCCCTTCCCTCCTACAGTTCCCCAGCAGCCTCTGAGCCCAGATGCTGCTCAGCTCTCGGCATGCTCGCTGCTCTCCAGCTCCCACACATCCATCAGCTCAGGCTCACTGGCATTTAGGAAGTTCAGCAGAGCTCCCTGCCCTGCTGCTCTCTGCAAGCTCTCTGCCTGCCCAAGCTGCTCCAGGGCCCCCATGCCATGGCCAGCAATGGGGCTGGAGGCACTAGGGGTCGATGCACACCCATCCTTACTATCCCATCATTTCTGGCCCAGCTAAAGAGCCAAATCAGGACCTGTTCAAAGTTCACTGAAAGGGTCAGTTCCTGTCAGGGGTACCTTGGGCCCTTTCTCTGCAAGGCTGAAATCAAGTACCCCAGCCTTGGATTGCACATTCTCTCTACCAAAGCTGTTGCTCATCTGCCTCCTCCTGCACCCCACGGCAAACCCAAAACAACTGCAGGTCCTGGCCCTGCTGCAAAGGCAATCATGTGCCTGGGCTCTGGGCTGCTCTCCCCATGGCCACCTCCCATCCCTTCCCTCTGGACAAAGCCATGCCAGAGAACACAGCTGCCCAGGACCTGATGGAGTCTGGAAATAGCATCAGAGACCACTGTGCAGAGGGCATGGCTGTACAACTCACAGGCTGAGACAACCTGACTTGGCAGCTTCCAGCAAAAACCTTTTTCCATCCAAAGCAGACACAGCTGACACAGAAAACACCACCAAGACATAGAGGTGCTTCATAGATACTCATAGGTTACAACATGGAGAGGGATTGCTTTTACATTTAAAGTTTGGACTTGAGCTGCTCTGACTGCTTGTTGGTGTTTTCTCAGCCATAAGACAGACAAGGAACCACAACACAGCCCAGAAACCATTCTGAGACCTCTCCTGTTATTGATACATGCTGAGGACATGAAGTCTGCCCTACACACCCATTGCAAAGACAGCCTGAAGCGCAGTGTCCAGCTGAGCTCTTCCTTGGCTCTGCAGCTTCCCTGGGCTCACAGCACAGGAAAAGGTCTCCAAGCTCTGCCTACAGCACATAAACTGAAAATCTACAACACAGGACTTTGCTTGGTGACCTTACCTCCTTTTCTCTCTGAAGTCTGCTCCTGGCTGCTTCCTCTGATATCTTTGTAGCCAGTGCTACTTTTCCCTTTCTCTTCCTCTCCATCATACATCTTTCTTGGCTTGATGGAGGAAGAGCTCTCTTGGATGGAAGGCAAGGGCTTGGTGGGAAGCTGTGAAGAGGGACGTGTCTGAGGAAGACTCTTGGAAACACTGTACTCAGTCAGGCCTGCAAAGGGGAGACACAAAATGTAACTAAGTCCACAAAGTAAATCTAAAGCATCTGAAGCTCCATATTTCATGGGGAAGACTTCCTGGAAAGTTCTAAACAGCTGCACAGGGAAACATGCTCCTGCTGGCAGACACTTGAGGCAGGCCAGGAGAAATCCCTGAGCCACTTCCCCAGAGCTACCACAGGCACAGCCTGGCCTCTGGGCTGCCCTGGGACAGCAGGGAGCTCAGAGCCCTGTGCTCTCCAGGAATGCCTCAGCTGCACAGGCACCCTCCTGCTGCTCTTCCTGCCCCACAGCTCAGCAGCCCTACAGCTCCAGGGGCACTGGCAGCAGCACAGCTCCTTGCAGGGGGCACATGCAGGCCACAGCTGTTCCCTGCCAATGTGCACAGCCTCTCTGGGCTGACACAAGACCCTTCCTCCTGTCAGACATCGGCCCTGCTCCCTGCTTACCTTTTTGGGAGGCTGAGCCATGCTTGGTCTTCACCTTGCCCTCAGTCTGGATTTCCTTCAGGCTCCCCATGCCATGACTAGGAAGGGCGATGGAGAGAGCAGGGCCAGATGCACACCCTTCCTTAGTATTTTGTCATTTCTGGCACAGCTGAAAAGTCCCATCCGGAGGTGTCCAACTCAGCACTCGGTCAGCTTTCTGGAGAACATGAAACCTTCACCAGCCCAAGAGGCTGGAGAGGTTTTCCTGCACATGTGGAGGCTTGCTCTCAGCACACTTTATCAGCTGGGTGCCCATCACCTCGCAGAGGGCACAGGCAAGCTTGGTGACCACAGCGCAGACGTTGGCGCTTCGCACAGGCAGCGCCTTGTTCTCCAGGCAGCACCAGAGCACGGGCAGGGCGTAGCGCTGCACCACTTCAGGGCTCCTGGCATGGACCCATTCCACCAGCACTGCCGGGACAGAGACACAGCTCCTTACCCACCAGCCTCAATGCAAACAAGGATCCACCTCTGCTTTTGCTTCTGGCAAGCCTCTCTGGCCAAGAGCAGTGAAATAGCACTCAGAGCCCCATGACCCAGAAACAGGCAATGCAGCTGATCATCCTTGAGACAGAACCACCAATCCCTCAGGACTGATTTCTCCAACCAGAGCCTTGTACCTGTGGCAGACTTTGTACCTTTACTAAATCATTTCACTATTTGTTTCTGCATGAACAATGAATAAAATGTCAAATTGCCTTCTATTTCCATTAACAAGTTGTCTAACCCATTTGGAAATGCACCCTAGAGAGGCAATTGAGAGATTTCTAATAAAAGGGATGATTCCATTTTTGTAACTTTGATGTCAAGGGCCAGAGGTCTCATCTGGCTCTTCCCTTTGCTCCGTGGCACACAGCAAAGGGCAGTATTAGAACACACTCCAAAACTCCAGCCCACCAGAGATGGGTGCTGCTTGACAGCTGGATGAGAAACATCAGTGCCTAGCTGGTGTCTTCGGCAGAATGCTTTTGTGGCAGCCAACAAAGAGCTCTTTCACACCTCAGGGAGTCTTAGAGAATCACCCAGACCCCATTGCCCTGGCATTTGGGCATCTCAGCATCTCCACATTTTAATGGCATTTCTGCTCTCAATGCTAATGGCATTTTTTCTTACAATGTGCACTGAAATAGGGGCATAGAGAGAGAAAAAGGCTACACAGGGGACTGAAATTTAGCCAGAACACAAGTGTTTCCTCACATTGTCCCTGGAATCTGCTCTCTGCTCATTTTCTGAACTGAACCATATCAAACACAAACAAAAATTTACTACCAACAGGCTCCTTGTATGGCAGATTTGGCTGAGAGATCAAAACCTGAAATGCTCAGGAGACCAGTCTAATTTTCTGATCAGGCAAAATGTTATGTAGTAGCTATTTATTATTCTGTGGTGGAAGAGACGTCATTATCTCTATGCTATTAATCCACCAGCAGTCATCAACATTCAAACAGCTCCTGAATGCACCCAAAACCAATTCTGCTAAGCAGGAAAAGGGTTATGGCACCCATTTGAAAACGGCACTTCATTAGAGTTTAAATGCAATCAAAGACATTGGTCACTGTGGAACTTGAGAAGAGCCCCAGTGAGAGCTCAGCCCCGAGGCCGAGCGCTGCCCCCATCTCAGATGCTGCACAGCTCTGCAGCAGCCAGGGAAAGCCTGCCAAATACACCTGCCTTGGCTATTGGGCAGGAGGGACAAGCTCAGCACCTCCTGATGTGGAGGAGCTACTCTGCTGTCTGTTCACAGGCATTCCCTGTCAATACTCCCTCAGAGACCTCTTGGCTTAGAAGGGGAGGCCATACCTGTGATACACTCCGTGACTTCCAGCAGAGCTTCACCACTCAGTTGGCTCCATTGGTGGCTGAGCTCTTTCATCAGTGACACTTCATCTACAAGTGAAACACACGTTTCTGCTCACTCTTCTGAGGGCATAGGAGAAAGCACAGTGCGGAGGGAAAGGGCAGGGGCAACCCCATTTTTTACAATAAAGTCAATTTCTGCTGATTTTTCAATCCTTTTTGTCTTTCCTTCCAGCCTTCTTGGCAGGGTTTAAAATTCCAAAAGAAAAGCTCTCCTTTCACATTTGTAAATCCAAAGCTGTCTGCTGGACCAGGAGCTATGTTCAAACATTTCACATCAGGGACCTCAAGAGTCCAGTCACATGGAAGCAGTGGAAAGGTTTTGCATGCCAGAGCAAAAAGGAAGAAGCCCATACTTGGGACACAGAAAGGCACTGAGTCAGGCAGTTCATGACTCCACAGAGCAGCTGAGGTGGAGAAAGTGGAAACTGCCCCTGAAGACCTGCTTCTTCAACACTCCATTTTTCAGGCTTATTCCCCCAGTGCAGCATTCTCAGAGCTGACATAAATCTGTGTGGCAAAGGAATTTACAGCAGCCCTTGCCTGGGCAGGTATTTGCTATTGCCATCTTGCCCCATCCAAAACAACAAGTGGAACAAGGCATCATTGACAGCTGGAGACTTAGATCCGTTTGTTCTAAAGAAATGAACTCGGTCAATCACAAGTTCCCCTTTGGAAAAAGAAGACAAAGGAGAAAGGTGGGAAATAGGCAGCTAATGCCTCTAATGTAGAGCCTTCCAGGTGGCTGCTCTGCAGAAGCTCTGATGGGCCAGTGTCCCTTCATGCCAACAGCAAAGCTGTATATATGGGAAGTCAGACGGGGCCCAAGCAAACTCCAAAACCCCATTGCCCCAGAATTGTAGCAAAGCTGGAGTCCAGGACTTGCTCTTCAGACCAGCGGCACAGAGCCAAGGGAGCCTGGGACTGTTGGGAAATGCTGCTGCACATTCCAGCCTGTTGGGGATGGTGCATAAGGACTGCACCTGCACAGCTTCTGGTGGGTGCCAGCTGCAGCCTTCCACAGACAACAACAGCTCCCAAGGCACTCAGCGCTCTCTTGTGTGGGACAGACAGAGACACAGCTGAGGAGAGTCCATGCTAGGGCCCAGCCTTACCTAAATGAACAACAGATTGGTCCAGTGCGTTCACAGCTGCGGCATGAACCCCGGGATCCTTTGAGTTGAGGTTCTTTGTTATTCCCTCCACCAAACGGATCAGCACCGGGTTCAGGGCATCTTCCAGGAGTCCAAGCATTTCTGCCAGCACCTCCAGCGCCTGCTGCTTCACTTTCTTATGGGTGTCATTTATTCTCAGGACAAAATGATCAAAAATCTGTGAGGAGAACAAACAACATGAAAGCTGGATTAAAATGACCTTGTCTGAAGAGGGGATGTAGAAATGAGCACTCAGCAATATAAAAGATGAAAGTGATCCCTTCTGTCAGGTCAGCCCTTGCTTGCACAATTTCACTGTTTTCCTGTTGGCCACTCACAAGAATGGTTGCACAACCTGATGCTGCTTGAAAGATTTTCATCTGTTTTTAAGAGTTTTGGCTCGGGACAGAAAAGTTCCTGTGGTATTTCTCTCCACCTATAAATCATAAAATCAATTCCATTTATTAATTCAAAAGTCTTCCTTTGCTTTCAATGTATGGAAGCAGATATTTACCATGCCCATTTTTCTATACAGTTGCCTCAAGTACTGAGGGCAGTTATGATTTTGCCAAAACTGTAGCAGGAGGAGATCAAAGTCTTATTTTGTCTGTCTCAGAATCTGTGCCTGGAGTGGGACAGGGCTCTGGTCAACTCTTCCAGGATACAGACCATTGCTCTAACTAACAGGTAGACTTCTGAAATGTAATGTGCTGTAAGCTCTCATTAGAGCAGGCTCAGTCCCTTGACAGCCACAGTATCAGGCACCATTTTCTGGAAAAAGGGAAAAAGCTGCTCCTGGGAGGAGAAAGGATGGATCTGTCCTTAGCTGTTTTCCTCTTTTTCCAAAGAGAAAAAAAGGCCCCCCAAGAAGGGTGAGCACCATCTTTACCAAGAGGAATAGGGATGAGGATGGACATGAGTAGCCAGAGTTGTGCCTGTGCAAGACAAGGTGGAGTTTACGGAAGTATCCTTTTAAAAACATTTTGTTTAAACCAACCCAGCCTGATACTTCTCTTCCCCATGCCAACCTATTTTTTGTCTAGGGAATAATTGCCATGCTTTCAATGGCTGGATTCCCTTCACTTAACCCAACTGGGAGCAGGAGACAGCAGCAGTTACACCAGCAGAAAATTCTGCCATCATCTGATGAACAGCAGCAATAGGCACCTGCCAGACAAATACAGCTGGACTGAAAGAACTTGTCCTGAAGCCTGGACCTCAATTACATTTGTCTGGGTAAGAGGGACCAGCCTGTCCCAAACAGCCAGGATGTAGTGCCAAGACACACTGAATTCACTTCACTTCTACAGGCTTGGGAAAGCAGCTAAAGGAAAGGAACCATGAAGATACCCTACATACTTGGACAATGTTACTGGAGATCAGCTGGGGGCTGCTTTTGCACAGATCTAGGAGGAGTGCCACTCCTTCCATGCGTGCCTGAAACCCCTTGGCTTCCAGGAGATGGTAAAGCTTCTGGAGTGACTCCCTTCCTTCCACAGTTGCAGGTAACGTGACCTGGGCTTTTGGACGGTGGAGGAGGCGTCCACCAGGGGCAGACTTCACCCTGCAAAACAAAACCAAATTAGGACCTGTTGCTGGTAAGACCTTCACTTAATTGTGAGCAAAACATCCTGAGGAGCTTTCCTAATGATGTGATTTCAAGCTAGAAAATCATGAGGCTCTGAAGGACAACGTGGACCTCGTGACAATCATGATGGGAGACAATCTGCAAGTGACATTCTCACCACTGCTCACTCAGGAAAACCAAGGATGAGATGCATCTGATCTATCTTCAGATGCCTTCCAAGGCACACATTGCTTTGTGGGGAAAGAGAGACACTACTTCCAAGTTTAAATGCCTCCTCATATGGCACGTGTGTGTCTTTTAATGAGGAAACTCATCACTCTGAAGAAGTGTCTCTACACCAGGCATGACAATCTGGAAAAGTAGCTCAGATGCATCTGAACAGACGAACAGGGGCATATCTGAAGCATCCAGAAAAGGAGGAACAGAGATAAAAACAGAAGCCAGACAGGCCTGAACTACACTCACATTTCATTTGCTTCCCTAGAGACTAGATGCACAGCTTAACAAACCCTCTGGGAATAATCCTCTTGGATCAACCTGTCTCTTCCATGAGCACAGGAAGATGCTAGCCATGCTACTGAGGCATGTGGTCACTTTCCTGCCACCGCTGAGCAGGACAGAGCTCAATAAACCCCCTCTGGTATCAGAGGAGAAGAGGTACAAGTAACTCTGCCACTGGCATGGAAAGACAGCAAGGACCAAATCCCTGTCTTAAATGCTGATTGCAGCACAGGGGGAAATAAACCAAACACGCTGTCCATCAAGCAAACTATATGAAGGACAGGAATAGCAAGACAAAAAGTCCACACTGAGACACCTGTTGACAAAAATGGCTCAGGAATTGCCTTGCTCCTTACTACTCAAACTTGGTACTGTTTGAGGGTAAGAAAACCATGAATCAGCCAGGCCAAACCACATGGATGGGAACTGCTTGTTTGGGGAATGGCATCCTGCTTCTAGACTGGGACTTCTCGTTAAAACACCCATCTAAAAAAGGCTCCACTTGGATGAAAAAAAACCCCTGGTGGAATTTACTTGTCTCAAGTCAGGCAGCAGAGACTTGGCCCTTTCCTAGCCTCCACAACACTGCCCTTGCTACTGCACTGGATCATCTGAGCTGCAACCAATGGGTGTCTTTTTGTCACCCAATTTCGGTGGAAAGCCCTCCAGAGAAGTTGTCTTCAAATCAATGCAGAAGTTGACATTTTTTATCCTAAGGGATTTGTAGGGAAGGGAAACAATCTCTGGCACTGGTCATCTCCAGCAGAAAGATTTGTCTGAGGAAGAGGCATGTAAAGCTTGTCATGTGCTTTCTCACATCTGACAAAAGTGCTCAGTACCGTTTGATAGAGGGCAATGTGGCCTGGGGCTTCTTCGGGCTGTCGTTCCTCTTCTGCACTGGCTCCTTGACAGAGGGGCATTCACCCTTCTGGTTTCCCATCCCCTATAAAGACATAAAGAAACCCCATGAATCTTCAGAATATAACATAGGAAATTCCCTCTTTAAAACACAAGTTAGAACCAGGATCACTGCTACCAAGGCTTAGGGAAACATTTCCTAACGTACAGAAAAAAACACAGCAGAGATTCAGTGATGCCAACTCTTTGGTTTCAATAGCCCAAGGCAGGTTATGGGTGCTACCACACTGAGCAGCAGTCTAAAATCCCAAATTCATTAGTCTTGAGCATAAATGGGAATAATGCAAACTGACAGGCAATGAGTGGTCTTAAAGGAAGCAGCAGAAAAAATTGGACTCTTTGGGGGCAGGCCCATTGTGTTGGAAGTTGATTTGGTTCAAGGCTTACTCTCCCTGCTCCTGCACCAAGGCACACTCCCTTCTGTAATGGAGATGGAAAGAATAAAATCCCCCCAAACAAACAAATGGTTTTCCACTGGATGCTGCTGAATTCACTAAGCTTCTTCCAGCTCCACAGGGCTTGACAGCAGGGCAGTATTCCCAAAAGACAGACAGCAATTGTAGTAACTAGGATTGACTTGGACATCTTTTGTATATTTGGAAATTTCCTTGGCACTACTACTTCCAGTCTCTTTTGCAAAGACTCTCTTATGTTCAGAAGCACTATTCTCACTTAGTTGCATTACTGGGGCAGAGTAGAGAGAGTGTGGTGGGGGCGTACATGTGAGTGCAAACCCATTTTCTCCTCTTTCCCTTTCCCCTTTCTGACCAATATTCAAAGTATTCAAAACCCCACTTTCCCCCTAATAATAGCAGTTCCTCTGTGGTCTGCAGATGAACAGGCTGAGGATTAACAGCTCATTCCAAGGAGCAAAATGAATCAGCCGAAGTGGAATGAGATAAAGACACATCAGGTATGTTTGATCTCGTATTAGCAGTGGCAATACTTACACAAAGGAGACATTTCTCCTGCCAAGCACTTACCTTCTTCTTAATTCTGGTCAGAATATCTTCCAGGTCATGTGGGGAAAGGGATTGCTCCAAAAGCTTTTTAAATTTTTGATCATTCAGCAACATCTTCACCATCTCCTGTCCATAATGTCTAAGGAAGGAAGGAAGGAAATAATAGAAAAGTGAACAAAGGAAGAGTGTTAACAGAAGAGGCTGATGCCTTAAACTCATCAGGTGCAATGCTTGCATGAGAAGCCATTACCTACTCAGCAAAGAGGGAGATTTACCTCACTTGACACTGCACAGTGCTGTAGCTGAACACAAGGGGCAAGAGGAGAATGTGGGGCAAGAGAAAAATACCATTTCTCTCTGAAACTGGGGGTGTGCTTCTGTGGGATCAAAGGATCCCAGGGAACAAGCAAAACACATCTGCTTTGTTGTCAGAGCCTGTTAGCAGTGTCCTGCTGCCATTGCACAGTAATTTACCTTTCTCACCTCATGCTTGCTTTTGATTATTCTATACTATGTGTATGCATATGGGCAGCTAGTTGCTCTGGTGTTCTTGGCAGCTATTAATGGGAATTTCATCATCAAAGTAAGGGGATTTTGGTGGTTTGGGGGGATTTTGCTGCCAGGAAACCAAAGGTTTCTTCAAGAAGGAATTTGGAGGTCACTGAGCCACAGATAACAGCATTCTAGAAATCTGCAGAAGAGGTTTAGAAAGACTGAATACATTGGCTGAAGACCTCTACAATATTTCTAGGGAAGTCTTAAGTTAATGAGAAACAGATGTTTGGGATCCTTCAGTGATGAACATTAGCCAACACTTTGGCTTTCCTTGTGCACCTAAGGCCAATCAAAACTGCTGGACTGGCTAATCTGAGCTCTTTTGATCTCAATAAAGACTCCTTCACATCACAGGAAGTTGGCAATGCTCCCTCTTGCTGGCCAGCCTCAGGTTAGCCAGTACAGTCATTTCCCCAGGCAACCCAGAGCAGCAGCCACAGCACCAAGCCTGGCAGGGCTCAAGAAGCGTTTGGACAATGCTCTCAGGCACATGGAGTGACTCTTGGGCTATCCTGCACATGGCCAGGAGCTGGACTGGATGACCCACATGGGTCCCTTCCAACTCAGCATATTCCATGATTCTATGCCCTGTAGCCACACAGTGACGTCACTCATTATTTCTTTTCCTTTCCACTCTTTTGTGGTTTTACCTTTAAAGCCAAACACAAAACGCTTTTCCTGGTTTTGGAGGTGAAATGAAGATCATTACCTTGTGTCCTTGTGACAGTCCTGAGCCAGTGTCCCTGCCACGTGTGGCAGCCTCTCAGCCCTGGGGGTGCCTGCGAGCGTGGTGACTCCCATTTTCTCCATCAAGGACAGGAGCAGCTCGGCCGCACACTTCCGCACCTGGACGTAGCGGCTCCTGGGAAGGAGAGAGCAAACCCTGGGGCACAGGGACAAGGAGCAGCAGCAGCACAGGCCTTGGCCAGAGTGTGCTCCCTGGCCTTGCTGGGGGAAGGAGCCTGGGCTCTCCCTGCACCTTCCAACACCTGCACAAGGTTCTGTCCTCGGAGAAACACTAAGCTAGCACTGTACAGAAGGACTGCCTGCATGCAAGAGGGAAGAATTCAGTCTCCCTGCACTAGCTGATACTCTTTCCCAAAATATACTCAGGAAAAGATTAAAGTAATAGATCACATATGAATTATTTAGAAATTAAGGACAATTCATGTTGACCCATCAGAGGGCACCCAGTACACAGAGCTGCAGCAGGATGAGGCTCTTTCCACCCATTCATCCCCTAATCTGCAGACCTCTGGAAAGAAACAAATGCAGAGAAAACACACTGTGGGCCGTGAAGTTGCAGAATATCCAGCAATGCAGCCTGTTTCTTTTGTAAAGCTTGGCAAGGGATACATCTGAGTGTTTTCCCCTATTGCCAAGCTGAGGAAAGGGTGGCAGGCATTTGAGCCAGGTTGTCCTGTTCTAAAGACTGTCTCTTGGGAACTATCAGGCCCAGCACCAACACTTAGGGCAGCATTTGCTTCAGCTGTCCCATGGGCCTCGGCCTGTGAAGGTGCCTGGAAAGTGAATCATCATCTCAGGGCTTACATGAAACATCATTTTGAATAGAAAGCAGAGCTCGAAGGCCAGGACACTCATAGAAGACTCCCTTTGGCAGCAGCTGCACCTGCTGTGCAGGCTGTGCCACACCCAGCACATTCTCCCCCATGTGCTCCACACCCCAGCAAGGACCCTCCTTATTTCTCAGGTTAATGGCATCATGAGGATACCTGGTTTTCCCCAGGGCGTCTGTGCTTAGCACTGCAAAATACCAACAGTGCTCACAGCTGCAATTGCAATTGTCCCTCTTCCCACAAAAGCACAAGGCTCTGCCCTCAGCCTTTGCAGGCACTTTCACTTCCCCACTGTTCCCCATGTCTAGGAAACTCTGACAGACTGGGAGAACTCCAGGAAGCAGCAGGAAGCTGAGTCAGAGGAGCTTTAGTTTGGATGTCAGGAAAAAGTTTTTCACCCAGAGGGTGCTTGGGCCCTGCAACAGGTTCCCCAGGGCAGTGCTCACAGCAGCAAGCCTGACAGAGTTGAAGAAGCATTTGGACAACAGTCGCAGGCACACGCTGTGAGCCTTGGGTTGTTCTGTGCAAGGCCAGGAGCTGGACTGGATGGTCCTGATGGGACCCATCCAACTTCCCCTATTCTACAGTTCTGTGACTCTGTGATCTAATGGGCTGCAGGAGGACAGAAATAGGTGACAAGAGGAAAGAAATGAGGGTGATCAGAGAATCGAGTCCCTGAGTCCATAGAAGATGCTGGATACAGGACCCTTCCCTCCCAGCATTCCCATTCTCTCTCTCAGATCCCTTCCCCCACCCACACACTGGAAGGTGAAGAACATCGCTAAAAGAAGAAGAACCTACTTGACTCCCCTGTCCATGAGAACAGTCATTGCTCGGGCAGGAGTCACGTTCTCTACCATCATCCCCAGGCTCTGACAGGCTGCCTTCTGAATAAACTCTGGGGAGTTCCACACCATGGGGAGAAGGACCGCAGCAACCCCATCCGCCTCGGAGTCCATGTCCTTCTTCAAGATGGCAAAGAGCTCTCCCAGAGTGACGATTGCTGAGCAGGACACCTTGGACCGGAGGTTGGTCACCTGGGGAAGTCATGAGGGGAAACATAAGAATCACCTTCAAAAGTAAACCAGTTTCCTTAGACAAAACTCCCAGGAAATCACAGCATGTCCCACTGTGTATAGAGCAACATAAAAGCACAGGAAGAGCAGAAGAGCCCAAGCACAGAAAGGCACTTACTCTGGCACCAATTTCTGGCCTCACACCTGCTTACTGCAGGCATAAAAACATATGTTTCACTAAAGTGTACTACTTAACCTTTCTATAATGTCAACTGCTTTGATTTTAGGCCCTTTGATTTGAAAAACAAAGCAAAGTAAGGTAAAGCATGCTTTCAAACCATAAAGGCACAAGTCATAAAAATAAACCAGTCAGGTGCTCCTGTTCAAAAAAGCCACACCTGTAGTTGAAGCACTCAGACAGCAAACAGAAAACACAGGCTCAGATCTACAGACTCATTGCAGTGTTCAATGACAGCTTGGGCAGAGATTGGGACTCTGGCATATAATGTCATTAGTGTCTCCATTTCTGCCTTGCATTATAAAGGCACCACACTCAAAGACAAGTGCCAGATACCCAACCTGCCAGTAAATACAGCTGCACGTACACACAGACCCTACAGATAGCTGACAGACATTAGAAGCTCAAGAAAACAGAAATGAAGGCAGTCCCTGAGCACACATGGACATGAACAAGCACATATCTACTCTACAAGCCGTGTATGAAGGATGGGGGACAGTTCAGAACAATGTTCTCACCTCGCTGGTAGCTGCCAAGCAAATCTCACGAAGTCGACCGAGCAGGACTTCTGGATGGGACTCAGCCAGGCGTGGGATGTTGAAGAGTCCCTTCTTCTTCACTTCCCTGAAAAACAAGTACCAAAAAGACTGATTTTTCTCTCTACCCAAGAACTAGGCAGCACCCTCTGAAACGACTGGGCTGGCAGCTCAGTCAAACCATGGGAGGTGCTTTTCAAGGAGCACTTAATGAAATCATGGAACACATTGCCACAGGATGCTGTGGCTGTCAAAAGCATACGCAAATCCAAGAGGCAAAGAGAGGGCTTTCAGAGTCTTCATGTGTGGCCTTTCTGAAAATCTCTACTATTAAGTCCCTCTGTCACTGCTTCCTAGAGCTGTGAGGCTGGGCCATGCTGCTGTTTCTTGTCACCTCCCTGTAGCTGTCCCTGAGACACAGTCCCATTGGGCTGTTACTGGGACAGTATTTTCCTTCTTTGTCAGCCCCAGCAAGCAGTGCAGCCCTGAGAGTCTGCACTGCCACTCTGGAGCTGAGTTTCCGCTCGACAGTCTAGGCCTGTGTGTCACCCACTTCACTCCACCTCACCCATTCCCCAAAAATGCAGCCGGATGTCATCCCAGAAGATTAAGATTCCACCCCTGGGCAAGAACTGTTGAAACTCTGGCTTTTCCCACAACACTCCTACCTAAAACAAGCCCCACAACAGCAACATGTTATTTAAAAGGTGCAAACAACTCCAGCTCTCAGCACTTGCTTTGTGCAGGCCCTCAGCCTCAGGAAGGTATGTGAGGCGTCAGGGCTGCAGCACAGGGCTGCTGACTGATCCCACGGGCACCCTGAGTGTCATCAGGACCCCCCACACCTGCAGAAGCTCTCTACACCTCACAGGGCACCAAAGAGAAATGGGGAAGAGAAAGCACAAGAGAAAGGGCAAAGCAAAGCAGATGCATTCTGGCTGATTTTTCATGTTTATCCCTGTGAGAATGAAGCAGCCACCAATGAGTGGATGCTAACCCAGACATCAAAAAGACGACCAATATCACCTCACATTTGTAGGGTTATCACCTCTGGGCTTCCTTCTGTCTATGTAGAATTTTGGGACACGTTGTGAGTTTTGACAAAACATCTCAGGCCGATATGAAGTAGTGAGAAGGAAAACTTGAATTCCAAAAGTGCAAGATTCCTAGAGGATTTTCTTTTTCCTACTCTTCTGGCATGAGCCCTTCAGGAATAATGGCGGGCTGAGGGACTTGAAATCACAACTCAGTCCATTTCTCAAAAAGAGGAGCTCCCTGGAGCTGCTTCTGGGAGTCACATGCACGAGTCCCTGCCATTGCTGACAGCAGTGGGAGCAGAGAGGAATCTTACTCAGTCCCACTGGGCCAGCAGCCCAAGGCACCCAAATCTCTACACTCAAAACTGCTGCCATCCTGCTTCTGCCTTCAGCCAGCAGATGATCTCATCCCACAGCTTTCTCTCTTCCCTCCACATTTCCTTTGCAGCTCCATGGAGCAGCAGGCAATGCGAGAAACAGCACGGATCTGCTGCAGGTGCAGCACTGCTGCAGAGCAAGGCCAAGAAAAGGCTGCTCTCCAATCTTTATGCTCTCCCTGCTCTGCAGGGCTTTCACCAGTGCCCTTTGGCCCTCTGGGCTCTCGGGGCTCCGAGGCACGAGCAAGACACGCTTCTGACCGACCTTAACGCTCCGAGGGACACAGAGGGAACGGCGGGGCCTTTCTTACCAGTCATCGCTGCCCAGCATGGAGAGTGCCTCCTGCAAGGACTGCTGTGGGTCTGAAAATGCTCTGTCCTTCTGCCCACGCCCACGGAGCGGCTCCTCTCGCCGCTTGGCACCAGTGGCCGTCTGCGGGGTCACTGTAAGGAGAGGGTCGGCCATGGGCGCTGCTGCAGCCCCGGGCGAGGCACCCGCCATGGCGCGGCCTGCAGCCCCATCTCCCAGCCAGGGCTCCGTGTGGCACACACTGCCACTGGCTCAGAGACTTCCCTGCTGCCTGGATCCTGGGGCTCCTTGCTTGCTCCCAGCCTCCCCCAGCTGGCCACAGCTCCAGGCTGAACCTGACAATTGCCCCCACAGCGCCGGCTCCCAAGTGCCACAGGTGCCACAGCCAGCGGCAGCTTCCTGAGGCCACAGAGCTCCCACTCCCTGTGAGACAGTGCCCACAGCAGCACTGGCCAGCCCAGGAGGGAACCCCTCAGGGGCCTCTCTTGTCTCAGCACCCTGATTTCCCCCAGCCATGAGGACAGGGCCACTCTGCACCTCCCTGAGGAAAGACCTGCAGCTGCCTTGTGACAGCACCAAGCCAAGCCTGAACAACCCAGCCCTGCTGGGCCTGGCTCAATCCCCATGGAGCAATGACCAGGGAACAGCCATACCTGACCCTTCCCACCTCACAGCACCTCTGTTTCCATTGACTTCAAATATTCTAGACTATCAACTTTTGGAGTAACTCAAAACTAGATTTGCTGTTCATTCTCAGGACAGACTATGGACCCAAGATCCCGGCTGTGCTGGCTGAGGCAGGAGGCAGTTTGTGCTCCTTGTGCAAGGACAAACCCCTGCAGGAAAAAGCTGCCAGGGAGCAGGCTTACCTGAGGAGCTGCGTGGGAAGCTGCCATCCCCATGGAGGGTGGGTGTACTGGGCAGTAAGGGAATGTTGTCCTGCTTCCTCACGACCGTTTTCTTCATGGCACTACCAGGGAGTTTCCTCTGCAGCCTAGGAGCTGTGCCATGGATAGGTGGTAGGCTAAAGGCTGCAGGGACCAGAGAGGAGCTTGTAAGTGGAGGGTGCAGGACCGGGCAACGATGGAAAAGGCCAGAAAACTTGCTGGAGCTGGGTAACATCTCTTTGTTATCCCAAAGAACTTCAAGTATAACAATGGCACGCTAACATGGGACAGTGATCACAGAATCACAGAATCCTAGAGAGTTTGGGTTGGAAGGTACCTCTAACCAACATCTAGTCCAACCCCTGTGAGCAGGGACATCTTCATCTAGATCAGGTTCCTCAGAGCCCCATGAAAACTGGCCTTGAACACCTTCAACGATAGACCAACAACAGCTTCTCTGGGCAAATCCTGCCAGCTTTTCATCCCCTCCATTAAAAAAAAAATCTCCCTAATATCTAATCTAAATCTACCCTCTTCTAGCTTAAAAGCAAACTGCAGTGATGCTTCCCCTGAGAAACAAGAAAAACCCAGTATTGCTTTGCTTTTGCTCTGTTCCAGAGGCAGGCAGGGGCAGTTCCCACAGAAAGTGCAGATAGCCCTGCGTGATGCCCTCGGGCTGAGTGCTGCCTCCTGAGGGCCCTGCTGCCGCCCTCGGGCAGCGCTCACAGCCCTGCAGGCAGAGCCCCTCAGCCGGGATTCAGCCGGGAACGCTGCTTGCTCCTGGGGCTACAACAGAAGCCCTGCCTGGGGCTTCAGCACAGCTCTACAGCGCCAGCTCCTCAGCAGGGAGCGGCAGGAGAAGGATCTCTGGAGGTGAATTTTGTTTCTTCCAGGTTGCAGCCTGGTTGAAAAGCATTCTTTTGGCCTCACCTTCCCTGGAGACTGCTCTCCAGGAGACAGTCTGAAGCCCCAGTGTACTTTGCAAGACAGAATTTTCTACTCTGAAAGAATTTAGAGGTGAAGGTGGGAAGCTGATATTCTCTTACTGACTCAGTGAGGCCATGGGCACTTTATACCTCTGTATTTTTCTTTGGGAAATAGAATTAAATCCTATGCAAGCTTCCACTCAGATGCAAGCAGAACAGCCCCCCAGTCTGAATGCAATATTGTGCAAAGGGCAAGCAAGTGCTCAAAAAGGACCGCCACATGTGTAGCCACCCCTTACTTGGTCCAGCTGCATGCCTGGGCTCAACTGCCTTAGAAAGAAGCTGCAAGGATGTTTCCTTTTGCTTCCTCTTCATCTCCTTTTCCAAAAGCTCCATTTTTTTCCTCGCAACATTCTTTTCAGCCAATTTCGCCAATGCATCACGGACCTAGGTGCAATGGAAATACATCACAGACTGGAAGCAGAAACACACAAAGCAAACACAACACCTCATCAGGAGCACAGAGTCCACAGAGTGCCATAGGCTTCAAGGCAGCTCCATATACATTCCAATAGTTTCAGAGGAATGTCTCCAGTCATCACCTTGGCAATTACACACAGTGAGGTGGAACACTGTAGTGCCACAACCTTCCACTGCTGCAAGTGCAACCTATGTCAGGAAGCCCTGCTTGAAGCATGAAACTCATAGGAGTGCTCCAAGACAGATGAAGAGCTCACATGGCAGTGAGCAGGCAGTTCAGTTCCTACAGGCCATGGCAGGAGAATAAAGACCATGTGCAATACCCAGCAAGGAGGCCTAATGAGCTGTTGCTTAACACTCATGGCCAGCAATTGCAGCTGTTTCTCACTTCCTGGCTTCTGAAGGCCTCAGCTCTCAAGCACTTGGTCTCTGAGACCAGCAGACCAAAAGGAGGAGTCTTGTGAAAACAAGTTGCAGAAGCACTGATGTTCATGAGCAGAAAACTTGAGAGTGAGAGGGCTATGAGATACAGCCACAAAGGTAACCAGGAAAAATCAAACTCTCCCATTTGATTTTGCAGCCTTGCTTGCACTCATCATCAGAATCTTTGCTTCTCTACTTCCAAGGATACACTTTGCCCACGTTCACTGATGTGTAGCTTGCTCTGCCATTCAGAACTTCTCTCAAACAGCCTTTGCACATAAAGAATGCTTCTTGCATTCTTGACCTTAGCACCATCTCCAAACCAGTGACTGTGGCACCACTGGAAATGGCCAAGCAATTGCTCTGGAGTTGTCAAATAAATTCCCAAGAGAATCCCCATCCCCCAAGGAGTGGAAGATTATGATTTTCAGTGACATTTTGGGCATAAACTGGAAAGGAAGTCTGCTCATCCCTGTCCTTATCCCCTACCTTTCCAGAGCTGTCTCTCAGCTCTTTGTCCCTTGTAACACCTGCACTGCTGGGATGATCCATCTCCTTGGCCTGGCTCAGTGGGAGGCCTGGGAATGGAAGCAAAGGTTCCTGTAAATCTCTGGCGCATTTCAAGCCCCCAAAAATGCCATGCTGGCCAACAGGCAAGACAGGTTCCAGATTGCAGAGCTCTCCTAAAATACAGGGATTGGGATTGAGAGTAGCAAGGCACAATGCCTGGAGCCTCTCCCAAGGGATGGGCTACTGGCAGCAGACATGACATTACTCTGTTGGCCAGCAGACTGAAACCTGCTGCATGACAAAGGCCTCAGCCCCTGCATGCTGGACAGCCTCTGTGTCTGACAGAGAAGGACAGAGATGGAGATTGCTGTTGACAGAGATTCTTATCTGCCCTTATTCACGTTGATTTTAGTGAACATCTTCTTTCTGGTTCCTAAAAGAACTCCCAGGTTCTAATACCTGGATGCATTTAGATCAACATTTTCATCTCTTTGTTGGAATATTTTAGAGGACATTCAAAGACAAGCCTAGGGTTGCAGGAGTGATACCCAAACGTAAATTGTGTTCTTGACACTAGATAATTCATTTTTCCCAAGGATTTTCCTTCTCAACTTTATAAGATCAGGCCACTTTCAGGCCAGCCTGAATAGAGGTTGATTATCTTAATACAAATAGAACAATGGAGCTCATTCTGGAATACTCTCCAACAGAGCTGTTAAAATTCTGAGAACTAATTCTATACAACAGCTTCACAGAGGATAAAATCAGGCAGCAAAGCAGAAAAATAACAATGTTGTAAATCCAGATTTTTTTCCCCTGCAGAATGGCCAGCTTCATAATAAAGGAGAGTAAGATATGGGCATTGAGGGAGGAAAGTAATTCTGGAGGGAAGGCAAGGCATTGGAATGTAAGAGAATCTGGGAAGATGGCAGGAAAACTACAGATCCCAGGAAAAACCTCCTTGGGACCATGGCAGTCAGTCAGGGCTGAAAAATGTGACAGAGGCCGCAATGCAAACCTAAAGCATCTGAAGCTCCATATTTCATGGGACAGACTTCCTGGAAGCTTCCAAAGAGCTGCACAGGGAAACATGCTCCTGCTGGCAGACACTTGAGGCAGGCCAGGGGAAAACCCTGAGCCACTTCCCCAGAGCTGCCACAGGCACAGCCTGGCCTCTGGGCTGCCCTGGGACAGCAGGGAGCCCAGAGCCCTGTGCTCTCCAGGAATGCCTCAGCTGCACATGCACCCTCCTGCTCCTCTCCCTGCCCCACAGCTCAGCAGCCCTGCAGCTCCAGGGGCACTGCCAGCAGCACAGCTCCTTGCAGGGGGCACATGCAGGCCACAGCTCTTCCCTGCCAATGTGCACAGCCTCTCTGGGCTGACACAAGACCCTTCCTCCCATCAGACAGCGGCTCAGCAGCCCCCTTACCTTTTTCTGAGGCTGATCCATGCTCCTGGGGCTCCTGGGCCAAGGCCCCCTGAGCCAGCCAGGAGCCCAGACCTCCATTCCCAAGGCCGGGGTCCAGCACACGAGTCTCCAAACTGAAGGGCTCTGTGAGTTCCCTTGGGAACAGAGGCATCCCAGGTCCTATCTTACACTGAGAGCTCTTTTCCTCCTTTCTCTGGGTTTTGGTTGTGGATTCAGAAGAAGCTGTCAACCAGGTGCAAGAGAAGAAGTGAGTTAATTGAACTCACACCTTTATAATCAGCCCTTCTAATGGGTGAGGAATTCAAAGTGTATTTTAGTTACTGAAAAGATTGCTTGCTGTTTTATTTTTCATGAAACTAGCTTCAGTTTAATTTCTCTGAACAATATGGAGCTGCCAAGCCAAGAGAGAAGGGTTCTACTACTTCATGTGCTGCCCGTTGCCTCCCCACTACTACAGGATCCCTTTCCTTCCAAACACTTGGGAATTCACAGTGCTCTCTAGAATCTGAAACTGGCAAGGAAATCTTTGTTTTCAAAAGGAGTTTTCAAGGCCTTGGTTTCTGTATTTCCCACTCAATTCTAGGTCAGGTTTTGCAGTTTTGGGGATTTTTTATATTACTCTTTACAACAAAAGAAGGTCTGGGACACAAACAAAGGCACCACATGTTAGACACAAAAGCAGCTTTGCTTTCTCCATTAGATGTGCCCAGTATTCTGTGAGCCTGTATTTGCAGGGAGCAAAGTGCTCAACCCAAAGTTCCACTCCTTCACATCTCAAAGGGTTCATATCAGAAACAACCACAAGGAAAGTTGTTCTCCTTCAAGGGCAGGAGGAAGGAGTGGGAACATTTCTCATTTCATGCTAAATACCTTCCTTATCTATTCCAGAAAGGCTGCACGGAGATAAAAGGCATGTGCAGGATGGACAGGAATATTTTCTTTTCAACACTGCATTTCCAGGACCCCAATGTAAAACTCCAGCTCCTGCCACTCAACACTTCACACGGGAGGAATTTTCACTGCACCACCAGAGAACACTCCCAGGGACTGGGCTCTGGGAGAGTCCACTGAGCCCATCAAGGAATTGAAATGAATTCAAAGAAATTTGTAAAAGAATGGATTTTAACCAAGCTTTCCAAATGTAACCTCAGAGTCAAGACTAGAATGGTCATTTTAGGACAGACATGCCCTGTATATACCTGCATGCTCAGTGGTCTCCTCTTGTCTTGTGCTGCTGGATCCTGGCCTGGAGAAAATGGAGGACAAAAGAACATATGAGGAGGTAGAAAGAGAAAGAAGGGAATGGGTGTCCCATGAAAGGAGGCAACCCCACTTACATGGTCAATTCTATGAAGGAGGGAATGCAACACATAAACCCAAAAGGATGCAAAGATGATTAATTGTCCTTAAGATTTCAGTGGCTGCAGTCTCACAGAGCTGGCAATGGTCTGGCTGAAATAAGAGCCAGGTCCAGCAGAGGACCCTTCCTGAGATGCTTTCAAGGCCTGCCTCCTTTTCCCCACCACCTCCTCTGCTCTTGGGGCATTGCTGTTGGGTTTGACATTGTGCTGGATCACCACAGATGGGCAAAATGGTGAATACACCCAGGTTTGCCTGAATCCATGGGACAGCTGACTGTGAAAAATCCCCACAGGAGACAGGAAGAGTGAGGTGAACAGCACAATGGAGCAGCAGACACCTTGGCTTACCTCATCTCCTGGGACTCCTGCAAATCCAGCTGGGGAGAGCTTGGCAGAGACCCTGCAGCACTTTCAATAGTTAGACTGCCTGCCTTGCGTATTGGGGGGATCAAAGGCAGTCCCAGTGACCCCTTCTTCATTTCCCCACCACTGGGATATGGCAAGGAGGTCTGGAAAGAGTAGAACACAGTGCTCAGGTCAAGCATCCAGCCTTGCCCCTAATCCTGCCTCAAGATTATTTAGATATGCCCTAAACTGGGGCCTGGCAGGAATAAACAAGTCAAACTGATGGAGCAAATGGGCACAGGATGGGGAATGCAAAGGGAACTGGTGAGACAGAAACCATGTCCCACATTTCACACCTCTCTCCTCAGGCTCACTCCTCTGCAAGTGTGGCTAAGTGTGCCTGCATTCCCAGCTGCCATCCCCATGTTTGACATCAAGATGTTCTGGGGTGCCACTGCCCCCACTGGCCCTTGGGATGGCATGGCAGTGGCTGTAGATCATCACTGTTCTCTCCTTGCCCCTAAGGTGTCTCACAGCCACTGCTGATCTCCAGCCATGGCCCCACAAAGCCATTCTGCAGGATATCAAAACCTGCTTTTCTCAAGGCCCTCATTCCTTCTGCCGCTGCCCTTCCCTCCTACAGTTCCCCAGCAGCCTTTGAGCCCAGATGATGCTCAGCTCTCGGCATGCTCGCTGCTCTCCAGCTCCCACACCTCCATCAGCTCAGGCTCACTGGCATTTGGGAAGTTCAGCAGAGCTCCCTGCCCTGCTACTCTCTGCAAGCTCTCTGCCTGCCCAAGCTGCTCCAGGGCCCCCATGCCATGGCCAGCAATGGGGCTGGAGGCACTGGGCGTAGATGCACACCCACCCCTAGTATCCCATCATTCCTGGCTCAGCTAAAGAGCCAGATCAGGACCTGTTCAAAGTTCACTGAAAGGGTCAGTTCCTGTCAGGGATACCTTGGGCCCTTTCTCTGCAAGGCTGAAATCAAGTACCCAGGCCTTGGATTGCACATTCTCTCTACCAAAGCTGTTGCTCATCTGCCTCCTCCTGCACCCCACGGCAAACTCAAAACAACTGCAAGTCCTGGCCCTGCTGCAAAGGCAATCGTGTGCCTGTGCTCTGGGCTGCTCTCCCCATGGCCACCTCCCATCCCTTCCCTCTGGACAAAGCCATGCCAGAGCACACAGCTGCCCAGCACCTGATGGAGTCTGGAAATAGCATCAGAGACAACTGTGCCAAGGGCATGGCTGTACAACTCACAGGCTGAGACAACCTGACTTGGCAGCTTCCTGCAAACACCTTTTTCCATCCAAAGCAGACACAGCTGACACAGAAAACACCACCAAGACATAGAGGTGCTTCATAGAGACATGTAGGTTGCTAAATGGAGAATGATTGCTTTTCCAGATTGGACAACTTGAGCTGCTCTGACTGCTTGTTGGTGTTTTCTCAGCCATAAGACAGACAAGGAACCATGACACAGCCCAGGAACCATTCTGAGACCTCTCCTGTTATTGATACATGCTGAGGACATGAAGTCTGCCCTACACACCCATTGCAAAGACAGCCTGAAGTGCAGTGTCCAGCTGAGCTCTTCCTTGGCTCAGCTGCTTCCCTGGGCTCACAGCACAGGAAAAGGTCTCCAAGCTCTGCCTACAGGACATAAACTGAAAATCTACAACTCAGGACTTTGCTTGGTCTCCTTACCTTACGTCCTATTTTCTCTGAAGTCTGCTCCTGGCTGCTTCCTCTGATATCTTTGTAGCCAGTGCTACTTTTCCCTTTCTCTTCCTCTCCATCATACATCTTTCCTGGCTGGATGGAGGAAGAGCTCTCTTGGATGGAAGGCAAGGGCTTGGTGGGAAGATGTGAAGAGGGACATGTCTGGGGAAGACTCTTGGAAACACTGTACTCAGTCAGGCCTATAAAGTGGAGACACAAAATGTAACAAACGCCACAAAGTAAATCTAAAGCATCTGAAGCTCCATATTTCATGGGGAAGACGTCCTGGAAGCTTCTAAACAGCTACACAGGGAAACATGCTCCTGCTGGCAGACACTTGAGGCAGGCCAGGGGAAAACCCTGAGCCACTTCCCCAGAGCTACCACAGGCACAGCCTGGCCTCTGGGCTGCCCTGGGACAGCAGGGAGCCCAGAGCCCTGTGTTGTCCAGGAATGCCTCAGCTGCACATGCACCCTCCTGCTCCTCTCCCTGCCCCACAGCTCAGCAGCCCTACAGCTCAGGACCACCAGAGAACACTCCCAGGGACTAGGCTCTGGAAGAATCCACTGTGCCCATCAAGGAATTGAAATGAATGTAAATAAATTTTTAAAAGAACGGGTTTTAACCAAGCTTTCCAAATATCACCTCCGAGTCAAGACTAGAATGGTTATTTTAGGACAGATATGCCCTGTACCTACCTGCATGTTCCAAGGACTTCTCTTGTCTTGTGCTGCTGGATCCTGGCCTGGAGAAAATGGAGGACAAAAGAACATATGAGGAGGTAGAAAGAGAAGGGCGGGAATGGGTGTCCCATGAAAGGAGGCAACCCCACTTACATGGTCAATTCTATGAAGGAGGGAATGCAACACATAAACCCAAAAGGATGCAAGGATGATTAATTGTCCTTAAGATTTCAGTGGATGCAGTCACACAGAGCTGGACAAGCTCTGGCTGAAATAAGAGCCAAGTCCAGCAGTGGAGCCATCCAGAAGTGCCTTCAAGCCCTGCCTCCCCTTCCCCACCACCACCTCTGCTCTTGGGGCATTGCTGTTGGGTTTGACATTGTGCTGGATCACCGCAGATGGGCAAAATGGTGAATACACCCAGGTTTGCCTAAATACATAGGACAGCTGACTGTGAAAAATCCCCACAGGAGACAGGAAGAGTGAGGTGAACAGCACACTGGAGCAGCAGACACCTTGGCTTACCTCATCTCCCGGGACTCCTGCAAATCCAGCTGGGGAGATCTGTACAGAGACCCTGCAGCACTGCCAATACGGAGACTGTCTGCCTTGCGCATTACAGGAATCAAAGATCTTCCAAATGCCCCCTTCTTCATTTCTCCATCGCTGGTATATGGCAAGGAGGTCTGGAAGGAATAAAACACAGTCCTCAGATCAAGCATCCAGCCTTGCCTCTAATCCTGCCTCAAGACATTTAGGTATGCCCTCAACTGGGGCCTGGCAGGAATAAATGCGTCAAACTCATGGAGCAAATTGGCACAGGATGGGGAATGCAAAGGGAACTGGTGAGACAGAAACCATGTCCCACATTTCACACCTCTCCCCTCAGGCTCACTCCTCTGCAAGGGTGGCTAAGTGTGCCTGCATTCCCAGCTGCCATCCCCATGTTTGACATCAAGATGTTCTCAGCTGCCACTGCCCCCACTGGCCTTTTGGATGGCATGGCAGTGGCTGTAGATCATCACTGTTCTTTCCCTGCCCCTAAGGTGTCTCACAGCCACTGCTGATCTCCAGCCATGGCCCCACAAAGCCATTCTGCAGGATGTCAAAACCTGCTTTTCTCAAGGCCCTCATTCCTTCTGCTGCTGCCCTTCCCTCCTACAGTTCCCCAGCAGCCTTTGAGCCCAGATGATGCTCAGCTCTCGGCATGCTCGCTGCTCTCCAGCTCCCACACATCCATCAGCTCAGGCTCACTGGCATTTGGGAAGTTCAGCAGAGCTCCCTGCCCTGCTGCTCTCTGCAAGCTCTCTGCCTGCCCAAGCTGCTCCAGGGCCCCCATGCCATGGCCAGCAATGGGGCTGGAGGCACTGGCCGTAGATGCACACCCATCCTTAGTATCCCATCGTTGCTGGCCCAGCTAAAGAGCCAGATCAGGACCTGTTCAAAGTTCACTGAAAGGGTCAGTTCCTGTCAGGGATACCTTGGGCCCTTTCTCTGCAAGGCTGAAATCAAGTACCCAGGCCTTGGATTGCACAATCTCCCTACCAAAGCTGTTGCTCATCTGCCTCCTCCTGCACCCCACGGCAAACCCAAAACAACTGCAGGTCCTGGCCCTGCTGCAAAGGCAATCGTGTGCCTGGGCTCTGGGCTGCTCTCCCCATGGCCACCTCCCATCCCTTCCCTCTGGACAAAGCCATGCCAGAGCACACAGCTGCCCAGGACCTGATGGAGTCTGGAAATAGCTTCAGAGACAGCTGTGCCAAGGGCATGGCTGTACAACTCACAGGCTGAGACAACCTGACTTGGCAGCTTCCTGCAAACACCTTTTTCCATCCAAAGCAGACACAGCTGACACAGAAAACACCACCAAGACATAGAGGTGCTTCATAGAGACATGTAGGTTGCTAAATGGAGAATGATTGCTTTTCCAGATTGGACAACTTGAGCTGCTCTGACTGCTTGTTGGTGTTTTCTCAGCCATAAGACAGACAAGGAACCATGACACAGCCCAGGAACCGTTCTGAGACCTCTCCTGTTATTGATACATGCTGAGGACATGAAGTCTGCCCTACACACCCATTGCAAAGACAGCCTGAAGCGCAGTGTCCAGCTGAGCTCTTCCTTGGCTCAGCTGCTTCCCTGGGCTCACAGCACAGGAAAAGGTCTCCAAGCTCTGCCAACAGCACAAAAAGTGAAAATCTACCATGCAGGACTCAGCTTGGTGTCCTTACCTTAGGTCCTTTTCCCTCTGAACTTAGATTCGGGGGTTTTCTACTTTCCTCATCATTGCTGGTAACATTTTTGCCATTCTCCTGCTCTCTGCACAATATCTGGCTTGGCATGATAAATGGAGAGCTCTTCTGGATTGCAGGCAATGGCTTGCAGGGAATGGGTAGACACGATTTTGCCAGAGAAAACTTCTTGGCAAGAGGGTCGCCAGTCAGGCCTGCAAAGTGGACACAAAAAATATATCAGAGCCTGTAATGCAAACCTAAAGCATCTGAAGCTCTGTATTTCATGGGACACATTTCCTGGAAACTTCCAAAGAGCTGCACTAGGAAGCATTCTCTCAATGGCAGCAACTTGAATCGGGATGAGAGAAAACCCTGAGCCACTTCCCCAGAGCTGCCACAGGCACAGCCTGGCCTCTGGGCTGCCCTGGGACAGCAGGGAGCCCAGAGCCCTGTGCTCTCCAGGAATGCCTCAGCTGCACATGCACCCTCCTGCTCCTCTCCCTGCCCCACAGCTCAGCAGCCCTACAGCTCCAGGGGCACTGCCAGCAGCACAGCTCCTTGCAGGGGGCACATGCAGGCCACAGCTCTTCCCTGCCAATGTGCACAGCCTCTCTGGGATGACACAAGACCCTTCCTCCCAACAGAGAGCAGCCCAGCTCCCACCTCACCTCTGTGTGAGCCTGAGCCATGCTCACAAGGCAAGAAGTGAATTGGGTGAACTCCCACCTGTACAATCAATCCATCTCATGGATGAGGAATACAAGAAGTTTTTTTACTATTCAGAAGATCACTCTGTTTTTGTTTTTCATGAAACCAACCTCACTACAATTCCTCTGAACTGTATGGGGCTGGCAAGCTAAGAGAGAAAGCTTCTACAACTTTGCTTATGTGTTGCTCATTGCTCATCTACCACTTTGAAATTCCTTTCCTTCTAAACTGTTGGCAATCCACAGTGGTCTCCAGAATTAGACAATTACACCTAGGAATTAATTGCTTTCCCAAGCTACTGTTCATGGCCTTTGTTTCTGTAATTGCCGCTCAGTTCTGGGTTGGGTTTTGTTTGTTGCTTTTATTTCTCTTCACAACAGAGGAAGTGCTGGCACATAAGCAATGGCACCTCATGTGGGAAGAAGACTTGCAATCCACATTTCATATCCCCAATATTCAAGGAGTCTGAATCTGCAGGGAAAAAAACTGGCCATCCAATTGCAAATTGCCTCTTTTGCTCTGCTTCATTGTTCCATGGGGTTTTTTGCCTGCTTTCTTCCTTGCAGACACACCCAAAACCAACATAAAACATGACCTGCCTCAAAACATTTCTGATCTTGGCTAATACTGACAATTCAAAATTTTCTTAATGGAAATAGCAGAGGGCAGGTCATTCTGAAATACTCTCCAACTGAGCTGATAACACTCAGAGAATTAATTCTTTACATGGTTTCACAAAGGATAAAATCATGTGGCATCCAAGCTGTTAGAGAGGAACACCCATCTTAAAACAGGATTTCTTTCCCTCTGTAAAATGTCCCAGTCAGTAACAAAAGAGAGACAGGTAAGGAATAATGACATAGGTCATTCCTGGCGCAGAATTAATCCAGCAAAACTGGCAACTCCTTTAATGAGCAATGCTACTCTCTAGCTGCATTCAGCATTCCAGTTGCATACCAGCAATGAAGGAGTCATTCCAAAGGGGCTATACCCAGAATTATTTCTTCAAGTCTCATCTCTCCTATCATTACACGACCAGAGATGCCAAAGGAACAACAACAGTGTCAATGAGGCTTCCAACTTGAAAGCATTCCCTGAACCAGATGCCCCAGACACAGCATTTTGTCTGGCACAATTCCACTTGTCAGGGATCAGGCAAGGCAGGGACAGGCACAAGGCACAAGGCATCTCCTGCCCCAGCCTCAGCCTGCAACAGTGACACAGGCAGAGACAGCCTGGGAACAGATTTGTCACTGTGACCCTGCCATAGGTGGCTTTGGGACTGTGCTGTCAGAGGATGACAAACTCACACCCTGCCTAGGCTGCATCCATTTGGAAGTCTCCTTCTCCTTCATTGGAGAAGTCCAAAGGACTTTCTGTCATAGGAGGTTTCCCAATTCCTCCCAGTGCAAAACCAGGCAATGTCCATCAATCTCCTTCACATCTCATAGGGTTCAGATCAGAAACTACCCAAAGGAAAGGTTTTCTCCTTGAAAAGCAGGAGGAAGGAGTGGGAACATTTCTCATTTCATGCTAAACACCTTCCTTTTCTAGTCTCATTTTGACACTAGAAAGTCTGCAGGGAGATAAAAGGCATGTGCAGGATGGACAGGAATGTTTCCCTTTCCTGCACAGCATTTCCAGGACCCCAAGGTACCACTGCAGCTCCTGCCACTCAACACTTCACACTGGAGGAATTTTCACTGCACCACCAGAGAACACTCCCAGGGACTGGGCTCTGGGAGAATCCACTGTGCCCATCAAGGAATTGAAATGAATGTAAATAAATTTTTAAAAGAATGGGTTTTAACCAAGCTTTCCAAATGTCACCTCTGAGTCAAAATTCCAATGGTCATTTTAGGACAGATATGCCCTGCACCTACCTGCATGTTCCAAGAACTTCTCTTGGTTCCTGCTGCTGGACCCTAGCCTGGAGAAAATGGAGGACAAAAGAACATATGAGGAGATAGAAAGAGAAGGGAGGGAATGGGTGTCCCATGAAAGGAGGCAACCCCACTAAGCATGGTCAATTCTATGAAGGAGGGAATGCAACACATAAACCCAAAAGGATGCAAAGCTGATTAATTGTCTTTAAGCTTTCAGTTGATGGAGTTGCTCAGAGCTGGACAAGCTCAGGCTCTAATAATAGCCTAGTCCAGCAGAGCCCCTTTTGGAGGTGGCTTCAAGCCCTGCCTCCTCTTTCCCACCACCACCTCTGCTCTTGGGGCATTGCTGTGGGGTTTGACATTGTGCTGGATCATCATAAATGGGAAAAATGCTGAATACACAGAGGTTTCCTTAAACATATGGAAGACTGTGGAAAATCAGCACAGGAGATGGGAAGAGTGAGGTGAACAGCTCACTGGAGCAGCAGACACCTTGGCTTACCTCATCTCCCGGGAATCCTGCAAATCCAGCTGGAGAGATCTGTGCAGAGACCCTGCAGCACTGCCAATACGGAGACTGCCTGCCTTGCGCATTACGGGGATCAAAGATCTTCCAAATGCCCCCTTCTTCATATCTCCATCACTGGTATATGGCAAGGAGGTCTGGAAGGAATAAAACACAGTCCTCAGATCAAGCATCCAGCCTTGCCCCCATTCATGCCTCAAGACATTTAGACATACCCTAAACAGGGACCTGGCAGGAATATACTAGTCAGACTGATGGAGCTGACTGGGAAAGAATGGGAAATGGAAAGGGAACTGCTGAGAGAGAAACCATGTCCCACATTTCTGAGAACTCCCTGCCTTCTCATTTCCCTGGAAATGTGGCTGCATTCCCAGCTGCCATCCCCATGTTTGACATCAAGATGTTCTCAGCTGCCACTGCCCCCACTGGCCTTTTGGATGGCATGGCAGTGGCTGTAGATCATCACTGTTCTCTCCCTGCCCCTAAGGTGTCTCACAGCCACTGCTGATCTCCAGCCATGGCCCCACAAAGCCATTCTGCAGGATGTCCAAACCTGCTTTTCTCAAGGCCCTCGTTTCTTCTGCTGCTGCCCTTCCCTCCTACAGTTCCCCAGCAGCCTTTGAGCCCAGATGCTGCTCAGCTCTCGGCATGCTCGCTGCTCTCCAGCTCCCACACATCCATCAGCTCAGGCTCACTGGCATTTGGGAAGCTCAGCAGAGCTCCCTGCCCTGCTGCTCTCTGCAAGCTCTCTGCCTGCCCAAGCTGCTCCAGGGCCCCCATGCCATGGCCAGCAATGGGGCTGGAGGCAGCACGGGTACATGCACACCCATCCTTAGTATCCCATCGTTGCTGGCCCAGCTAAAGAGCCAAATCAGGGCCTGTGCAACATCACTGAAAGGGTCAGTTCCTATCAGGGAAAAGGTCTCAAAACTCTGCTGACAGCACACAAACTGAAGATTTACCACACAGGGCATAGCTTGGTCTCCTTACCTTACTTCCTTTTCCCTCTGGACTCGGCTCCTCTTTCTTTCTCATTTCCTCCTCAGAACCGCTGCCAGGTTTCCCACTCCTCTGCTCTCCGTGGCACATCTTGCTTGCCTTGGTAGAAGGAGAGCTCTTCGAGATGGGAGGCAATGGCTTTGAGGGCAGGAGCATGTAGGGACTTGCCACAGAAAACTTCTTGGCAAGAGGGTAGCCAGTCAGGCCTGCAAAGTGGAGACACAAAATGGATCAGAGCCTGCAATGCAAACCTAAAGCATCTGAAGCTCCATATTTCATGGGACAGATTCCTTGGAAGCTTCTAAACAGCTGCACAGGGAAACATGCTCCTGCTGGCAGACACTTGAGGCAGGCCAGGGGAAAACCCTGAGCCACTTCCCCAGAGCTACCACAGGCACAGCCTGGCCTCTGGGCTGCCCTGGGACAGCAGGGAGCCCAGAGCCCTGTGCTCTCCAGGAATGCCTCAGCTGCACAGGCACCCTCCTGCTGCTCTCCCTGCCCCACAGCTCAGCAGCCCTACAGCTCCAGGGGCACTGCCAGCAGCACAGCTCCTTGCAGGGGGCACATGCAGGCCACAGCTCTTCCCTGCCAATGTGCACAGCCTCTCTGGGCTGACACAAGACCCTTCCTCCCAACAGAGAGCAGCCCAGCTCCCACCTCACCTCTGTGTGAGCCTGAGCCATGCTCACAAGGCAAGAAGTGAATTGGGTGAACTCCCACCTGTACAATCAATCCATCTCATGGATGAGGAATACAAGAAGTTTTTTTACTATTCAGAAGATCACTCTGTTTTTGTTTTTCATGAAACCAACCTCACTACAATTCCTCTGAACTGTATGGGGCTGGCAAGCTAAGAGAGAAAGCTTCTACAACTTTGCTTATGTGTTGCTCATTGCTCATCTACCACTTTGAAATTCCTTTCCTTCTAAATTGTTGGCAATCCACAGTGGTCTCCCAAATTGGACAATGAAATTCCTACTTCCTACACATAGGAAGTAATTGCTTTCCCAAGCTACTGTTCATGGCCTTTATTTCTGTAACTCCCACTCAGTTCTGGGTTGGGTTTGGTTGATTCCCAACTTATTCCATTTCTCTTCACTGCACAGGAAGTGCTGGCACGTGAATAATGACAGCCATGTTAGGAGTAAAACAAACTTTGCACTCCCCTTACATATCCCCAGCATTCAAGCACCCAAATCTGTAGGCACATTGCCTTTCAAATATTCTGCTTGTGCTCAGCTTCATTGCCCCATGCGTTTTTTCCCTGCTACCTTTCCTGAAGAGTCCCAAACCCAACAAAAACATGACTTGCCTCAAAACATTTCTGATTATGGCACTACATAGCAACACAATTTTTTTTAATTGAAGGGACATAGGTCAGATCATGAAAAGAAGACCGTTTGTAAATCTATATTTATTTATCCCCCTAAAATAGCCACATCATCTTTTAAACCACAAGAGTCAAGCGTGATTGGGATAAGTCAATTCTAATCCAAAATTAAACCAGAAAAAAAAAATCATTCCTTACTAAGAAATACTACTCCCGAGCAGCCTTCAGCCTTCCAGCTGCAGTTCGGCAATTAAAGAGTCATTCCAAAGGGGCCATACACAGGATTTGGCAGAACTAACCATAAGCCAAGGAACCAGGGGTTCTCATCCCTTCCTCTGCATCAGCAGAACTATTTCTCCAAGTCTCATCTCTCCTATCACACCCAGAGATGCCAAAGGAACAACAACAGTGTCAATGAGGCTTCCAACTTGGAAGCATTCCCTGAACCAGATGCACCTGACACAGCATTTTGTCTGGCACAATTCCACTTGTCAGGGATCAGGCAAGGCAGGGACAGGCACAAGGCACAAGGCATCTCCTGCCCCAGCCTCAGCCTGCAACAGTGACACAGGCAGAGACAGCCTGGAAACAGATTTGTCACTGTGACCCTGCCATAGGTGGCTTTGGGACTGTGCTGTCAGAGGATGACAAACTCGCACCCTGCCTAGGCTGCATGCATTTGGAAGTCTCCTTCTTCTTCATTGGAAAAGTCCAAAGGACTTCCTGTCATAGGAGGTTTCCCAATTCCTCCCAGTGCAAAACCAGGCAATGTCCATGAATCGCCTTCACATCTCATAGGGTTCAGATCAGAAACAGCCCCAAGGAAAGGTTTTCGCCTTGAAAAGCAGGAGGAAGGAGCGGGAACATTTCTCATTACATACTAAATGCTTTCCATTTCTCTACTAATTCTGACATTATAAAAGCAACAGGGAGATAAAAGGCATGTGCAGGATGGACAGGAATGTTTCCCTTTCCTGCACAGCATTTCCAGGACCCCAAGGTACCACTCCAGCTCCTGCCATTCAACACTTCACACTGGAGGAATTTTCACGGCAACACCAGAGAACACTCCCAGGGACTGGGCTCTGGGAGAATCCACTGTGCCCATCAAGGAATTGAAATGAATGTAAATAAATTTTTAAAAGAATGGGTTTTAACCAAGCTTTCAGAATGTCACCTCCAAGTCAAGACTAGAATGGTCATTTTAGGACAGACATGCCCTGTACACACCTGCATCTCTTGTCATGTTCTCTTGTCTTGTGCTGCTGGATCTTGCCCTGGAGAAAATGGAGGACAAAAGAACATATGAGGAGGTAGAAAGAGAAGGGAGGGAATGGGTGTACCATGAAAGGAGACAAAGCTACTTAGCATGGTCACTTCTATGAAGGAGGGAATGAAACACATAAACCCAAAAGGATGCAAAGATGATTAATTGTCCTTAAGCTTTCAGTTGCTGCAGCCACACAGAGCTGGCCAAGCTCTGGCTGAAACACAGCAGTCATTCTTCAGCTTGCACCAGAACTCCCCAATTCTGCTGCCTCTCCTTTCAGAGCCAAGTATCTCCTGCAGCCCCTCTGAAGCAGCAAGAGCTGCTGGGCTGAGACACCAGCCTGGATGGAGGGCAGCTACTTTTGTACTGCTCACAAAGTTTCACTTTGCCTGCTCGTGCCTTGCACTGGTGGCAGCCCCGTGCTACACGTGGGCAGAGCACTGCTGCCTCCTGAGAATGATATTACACCTCCTGGCTCTTTCCAGAACAAAATGGCCTTTTCCAACTCAGCTGCTAGGGAAGGATATTCACGTTGCACTTTCAAAGCCCTACCAAAGATTTTCAATTGGAATGATACTTCTGTGGCTCCCTCTTTATGGTTATCACTTGGATAAACTTCACAGCTTCATTTTCTCACACCTATCCCAAGCCAATATCTTTCCATCAGGTACAGTCCTAGAACTCTTCTCTAGCACCTTGCCCTCTTTGATCTTAAGCCCAGATCTAAACATCAGTCAGATTATACATTTATATCCCAAAACTTATCAGGGATCTCATTTCACAGTGGAGGCCCAGGCACAGAGAAATTACACCTGATGTTTGCAGAAGCAGCACCTGAATTTGCAGACACCTCTCCAGGAGGCAATATTTGCCCATGCATATTCTCCTGGCTGCAGAATTTAACAGTCAAGGATCTCAGCATTCAAACTTCTGCAGGATCCAGGCCCTTCAAAACATTTCCCAAATGACCCCACAACAATTACAGAGGGAATCAAGAGCCAAGTCCAGTAGAGGACCATTCTGGAGGTGCTTTAAGCGCTGTCTCCTCTTTCCCACCACCACCTCTGCTCTTGGGGCATTGCTGTTGCCTTTGACTTTGGATGGGCAAAACGGTGAATACAAAGAGGTTTGCCTAAATATATAGGAGACTGTGGAAAATCAGCACAGGAGATGGGAAGAGTGAAGTGAACAGCACACTGGAGCAGCAGACACCTTGGCTTACCTCATCTCCCGGGACTCCTGCAAATCCAGCTGGGGAGAGCTTTGGACAGATCCCACAGCACTTCCAACAGGGAGACTTCCCGCCTTGCGAATTGGGGGGATCAAAGGCAGTCCAAATGATGCCTTCTTCATTTCCCCACCACTGGGATATGGCAAGGAAGCCTGGAAAGAGTAGAACACAGTGCTCAGATCAAGCAGCCAGCCTTGCCCACATTCAGGCATCAAGAAATTTAGATATGCCCTCAATTGGGACCTGGCAGGAATAAACAAGTCAAACTGACGGAGCAAACGGGCACAGGATGGGGAATGCAAAGGGAACTGGTGGTGGAGAGACCATGTCCCACATTTGACATCCGCCCCTCATGCTCTCTGCTCTGCAAGTGTGGCTAAGTGTGCCTGCATTCCCAGCTGCCATCCCCATGTTTGACATCAAGATGTTCTGGGGTGCCACTGCCCCCACTGGCCTTTGGGATGGCATGGCAGTGGCTGTAGATCATCACTGTTCTCTCCCTGCCCCTAAGGTGTCTCACAGCCACTGCTGAGCTCCAGCCATGGCCCCACAAAGCCATTCTGCAGGATGTCTAAACCTGCTTTTCCCAAGGCCCTCATTTCTTCTGCTGCTGCCCTTCCCTCCTACAGTTCCCCAGCAGCCTTTGAGCCCAGATGCTGCTCAGCTCTCGGCATGTTCGCTGCTCTCCAGCTCCCACACATCCATCAGCTCAGGCTCACTGGCATTTGGGAAGTTCAGCAGAGCTCCCTGCCCTGCTGCTCTCTGCAAGCTCTCTGCCTGCCCAAGCTGCTCCAGGGCCCCCATGCCATGGCCAGCAATGGGGCTGGAGGCACTGGGCTTAGATGCACACCCACCCTCGGTATCCCATCATTTCTGGGATATGATGCTGAAGAGCCAAATCAGGACCTGTTCAAACTTCATTGAAAGGGTCAGTTGCTGTCAGGGAAAGGTCTCAGACCTGTGCCAACAACACATAAAGTGGCAATTTACCACACTGGACATAGCTTGGTCTCCTCACCTTACTTCCTTTTCCCTCTGAACTCAGCTCCTCTTTCTTTCTCATCTCCTTCTCACAGCCGGTGCCAGGTTTCCCACTCTCCTGCTCTCCGTGGCACATCTTGCTTGCCTTGGTAGCAGGAAAGCTCTTCTGGATGGGCATCAATGGCTTAGAGGGAAGGAGCATGGAGGGACTGGCCAGGGAAAACCTCCTGGCAAGAGGATAGCCAGTCAGGCCTGCAAAGGGGACACACAAAATGTATCAGAGCCTGCAATGCAAACCTAAAGCATCTGAAGAACCCTCCTGCTCCTCTCCCTGCCCCACAGCTCAGCAGCCCTGCAGCTCCAGGGGCACTGCCAGCAGCACAGCTCCTTGCAGGGGGCACATGCAGGCCACAGCTCTTCCCTGCCAATGTGCACAGCCTCTCTGGGCTGACACAAGACCCTTCCTCCTAACAGGGAGCAGCCCAGCTCCCACCTCACCTCTGTGTGAGGCTGCGCCATGCTCACAAGGCAAGAAGTGAGTTCAGTGAACTCCCAACTTTTCATCAACACATCTAATGGGAGTGGCACTCAAGGGCTTTTTGAGACAATTTCTTTGGTTTTCTTTTTCCTGGAACTAGTCTGTGTTTTATTCCTCTGAGCAGTATTGAGTTAGGAAGTCTGAAGGGAAAGATGGAAGGCTCCAATGGTTAGAGGGGATAAAAGATTCCTTCTTGAGGCTGGCCTTTCTGAATCGGCAGGAAAAACCCACACAGCTGTCACTGCTAGCTCTGCAAACCACAAAGACCTCTCAGCCACCAGGCAGGCCTTATTGGTGTTTCTATAGCACCTTAATACCATCCTCAGTGTTGGACCAAATCAGCAAGCAGAGGAAGAACAGGAAATTTATCTGTAGTGAGACCCGACATTGATGGCAGAGAAAGCAACAGGATTTGCATCTCATGACCATTTCCACTTTGGGGTCAGCTGTGGCCACAGTCCCTGTCCTGGCTGACAGAAGGAGTCATTTGGCCACTGTCAAAAGGGACAACACAGCCTAAACTAATGAGACAATGTTGGGATGCCATGGGTGGATCCATGCAGGATCATCTGTAGCTGTCAGGCACCTACTCTGACACAGAGCCAGCACTGACCACCATGCACCAGTCTTCCCTGAAATCCAGGGGGATATTTCTTTCCATTTACTCCAACCTTTTTCACTCCCTTCCTATCCTCACCTTTTCCTGCCATGATCTTTCCTTTTCTAGTAGAATCCATCTTCAAACCCGTGCTCCTGCCAGGCAGAAGTGTCAGGGTTTGAATCTGGGATGGCTCTGGGAGGTGGCAGTGACGGGAGCTTGGTACCCAGCCTTAGAACAAGGCCTAAGGGTGACTCCAATCGCCAGCGCTCGGCACAGAGAGGCAGAGCCAGACGCGTCTGCTGCCATTGGGGCCGTGTCAAGCACAACCTGCACCAGCCCAGCCTGGGGCTGCCCCTTTGTGACACGCTCCCCATGCTTCTCTCGTTTCCATGGCTGCAAAACCCCACCCCAACTCCATCCCCTTCCATTCCTTCCCAAGCCCAGACAGCCCTAAGCCCAGCCTGCCCAGGCCTGAGGCTTTCACACTGTCTAAGATGTAGACCCTTTCCAAAACTACTTTTCAATGCCCTTAATTCTGTAATTCCCACTCAGTTCTGGGTTGCAGCTTGATGGTGTGGGATTTTGTTTAATTCTCTTCACATCAAACAAAGTGCTGAGACACAAACAATGGCACAGGGTGGTGGAAGAAAAAGCAGCTTTGCACTCCCCAGTACATCACCCCAGAATTCAGTTGGCCGTGAGCTTAGGGAACAAATTGACCATCCAAATGTTCCTCTTTTGCTCTACTACATTGTTTCAGGGGTTTATTTCCTGCTTTCTTTATTGCAGAGACACCAAGACCAAACATAATCATGATCTATCTCAAAATATTTCTGATCTTGACTAATACCATCAATTCAAATTCTTTTTCATGGAAAGACTGGAGGGCACTTCATACTGAAATACTCTCCAATTGAACTGGGGGAAGTAAGAGAAGGAATTCTTTACATGGTTCCACAGAGGGTTAAACTATGTGGCATCCAAGCACTATGAAATACCAGCCTAAAACTGGATTTCTTTCCCTGTGTAGAATATCCTGATCAGTAATAAAAGACATAAAGGTATGGATTAATGAGATTAGTCATTCCTGGACCAGAATAAATCCAGAAAACACTTCACCTTCTTCAATGACCAAACCTTCCCCCTAACTGCATTAAGCACGGCAGCTGCAGATCAGCAATGAAGGAGCAATCCAAAGGGGCCATACACAGATTCGGCAGAACTATCCATAAGCCAAGGAACCAGGGGATCTCATCCCTTTCTCTGCATCAGCAGAATTATTTCTCCAAGTCTCATCTCTCCTATCATTACACGACCAGAGATGCCAAAGGAACAACAACAGTGTCAATGAGGCTTTCAACTTGGAGGCATTCCCTGAATCAGATTTTTGTCTGGCACAATTCCACTTGTCAGGGATCAGGCAAGGCAGGGACAGGCACAAGGCACAAGGCATCTCCTGCCCCAGCCTCAGCCTGCAACAGTGACACAGGCAGAGACAGCCTGGAAACAGATTTGTCACTGTGACCCTGCCATAGGTGGCTTTGGGACTGTGCTGTCAGAGGATGACAAACTCGCACCCTGCCTAGGCTGCATGCATTTGGAAGTCTCCTTCTTCTTCATTGGAAAAGTCCAAAGGACTTCCTGTCATAGGAGGTTTCCCAATTCCTCCCAGTGCAAAACCAGGCAATGTCCATGAATCGCCTTCACATCTCATAGGGTTCAGATCAGAAACAGCCCCAAGGAAAGGTTTTCGCCTTGAAAAGCAGGAGGAAGGAGCGGGAACATTTCTCATTACATACTAAATGCTTTCCATTTCTCTACTAATTCTGACATTATAAAAGCAACAGGGAGATAAAAGGCATGTGCAGGATGGACAGGAATGTTTCCCTTTCCTGCACAGCATTTCCAGGACCCCAAGGTACCACTCCAGCTCCTGCCATTCAACACTTCACACTGGAGGAATTTTCACGGCAACACCAGAGAACACTCCCAGGGACTGGGCTCTGGGAGAATCCACTGTGCCCATCAAGGAATTGAAATGAATGTAAATAAATTTTTAAAAGAATGGGTTTTAACCAAGCTTTCAGAATGTCACCTCCAAGTCAAGACTAGAATGGTCATTTTAGGACAGACATGCCCTGCACCTACCCGCATGTTCCAACATCCTCTCTTGTCTTGTGCTGTTGGATCTTGCCCTGGAGAAAATGGAGGACAAAAGAACATATGAGGAGGTAGAAAGAGAAGGGAGGGAATGGGTGTACCATGAAAGGAGACAAAGCTACTTAGCATGGTCACTTCTATGAAGGAGGGAATGAAACACATAAACCCAAAAGGATGCAAAGATGATTAATTGTCCTTAAGCTTTCAGTTGCTGCAACCACACAGAGCTGGCCAAGCTCTGGCTGAAACACAGCAGTCATTCTTCAGCTTGCACCAGAACTCCCCAATTCTGCTGCCTCTCCTTTCAGAGCCAAGTATCTCCTGCAGCCCCTCTGAAGCAGCAAGAGCTGCTGGGCTGAGACACCAGCCTGGATGGAGGGCAGCTACTTTTGTACTGCTCACAAAGTTTCACTTTGCCTGCTCGTGCCTTGCACTGGTGGCAGCCCCGTGCTACACGTGGGCAGAGCACTGCTGCCTCCTGAGAATGATATTACACCTCCTGGCTCTTTCCAGAACAAAATGGCCTTTTCCAACTCAGCTGCTAGGGAAGGATATTCACGTTGCACTTTCAAAGCCCTACCAAAGATTTTCAATTGGAATGATACTTCTGTGGCTCCCTCTTTATGGTTATCACTTGGATAAACTTCACAGCTTCATTTTCTCACACCTATCCCAAGCCAATATCTTTCCATCAGGTACAGTCCTAGAACTCTTCTCTAGCACCTTGCCCTCTTTGATCTTAAGCCCAGATCTAAACATCAGTCAGATTATACATTTATATCCCAAAACTTATCAGGGATCTCATTTCACAGTGGAGGCCCAGGCACAGAGAAATTACACCTGATGTTTGCAGAAGCAGCACCTGAATTTGCAGACACCTCTCCAGGAGGCAATATTTGCCCATGCATATTCTCCTGGCTGCAGAATTTAACAGTCAAGGATCTCAGCATTCAAACTTCTGCAGGATCCAGGCCCTTCAAAACATTTCCCAAATGACCCCACAACAATTACAGAGGGAATCAAGAGCCAAGTCCAGTAGAGGACCATTCTGGAGGTGCTTTAAGCGCTGTCTCCTCTTTCCCACCACCACCTCTGCTCTTGGGGCATTGCTGTTGCCTTTGACTTTGGATGGGCAAAACGGTGAATACAAAGAGGTTTGCCTAAATATATAGGAGACTGTGGAAAATCAGCACAGGAGATGGGAAGAGTGAAGTGAACAGCACACTGGAGCAGCAGACACCTTGGCTTACCTCATCTCCCGGGACTCCTGCAAATCCAGCTGGGGAGAGCTTTGGACAGATCCCACAGCACTTCCAACAGGGAGACTTCCCGCCTTGCGAATTGGGGGGATCAAAGGCAGTCCAAATGATGCCTTCTTCATTTCCCCACCACTGGGATATGGCAAGGAAGCCTGGAAAGAGTAGAACACAGTGCTCAGATCAAGCAGCCAGCCTTGCCCACATTCAGGCATCAAGAAATTTAGATATGCCCTCAACTGGGACCTGGCAGGAATAAACAAGTCAAACTGATGGAGCAGACAGGCACAGAATGGGGAATGCAAAGGGAACTGGTGGTGGAGAGACCATGTCCCACATTTGACATCCGCCCCTCATGCCCTCTGCTCTGCAAGTGTGGCTAAGTGTGCCTGCATTCCCAGCTGCCATCCCCATGTTTGACATCAAGATGTTCTGGGGTGCCACTGCCCCCACTGGCCTTTGGGATGGCATGGCAGTGGCTGTAGATCATCACTGTTCTCTCCCTGCCCCTAAGGTGTCTCACAGCCACTGCTGAGCTCCAGCCATGGCCCCACAAAGCCATTCTGCAGGATGTCCAAACCTGCTTTTCTCAAGGCCCTCATTCCTTCTACTGCTGCCCTTCCCTCCTACAGTTCCCCAGCAGCCTTTGAGCCCAGATGCTGCTCAGCTCTCGGCATGCTCGCTGCTCTCCAGCTCCCACACATCCATCAGCTCAGGCTCACTGGCATTTGGGAAGTTCAGCAGAGCTCCCTGCCCTGCTGCTCTCTGCAAGCTCTCTGCCTGCCCAAGCTGCTCCAGGGCCCCCATGCCATGGCCAGCAATGGGGCTGGAGGCACTGGGCTTAGATGTACACCCATCCTTTGTATCCCATCATTGCTGGCCCAGCTAAAGAGCCAAATCAGGACCTGTGCAACTTCACTGAAAGGGTCAGTTCCTGCAGGGAAAGGTCTCAGACCTGTGCCAACAACACATAAAGTGGCAATTTACCACACTGGACATAGCTTGGTCTCCTCACCTTACTTCCTTTTCCCTCTGAACTCAGCTCCTCTTTCTTTCTCATCTCCTTCTCACAGCCAGTGCCAGGTTTCCCACTCTCCTGCTCTCCATGGCACATCTTGCTTGCCTTGGTAGCAGGAAAGCTCTTCTGGATGGGCATCAATGGCTTAGAGGGAAGGAGCATGGAGGGACTGGCCAGGGAAAACCTCCTGGCAAGAGGGTAGCCAGTCAGGCCTGCAAAGGGGACACACAAAATGTATCAGAGCCTGCAATGCAAACCTAAAGCATCTGAAGCTCCATATTTCATGGGACAGATTCCTTGGAAACTCCTAAACAGCTGCACAGGGAAACATGCTCCTGCTGGCAGACACTTGAGGCAGGCCAGGGGAAAACCCTGAGCCACTTCCCCAGAGCTACCACAGGCACAGCCTGGCCTCTGGGCTGCCCTGGGACAGCAGGGAGCCCAGAGCCCTGTGCTCTCCAGGAATGCCTCAGCTGCACATGCACCCTCCTGCTCCTCTCCCTGCCCCACGGCTCAGCAGCCCTACAGCTCCAGGGGCACTGGCAGCAGCACAGCTCCTTGCAGGGGGCACATGCAGGCCACAGCTGTTCCCTGCCAATGTGCACAGCCTCTCTGGGCTGACACAAGACCCTTCCTCCCTGTTGCCATCTCACCTCTGTGTGAGGCTGAGCCATGCTCACAAGGCAAGAAGTGAACTCCCAACTTTTCATCAACACATCTAATGGGAGTGGCACTCAAGGGTTTTTTGAATTTTTGAGAGAATTTCTTTGGTTTTTTTTTCCTGGAACTAGTCTGTGTTTTATTCCTCTGAGCAGTATTGAGTTAGGAAGTCTGAAGGGAAAGATGGAAGGCTCCAATGGTGAGAGGGGATAAAAGATTCCTTCTTGAGGCTGGCTTTTCTGAATCGGCAGGAAAAACCCACACAGCTGTCACTGCTAGCTCTACAAACCACAAAGACCTCTCAGCCACCAGGCAGGCCTTATTGGTGTTTCTATAGCACCTTAATACCATCCTCAGTGTTGGACCAAATCAGCAAGCAGAGGAAGAACAGGAAATTTATCTGTAGTGAGACCCGACATTGATGGCAGAGAAAGCAACAGGATTTGCATCTCATGACCATTTCCACTTTGGGGTCAGCTGTGGCCACAGTCCCTGTCCTGGCTGACAGAAGGAGTCATTTGGCCACTGTCAAAAGGGACAACACAGCGTAAACTAATGAGACAATGTTGGGATGCCATGGGTGGATCCATGCAGGATCATCTGTAGCTGTCAGGCACCTACTCTGACACAGAGCCAGCACTGACCACCATGCACCAGTCTTCCCTGAAATCCAGGGGGATATTTCTTTCCATTTACTCCAACCTTTTTCACTCCCTTCCTATCCTCACCTTTTCCTGCCATGGTCTTTCCTTTTCTAGTGAAATCCATCTTCAAACCCGTGCTTCTGCCAGGCAGAAGTGTCAGGGTTTGAATCTGGGATGGCTCTGGGAGGTGGCAGTGACGGGAGCTTGGTACCCAGCCTTAGAACAAGGCCTAAGGGTGACTCCAATCGCCAGCGCTCGGCACAGAGAGGCAGAGCCAGACGCGTCTGCTGCCACTGGGGCCGTGTCAAGCACAACCTGCACCAGCCCAGCCTGGGGCTGCCCCTTTGTGACACGCTCCCCATGCTTCTCTCGTTTCCATGGCTGCAAAACCCCACCCCAACTCCATCCCCTTCCATTCCTTCCCAAGCCCAGACAGCCCTAAGCCCAGCCTGCCCAGGCCTGAGGCTTTCACACTGTCTAGGATGTAGAACCCTTCCCAAAGCTACTTTTCAATGCCCTTAATTCTGTAATTCCCACTCAGTTCTGGGTTGCAGCTTGTTGGTGTGGGATTTTGTTTAATTCTCTTCACATCAAACAAAGTGCTGAGACACAAACAATGGCACAGGGTGGTGGAAGTAAAAGCAGCTTTGCACTCCCCTGTAGATGATCCCAGAATTCAGTTGGCCGAGAGCTGTAGGGAAGAAATTGACCATCCAAATGTTCCTCTTTTGCTCATCTTCATTGTTCCAGGGCTTTATTTCCTTGCTTTCTTTATTGCAGAGACACCCAGGCCCAACATAAACATGATCTGCCTCCAAACATTTCTGATCCTGGCAGCTCCTGACAATTCCATATTTTCTTAATGGAAATAGCACGGGGCAAGTCATTCTGAAATACTCTCCAACAGAGCAGATAAAACTAACCATCCTTGTGTTGGCAGAACTAAGCCTGAGCCACGGGACCTGTGGGTCTGTTCCCTTTTTCTGCATCTGCAGAATTATTTCTTCAAGTCTCATCTCTCCTATCTATTCTAAGAACCTTTGCACTCTGCATTAGGTGCCCCCAGTGTTCAGTGGGCCGATATAATCAGCTTTTGTACACACTCTGCCCCCTGAGCTGAGCAGCATCCCTGGGACCCTGCAGCACCACTGCAGGCCAACATGCTCCAGGCACAGCTGCAGGAAGGAGATTGCAACAAGTCCTGGCTGAAGGAGTCTCCAGGCTGCTGCAGCCCTTCCCCTGCGGCGGAATCATCCCTCGCTGCCATGGGGGGAGCAATGGGGGTGACGGGCTCTGTGCAGATGAGGGTCTCCTCCATGTGCTGCTGCTGGCTGCGCTGATACAGCTGCTGCTGCCTTCCCCCACAGCTGGATCAGGAGCCTGCCTGGGAAAATAACACTGCCAGTGCCAGGGCCAGCCACCCATCCCTGCCACGGCCCTTGTACACACGGCATCCTGCCCACAGGGCATCCTGCCCACCAAACTGCTCCGCTCAGGTGATGTCAAACAATATCAAAATACATTCAAACGATGTGTTTTCCACATTCTGGCAAAATCATGGCCATACAGTCCACATGTTGGAGGCAGACTGCTGTTGGCAGAATGGGGGAAGCCCCAGCAGCTGCTCTCCCCATGGCTGGATGGCCATGGCAGCAGAGGCAACTCTCCCACCGTGCCCACTGCTGTGGGACCCAGTGCTTTGGGCTTGTTCCCACTGAACTCGGCCTGCTGCTTCAGCAGCAACATCACTTCACACATTTGATAACAAAGAGTTGGAATGGCACACAGGACTTGCCCCAAGTACTACAAAAATCTTTTTAAAATGGGAGGGGGCAGCAGAGTTGGAATAGTTAGTTCCTTTTTAATACAAGCATACCTGGATTGAAGCAGGGACACTGGGCTAATCATACTGGGAACTGCTTTGTAAGCCTTGTCTCTAGCAATTCCCACCAGTCTGCAGGCATTTTTCACTACAAAGGGGTAGATAAGATTTTACAACACATCCGTGAACAAGTCTGAGCCAGAAGTCAAAGCACAAGAAAAGACTCCCAAATCTGCCACCCATGGGGAAAGGAAGCAGAAAAGCAGATTAAACAAGTGCCCTTGCAGCTAAATTGCCTGCATTTATCCCATGCTCCAAGGGCCAACAAAATCACCTCAATTCAAACCCACAGCTTAAGATGAAGGAATAAAAGTCTTTTGAGAGCATTTAACGCCTGATTCCTATTACTTTCAAGCAGAGGTCAATGCTAAATCCCTTAAAAACACAAATGCAGGTCTGTTTGGGACTGCATCCTTCAAAAGCACAAACGGAGGTGTGAATTGCAGAACTGTTTCCATTGGAAAAGACCTTTAGGATCATCGAGTCCTTCCAATAACCTGAGACCCCTGACACTGCCAAGGCCACCACTAAAGCATGACCCAGGACAGGATGCCATTGGCCTTCTTGGCCACCTGGGCACACCTGGCTCACCTTCAGCCACTGCCAACCAGCACCCCCAGGTCCTCTTCTGCTGGGCGGCTTTCCAGCCACTCTGCCCCCAGCCTGTGGCCTTCCATGGGGCTGCTGTGACCCAAGGGCAGGACAGGGCACTTCACCTTGTTCAACCTCATGCAAGTGGCCTCAGCCCATGATCCAGCCTGTCCAGATCTCTCTGCAGAGACTTCCTGCCCTCCAGCAGATCAACACTCCCACCCAGCTTGGCATCGTCTGTAAACTGCCTGAGGTGCCCTTGATCCTCCCCTCCACATCATTGACAAAGATGTGAATCACAACTGGCCCCAGTGCTGAGCCCTGGGGAGCACCACTTGTGACCAGGCACCAGCTGGATTTAATTCCACTGAATTCCACCACTCCCTGGGCCCAGCCATCCTGACAGTTTTTACCAGGGAAGAGTGCATTCAGTTCTTCAGTCTTTTCCTCAACCTTTGTTCTGTGTTTCCCCCCACATCCAGGAAAAGACAGAGATTCTCCTTAGCCCCCCATTTGTTGCTGATGTATTTACAGAAACATTTTTATCCTCTTAGCGATTTTCTTGGAAGAAATTCTCTACAGTGAGGCAGGTGAGGCACTGGGAACAAGTTGCCCAGAGGAGCTGTGGATGCCTAAGGAAGGGTGTTAGGTGAACATGGCTCAGCCTCACACAGAGGTGAGGTGGGAGCTGGGCCGCTCCCTGTTGGGAGGAAGGGTCTTGTATCAGCCCAGAGAGGCTGTGCACATTGGCAGGGAACAGCTGTGGCCTGCATGTGCCCCCTGCAAGGAGCTGTGCTGCTGGCAGTGCCCCTGGAGCTGTAGGGCTGCTGAGCTGTGGGGCAGGGAGAGGAGCAGGAGGGTGCATGCGCAGCTGAGGCATTCCTGGAGAGCACAGGGCTCTGGGCTCCCTGCTGTCCCAGGGCAGCCCAGAGGCCAGGCTGTGCCTGTGGTAGCTCTGGGGAAGTGGCTCAGGGTTTTCCCCTGGCCTGCCTCAAGTGTCTGCCAGCAGGAGCATGTTTGCCTGTGCAGCTGTATAGAAGTTTCCAAGGAATCTGTCCCATGAAATATGGAGCTTCAGATGCTTTAGGTCTGCATTGCAGGCTCTGATACATTTTGTGTGTCCCTTTGCAGGCCTGACTGGCTACAGTCTTATCAAGTTTTCTCTGGACACTTCCAATGTTCTCCTTGCCTCCCATCCAGAAGAGCTCTCTTTCCTCCAAGCTCAGGAAGTAGCTGCTGCCTGTCTGAAGAGTGTCACAAGAATAGGATTTATGTGTTGGGCTTCATGGTTACAGATGGATTTATATTCTGATATTTAGATGTAGTTTTGAATAAATGTGTTTTGATTGTATCTTCAAATTTTGATGACATCTTTTTAATTGTATATATTTTATTGTGATGATTTTAAAAAAATAAAGAAATTAAATTTAAATAAACCAAAAGGAGAATGTGAGACCCAGACCTGCTAGCCTAGAGGTTATGGGAGTGCAGCTCACTTGATGTGCCTGTGTCTTGCCACGTCCTTTCCTCACTGTGCATCTCCTCTTCCCCTTTTGCCATGTTTTCTTTGTGCCATTTGTCCTGCTCTTTCTTACTTGGCATTACAACAGGGCCACCTGTTCACATGTTTGGGGGACAATGGATCCAAAGGATCCTGTCTAGTCAAAAGTTTTCTACCTGGATGAGTTCTGTCCTCACCAAAGACCTGAGCAAAGAAACATAGAGAAGTGTGCCCAAATGGCAAAGCTTTGCTCCTTGGCAATCTCACACAGATCTGGCTCACAGGTGTCTTCAATCACAATTTCATAGGTAAGGAGAGGTTGTGTATTTCACTGGGAAATGGTGCACTGCTTTGGAAAAGTCATCTGTAGGTATATTTACCCAGGACAGCAGTCCAGCTGTGTTGTTTGCAAGTTGTTTGCAGAAGGATGAGTGGACTGTGAGGCCAACAACAAGTGACAAGGGTTCCTCAAATCTATTTACACTCCAGCCTGGGTACCATTCAGCCCAGAGCTATGGGACAATGCTGTAGTGCATCCCACACACATTCTGCTTCCAAGAAAAGCTTGGCTTGGCCTATTAGAGTGAAAGAAATAGAAGAGTAATAGAATGGACAGTTAAACTCGTCCCTTTGGAATGACCCTCCTGCTTTACAGTGTCAACCCTGCCCCGCATGCTCCCAGGGCTTGTTACAAACAAGTATCTGAGATTGCTTAAAAATTCCCAGGCAAGGTTCAGTAAAAAACAGATTGAATATTAAGCAACAGCCCATGAAAATTCATTGGCAACATTCACACTATTGCTTACTAGTCGGTTAATAGTCAGTTAAGGAACAATAGGAAAAAAAATAGCAACAAACAAAATTCTGTCAATCAAACGAGAAACATTCTGAGAATTGTGTGTGTGTGTGTGTGTGTGTGTGTGTGTGTGTGTGTGTGTGTGTTTTTAGGTGCTTTTGACAAAGGGACAGAAAGGACAAGGCTAAAAAGGAATATGACCTAAAAGCTTAACAGCACTTCAGCTTAACAGTGGTTAAACTGGAGCCTCCAGGAGTGGGGCTCTTGGCCCAGGATCCATTGCTGATCGGTGATCCTGCCAGTGCAGCAAACTTGAGAGCTCGCTGCCCCTGAGAGGCCCCACTCAGAGGGAGGTTGCTGCTGGCAGCCACTGTGGTCCAGGAGAGCTCCAAGGGCCTCCTTTGGAGCGCTCTTTAGGGGCCACAAGAGAGTGGGCCTCGGCCATAAAATGCTTCCTCATGGCCGCACTGTGGGGCAGCAGCCTGTCTTGGAAAGCGGGAGAAGAAGGATGCCGTGCCATTCAGGCAAGAAATGTGGTTTCCAAGGCTGTTCCCAGGACACCCCAGGAGCTCATTAGACAGCACAAGTTCCTGGCAGCACTCCGTGTCCCTGATAAGCTCAGCAGGAGCTGAGCCCGGGGGCTGTTCAGCAAGGCCCAGGCCTGACAAGCGTTTCCCAGATCACCGTGGGGCCGGACAAGGCCGGGCCCATTCACCACCACAATCTGAAGCACCAAGTTTTGATGGAGGGGAAAAAGCCACTGCCCAGTGGAAGTGGGCCATGTCCTCAGGCCTGTGGGAGAATCACAATGCAGATCCTTGTGCTACTGATTCCATGTCTCCCCCTTTTTCTAAGTTCTTGGTGGCAAGGTCACTTAGGTTAGACACACAGCTCATAAGCAGTGCTCCTGCAGCTTTCTGCACAATGAATTAAAATGAGATTACACATCCCAGATCATGTTCTGTTACGGTTTAACTGACTGATTTCAGGAATTTCTGGAGCAGCACTCAAATATTTACTGTGTGCGGCGCAGAGCACAGAGGAAAGATTTAATGTCAAAGGCATCGCCCAGGCAATGCTCTTTTGACAAGTTCTGCCCTGAGCTTTCCTTAGGAAGATCTGAAAGGTTCAATGTCACCAGCACGAGCTCCTGCAATGGCTGCTGGCCAGCAGAGCAGGGCTGTCAGCTGTGAAACAGTTGCCACAAGCAGCAGCTCAGCCAGGGCAGCAAATCAAGAGCTGGGAAGGAGCTGATCTGAAGGCCAAAGCTCCTTAGCTCCTTCCAAGAGGGCTGGAACACTTCCTCATCCCAATGAGGTGCAGTGCTGGACACCACAGCTCTGTGTGAGCACTGGACACAAGTTGCTCCCACTGAGTGCTGTGATGGTTTCTGCAGGAGCTCTGGGCTCCTGTGTGTGCCGGACACAATGAGGAGAGAAGGAGCCAAGTGCCCTGTCACACCTTTGCCTTGAGCATAACCCAGCCTGGACCAAACACCCTGAAAGGTTTCCCCTTTGGCCCATGTCTCAAAATGTCAGGTCGGCTGTTTGATGACTCAGGTTGCTTTGGTGTCAAGGAATTTCCCTCAGAGATACTGGGTTTGTCTCCCTCTGTGCCTTCCCCTCAGCAGCTTTGGGGATGCTCCTGTGTGAAGCCATCTGTCTCACACAGTTGGAGACAACCTAAAACAGGACACTCTGCAATAAGTCGTCTCCTCTAATGTGTTCCAACAATCCCCTTCCAGCAATAGGAAAGTAATACTAATAGATGACATTTGGAAAAAAAACAAGAGTTTATTAACAGCATGCCTACAAAGCAAGAAAAAAGGCCAGTGATTTCTAGATATCAAACTGTCAGGCCTCACCGTCCCCCCACTGGAACAAAGACCCAAAATGCCAGAGGAAAATCCCCCCAGGACACACGTTCCAAGATGGCGCTGGGTTCTCCCTCAGGAAGAACAGGAGCTATCACGGAGTAGTTCCAGCAGCAGATGAACGTTCAGTGGCTTGTCCAGCAACGACTTTCTCCCAATGGCAGAGCTCCGTGGAGCAGCCACGGCAGGTGAAGCAGCTGGGCTGGAGCCCCTCGGTGTCTTTTCTCCCCGGTGTGGCTCAGCTCACAGACTCTCGGGCTGGGAGCGGGGCCGCTCCCCTTCTGCCGGCACAGTGTCCCTGGGCTTGGACAAACAGATTTCTGCCAGGAGAGCCCGGCAGACTGTTCCGCATATCTCTCATAATGGTCACAAAAACAACTACAAACACTCTGCCGCCGACAGCTTTCACAAAGGGCTGCAGAAATCCAGGATAGCCTAAAGTGAGAGGCAGAAGGCTTTGGTCTTCTTCCTGCCACCGAATTCCTGATGATCTGATGCAATTTTATTCAGATGTAACATGGGATCTGAGTTTTTTAATTAAAATATTTCATGATGAGTGACAAGCCTTGGGAGCACAAGGTACAGGACTGATGTGTGAAACCATGAGCATATTCTCCAAAATGACCAATTTAATTGTCCATTTTATTACTCTTGTATTTATTGCACAACTAATCAGCAAAACCAAGCTTTGCTTGGAGGCAAAACAGGCACGGGATATACTACAGTCCCTTGCATGATCACCAGGGCAGTGACAAAGCAGGCAGTCTGCTTCATTGTGAACCACCACAGAGCTAGATCCCAATGTGGTTTTAAGTAGCATGGTATTATTAAGCCCCCTTTTTCTGCATGAGATACAAAAAGAAGGTCTGTCGTGGTTTGAGAGGAAGTAAGTTTTCTGGGATGCTGTGGTCAAACCAATGGGTGTTCAGATTTGAATATTGGCACCTGGTGTGGCCACTGAGGATATGGATACGCCTCTGAGAACACAGGGGTTAAAAGCAGAGCACTCCCAGGGGAAGCTCTCTTGGGTTCTGGTTTGGACCTCCCCCAGCCCAGCTGCTGCTGCTGGGCAGGGGAGGGGAAGCCATGCGGCCGGGTGAGGTAGGCTGGGCCTTGGACAGAGATGGGAGGTGAAGAGGCCCTTGAGGATGGAAGGGTGGAGGAGCACCAAGAGGCATCGGGCAGCCACCCTCCCCACCCCCCCCTCCCCAGGAGAGAGAGAGAAAGAGAGAGAGCACCAGCCTGTGCCGGTGCCACCTTGAGATTTGATAGCATGGCCGGGAGAAGGGGAAGGGGGGGTACAGCGAGAAGGTGCCGGCAGGGCAGTGGGAGCCCTGAGCAGGCAGAGCCTGAGATTTTAACCCCTTTCTCAAATAATGGAAACCTTACAAATACTGATCCTCCGGGATCTGAATGAGAAGAGAGAGAGAGATGAAATGGAGGAGGAAATGGGCAAGTGTGATGAAAGTTCGTGCAAGTGAAAGATGTCGGAAGAGTGGAGAAGAATCTTAGGTGGGAAGAGATGATGGAGTGGCCTTAGCTGGACTTTTCTTGTATAGCCATGGACAGAACCATGTTTCCTGTGACACAGAGACTGCATCCAGGGGGAGGCAATGGCTCAGAACCAAGAGGGTTCAGTGTTGAGACCCCTCGGCCCCGGGGGGTGAAAGTTGGGGGGGACAAGTGTCCCAAAGGTGAGACTGTGCTCTTTTTGGAACGGGACAAAGCATCCTTCAAAGGAAAACCCTAGAAGCAGCTCTGGTCCATGTGCAGTGGTGAGAGCACTGGGCATTGAAGGAAGAGGTCACGACGGCAGATGTTCTCCGTGCAGTGCCATGAGTGACATGGAAACACACGAGGTTTCAACTGTGTTTCCTGGGGAAGCCTATGGCACAAGAGGGACTCCTCTCCTCTTGATGAACTGAGAATTGATTATCTAAAGGGTGGTGATGGACCAAGAGTTGGTGATCTGAGGGATAGATGTACTGGAAATTTGGTGGGGGGAGGAGGAAATGTTTTTGGAAGGTTTTCATTTTCCTGTGTGTTTCTTTTTACATATAGTTGTAAATAGTAATAAAGGTTTCTTTTCTTTATTTCTAAGTGGGGGTCTGCTTTGCTTATTCCTGGTCACATCTCACAGCAGACGCCAGGGCGAGTGTATTTTCATGGAGGCACTGGCATTGCGCCAGCGTCAAACCATGACAAGGTCCCAAATGATTTTCATGCAAGCATGCAGTAAAGAACTGATCCTGCTCTCCTAAGGAAGCTTTGGCTTTGGAATTACACTCTTCCCATTCCTCTTTTGACACACACACTTCAGGTTTGCCTCCACTCCCCTGCAAGGCTGGCAGTCGCTGTTTCCCATTTGTTTTTCCCTAGAGCCAGGACAGTGGCTGCTTTGAGACTAAAAGCCCTGAGATCTGGATATCTTGAAGGAGCATGAAATGCTAACCAAGTGTTCCCATTGGTAATACCCAGCTCTGCACTCCCCAGAGCTCTGAAGCAGCAGCAGGAGGACCATGCATCCTTGCTGTTTGTGGATGTTCATGTTTCTGGTGTGCAAGAGCAATGGCTTTGAGGAGGGACAAGAATGCCCCTCTTCCAACAGTGGCTGTGAAAGGAGATGTGAAGTTTCACTGCCTTTTCTAGGATATTTTTGAAAGATATACGAGAATACTGTGACATGGAGCAGGTCCCTAATTGTGTCTGCAGTGAAATCCCCAAAGGACACATTCAATCTCCTGCTGATGCCAACCCCATAAGCTCATGGAGCAGTTTTCCCTGAAACATGCCACCCTGCCTGGGCTTTACTAGGCCAGGACTAGACCCATAGCTAAGCAAATGCATGCAGCCATGTGACATAGTTTTTCCATCAGAAAACCTAATTAACACATTCACATGCAGTTTATTCTGTAACATCAGAAGCTGGCAACCATGAGGACTTTGCTGGCAAAAGGTTACAGTATGCACTGGGACCAGAAGTGGTTTTCCTTAAGGCAAAGCAAATTGAAATGTGAAGGTTAAAAGCTTCAAATGACTATGAAAGAAAACTGAGAAAACTGCAAAATAATTTCTGGATAGGTGTTCTGGTTTGAAAGCAAAACCAGCGAGAGACTCCAAGTCAGAAATACAATTTATTAGGAAAAGGGGAAAAGAAAACCAAAAACCAAACCAAACCAAAACAAAACAAAAGAACACCACCCAAAATACATGCAATAATACAAAAGAAAAAGCACTGACAGAATACAAGCAGACACCCTGTTGGTCAGGCTGTTGGTAGCAGTTCAGTTGGATTGGTGGCTGCACTCCTCCTGGAGTGGCAGATGTGATCCTGGAGAAGGGTGTAGTCTTCCTCTGAAGATCCAGTGGAAAAGGTGGCCGTTCATTGGGGAATCCAGTGGAAAGGCTGCTTGTTCTGGCCCAAACTCCAGATTATATCCAGGTGGGGATGCTTAGTTCCTCCCTGCTGGGCACAGCATCTCACAATGGGCTGTTATCATTTCATGAGTCATGGGGTGGGTCCATGAGACAGAAATGGCTCCCAGAGGGAATTACCTCTGAGTCATGGGGAAAGGCATTGATGGGCCCATTAACAGGAGATAAGGAACAGAACAATGCCACTCCTGGTTTCAACAGCTTTTGAGGATGGGAATAGAATACATCTTTATATTGTAACCAAGGACAATAGGGAGCATTGTCAATGATCATGCAGCCCACCAAGAGCTGGAGCTGAATCCAGAATTGCTTGTTCCAGCTATGCAGGAATTCATTACCCTGGCAAGCACTGCTCCATGGGAACAAATGATGTCTCAGCACTGGGCTGAATGGAACCCAGACTGGGGTTTAGATTTGAGGAACCCTTGTCACCTGTTATTGGCCTCACAGTCCACTCTTGTTCTGCAAACAACTTGCAAACAACACAGCTGGACTGCTGTCCTGGGTAAATATACATGCAGATGACTTTTCCAAAGCAGTGCACCATTTCCTAGTGAAATACACAACCTCTCCTTACCTATGAAATTGTGATTGAAGACACCTGTGAGCCAGATCTGTGTGAGATTGCCAAGGAGCAAAGCTTTGCCATTTGGGCACACTTCTCTTTGTTTCTTTGCTCAGGCCTTTGGTGAGCACAGAACACATCCAGGTAGAAAACTTTTCACTAGACAGGATCCTTTGGATCCATTGTCCCCCAAACATGTGAACAGGTGGCCCCTTTGTTACTTAATGCCAAGTAAGAAAGAGCAGCACAAATGACACAAAGAAAACATGGCAAAAGAGGAAGGGGAGATGCACAGTGATGAAAGGATGTGGTGAGACACTGGCACATTGAGTAAGCTGCACTCCCATAACCTCTAGGCTAGCAGGTCTGGGTCTTGAATTATCTGCTTGGTTTATTTGAATTTATTTTATTTTATTTTTTTTAATCAAGATCAAATACATTCAATTAAAAATATATCATCAAAATTTAAAAGATACTATCAAAACTCATTTATTTAAAACTACATCTAAATATCAGAACTTATGTGCATCTGCAACTTTAAAACCTAACACATAAATTCTCTTCTTCAAGCACTCTTCAGGCAGGTGGCAGATTCTTCCTGAGCTTGGAGGAAACAGAGCTTTTCTGGATGGGATCAAGGACTTTTGTGGGTAAGAAGTGTCCAGAGAAAACTTCTTGATAAGACTGTAGCCTGTCAGATCTGCAAAGGGGAGACACAAAGTATAGCAGAGGCTGCAATGCAAACCTAAAGCATCTTAAGTGTGATAAATATGTTACAGTGTTGGTTTTCACAAACCTTGGAGTGAACACTATGTGTTTTATAACATCGACTTTAGTCAATGTTAAAGCTTTGAGTTCTTTTAATACGAATGTTGTGTTGTGATGATGTTAACATTTAACCAATTAAAGAATCGAGGCCCATTGATTGTATCGAAAAGCAGCAGACACCACAACGAGGAGGACTGCGCATGGCCTGAAGGGGAGGGATGGAGGAGGAACCATGTTAAAGTATTTGAATATGAATTACCATTTATGAACATGTATTTGGCTGTTGCAATACCCAGGGTATATTAGGGGTGTTGCTGTGTTGATTGGTGCACTTCTGGCTGCAGCTAAGCATCCAGCACAGTTCCTTTTGCTTTATTGACATTGTCCCCTATTGTCTCCTATTAAACTTTAAATTTTAACAGAGGTGTGGGCTTCATTTATCACATGAAGCTCCATATTTCATGGGACAGATTCCTTGGAAACTTCTAAACAGCTGCACAGGGAAACATGCTCCTGCTGGCAGACACTTGAGGCAGGCCAGGGGAAAACCCTGAGCCACTTCCCCAGAGCTGCCACAGGCACAGCCTGGCCTCTGGGCTGCCCTGGGACAGCAGGGAGCCCAGAGCCCTGTGCTCTCCAGGAATGCCTCAGCTGCACATGCACCCTCCTGCTGCTCTCCCTGCCCCACAGCTCAGCAGCCCTACAGCTCCAGGGGCACTGCCAGCAGCACAGCTCCTTGCAGGGGCACATGCAGGCCACAGCTGTTCCCTGCCAATGTGCACAGCCTCTCTGGGCTGACACAAGACCCTTCCTCCCAACAGAGAGCAGCCCTGCTTACCCTTACCTCTGTGTGAGGCTGAGCCATGCTCAGTCTGAAAAATGGGTGGCATTTTCCACACTCAGCCTTCACCTTTTCCTCCCTGGCAGTGACCCTGGGGCCAGCGCTGCTCTGCAGCCTCTGCCGGGGCTCCTGGGCCAAGGCCCCCTAAGCCGGCCGGGAGCCAAGATCTCCATGGTTCCACACACCATCCTTGCAGTCAGGCAGAGGAGGGAGGGTCCTTGGGAGTAGAAGATGCTCAGGAATCCCACCTTTCAATCAACCCATTTAATAGATGAGGTGCTCATGGGGCTTTTTAATTAATCAGAAGGTGTAGGGGCATACAATATGGGTAAATGAAGGTGGTATAGAATGTAATTTTATCCCCTAAAGAGTTGCAGATGAACCAATTACTAAAGATTAGGAGTAGGCCTGATGTTAACAGGCCACACCTGTAACCAATAAGAAGCGCGTTACAAAAGAGTGGATTGGTGGGAGCTAGAGTCAGTTAGCTACTGCAAGGACAAGGAAGAGTCAGTACTAGAGGAGCTGCCTGCAAGAAGCATCAAGGAGGTATGAAACTCCAGTAATGTGGAACCCTTACAATCTAATGTTGATAGAACTGTTGTAATTTATATGACAACAAGAATGTTACTTTGTTGTTTTTTTTTTCATGAAACTAGCATGCATTTAATTCCTCTGAACAGTCCTGAGTTAGCAAGTTGGAAGAGAAAGGTGGAAAGCTGTAATGATAAGAGGGAGAAAAAGATTACTTCTTGAGGTTGGGTTTCTGTGAATACCCAGTAAAGCCCGACACAGCTGTCACTGCTAGCTCTGCAAACCACAAAGACCTCTCAGCCACCAGGCAGGCCTTATTGGTGTTTCTATAGCACCTTAATACCATCCTCAGTGTTGGACCCAATCAGCAAGCAGAAGAAGAACAGGAAATTTATCTGTAGTGAGACCCGACATTGATGGCAGAGAAAGCAACAGGATTTGCATCTCATGACCATTTCCACTTTGGGGTCAGCTGTGGCCACAGTCCCTGTCCTGGCTGACAGAAGGAGTCATTTGGCCACTGTCAAAAGGGACAACACAGCCTAAACTAATGAGACAATGTTGGGATGCCATGGGTGGATCCATGCAGGATCATCTGTAGCTGTCAGGCACCTACTCTGACACAGAGCCAGCACTGACCACCATGCACCAGTCTTCCCCGAAATCTGGGGTTTTTCTTTTTGCATTTGGCTCTGGCCTTTTCATTCCCCTCCTCTCCTCACCTTTTCCTTCAGTGGTCTTTCCTTTTCTAGTGAAATCCATCTTCAAACCCGTGCTTCTGCCTGGCAGAAGTGTCAGGGTTTGAATCTGGGATGGCTCTGGGAGGTGGCAGTGACGGGAGCTTGGTACCCAGCCTTAGAACAAGGCCTAAGGGTGACTCCAATCGCCAGCGCTCGGCACAGAGAGGCAGAGCCAGACGCGTCTGCTGCCACTGGGGCCGTGTCAAGCACAACCTGCACCAGCCTAGTTCTGGGTTGGGTTTTGCTTTTTAGGATTTGTTTGTTTCTCTTCACAATAAAAAGAGTGCTGGGACATGAACAATAGCACTACATGTTAGAAGTAAAAGAAGCTTTGCACTCCCATTAGATGTCCCAAGTATTCAGGGAGCCTGCATCTGTGGGGAACAAATTGACCATCCAAACATTCCACTTTTGCTCTACTTCATTGTTCCAGGGGTTTATTCCCTGCTTGCTTTACTGCAGAGACACCCAGACCCAACATAAACATGATCTGCCTCAAAACACTTCTGATCTTGGCAGTTCCTAACAATTCAACATTTTCTTAATGGAAATAGCACAGGGGAGGTCCTTCTGAAGTACTCTCCAACAGAGCTGTTAGAACTCAGAGAACTAATCATTCTTTACATGACTTCACAGAGGATAAAACCATGTGGCAGCCAAGCAGTAAAAAAAAAAAAAACCACCTTTCTTAAATCAGAATTTTTATCCCCTGTAGAACAGTCAGGTCAATAATAAAAGAGCAACAAGCAAGTGTTAATGGTACAGCCCATTTCTAGTCCAGAATTTATCCAGCAAAAAGTCACCTAAATTACGAAGCAATACTTCTCCCCAGCTACATTCAGTATTCCAGCTGCATATCAGCAATAAAGGAATCATTCCAAGAGGGGCCATGCCCAGGATTTGGAAGAGCTGACCCTGAGCAAAGGGACCAGAGGGTCTGATCCCTTTTTCTGCATCTGCAAAATTATTTCTTCAAGTCTCATCTCTCCTATCTGTTCAAAGAGGCTTTGCACTCTGCATCAGATGCCCCCAGTGTTCAGTGGGCCGATATGATCGGTGTATCTGTAGGGTGCAAACTGGCCGTGCAAATTCTCCTTCATTGTGGCAGGGGTTTATTCCTGCTTTCTTTCCTGTAGACACACCCAAACTCAATATTACAATACCTGTCTCAAAACAATTCTCATTTTGACTGTCCCTGAGAATTCAAACCTATGCTCAGAGCATTTCCCTGTCCCCAGGCACAGGCTCCAAGGCTGGGCTCTCACCTGCACAGAATGAAGAAGAGCTGCTGCACCTGCCAGCGGCTCCGGGGTCTCACGATCAGCACTTGAAATGCAGCTTTTGTACACACTCTGCCCCCTGAGCTGAGCAGCATCCCTGGGACCCTGCAGCACCACTGCAGGCCAACATGCTCCAGGCACAGCTGCAGGAAGGAGATTGCAACAAGTCCTGGCTGAAGGAGTCTCCAGGCTGCTGCAGCCCTTCCCCTGCGGCGGAATCATCCCTCGCTGCCATGGGGGAGCAATGGGGGTGACGGGCTCTGTGCAGATGAGGGTCTCCTCCATGTGCTGCTGCTGGCTGCGCTGATACAGCTGCTGCTGCCTTCCCCCACAGCTGGATCAGGAGCCTGCCTGGGAAAATAACACTGCCAGTGCCAGGGCCAGCCACCCATCCCTGCCACAGCCCTTGCACACACGGCATCCTGCCCACAGGGCATCCTGCCCACCAAACTGCTCCGCTCAGGTGATGTCAAACAATATCAAAATACATTCAAACGATGTGTTTTCCACATTCTGGCAAAATCATGGCCATACAGTCCACATGTTGGAGGCAGAATAGGGGAAGCCCCAGCAGCTGCTCTCCCCACAGATGAATGGTCATGGCAGCAAAGCAACTCTCTCACTGTGCCCATTGCCAGAAATCAGGAATTCTCTAAGAACTGGTTGTGCATCCTAAACCTTTCCTTATTTTCTCCCATTCTATGTCATCCTCCTCCCCTCCAACAGCATGTTTTACTTTTGTTTATACTTAACCAAGGTCATTGAGATACTTGTTTTGGGACAGAAAGGCCATTAGCAAAAGTAATTTAGTGGATGAACCCAAAAACATGTTTGTTTTGTTGGGTTTTTTTAAAAAAACAAATAAATCACTTCCCATAGCACAGAGGGAGGCTGAAAGCAAAACATCCATAACTCTGAGACTGCACAGCTTATAACAGACACAGGTGCACATCCCACATGGGCAGCTCTTATTCCCCTATGAAACTTGCAAGAATCAGACAGAACACTGAAATACTTAGGAAGGGAGGTAACAAACACTTCTCACCCCCAGTGCTGGTGGGGTACTAAGTCCCTTTGGAAGCGGGAGCATAACAAGAGGCATGAACGTGAACCACCCCGCCTTACAGCAGGGTGCATTTAGTACCGATGCGCTTACGCCATCCTCAAAGGCGAGTCATAGCTTGTTCCTGTGATGTGGAGCTGGTTTGGCACCCTCTGGCCACCTCTGGTACTGCTCCTTACCACAGTCGGTTTATCTGCTTCTATAACTGGGAAGGCCACTGCACGAAAAGCAGCAAACAAAAATCCCAGAGGCCCTGCAGTGGTGCCTGGACAGACATTAAACACACACCCATAAATGAGACACGGTAATAGCTGGGCAAATAAAACCCAAAGTTACACCTGAGGGTTTCTGTCCTATTGATTTCTTGGCTGCTTAACTGCAGAGGTTTGCACTGGACTCCTCACAAATTCTCATCCAACCTCGACTGCTCCAAATGAGCTGCTGGTCTGTCCTCTTCATTCTCTTCATTGCTCCCAAACTACCAGGATTAGATTAGAAGGGAGGACCTATCCCATGTCCAGTCTCTCTAGACAGACACACAGTTTAGTCCTCGACTGGCTGAGACCTTGGCTTTGCAGATACAGTTTTCAGGATTACAAAGTGCACAGCATGGTCAGTTAGCAGCTCTCAGGTGAGGGCAGTTTCTGACCAAGGAGCCCAGTTGTTTGCAGCTGCCACAGCCACAGCGTCACACAGAGCAGCTGCTTCAGGGCTGAAGGCAGGGTGAACTGGCTGTCCTAACCCCAAAGCAAGAGACCAGAACTCACCCCCTGCCACCAGCTGGCTGTCACTGTAACAGATTCACAGGATCTAAATGTCTGTGAGAACCAAGAATGAACAAAATGCTCTTAAGATCCCCCTGCTCTTCCTGCTGCCAGGTTCTCCCCCAGCCCCACTCTGGAACAGTTTCTGGTGCATAGGAATGATAGACACAGGCTATGCCAACCTTACAAGTAACAAGGGGCAGTGGTGGCAAGTTCCCAATGCCACCATTCCCCACACCTGAACAGCACAAACAGGATACTCTGCTCTGTAACCCCAATCCAGGGCTTCTGCTTCAACTTCTGGAAGGGCTGGGATGCAGACACAGGGAGGACCTTGCAGGACTGAAACACAGCTGGCTCCTTGCACTTCTCCACACATCAAAGGCTCAGCAGACCAGCACTCACCCCAAGGGAACACCCCTCCATTGACACCCCTGTTTTGCCTGACCCAAAGCCTGCCTGCACACAGTGACAGCAGGATTGCCTGAAAAACTGACTCATCAGTTCAGCCTCCTCTGGGGGCTTGAGTACAATGAATGCACAAGTGTTGGCACGCACTTTCACAGCATCTCAGAACTGAAAACAAATAAAGCCCAGCTGTGTACAGTAGTAAGACTGATTTACTGTCAGTTAAAACCCTCTGAAGACTGTGAAAGCTTCCACCTGCTGCCTTTCTACCTCCAGCTCTCCAAAGCCAAGAACATCTCTCCCAGCTTTGTCCATGACACAATGCCCTCATCCAGACAATGCTGCAACCCCAGTGCAAGCCAAGCTGTGGACAAATCAATGGATATGACTAAAAGGGAGGGAGACAAGAAGCCTGTAACAACAGATGCTTTGCAGAACATCATAACCTTTTAGGCTGCCTTCCTCCTCCACTAGAAATCTGCTTTCTACAAGCAGTATTTCATCTTTAACCACCACCTGAAGCTACCTAAGGTCTCTCTCAACAAACACCACAGGACAGGTATTTGGTAAAAGAGATGTATATTTATTCACTTTACAAAGAGGGTGGTATTTAGTTGCAACAGCTCCATTTATAGACAAATATATTATTGTACATTGTAGTGGTGAATGGCTCAAACCTTTACTTGTTTTGCTCTTAAAAATGTGTTTGCACCACTTCAGCTTCCGTTAGCTGAGCAAATAGCTGTCCTTGTTCTGCCACTGAAAGATTAAAAATCCATAAGAAAGGCATAGCTCTGTGCTATGTATTCACAAGCATTCACCTTCTCCTTTCCCTGTGTCACTCCCCTCTCCCCACCCAATTCAACTTGGTCTGGCCTCTGGGTTAGCATTAAACTTATATACAGCCTCCATTAAAACAAAATCAGGAGCCAGTGATAGTTCTAATGTCCTTTTAAAGCACAAGAAAATTCATTGATTTATACATATAAAAGTCTTGAGTTCAAATTTGTTAAAAAAAAAGGAAAAATCCATTTTTGAGTCAAGTTGGCATTTACATATTGCCAACGTATGGCTAAGCCAATGAAAGGGGGGAAAGAAAAGAATTTCAGGACAGAATTTAAATATTACAAAAATATCTTTTTTTTTTTTTCTTTTTTCAGTTTCCTTTAAAAAAAAAAATCAGAAGGATGCCCACTTGCTATTGCTAACTGAAGCATGGAAAGAAGGTATAGACCAGTTGTCTTTGATCCTGGAATATCTGAAACAAATTCAATGTAAAGCTGAACCAAGTTTCCCACACAAACAGCGGTGGCAGATTTATTTCACTTGAGATACAAATGCATGTCCACGTGACAGGCATAATCTGACCAGGAGGTGGAGGAAATGTTTCTCTAAGTAAGCGCAGGGAAGGAGGGCGAGAGAAGGCTGGCACGGTTACACATTCTGGATTCAGAAATGCAGTGCCCCACAGGTGCCTCTGCACACAGGCTGTGCATTGCTCTGCACTCCTGATATGCAAGTGCAGCATCTTTCAGCAACAGGATCCAGAATCAAAGAGCTTGGTGGCCCACTTGTTCAAACCGCTAAAATTACTCTTTCGTGCTGTTACTCTTCTTCACTTTCGTTTTCTGGCTCCAAATCAGAATCACCATTGATTTCCTTTTCAACAGTCATGTCTTGTTCATCAGATTGCTCCTCTTTTTCTTCATCTTCATCCCAGTTTTCCTGGGGGAAAAAAAAAACCAGAAATGTTTGAACCTCTGTCAGTCACACCATTTCTGCTACAAGCAAATGGGAGAAGATGTGGTCCAACTCCACTTACGTCAGAGTCTTTATCTGCAATCATCTCATCATCTGAGCCTTCCTCCTCTGAGGACTCTGCAAAAAGAAAGCAATCTCTCAGTCTGGGGAACAGGCTTTAAAATGTCATTGTACAAACAAAGTCCAGTCCCATGTGCTGCCAAGTGTTCAAACTGTGCTATTTCCATACCAAAACTGATTCTACCTGGAGATGAGGTAACCAACACCAGTTAAGAGCAGGTCACTCCTGTTACCAGTACACAGGTGAAGACGCAGTAGGAAAAAAGCCAAACTGGAAGTACACACTCACACACAATGGACATCCCCTATATTGATGTCCTGCTGACTCAAACACAGCAGTGCCTTCACTGTATCTACCTTAACACAAGGGCAGGTAACATTAGAAATTTTAGGTTACCAGGTAAGTTTAAAAAGCACACTGGATTTCCAATTCACTGATTTCTTCATTTGTGAAGCAAGGCTGGGAGGGAACTAAAGGAGATAAAAGGAAGGCAAGGAAGAAGTAACTAAGTACAAGATGTCTACATCATTAGCCACTGCTTTTCCTGCCATGGACATCTCCCAAAACCCCTCAATCTGCAGACTGTACAGTGGTAGATAAGCACAGGTGCATGATGAACAGCCATCAAGTGTGGGCTGTCATGGGAATTCAGGAGATGAGCTACACTTAGCATGTAACACTTACCATCCTCATAGACCAGCTTTGCAGTCTGATTAACCTCAGGTACATCCTGAACTGTTTGTGATGCTGCAACCTAAATGGAATTTGAAGATTAGCCTTACATTAAATGATATATTTCAACCTTAAAAGACAACAAAACTCCTAACAATGTAAATGAAAGCTACGTTAAGGGTAGCACACATGAATTCACTTACGGTGCTGGTTTAAGAGCCAAAAAAGTACAAATGACAAAGTAAAATCAGAGAGGCATCTGCTCCAAAGTGGCCCAGTGCCTCCTATTTACTCTTCTTTCAAATTCTATGGGTGAGCAGACACACTTGACAGGACAAAACAGTCCCAGTGAGCAGGGACTGACAGGACGGTCAATTAATGGCCTGCCCTGAGCATTACCAGCATCCCTGAACAGCAGCTGCATTAAGGTGCCCAGGACAAATCACATCAGCTGCTATCCCAACAGGAAGTCAAACAACATCTCTGCACATCCCATGTTATGTAGCTGAAGCTTACCTGGGTGACAAGAATGAAGAGTCTTCCATGCAGACGGGAAAGCTTTTGCAAAGTTTTTACTCTGCTCTCCATCAACTGGTATAACATTCCCAGCTGAGGAATAAGGTCTGGCAACTTGGGAGAAGAGACAGATGAAAAAAAAATGAAGCTGTTAACAAACACATCCCAAATGTTTTTGTTTTTTAAACTACTTTTGTATGTTTGGAGCAAGCAACACTTGCTTACATTATTCTAGACAGAAGGGAGAGCTGAGGAATCACCTGCAGCCTGATCAATTAACACTTAGCCACGTTTAGAAGTATCATCTACTTTTAAAGCATGGCAGTTCTTAGCCTCCTTCTCCTTCCCAGTCTGTGCCACACACAGGGGCAAAGCACTGTTCAGAAAGCTGTGAACATCCACCAGTGTCCCAATGTAGCCTCAGCAATGGGTGCAAGTTCTGCTGCTCAGCAATGCTATAACAAATGGCAGAAAGGACTGACACTGCCCAAAGGTCTCTTTCTTAACCCAGCAAGAATCTTGCATCCATCACTTGTAAGGCAAGGCTGGACTGCCAGCTTTGGCACACCCTTACCCTATAAATCTGGCCATGCCCAAGACAGCCTCAATATGAGCATTACAAGAACAAAGAAAATTTAGTTCTGTAAGATCTAGTGACACAGGCTAGATTAGTCTTTGGCAGTAATTTTGTTCCCTCTCACAGATGTGACGTAACTTATCTTAGTTTGACTTTGGGATGGCTATAATTATGTCAGGAATGACTGAGACAAACAATTTATCAGCAATGTGCAGTAGGTTCAGCAAAAGTCGTGTAAGCAAAGCTCTCTATACATTGATTTGGGCAATGCCATATGCAGAGAGCAGGAGAGAGACTCTTGAAGAAAGAAAATACACTTATTTAAGCATTTAAATGTAGTTCTACTTAAGTGCATGGGCATGAATGAACATTACTTACTGTGGAAAGGTAGGATGCATGTACGGTAAAAACAGACTTCAGCCATCGAACCATTAGTGAGGCACTGGAAAAGAGAAATAAATTATATCCAAGAGATACTGTCTGAGAGATACCCATTTCACATCCTAGATGCTAAACAGTTCTATATAAAGTTCCTCTTTAATTAGAGAGCAAGATAAATGCTCTCTGCAGATGGAAATGTAGTTTGGCTATCCTCACGAGGTATGCAAGTTATTTGTTAGGAAAGGAACAGACATTTCAGTAAGGGACTAAACTAGGCAAGCTCAGGGGTCTGTGCTTCTGAAATCTTTTATGGATGGTCCAAATGAATAAAAGATCAAAGCATGCTCCACCTACAATGAGGGAATTTATATTTAGAAAAAATAAACTCAAACCCAAACCAACCTAACCCCCACAACTCAGCACAGCCCATATCAACAAAGCTGTCCTTATGGCAACATAAGAAGATAGAGGGGGAAGCTGGTTCTGTTATTAAACACGACATGAAGAGATGTCTAAATACATTTGATAATTACACAAGCTCTACACCTGAGAGTTATTTTATTTATTGATCAGGTCAGTAATATAAACATTTGGGGCCTTCAGTTACATTCTCAGGGTTACACACTTATTTCAGGTATCCTTTTCCATTTTTATTTCACTTCAGCTACCCTGACCAAGCACTGCTTTACGTGTTTAAATTCCTCTTTTCACCTCAACAAGGTGAGTTTTTACCTCCAGATGCTGCAGTTTAATTGCAGTTATTATGAAAATCTATCACACACGTGGCAGGAGGGACGGTAGCACACACATGAGAAGTTTTAGGTGAATTGAATGTAGCTGAGTTGTCTCTTACCTGTATGGGTTGCCTTGCAATCTCTTTGTAAGCTAAAAGGACAAAAAAAACCAGTCAGCAATAAGTAACAAACATGATGAGTTTAAAACCCCAACATGAGATCATTTGACAGCCTCAATACTGGGGCAGAAAGTTCTCCAGGAATTTGAAGTATGCTAGAATTAACCACTGCCAGGCTCCAGAAAATTAAACTGCTGGCTCTACCACCCTCTAACAGGCTAGTAACTTGCAGAAACTGGGTTTCAGTATTACAAGAAAGCTGGAACTTCTAACATGCAAAATATCCACTGAAGCTTAAACCTGGCAGGAATAAGTAGGAGGAAACCTCTTACTTTTCATCGCTGTTAATCTGCTTAGTAGAGCATTGTTACAGGGTGGAAAAGTTGGGGAAACAAGTGAAGAAACTATCAGGTAATGGCCATTTCACACAACAAATTTCAAGCTTGGGAGAAGACAGTTACACAAAGGTCTGACCATCCACTGAGATTATAGAGCTAAACATTTGCCCTTAAGATCCCCTGACAAAGGTCCCAGGGAAGAAACACAGCATCTCATTAAAATAAGCCTAAGAAGGTGCTGCAAGACCAAACATTCAGCACCAGGCCATCTGTATAATTCAGTTAAGATCAGTACCATTAAAAAAATTAATCTTATTTGTGGTAAGCACATTAAAATAGAAATCAAAAAAGAAATTGAACCATTAACTTATGCAATAGAACATCATTCCCATCACAAGAGATACTAAGTAACGTTTGGTTTAAAAAAAGTAATGTCCAGTCAAGGCTAATCATTAAAGTATTTCTGTCCAAAGAGTTTATTTAATATCACCGAATAAGCAGTTCAGAAGCCAAACCCCTTTTAAATTACTACTAAGTGATGTTCATAGTTCAAGTACAGCAAAATGGACTTTCTGATGCTTCAAATTATTGTCCACATTAGTAGTTGAAAAGAAGTTGTAATGGTGATTGTTTGCCGTGGACTAAAAAAGCTTTTGTTTAATCTCTTCCCTTTTTTTTCCCACATAATCATTTAAGATAGTAATACATAATCTAATGCTCTTCCTAGCTTAGACAGTGACACTTGGTCCTTTGGTTAAGCTTCAGCCAGAAAAGATAAGTGTATCAGGGATAAATTAAGGGATAAATTAAATTTCAGTATTCCTACGGCACCAATCCCATTTCAAAAATAAAGAGCCATATCCTGGATTTCAGTAGATGGAAGGCAAATGTGGCTTGTATGACAGTACAAGAAGTGCAGGCTCTCTTACCTCATGCAGCAGGGGAATGACAGCATGTATAGGCATTCTGGCTACTGTGTTTTTTACTATATTTTCTTTCCTTGTGTTAAGCACTTTCTGTTAAAATAAAAAAATATGATCAGAGAATAATTCAGCTTTAATATGTGTATGGGCAACCAGCAAAATCAAAAATTCCTGCCTGTTATCTCTCTTCCTACTCCACTATTTTTATGCTGAGGATAATGACCAAAAGATTTGCTATGAAAAGGAGTTTCATTTTCCAAGTCAGGTACAATTAATGAAGTAGAGGCACTCAAACCCATCTAAAACAATCGAGCATTGCCTTTAGTCCACCTGACCCATGTTAAAAATCATGCATTACAGACACATGAAAATCTCTCTTGATATTTTCTGATTTCCATAAATAAATGCCTTTTACTAGCATCTGTGACAAGAAATTTCTATTCAGCATCAAATTCCTAACAGTTCTGTGCCCCAGTACTATTATGTCCAAATGCAAAGATAAACTTTTCAAGTGAAACTTGTCATCAATTCATTTTTCAAACAGTACCTGCCTGAAAAATGTACCCTCAGGAAGACTAAGCACAGATTATGCTCCAGTCCAAGCTAAAGAGAACAGAGGTGCATTGGTAGCACCACTTGTAAAACATCTGAACTGTGACATAACAAATTTATCATAAACAAAGTGCCTCAAAGACCAGGGACTGACTCAGAAAGAAAGGCAGATAACAAGAGAAAAGTAACACCAATTCACAATAGCATTGCCTCGAGCAGCAAATCAGCAAAAAGCAGCTGGGAGAAACAACAGGCTCTGAACTGTTCAGCCTTCCCTACTTTCAGGGAGGCTCCCCACCAGTCCCAGTGCACAGACTGAACAGCACACACTGAACTTGCAAGACTTACATTTAAGATTTCTGCATCATTGCTTTCCAGGCCCTGGACCAGCAGCACAGCAAAGCTGTCTGTTTGGGGAAGGCCACCGGGAGTTTTGACTTTGCTCACATCAATATCCAATGCCCCAAGGCGCTCCTCGATGCTCTCCTGCAGAGGGGAAATTAGGAGAATAAGGGGAAATAAGAAATAAGGGGAAATAAATAGTGCTGTCTCAGAGTGGTTTCTCACAAATGTCAGCTGAAAGCAAAGTACCTAACTTAGAGCATTCCCACTAGTTCTGCTGGAGAAGAACACAAATTTTGTGTATTCTTTTAAATGCACTGAGAGAAGACAGCATGAGGAAACAAAGGCAGATGAAGTTTTGGCTGAAAAGCACTAATCTATCTTGGCATAGGGAGCAACAAGTGTGTGACAAAGTTCTGCAACAAGCTGGCAAAACCACAGGCAAAGTACAGAGGGCTTGAATGAAAGAAATGTTTTGAGAAGGGGAAATCTCTTTCATACAGAAAGATGGTAACATTAACCTTTCTTCCACAACAAACAAAGCAAATCCAAGTTCACCTAAAGAAGGTATAATGATAATTTACGATTCTAGTTTCTCCAGTCTTGCTGAGTTTGAAATAAGAAGCCCTTTACCTCTGTCTCTCCTGGTTTCCTCTTGTTTTTCTTTTTCTCCTTTCCCAAGGCTGGAGTTTTGACAGCTGTACTATGTCCTGGAATGCCAGGTACTAGAACTTTGGCGTCCGAGTTCACCACAGGTGTCTTTACCTGGCACACAGAGAGAACAACATTTGCATGAACTGCTGGCATCCTGAGCTTTCTTCCCATTTAAAATACGGATTTTATTCTGCAACTCTCACACAGCCTGACACAACCCATTTTCTTGACATAAATATTAGGCAAATCCAACATATTTAAGAGAATTAATAACATCAAGAAACAGACAGTTTTCATAATTACCTAAAGCAATGGTCTCTTGGGAATTACCTGTGAACCACTCTTCTTACAAGCTTTTGCTGTAACATTCCCAGAACTGTTTGTATCCAACAACAAATGCTTGGATGTTTTGCTGGCAATAGATACCACCTGTGCTAACATTCAGCTCCATAAAACCACATGCAGATTAATTCAGCATCCACTGGAATGCAATAACTGACCAAGAAAAGCAACACAATGTAATAGCAAAAGGTAGTCAGTATTCCCTTCAATCCCAACTCTCCTCTTCTAGGGATTGCTCAAACACAGAACTCAGCTGTCTGAATTAGGCTGTGACCACAGTGACAAAAAGAGACACCTTAGTTTATACCAAACAAGCTAAGGTACCATCTTCAATGAACACATAGGAGATGGAATTCTCTATTTAACAACCAAATGCTCCCCTGACTGACAGAGAATGTAAGGCAGTATGCCGCTTCCAGAATATCAAAAATGCATTCTCTGCCACTTCCAGAACATTTCTTTAAACCATAGCACTTCTATCCAGGCCTTTTTTTTTTGAAGTGATAAAAGTATAATCTACTACACTGAATAAAGCAACTTCCAATTTCCAAAAAGTTGATTTTCTGCATCAAGAATTTTACCATAGAACACCATAGATAAAATTCTATGCCCTTAGCTCACCACACTCATCACTGACCTTCTCCCCACAGGGCATGCTCAGACAGCCAAGAGAGATGCGTCTTCACTGGAATTCAGCAAGAAGCGAAACCAAGATGGGTATCATCACTGCATGCCACAGAGACCCTGCACCTGGCCCTGCAGCTCAGCCCTGCTACCCACCAGCCCCAGGATTGAGCAATCAGCACAAAACCCTGCCTGGCTGATGGAGCACCAGCTCCAGTAGATAACTGAAGTGCTGTCTGCTCACTTCACTGATATTCCAAGCATTTCAAATCTTCAAGGCCTTGAATATGCACAATGATTAAGAACTTTACAGCCTGTCTCTAAACACCCAGGGGATCCTGCATGAAAGAACACAGTGCCAAGTGGCCTCAGTGGACACTGCTGCCATGCAAGTGCCAAGCTCACGTTCCCAGGTCCCTGTGAGCAGGAACACATGAAGGCCACACCAAGAAAGAGCAAAAAGGACTTGCCCATTAAGGTTCCACTACATTTTATTTAGACTCGAAAACAAAGTCATCCCACGTTCACCCCAAACCATCAGGGTCAAAGAGGCTGTACAAACCAACAGACTCCAAGGGAAGGACTGATCTTAGGCAGAAAAACCCCACCAATCAATCCTGTCTCTCAAGCAGATCTGCTGAGTTACAGGAGGGCCACTGTGTGCTCTCACACGTGCCAGAACACACACACAGGTACCATGAAGATCTCTGTGCCCACACCTGCCTGAGCGCTATGGACATCTATAGCTACTTCTGCAGCTCTGAACAGGTCCATCCAGAAATCCAATCTCATTTTAAGAGAGCAGTGAATATTACCTGCTTCGTTTCTGAAGTAAAACAAGAGAAGCAACAAAACCACACTTCATGCAAAGCTCACCTTTGTTACAGCAGCATCTGTTTTAAGTGACAACACTTTCTGGATGTCCCGTACCAAACATATGTGGGATTCACTGGTGTTCAAAGACTAGGAGGACAGGAATAAAACCAATAAATATATTTGACACTCACACCTGTGATTCATTATGCTACTGAAAAATGAGAACAAATTCCAATGGTATAAATTAGAATTAATGTTTTTTTCACTCTAGAATAGCAGCTCCTTTGCATATCTCTATACTCTCCAAGGACATTTATACAGCTAAACTGGGACTGTATTAAAACAAGTTTCAATGGCCTAACTCAGCAAGAGCTGAAATGGCAAGAATCAGTCAGCAATGGCATAAACCTGCACTCCAACTGAAAAAATGAAAGAATACAAATCACCTTTCCAAACAGCTTGGGGGCAACAGTCACAGCTCCCAAAACAAGGGCAATGATATATGTTTTGTATTGTTATATCCCTTCAAAACAGTAAAAATAAAAATAATAAACCCCAAAATTTCTCCAACTGGAAGCAGCATGCAGTGCATATTACAGAATGCAAACCCTCTCTGTTAAAGTTTTACATACCACTTTCTCTATGATGGGCTGTAAGGCGTTTCCATACACCAGCAGCAGAGACTGTTTGTCCGTGCAAAATGCAGCTGCTAGAATAGGGACTGGCTTTGGTGTGGAGTCCCCATCCCCAGGTGTTGCTATCTGAATGGTACAGTTTGATGTTAAGGGTTTTTTGCAATAACTGAAAAAAAAAAAAGAATTAAAAAAATTCAAGATGTTTAGCTTGAACACTTCAATATCTTGCACATCTAAACATCATTCATTAGCAGGTCCTCAGCAAACTCAGCCATTTTACACCTTTTACAGGTGGCTGAGGCACAGACACACAAAATCTGGGTTAAAGCCACACATAATACCAAAGTGCAACATAGTTCCCAACAAGTGAGTTCTTCAATGACATGCCCAGTAACCCAAGACAAAGAAGCAGCTGGAATCTGGTTCACAAGCATTTACGAGAGCTTAAAGGCAGCAGCATAACAAAACTGAGCTTTGCCTTGCAGTAACCCCAGACCTTTCCTAAAGACACCCTCCAGATGAATCCTAACTTACCCATTCAAGATATGTTCAAATAAATGCAACTGCCCATCTCTGCACACAACTGCTAACTTCACAGGCTGAAAGAAGGCACAGTAAGAAGAGTTTCATTAGATCAAAGAAAAACCCTCCTGGAAGTTCAGGACATCAAGAGACGCCCTTCTAGAAGTTCAGGACATCAAGAGACAGCTGTATGGCTACAATTTGAACTTTTTCAGTATTTAAGAACATGACACTAAATCTGAAAAGAAGATCAAAGATGTAATCACTCAGGAACATTCAGTACAAGTGTTAGAAGATTACTAAAATAACTCACAACTGTACTTTATCACTGGTAATATGCACTGAGTTAAACAGTTTGCACAGCAGCAGACACATGTCTAGAGGCACAGCTCTGCAAAGGCACTGACTGTGAATATGCTTAGAGGAAAGAAACTGAGATGACTCCTCTGAGAAACCAAATGGCAAGGGTACATTACTGAATACTCTCCAATACATGCAGGAAGAGGGAACTGGAAATATTAGAAAAATATAGCATGAAATACTGCTCTGAGAAATGGAACTTAAAAGGCAGCAGGAGAAAAACATTTTAAATAATTATGGGAATAGTTTGTGAATGTGTTTCACATTCACACATTTTTCAAAAGGCAACCACTTTGAAAGACTTGTGCTGTTAAAACTGAGAGACTTGGCAAATGTACACTGCTACTTTAACTCATTCAAGGCTACTTAATTCCAAATGCAGTTACACTGCCAAAAACACTTGAAATCAGAAATAAACCAGGACCATACCCAAACCAGATTTTTAGAAATAATTTATTTTGTGTTTTTCTTTGCTGCTAAGTTCTAACAACCATTTTAATTACTAACTTGTTCTAAATAGGAAGCAACTGACATTTCTGCCATCATGAAAAACATTTCTGAAAAAAGCTCACTGAATTTGCAGTTAGTAGCTTTGAAAAGGAGCATTTCAAACTACCAGCTTTATAAATGCAGCTGTATAAATATTCTTAGACCCATGAATTGGTATTTGGAACTCATCTCTGCATAACAGAACCCAAAAACAAACCAAACCTCTTTCTTTACACCCTTAAAAGGAAACTGATGTGATAAGTGAAAATTGTTGAATATATTTGTTTACAAACTATTGCTCCTACCTCTTCTTTGACTTCTGATACAGTCAGGTCCACAAAAGTTGGTTCATCTGTTACTGTGAAAGACATCACAGAATTCTTTTCTTTTCTATCTGATCTGATTTGCCTGGAAGACACAAAAAGCACACATTATTTACCACAGCACAAGCAGCATTCTCTCCCCCAAACAAGCATTACAAAGCCTATAAATCACTAGTAAATGTGGTGGTATCTCCTAAAAGCACCACACTGACATTTCAGTGTTCAGTTTAGAAAATGTTCTAATTTCTAAGAGCAAAGTAATTCCTAAGAGAAATTGAGCAAGAAAACTTTGCATAAACCTTACAAGAAGTGCCAAGAACAAGGAAGTTTATTACACAGTATATTCTGGCACACACTAGTGATACAAATGGCACCTGGAAGCATGCTCAGACACAGCCAAGGAAAATCTCGTCTTCACTCAACAATCAGTGAGTCGAAACCACCAATAAAGAGATCATCACTGCATTCCTCCAGAGTGCCCCTTCTGCTTTACCTTGTTTAATCACCATCACTTGATGGCTCTATGCTCAAAACTGATCAGTCACAGATGATGAAAAGCCTACATACCACACACTCAATAATCGGTCGTGTATAGCTCCAGACAAGAAATAAAGTCCTGTAATTCCATCAAAGGGTTTACTTTCATTTGTAGGTTTCACTGTGGTAAACATTAATGATGACACTGATGTAGCATGGCCTGTGAAATGCTAAGAGAAAAGACAGGATCTTTCCATGATTGTCGTAAGCAGTCATATGGCAAAAATCAAAACATTAGTTAACAAACATTAGGAAAGATTCAAGCGTTACTAAGTCAACGAGGACAGCTCAGTGGTTTTTAACAAGTGATCAGTTTCCTTGCATTTCTGTACATCAAGGAAGCTTCTTCTGCACTGCCAGATATTTATCAACATTTTAAAACTTAAATGGGGAATCAAAGGCAAATTCAGTGGGACTAAATCCATGCAAAAGAAATGGCATCCACCTGTACTGCTGTTACTGTCACAAAGCATTCCCCTCTGCCCCCCCAGCTTTCCACTTCAACCTTTCCAATGGAATTAGATTCAATTGCATTCTCAACTTAAACAATGGACACACGTGTGCTGACACTAAACTTGGGCAACACACCACCCCCAAGGGCCCCCCAAAATTGGCTCTTCGATCTACTTTTGCAAATGGTGGTTTTGGTCATTCTAGAATGCAGACATACATGGTAGCTGCCATGTGCCAGCAAGCCCACAGTAACAGCACATGTTACACACTCACCTGACAGGAGATTCAGAGACTATCCCTGTCCTGTCTGCTAGCAGGCAAGAGAACACGGCAGCATTCACGGATCAGCTAAAGCATGGCCATTTGCTCAATGTCTGAGCCCTGCTCAGGGAACAATAAGGAGTTGCTCCTATGCCTTCCAACTGTTTCAACAGCAAAACTGATAATGCCATCAGTTACATGAAGTTTAGCAAGGAAACTCGAAGGCTTTGTGGAGGGACTCATGTTAAAACCCATGCCAGCAGTAACTGATACGGTGGTGACCAGAGATCTCCTGACAGAAGGGTATCAGAGAGGGACCCAGTTAAAAAGAACAGCATCCATCTTTCTCCTACAGCCTTGAGAGAGAATGCTGGCAGCATGCTCAGAAACAAAAATTTAATGTCCTCATTCAATTCTCAGCAAGTAGAAATCACAGTTTAGGGTACCATCAGAACAAAAATGTCCAGCAATCCCAAAACTGCTGATTGTATCCTCACACACAGTGAAATGTTTTAGGTGTCTGATCAGGAAACACGAGGTAGGTAGTGTCACCAATCAAAAAAGGGCATTTTTTTGCACCTAGTTTAACAGAGGTACTTACTCTGTAGACTTCTTTGGTCTCCAAGTCCCACAGTTTTATAGTTCTACCAGCTGACAGCAGCATTTTTCCATCTGGACTGATGCATAGACAGGTGACACTGCTATTGTCGCCTTTCCACTTACTAGAATTTGGATGGAGTTTTTGTACAAAAGGAGAAAGATGGAGAAATAGAAAAAACAGTATTCATTAGGATAATCTCAAAACCACCATGATGGAAAATTTAACGTAAAATTTAAAAACCAGTGATTTAAGTAGTCAAGAAGTCAAAGCTATTCTGCTTCTGCACTTCACCTTCAAATTAATTTACAAAAAAAACACAACTCAAAAATCAATACTGAACTGTTGACTTCTTTTTTAATACTTGCTTATTCTGTTCTGATTCCTCTCAAAGTTTTCTGCTTCTGAAATTAGGGCAAGAAGAGCCATACCATTTTCAAGACTTCTCTACTCACCAACCCATTCAAAAAAGTCTTCTCAACACTACAATTCAGAGTTTCAAAGCCTATTCAGTTACTGACCCTCCTCCCAAGTCTCTGAAGCCACTGACAATAATAAACTTCACCTTAATATTTTGATTGTAAACAGCCTTCCTGGAAATATTTCTAAATAACTTTCAGAATTGCCCAAGCAATTCTTCTTCTGTTTTCTAAGACAGGGATCATTTACTGTATCACTTTTGATAGAAGCTGGAAATTTTACAGCCCACAAATGTGGACAACACTGTACCTTACAGAAAGTATGACAAGATTTTGTATTCTCTTCAGAAGCCAAGATCATGACTTAAGAATTTAAACCCTTTATTAACATAAACCAAGAAGGTATTTTTAAATGTACTAAAAAGATGAGTCTAAACTAGACTTCAGAATATAAAGTACAGCAAAAATACCTTGGTTTGCTCTTTGGATATTCATTATATAATTTTTACAGGAAAGAGTTTTAAGCAGGATCTCATAAAGGACATGTCCAGAATGCCTCCAAATAGTCAAGAGTATTTAAGACATGAAAAAGCTCCAGAGGGACAAGAAGTCATCCAGAATGTTTCAGTCTATCTCTCTACAACACCTTGTCTTGCCTCTTCAGCAACTCTCTCTTCCCCAACAGCTTGTCCCTCTGCCAGAGGTTTTATGTGTGCTGCACACACCTCCTGAAGTGGCCCTATGGAGTACTCCTACAGTAGTGGGTTTCAATTCCCTTCCTAGCAGTCCATATCTCTATAGGAACATGTCTAGAAACCTGCAAATCAAATTTAAAAAATTTAATACCACCTCTCTACCCCAGGAGCAACCATCCTGATTTCTCTGTGGGTTGCACAAATATTCATTTCTGGGTCCTTACAGGTGTTAAGGAATGCAGGCACCCTCATGTGTACATTGGGTGTGAGTAATTGATGTGGATAATTTGTTCCTTCTGGTAGGCAAAACTTTAGGAGAACTGATTTCTTCTACTTTTTCCAAATCGAGTTACCTTAGGTAGGACTCATAACATTAACATAGAAAATTTTCATGTAAAAACCATGATGTTACATTTCTCATGTACTTTCTATCTATACACTCTGGGATGATTTTCTGTTGCCATCTTTAAAATTAAAGAACACAATGCTTCAAATGACATTTCATAACCACAGTCCCCCCACACCATGGTCCCTGGTATGGGAGGGGGCAGAGGGAAACATCCAAGAGGTATGGCAGCAAAAACTCTCCCTTTTCCTGAGAAAGCAGCATGGCTGGGACCCATCTCCAGTACTTGCACATGAACACACACACTGTGGGATACAAACAGGGTGAATGAGAGGTCGGTGGGCAGCTTCAGAGCTTTGATCTCACTGGATTCACAGAACAACGGTGGGATGCCTTGCAAGACAAGGACCTTTAGGAAGGCACTTCAGCAATGACATGCCAGGAAGGCAAAAAGAAGAGAGGTTTCTCCACAGAAAAGTGTAGCACAAATGCATGGAACATTCCTTTGAAACAGGGAAAGAACATAAATGCACAGAATAATCCAGGAAACAAGAGGGAAGGTTATACAACAAATCCACCTGCAAACTATGTCCAGCCACTGAAAGGTCAAAAAAAGTTTCTGGGCACATCCAGCATAGAATTACAAATCATGTCTAACCAACCTGATTGCCTAAATGAGACAATCTCCTTGGCTGATGAGGAGAGACACATTTAAGTTGTCAAAAGCATTGCTGAAGCCAAGGTCTCACACAGCCTTGCAGCCAAATTGGAGGTATATAGCCTGAATGGATGGTCTCTAAGGAGAGCAGGATCAGGCTGCACCACTGAGCTCAAACAGTTGTGATCACTGGTATGAAGTCCAGCTGGTGGCCAGTCACTGGTGTTACTCCCTCAAGGACATCCCAATACTGCTTAATATCCTCCATAACTGCCCAATCTCCATTAATGATCTCAGGACAGGACAGAATGCACACCTAACAACTTCACACTCAATCCCAAATTAGGGAGAGCAGTTGATATCTTGGAGGACAGGACTGCTACTCAGGGGCATCTCAGCAGGCTTGAGAAGAAACAGGCTGTCAGAATCTCAAACCTGAAGAGGACAACATAAAGTCCTGCAGGCTGGGGACAAATAGCTAGAAAGGAGCTTTGAAGGAAAGAGACTTGCGGTCCTCACAGTAAAGCTGAGCAGGAGCAAGCAGGGAGTCCTTGTGGCAATGAGCTCAGCTGTGTATGATCTGTATGATCTGCACTAGCCAGAGTGCTGTCAGCAGGTCAAGGAATGGGACTCCTCTGCTCTGTGCAACTCCTGAAACTGCATCTGAGCACTGTGTTCAGGGGGACAGGACACAAAGTCACTGACATGGTGGAGTAAATCCAGCAGAGGGCCACGAAGGCACCTCAGGGACTAGAGCACATAATGGAAAAGGGAAAGGTGAGGGAACTGGGAGTGTTCAAGTCTGATAGAGAAGGCTAGAGGGAGATTTTACAGCCATCTTCTGCTACTTTACACAGGGTCTTAACATATTGCAACCTAAGGATGCATCTCTTTACTAGGGATACCAAAGAAGCTACTGATGAAGGGCTGCCTGCAGTGCCCATGCCAGCCTTAATAAAATCAGGAGCACTGCAGTAATAACCAACAGTGGGAAACATCACAAAAAAAGAAACAACATCAAGAGAAGGATCAATGGGCCATCAGCAGGCTTTTATTGAAGAAAGGGAACCAGGACTGTTAATAGAAATCTTGGTTTCTTCTTTAAAGTTTAAGAACAATTTGACTTTATTACAGAAGAAAATAACTGCCTACACCAGACATTTTGTTGTGCTGCACTAAGCTCAATTTTGCTCAACAGTACTTTTAACAGTAGCAGCCTGCTCAGACAGCCAAGTGGAAGTGTCCCCACTGCACATCAGCAGCAAGCGAAACCAAGTGGGTTATCATCACAGCAAGGCCTGTTGAGCAAAGCTGGGTGCATGCAGCAGGTTCTACTGGAATGAGATCTTCCAGTATCTACCCAAGGATTCTTTTTCTAGAATTTAGATTTTTCAGTATTTAGTGGGACTTTTAGTCTTTCAGTGTCACTAAAAGTTAGCATGGAGGGATTCAAACCCCTCTCAGAACAGTTTCATCCTGCCTTTCCAATACACAGAGGAAGATACCTAACTATGACAACTATGCTGTCATTCCTTAGTAAAACCACTTCTGATCTCAGAAAAGTAACAGCCAACAGTCACTTTGTGGGCATAAAGCCTGCAAAGCAGAGTGCAGCATTTCCAAAACCCGCAAGGGAGAAAACACACAAAAGGAAGTGTAAAAAAAATTCTAAATGTTTAGAAAAGCAGCATTACTCACCACTTTACTTTGCAGGTCTGTGTGTTCCATTCCACAATGTGTTTGTCATCTGAACAGCTATACAAGCAGCAGCTCTCTTGATGCCATCTCACACAGTTTACTCTACTGTCATGACCACCATCCTACAGAAGATAACAGAGGGTCAACTCACTGGAGTAGTCTTGACAACTGAGTCTTCCCCACACCAACTATGTGAACAAGGTGCTTTTGAGATCTAAATTCCAATCATTGGCATCTTAAAGAGTGTGTGTGGTTTCAAAGAACATACAGGACAGTTATATAAATTGAGGATATTTCACATTTTGGTACATACACATAAGTATTTTGGCTTGGCTTATGGAGCCTAGAGGAGAGGAGACGTCGTCTACAGTTTCCTCACACAGGGAAGCAGAGGGGCAGGCACTGATCTCTTCTCTCTGGTGGACAGTGACAGAACCAAAGGGAATGGCAAGAAGCTGTGTTTGGAGGGAAGGACTTAGGATGGATATTATGAAAAGTTCTTCACCCGCAGGGCACAGGCTCCCCAAGGAAGTGGCCACAGCCCCAAGCCTGCCAGAGCTCAAGAAGCATTTGGACCATGCCCTCAGGTGCACGGTGTGACTCCCACGGCTGTCCTGTGCTGGGCCATGTAGAAGACAGTCCATAAGATAATCTGATGTGTATGTCTCAAACACTGACAGCCAGACTGCCAGGGAACCAACCAAGGACTGCTGGTAAGAACACACTGTGGGAAAGAACAGGACGTGGCTGGAGGAGGGGGCCATGCAAAGGTAGGGCAGCACTTTGCTGGTCCATCCTGGTTCTGGCCCCTGATGAACAGCACAGCACAAGCACAGGCAAGACTCAAAAAGTGGGCCTTTGACAAAAGGCACCCCCAGCAGGGGGGGACCCAGACCACCAAAGACCTCCCAAAGCCCTCCAGCCCATTTCCAGAAAGGTCTGGAGAAAACTGCACATGGTAACCAATTCTCATAGAAAGTGACAAACTCTGCTCCAGGGTGGGCAGAGCTGGTCTATAAAAAATGCTCCCACAAAGCTTGAGCGATGGATGACCCAGGACACTGGACACTCCCCTCAGCTGGTTTGATGCTGGAGCCAGGACTGGTGACTTTTCTTCATTCCTTTCTTTCTCTCTCTCTTCTCTTTTGCCCTACCCTTTACTCAAAATCCACTGCTGTGCATTTATATTAAAGACACCAATTTCCACGCCAAGTGTATAATTCACTGATACAACTTTGTAGATTTTGTGGCGCCTGTGTCTTTTGTCATTCCTTTTTTGACCACAAGCACCTACACACCTGCATGCTCCCTTCAGTTTCAGGGTGGGATGCTACTGGACAGGAGACCAATTTTGTAGATCCCTTCCAAAAAAAAAATTGTCCTGCCTGCTGTTTTTATACACACAGCCAAACAAGGCTAACTGTGTGAAATCTGCTCAAAGGAAAGAACAGCCACAGGTGTCTTGCTGAAGTCAGATCCAAGTGCCTCCTTCCTTAAGGACACTCAGAGGTGAGTAGCCTTCCCTTTGTATTAGCATTCAGGAGCAGACTATCATCAAACCAGAAGACCCCTTAAGCAGTATCACTTCTCTTAACAACCAAAATCTCTGCAGCTCCAAATATAACCTTGAATTATTTATGAAAATATTTAATGGAGTCTATTTCACTATTTGGATTGTAATAGCCTGCTCAGATTACTCCCGAAGGTATTGATGCAAATGAACTTTGAGCAAGACAAACTACACTGCAGCAAGACATTCTGTTCAATAAAGATAGCTAAAAGTAACATCTCTTATTTTAACAGGAATAATCTTTTAATTCAACCTATATGTAAAAAGCAAAGTACTCATAAAACCTGCTGTCTTCTATGGAAAAAGAGTGTTTTGAAACAAACTACAACTACACTTTTCAAACACAGTTTTTCCATATAATGGAGTTGATATTCATTAGTCACTGTCACTTGCAAGCATCCTAATTCTCAGAAATTACTGCTTTCTCTAAATTTATGTATGTTTATCACCCTACCTACAACTCTGAGTTTAGAAGCAAAATACCCAAGTATTCTCAAAAGTATTGCACAGCCAATCATATGGATTCATTTTGCTTGTTATGTAACCCACAAGTAAAATGGAGGTGCTTGGGAGTTTGGAAAGGCAAAATTCAAGTCACTGTGTATCATTCAAAAAAGATCATGTGCTGAGAGCTCAAGAGCTTCCACAAGGGAAGTAAATTTACAGCAGAATCCATCAGTGTGACAACTTCCCAAGCACTGATGAGTTGTCTGTCCTTCCACAATGCCATGCAGGAACTGAGGGTACGACAGTCCTGCCAAGGATTTAACTCTCCACAGAGGAATTTCATCATTACTGTTATTTTTAATGGAAAGTAGCAAATCCATGGACAGTGTTACGATGTTGCACTAAATTAGAAACCAAGATTTTTTGGCCTAAACTGACTGAAACCATCAGTATTTGGTAGCACATGATGAAGAGTGCATTACTTACTAGCTTGCTCTGTAATTCTCCTTTTACTGTGCTGTACAACAAAATGCTACCAACTGCTGTACCAATAGCCAGGATATCTAACTGCTTGTCCACTTCTCCTCCAACTTCAGACTTCCGTTTTTTCCTCTGAGGGCCATCCTGGAAAAAAAAAAAAGAGAGAAACTGTGAAATAAATCAGTCTGACTGGCTAATCTCAGTGTTAAAGCAGAGGGAAGAAAAACCTTAAGAGAAGTTTGAGATCCAGACAGCCAGCACAAACACCAATGAGATAATGAACACTGAAGTGTACACAATCCTAGAAATTCATCCTGTACTCCATGAAAAAGGGTAACAAACTTGCTATGAGTCACTTGGAAACACCTGGTATAGGCCATTTTGCTACCACCCCAACCACATGGATGTGGGAAAAAAAAACACATTGAAGATTTTTACAAATTTCCTGTCCCAGAGGCAGAAGTAAAGATTAACACATTCAGAATACTTCATCCACAAAATGGAAATGCTTGATCATGATCAAATCATTTTTTCTCAAAAGGTAATCAAAAGAGTCTTGCAAATCTGAAGCATTCATAATGCTTCTTACAAAGAAAGTGCTACCCCATTCCACAGAGGGAAGTCACTGGGATTCAAAGGAAAGTGCTCTGGCCAAGTCCTGTTGTCTGCACCAGAGGTCCTCAGATGATCAGAAAATTCATAAGTCTTCACACTCTTGCTCTGCAAGTGCTATCAGCCACCTCAAGGAGGGATTTCACTTTGTCTCCCTTAACCAAAAATTTGAGAATGCAGATCACTGGGAAGGGAAGAAGGAATAAAACTGGTTCTTAAACACATGAAACTAAAATAAAGAGGGTAGAAGAAGTCATCATATTCATTCTCACTGGGTTAATCACTAATTGCAAACACACAATAAAAAAAGGAAATAAAAAACTGTTCAAGGACACGAAAAGAAAAAAAAATCACTAATGTCACTGATCAGTTTTTAAACTGGACCTTGGTAAGTCTCCTTACGTTTGTTACACCACAGCAAAGCATTCTCCCCAATTTAAAAATTACACGCATGCTAATGCTTCTCTGCACAAGAGATCTATTTTCACTGACAAGCAGCCTGAAGAAGCCCAAGGAGAGCGATAAAATGTGAGCAACCAGCTCTCTTCAGGTTCCATGTGGTGTAGCTCATCTGTTTTACAACAGACATGACACAGTGAAGACAAATCATTTCTACTCAGGTCCAGAAATATGACAATCAGGATGTGGTAATTTTCACCACAAGTAAGATATTAAAGTTTGATAGTGAAGGATAAATATTTTGGTTCTTTGAAGCAGGATTTTCTATTCCTTCTGTATTTAACAGAGCTAACACCTTCTGCAAAGACAAGTGTTTTGATTTAGACCAAAAAATACAAAATTGCTGTAAAGATAACTTTTACATCAAAAGCAGACTATTGAGAAAAGAGATTACAATTAGGGTTTTTTGCAAGTATTTGTTTAGGCTTTATTGTTGCTGAGAAAGAAAAGTATTATAAAGTATTAAAAAACAAATGCCGAGAAACTAATGGCAATTAATTGAAACTGCAGTATGACATGCAAAGACAAAGGCCACAGAGCAGAGATGCAAGTACAACCCCTGTGTTTTCTGGTACTTTTCCATCTTTTTCAGTAGTTTTAGCAATTAGCCCACATACCCATGCTGCAAAGCAAAACCAAACTTAATAACAGACTTTATTCCCTTTCCCTGAATAAATCTTTCAACTAATTTTTTTCTACCTCCATTTCAGTTTGCTATAGCAAATTTCCCTGGAACAATTCAAAGGCACAACAGAACTCCCACAAGTACAGAGTTATTTCCAGGGTCAGGAAAAAGCAAGGGGCAGTGAAGGTTTCTCCAGTTTTTCTTCCACGTGCATTTCTTTACTGACCACCCCTTATCAGCAATATGAGGGGAGCACTTTATCAGAAAGTTCTGCATGAAGAAATGCCAGTGGAAAATTCAGACACCTGTTAACATTTGAGATGATGAAAAAAAAAAAAAAAAACTTCAAGAACTTAAAAAAAAAAATCAAACTTCCCTACCCTACATTAAATTAGTACACAGAGCAAATGACAACTGCCCTTAACATCCATGTGGAATTCACTTGTGGATCAGGGTGTTAAATAGAAGAGCACACTGTTATCATGGACAGGATAGGATAAATATTCACTTCCTTGTCATTTGATTTCTTTTTCAGATTTATGGAAACTCAAGCTTATTTAGAAATCCTTTAACTTTGCCCGAAAAAGCACAATATTTTAATTAGTAGATATGATTAAAAGAAATTACTTGAAAGGGAACTGTGCACACATTTTTCCATAATGTTCTGCCTTGACTTGATAAGCCACTGAGACTTTCTAAACAGAAATCTGCTTTATGTGAAATAAAACACCTAGAACACTGAAATGGGGAAAAATCTAAAGGTCTGGACACTTGGACAGTGACGGAGCAGTTGCAGCTTGTTAGGAAGAGAGTGGAAGAAGGTGTTTTGGATGTTGGAGGTGCGCTCTTGCACAAGACACCCCTGCGTGGAGCAGGAGGTGATGAACGCTGCACACAGGAAGCACTGACTGACACTGGAAGCACGTGGGCAGGGAGCACCCCAGTAAAGGCAGCCCTGCATCAGCAGTTCCAGAGGCTGCAGTTCAGAACGTGAGTTCTAATATTCCCCTGCAACACATGGCCTCCATGAACATGGCAGCAGTCCAAAACATACTGAGTTTAAGTGTAATTTGGCCAAACACCATTTATAGCTACCTACTGGCAGAGATACTAGAACTGCCTAGACAGATGTCAACTCTCCAGCAAAAGACTAAATAACACCAGAAAAAACACATTTAATAAAATGCTTTTGGCATAACTATCCCAGTTTTAGTTCTACAGCTCAGTCTAAGAGAAAAACCCAATGACTTTTAAAGGTTTTATGGCACAATTATTGTAAGAAACAGTATGTTTCCCAGCTCCACTTTAAAATGGACTAGCTTTGGAGCAGAGGACAGGATTCAAACTACTGGAATAACTAGAAAGCCCTGAGAGGTGGCTAAGGTTACTTTCAAATAACCTTAAACCAGTTTAAATTCAAAGACCTGTGTGGCTTAAGAGTGTGTCTCTAGAAAAGGTTATTTTAAAAAACGGTTTTAAAACCCTCTCAGAAACTTCCTGTGCCTGACTTACGGCACCACAGCAGCACAGTGTATCTAGTTTAGTTTTACTTCATACAGAACAGATTCACCCCATTTCCATATGCCAGTTTCAGTGAACTTAGGAGCAATGAACCTATGCAGCTTTGCAACTGATGAACGGATCGTTTTTACTGCAAAGTTCCATGACAAAGGAACAGGTTCAGGCCACCTAAAACTGACTCTTTCTACTTCATTCTTCACGTGTCCTGGGAGTTTTCAAAGCTGCTCAACGGAGCAGAACAATATCGCCCTCCTTTGGGTCGATAATGCATGTTTTATGCCTTTTGAAACAGCCTGAACAACATTTCAAATACACTGAAATGCTGATATACTGAAACACACTTTAAGAACCCCTCCTTAGTTCTTATGAAAAAAGGGGCTGGATTTCACATACTTTATGCAGGTTTTGCATTCTTTTTTTCTCAGGAAATGGTATATTCCAGCTAAAGAATTACTTCAACATAAAGAAGACGAAAAGGTACCCCAGCACACACTCCAGATATTTTCAGGTTCAGTGTTCACCTGAGGTGATGTTAACTGAAACTTGATCCAAGGTGGAGAACATCCAAGCACTCCCGATGCACGCTGTGAATAAAACTACCGAACACCTTCTTGCAGGATTCCTGGACTCAGGAAGATGAATCACAGACAGTGTAGCAGCTTGCACGGGAGTACTTCCAAGGCTAAGGAAGCGTGGAGAGATCCTGCCTTTACCGGAGAGGGAACTAAGGGGGTGCAAAGCAGCTGACCCGCTCTGCAGCATCGCCTTTTCAATTACTCAAGACGTGCCATCAATTAACATACCTCGCTCCTTCAAGGAAGGCTTCTTCCACGCAGATAATATGAGAGACAAATGGTTTTCAACAGTCAGTGCTTCCGCCGAATTTTTGTTTTAAAAAACCACAAAACTAAGCCTCCAGCGCCGCCCCCCCCCCCACCGACACGTGAAATTTGCCTTAAACAGCGCAATCCTGGGAGAGAGAGCAGCTCCCCCCGCGCCCCCCCATCCCAGGGGGGGACACACGTGGGCATCCCGCACACCCCGGGGCCACACGGAGACGGGACGGGTCAGTGCCCGAGCCCGGCGGAGCTCCGGGACCCTCACCCCGCTCGCCGCGCCCCCGCTCCCCGGCCCGCCCGGCCACATGGCGCCGGGAGGGCGGGGTGAAGCCGAGCGGGCCGCGGCCACGCGTCAGCGCTGCTCGGGTCGCCGCTGCCGCCATCCCCATCCCGCTCCTCACGCGTGTCCTCCCCCCGCCGCTTCCCCGCTCCCTCCCCTCACGCACCTTGCTGGGGGGCTGCCGCGCACCGGCTGGGGCCCAGGCCAGGCACGTACAGGCGGCGCTGAGGTGGGCGGAGGGCACGTACTCGTGCTGCAGGCGGCTGCCGGCCGTGTCCCACACGCGCAGCCGCCCATCGGGCCCGGCCGAAGCGAACAAGCGGCACCCGCGGGGGGAGAAGGCGCACGGAGAGGCCGCCATGGCGCGCGCGCTCCCCTCGCCTCTGCCCAGCCCGCCCCGCGCGGCGCATGCACCGCCCGCGTGCTCGCCCCGCGCGCCTGCGCCGCACGCCCCGATGACGCCGAGCAGCGTCATCGGGGCGTGCGGCGCAGGCGCGCGGGGCGACGGTCGCGAAGGAGAGCCACACCCCCCTTTCCCGCCCCCGGCCGCTCCATGAGGGCCTGGCGCGCGCTGCGGCGGGCGGCCGCCTCCTCATCCTCCTCATCTTCTTCATCTTCCTCATCATCCTCTTCCTCCTCCTCTTCTTTTCCTGCTGACGGGAAGCCTCGCAGGCGGGCATGGGAGACTTCGCTGTCGCCGCTGGAACGGCTGAGGCGTCTGCTGCCGCCCGAGGAAGCGGCGGCGGTGGAGCGGGGCGCGGCGGCGGCAGCGCCGCAGCCGCCTCAGGCTCGCCCTGAGAAGGAGGAGGAGGAGGAGGTGCCGGTGTTTGCCCCCTGTCAAGCGCTGGCTGGGGCGGCAGGTCCGCGCTCCGGCCCCTTCCGTGCCGGCGAGCTGGCGCTGGCGGAGGTGCCGAGGAAGAACAACTGGACGCTGAAGGTGCTGTGCCGGCTGGCGGCGGAGGCGGTGCTGAGCAGCCCCGGCGGCCTCCTGCCCCACCGCGACATCATCGGGCAGCTGCCTGGGCAGATGCTGCGCACGTCGGCCGGGAAGCGGCTGCTGCTGAGGCGGCCCTCGCTGGACGAGTACGTGCTGCTTATGCCACGGGGAGCCACCATCGCCTACCCCAAGGTACCGCTGGTGGCTGGCAGGTCGCTGCCCGAATCTCACCTTTAATTTCACCTTTAATAATATTAAAACTTTAATTTTAATAGTATCGTGCTATGGTTTTCTCGCTCGTAGGATGTAAGTGCTCTATTAATGATGATGGATATCCACCCGGGAGACATCGTGTTGGAAACTGGCAGCGGGTCTGGTGCTATGAGCTTGTTTCTGTCAAGAGCAGGTGAGAACCTGACTTTAGACAATACGGTATTTATTTATTTCCTTATCACAACTTGGGGTATTTTTTGCCCAGATACTTATGGTTCTCGTGGTCTGTACTATTCATGAAAGCTTTGCTGCAGTTCATGTATAGTTTGTTGACTTGAAGGAAAGTTACATCAGCACAGGGACTGCAAGGCATTCTGACTGTGCTTAGAGGGCCGTAGTGTAAATGGTTACCAAAAGCCCTGCAGAAAGCTGAGTTTCCACCATGCCTCAAGATCACTCAACTGCAGCTGGTCTTGATGTGTTGGGCCCAAGTTTCAGGGTAGGCAGTTGCACCTCTGCTCTCTCTCCATTCTTCTGCCTCCTACTGCTATTGCTTGGTTTCTGCTGATTATCTTTCTGGAATAAACTGGTGTTTGGGGTTTTTTAGTTCCATTGGGATTTTGAAGCTAGCGTGGGATTATCCTCAAAGCAAACATTGCTGCTGTAGGAGCTACATGCTGAGGAAACAGAAGATAAAGATCAGCACTTCTCTTTCCATTTAGAGAGAGGGAAAGTAGGAGTCCTTAGCTTTCCCCATCTGGCTCTAGAGGCAGACCCAGAACCCAAAGAGATGGAATACCTGCTACAGGCTAAGGCAAAAGCTAGCTCTTACTAAATACAGCAGCTGATCTTTCTGTCTTGGGTATTCAGCCTACTGTGGCCATTTCATACAACAACACCTGAACTTGCCAATTATTCCTCTCATTTTTCAGTCTTGTCCAACAGTTTTTTTCTAATCACTTTTATTTAGCTATAAATGGGCCAAATTGGCAGAAACATTGGCATTACCAGGCTGTTAACCCTATCCAGGGAAAGAATGCAGTTGTGTGCCAGATCAGCTCTATTTTGAGGAGTGGGAAAAAGGTATGAAATTGCATTGCTATTTTCAAATTTATCGAATTTAAATTGGCCCCAAATACAGCAAGTTTTAGTCACAGCTGAACACACTTTGGTGCTGATGCAGAAATAAATAGATTTGATTTGCTGGCTCCTAATGATGGCTGCTTTTGCCACCATTGAATACACACCAGTGATACCCAACAAGGAAAACAGCTGCTATGTGGGTAAATGCTGGAATTCAAATCTAGCGGGCACCTTACCAATGTCCATGGAATTATTTAATTTCCAAAATTCTTGTTGATTTAACAGATTTCAATCATCTCTTAATTGTTATTCCTTTTGTATTTTCTTTTCTATTCTCTCTTTAACCATTTCCAGAAACTACTGGCATGAAACAGGAGAGTTGAGAGAGTGGTATTTGTCATGACTTTAAAATCTTTGAGAACTGGAAAATATGATGTATGCAAATTGTATGTATACTGTAGCTTCACAGTAATGAAGATTTGCCTAGCTACTTCACCTTGTTCTTATTTTCTAAAAAGCAGTTTCAAAAGTAGGAATTATTTTGAATTAGTGGGGGTAAAACTGACACCCCCCCCCCCCCCCCCCCCACTGTGAAGAATTTAATTTTTCTGATGTTTCTAAACTGATAATCTAAGGTAACAAGGAGTTGGCACTGTGACTCAACAACTGCTTCAGGTGATCAAAGGCAACGTGCTGCAACCTTCCCTTTCTTACCAGCTGGTTCTGGCCTTTGTCTGCTGCAGGGTGAGCTGGATCAAGGAGTGACTGTGGGGAAATCAATCCCTTCTTTTACTCAGTTATCTGAATGGATTCACAGTGGGATCACATAGGTGAGGGAAGGGGCCTGGTGACTTCAAACTAAAATGGCTTAGAAAGGCACAGAACTGACCTGGGGAGCTGCTGCTTCCTGACTGCTGCCTGCACCCATTCCAAAGTAGCAAGGAGAGAGAAGTGAGTGGTGGGGATAGGCTTGAGGAACTGGAGTAATACAAATATGGAATAGAGCAGTGCACACCCTGCTGTCTGCCTGCACAGCCTGGAAATGCATCCTGTATGAGATACAGTGTACATTGGACTCATGGTAAATGTCACAATAGTAAATTTAGACTTAATAATTTATTACTGTTGCAGACAGTAACAGGAAACTTACAGAACCGTGAGTAAATCAAAGAGTACCCTGGAAAACTTGTCTGGCTGAGATCAGTGAGCAGGTTTCTCTGAGCTGTGAGCACTGGTGCAGCATTCTCAGCTGGTACCTCTGGTTGCTCTAGCAGAAGGATCTAGCAGGGGCACAGATGCTCTACTTGTCTTTTGCTGCAGGAGTGACTTCAGGAGAACATCTTGGAACAGTCTGTAACTACACTTTATTTCATCTGTGCACTGATGGATTTCTGTCTGTGAAAGAATTAACATGGCACTTTTTCTGCATGTTTGTTTTAAATGTAAAGAAAACATAGATTGTCATCGATTGTTTCATATGTGACCGTTTCCTAAAGTGGAGATGGAAAGGTGTACTTATGTTATAGACTATGGTTTCTGCTTTTGTTGGGTTTTTTCCCCAAGTCTTTGTAACAGCAGTGTAACGTGGTGAGTGGAGTGTCTTCTGTTTGTTTGCAGTTGGGCCCAAAGGCCGTGTTCTAAGTTATGAAATCAGAGAGGATCATCATAATTTAGCTAAGAAGAATTACAGGCGCTGGCGCTCTGCGTGGGAAATAGGACACACGGACGAGTGGCCAGATAACGTGGAGTTCATTCTGAAAGACATTTCAACAGCTGCTGCAGATCTGAAATCTGTAACACTTGATGCAGTGAGTGAATCCAAACAACTCCCCTGTTTGACACCTGTCTTTTCTCCATTAAGAAAACCTCTAGTGCTCACAGTCACAACGGGATTCCCATATCTAGTGTAACATGAGAAATAACAATCCAGGTCCTCATCAGTGAAAGAAACATTGTAATTTTTTTTGTCAGATACAAATGTTTTCAAGGTTTCAGTTACAGGTTGTCAAATGAAAGAGTGATAAAGCTGTACTGTAGAAATAACACCATTAATTACTGCTGTCTTGTAAGCAAATACCAACTTGCTTTCTTGTATCTCTGCAAAACTGATATTTTTCTGAGATACGTATTTCAAGCATTAAATTTCAGAAGAATACAGAACCTTATTTAATATGCAACTATGTGACCACTTTGCTATCAGCTATATATAGAATGCACAATGTACCTACACCATAATTTAGAGAATGCTGTGGCTTGCTCTCCTGTCCTGCTTCTTTGTATCCAGATTTCCTAAAAGGAGTTTTGCTGAGGAAAATAGGTTGATGTTAAGTGCTCTTCCCTCTAAAGCTGACAAACTACTTACAACTACTTACTAAATGCTTTAAACAAATAGCAATTTTTAAAATGGTGCAAGCAAAGAAATATAATACATAGCATAAAAATACCTTTTCAAAAATGTTTTAAGTAACAGTCCTGCAGGAAGGCTCAGATATTGCATATCCCATTGTTCTACAATCTGAATAGCTTCCTAGCAGAAGATGGATAAATTGCCAAAGACAAGAAGTATTTTTAATCTTGAAACTGACAGCAAGTTAGACATTGTGACCTTAATATGTTCTTTTTATACATTTGAGCAATCTTTTTTTTTTCACATGAGAAATAGGTATTCAAATGTGTTGGTAAATGTAGTCTTCTAAAAGTTTTTATTACTATCAGGGTTATGGGATTTAATTACTAGGAGGCTTAACTTCCTACAGACCTTAGCTGGTTAAATGCTACTTGCTGTTTTAGTAGAAATTCATTTGGAAGTAGAGACGACTTAATTTTGTTTAAGTGTGCATCTCAGGTTTTGAGAGGCAGTGATAAAACTGGTGGTGATTACATCCTACTGTTGTATGTATCTCTTTTCCATAACCTTTTTTCCCCCAGCACTGTTCTGTGTTACACTGGTAGATGTACATATGTTCTCCCAGGAACATTAATGTGTCTTTCTCTTGCAGGTAGTTCTGGACATGCTGAACCCTCAGTGTGCTCTGCCTGTCGTACACCCAAGCCTGAAGCAAGGTGGGGTGTGTGCTGTGTACTTGGCAAAGTAAGTATTTCTTTCTGGCACCTTTATTCAGGCATTACCTGGCCTCAGTACAAAACCAAGCATCTTCTGAAATATACATCCAGCAGTCATGAAATTATTAACAAAGTTGGGGTTTTTCCCCATGTAACTTTCTTTGGGAGTTGTACTCGTATAAATTACTCAGCCAAATCCTTTGGCATCTGCCTGGGGAATATTCTCATTCTGGTCAGTGAAGTTTGGCCTTTATGGCATCCTCAGAGTAACTGCACTGTTCTCCAATGAAATAGTCAGGTTGCTCCTTTACCCTAAAACTGAAGGACTCGTGTATCCTCAAAGGTAAAGAATGTGCCAAAGTCAGTAGAACTGAAATTTTGTGCTTTGGGTTTTCAAAATACTACTTGACCCTTTGCATTTCTTCAAAAGCATCACACAGGTTATTGACCTTTTAGCCAGAATACGGAGCTGCAAGCTTCCTTTTTTATGTGAAAGGATAATTGAGGTAACTCACAGGAGCTGGTCAGTACTCCCTGCTAACCTCAAGCATAACAAATCAAGCCAAGTGGTGGGAACTCAAGAAAATATTGAAGAACCACCTCAAAATGAATATGAAGAAGTCCATATTCAGGATGAAGCAGTTCTTAAGGAGAGCGAATACAATGGTAAGGACTTTACTGCTGATGAGATCCCCTATTACTGCACTTTGATAATCCAGTGTAGGAAGAGGCAGTGCTTTTACCTAGGTCAGCTGAGAACACCCTAGACCTAGGCAAGGACACCCTAGACCTTGTCAGGTTTAAAGAAGACTATTAATTGTTATTTAAGTTAAAATATCCTACTAAAAACCTGGGCTAAAAGAAAAAAAATGCAATCTGCAATAAATAATGACTGCCCTTGTACTACTGTTTTCAAATTTTTGATTTTTAAGAAAATTCAGTTCTTAATACTCGCCCCAAAGCTGCTTTAGAGGACCCTGATGGACTTGAGGATTCCTTAGGAGAAATAGTGGCCAGTGAGCTCTGTTTTGAAATTATGCTGTTCTGGCAAATCCAAAAATGCTACCATATATATATATATAAAATATTTATATGACAAATGTAAATATATATACAGTCTAGGTCTGCAAAATGCAAAGAGTTCTGAATATTCTGATAGGTGACAACAAAAAAAAGAAAACATATCAGGGAAAAATATTACATGTACATTGTCTACTCTAGGCTGCATGTAGGTCTTAAACTTGTGGGAACAAAATAAAAAGAAATGTCCTTCTCACAGGATCAGTCAGTGATGCTGCTGAAACAAACCACTCAGTGCCTTACATTGCCCGACCATCCCACTGGCAGGAAGCTCATTCAGGTGAGACACTTGGAAAAAGTTTATCATAAATATTTAGTGGTATTTTTATTTCAAAGAAACTTTTTTTTTTGGTACTAGCATTTGGTATTTTCCTATATCATGAAACCACAAAACTTATAATAATAAAATAATCATTGTGTATTGAAATACTAAAGTAGTAACTTTTGTTTTTTAATTAGCGTTCCTTACCAAGCTGAGAAAGTTTCGACCACTGCTTTCTTGATGCTGCTGCCTCCCTAGCTGCTAATTTGAATATTGTATCAGAATGAAATAAAACATAACAAAGTAGATGCTACATTTTGCAAGTTGTGTAACTTTTAAGCAATGACTGCTCTGATTTCTACCTGGCATCAAGTTTGAAACACCAACTGTTATCCCACTATGTAAAGGGAAAAATTTGAAGTGAATCATCACGTCTGGTGTTGTGATGCAGCCCAGATTGTTCTGCAAATCACAGAATCTGTTTCTGTCTCATCAGGTGCATTTCATTCTCCATTGCTTGTAAACCAGTCCATAGACTTATCTCGATCCAGGGTGCTACATGGTTGCCTTTTGCTGGACAGCCTCAGACAGTCTACCAGAAATAAGGAGAAAAAAAATTTTAGTAAGAAAATAAGGGATCAAAGGCTCTCCTTTGAAATGAATACTTTGCTGGCTTCCAAGTATAGGTTTCTTTAAGAACTAAGTTCTTAAAGCATAACTTCAAGAGATACTGAAATTCACTGGATGTGTTCACTTGATAAAGCTCTGCTTATTTCAACATCAAAACAGTTGTTGACAGGCACAGCTTTGGTTCCCTTCCAGCACTCATGCTGTAAGTTGCCTGCTTATTTGTGAATGTCACTTCATATAAAGTATTCTCAAATGGTTGGAGGAAACACAATTTTTTCTGGCCCTTGTCAGAGATGAGAAGCCAGATCTCTCAAGTAAAAACAGACTTGAAGTCATTTTGGGTCTTCCCTGAGTGGTGATGTTTAACACATTAAATTATTAAGTTATGTTTTGTAAACACTGACTTGCTTTATATCTCAGGAAATATTCAAATTACCATTTTTTCCAAGTTGAGAATCATGTTTGTACTAAAGCTGTCAAAAACAGTAACAATCTTACTGTAAGAGTGAAAATTTGGATATTAATGAGAACACATGCAAATAAAATATACAGAGCTATAAATAACTACCTCTGTATTAGATAAGTATGCTAGGAACTCTGCACTAGTTAATTACAGGAGAGTGTCTTTGCAGAGCTGAGGCCTTATCCAGATGCCTGAGGAAGTTTACATCTCAAGTGTGTTTAACTTCTAATAATAAATTTAATAATGGGTTTGCCCCACAGCTGCTGTATGTAACAGAGGCCCCTAATGCAAAGGCTGAGGATGCTAGTGTGAGTAGATTAATGGGCAGAGATTCAATTATGTAAACAATTCTTGCAATAAGCCCTTGTTTTCTACTCATACCCCAGTATTAAAACAGTCTTGTATAAATTGTCAACAAATCAGATACTTAGAGGAAAATGGAAAATGTGATTTAACCTATGTCCAAACCTATACCACAAATGAGCATCCTGCCCTTTCTCAAAACATGCTCTCAGCAAGAGCACTTTAACTCACTCTACACATACCAGTATTCTTATTGTTCCAGCCATAAAAAAATCATTTAAAACAGGACTCTCAATTTCATTTATAGTGCAAGAGTAGGAACAAATGCCTGACTAGACTGGAATGCACCCAAAATCTACCATAGTAGGTGAAAGTAACATGAAGAGACTCAATGTAAAGCAGTTGGTACTTCCAGGAAGTCAAGATACAATATGTGAAAATGAATCCATGAGGGTAAAAGTACAGTTCTGCCAAGGTGTGACAGGGAGGGACAGAGCAGTGACAGGGAGGGACAGAGCAGTCCCTGCAGCACTCTGAAGGGCAAGTATGGCCCCAGTTGCCTAAACTAATGGAAAATTATTCACAGTATTTTCCTATATCATGAAACCTAAACCATACCTTGGGCTTTATAAGAAGGAGAGTCGATGAACATTTTTTCAGTTGAAAAGGCATCCTTTGATTTCTGGGATGAGTGCAAGTCCATCATCTCCAAAGTGTCGGTGGAAGAGGAGGAGGATGACAATCCGAGCCGTACAAACCTGCCTTTCTTCCCGCAGAGCAGGCAGTCTGTGGGAGTAGCACTGGGGCCTCGGGGCAGCTGCACCTGCTCCTCGTAACTCCTCAGAGCTCCGCTGTGCTGCACGGAGCGCTCTCGCTGCCAGATGTAGTGTGTTGGAGCGATAGCCATCACCTGTGGGAACAGCCCTGGTGGCATCAGGAAGAGCAAACATAATGGGGAAATGCACAGCTAGAACTAGATCCAGTTAGGGTATGGCAGGGAATTAATGTAGCTGAAATGGGCATCTCTTATCTGTCCCACTGTCCTTAGGTAGGGGTAAGTAATCCTGATACCAGTCAGGTGTGGAAACATCCCAGCTTCCAGCCCTGTACGTTCACCTAAGTCATCACAAACAGCGGCTCGTGCTGGGCATGTTGGACACAGGATGGTCTCATGGGCCAGCTCCAAACAGTGTTCATCATCACTGAAATAACAATGGTGGGAAGCTGGCAGGGTACGCAAGGAAAAGCATCCTGCACTCGCCTTGTTCCTTGTGCTTTTCCCATAGCATCTAATCCCATCCCCAGAAATGGGCCTCTAGAGTAAATGAGAGATTTTCTTTTCCACCATCTGGAAGTAAACATTACGTACTTAGAGCATGACAAGGGTTTTTCCAGATACACACTTCACCTCAAAAGTGAGGAATCAATTTTTTCCTTATAAATTGTAAAGCACACAAAATTATTCCTAAAGTGGATGAAGTGAAACAAATTAAGGTAGATTTTAAATAAAAAAATATTTGCATGAAGCAGATACTAGTCAATAGAAACTTCATTTTAACAGTAGTGCAATATAAAATATTCTAGTTTACTTAAAAAACACCGTTTCAAACAATGTATTTTAAATGGAGAAGGAAAAAATATGGAGGATAAATGGACCATTACATTTTAGCAGCATCTTTTCTTTCCCATGGATTGTCTGTTTACTTTAGGGAAGGAACTGTACAGAGCTAAATTGCTAGCTGGTGTGACTTGTTGTGATTTCAGCATCTACAATATGAAATCTCCCTCCCTACCTCTTCACAGCAGCGTCTGCTTACAATAGCCCTGTAGTCAATTCTACTCCAAAGTTGATCTCTTAACTTTAAGAAATCAGGGAAGAGCTTTCTCCAGGCTTTGCCCAAAGCCCATGGGAAAATGTCATACTTTGCCTCTTCATTGTCTTCTTCAACTGTGTTTGCCAGATACCTTCAAATATATATATGTTTATGTTTGCAAATATTATTCAATCTTATACCACTATATTAGAATGATTTCTAACATAAAGTAACAGCTATGTTGCAGTGGTTCTTTTTTCTAGTATTGTGAGGAAAAAGCACTAACAAAATACAGCCTTCTCTCTGGAATACAGTATTTTCTTAGTTAGTTCCATATGCATCCTTTGGGTAAAAAAACCCAAGCTTTTATAAAAATTGTTTTACCCTTGAGTTTCCTAAATTAATAGATAAGCAAGAACTAACACATCCTGACATCCTTCTCCAAGCTGGCAAGAAACCCTTCAATAAAATGAACAGTTTCTGATTGATGCTTTAAATTCTTTAAATAAGGCTTAAAACTCTCCTGTGAAATCTTAAACTTTTCACTTTTTACTTTATGGATTTTAGCTATTCTTGGAAAATTACGTTGCCCATATTAAATTAGGAGCAAACAACTAAATACAGGTCTACCTTTAGTTATAAATGCAAAACTTAAATTACTTTTTAATGTCTCTGTTCTTCCCTTTGTTCATTATCTAGTTACTTTCAGTTTTATATTGTCTTCTCAGACAACAGGAAAATGTGAACTTCCTCTGGACCCACCTGGTGCTAAACTCCTGTAAATCACACTTGAAAAATTAGGGCTTTTAGTCTCCTGCCCAGTATTCTGTCTAGTCCCAGCCTCACCAGACTCTTTGTCCCCCTCTAATCCTTTCACTGTTCTGGCCTGGCTTTTTCCCCTTCAGTGGGGTCAGAGGGCGCCCTCCTCCAAGCTCTGTGGATGTCACCCACAGCACCAGTGCCAGTAGAAAGAGCAGCCACCTCTGCCCCTGCACTAGTGTGCAAATCAGAGCACCTGAGAAGCCATGGTACCAGAAGAGATGACCTGAGCACCATAACACTGTAAAAAAAAAAAAAATGCAGAATCCTCTGCAGGTATAGCCAAATAGAGAGGGTTATGTAGGCCTGGATTACTGATTCCACCATTGTTTCAAAGAATAGGCATTTTACAACTGTTCAAAAAAGTTCTTAGAAATTCTCTAGCAATGTTTTTACAGTTGATTTAGACATGTTGACAGAAACTTTAATAACAATTTACTCCTGAGATGCCATGGTGAAATGTTTTGCTACAAATGCCCTAAAGGCTGGCAAAGATGTGAAATAGGGTTTTATATGAGCACCTGTGAGCCACATACATGTTGCTTTGTATTGTCCTGAATATATTTCTTGTAATGCTTTAAAAAGCTCCCAGATTCAGTTTGGTAGGCAGAATGCCATTGTGTGTATCACTGGACCAATGCAAGCAACCCCTGTCTGCTGCTCAAGCTTGTTCCATCACAGGAAGAATAGTGACTTTGCACTGTTTATGTACAGTATGTAGATTTTCACAGAACCACAGAATGGTTTGGGTTGGAAGAGACAGCCCCCCTGCCACCCCCTAGATCAGGTTGTTTATATATTCCTCAAGCAAGTCTCATCACCTATTATAATTATCAGTGTCATAAAGAAATTTAATGCAAAGTTTATTCTAATAAAACCAGATAATTTTAACATACTTACAGAGCCACAAAGAAATTGATTCTGGTATGCTCACTTGGTGTGAAGTTAGCTCTCTTGAAATAAACGAAAGTCATTGCCAAGAGATACTGTTTTAAAATGTAAAATGAAGTATCAATGTGTTACTTAGATACGGTATTTCCTAAATCGATTCACACATCTTGCACCAAGATATTTTCATCATTTTTAACAATGAATTAAGTTTCTTGAAACTTCCACGTGAAACCATTAGAAAAAGATGATGTTCTGTATTTGAATTAAAGTATCAAGTAATTTAAGGGCAGATTTCTCACTCAATGAATGTTCTGTTAACTGAGAAGGAAATACACTTACCTTGTCTGCAATTTCACAGCAACAGTCCATCCAAAGGAAATCTTGGATTAGATCATCATCTGTAACAAGAGAAAGCTGTAGCATTTCAAGCACCAAAACTGTTTATGTCAGTGGGTATTTATAAATAAATAACAGATGGTCTTTCATTAAACCAAATGAAAGAAAAGAAGCTAGACTGGCCAGTAGGGAACAGAGAAACTGTTCCCTACTGCAGTAGGAGAGGTTCACGTATGAAAAAAGCTTACATGACAAAAGAAAACAAACTCTACCAGAAAGGGAAGGTGGAAAATCTGGTGACTGCATTTCATCCATTCTCAGTAACAGCAGGTGAAAGTGAAAAATAACCAGTATTTTTTTCTATTTGCATCATTTCTTCCTGCATTACATGCTTCCAGGTGATAGCACACCATTATTTCAGGGGAACTGCTGAGATCCTGCACCTTCATTACCTGGCAGCCTTTATAGGGTAATACTTGCTTATTTTTGGTCAGCGCTTCATTGTCCATGACCATGTGCTGTAATTACCAGCAGCTCTCTCTGATTCACTTCTGTATTTAAGGGTCAAATAAAAACCAGCTGTAATCTTCCACTATTACTTAATGTCTTTGCTAAATTAAATAAATACAAAACTTCATTTGAAAGAGACACAAATAAAGAAGAGATGCTCCAACTCCTTAGATCATTCCACTTCTTCCCCCAGAAGTTTATTCCCACAGTAAAGAACATGTTTAAGAGACAAGGAGTCCTTTTTTTAAGCCTTGTGTAAAACAAGATGCACATTGTTTTACATGTATTTGTTGAAATATAAGAGAAAATAGTAAGGAAAATTATCAAAAATTAAAAGTAGCAAACCACCTTGGTTTCATTTGTAATTTAAGAAAGATACATTTCATCAATTTGGTAGCCCTTGTATTTTTAACTTAAGCATTAAATATTTCTATACCAAACTATAACAATGAAACATTTTGATAAAGAATTGCCATTACTCTCAATATGAAAAGCACTCTCAAAACTCCTGAGCTCAGAAAACATTCTGTTCAGTCTATTCATTCATATCTCACATTATTAACCTACCAAATAATTTAAAGAAAGCTGTCATTTCCTGACGCTGAATAACTAGGCATGGTCCCTTTGGACATTTATATTTCTGACTAGGAACCCCTTTTTCACAATTTTCTTGATGGTCTTTAAAAGCAGGTCTCTTTAGTCTAGTAAGTTTTTTTTGCTGATGTGATCTGGATGCACTCGATTTTACATGAACAGTGACAGTGGGAGGTGTCTGACACACCAGATTATGTTTCATTTCGTTTAGCAAAGGTTCCTGTTAAAAAAATAAGAAGAAATTAACTACAAAATTAGTCAGTTTCAGCACTAGTACATTTCTTTCATTCACTTGAAATGTTTCAGTAGAACTTGTATGTCAGATGATGGAAAATTAATTTTATCAGTACTGATTATCTAAGTCTTGTGCCCTAAGACAGCCACGTAGAGTTCTTTGATTTAGTTCTAATTTTATAAAGCTTTATTTTTCCCCAGTAGAAGGAGCTTTCAATTTTGCTTTTTCCAATCAACTTTGGAAAATGGGAAAAGAGCCTTTCCAGGAAAAGCTGCTGTTTGTCAGATCCTTGTAGCTCCACACACTTCCTTAGATCTACCAAAAAACCTGTGTTCTTCCCCTCCAATTTGTGATTGTGTGTGGGTGTTTTTAAGGAATATTAATAGAACTAAGGCAGCGGAACTGTGATTGAGCCATGTTGATTGATTAAAATCAAGTCTTGAGCTCCTAATTGCCCTTGGGGATTAATCTTATCCCTCACGCTGGACCTACCCTGAAGGCACAGCCAAGGAAACAAACATACCTGTGGTGTTTGTAACCGCAAAATGTAAGGGGATACCAAACGGAGAGTGAGGAAGGGTATTTTTTGGCGGGATTAAACGTATTTACACCTTCAGGTCTCCCGGTAGGGGGCTGTCGGAGGCTGGCTCACCGCAGCCTACCTGGCTCCCCAGCTCTCGGGTGGCTGCCGCATGAGCACGGAAGGGCCCTGAGGCAAGGCCGCGCTCTCGGCTCCCGCTGCCACAGCCCAAAGCCGCCCCTGGCCGTGCCCGTCTCTGTCCCTCTCCGCCTCCCTCAGCCACCTCCCCTCACGCCTCCGCGCCTCGAGTGGCGCCTCTCGCAGCCAATCAACGTGCGCGGGCCACCGCTCCAGCCAATCGGACGGCGGGGCGCTCTCTCCTCCCGCCCCTCCTGTTGGCGCCCGGGCCGCGGCAGCCAATGGGAGCGGGGCACGGCGGGGGCGCTTCCTGCTCGCCCCGCCGCCAGATCAGGGCTGCCTGGGGGCTCTGAGCAGCACTGCACACCTTCCCTTCCCTTTCCCCCTTTCCCCTCCGTTTTAGAGTAGGCTTAGATGAGATGTTAGGGAGAAATTCTTCACTCTGGGAGTGGTGACAAGGCATAAGTTGCCCCGAGAAGCTGTGGATCCTCCATCCCTGGAAGTGTTCAAGGCCAGGCTGGATGAGGCTCTGAGTAACCTGGGATAGTGGGAGGTGTCCCACCCTGCCCGTGGCCGGGGGTTGGAACGAGGAGATCTTTCAGATCCCTTCCAACCCACATCATTCTGTGATTCTATGATTAAAACATCTCCCCAGACTGATAAACGTCTCCCCAGAAGAGATGAGACACGAAGGAGAAGGGATACCTGACTCTAAAGATCATTAAACAGAGGTGCAGGATACCCTGCTGCTACAGAGGCAATTAATGCAATTAGTCTAAGGCAGTCTATTGAAATGTAACAACAAGAATGAAAAAATCCCTTTGCTAATAAGATTCAGTGTGAAATCTTACTGTTGCCTTTTGTTAGAAGAGCTAAAGATTTATCCTGGGAAGATGGCAAGACATACATCTATTTTCACTGTTTCCCCCTGCGCAGGCCAATTAAAGTGTAAGTGGCCTCATTTGTTATGGTAATGAGGAGAGAGTCCTCTTTACACCTTCCTCATCTTCTATTAATAATTTGCTAAATTATTTACATACTCTGAATTAGAGTCAGGGAAAGATCATGCCAAGTTTCTGATCAGGGAGAGAGATAAGAAACATACCAAGTGGTAAATGTACCAACTAACAATATCTCTGTACGGAACAGACTGAAGGGTGGGGACAATACCAAATACATCAGCAGGACAAAAGTCTGTTTCTTTGAGATTCTCTCTTCTTGGACATATATTCACAGTGAGATACCTACATCAATTGTTCTCTTTTTTCTCTTTTTTTTTTTTCTCTTTTTTTTGTGCATATTACTTTTCGTCAAGGAATTCAAAGTACTCATCAATTAACTACTGTTCATTTGATAATTGTGAAAAACCAAGGAAGGGCAGGTTACAGAAACTTCCACATAACCATCTTAATCGTTAAAACCAGGAAAAAAAATCTTCTTTTTTATTCCCTATTGCAAAACATGAAGCTGCAATGATAATTGTGACATGCATACTTCCTTATTCTTTACACCTTTACATCAATAAAAAGTGACTTACAGTGTCAATCTTTACCCACACGGAGCTTCCTATAGCTCTCCAACCTCTGAAAGAATTTTTGGGCTGGTGGTTCTGCAACAAAATATTTAAAAGACTTCTTTTCTCACTCAAAAATCTGTCACAATCAAGTCATTGAACAGGTATTGTGACTCTTCCAGCAGTGTATTGTCCCCAGCCTGCCAGGACTCAGGTCCTGCTCTGGTTCAGGCCCGTTGCACAACATTGGATCAGAGTCTTGAGGAAACTGAACTTGTGAGAGGGAAGTGTCTGGGACTCTGCCTTTCTTCCCTTGCAGGACTCTGCAGCCAGAGGTAGGCCTGAGATGGGGATGACCCAAGGATTCAACTTCGGAGGCATGATGGAAAAGCATCGACATGGAAAGGCTGATCCCTGAACCCAGTGAGAACAAGGAAACAGAACTTTGCCTGACTCTATAATCGAATCAACTGGTTCCCAACTTTGCTTTTTATTAACTACAATTTTTACAAGAAGGATGTTGAACAATTCATCCAAGAATATCGGGAAGAATGGATGGAGCTTCTGGACTCCCAAGTCGCTTTTGGACATCAGGGAGCGCTGTTTCACCACCAGCGATTTGAACAGAGACAAAGCAGCGTTTGTTACACGGGGTTTCATGCTGTACCTCGTTCCTAACCCTTCCTGTAGGTGTCATTAAATTAGTTTAGCCACTCTTCATCTCTGTATGTAATCACATTTTGAAATTACATTTTTGATATATATACATTTTTAAATATATATCTTCTTATATAATTTCATATAATAATATATAAATTCATACATCATTCTTATATAAATATGTGATTTGTATAATATTTATATTATATACATATATTTGTATATGATATAAATATATTTACATAGAATATATATTATATATTTCTATATTATATATGTATAATATATTTGTATTATATGCATTTCTATAATATTTATATGAATAAAATTAGTAAGACCTGGGATTCTTATAAAATCTTATTTCTGGAAAAAGCAAAAAATAATTTGATATACACACTGAAATTCCGTTATGATATATATAGTTATATAGCTATCCAGAATTTGATCCAAAAAGGCAGCTGCAGAGAAGTTTGATTCCTTTAAATGAAAAAAGGACTTAAAGTTTTTTCAGTGAATGAGTTGTTTACAGATAGATCAGGAAGCATCACTGAGGAAAAACACAGGGATAGTATTTTTATAAATTACATTTAGGATATAGATACTTTTTTTCAGATTTTGATATTTTTGAGATGTCTTTGGCCTCTGATATCCTTTTCAGTGAACTTTTTTTTTTTTTTTTTTTGCCTAAGAAGGATAATACAGGTAAAACACCTGGTATTTCTTTTCAAACAAAATCATGAAGAACCACCACTGATTCTTGTAAATACAGATGACTATCCCAAATAAAATATGTATTTTTCAGTTAGAGACCTTTCCTCCTTCCTGCAGAGTGCAAAATAGGAAAAAAACCTCTCTTCCCTGTAGAGATGACTGGTGATCCTGCTGGGGGAACCTGCCTGGCCTCTCTGTCAAACACATTCTAAAGGAAATGCCCATGGATTGAGAGCTCCATTCCCAAAGACCCATTGTGAAACTGAAGCACACATCTAAAAAAGCAAACTTTGGACATGAGGTTAATTCTTTCAGAGTAAAGGGTGTAGCAAGTCACAGGATTAAAGCAAAGCAGAACAGATGAACCACCTGAACCCACATCTGTCACCAGAAACCTGTTTTATAAGTGGGAAGAGAGACAAAGGATTTAGATGAGTTGTGAGAAACAAATTTTTAGGGCATCAAGGGGCCTGGACCAAGACTAAGCATAACAGACTGAACACAGTTTGCCAGTTTGCTACTGGAGCAAGTAAGCAAGGATACTGGAAAGGTGCCTTGCAGTTAAATCCTCATTTTTGACAAAGTTACAATATGATTAAAATTAAAAATAGTTCAGTGCCACTTAAGTATATGTCACTGATGGATGAATGGGTAGGGAAATTTTTTCCAGCTTTGTTTACTTGAAAAGAACATCTGAGCATACAGCAGTGTTGTCTAATATTTAAGTACCAAAACAGCTGTAGTTATTCTCAGCTACTGAGAAATTCAGGAGCAGCTCTAAGGAAAAAATGATTTGGAAATTATGCAGTGCACAAGGAGAGTAGTGACTAGGCTAATAGAGCAAGTGGTAAAGGAAAGTGGAGGCTGCCAGCAAACACAGTGCATGTTTAAACATGCTGCTCCTGCATACTTCAAAACAGCCAAGCACTCTGCAGCAACAAATCTCCATAAATCTCCAGGGACATAAGTTTGAACTTGTTCATTCCTACTGTAAATAGACTGATACATCCTGTATGAACTTAACTAATTCCAAGCAGACAGGGGAAGCCTTTAAGATTTATTTTTAAGGATTGGCATCTGTCTGCTGGTTGTAAATGAAACAAAGTAGTCTTATCTGAAGAGTTCCAATTTCTCTGTAAAACTAAACAGATGATATAGACTACATTAGGTCTTCACCATCATGTCACAAAAGATGAATGATACCTCTCAACATCAGTAACTCAAAACTAGCTGCACATATTTTACATTACAAGGAAAGGAGGTGACTTGCAGTGATTTCCTTTAAGTGTTTCTGAACCTTCTGACATCATCCATCATATTCTAAGTCTTTTTTAGCCACTGAAGATTGCATTTTGGATTTGCAAGTATTTAATAACCATGGCTATATTTGTCACCCATGCTGTTTCTTCATGCTGAATTGTGCAAAGAGCCTTAATACACAGGACTCCTCTCTACCTCCATGGCCCTGGAGCCATTTGTTCCAGATGCCAAGAGCAGGAGGCTTCCTGAGAGGCAGGTGCAGGAGCAAGGAGCGCATGGAGACAGGTGCAGGAGCAAGGAGCAGGTGTGTGCAGCTGTGCCCAGGGCACTGCCCATGTGCATGCGCAGAGGGGCTGGGTTGCTTACATTCACACTGCAAAATGGGAACTTTCCACCCCTTCCTTTACTCCTCTTTCCTCCCAGAAACAACTAACAAACACCAGACTTCGGAAATCTCCCTGCTGAAAAGGTAGCTGGACAGAGAAAGTTTCAAGAATTTGACTTAAGAAATCTTTTTTCTAAAATGGCGTTAGCTAAAAAAGTGTTTCATTCCATCTGGAAATTAACAAAAATGTTTTGCCTCGCTGATGTAATGTGTAGGTACACATTAATACACTAAACTACAAAACATCCAAGGAACCTATTATCCAGGAAATATATCTTATGTTATTATCTATGGACATCAAAAGTAGAAAAACATTGCTGCCTTCAAAATAACATCCTAATCCTTTTCCTGAAGGCAGGTTTCCTAAATAATAGCTGTTTGAATGGCTAAAGAATAGGTGGGAACGTTCAAAGGTTTAGCTAGCTGGCTTATGATTCTATAACTGGGCAAAATGTGTAAATTTCATCTAATCTTTCTCATCTTGTTTTCCAGTTTCAAAGTTTACTGGTCACATAGGTCACGAACTCTTTCAAACTTAGTATCTATTTATTCTCTGTTCTTATATTGTTGAACACAAAATGAATCTTTGTCTATGACTACACCCCCTATAATGTGAAACAATAGTGCTGATTAAGACAGGACAATTTTTCTGTTGTCAAGAGCTGTATTTGCATGGCACGGCATTCAGAAGACTCACCCCATGAAAGTATCAAAATCAAAAGTAGTTTAGCTGTAGATTTGAAGCAAGAGGAAATTGTTTTCATAGGCAAATAATGTGGCTCCCATGCTCTTGCACTGCTAGGAAAGGAGCAGCATCAAGTTCAGTAGTGGGAAGGCAGAACTTCAAGGACAGCCCTTTAGAGACTAAAACCAGCCAAGTTAAAATGTGACGTAGAAAAAGTCCAGGATTTGCTTTTTTTTTAACTCCCATCCAATGGTCCAGGCTCCACACAGTTAAATTAGAACTGCCACAGTTTGTTAAACATTGAATGCCCCTCCCAAGTAGAAATAGGGTCTATAATTACTCCACAACAGGTCAAAAAGCTTTCTTGTTTCACCAAGTTCAGTAATCACAGGTTGTAAAAGTTCTCTCACTCCAAGCTTGAAGCAATAAAGTGACTAGTACAAGGGCTGTAAATTAAAGTGCACAGAGAAACAGATGAACTTTGGTAACAGCTTTTGCTAACTGGAAAAATTAAGGGAAACTCATGTACTGTGAAAGTAGTCACAACACAAAAGCAATTTATTTCAGCAAGGGACAAAAAAAAAAGCAAAACACTAATGGCGTGCCCAGCTCTTTGAGCCCCACTCTCTGCTCTCCATTGTGCTGGTGCTTATGGGATGAGATTTTCTGCCCAGCTCATGGGTGTATTTATTCACCTTTGCTTGGGGTATGACTGTGCACACAAATTAGAGTGAGGCAAGAGTGGGTGGGGATTTACAGCATGTTAACTGCTCCCTGGAAACTGCCTGCTGTGTGCATGCTGTGACCCTGTTTCCATTGAGGAGTACATGGCTTCTGCTCCCTGCCAGGTACAGTCCTGTCTGTGGGCTCTTAGTGGGCATTACCTGACAAACTGTAAGTCCATGCCCTCACTAGCCCCATGGCAACCTGCACAAGCCCAGCACAAGCAAAGGCAGTGGCAGGCAGGTTTTATGACAGCAGTACTCAATGTGCCTTCTGATAACACCACCCTGAGGGACAGGACAACTGTCTGTGTAAACATCTGCTTCAGTTCTGCCTACAGCCCACAGATGCTGTCACACAACAAAGCATGGTAAAAACTGCTTGGGACCTTCTCAGTTCTCAATAAGTGTTTTGGCAAAGTTTCATCTCTATCTTCTTTCACAGAGAATACCTAAAGAGGGGGGGGAAATAAAGTATCTTAGAGGCCAAAACTGAAATAATTTTAATGTAAACAGAGCTTCTTTTACTACAGCTTGTGATCTGATGTTTTCCCCTAAGCCCTTACCAAAAACTACAAACTTGAGGAATTGGACACAGTATGAAATTACAAGGTTTGCCTCAGTGCTGTGCAGTAGTCTGGGTGAGGAGTTAATACAATTTTTACCTCTAATGCTGTTTATTTTAAGCCGTTTTGAATGCTGACAAAAGATGTTCTAAAAATGCTGTCAGTATTAGAGCCATGGAAATGCATTTTCAGGTACTTAAAGATGAGGGTGACAAACCTGTTACTGGCCCCACCCTCTGGAGTTAAGACTAAGCCCTGGCAGAGAGGTGAGGATGCCACAACGTATCAGACAGGTTGGTTTCTACAATCCTCAAAGACACAAATAGAACATACATTAATTGCATGAGCATTTCTCTCCTGTGGCTACACCCTGTCTAGTTTTGTGAACCTCTGAACCAACAGCCCTGTCCCTCTTAGTAGCTACTCTTACTTTCGAAGGTCTTCAACCTGGTAGAGACCCAAGCTGTGGGGTTCTGGAGCTGAGGACAGCTTTGTCAGGGTTGTCACTGCCTCTGAACTCATTTCCATCTTCAGTGTGCATGACAGTCTTGTCAAATTGGACAAACACTGTGTTATCATTAAAAAAATAAGTCATGATCTAGAAACAGACCAAAAAGACCCAAACATGTAAAACAGCTTCTTTTTTTCTGTTTTTGTTTGTTTGTTTTTGTTTTAGTTGTGGGGTGGTTTTTTTGGGTTTTTTGTTTCCTGTTGTTGTTGGTTTTTTTTATGGTGTTTGGAAGTAGTTAAACAGTCTAACAGAAAGGCATGACTGTCATTAATTTTTATTTTTCTTGGCTCTGTACTTGACCACCTCCATATGGACAAGACATTCAAGCTCTCCAGGACTCCAAATGTTCTCGTTATTCAAATCCATGTAACAAGACTTACCTGTTTACTAGTGGCTTTCAAACAGGCAGGAAAAATAAAATAGCAATAGAAGCACCAGTTTTATTACATCCTTTGAGCAGCAACATGTGTCAATTTGTGACAATATGGAATCTTCAGAAACACACAATGGACAAGGTACTGTACATAATTTCTCAATATTGTCCTCTTCCTACAGTTCAAGGTTTCATTCTATGCAGATGATGAAGTATGACCAAAAAAAAATGTTCAATGCAAACACTCTGAAGCTGTCCTAATAAAAAGTTCCTAAGCAAGTCTGTAATATAATGACATGTGTAGCAATGTCTGCTGTCCAAAATACCTGTTGGCACTTTTGAGCATCAGTGTTTCTGGTTGTTTCTACCTTTATCAGCCTTAACCAGTTAAAAGTCATGAATTTTCAAAAGCCATTAATTTTGTTAGAAAAAGAATAACGAGACTATGCTTCACAATTTGGTGTCATACATGGCCTATTTTCTAGGGATGAGACTCTGGTTATCTTTGGGAGGGTACACCCAAAACCAATCAGGTTTGCAGCCTCTGAAGAATCTCAGACCCGATTGCCAAACACCCCAGTGGCATTGATCACGCTCTGACCACTCATCTCTGTGATCTGCTGATCACAGTGCATGTCACAGCCCCACCTTGCATGTTTCCTGATGCTTCAGGAGTGACTCACACGTCCTATTGACTTTCCCTGAAAGGAGATTCTGTCGCTTTTCTGTGCCTGCAGAGTTTCACAAAGCCCACTTACCTAATTTCTAGTGAAGACCTGGAAATGACCTCACCTCATAGCCCAGTATCACGCTAATTCTTACTGGCTTCAGAAAGAGCTGGATTTATTTCCTTGGATCTGATTCAAAATTCACTCAAGTCAATAGAAAGTCTCCCCCTGGAGTCAATGCCTCGAGTATTTTAGTGAACTAATACTTGATTCTCCAAACAGATCAGGATCCAATGTAAATTACAGAGCAAAAGTAGAAAAATACAGATCACTTGAGTTTTCCTAATGTAAGCTTACATACTTTGTGTATGTAGAGTTTAGTGACCAAAATATTTTTCTTTTTGTTATAAAGTAGAGCCAGTATAGTGCTCATAGCATTTAAATTATCATTTGTCTGAGCTGTAATTATGCTTTAGTAAGAGTAAACCACAATGAGCCTACACTGCACTGCCTAATCAGCAGTCAGCTATTTGATAAGAGGAGGTATCTCCAATAGTTGATAAAATTATCCTGTTTATAACCAATATGCAAGGCCTTACCTTTAGAGCTGTGTGCTGAGGAAAGCTAATATAGAATAGTCATTGAATGTGGTCACGTATTTCAGCACAAAGAGGTACAAGCAGCACAAAAGGTACAAAAATGTCACTGCCTCCCAACCCCCCCAAACACAAGATACCTGTGTAATAAACTTCAACACTCAGGCCCTTGTACCTGTTTAGCCTCATGTCTGCTCCAGTGACTTTGATTCCACTGAGAAGCTGCCCTCAAAATAACCTGGAAAGAGGGTAAGATGAATTCTGCTGTGAAAGGTCCCTCATTTCCTTTGCCTTGCTGGTGAGTGACCTCATGTAGAGCAATTCTCCTTCAAAAATACTGAGCAACATTTAAACAAGCATTTCTTCACATCTGGAAATCTGGCAAGACCACAAAGTAGCAAGGTCCTTATCAGCCCCTGCAAACTGGAGCCAAATTAAATGTTATACTACAAAAATCTGCATGATGCCCCTATGTTTGTAGCAGAGTTACCAAAGTACTTTCTACAGGTGCTAACTCACATTTTGCTACATGTCACAGCATAACAGTGCCAAAACACACTGTGAGAGGCTCTAGTCCATACAAATACTCTAAGACCATTCAGCCCCTAGATACTAAAGGTTGTAGCTACTTTCTGATAAAAAAATTGCCTATGTGGTATTTGAAGGTGCTTGTAGAAAGAAGGAGGGCAACTTTCAGTAGTAGTCACTCCAAGATTTCAAAACTGCTTAGATTTGTAAAACTAGGCACAGAACAAGGATCAGGAGAAGAAAGAGAACTAGCTGTACCCAGCCTGGTCTGTTCCTCAACATTTACGTATTAAAAAAATAAATTAAATAAAGGCAAAAGCCTATCATAAAGTTTATTGGTCCCTTTTATCAAGGCTTACGTAGGTCAGCTTGACAATTCCATAATGACAAGACAGCTCTTCTCATCTTGAAAAAAGCAGTACTTTAACATGAAGTAAGAGGTTTATAGTAAGGCAGGTATTTCTGAGCTTATTGATCCTACTCATCTTTCTGGAAAATGCCATCACTTGACGAAAGCCATACAAGAAGTCCATATCTGAGACTTTAGTCTTGCCAAGTTTTCATATTGCTAGGCCAAGCTTTCCTTTTGAGTCTTTGACAAGCGTTTCGGAAGAATGTACTTATCATCAACCAGAAACCACAGAAAACCACAAAAAGAATCAAGACAAATGCTGCAAAACTCTGATTTGGGCTGCACCAGGAGCAAATCCAAAGAGCAAAACCATACTCCTTTAACTTGGACCCATCTGAGACAGCAGCAGGGCACTGGAGACAAAAACAGCACACAAAAGCAGGTACAACACAAACACAGCTGCGCACAGAGACAAAAACACCAAGATAGCTCACCGGCAGTTTCACTTCAGTCACACAAAGTTTTCAAACAAGTTTCACTTACTGACATCTCCACATGCAAAAGCAGAAACATATTTTTATTGTACAGTGAACTGGTAGGAGGAAGCTTCAAGTCTTTGGGCAGGATGTCATTCTGGTTTTTTCCTGTACTAAAATAACTTGTTTTTCTAGGGTGCTAACGTATCTATCTTTTAGAAAGATCTATGCATATTTTTAACTGAATAAATAAACTCAAGGCTCATAAAGCATTTCCAGTGTACCATACCTATCTTTTTTCTTCCATTTTGACATTGCTTTTACACTTTGGAAAGCCATCTTAAAGCCTGCAGCCGGCTTTCCCGTGCTTCCTCCTCGGCAACCTGGCTGGGCTCTGGCACTACCTCCCATGTTGTAGGTTCCCACAAAGCTGCGCTGCTCAGAGACAAAGCACTCAGGACTGCTTTCCCCCGAGCGAGGAAATGAGGATACTACAGTACCAGGAGCGAATCTTCAGAGCAACCTTGAGGTAGAGACATCTACTATGTATTCCAGAAAGGAATCAAAACCGAAAATAAAAACTAAACGCACGATCAGTGAAGAACCTTACAAAAGTGTTCATTCTATATAGATAAGCGTTTTTTGTTTTTTAATTTACTGAGGGATTATCAGAATTTATGTCAAGCACGGAGTATTTCACACGGCCCCCTGGATGCGAACAAAGCTCACTATAAAGTGCGAGCATTCCCTGCGAGTATTCCCTGCCCCTATATATGTCTGCTCTCAGCTCGCCGAGAGGGGAGTGGAAACACCCCCGCCGGTCCCGAGGGAAGAGCCCGGGGCCACCAGGCCAGGGCAGAGACCTGGGGACCGCCCCGAGGCTCCGAAGGCCAGCGGCGGGCGCGGGAAGCCCCGAGCCGGGAGGGCCGCGGGCCCCGCTCCCCTGCCCGTGTGTCACAGGACAAACACACCCGGGAGCTCCCGAGGGTGAGTAACACTTTCCCTGGGCGGTGGGGGCCGCTATCCCCCGGCTCCTCGCCACCCCTCCGCCCAGGCGGGGCGGTTTCAGAGCCCGGGTACGGAGCGGGCACGGCCGCTCCCCCATCCCTCCCGCAGGAGAGGCGCTGCTGAGGCCGGGAGCGGGTCCCGCCCTGCCCATCCAGTTTCGCCCAGGTGCGGCGGGAGGAGGGGGCGGCGGTGGTTTAAGAGCGCGCCCGGCGGGCCCGGGGGAGGAGCCGCTGCCGCCGCCGCTCCCCCCGCGCGTCCTCCCAGGTGTAACCGGAGCCGGGAGGGCGCGGCGCAGCCACCACCAGCACCTGCGGAACCTGTCGGGCGGCTCACAGCGCTCCGCCGCCGCTCCGCGCACACCGCTCCCGCTCTGCCCGCGTCCCCGAGCACCTTCCCCGGCCTCCCCGCCGCCCGCCCCAGCCATGAAGCCGCTCTGCGGGGCCGTGCTGCTGCTGCTGCTGCTCTGCCTTGCCGCCACCGTCCGGAGCTGTGAGTGCCCGCACCCGTCCGTCCGCTCCACACCCCGCTCCTGAGGGAGCTCCCCGCCCCGGGACCCCCTCCCGGCCCCGCTGTCGGTAGGGCCGCTGGGCGCCCTGTGCCCCGAACGGCGACACCATTCCCCCTTAGCGGGCAGGAGCGCCCGGCCCCCATAGCGCCCCTTTGTCCGCGCCCCGAGGGGAGCCCCGGCGCTCGGGAAGGGAGGGAGGGAGGCCGGGGGGACGCGGGCGGTGCGGGCACGCCACGCCCGGCCGGCCCGGGGCGGCTTTGTCCTGCCGTGGGGTGGCGGTGCCCGCTCACGGCCGCGCTTCCCTCGCAGCGTGCGTGTGCGAGAAGAACAAGCGCGTCACCGACTGCAGGGTGGACGGCAGCGGCCGATGTCTCTGCCAAGCCATCGGCTCCGGAGCCACCGTGGACTGCTCCACCCGTGAGTAAAAGGGCACGGCAGGGTGGGTGGCATGGAAGCGAGCCCGCGGAACGCCGGGGAATTTGTGGGAATGACCGCTGAGGTCCCAGCAAACAATGGAGACAAGGAAGGAGTTCTTCTTCCTGGTCTCCCAGATCAACTAGTGTTGGAAGAGAAGCGATCAGGGTTTCTCTGCTTGTACTGATGTAGGCTCACGTCTCCTCCTCAGTATTTGTTCTCCAGTGGCAAGAATTTCTTGGAAGATGAACGTTTAGCTTGCTTACAAGCGCATTTCCTCACTTTTCCTACAAATCTAGAGGGGACAGAGCCTTGTGACAAGACCTCACTGTGGGCTTAATCTCAGCCGTGAGGAATGAAAAGTGTAAATCCTAAGGCTGGCCTTGTTGGCCTTTGCCTTGAGAGGCTGCCATACCCCAGTTGTATTGATTTTATGCACCACCTACACATTAGCCATCTGCTCTTCCGTGCAATGGCTTCGAATCTGGTTGTCGCTGATGTAACCTGGTGTTTGTACGGACTCGGGGCTCTGGTTTGGACATGCGTGCTCTGCCGCTGCATAACGCGACTTTCTGGTTATTTTTAGTGACTTCAAAATGCCTGCTGATGAAAGCAGAAGTGATGGGCTCCAAGTCGGGTCGTCGTGAGAAACCAAAAGATGCGTTTGAAGATACCGATGGTCTCTATGATCCCGAGTGTGAAAACACGGGCGCTTTCAAGGCGAAGCAGTGCAATGGAACCACCTGTTGGTGTGTGAATACAGCTGGAGTTAGGAGAACTGACAAACACGATGCAGACTTGAAGTGCAGTGAATTAGTCAGAACGATGTAAGTGTTTCAACAGGGTGTGCTGTGACACGAAAACATTCCTGTGTGAGGCTCTGCCTTGTGTGAATGATGCACTGGGCTGAATGAAGATGGAGCAATTAACACTTGGTTACTTGGCTGGGGTGTTTTTCCTTCAGAAACAAGGAGATGTTGAGTGGGGTTGGAAGAGACTTTGCTTGTCTTGGTTTTGTCTCATTGTTCAGGTTTTTTAGCCCGAGGTAAGTTTTTTTGTTGTGTTTTATATGCATGTACGTCAAGAATATTCATTGTACTTCAGGTGGATCATCATTGAAATGAAACATGCTGAGAGAAATGCTCCTCTGAATGCTGAATCATTAAAGAAGTAAGTGATGATCGTAAAATGTTACGGTAGTGTATGTATGTTCCAGTAGATATCTAGTGTATTTCTAAATAGTTGCTATAAGCAGTGACAGACCTGTGAACTCACTTGTAAGACATTTTAGAAGCAAGCTGCAGATTCTTCATAGAATTGCTTTAATTTGTTTTGGAAACAAATTAACTGCTAAAGAGATTGTTTTCCGTTTAAAATTGATTGCTAGTTTTTTCTCTCCTCAAATCAATATACTAAAAGAAATGGAAGGTAATGGGTGAAACTGATCAGAAAGCAAACTGACAAAAATGGCAGAATGACTACATAGAAGCAGCAGGAGGAAAAGGAGAGTTTAGCCTTTTTTTCTTTTTTTTTTCATTTTGTTAAAACCCCACTTGTAGCTATTGAATTGCCTCCTTTCCAAATCAAAAGCTGCTGCCCTCTAGCTCTTGTTCTGAGCTTTTCAAACTGTAAAGCTCTTTTGTCTAACACAGGTGTTAGTTTTACAGCAAGTGCATCTTCACTGTGACGAGTTATTGAACTCTAGTATGAGGAGAGTGCACTGGGTTTGGTTGGGGCAGAGTTAATTCTTTTGGTAGCAGCTGGTGTGGTGCTGTGTTTTAGACCAAAATGGTGTTGATGAATTCAGTGCTTTAGCTGCTGCTGAACAGCACTTATATAATGCCAAGGCCTTCTCAGACTCTCACTCTGCTGCCCCAGTGAGTAGGGTGGGGATGGGCAAGAGGCTGGGAGGGGGACAGGCTGACCTGAATTGACTGAACAGCTAGCCTATATTGTATAATGCTGCGTTCAGCAATAAATCCGGGGGAAAGTCTTTTCCCAAGTAGCCACTGCTCAGAGGCTGGCTGGACATTGATCTGTCAGTGATGACTGATTGCTTTTACATCACTTGAGGTTTTGTACTTCCCCCACCCAGCCCTTTCACTTCCCAGACTGTCTTTATTTTAAACGATGAGGGTTGTTTTGTTTTTTGGTTTTTTAACCCTTGCTTTTGCCCTTCTGATTCTTTTCCTGATCCTGCTAGGGGGAAGTGAGTGAAAGACTAGGTGAAGGGTTTAGATGCTAGCTGAGCTCCACCCACCACAGAGACTGCAGAAGGAAACAATTAAAAGTCTTCTCTACTTGTCAAATGATATATGTGAAAAAATACTGGTTTTACAGCCATGACTTTGGTGTCCTTGCAGGTTTTTCATGGACACCATTACCAGTCGTTACCAGCTGAACAGCCGCTACATAACCAATGTTCTGGTAAGGGGCACAGAGAGTTTAGTAAAGTAGTAGAACTTCATTTTGTTGTAACTTCAAAAACTCGTGTTTGACTAATGCAATACAGCATGAGTTCTAGTAGAAGCTCTCAAAATGGCAAGCAGTTAGCAAATAGCTGTATCTGAACAGAAATGCTGAGAAATGACACTGCTCTCCTTAGTCCGTAGATAACTCCTTTGCTTCACTAGCAGTGGAATTTGAATCCTACTGTAAACAGTTGGCTTGAGTTCAAGAACCATAAACTTTATCCAAGATGCAAGTTCACAAACTGGATCATAATGTTTTGGTGATTATTCAATAGCTGGATTTAAAGTACCTCTTTCTTAATGCCACACTATATTTTTTTTCCAGTATGAAAACCCTTACATTACTATTGATTTGAAGCAAAACGCCTCACAAAAATTAGATGGAGATGTGGATATAGCTGATGTGGCCTACTACTTTGAGAAAGATGTAAGTGTGTCGTGGGTCAAGTCTACCAGAGGCTGGGTTTGTGTCCTGCACTGCGCTCGGATGTGCTGGCTAAAGCCAGGAGAATTATTCCTGTGATGAGATAAATGCCTTACTACAGTGTGAATGAGCAAGTCTGTCTTTTCCTATCTGCTTTAGGTGAAAGGTCAGTCCATCTTTCATAATAATGCTGGGATAAATGTCAGCATTGACAACGAGCCGGTGAAGCTTGAGAAGACAGTGGTCTACTATGTTGATGAAAGAGCACCAGAGTTCTCCATGAAGTCCCTGACTCCCGGCGTCATTGCTGTCATTGTAGTGGTACTGGTAGCAATAGTGGCTGCAATTGTTGTCCTGGTGAGTTCTAGCAAAGCTGCCAAGTAGAATGGTGCTGGTAACAATTTGGGAAGTAACAGCACACATGTTTGGGTTCTGATGGAAAGTCTTCCTTTGTAAATTGGCTTGCTCTTTCAGACGTGGGAGGTGGGAAACTGGTGATGGGCACACTGTCACTGTTTCAGGTTACAGCTGAAGGGTGTCACCCGGAAAACAAGTACTGGGAACAATTCGCAGAGGTGAACAAAGTGCTTCCTGGTTTAAAGTAGTTGAGAGTGACAAACAACCTCGTTTGTTCCTACCTCACATTGGAAGGATAGGGAACAGGCAGCTCCGAGTTTGTGCTTTTCAAGTCAAAACCAGATAAAGTTACTTTTATACCAAGATTTAAAAAATATTGCATCCTTCTGTTACAGGTCCTGACAAGGAGGAGGAAAGGGAAGTACGTGAAAGCTGAGGTAATTAATTTCTGTTCGTGGTGTATGTGTGGAGAGGAGTTTGACCACAATCCAGAAACTTTTAAGTTTGCTATAGGTTAAAAACTGGCTTTGGGTGCCCCAGATGTGTTCAAGGAGACTGAAAGTATTTAAATTTTGCAGCTAATTTTCACCTCTATGTAGTTCTGCACTAGTTTCAAAGGCAGCTGGTGATCGGCTTTTCCCGGGGCTGAGGGGGTGGGGTTCGGTTTTTCTGCAAGTTCTATTTTACATATGTATAGCAAAGTGCTGTGCAATCCACAGGAAGTGCTGATAGTCTTGTTCTGTGACAAGACCTTTACTGAGGTATTTGCATGGATCTCACAGCTCCCATTGAGAAGCTGCTTCCCAATGGAATAGCAAATGGTGCTTCACCCAGGTGTGGAGCCTTTGGTGGAGGAATCCAAACAATGTTGTAGCAGCTAAACAGTATTGTCTGCTTCCTGCGTGTGCCCTAAGTAGTGCTTTTTTATCCTTTTTTTTTTTATCCTTTTTTTTTTTATCCTTTTTTTTTTATCCTTTTTTTTTTTTATCCTTTTTTTTTTATCCTTTTTTTTTTTATCCTTTTTTTTTTTTATCCTTTTTTTTTTTTATCCTTTTTTTTTTTATCCTTTTTTTTTTTTATCCTTTTTTTTTTTTATCCTTTTTTTTTTTTATCCGGTTTTTTTTATCCGGTTTTTTTTATCCGGTTTTTTTTATCCGGTTTTTTTTATCCTTTTTTTTTTTATCCTTTTTTTTTTATCCTTTTTTTTTTTATCCTTTTTTTCCGGGTTTTTTTTTTTCCTTTTTTGTTTTTTTTCCTTTTTTCCCCCCTTTTTTTTTTCATCTGGTGAGTTTGTCACGCGTGGTTCTGTTAGTGTTGCATCAAATCCATTTGCTAATGAAAATCTCGACTGTTAAGTCCCAATGACATTACTGAGTCTTAAAGTTTAGAAACAGCACAGATGTTGATGTCTCCTCTGCCTCCTCCCCTCCAGGTGAAGGAAATGAACGAAATGCATAGAGGGCTGAATGCTTAACTAAATCAACTGAAGGCAAACCAGACTACAAGAAAGAAGACAACAAAAACATTGGAGGCATGAATCTTAATTTCCTCCTGAAATGGAGGCAATTGTGCTCACTTAATGATTGTTAAAACTCTTTAACAGCCAAGACTGGTAACCATTCAACTACTTTTACTATTTGTTGAGAGTTAAATGCCCCATCTTACTCAAGTAAAACTTAACTATTGCTCCCTGATTTTATTTTTTTTATGATGATGAAACGAGTTGACAACTGCTGTTACTAGGGTTTTGGAGCATACATGCCTAAATGGTTATTTTACCCTTTTGGGAGATTTATTGAAAGTAATGATTTTGTAGCCACGTTGTAACAGGACTGTCTCCTGTGTAACTGAACGCAACCTTTTTATGGCAGTTTGTACATATTTGAAGTTGCTGTAACTTTTTTATGACTTGAATTAATAAAACTTTGAAACAGGCTTCTAATTCTTCCATGGTGAATGATAATCTGCTAAATTATCATGCTTACAAATTTGTAGTTTGATTCCTTAAAGCAAGGAACCTCACCATAGTTGAAAATATTCTAGAACTCCAATTAGCAATTTTTATTAGCCATCTAGTATCTCAATAGCATATTTTTTCTTAAAGCTGTGAAAAGTTTGCAACAAGAGTGAAATGATAATACACATTGTTGTATAAAAAAGTCAGCAGGCTGAGAATACAGTCATTTCAGGAATTCACAGACTGATCTTTCCGATGCTATGTAGGTATTGAAAAAAAGCCTCTACCCTAGGACATCTCTGGTGCAGGACTGGGGGTGGGCAGGCCTGGCGTCTGATGGTGGAGCTGGGGGAGAGCAGTTTTTACCCCATTTACTGTGATTTTGTCTGTGGCAAAGCTGTTGCACAGCAAGGAGCTGTTTCTGCTGTTATTCCTGTTCTCTGCCATAGCTGTGGACCAGATTTCCCTAGGCTCTCAGCCTCCCAGGACAGGAGAGCCTGCTCTGGCTGTCAGTGACCTGTGCCATGGATGTTGGCTAGCAATCCCTCCAGCAAATCTGATTTATAAAGGAAATGCTGTAACTCCTGTTGCCAAAGAAATAATGAGATGCAAGATAAGGAACTGAATGACAAACCTTGTTACTAATGTGGTGCCTGTTCTGACCCACCCTGGCTAAAACAGGAAAAGTAGGATAAGCTCCTGGGAGGATATTCTGTGTACTGTCCATGAAATGAAATGTGAAGCATGCCCCATCAGTGTGCCTGCTAGATACCACAGGGACCTTGCTGAACTGCTGGTGTCACCTCCACTGTCACAGCTCACCAGTGTCCCTTCTGCCCTTCAACCTCACATGCATGCATTGCTGTGGTGGAGATTGCCCAAAAATCCTGAAGAAGGGAATTTACTGGAATGTTTTGCAGCCTTTTCAGGCAGCTTTGTCAATAACTTCTGCAGGGCAGGCTCTCCCTCTGCTGATCTGTGCCATTCCCTTTCTCCCCAGGTATGCAGGCAATCTGCTGAGGTGTGATGAATTTTGTACAATTCTGTAAGCTGTTAACCAAATAAAGCCAAGTTTTCAGTAAGTTGGTCTTGTGGTGAGCTGTGTGTATTCCCCAATGCTTCAGTCTCCCATCTCCTCTACTTCCTTAAATGTCTGCAATATGGTATCCTCATCATTTCTTTCTTCTCCCCAGTATTCCAATGCCATTGTTCTCTCTCCTCCTCCCTCCCTCCCCATTTCTCACCAGGTTTCTGGCCTGTGGGATGGAAGGAGGTGTTGTGTGCTGTGGCTGGGCTGGAGCTGCACGTGTGCAGACTTGACTGGACAGGCTGGTCTGTGGCTGCTCTGTGGCCTGGACCTTGTCCCAGTTGGTTTGTTTGAACATCATCTTCTCCCTGCTTTTCCCACACTGCAGCGAGGCATTCAGACACTTTTCTTTTTTTTTTTTTTTACTTAGTGGAGCTTTTTGTGTCAGATATGAAGCTTAGTGCTGTATTATGGTCTTCTTCCTCATCAAATTTGCCTGAAAATAGCCAAGGGATTAGAAAACCAGAAAGTGTACAGAAATTCTTAAAAAATGCCAGAGTTCAACTAAATTCACAACTGAAATGACTGTACTGTTTCTAAACTCAGTTACTATGGTACTAGCATGGTGCTGCTCAGCTCTCAAAGTGGTGGTCAGTGATAGTTTTTTCATTAGTTTCCTGTTCTAAATAGTTTTATTGACATATTGGCCTTTGTGTTGTTCTATTTACTAAACGCTGCACTTTTCCAGCTGCATAGAAGTCTGTATAGGAAAAGGGTGAAGGGGGAAAATGCCTGAGAAATTGGTGTATTGGTATCCTGCAGCTTATTGTGTTTTATGTTTTTATACCAAAAGGAGACTAATGTGATGTAAGTCAAATGAAAAAAAAAGCCATTATCAGATTGTGTCAACTCTCCACATATGTATGTGATAGCTCTCGTATATAGAGCAATATTGCAAAAAATGATTGCTACTAAAAACTAATATGGTATTAAATGGTCTCAATTTTGATACTTGGATACTACTTTTAATACTATTGGAAGACATTCTGCAAAGTTAAAAAGAGTTTCCTGTAGAAGAAACAGACAAATAGAACTTAATAAAGGACTAGTAGTCTCTGCATCAATTTTTAACTAGGTAAATATTTTGATACTTCCATTTGCCTTATTCATTAACTTCCTTACGTGAAGAAGCATATTTTTAAGATCTAAAGTTCTACACAAAGTTGAGATGCCACGTTTCCTCTCTTTTCACATAATGCCAATTTTGAGAAAGCATGTGAAGGGCAGATTGAAGGTGTATTAAGACTGGATAAATTAGGGTTTTTTGTTACATAGAGGGGTAGACACAAACTGCAAGAAACCCTAGTAATAATACATATCTTAGTGCCTTTGTACAACATGGGAAAACAGTGTTTGTATAAGCAAGTGCAAATCTATTACTTCCTCATGAATATGCTAGCAAATATGTATTATTATTACTGCAGAGCAAAATTAAATACATGTTTATGTAAAGACAACAACAGACTTTTCAGAAGAGGGAATGCTAATAATATATTTGAGAAAGCATGACCAATAAAGTCTATACAACCTTATTCTAAGACCTGAGTAATGCCAAAGCACAATTTCCACAGCTAGAAAATGAAAGGTCAGTGTTGCATGTGTGGGGTCTGTTGACAGTACTGTACCCATTACCCTCCTGAACAGTCAGAGTAGTTTGGTAAGAGAAAAAACACTGTTTGTGAACCATGTTTATTTATATCCTCACCTACTGGACTTTGATCACCAGAATGCAGTGACTTTGGATGACATGAAATAGCCAGAAAAATATTCTAGGAAACTAAAAATGCTAGCAGCTCTGCTGCTCCAGCTTTACAAGTGCTACTTAGGGAATTCTAGCAGCTCCCAGGAGAGGCTGCAGTCTGGTCCAGGTCCATCCCAGGGCATGCAGGCAGTCAGGCACACTGCAGGGGTACCCGGTGTGTTGGGAGTAGTTGATCCCAAACCCAGAGATTTTTATGAACTTTGTAAAAATCCTTGTCTTAGCAGGGACATGCAAGGGCAGGCATGCACAAAAAGGAGGTGGTCTGTGATGGTGGAGGAAATGCTGACCAGTTTATAGTGTGTGAAAACCTCACACATGTAAGAAGTGATTTTCTTTTCCTCTACTATCCTCGAAACACACTGCAGAATTCTTACACTTGCCTGCCAAGTAGAGCATGGCTGTGCCAAATCTGAGTGAAAAAAGTAAACAAAAGAAAGTTAAAAGGTTCTCAACAAGGCAACAGCCATATTTTCTGTTTTCAAACTTAGGTTATCTAAATATTCTTATCCTGTTAGTGTTAAGTGTCTGCTGCAGGACGTGTGGCACACACAGATACACATCAGTCTGATACCAGATTCTCTGGTGACGTCCCCACCAGCTTGAAAGCATTAGAGCTGCCACTGATCACAGCTTATACCAATCAACCACTGGTGAAAAAGAATTTATTTTTTCTCTTTTTTTTCCCCTGTAAAGTGGTTAAAGGACATCCATTTTCCTAACTGAAAGCCAATTGTAACTTTCCTCTATATGCTACTTATGCTAAGAAGGTTTGTGGTGGTGTTCACAGGGGTCCCAGGACAAGGGAAGAGATGAGTATCTGACTCCATGTTTCAGAAGGCTGATTTATTATTTTATTATATATATATATATATTATATTAAAAGAAAATGATATATTAAAACTATACTAAAATAAGAGAAGAAAGGATTTCATCAGAAGGCTTGCAAGCAAAGGAAAAGAATGGAATGATAATAAAATCTTGTTACTGACCAGACAGTCTGAGACAGCTGGCCTGTGGTTGGTCATTGATTAGAAATAGCCACAGGTGACCAATCACAGATCCACCTGTTGCATTCCACAGCAGCAGATAATCATTGTTTACATTTTGTTTCTGCGGCCTCTCAGCTTCTCAGGAGAAAAATCCTAGCAAAAGGATTTTTCATGAAATATCATGGCTACAAAGGCTAAAAAAATTAATTCAGATCTAGATTAGCAGCAGTTTTCCAGCTGCCATGGCCATAACAATTACAGACATCTCATTCCCATCGCTGCTGATAAGCAAGGGGAAAAGCAGGGAGTGTTCTGGTGCAGTACAGGGAAATACAAGGTCCCGGCTCAGAGCTGAGCTGTGCGGAGCTGCCCAGGAAGAGCAATGACACACAGAAACCGCCAGGGGCTCCAGGGGAAGGTGATGGGTTGTGAGAGACGAAGTTTAAAATTGTCACAATTTTAAACTTTGAAAATTTAAAAAGGTTTATTAAACCTTAACAAAAATACAACAAAGGACTACATAAGAAAAAGCTGCAGCGCTGGGAACTGCCCCTCGTGGATACCATGTGGCCAATTCATCTTCAAGCTGGATGCTCAGTCTTTTATACCCCTGGGGGTTGTATCAGCCAGCCCTGGCCCCTCCCAAAGTCTGTCAGTCAGCTCTTCTTGGCCATTTATCGGTGGAGATTTCTTTCTTGTAACTTGATTGGAGACCAGATGTTGCCATGCTGCATCCCCTAAGCATCAAGCTTTTCTGTGAAAAATGCGCATTTTATGATTGGCTTTTCGCAAATATTAAAATGAATATTATATGTGCTGTGCTAGAAAGTAATGAATGCTATATTAATTCTCTTAAGTAGTGTGTTAAATATAGTTTTAGGTTATAACAAAATGTTAAAATATAATTTTTATGCTATATAGGATACTTTTTTTTTTCCTAAAGAAAGGACTTGCACTGAGATAGCAGCCACAGGACACCTAAATCTTTCATAGAAAGAGAATTTATTGCCCCATTATCAGAAGAAACTAAACACTCAGCCCTGAAGATGCCATTAGGATTCAGAGGAAGAAGCTGACACTGACCAGAGAGAATCCTGTGTTTGAATGGAATTTATGCATCATTTATGAGGTGTATGAATATGCAACAGGCTGTTGTTTTTAAGGGTTAATCCTCTGTTAACGTGGGTCCTTTTTCAGGCTTATTTTGCCCAGAAAGAGGTACCTGGACATCCGTAGCTCTTTGTCTCTATTGTCTCATACTGTTCTAATCCAAATTGTCCAAATTATTATTACCCTAGTTGTATTACTATTTTTATAACCATTTTATTACTATTAAACTTTTAAAATTTTAAAACAAGTGATTGGCATTTTTCACAATGTACAACCAGCCCATTGGCTGAGAAACCCTGAAACATGGAGCAATCACAGCTCAGCAGGCATTATTTCACTGCTTTTGAAGATGACAGTGAGGTCCCTGGAGTCCACCCCATCTCCAGATGTTTGTATGGGACACTCCTTTCCTCCCTGTCCAGTCTCCTGCCTTATCTGCAACCATCGGTGTGTGCAAAGACAAGATGTCCCAGCTACTCAGAATGCGTAATGTGGGCTGACCTGGTATCATCGATGCTTGGCAAGGCTGCCTGACACTGTGAGCACATTCCCAAGGCAAGGTACTTGCTAAATGACAGCTCTTGGGGGTGGATTTACCATGTGAGTATTGCTGCAAGGAAGCACTTTTGGTGGAGGGAAGGGTCCCACCAGACAGTTTCACTGCTTCTGAAAAGAAGGTTAGGAAAAGTATATTTATTATTTGAGCATGGTGACTACTACTGAAAATAAATACATTTGGCTTGCCAAATGTCATTTTTTAAATTGTTATGGAGATAAGAGGAAACTTTTGGGCTACTACAAAGCTGTCAAAACTCTAGAGACCTGCCTGTTTTGCTCCTTCCTTCCTAAGGCAATTTAAGGCAGATTGGACTTCTTCTTCACCACAAGAACCACCTGTGATCCTTCAGCAAATAGATTTACAGGAGGGGTTTGAAAGCCTTTGCTGGAAAAGCTGTGTTTCCTCAGCGGCACAGCACTGGATTTTGGGAGGGGAAGGCTGAAGTGTGGATGGGAAGCCAAGAGTGACAGCAGGCAGGAATGAGGTGAGGACACCAAAGCATTCCCTGAGGTGGAACAGGCAGCACATGGCAACACCTTCAGACCAGGCTGGCCCAGTAAAAAGCCAGTTTAGTGTGAAAACCTGATGTAGTTCTTAATTAGGCATCTGAGAGCCTTTTGGAAAAGCTACTATTGACACCAAGAAGTATTAAAGATGAGCACATTGATTCACTAATTGCAAAGAAGAGAGAAGCCAGGTGAGAAAATCTAGAAGCAGAGGTCCCAAAGCTGGAAACAGATGGGAGGGAGGGAGGAAGAAAGGAAGGATGGGAGATGAGTTTTGAAAAGCTGACTAACAAAGGGAAGAAATGAGAGAGAAAGCAATGGTGGGGAAAAAAGGGGATGTTCTCTACAAGTACACAAACCAGAACATCACATTTATTAAAAGAAATACTGAGGCAAATAGATGTGTTTTGTCTATAGGTGGTAGTGTGCAGGCAGCTGGATTGGGATACAAGAATTTGGGAATTGGGATACCATGGTCTCTGACTGGAAAGATGAAAAGTGGTGCAAGGTGAGAGGAGTTTCCAAGAACACTTGACTTAGCTGATGAAACATGGCATTTCCCATTATTCTTGGACAATAATCACCAAAAGAAAGATTGTCACCTATACTGTTTCTACTCCTTTGTGCCTTTACAGTACAGCTAAAACAGGCAAACAAAATAAAAAAGAAAAATGCTTAGGGCAGTGCCAAGAAAAGAGCATGAAAAATCAAAAACCTAAAGCATTCTGGGCATGAGGGCCACCTTGTAGCCAGAGCTCAGGATACCTCTGAGTGCCACAGGACAATCCCTGACCTTTCTGTGCCTGGCCTGGGTAACCCCTGAGTGTGAATGGGGGTCAAGCCTTGGGTTTTTTGTTCCTTGTGCTGCCTGGAGGGAGCAACCCCCCCTGGCAGGAGGGCAAGAGCTGCTGTCTGTCTCTTTGCTGGAGGGAGCACAGGGCCTCTCTGGACACCATTCCTGCTGTAAGCAGAGGGGGCCCTGTCACCCACAGCCCCTGGCAGTGTGACTGACCTGGTGACAGCCCTGCTCTCAGCCTGTGCTGCAGCACTCGCCTCGTGGCAGCCCGTGACAGTAAGAGATTTTAAAATCACAGAAAATTCGGGGAGCTAGAAAGAAAGTTAGGCTTAGTAGGCCCTGGGAAAATGTTGAAGGTAGGCCCTGGGAAATGTTAGGCCTTGTATTTGCTAGATCATGTGAAACTGCACCTGTGTAGTCAGTATATGATAAATGATATAACTGTTAGATGTGATTAGATATAATTACTGTTTAAAGAGTGATGAGAAGCTATGTTAGAGGTTTGAGGGGGATCACGAGAAATCCATGCTTAGATGAAATCAATGTATACAATAGAACAATGTAAGCTTAATAATTAATATGTAAGTTATATAATGATAGAATATAAAACATATTTAGCCTGAAACCATGTTGGAGTCAGATTTGGGTGTGTACCCCTGACACCCAGAGCTGTTAATAAAAGCACCTGCATATAATCATTCTGTGATTTTGTGCTCCTGCAGGCTAACACCCGGACAGGACACTCCTCTCCTCATGGAGACCTCCTGGCAGGGACCACATCAGCACGGCTGCCAGGGGCACCCTGTCTGTCTGTCCAGCATCACCTTGGGCATTTGGAGGAGTTCTGCCCAGGCAGGGGGTGGAGTCACTGTGCCCGGAGAAGTTTAAGGAAAGGCTCCACGTGCCCTGGTCGGGTCCACACGGCGGTGTCCACTCGCAGGTTGGGCTCGATGCTCTCAGAGGTGTTTTCCAGCCCAAAGGATTCTTGTGAAAAACGCCAATCACTTGTTTTTAAAATTTTAAAAGTTGAATGATAATAAAATGGCTATAAAAGTAGCAATATAATCAGAGTAATAATAATTTGGACAATTTGGATTAGGACAATATGAAACAAGAGAAACAAAGAGTTACACGTCCAGGTACCTTTTTCTGGGCAGCATAAGCCCGAAAAAGGACACACGTTAACAGAGGATTAACCCTTAAAAGCAATAGCCCGTTGAATATTCATACATCTCATACATGATGCATAAATTCCATTCAAACACAGGATTCTGTCTGGCCAGTGTCAGCTTCTTCCTCTTAATCCTGATGGTGCCGTTCATGTCTGAGCGAGGCGGGAAGAAGTTCGTTTCTCCTGATAATGGGGCAATAAATTCTCTTTCTCTGAAAGATTTAGGTGTCCTGTGGCTGCTATCTCGGTGCGAGTACCTCATTCCTTTCTTAAGAAAATATCCCACATACATAGGTCCCATTTTAACTACAAAAGTTTCCTTTTAACTACAAAAATACATTTACCATGCTATTAAAATGTTAATACAGCACTACTAATCAATACAACATAATACATATAGTAAATATCTGCGTAGAGCCATATAATATGCACTTTTCACAATTCTGTAATTTCGAGATGAAGGAGCGCGGAGCCCCGGCCATGCGGCCCCGGCGTTGCCATGGCAGCGGCGGCGCGCCGGGCGGGCCGCGCCTGCGCGCTCCCGCAACGCGGGCGGCTCGGCAGCGGGGCGGGCGTGACGCGCGGAGCGGGCCCCGCAGCGATTGGGCGGAGCGGGCGTGACGCCAGGCGCGGACCGCGCGGCGATTGGGCGCCGCTGCTGGCGCGCCGGCGCGCGCGCGGCGTGCTTGGCGGGAGGCTGACGGCGGCAGCAGCAGCAGCACCGGCACAAGATGGCGGTGGAGCCGCCGCGGGAGGCCGTGTGGCCCGAGGGCGCGGGGGCCGAGGCGGGCTTCGTGCGCGCCGTGCTCTCGCTGCCCGAGAAGCCCGACACCACCGTGCGCTTCTTCGAGCGCGGCGACTACTACACGGCGCACGGCGCGGACGCGCGGCTGGCCGCCCGCGAGCTCTTCCGCACCCGCGCCGTCATCCGGCAGCTGGCGGGGGCACCGGGTGGGTCCGGGCGTGCGGGGGAGCCTCGGAGCGGGCCCTGAGGGAGGGACGGACAGACGGACGGAAGCGGCGGGCGGGGGGGGCGCCTGCTCCAGGCCTGGCTGCGGCCGGCCTCGGGGCCGGGGGGAGCGGAGGGAGGAGGTGGCGGTGGCGGCCCCTGGAGGCTCCGGGTAGTCCCTGGAATCCCCTGGCAGCCCTCGGGAGGCCCTGGCAGGCGGTGCCCGTTGCTGAGGCCGAGGCCTGCGGGTGTCACAAGCTCGGGCTCACGGTGGCACTGCGTGGGCTCAGCCTGGGGCTGTGCTGCCGGTCCCTTCCCGCCCTCCCGGCGCGGATGGATGCGGGAAGGGAGATGCTGAGAGGTGTCCGTGTCCCGTGTCCGCTCTGGTTCATGGAGGCCGGGAATCACTGAGGGAAGTTCTTTACTTTCACGTGTTTCTGTGTGTTTCATAAGATTTTGTTTTCCATCCGCCCCGTGCTGCTTTTTGTTTATCGCTTGGCGTAAGGCAGTGCAGCTTGCAGATGTGGGTGTAAGAGCATCAAGATGAATTATCTTGTCAGACGGTACAAACCTTAGTATTGGCCTTAATCTCGAGAAACACAGTGTTGTGTTATTGATTTATTGTGTTATCTGAGTTATTGGCTCGGATTTTGTAAAATAAACCTCTTTCAATGAATAAATTTTTTTTTCTGTGAGCAACAGCAATAAAAACATGACATTCTCATATGCTTTTTCCTTTCTATTGTGACTGATGAGGTCACAGGTAAAAAAACCCAACATTTAAATACTCCAGCTCTCCCCAAAACTTGGTGTGTCTTCTAGAGTGGAAGTGTCATCAGTATTATTGTTGTATTCAATTTAGAAGTTATTTTGCAGTTATTTTACATGATTTTGTAATCATGTGACTACCAGCTCCAGTTTTAAACCCTCTAAAGCCTTATCTACCATATCCAACTAAAAGCATAAAACTGCACTTGTTGCTTTCAGGATGATTTCAAAGTACACATGAGCTTCAGCTGCTCCCTACCCCCTGCTAGTGTATTGTATTGTTTCAACTGAAAAAATAAGAAAAAATGTGCTTTATCGGGACAGTTCTACACTGGGAAAGAGGATATATGTAAAATGAGGGTTTTTTTACCTGATTCAAAAAATCTTACTAGATGTTTGAGGAAAGAACATGAAAAAATCCTATCTAAAATAAACCCATAAGTCCACACCTGTGGGTGTGGAAGTTTGCTGTTTAACGTCTTTGATGGAAAGGGAGGAAGAGCCTCATATGTGGTTAAGGCATGTTGCTAAAAAAGAGATGTGATACTCTGTTGCTTGTGCTTACTTGGTGGCTCATCTAACACACATCCAGTGTTTCTGATGCCAGTCTGAGTTATTTCCACTTCCCAGCCTGGCAGGAAGCTTAATGTATTTGAAATGTATGCAATGTTCAGAATTTTATTGTATGCCTGCAAAGCCCCATTTGCTCAGCAGTGGAATTGCCTTGTTCTGTGAGTAGGCTGCTGCTGGAGTTGGGGAGTTAGAAGTGGTGTTGCTCCTCTGGGCAATTCCATGGAATTAAATTAGTTCAGCTGCATCATCTGCTTGCACATGCTGGAGCAGAAGCAAGAAATTTGTCAATTAGGCACTTTCTAAGTTAGGTTTTAATGAAAACTGTTAATTTTTTTCAGGTGATATGTTGTTTTTACTGGATAAATTATGATAAAAGGGGAATGTCTTTGCCCATGTGTTGAGTGAGTGTGAATAGGGTGGCAGTCTTTTCTGTCATCAGAAGCTGCTTATTCAGGAAAGACAAGATGTACTGCAGGAGAACCTGTAGCAGACTTCTAATCCTCATTAAATCAAAATATGTGAAATATTAATTAGTAAACCAAGTCAACAATATTGTGAGAGGAACATATCCCTTTGTATTTATTAATGTGAATATTATACATTATATATTATACTATATTACATACATATTATTAAGTGAAATTAGGAATTGAACATTGTTTTTATTTGGAGAGAGAGTATGCTTTCTTCATTAGTATTAACCAGTTTAATGTGGATTTTTGTTGTTTCATGGATTCTACATGTTTGTTTCTTTGATGTTAAGGCAGTGTCTTCTGAAGGCTATTCTTGGGGATTTTGATTACAGAAAATAAGAAAATAACTTTATGAACAAATAAATGGAATTCAGGTATCTCATAATTTTCTTTTTGTTTTTTGGTAGGAACTGAGAAGCTTGAGAGTGTTGTGCTTAGTAAAATGAACTTTGAATCCTTTGTGAGGGACCTGCTTCTGGTTCGTCATTACAGAGTTGAAGTTTACAAGAACAAAGCAGGGAGCAAATCTGTCAAAGAAAATGACTGGTATTTAGCTTACAAGGTACAATTTTCAACCTTTCTTTATAGTTGTGAGATGAAAGAAAAAAGCTCCATAGCTTTTTCCTGCTTGGAGTTTTGGGATTTTGAGGGACTGATGATGAGAAGTCACACCTGATTGTTATATATTGGTTATATAGCTGTTATGGATATCACTGTATTTTCTACTGCTCTAAGGCTGAAAGAGCTTGCCTTAGGTTGGGGAATAAAGAAAACCTGAAGTGCTTTCCTCTCTGTAGGTGATATGTAAAATTCAAATGGTTAAAAAACCAGAATAGCTGTGTATTTGATATGAATGGACTGTGCAGTACTTAGTTTGATCAGTTGCTATTTTGAAAGAAAGAAAGCAAGTGTGTGTGTACAATTCTTTTAATGAGCATTTCTCTTTTTCTCCATAGGGTTCTCCAGGAAATCTTGCCCAGTTTGAGGAAGTTCTCTTTGCCAACAACGACATGTCCACAGCCATTGGGGTTGTGGGGGTGAAGCTGTCTGCTGCTGATGGACAGAGGGTGGTAGGAGTGGGCTATGTCGACACTACACTGAGAAAATTGAGTGTTTGTGAGTTCCCAGATAACGATCAGTTCTCCAACCTTGAAGCTCTACTGGTTCAACTGGGCCCAAAGGAGTGTGTGCTGCCAGGAGGAGAGACTGCAGGAGAGATGGGGAAACTCAGACAAGTAAGGGAACCACTGTGGCTGACAGACAGAACCTCTAAAAAGCTCAGCTCTGCTTTTTTAGCCAGGCTCTGATTTGTGGAAAAACCAAGGACCAATATCTTAATTCAAGGAAGTTTTGATTTATGTGTACAAAATTGATTTATTTGCCCTTTAATCAACAAAAGTTCTAAAATCTTGTCTTTCATCTCTCTCCCTGCAGCCTAGCAGTAAATAAGTATCACTTCAGGGTTTGCTTCTGTGTGGTCAACATCTGTCCCTTAAATATTGAAATTAATGGATAACTGTGTGTATTTGTGAACAACAGGTCATTCAGAGGGGAGGAATCCTGATTACAGACAGGAAGAAGGCAGATTTCACAACAAAAGATATTGTTCAGGATCTCAACCGCCTGTTGAAATCAAAGAAGGAAGAGCAGCTGAACAGTGCAGCACTGCCAGAGATGGAAAAGCAGGTGAGCAGTGTTCAATGTGCCTCTCTTTAAAAAGTGGAGTGGTCTGTGCACCTGAGGTGAGCTGATCTCCTCTACATTCTTGCTGAAGTGTTCAGCAGTTCTGCTGGACTTGGGTCTGTGTCAGAGCTGGATACCAGGGCTCCTGGAGGAAATGGAAAAAACCATTCACTTATGGCTTTAGAGGAGAAACTCTAATAGGTAAGCAAATAGACTGCAGGAGAGGTGCTTCCTGTTCATAGTCTATCTAGCCTAAGGACTGAAATACAATACTCTGGTTATTTTGCATGACAAGAAAATTGGTATTTGAAAACAGAGTTATGTTTATGATAATATTTTTGTGTTGTCTTACAGCTTAAGTATATGATTTAGTGCCTGCATGTTTGTTCTCAGCTGCAAACAAGAGGCAATTTGTTGAGATAAACAAGTTTGAAAATGGCCCTCACTGCTGATGCTCACTGCAGGTGTAAGGTTCACAATTATCCTCCCTTAATGTGTCATTTCATAACAGATTAGAGTTGTTTGAAGTGTGTTGCAGCTGAACAAGTCAGTCATGCTGCTGCCTCTCTTTTGTGCTGGCACTCAGCAGTGCTGTGCAGTGAGTCAGATGCTTGTTCTGGCTGAAAGCTAACCCTGAAACCATGTCCTGAGATGATCCAGCATATCTCGCTGATCTGTGCAGTATAACTTGTTTGTGTTCCTGAGCTGGAAGCATCCTGATAACAGCTTTGGGAAGCTGGCAAGGTGTGCAACTTCACATTTTGTTGATCAGATTATGCAGATGGCTCGTGTGTTGTTCTTGCACCTGCCTAGAAAGACGTAGAACGCCCCTATGGAAATGAAGTCTTGTCAAACAGGATGAGTCTCTCATAGTCCTGCCAGAGTTGGCATGGCTCAGAGTCTTCCCCAGCAGTAATTTTCTAGGAGCATTTATCAAATCCTCTTGGATTCATGGGTGTTTCTAACTAGAATGTGTTTTTTTAAAACAACTTCAGGTTGCTGTTTCGTCTTTGTCAGCTGTTATCAAGTTTTTGGAGTTGCTGTCAGACGAGTCTAATTTTGGACAGTTTGAACTGACTACCTTTGATCTTAGTCAATATATGGTTCTAGACAATGCAGCTGTTCAAGCCCTCAACCTTTTTCAGGTAAGAAATACCTACTTGAGTTAGTAACTGGTTTAGAGTATGTTTAATTACTTAGTTGCTTGATAATGAGCCTCACTGCCCAACTGCAATTCCCCAGATCCTGATTAATGGCAACTTCTACATTTTAGCTTTGTTCTCAGTTACTCTCCTGCAATGTGTGTTTTAAACATTTAGATACTCTTACCACCTTTTTAATTTTTTGTTTCTCGTTGGTTTATTTTAAATGTAGAAGGGGAGAGAGGATCATCAAGGAGGTAGGAAGTGGCCACGGTAGTGCTGTTCTTGGGAAAAGAATGCAAACTTCAGTTAGATGGTGTTGCTGGAACATGTAACACATGACAGGAGCAATGCCAGTGGTGTCAGGAAGGGAAGGCTGGCAGTGAACAGGACAGCACTTGTGAGCAGTCTGAAAGCACCATGTCATGTTAACTGTCATGTTTTGATGTCAGTTTTACCTTTTTTACACACATTTTCTACAAATCCAGGCAGATTGACAGACTCCTTCATACCTCCTGCCAGGTCTGCTTTTCTGCTGTGCCCATTTCTACAGTTAGAGGAAAGCATGGACTTTAAGTGGTGTCACCTTTTCTCCTCTGTTTCCACATTAGTAAGCCCTGCTTAATAATCTTTGCTTGAGCTTAATCTGCTTGCATTTCAGATTTATAGGAAGATATCACAGATTATGGCCCCTGTTTACTTTGGAGGAATTTCTGCAGGAAAACAGAGCATGTATTCAGCATTTGAGCTGGTTACCCCTGGAGAGAGGTGTTTTGAATTTTTTCAATTTTTTTTTTAAATTTCTTGCTGCTGTGTGCCTCTCTAGGTAATGAAGCAAAAATTACATTTCTTCTCAAGCTTTATGGAGGGTGTTCTAGGAAGTTCTCTTTTAGCTACATTCCTTTACAAGTCCTTGCAGGTGTTACGTGTTTTATGATAGGAGATATGCTGCTGTGTCTTCAGGGGCTGTTGTGAGCCTTGGAACAAAGGTTTTTCCATGGAGCAGGAAGCTGCCTGCATGGTAGGATGTGTGTGTGGAGGTTCTTGGACAGCAGTAAAGCAAAGTCAAATTATTTTGTAATGTGAGTTGCTCTGTGAGGTGTGTAGGTAAAGATCTTATGGTGCTGCAGATGCAGTAGGTGGTATGGAATGTAACCCTAAACATTGGATGTGCTGAAATAGGTCATTTGTGTATAATGTATGTGTTCTGTGACACTTTCTTACATTCAGAAGTTTCTATTATGTCATACTGCCCAGAACACTGAGAATAGGCCCATACACTTCAGATATTAGATATTCCAGGGGCTGAATGTGTCAGTATTGCTTCTCATAGCATTCATTTCCTGTTCTTGTGACTCCAGTTCTACATACAGGAACATCCAGACCTGCTCCTGGTTGAATGCTTGCCTGCTGTTTTAATTGCAGCTTTTCTTGTGTAGAGGGGGTTGAGATTTTAATTTCAAAGTCAAGAGTTGAAACAAACTTGTTTGTTCAATATTAACCAAAATTTTTGCTTCATAGCTGTTTGTGCGAAAACCAAATCAAACCACAACAAAAATTCCCAAAAGGCTCTCTGGATTCCAGTTAATATTAAACCTGAATTATGGGTAATGAACTGTAATTTGAACAGAGCTGAGTTTAGAGGTGTTTATAGCACTGCAGAGATGATCTGGGGAAGCTTGAGAGGATTCAAGTAACTGTTCTTCCCCATTGCCTGATTCTGTTGTGTTGTTCCCCTCCCAGCAACCCCCAAAGTTCTCAAACCAAAACCCTTGAACTCAGGTGCTGTTTCTTGTTGCTTTTTTGTGATGGACAGCACCCCTAAGTTTTGACCTTAAGAAGAGCAAACTAGCAAATATTGTAGATGTATTTCCACTTTTGCTACTCAAAGTGCAAACTGCCCCGTGACTAGGTACACTTTTAACTTAGCTGTTCAGTTAGGATTGGTTCCAAAATAGACAAATGTACTCCTTCCTTCCCATGTTCCAGGGACCAGAGTGTAGGTACTTTAATGCTGCCCTGTTTCATTTACCATTTTTGGTGGGTGCCAAGTTAAATGGATAAAAAACATGTTCTGTTCCTAAATAGCTGTGTGTCATTCACTGGGTGTCAATAAACTTCAATAACTAATTTTTTTTTTTCCTTTTGTTCCTTTATTTTTTTCTTTAATTCTTTCTAGAGTTCTGTGGAAAATGCAAATTCTGCACAGTCTCTAGCTGGATTACTGAATAAATGCAGAACCCCTCAAGGACAAAGACTGGTTAATCAGTGGATCAAACAACCACTTATGGACAAGACCAGAATTGAAGAAAGGTAACAATATTATGTGTTTAATAGACTTAAACACTTTAGTAACTATTTTATATAGGCCCTTTCTTTTAAAACACAGAATGCTACAACCAAGAAATAGTAGTGGTTGGAGTCTTTTGTGTGCTACCCTCTAATGCATTGCACTTAGAGCTGAATATATTTTCTTTGAGATGCAAATTGACAGGTTACTGTTAAATTAAATGCTTTCTACAATTATACATTTTAAAGAGGAGGTGCAATATGTTTGGATGATCTGAATGATGCTGTGCTACAGGCTAAGGCAGTGCAGCAGCCACTTACTGGCTTTGTTCATATGCAAATGCTCAGTCTGTATAATAATATTTTGACGTCACTTCAAGTTTCCAGTTTAAAAAAAAAATCAACAAAACAACCAAAGAATTAAGCAGTTGTGACGTGTTCCTGTTCCCAGAAGGAAGCCACTTCTGCTTACAGTAGGTCACTCTAATCATGCCTGGATACTGTGGGGGCTTTCTTGCCCTTTGATCTTGACCTCTGTCACAGTGGCTGCCCTGCCAGTAGATAACAGTATCAGTTGATAAGAAGCCTTAGAGAATCTGCTAAATCTCTGCTGAGAATGCACAGATGATTCTCCACTCTTCAGAGAGGAAAACTGCAAAGGCTGTGTTCCTACTGTGTGTGTTTGTCTTGAGTATGTTCACATACTCAAATACAAGTTGCACATTTTTTTAAACTACTGCTATATATACTGTCTTTTAATGATTTAACCCCAACTTTCATGCAGCTCTAGCAATCAGCACCACAAAATGTGTATTAAAGTGTATCTTGACAAAGCAGAAGAGGCTGGAAAGTTGAGTTTAACTTTGATTGATTCTCTAAGGCTCATATTTCAGATAAGGCATTGCAGATATGTCTCTATATGCTGTTGGGCACAGATCCCTGCTACCAGAAAAAGAAATCTTGGCTTGGATGTGCTGATATTTAAATAAGTTATACAAAGAGTAGTTGTTTAAGTCCAGCTGGCACCAAGCACAGAGCTGCCTGCTCACCTCCCTGGTGGAATGGGGAGGAGAGGCAAAACCCAAAACACAGCACTGTACTGGCTACTGAGAAAAAATAAACTCTGTGCCAGCCAAAATCAGGATGATAGTTTTCTCTCTATATTTCTGGAGACTGAACTATTCTGCTTCTTTTCAACAAGTTTTTCTACTCTACTTTTCCTCATCAGTTGCAGAATGGTGTGTAGTAACTTGGTCAGGGCCCACTTTGAAATGTTGTTAATGTGACACTGAAATATTTGTTCCCAGGTTTGTTGAATGCTGTATCTTACTTCTGCATGCGTTACAAAAGCTTTCATTGTTGGTTCTTGACTAAGTACCCAGGATCATCTGTGTCTGTCAGTTTTGGATCCTTATATCCGAACCAAATTTTATTTTATGATTGTGTTGTTTTTAAAATTTTGAAGGCTTAGAACTCCCATGTTGTAACTTTCTTATGTCAAAGTAAACATTAGAAATCTTAACTTTTGTGTGACACGTTTGCTTATTACTGTACATCAGAAATCTTCCAAGTTTGGAAGAGACAGTGTTTTCTTTATAAAACTGGGGTTGAGTTGTAGGCAGAAAATGTAACTTGACCTGTTTTGTAGAGTTACTGTCACCTCTGTGCTTTGTGTTGCTGTTCTCTGTGGCTGATGTTGGCTGCATGTGGGAACAGGTGTATTTAAAGGAGGAGGGGAGTAATTAAATGAAGTTAAGCTCTTAGTGAAGCTGTAAAGGTCATTATATTCAAGTGTTTTGAATTTGAAAGAAGTCCACTGATAACCTCCTGTATCTTGCCCAGCTGCAGAGACCTTGGAGCTGCAATCTGTTAAAAGTGCTTTGCTTTAACCTCTACTAATGGGCATTGAAATGCCATGGAGACACCTTTTCACTTTATTCTGCTGCATTCTGTCTGAATGCATCTTGCTTTCAAGTACTATCTGGATGAGCTCAATTCTCTGAGATAAAAGCAATGTAATTTACTTGTAAGCTTCATCCTCCCAGACTTTATGCTTTTCAGAGGGTGTAGGACTGTTCTTTTTTTAATCCCAAGGAACAAGTATGATAAGAGAAGCTGTTAGTGAGAGGTACTGACAGATTTAAATATCTTTTAGAAGATATGCAGTTGCCAAGTTGTTTTCTGAAGACTTTACAGTATATTGTGGTTGTTTTAAGGATTGCAAACCACAGTTTAGAGCCTAAGGTGGCTTGAGAAGGAAATACTTGCGCTGTTTTTCCTTTACATCTCCTTTGTCATCAAGGGGAGCTACTGATTGTTTCTCAGCTTGGAGTGTGCCATGTTGAAGGGCCCCATTTAACACTAACCAGAGCAAAACTCCTCAAACCAAGCAGAACTGCCCGAGCTGGACTGATGTTCAGTGGCTGTTTTGAAGGAAGCCTCCTGTTTTGCTTATACAGGAGGTGTTTGACTTAGCTGTTGTCCCAGTAGTGTAAAATTGGTGTCTGAAAGTTTTACTAATTTTTTTTTCCCCCGCAAGTTATACTGTTGTAACCCTCTGCTAAGACCTGCAGGTGGTGCAAGTCATCTTTTGGAGATAAAGGAATCCACTTCTTTCAGGAGTTTGTAATCTGCAGTGTGCTGTTAACCTCTATGGAAAAATGGAACACAGAGTTGAATCAGCAATCCATGTTAACTCTTGATACAGTAACAGCACAAATTAAAGTACATGGTGCACATGCTTCAGATAAAATGAGGTTTACTGACAGGAGCAGCTCCTGATGAGGACTGAGAAAAGAGAGGCTCCTGATAGCTGCCTGTCTTGTAAGACTTGGGGTTCTGCCAGTATCCAGCTGGTTTTCCTTGATTAAAAAAATAATTATCAGTCATAAGTATACACAATACAGCCCTACTTCTCCTGTGTGGTGTGTTCAGAAGGCAAGTACATGAGGTTCTTGCTGCTTGTCTCACAGTCAGCATATTTGAAATTAAAATGTAGTCGCAGAGGCAGCATGTGCAAATACAAGTATTAATTTCATAACCAAATTGACTGCAATACAGCTTCAGTATGTCTTGTTTATTCTCCAGGTACTGGAGAGTCTGAGGAATGTGGCACAGTGTAAAATAGAGCTTGTTCTGTTATGTCCTGAGAAGAGAGTTCATGCTGAATATATTTTTTTTTTTTTCTGTATTTGGGATAAACTCTATCTGACATTTATACACACCATAAATAAAAGATTCCAGCTCACCTTTTTAATGCTTTATGTATACTGTGGTTGAACCTCTTATGTGCCTGTGTCCCATGGAGAAGGTGCAGGGGTCTCAGAGGAGTTGAAGGCTGTACTCAATCATCACTTGCTCTGATCCAAGCCTATTTTGAGCTTTCCTCCTGTGTTTCTGAGGATCATGCTGTGTGGAGGCCACATTGTAGAAAGAAGCCCTGTCTCTGGCAGAGTCAGCAAGGAATACATTTGGGAAGCTAGAGGTGAATAAATGGCTGGAAGGGTAAAACTTCCAAGTCTGTAGAACATTTTCATGCATCATGATTATTTAAGTAGCAGTTTGTTTAAAAAATAAAGAAAACCCAACCCTAGCTTGTTGCCTTGAGACAAGAAGAAGAAACATAATCCAAGGCCCTGGCTCTCTTGGAGCACCTTGGGTGAGGTGTGGGGATGGTCAAACTCTGGAATGTGTGCTCAGATAGGTGAGGGGATCTCTGTTCTTGCTCAGTGTTTGGCTGAAATTAGCCTTGTTTTGAGCAGGGGCTCAACCAGAGGCCTGCAGTTCCAATAGGGATTGTTGTGCTGCTAAGGTTTCACTGCTTTTGTGTTCTTTTCTAACCTGCAGCTGTCCCTGCAAAGCATTGCAGACAGGCTTTGTAGCTTTTGTTGTTCTGGCTGGGAGCTCTGCAGAGACCTTCAGTGCTTTTCAGGACCTCTGCAGAGGCACAGACTGAGCCCAGGCAGCTGCACTAGCAGTGTGTGCTGGCTGTGTCCTCACTGAGGGAGGAGGGGAAGATGTGACCAGCCTGGAGGTTTGTCTGAATGACCTCTTCAAAATGCATTTTAGGCACTGGGAGTGCTCCCAATGCCTCTAGGGAGCTTCTGAAATACAGGTTGGATCTGAGCAGATTTGAAGGCAGAAATGTGATTTCTTATTGTCATGGAGATCATGGTGGAATAAATATTTCCCATGAAAGATGTTGTCATTCCAGTGACATGAAAATGGTGTCGGCTTCCAGTAAGCCTCGAAAAATGTCACCTTTGTCATTCCAAAAGTTACCATCACCAAGTTCCCTAGAGAAATGCTTCTTCTTTAACCCTCTTCACCTATGTTTACTGTTTTCAAAACTACTAATTGACCTCTGTTTTCATTTGGGTTTGCTTGTAAAACTGAGTTTGCCATTGAGTGCTGCCTAGAGACATTAAACTGGAGCTCTGCTAGTCAAGAACACATCACACAGGCCATGTCTCCGGGAAGGAATTGCCATCAAAATTCCAGGCTCTCAAAACCTACCCAAAGGCTTAGATTGTTATGTTACAAAAAGACTTACATTTAGTTTTCTTGTCTGAGGAGCTGAAAAAAAGACTCCTTTCATGACACCATCAGGTGTGAGAAAGACAATGTTGGTGTTTGTATCCTGCTTGTTTGTATTCTGTTATCCAAACCGTTTGTCTTCTGGGTCAGGGATCAGCCATCAGTGTTGCAGATCTGTAAATTATAGGTGGCATTGAGAGGTGCAGCACTGAGCAGGTAGTCATAGTATCTCCTCATTGATACTTCCAGCTCACCCACTTCTTCCTGTCAAGTCCTCACTTGGTGCAAAATAAATAGAAGGATTAAGCTTTTAGTCATTTCTTTTGTGTCTGAGTTTTGAGGCTCAACAGAAATGAAAATTAAACTGAAATTTGATTGAAATGTCAGATTGGTTTTCAGACTTGTAAGACATGATGAAACTGCTATTTATTTAGGGAAATGTGAATCTGTAGCTGCCATACTGTTCTTTGCCTCTCATGCTGCCAAAATGAGGTGGATGGCACTTACTGCCATAGTTAAATTTTGCTTAGAATCTGTGTTTGAGTATTCATTCCATTAAGTTTCTATTATATATGGAAACTTAATATGCACAGGTGCAAAGCTCTCAGGTTTGTAACAGTGTCCTTGGGTAGTCACTGTTTTGAACACTGGATACAGGAATATGGTTTTGTTCTCTGTGAAAGAACAGTGACCACATGATTGTTTCTGCTTTGCTTAATTTATGTCCAAGAACATTAGAAAGGTGGCATGTTAGGACACTGCAATGGAAGCTCTTGACAAGAAAATTTTGTCTTGGCTTGTAATTTAATTTTCATTTATCATGTGTGAGTATTATAAGAGTCTTTAATGTTTTGTTGACGTACAGTTTTGAGTTTCTTCAGTACAGAATTAATGCAAATGAAGAAATATTTGTTTTTCGACAGCTAAGAAATAGAACTTGTTCAGTTTGCTCTGAGTTTGCACAAGCTTAAAGAAATGCACAGGTTAGCAATTTAAAAGGGTATTAATGTTGATGGAGTAGTGTAATAAATGCAACCTCTTAATTTTAATAATGTATGGAAACTTGTAAGGAGTAAAGCACAAAAAATAATAACGAAAATACCTTTTCCTCAGCTGACCCTAGTCTTTGAAGACCATGCAGTAATACACTTTTATCACTGTGTCCCAAAATTCTATATTTAATTAAAAAGCAAGACTGGCAGAAAACTTCCATGGTTTAAGGCATTAAGCTGGGACACAGCCCTCTGCTGCTTTCCATCTTGGGTGGCTCTGGCAGGTTTTGGGTGGAGCAGTTTCACTCTGTGGGGTTAATGAAGGTGCCCATGACTGTGTTTGGTGAGTCCTTGCTCCATCCTCTTCATTGTTCTTTGTTACCATATAAGAAATGGAGGTTTATTAGGAATTCTTAAAAGATGGGCAGTTGTTGTTTTGTGTCCAAGCCCAAATTCTGTGTTGTTCTTGTCTTTATTTAAATTAGGATCTTTTTGCCTTCATGTCCTTGACACTTGCTCACACTCTGTTCTCTATGTAGGGTTTCTTAGGATTTAGTGTCAAAGTTTTTAATTTGTTTTTGACTCTTGTGCACCATGCAGCAGCCTGCGGCCCTGAGTTTGTTTCATGGATGGCTCACACTTGAAATCACTTTAAATCAAAAGGTTCATTAATGCTTCCCTAGCTGTGGACTGCCACCTGCTCCCTTGTAATTGGCACTGGTGTTCCTGTAACTGACTCCTTCATCTTTTGATGGGGAGTTTATCATGCTTAAACAACCAAAGGTGTCATGTTGGATAGCAGATAATCCAGAAAAACTCAGCAGTTGCACAAAGGGGGACTCCATCCCTCCTACTTCATTTTTTTTTTTTGTCTCTCAGCTAAAGATCAGTTTGATTTGGCTTGTTCACCTGATGAAAACTAGTCCATGAAAAGGTGAGGAAAGTTGTCAGCCAAAATTAATCCTTTTGCCCCTCTGCAGCTGGTCCATGAGGTGCTATTCTCATGAACATCCTGAGTGCAGGTCAACAAGTACCAAAAGCCAAGATTTGTTCAGATTTATTAATCTGACTTGAGTTTGCTTTCTGCTGGCACTTTGACTGTTTTAGAGATTATGCCAGTTGATTTATGTTGTGAGTCAGATTGCCAAACTTGCTGCAGGAGGATAGAATCTGCCTATCCTTGGATTGGAATAGTGAATCTGTGAAATGGAGCTGTGCACTACCATTGCTCAATAAACCTGCTGCTTTCCTGACAAATTAGCTGTGAAGATGCTATTAGCATATTTTTAGCTCCTACAGAAAACAGACAATGAAAATTTTATGAAAAAGACTACATGCATGGAAATAAACATTGGGAAGACAAAAAATACATCTCTGACAAAGATTTCAGGAGATATTTCTTGCTTTATGAGCTATCCCCATATCACTTTTGTCTTGAGGGTAAGAGACTGCTTAGTCCAGCAAGGTTGCAATGTGGTTTGAGGTGGGAAAGGATTTGCTGCATTGAATATTCAAAATTCAGCTTTGCTGATAGATCCCCTTTTTTTTCTTCTATAAACATGCATGTTTAAAAGGTGGGAACACTTGTTTATCATTCTGTGAAATAGTGTGTTACTATAAGGTGAGAATTTCCCCTTTTTATGCCAGTTCCTCTTCTGGTGAGCTGTTTAATTCATTAGGGGTAGTAATTTTGTTATTCCTTAGCTGTGAAAGAGGAGGGAAGGGGAATCAAATCTGTTTAGATTTTTTGCTGTTACATAAAACTAGTTTGAGTGGCAGTTCTTGGTAATAATTAAAAAGTACTTTGTTCTTATTTGGCAAATCCAGCTTTTGGGAAAAGAAAGTAATGGTTTATTTTTCTTGTCTATCAATTAGATAGTGACTGGCCCTGTGTGTAACACACCCAGGCTGAGGAGTGGGAGATAAAAGACACCTGGTTCTGGTTTGAGGTGTGACTGGGGTGATTGTGTAGGTGTAATTTGGATGAACAGGTGCATGAAAGTTTCTTCAGAAGCTAGACAGGAGCAATACTCCTTGTTTTAAATGCTCTGATATTTTCAGGACCCGAGTTTTGTAGAGCCAGGCCTGGTCTGCCATGGGAATGTGGAGTAGTCCCAGCTGTGAGGTGGTGGCAGGGAGATGTCCCTGTGTCCCTGCTGCAGGGCATGGGTGGCCTTCAGTCTCACCTGGAGGGAAGCAGGGGGAGCCCAGGCAAGCTCTGGTCACCTCCTGCCTGCAGAAATGCTCCTGCAGCTCCCCTCTGCACTCTGTGGTACACAGCTCACAGCTCTGCAGCTCCTGGCCACGGACAGGGCGCTGGTTAATGGGCACTGCTGCCAGCCTTGCCTTGGGAATGAAGGAAAGGTGATCCCTTCTCTTCTCCTTCCCTTCTCTTCTCCTTCTCTTCTCCTTCTCTTCTCCTTCTCTTCTCCTTCTCTTCTCCTTCTCCTTCTCCTTCTCATTGTAGGGGGTTTCTGTGACTGCCTCCCAGTCCTGCCCTTGCTCCTTAGTTCTGGCTGGAGGAGGCCAAGCAGGGCTCTGCTGCTGTGGTGCTGCTTTATTTCATGTTCCTCAGCATGATGCCAGGCACTCGCTTCCCTCAGGCTCTGAAAATATTGCTACAGTCTGCTTCAGGAGCAAAGTCTTAATTGCATCAAGTGGTACTTTGCTGACGAGAATTAAGACCAAGTATTTTATTTTTCTGCTGAAGAATTGTTTTCTTCTTTACTTTGCTTGACGTGCTGAGGTCAGAAAGTTCATAAGCACTTGTGCAAAAATAGTGAATTATTTTTGGTAACGTCAGACTTGGATAAGTGTCCTGTGGGGAAAAAAACCCTCAATGTTATTTTAACTGCTTTTCCTGATAATCCTGTCTTATTTTTTATTCTGATCTTATTATCTTGCCTCATAGTCAATACATGCAGTTTTCAATGCTTGATTTCTGTAAAAAAATTTCATGCTTGATTTTTATAAAAAAATAGTTACTTTGTGCTTGGTACTCCAATAGAGTCCCAGGGCTTTAATTTGCTCTCTTAGCCTTTGACATAATACTCAAATAGTGTATTCAGAAATTCATGTAGGGTGGTAAAGAGTCTGTTGCTTCCCTGATCCATATTAATTTTATGTTATATAAATATAACTGATATAGAGGAGTGTAAACTTTGTTTATTTAGAAGGCTGCATTTATTCGAATTATAAAATTTCTCTGTAAATGGACTGTCCTGGAGTTAGAAATATCCATTATTATTATCACGGTAGGATGGTTTAGGGACTAACTGGGGATACTAGAAAAGGCATGAGACTGATGTTTGACTGTGGCTTTCTCTTACATTGTTGAATATTACAGGTTTAACAGCAGGGACCCTGATCTGTGCAGCTGCTTAGTAGCACTCTGTGTACCCAGAGCTCTGGAAAGTGTGTGCAGTTTGATTTCTGTGGCTCTCCTAGGGTCTAAAGCTGCTCTTCAAACCTTGCACTCCGCATTACAAGGGATTAGACTTCAGCAGGGCTGTGACAAACAGGATATTCATGGACTCTTCAAGTTACATTTAAGATTAAAGGACCATAGGAGTGGGTTCTGAGGAGCTGCACTGCCACAATGGAGTGAAAGGCAGTTGTTAGTGCTGAATGCTTTCGGAGGGCTTCAGATCGGTGCCTGCAGGTAGATCCTTGGTTTAGTTCGTTTAAAACTTGATGGGAGAGTATGGAGGTAGGAGAGTCGTGGGTAGCAGCCCTACCTCACACTTCTCCTGGTGGCAGTGCTGCTTTCTGCCACCTTGGAAGTGCTGCTGGGACTGGGGCTTGTGGGCATCATTTCCCAGCCACTCTAGGCCAACACCAGGAGCACAGCTGGGCTTGTCCACAGCTGGCAGGGCCACCCCAGGGTGAGGTGCTTCAGGGAAGCCAGAGGTGAAGAGCAAACCCAGCCACAGCAAATGAAGGTTTGTGTCTTGGTTTGGAAAGACAGGAGTCTGCTAAGGAATGCAGGAGCCTCCCCTGAAATGGAGAATGTAAACCCTCCCCACCCCTCCGAATTGCTGTAAATTTTAAATTAAGGGGCTCTCAGGCAAAAAATATGGGAGCAGGAAATAACAGCTCTTTAATAGGGAAGAGAATAAAAGGATAAAATAAACAATGCAGTACATCAGCACAACACTGACAGAGTCAGAACCCAGCCTGACACCCTGTGGGTCAGGGTGTAGGTAGCAGTCCAAATGTGGCTGCAGTCCTCCTGAAGTATCAGGCATGGCTCTGTTGGAGCAAGGGGTCTTGTAGAGAAGGATGTACTCTTCCTCCGAAGAGCCAGTGGAAGAAGAGGCAGCTGCTGTTCCTTCTCCCAGTGGAGAAGCCGTGCTGGTGTCCCAGAACCTCTGGATTATATTTGGGTAGCAGTGCTTGGCTCCTCCCTCTGGGCGGAGCATCTCCCAATGGGATGCTGTAGTTCTTATCAGCCATGCAGTGACATTCAATAGCCTCTTATCAGCAGATGTCCCTTCCTGAGGGAGGAGTGATTGTGAGCCCTGAAAGAGAGAGAGATAAGGCAAACTGCCCACTTGACAAAAGACAGCTGCCATACAGGTGGTAATAGAACACCTCTTGCCTTGCAATCTGGAACAGTTTGAGGAGGGGCTGCAGCTGGGAGAATCCCCCTCAGTGTCAAGCTGAGGTGGCCACAGGTGCCTCTCCCAGGTTTTGTTCCTCTCCCAGGATTTGTTCTTCCACACTTTGTGGGTGGGCAGTGGACAGAGCAGGGCAGCTCCAGCTGCACCCCTGAGCCAGCTCCTCTTTGGTCTCTCTTGACTTCTTTGTTTCAGCAGAGGGGAAGTTTTGGTACTCTGTTTGGGTCTAGAGCTGTGAATGATTGCAAAATCTTTTAAGAAGCTACAGAGGTGATCAGAGTCCAAGGAATGCTGTCACCTTCCTGGGGTGACATTGTCTCTCTAAGAACACAGGCATCACAGGTGAACTCTGAAAAATGCATCCCCTTGGGGCTCTTTGTTCCTGCTTTGCTGTTTCTGTTCATCTACTGTATGATACAATATCTTCTCATTTGTTAAAAGCCTGCAGTTTCACATCCCTCACATAAAACAGTATGCACTTCAAATTCTGAATTTTGGAAGAATATACATTGTTCTACTTCTTCACTGTCCTCTTCAAAGTTTTCTTTTGTAAGCAGTTATCTTTTAGTGTAGATTTTTGGGGGTGTTTAGGTCGTGACAGTGGTTTTCAGGGAGGGAAGCTGTGAAGTAATTTGATAATACAGAAACATTCAGAAACTGAGGAAACAAAACCAGCTTTGTGCTCACGTGGCAGGAGGAAACAATGACAAGGTTGCACTGTTTGGGCAGGGGTGGGTGGGAAAGGTTCTGAGCCATTTAGCATGGAGGGGAGTCCCTGTGAAGGTGCAGGCTGCTCTTTTTTTGGCAGACAGCTGGGAGAAGTCTTGAATACCTGAGCACAAGCCTCCCACCTGGGTGTCTTGGAATTGCCTGGGATGTGTCTGAATTTATAGGCCCTTGTGTGTCCATGCAAATCTGGGAGGGATGGAGGAGAGGTTGCTCTGATGAACAGCTTGTGATACTCGGACAAGATAAGATTTTGGACCCTGAATGGTATTGGATGGCCAAATTGGTACAATTTCATTAAAACAGCAGTAAGGTTCTGACCTCTTGCTTGGGATATTCTGTCTCATATGTAGGAAGTGCTGGAGAGGTGTGTGCACAACTCATCCAGAAAGCAACATTCTGAGTTCCTGGGGAATCAAAAACCTGGATTCAGATCTAGTGTCTTCAAAGTACTGGAGGAACTGGAGCCTGTTGTGAGTCCCTTCCAAAGCTGATCCTGTGGCTTGGGTAAATGTTGCCACCAGCTGGAGCTGCCAGAAACCAGAGCAACTTCTGGCTGTGCAAAGGCTCCAGTATGAGCTGAGTGGGGACTGAGATCAGTGGTCCTAAGCCTGTGATGCATGACTAAAATAAAATGGCTTTTGATGGTATTAGTCTCTCTAAAGCTGCTGGTTCTTTATTCCTCAGGGTTTGTGTTACATTTATTTCTAATTATTTGCAAAGACTGCTCTAGTTTCATAAAAAAAAGTCTTTTTTGCATAACTAAGCACTTCCAAAATCATGTGTGGGTTGCTTAGATATTTTGCATTGTTATTTCTTTGTGCTTGTCTGAGAAATTTTGGATGTTATCTTTATAAATGCATGCAACAGCTCTGATTGTCTGAGGCAAAATGACCTGGGATGGTCAGTGTGATTTTTATGCTGCTGTGTGCTGAGTTACTAAAGTAATTTTTAGTTAGGATTCACAGTTCTGATTCTGGCTCCCATGTGCCAATTTTAGGTGTCTGCTTTAATGCTTCAAGGGCTGTAAAGCATACTGAAGTTCTTTGGCATGAAAAGAGCTTTGTCAATTTAAGGTCTCTACTGCCTACCTGAGGCAGCAAACTGGATTATGGCTGATTTTTGGGAGAGAGATGATTGTTTAGGGAACGACTTGGTCACCAGGAGGAGTTTATAAAGGGAGCTTAGGGGACAGTGCCTTGCTTATTTCTGGTTGGAAAAAAAAATTCTGGTTGGAAAAAAAGAATTTGAAGTATTTATCTACTTCAAATTTGGCTTCCTCCAGGGTGTTAAAATACTGTGTGCCTTGTGTAAAAAAGAAAACCCAATTAGAGCAGGTAAGGAGGTGGGTATCATTTTACATGTCTAGGTTAAGCATGTCCAGGGAGGATTTGCTTTGACTACATTGGGTTAAGAAAAGATCTGAGTTTGAAAGAAACCTGAGGGAAACAAAATAATGGTATGTGAGGTGTTTTTCCACTTTCCTTTGTATAAGGAAATCATGAAATTAAACTGATACAGCTGTGCATATTCTGAAACTCATGTGAGATGAAAGTCTCAGTGTATTTTAAAGCAGTCCTTAATATGCTGCTTTTGTAAGTGGTATTTCTTGATTAACATTCTGCATAATCAAGTAGAACAGTTGGACAGGAAAGTTGGTCTTAATCTGCAGTCAAAAAAATTCTTTAGCAGGCAGAGAATTTATGCTCTTCAGAAGACTCAGCTGTTAGATAGTCAGGGGAGTTACAAACTTTAAAGTCTTCTTAAAAGTAAGGCAGCTTCTCCTGTAAGAGAGGGCATTCCTAGTTTATTTCAGTATTAACACTTTTCCCCATGTGTTATGTGGAATTCTTAGTACAGTTTTTTTTTTTTCTCCTGAAAACATCTATGAATAATTGGGATTTAAAGTCACTACCCTGAAGTAATAACTAAATATTTATTACTCCTCATTATTAAATATGTATTAGTGATTACATATGGATCCCAGTTTCGTGAAATGATAGGAAAAAACCTCAGAGTCCTTTTTTTGAGCTTGGGGGAAATGTTTTCTTTCCTGCTTGGACAGAGAGGTGCTGAGCTGTTCAGGGTTTTGTAGAATGTTGGTGGAGGAGAGAATAAAATTCTAGGTGCTTTATAACTAATCTTCTTGCACACTGCTTTGTTGGGTTTTTGTTTTTTTTGGTGGTTTTTTTGTTTTTGTTTTGGGGTTTTTTTGTTGTTGGTTTGGGTTTTTGTTTTTGGGTTTTTTTTGCTGCTGGCCAATCCTGTTCAGGCATTATAAAGACTATTCCTTCTAACTGTGGTCTTTTATTTTAGTCTGTTAGTTTAGTTATTATTTCTACACACAGAGTTCTTTTCTTTCTTCATAAAAATCTGTATATAAATCTGGCATGGTTAATGCCTTTTTTTTTTCTATTTTCTTATTTTCCTATTTTCTTAAACTATTTTTCCTATTAACTTAAACTTTGATATTCAGCTGTGTAAAAATCTAGAAATAGAATTAAACCCTCCTGACAACATCTGTGTTGAGGCACCTTAAAATGGTGGTGGAAAATGCTGCACAGGTGTATCCAGGGAAGCAGAAATCTCATCTGATGTCAGATGTGGTGCAGACAGCAGTGGAATGGAAGCAGCCTGTCAAGGCTCAGGCAAGTGTGTGACATATGTTAGATTGAAAAACCAGATTTTTGTTGTCTTTTTCTGTGTGTGTGTGTGGTACATTGGCCTTCTGTCAGAAGCTGGTTCAAGAGATGCCTCTTATTAAGAGTGAAGCAGGAAAAGATGGAATGTTTTGAGTTGGAGTCTGGAATATCCAGCAGAAACGTGGAGATGAGTGGGGTTTTTCCTCCCTCTGTCTCCCAGAGCACACTAAGCCTAATGACACTTGTGAGAGCACAGAATTCAAGGCTGGTAAACAGCCATGGTTGTGCTTAGCAGGAATAAAAGGTGGTTACTGTTTCCAAATTAAAGAAAAGCACTTGTGCTGATTTTCTGTTACATTTGCTGCAGTCTTGTTTGGTGGTTTTGTAAATTTAAATAACTGTCTTGAAACAGATTTCCTTTGTTCTAGTGTGGTTTCACTACTTATAATTGCTTCTGTTATCTTGACTGTGCTGCCTTGGATCTGGGGTGGAAAGTTTTGCCCTATTTTCCTTTCCTTTTGGCTGTGTGGCAGAAATTAATTATCTAGTGCTGTCAGCTGTTGTTTGGTTACACTTTCTTAGCTTTTTAAATTTTGTTTCTTTTTGTATTTCCTTGTTTTTTTTTCCCCTTAGTTGAACTTTATATTATAAACAATCTGTGATTTGATTTCATTATTACTTATGAGCATTATTCATGGCTTATGGTTGCATTACCTTTCAATTCAGCAGCCTTGTATGTATTCTTACCAACAGAAAATTGTTATGCAAAATGTGGCATGAGCACAAACCTGTCAGATGTATCTCTGTGGTTGGCAAATGTAGGGGGGGAGATAGAACAGTACCAGGAAGGTCATGAAATGTTAGTCTAATTATCATGGTTTTGGCAGAGGAAAATTGTTCATGCTGATCTGAGAACTCTTTGAACTTGTCATTGTGGACAAAAGAGGAGGGGGAAAAAATAAATTAGAGCTTTCAAAATGCCTTTGACAGGTCTTATCCAAGAGGCTGTTGAACAAGCTGAGGGAGTCGTGGGATGAAAGGGAAGGGTTTGTTTGTGCAAAAGGCACAAATGGGGAAAAACCCCCTGGATCCTGGTAAAGATAAACTCAAGACTACAGAGGCTGTGCTTGAGATGTTCTTGAGTGACTTATAGCAGCTGTGCAGAATTTAGTAAGTTTTCAGAAGTGATTCTGTGCATATGTCTATATGCTAGCATTACTGATTTTCTGAGGACCTTTTGGAAGAAAATCTAAGTTCTCTGACTTTAAACATGAGTCATGAGAGGGCAAGATAGCATCTGATGTTGATGGTGAACTAGAATTTTGCACATTCTTGCATGTGTGAAATTGGTCATCAAAATAAGAAAAAGAAGTAGTTTTTATACTTGAAATTTCAAAGTTGAAATCAAGGGGTAGTCAGTAGTTTAAGCAGGTTGGATTCACCCAGAAAACTCTTGTTTCCTGCTGCAGGCAGGAATAGTATTTCTCTGGATTAAAATTCACTTTGATAATGGATAAACATTCCAAATGTGTCTTGCTGGTGCTTTTTTAAAGTGAAGAAATGTTGGGATTTTTTTAAAGTGAAGTGAGGTGGTTTTAAACCAGAAATTCATGCCATTTTCTTCATAATAAAACTTGAAGGTATTTGCAACTAGTTCCTCTTTATGGGTTGATGGTGTGGTGGTATTTTGATAGTGGGGAAATAATAAATAAGTTTACAGATATTGTGTAATACCTGGGAAGTGAGAGGACAGAACATCAGGGCAGTACAAGCTCTTGTGTGTTTGCTATGACTGTAACTGCTGAAGACCAGGGAAGGTAACAGTAGGAATACATGGGTGTGCTAAATGGAGAAGTTTAGAATAAATCCTGCTTTGTTTTTGCCAAAGGAATTGTTTCCAGATTACAGGACTAAAAATGGCCAAGCTGCTTTGTTCCTGTGGGGAGGTTCATGTTGGCAAGTTGGTTCCTTCTCTAATCCCTTAGGGGGAAGGGGGCACATCTGGTTGGTGGGCTTGTTTTTAGGCTGTTGTATCAGGTGTCTTTAGTTTGATTCAGTTCTTATTGCTTTTTTCCCTCAATATCTAAACAATATCTGGTGTTTAAAAGCTGTGTTTGGTCACTGGTGGCTGCTGGCACTTCTGAGAGAAGAGTTTGTGATGTGAGGTGTGCTGGGTAAATGGAAGGGATTTGTGATAAACATGGCAATGTCTTTGCTGTGGTGAGATTGTGTAGTTCTTGTTATTCCTCCAAACCATTGACAGAAGTCTGAAAGCTAAAAATCGTGCTCAGAAACACCAGCAGGGATCAGAATGGAAAATTGCTTGGCTTTTATGATGTTTCTCATACAAGTCCTGTTCTGTGTTCTTGCAGTAGGTATCTTCAGTGTTTTCCTGTCTATTTCTGACAAGCTCTGTGTACATGCTGGAACTTTAATGTTTCTTTTGGAAGTAAAGCGCCCTTATGTGTCAGTAATGTCAGTCTCTCAATTTATGTATTAAGGCTGTAGTTGAGTGGATAAACATAGAGGTAGGATCCTTCTCTGATCTTTTCAGTGGTTTTTTTTTTTTTTGGTATAATACAGAAGATTCACTGGAGTGTGGGAGTAGAATACTTTCTGAAACAGAAGGAATTTTTTGTATACAGAGATGTACCTGTCCAGGGCTCTCTGCCTCTTGTGTTGCTTTAGCCAAAGCCTTTGTTTCCTGGCTTTGCTAATTACCTGAGGCAGTGGACTGTGTTAACCCCTGTGTAGTGTTGCCAGTGTCTGGCACTCTGCACAGCACTGCAGTGTGTAATGTAGAGATTACTGCTGTCAGAATGACAAAAAATTGTAATTTCCAATGCAGTTTGCAAGTGCAGATGTTATTGTAATTGAAACAAATGCATTTTTCTGTCAGTAAGCAAAGCAGCAGGAATAATGTGGTGGAAGCTGTCCTTTCCTTGCTTGCATGTCTCTAGATAAAATTACCTTCTCTGCTGAAGCAAAGATATTGATAGATATTGTTAACCAGAAATCAGCCCAGTATGTAATGTGGGGAGGTCTCTGAAGGAGGCAGAGCTCTTCCTTGGTGTTCTGAAAGTGTGATCAAAGAACACTGACCTTCCCAGCGTTCCAAAATTAACAATATCCGAGTTCTTTTTTTAACTGCAAATGCAAAATGTGTAGAGATGGCAATATTAACTGATGCACAAAGCCCCAAAAATGTACGAAAATGTGCTAGATGTTTCTAGTGGAGAGATACAATTTAATGCACTGTCGCTTCTTATTGAGATTTATGCTTGCTTTCAGCACTTAAAGAATATTTATTTCACTATTTTAAAACCCCCATACCTAAAATTGAAAAAAGAAAAAAAAACAGAAAAAAACCCAGACAAAATACCAAACCAAAATGTCAGGGAGCAACAGCAAGGGAAGGCAAGCTGGGAGTGAGTGGTGACAAGGCTGGCAGGCAGTACCCTCATTGGTGAGAATGCAGTCCCCCAGTGCCTGCCATGAGGCAAACAGTGGTTTGGAAGTAGTTGGCATGGATTTGCAGAGGGAAGATCGTGGCTGGCTAACCCAGTAACCTTCTACAATAGATAAACTAGGTGGCTGGATAAGGGAAGAGCAGGAAATGTTGCTTCTTGTGGCTTGAGCTGTCGCTGTCCCCTGTTACATCTCACAAAGCAGGGACCAGGTCAGTAGAGGATCGCTGGTCAGTACAGTGTGGTGCACTGCAAACTCACCCAGCTGCCAGGCTCAGGGGCATGCAGTCCCCCTGGAGGTCAGTCACAAGGGCTCTGTTCCAGGCCTTGACCCTGGGACCATCCCTGGGGATACCCAGGATGTGCAGCTGGCTGTAGCTGTGGCCCTGCTTTGAGCAGGGGTTGGAGTGGTCAGTACCCAGAGGTGCCTTCCCATCCTGTGGTCCAGGCTTGCACAGCTGCAGTGTCCATGTTGGCCTTGACCACAGGGAGATAAACTCTGCCAGCTGTGGGGGTTTTTTCCCTGCTTAATACCTCTTCTTCCATAGACTGTTGGAAGACTTTTTTGCTCGTGAAGGAAAGGATTAATCTCAAAGTCAGTTCTGAGTCAGCTTTACCTACAGGATAGATGTTGGTATTTGCACTTGGAACAATTGCAAATACCCACAATTGCATTCCAGTGCTGTTCATTAGAAACTTTGACTGTTCAAAACTACAGAAGCTTGACATGGGTTAAATCTCCTTGCTTTCTTAGCTCATGTGTTGTCCTGTTTTCATTTGTTTTTTTTTTTTTTTTTTAAATCAGTGGATACAGCCACAGAGAAAATACAGATAGAAATTGTCAGATAACTAGTGATATAAAAGAATTACAGATCATGCCGTGCTAATCATGGTTATGAATTTCTTGTGTAGGTTGAATTTGGTTGAAGCTTTTGTGATGGATCCAGAGCTACGTCAGTGCCTCCAGGAGGATCTGTTACGTCGCTTTCCAGACCTCAACCGGCTGGCAAAGAAATTTCAGAGACAAGCAGCAAACTTACAAGACTGTTACAGAATGTTCCAGGCTATCAATCAACTCCCTAATGTTGTACAAGCACTAGAGAAACATGAAGGTATTGCTACCTCCAACTATTCCCAATGTTTTGTGGTGTACTGATGATGCAAAGAAATAGAGCGTAGATTCCCAAAGATGACTTTTTTCCCTGTGTACTTGTGTTGCAGGAATAAAGCTTTAAACACATTTGAGTTTTAAATGAGCTGAAATTCCAAAATGCCAATCAGATACTTAAGAATATTCATAGCCAGATCTTTGCAGCAAAATGTGTTCCTGTTAGTGTGTGTAGCTGGGATGCTTGAACTGTTGGGTTGGTTGTGTGGGAATCTTTGACATGGATTTGTCTCTAGGAGTTCCTGACCAGCTGTGTGTGTGCTGTGATCTTACAAACAAGATGCCATTCATACCATAGTGTTGTCATCCACTTTGGGTTGTAATTACACACAAAATCCCCCCAGTTTAAGTATTAGTGGTATAACTCAAATGGCTTTTTTTAAATCATAATGCTCCTGTATTTGATACAAGTAACATGGCAGGATTCCCTCCAGTCCTCATTAGTAGGAAGCACAATGCTGTGACAAGCAAGTCTAGAAAGTACAAAAGCTGCTATTTTTTTTCTTTTTCTGTGTATTACCAAGAAAATACAGAATAAGATCAGCATTCAATTTAGCAATAGCAGTTCTACCAGAAAGCTCATTTCTATTGAAGCCCATTAATTTGTTAGAAATTCCCTTTGTGTAAAGCAAGCACCAAAGCCTGAAAAACAAATATTGTTTGAAATTGTATGGCTACAAAAATTTCTTTCCTCTATTTGAGTAGAAAATTAAGCTACCCAGTGTCTTACACTTTTCTGTACTACAGTTTTACAACTTCAAGTAATGAAACTTCTACAATATTAATCTTAAAATAAATCAATTTTTGGTTATTGGCTTTGTTATTTCAAAGAGCATTTTAGATCTGAAACTCTGAAGGAACTGACAGCTCTAAGTCTTTTGCTTGTTTTTGTTTTTAAAGAGCTGTGTCACTATTCAGCTGCCTCAGTTGTGTCCATTTGGCTTTTCCAAACAGACTCTGCTTGTTTTAGCCTTGACATGGAGCTCTTGGATTCCCATCCTCTACTGAGGTGTTAGTTCAGAATGCTGGCTTCCTGTCTTTACTTCTTTTTATATTAGTTACCATTTGGATCAACAGAGTTCCTGTGTCATAACACTGGGGTAGGAAAACAATTCCATTTTTAGAGTTTTGAGGAGCAAGCTGTGTAAGGCAAACTGCTCGCCATATGGAAAAGTTAATAGACTGCAAAAGGTTCTTCCTGTTCTACACATGAATCAGTTGGACTTAGGGCAATCACCAGCAGTATATTAAAGATAGTTTAAAATAGGTGGTGTGTTATTTTAATTTTTTTTTGTGCTTGTGCCACCTGTTCAAAGTACATGAATGGTCTGGTAATTCTCAATGTACATGAATGATTCAGACTGGATCTGGTAATTTCTCTGTTTCTGACTGTACAGAATGTTGTAACTCATCAAGGGATGGAAAGTCAGAAAGATTTTTGACAATTCTGAGTATGTGCCAGTTTCAGAACTCCCTTGCCTATGAATGGCTGTGGGGATATGGAGCAGCTATGGGGATAGAGAACAACCACAAAGCCATCAGCTGTGACTGCCTTTCCCTCAAAATGAAGCACTGTTTTGTTGAAATCCTTGTTTTTATGGGTGGTGAAAGCTGAGGAGGGGGGTGACGAGTGGAGATGGCTTTTTTCTGGTTTGGCCATAAGAAGTCTGCATAAGATGGAAAAGAACTCTGAGTCATCAAATCATTTTGCTCTAGCTGGCAAAAGGGAGCAGTTGTTCATTACTCAGATTGCTGGGGCATGAAATTTGGGTCCTTTACAAGATTTCTGTCTTCAAGAAGCTGCTGAAGCATCTTCCCTCCTATCTCAAACAAACACTCTTTAAGTGTGTAAATATGCAGGATACAGGAATTGTGTGCTGGGTGTCAGTTGTGTTTTTTCCATGCTGTATACAGTGACTGAATACCCCTTACTGCTTGTTTCAGTGCTGTTCTTTCCCAGACTGTTGCACTGGTGTCTTACAGCCTGTTGTGATCAAACTTGGCTGTTTCCCATCCTTTGTCAGATCCAACTGATTATTCCTTACTCATAGTGGAAACGCATTTATCTATCAATGTGTCATCTTACTCAGTGCTACACTTTACTTCATTTCTATTAGCCCAGTTTTCAAGGTGTTGATCTATTTCTGATTTATCTTATTCCAATATAAGCTACTGATAGCTTCCATATTGTTTATTTTAGTGACATTTATAAGCAGCCTTCTTTTCTGCGTTAATATAAATTCACGCATCTTAAAAAGATAAATGCTTCTCTGAGCCCTGGAGGAACTGATGTCCTTTCAGCTTGTTCATCTTTTGCAAGTGGGTGATGTGCTCTTTATCTGCACTCTGGTCATGGCATAAATCACAGATCTTGCACCTTGGCACCTCCTGTGACAGCATGCTGAATGCTTTAGAAGAGCCCACATTAGCTCTGCAGAGTCCCCTTTGTCTCAGGCATTCAGTATTTCAGACAGATGTTGCACCATGTGGATATTATCTACCTGTAGAAAACCTATACTGTATTTTATCCCCATTTCCATTGTTCTTTTCCTTTCATCCCACTTTCCATTGCACTATCGAAATGACTGGTGCACTTAATCATTGGGATTGGTCTGTTTTGCCAGGATAGAGCAGTGTCATTTTGCTGCCAAACTAACTGTGTGTTTCAACTCTGAAGATTAGTGTTTTATTTTAATTGCCAGACAACATTTTTAAACCATATTAATAGTCAAGTCTTTAACATGTGTAATAAACACTTGTCTGTGCTTCAGTAAGTAAATTATGGTTTAAATTAAACCTGCACCTGGGCACAGATAGGCTCTGTGATCAATATGCATCTCTGCTTTTGATGGTGCAAAGCTCTATTAGACTTCCTCTCAGTGGTTACTTTCCATCCTAATAATGTTGAGTAGGTGCAAAAGAGCATTTTTTTTTACTATGCATCTTTTCTATGAGTTAATGAATACAGGTGCAAGATGTTAGAGTTTAATTTAGAATTTTTCAGTGGTGTTTCTTGCTCATATTCTTGTAATGCCAGGTGTTTTAAGAAAAGCATGTGCAAATAACTTCTGTAAACCCTCATTATTCGCTGACTCCACTGTTTTATTTCCTTCAAGTGCTGGATACCAAGTTTGAAGTTGGATTAAAAGTCAAAATAAATTTTGCAGTGTATCAGTTGGACCCATATAAATGAATGTATGTAAATACATCAGTATTTTATTTACTTAATAAATTAATGTATTCTAATTCTATTATATTCCAGCTTTTGAATGTGACATCTTTCTGTGGTGTCTGAGGTGTACCCTTCAAGTTTAAATAATGAAATGGCATCATGAAACTTCCCAACTCAAGAAAACAAATTAAAATAGCTACTTTAAGTTCAAGCACAATTGTTTTTCATTGATTCAAGAATATTGAAGCTCATTTCATTGTGTATGCCATGTATTCAGTCAGCTGGAGCACTGGGAACTGCTAAGCCCACTCTGAAGAATGGACATGAAACTTTTTCTGCTCTTCAGTTTCTTTCTTCTTTGTTGGCTGCTTTTATTTTATAGGTTGGTTTAGATGTGTCTTCTTACAGGAGGGGAAAAAACCAAGATATTAAGAGAGCAAGCAAGAAATTTGGAACTGAAAACAATCTTTATTTCATATCTCTTGGTTTTGAAGATTTTTAATCAGCAGAAAACTCCATTTTTGCAAGTTCAGTAATCTCTCAACAAGATGTAATCTTTTTTCTCAATTAATAGATATTAGTCAGTTTAGGGCTTTCACTATAAAAGTTTGAAGGACTGGGGAAGCAAAAAGGCATGGTAGAAAAAGAAATCAAAGCAAACTTTTTCTTTCTACTTCAGCTGAGAGAGGAGAGATTCACTTGGGTAATAATGTCCTCACTGTGTAACTTCTATAAATTTCTGTGGCATTTTTTCTTAGGAAAGGCTAGGACTTCTTTCTTAGTCTGGTAAGAAATTGAGAGGCTCTGGAATATCCAGAGCTTAATTCTGTATTTCTCTGTTAATGTGCAAAGTAAACATTAGAGGCAGCAACATGATTCTGTACATAATTCAGTGAGTCTAAGCTCATAGTATTGGATTCATTTTGAGGCATTTTTTATATATAATATAGTCAATAATGCTAATCTTTCTGTGATTAAATCATAACTTGAAGTGGCTGCAAAGATGTAAACTTGCATTTGCTGACAGAACGTTTCCACAGCTGGCTGCTGGATATAGGTGCTTATGTGTACCTGAAGAAAATACTTCCTTCACAAATTTGGCAATATCTGTGCATGTTAATTTAATTATGAACTGCTCTTGGTGTTCAATGCTTTTGGTGTTCCATGGACCTCCAGCCCATATGTGTTCTGTGCAGTTTGACTTGGTGCTACAGAGTATCTCTGTTAATTTTGATCCCTTCCTGTCTAGTGGAAGGAAGTTACTGCAAAGACCTGGTTATAACATGTGGCCTTTTTTTGTGGAAAACAAAAGCTGATAACATACACTTCAGTTGCTATGTCCATATTGTAATTACCAAATATTTCCAGTATTATGTAATATTTTATTAAGAAGAATTAAAAGCTGTGAGCGTGGAAGGTAAGACCCACATTTTTTGCAGAAGGCATGTCAACTTTTTATGTGCAAGAATTGGCAATATTCAGACAATGGGTTTGCTTTTATACTGTTGTTTGTTGTTTTACTCATAGTAGAAGGGAATTAATACCCCCAGTTATGAACAAAGGTGACAGAATAGATACAGGCTTAATCAGAATGTAGATGGGATATTTAGAAAAATATCCCACCGATTTTAGAAAAAGGTACATGTGTTTCAGTGAAATAGTCATAGCCTGTCTTTGTAAAATTCACCAGCTGAGCAGTTGTGTTGTTTATCTTGGATAAGTGAATTCTAGTAAATCTGTGGGGGTTTGTGAATGATAATTTTTTTGTTTGTTTGTAACAGGAGCTCACCAGATGTTGTTGTTGGCTGTATTTATAACACCTCTTAATGATATCTGCTCTGACTTCTCAAAGTTTCTGGAGATGATAGAAACAACATTGGACATGGAAAAGGTATGAAATGTTGTGTGGGCAGGGTTTACTTAGCAGTTAAAGTTTCTTATTGAGCTTTGCAATCTGCTCTATATGAACTAAATTTAATTGATCATCTGTATTAAGTAGCTAGTGATAATTTAGCTGTATATAGAAATATATGTTGCATTTAGAAATATATGAAGGCTGTTATTAATATATCAGAGTATTCAACAGGATATTCACCCACTATCTGAAATTATCCAGCCAGTGAAAAAATGCTTTGGGTGCATTGATGTTGTGGACCTGAAACTATTTTTTAAAGATCTCATCAGTATTAAAAGTGGAGAAGTAATTTTGTCATTTCTCTACTTTGTATTTTTAAAGTTACAGTGATACGTCTCAAATCCAAGATGTAGCCTAGGATATGTTTATTACTTGGGAAGTCTTTTAGGATTTTCTTTTTTTTTATTAACCAGGGGTTAGGATTATCCTAAGTGAAGGTCTCAGCTGACTGCAGAAATAAGAGAACTACCTAAACATGTGCCAGACCTGGCAGGAAGGGCCATTTGTTGAACTTGTGAGAACTGCAGTGGGTTAAAAATTTTGAACATGCATACTTTTCTCCAAAGGCAGGAGCACTGTGTTTTCTTTCTTTGTATTGTGTTGTGCATCCATCAACTGCATTTTGCTGTTTATGGAAGGACTTGTTTGATTGACATGTTGCTGTAATTTGTGATGTATGATAATGAAGAAATTTATAGCTTTATACCAGTTACAGACCATCTGTTGATGCAGTTTGTGTGCCCTGGGACTCTGTTTTCTTTAAAAGTAACAGCTGTTTAAGCCTTCACCCTTCATAGTCCAGCTCTTCAAGTTTCTTTTCAGGTTCTACTTTAAAAATGTTTTGTTGTCCTTCTAAACAGAATAACAAGTCAGTTATTTTTAGTCAAATCCCATGGAATCTGGCATGTTAAGCTTGATTTTTCCCCACCTTCAAGGTACTGGAAAATGTCTATAGATAAGCCAACACTGGTTTTACCAGAAGAATAAACCTTGTCCCTATGAACATTAGAATGTGAACTTTGACTTGAAATTCCTCTTGGATTTTGAGGGAGCTCAAATAATATAGGCAGTTCTATTCTGAGTGCAATTGAAGGATAGGTTGTCATAGCAACTAAATTATGTCAATAATCCATTCTAATATAAAAAGAAACATCTAAGTTCAAAAAGCGTGGGATATGGTTATTCATTTACCTAGCTGTAATAAAAGTTGAGAAACTGTCACTTCCATTCCTATTTATCTCAGAATCATAAGAGGCCTTTGAGAAACCATCTACTCCAACCTCCTCCTCAAGTCAGGGCAACTTCAAAGTTTGGTGGTGCTTTTGGTACATAGCCACCTGGCAGTGGAAGCACAGGGAAGGGAGAGAAAAAAAAGATGAAATACAACAAAGAGATGAAATGCTTCATCCTTGCCTCTGAAAATTTAAGCTTAGAGGGAACCGTGTCTGCTTTTCAACTCAAGAGCTGGATTGAAATTGGTAGGATTTTTGGTGACACTCTGTAGGTTTTTTCCTAAACCTCTGGAGTCTCTTTTGGGGCAGAAATTACTGATTCAGAAACTTCACTTTCCAAAGGCTTCTTGTTTTGAAACACCCCATGCTCTGTCTTGATTAGCTGCCTAAGTCCAGGGTAGCAGAAATGATCATGTACATGACAATTTCATTGCCTCTGACTTCCCTTTTTACCCTGCCTACTGCTCAGTCATTTGTTTGCAAATAAATGTGCAGACAACTCCATTTCAGCAGAAAGGAGTCTGTTAAATTGGTATATTTTGGGTGTATGAAGTACATTATCTGAGAAAACAAGTATTTGAGATGTGTTTGTTTTGCAGTTGAACCAGACACCAACTATCACAAACAGCATTGCCTGACAACATTATATATTTATAAAAAATTTAGTGTTAATTATGAAGTAAATTCATTTCACTGTGTATGATCAGGAAGATTTTTTTTATTGCTTGTGTTCATATAAATTTTTTCCTGTTATTTTTCTCTAGGTGGAGAATCATGAATTTCTTGTCAAGGCTTCTTTTGATCCCAATTTAACAGAATTAAGAGAGAAGATGAATGAACTGGAAGAAAAAATGCAGTCCTTACTAAAGACTGCAGCCAAAGAACTAGGTAGGGTTTGGAACTGCCTTTCATTCATGTCCCCTTTGCAATCAGGTGATGAAAACTGGTATAAAGAAGTTAAAGGGTTAAAGGATGTTTGTATTATTATATGATTGAGTTGGGCTGACTTTGGTTGTTGCTGGGAAAACAGGGATTTTTAGCTTATAACTTTGCTTTAATTTTTTTTTAAACAGCATTCCAAATTATTTCAGAAATGATCATATATGTTAGAGAATCCATTTTGTACTACTGTAACTCATCAAACTCTTGGCTAGCTCTAGTTCTGTTTTACATTCTTTGAGTACCTGCACTTTTTTCCCCCCTTCTGTGCATTATCCTGTGTCCATTCAGCTTTCTTTTGATGTTCCTTGCAAAATGTAATTCATAAGCAAATGAGACATTTAAAGTGTTGATTATCCTATGCAGAAAATTCTGTGTGCAGCTGATGAATCAGGCATTGAAATATCAACTTTAAGAAAAAGCCACCAACTTTTAATACAAATATTGCAAGGAAAATTGACAACACTATACTTACTTTGGGTTACACCTTTAAGAGCTTGCATTTTTTTTTGTTTTGTTTTGATTTTTTTTTTTAGTGCAATTATGATACCTGGATGAGAAGAAGGAAAGCCAAGATTGTGTAGGGATGGAATGAGAAATCTTGTAATAGAGCTATGTGTTAGTAGAAGGATCACAAGAGTAGAGGTGCTGTGCTAACAGCAGCAATGCAGAGTGTCCTTGCATTTTTCACCTTCTTGGAGAATTCATAGCAATAATTGAGAGCCTGATTTAATATGCATTTTGAGAGCATTTTAAAGTAAGAGCAGAGAATGAATCCATAATGTATTTGTTTTTGGTCTGGGTATTTCTCATAGCTGTACAGAACCAAAGCAGGTCCATTCAATTAGATCATGTAAGAGAGGCTAAATCATGGGAACTGAGGGCTAGTGAGCAGGAATAGCACAGGATGCAGGATTTGTGATAATACAACTGGTTTCTTTTTCTTTGTTTTCATCTGAAAGGTTTGGAAGCTGGCAAAAGTATCAAACTGGAGACAAATTCACAGTTTGGGCATCACTTTAGGGTAACGTGTAAGGAGGAAAAAGCTCTCCGTAACAATTCGAAATATGGAATCATTGATACACAGAAGAATGGTGTGAAATTTACTAACAGGTATGAGATGATATTGGTGGTTTTTTAAGCCTGTTCTGAAAGGAATAGAATAGTTCCTTTATAATTATGCTGATAAACTGGATTCTCTACAAACTGTCACCTTTTTAATTGGCTCACAGATTGAAATATTGAGCAGGACTGGCATAGGGTTTATGTTAAAAGCTGCATTCCCCATTTTATGTTGCCAACTGTTGTCTATTTTTGGTCCTTTGACTTGGGCTAATTTCTCTGTTTTAGCTGCAGCAAGTATCATAATTGCTTTTACTGTGAGTGTTTATACAGACACAAGCTGCATTAGGGAATTTATGTTTATCACCAAATGTGACATGAGGAATTTTGTTGCTGATTACCTTTTTTCCCTTTTTTCCAAATCCTCTCTAATTTCTGTTAGTCTTGTGTATTGAACTTCAATTCTGTGGCACTTGTAATTGAGCTGTTAAAAAAAATTTAGGTCTTCAGTTTAATTGCATTGAGGCTGTTTCAGTGTGTCCTTGTCTGGACACAGACCAGCTGAAAAGTCTGTATTTTTTGTTGAATTTTAGCTCTTCTAGAGCGTTTTAGCAGGAGCAGGGGCTGCATCAGTCATCAGATATTTCTCTGTTCTTCAGTGTTTTTATACAGAGGAAACAAAGTAGAAAGAAATAATTACCCAATTCTTGCATGTGCAGAATTGGGTAAAAATTTAAGTTGAAGGCTACTTCTTATCCCTCACTCAAAGCTGATGCACCTTGGGAATTAGATCCTATCTCAAGCTTAGATGGGGTAGCCCAGGGCTTTGTCTAAGTGCCCATCCTCTATAAGTAGCCTTCACAGCCTCGTGGGCTCAAGTTCCAGTGCTAAATTACTATTTATGAAAACTTTGCTCCTCAGATCTAATGAGAGTTTTCCTAATCAGATCTAAGGAGAATTTTCCTCGCAGAAATTTGGGATCTTAGGATCTCATTCTTTTGCTCTGCACCTTCAAGGAGAGTCTGTTGCCTCTTCCTTCCAGGCTGATCCCAGATTCTCTCAGCCTGGGCAGGCATCTCTCTCAGCCTGGTCCTTGTGTGCCACGTGCTCCAGCTCTGTACCTTGTGGTGAGCATCTGCTCCAGGTTCAGTGTTGGGAAGACAAAGCCCAAAACCAGAGGTGCCATCTCAGGATTCCTGAGTAGAGGGGAAGAATGACTTCCTTCAACATGCTGGGTCCACTCTAGCTAGAGCAGCCAGCATGGGCTTGTCCTTCTCTGCCTCAGGGCCACTCTGCTGGCTTGTGCTTGATGGTGTAGAGACTGGTTTCTGTTAATCACTCACTTCCATAGTTAGAAATCATTTGAAAAGGAGGGCAAACATATTAGTTCACACCAGCCAATGTGCTGGAGTCAGGAGCCAGGACATCCCTCTGGCTGTCCTGAGCAGCCAAGACCCCTGCCAGGGGTCTCAGAGACCCTGGCACAGAGCCCAGAATTCCTGTGGTTTTGATTATGACCCGTGGAGCAAATTACCAACCTTAGATGAAGATCAGCAAGCCATGATAAATTAAGTAGAATGATAGTGAATTTATCACAAGGTGAAAAAGTAGATTTTTGGGGTTTTTACAATGGGGATTCAGGGGGGCAAGATGGAGGAATCTGGGCATGTCCAGCCTTTCTCCTCCTTCTTCTTCTTCTTGGCCTCCATCTTCTGCTGTGATGTTGGCGCTTACAGATTGGTTTAGAGTAGAAGCTCACTGTCTAACACAGGTGATTAGTTATTGGAAAGTAAACATTGTATATGTAGTTCTTAGTATAAAGACATAACACAGCCCCTGGGGCAGGCAGAGTGCCTGGAACTGTCCTGCTGGACAGACCTCAGCAGGACAGGAGAAAAAATTTTATAGGTAAGATACAATAAACAACCTTGAGACCAAGAAATGAAGAGCCCTGACTCCTTCTTCAAGTGCCAGGCTGGGAAAAGAGACTTTGGAACTCTTCTAGGGGTCACTCTGACCAGCTAGAGACCCTGACATGCTGGTGTATTTCACACCAATTTACTTAAATGAACAAAGTGTAAACCTTAATTGCATTTTGTTTTAACATTTACTCGGAGGATATTTTTTAAAAACATCCATGAAATGTAAAACAGCTTTTTCCTGGTTCCAAATATGTTGTGAATCTAAATGTATGATGAAGTTAGGCTTTTCTGTAACTGAGAAGATGTACTTAGAACCTGTACTTTGTCATCTGTTACTTTCCCTTAGTGAGACAGCCCGTGCATCACTAATAAAAAAGAATTCTCTGTACTTAGTTAAGTTATAGTTGCTTCTGTAGGTGGTACTTGCAGCACAAGACTGACTTCTGCCTATAGTGTGGGCACACGACTTGGGTGTGTTTCTTATTCAGTATTGCAGACTCCTGTTCTTTGTTTGGGAGACAAGCTTGAGAAGAATAAAAACTTGTTTAAACTCTTGTCTTTATTTCAGCTTACCTTAGTTGGAAGATCAGCACCTGTTCATAGTGACAGTAATTAATATAGGTTTTTACTAAATGAAAGAAGTCAATGCCTTCAGATCTGATAAGCCTGTTGTAGGACTCTGGGCTAATTACACAGTTGCTTAGCAGCAAAATGTAGCAAAATAGCCAGAAATTTGAAGAGCTAGTCCTTATCACACAGCAGTTCTATAATAAACATAGATGATGTCATGTGTTGATGCTAGAATTTCTGGTTTGGCTCTTATGGGTGATCTTAAACTTGGAATTAATCTTGAGGCCTGGTGCCTTGGTGTGGATGAATTGTAGGTCAGTTGCTTTGTGGTCTTTGTGCTGAACATTGCTGTTAAAACAGCTGGGGACACTTGGCATAGACTCTGATGAGGAGGCCAAAAGTTTGGCATTGTAGGTGAAGGCAGAACAACACAGCTTCTAAATACTCTTGTTTTGTTCACAGCAAACTGAGTGCCATCAATGATGAATATATAAAGAACAGGGAAGAGTATGAAGAGGCTCAGGATGCAATTGTTAAGGAAATCATTAACATTGCTTCAGGTGAATATGCCACTGTTGATGTGTGTCACAGTCTGGAGTGCTGGGAGGGAGGACTTGCTGTTTCTTTGAGGGACTTTTACAGAGACAAACTGTAATATTGCCCAAAGAATTGGTGTCAAAAATGAGGTGTGGCTTTCAGACAGTTGTTGAAAGTTTGAAGTATGAATTGTCTTCTGTTGCCAGACCCTTTCCTGGCATTGCTTCAGATGTGCAGTGATGAGGTTTGTGCAAATGCTAATCCCATAATAGGAGCAAAAATAAGGCCTTAAGGGTCACATCTATCCTTCACCTACCTCCCTGACTCTGGGCATCTTCACCCAGACAGCAGAGCAGAATAGGTAAAGGACAACAGAGAACTGAAGGAGTGGGACCTGAGGTCTAAGAGCATTGATGAGCAGTATATGATCAAGTTAGTTGCTGCTTACATGGTAATAAATATTATTGGTTTCCTAAGTTATTTCCCTATATTTTGCTCCAAGATTGCCTACTTACAGGGCATTCTTTACTATCCTTCACCAAAAGCAGAAGGGACACTGGGGAATTTGGGCTGTAGACTCTAGTCCCTCATCCCTTTCACAGAAGAAACCAAACACCAAAACTTCAAAAGCCAAACAAAAGAACTTCAAAAGCTGGTACTGGGGATGCTGGGCCATCTATCCTGGTGTCACAGGCTCTGTATCTGACAGACCCCTCCCTCCCATCATTCACACAAACACAGGTGGCTGCTGTGTCTCAAGTGTCTTTTCTTGTGTGAGCATCAGAGTGCTGTGTATTGTTCATGAAGGAAACTTACTGGATTTCCAGCTGAGGGAAAATAATCAGCATGGCCTCACCTCCTCCTTTCCTTAGTCTGAGGAAGTCTCCTTGATATTCAAGGCATGGGAACCTCAGGATTGCATCCTAGGCTCTCCCAGGAGTTGACTTTCCTCTTGAAGAAAATTGTTACTGCAGATGAATTACTTGCTGGACTCAGTGTAGGCTTCAAGGTACCTTCTCAGCAGGAGCAAAAGACTAGTTACTGGCACTGAGCTCCATCTCCTGTGTGCACACCAGGTTATGCAGAGCCCATGCAGACCATGAACGACGTGATAGCCCAGCTGGATGCCATTGTCAGCTTTGCCCACGTGTCCAACGGGGCTCCCGTGCCCTACGTGCGGCCCGTGGTGCTGGAGAAGGGCCAGGGCAGGATGGTGCTGAGAGGGGCCCGGCACCCCTGCATCGAGGTGCAGGACGAGGTGGCCTTCATCCCCAATGACATCACCTTCGAGAAGGGCAAGCGGATGTTCCACATTATTACTGGTAAATATTGCCCATCTCTTCTTTGTTTGTTATTTACTTTGTGAATGTCTCGGGTATTTCCAATAATGATGTCTTTTTAAAAAGGAAAAACCGAACCAGCAACAGGCAAAACAAATCAGCAACCTAATAAAATTCTGTCAAAACAATTTCTCTCATCAAGGGCGAGCAGCTACTGAGTTATCATCTTTCTGCATGGGGAATAAGATTTAGCTCTGGAAAAGAAGGGAGGGTATTTTGTAAGCTATTATTTATTGCTAGTTTTGATTATATTTTTTTTAAAAGTGTCCACAATGTTCATGTTACCTTTGACTGTGGATATTCTCTATATTTCTGTACATACAGGCACAGTTCTCATCTTCCAAACTAACAGTAATGGAGTTGGTTATTGTAATTTTAGTTGTAGTGCACTATTTGGTGAAGGTGATCACTAATTTACAAATAGTCATTTGTGAAGAAAAGAGAGGCTGCTGGACAGTAGAAAATAAGAAATTAGTCCTTCCCTAAAGTAAGATCTTAGTGAATGTAACTCCACAAACCAGGCAACCTTAGGAGCTGAAAAGCCTGACCCTGCTAAAGTGGTTTGGAAAATTCCACTAGGCATCAATTGTACTTTGTTAGTGTTTTCTTTGTGAAGCATTAAAGTTGATTTTAAATGCAAAACATGTTTCAATGACTGTACCATTTTTTACCCTTTTCTCTGGTGTAATTAAGATAATTTTACTACACACTAAAACATGTTTAGTGTTTATAGATTTAATTGAATCTAAATTTCCATCCAGATGTCCTTAACATACGTTCTGAGTGGCAAAGATCTGAAATTAGAGAATAATTAATGAGCACTTCTAACATAATCAAAAAGAAAAATCAAAAATCTGAATTAATGCATGGTAACACGCTTCTTTTTCTGGTTAGCGAAAGTGTAAAATTAGTTTTAATTATCGGTTTTCTGGATAGTACTTTTTTTTCATTTGTATTTCAGTTAAAATTAACTGCTTAATATCTGGGTTTGCTGATTCTGAGTGACTCATTAGCTTGTACCCAGTCTGTAACTGAGCTGTTTAATTTTTACAGAGAAATTGTAATAGTAGTTTCTAATAATTTGTTTTCACCTCAATTCTTAAGCAGAAATAAATACTGATAATTTTTTAATTTAAAGCTTATTAGTTTTAGGTATGAATACATGTTTTAGATGACTGCTTATACTTTTGAAAAGTCTCAAAACTTTTGAAGGCCCCTGATTTTCTGTGATCACCTTTCTTTTGAAAAAGGAGCATTCAGTAAGACAAACAATCAAGCCTTGTTAGCCCTGGAGCCACTTGTTGCACCTGTTAGACAAGTTTGCTGCTCTTTTGTGGCAAGAAAGTAATAAATTTAAACACTCTTTGTTCTAATTTAGAGCCTGGTCTCCTTTTAAAAAACTGTTGAATTGTAAAAAGATGATGCTTTTTCAATTAATTTTTTGAAAATTTCTTCTTTAGGCCCTAACATGGGGGGAAAATCAACATACATCCGGCAGACAGGGGTGATTGTTCTCATGGCCCAGATTGGGTGTTTTGTGCCCTGTGAGTCTGCAGAAATTACCATTGTGGATTGTATCCTGGCTCGGGTGGGAGCAGGAGACAGCCAGCTCAAAGGAGTGTCTACTTTCATGGCTGAGATGCTGGAAACTGCCTCAATCCTCAGGCAAGTCCTGTGCTTCTGTTTGATTGTCTTGGTGGGGGTTGATGGGCAAAAAAGTGCTTTAAGAGAAGTGCATTTGAGATTTTTCTTTTGTGGGGAATCTTAGTGGAGAATTGTCACATTCACATTTTCTGAAAAATCCCTTCACCCAGGATTTTTCTCCTGGGAAGCTGAGAAGCCTCAGAGAAGAATGAAAACAATAATTATGTCATTTGCTTCTCCTGTGTTTTGCTCATGTGGAATGTGTTTGAAGATTGTTTACTCACAAGTGATTGTTTCATTGGTTTTCTGTGAATTATTTTGACTCATTTGCCAATCAGTGCCAAGCTGTGTTGAGACTCTGGAGAGAGTCACGAATTTTCATTATTATCTTTTCAGCATTCTGTAAGTATCCTTGCTGTATTCTTTAGAATAGTTTAGTATAGTATTCTTTAATATAGTATCATAAAATAATAAATTAGCCTTCTGAGAACATGGAGTCAGATTCATCATTACTGCCTTAGTCTGGAGGCAACCCAAGTACAATAGAGAATCTCAAGTTCTTTTTAGCTGGTGCATAAGTTCTGGAAGTAGCCTTCTCTTTATTCCAGTGGTCAATACAGAGTTGCTACCAAGAGGCCAAAGTCTAAATGGGACCAAGAACCTAGTGTGGAATGAACCTAGTGTGGAATCTAATGTGGATCTGTGTGATGCTGTATCTGCACTATATTTGTTAATAAGAACAGCCTTTTGTCTCTTCCATGCTCTGCATCCACAGCATAACCTGTGATACTCCAAAATCCAGAGTTCATGCTGCTATCAGACATTAACAAATGCTCTTGTGCTTTTAGGACAGCAACTGAGAACTCCCTGATTATCATTGATGAGCTGGGAAGAGGAACTTCCACCTACGACGGCTTTGGCTTAGCCTGGGCTATCTCGGAATACATTGCCAGCAAAATCTGTGGGTTTGCCATGTTTGCTACACACTTCCATGAGCTCACAGCTCTTGCTGACCAAGTGCCAACAGTCAATAACCTCCATGTCACTGCTCTGACCAGCGATGACACACTCACCATGCTTTATCGGGTCAAGGAAGGTAAGGCTGGGTCTCAGCTTTGAGAAAAGTGTGAGAGACCTGAGAGAGAAAAATATCAATGTGTGGATTTTTTGTTTTGGGTTTTGTTGTTGTTGTTGTTTGGTGGTTTTTTGTTTGTTTGTGGGTTTTTTTGGTGATTTGTTTTGGTTTGTTTTTTGTTTGGGGTTTTTTGGTGGTTTTGGGTTTTTTTGGTTTTTTGCGTTTTTTTAGGTGTTTTTATGGGTGTTTTTGTTATTGTTGTTTTTTGGTTTTGTTGGTTTTTTGTTTGTTTGTTTTTTTACCTTATTTTGCTTTTGTTTTTTGGGGGATTTTTTTGGTTGTTTTGTGTTTGCGTTTTGGTTTTTGGTTTTTTTTGTTTTGTTTTTTGTTAAGGTTGGGATTAAATATGTGAGATAGTGTTTGTCGTTCAGATTTAGATGTTTCTTAGTGTTTATGTATACTACACTCTTATAAGTTGTGAGTTCTGCAGTGCTTTACTAATAAATTAAAAAATGGAGCCATATTTCTCTTTCTAGAAGGTCTTTTAAGGATAAACTGTTTAATTAAGAGATGGCACTTAAATTATTTTTATTTTAACTTAATAACTAACTACTTGTGACCCTCAATGTGGACTTTATCTAATTCCACGTTACTTAAACTCATGAAGGAGAAGGATTAGCTTCTGCTCTAAAATTTCTGTTTTGTTTTATATATATTACTATATTCAAGAACTTAAAACTCCAAGTTTTTTATTATGTGATATTACACTTTCTATTCAAACTACACACTTATAATCCTAGTTCTATTGTTCAATTTTGGAAGTTTTCTCTATGGCTTCAGGTTAATTGCAGTGTTCTCTTGGGGGTCAGTGCTTGTCAGCGCAGAAAGTCAAAAATTGTCAGTAACCAGGGTTCCAGCATTAATGGGAAAAAAAAATCCTCCCCCAGTTTGTGTCATTTGCCAGGCTTGGGGTAATATTATAGATATATATATATAGATAGATAGATATGTAGTTCTCTGTCCATGGACAGTGTGTGTGACAGAAGCTCTGTGTGAACACAGTAGGTGATGATGTTAATGACTATTTCTTAAGCTGTCTAGGCTATTTCTGCCACTCAGGTTGATGCTTTTGAGTTGCTCCCTTTTTCTTTTTTAAAGAAGAAGGGTTCCAGAAGGTTATTTTCAGTTTTCCTAAAACAGCTATTTTAACCTGCTGATGGAAGAGACTTACATTTCTTAAACTGTTCTTTTAAAAGAAATGAGTGCACCTTTTATGTGCTGACAGTTTTTAATAATGGCTATTTCATTGTAATAAGACTTAGTCTTACATTGCCCAATTTATACAGGAGTTTGATATAGGAAAAATCATATGGGTAATTTTTAGCAAATGGCATCACAATAAAACAAGAAGTAGCCTGGTTTGTTAGTATAATTGCTGTTAGATGTATTTAATTAAAGTCTTTTAGTGGATCCAGTTATTCCTTTCAGTATTAAATTAAACAATTTTTAATTAGGCATAATTTCATCTATTCCTCTTGTTTCCCTGTATCCCCATCATTTGTTTTTGTTCCCTTCAGTAGGAGCCTGTATTTATTGCTAAATAAAGCAGAGCTGTAACTGTGCCTTGCAAGGTGTGTCCATTTATGGCATTTCTAATTTAGATGTGAACTCTACAGTGATTTTGAATTGTTCTCACTAGAGTATTTCAGTCCAGTTGGCAACCTCTGGGCTGAGGTTTTGATTTAAAATGTGGGCAGAGTGCTCCTTCTCACTCTGTGTACCTCTTAATTTTCCTCTTCTGAGTTCCACAGCAGAGGAATGACTTAGGTAACACTTCAATGGGTAGAGCAGGGTTACTGTAGAACACTCTGGCTATCCTGGATCTGATACCTTGCTGGTTTTACTCCTATGACATTACTAACTGCCTACTTCTTACCCATTTCTTCTGGTTTTAAGTCCATTAAATTACTTCATTTCTTGCCCGTAGATTACATGTATGACCGCTTCTAATTTTGTGTTCTCCTCTGGCTATAATCTTGCAGCTAGCTTTTGGGTACTTTCCTGTGAAGCTGTGGGAGACTGCTCTGAGCAAGGGGAATCACAGTAGGAGCAGAAGTAAGGGATGCTCTTGAGGAATGCCCAGTTTTTGCTTGAATATTACTCCACATTGCTGTGGCTCTGGTTCCCACTGGAGAGGAGGTGTCTGTGGTTCTTTCCTAGTTTGCTGTTCCCCATCTTCTCCAGCACATGTTGAGCTCCTTCCACAAAGTGCATGCTCGAATTGGTGCTTAAAAGGTGACTTAGTGTGGCATTGGAACTGAATAAAAATAGTCATAAAAATAGTCATGAACTGCTGCACATGGATACCAAGTGGATTTTGTGCAGCAGGAGATGGTGATGTACAGAATCTGCCAACAAGCCATCTTTAGGTGCCTTAGTTTGAGCATGTTGGTTGAGGAGGGAGTCAATATGCACTGTATCAAAACCTTCTACATCCTTTGGAACAATAGCTCCTACAGTAAAGCCCCCTAATATTCCCCAGACTGTTGGGTGGGTTCTCTTTCATCAACCTACTCCTTTTGATTTTAAAATCTATATTAATTCAGCCATTCTGGTCATGATAAGAACTGTAGAAACCCAGTTTCATATTTTTCTTCAGTCAGTTTTGCCATTTTTAGTCATACACATCTTTGTACGTGCAAGGTCTTTTCATGCCACCCATTTTCTTGGAAGTGCTGTTGAGCATGGAGACACAATTTTTTTATCTATCTACTTAAACCTCTGTCAGAGGAGATGCAACACTCTGAAATCTTCAGCTTTAAGTACCTGGTCTCCAATCAGATATTCATCTCTCACCTAAGTTTCTGCATTTAGTGTTGTGCTCTTTCCCTTTTGGGGTTGTCATATTGCTCCATCAGGGATGTGCATATAGGCAGCTCAGATACAGCTGTGTTTTGAAACAAGTAGCAGGTTTGATGTTGTTTGAAATGTATAACCAGACCTGAAAAGCATGACAAGGAACTTTTTTGCAGTGTTTTCAACCATGTCTTTGTGCTTCAAGAGTGACAAAATCACCAGAAGAGGAGACACATGAAGTGCTGTTCTCCAGGCCTCTGCTCAGGATTCTCTGAGCTGAGAACTGAGTTAGCTCTGGGTCTGGGCAGGTGTGTCTTTTTAAAACAAAATCAAGAAGACAAATCCCTGCTTAAATGTGTTCCTTTCCTTTAAGAAACCTGAGAGATTACAGGGTTAATAAAAGAGAAAAAGTCTAAATGCTAAGTATTCCTTCACCTATTCTTTGGTTATCTGGTATTTAATAGATTATTAGTTAACAAAAAAAAAACCCTACTGTCATTTTGCAAGTGTAATTAATTTATTCTTAACTCCTTTTTGGAGACCAGAATTAAAAGGCTGTAGCAATATCTGTGGGAGGACAAATGGAATTATGATAATGTAAACAAATAAGAATTGATAGATTTTTATAGAGGGCTTTTGATACTGAAGTGAAAATTGTTTTATGTAACTGTGTATAATTTACATATTCTGAGTAATTAAGAGGACTTTTCTCGAACATGTTATGAACAGTGTATTAATTGATGTAAGTGTGAAGTTACAGTTGAGAGATTTTGGTATAATTAAAGATGACTCCTGAAGACTGAGGAATTGTGTGGCACAGATGCAAAGGAGGAGAGAGATGATAAAGAATACAACATTTTTAATATTTGTCTATACACACACACATATATATTTATATAGGTATAGAGTAAATGTGAGAGGTACCTATTAAAAACATGCAAATTATTATATTCTACAGACTGTGCCAGAATACTTTAGTAAAAATAATTGTTCAATTTGATTCAAATACTAGAGGGAAATACTCTCTGTCTGAAGAGTTTTCCATTTCTTCTCAAAGCACTTTGGAGCTCTGCAATTACTGCTCTAATAGAGCCTAATTAAATAAGAGCATATTAATTAAATAAGAGCATATTCTTTGTGTTATCATTTTTAGTAGAAAAGGTAAATCAGAAAGTGTTGAGGAGAAACAAATAATGTCACACACTTAATTTTTCAGAACAGAGAACTATTACAAGCATGCCCATATAATCTCTGTGTAGCCATATTGTCTTCTAAGAATTCTTAACTGGGTTTTTTTCCTCTGCATCCAGGTGTTTGTGACCAGAGTTTTGGAATACATGTAGCAGAGTTGGCGGCTTTCCCAAAACATGTGATAGAAAGTGCAAGAGAGAAAGCATTGGAGCTGGAGGAGTTTCAAAACATTGGCAAGTCCAAGGAATCTGAAGGAGAGCCACCAGCCAAGAAATTATACAGAGAAAGAGAGGTTTGCTGTCAGAAATATTTTTTAAAATTTGAATTGCTGAAGCAAAATCATTTAAGGATTCAGATTCCCCCAAAGCCTGAGGATAATTACCCTGTAATGTATTTTTCCATTACAAAATGGCTTGGCTACAAGGTTTGCTAGGAGTTGAGGAGATGTTCAGGGCTAGTGAGTTTGATTTAGATTAATTTCAATTTAATGTAGGCAAGAATTTTATCTAAAAACATAGATTTAAGATACAGCTTTTGTTACCATTGTGTAGAATATTCTTGGCTCTGCAGTTGGGTCACACCTGGTTTTGCTCCCCCTTGTCTGAGTGTTCATTTGGTGCCATGGTGTTCTTGGAGCCCAGTGTGATCAATCTGTTCACACCAGAGGAAAGCTGAATACCCAGCCTTCTCCTTGGTTCCCTTCCCTGTCCCATCAGAACTGTCACATCTCAGAAGCTTTTCATACCAAAGAACACACCAATCAGTACCTGGAATGGCTGATTTACACCTGATTTACAGGTGTCACAAAGCAAAGGTTCTTTAGAGAACCTTCCTTCCCAAGTAGTGCAGAGGAAAACAAAGGCTGCAGGAAGCTTTCACAGAACATCCTGTGTTGTCTTGTTGCTGGATTAAGAGTCCTGACAGTGGCATCTGTGGCAGACTCCTGGGAAATCCAGTGTTGCTGCTTTGTGGCTTGCATTGGTTTTTGTCCAGTGTAGCTGGGCCCTCCTTGCTGCGTGCATGCAAACCTGCTTGCAGAGCTTTGTTCTGTGTCCCAGCAGCCAGCCTGAAACTCCCCAGCCATGTACCACCCTGATCTCCTTCTGGCAGAGACTAGGGACTGCTCCAGTGTTTGGAAGCCTTGAAGTGTTAGTCCACATCCAGAGCACTTGCTACATTTAAAAAGCCTTTGCTCTAGAAAGAGGCTGTTACCTGTTACTTTATTTTCAGTTTTAGAGGTCAACTGCATTTGTTGTTCCTGGCTCAGTAAGTGGATCTGATGCTTTAGATGAACAGTCTCTGGTTTGTTCTGCTTTTTTGCAGAGACTTTTTTACTGCCAGAGGGCTTCCCCTCCAGCTACCTCAGTGGCTCCACTATTACCTTTCCTGTGTCAGGCATTGTGGTGAAGGAATTTTTAGATTAGTTGGACCTGGCTGCATGGTCCTAAGTTGGTGTAAATTAAATTGACATAGCAAAAGCTTGTGACAAGTACAGCATCATGTTTTATTCTTGGGTGTTTCAGTAATAGAAAATATGCCATAAACCCTCTAGGCAATAGAATGGCAGAGCTTTAGATGTCTCACCCAAAGAATTTGTCTGCCTTGGTTAACACTATGTGTAGAGGGAAAAGGGTACTATTACTTTTTGGAAACTTCTGCACTGAAAGCTACTGTATCAGTCTTAAATGATAAGAGGAAAACTCAGTGAACTTTTCAGTAGAATTCTACAATGCAGGGGAGTGGACAAACTTCTGCATTCTGGACCAGTTGTTTCCAGTACAGGGATTCTGAATACTGTTCATTGCAATGTTTGTTCTTGCTATTTAAGTCAGATTGTTTAGAAGTTCCACTTTGCCTGTTTGTGTAAAAGCATATGCATAAAGCCTAATTATCATCTGTTCTCCTTGGTGACGGCCACTCTGCAGTTGCTTGGTTACAATTTGTCCTTTCCTTTTGCATGTTGAAGCATTGCTTTTGATTGACAGTCCCTTCCAAAAGTAACTAGTTTGGGTAATATGACCATTCTGGTGCTATTACTGCTGGCAGTGCTCACCTCATGTTGCTGCACACTGGAATTAAGTGTGGAACACTTACAGGAGATTGCAGTGTTAAATACTGTATTTATGCTGATCAACTGGTGCTTTTTGCTCATGCATGGAAAAAGAACTTCTGGTACCAGTGCAAGTGGTTTGTTCTGGTGTTCAGAACTTGATAGCAAGGACAAAAATAACCATGATTTTTGCCTGCACTTAGTTTCTGCTGATGAACAATACTTTGTATCTATAGGGAATTTGGAAAATTCCTGCTTCTAAACAGGAAAATTCTAAACACCTTTTCTGTTTTCTTTTCCTTCTCTTCATTTCAGGAAGGTGAAAAGATAATTCAGGATTTTCTTTGTCAAGTGAAAGCATTGCCCTTGACAGATATGTCAGAAGAAGACATCAAAGTCAAGTTGAAGCAGCTGAGAAATGACGTGCTGGCAAAGAACAACAGTTTTGTGAATGAAATAATTTCTCGAACGAAAGTTACATCATGAAATGTGCAAGAACAGGATACAGCTCCTGAGGCATATTTTGTATTGAAAGAACTGTAATTTTCTTGTCTTGTAGCTTTTATACTTTATGATACTTGTGCTCATTTATGTAGGCATTTTTTCTTGGATTGTAATTATTTTGTAAAAAATTCTGAGCACGTTACGTGCCAGATTCCTGCTTTAGTTGGGATCATTTTGTCCTGTTAGAAGTTTGCAATAAAATGGTTTTTCATATTGAGTGTTATTGACTTCACTAAGAGAATGTGTAATGCTTGTCCAGAAGTGTGCTAGAAAGTCTGACAGCTGAGGTGTCAAACAGTTGCCAGAGCCTTGGAAAGCAGCAGTAGGTACACAAAATCTTTGTCCTGGGCCGTGCTTCTTTTTTGTGTGATGCAATTGTATTAATTAATTCACTGAAGATTTAGTAGTGCTGTATTAGTGCTCCATTAGGAAAAATCCATCTAAGTGTGTCTAGGTGGCCAAGAAGGCCAGCAGCACCCTGGCCTGTATCAGCAAGAGTGTGGCCATCAGGACCAGGGCAGGGATTGTCCCCCTGCACTTGGCAAAGGTGAGGCCACACCTCCAGTGCTGTGTCCAGTTCTGGGCCCCTCACTATGGGAAACACACTGAGGTGCTGGAGAGGCTCCAGAGGAGGACAGTGGAGCTGAACAAGGGTCTGGATCACAAGTCTGATGAGAAACAGCTGGGGAGGCTCAGCCTGGACCAAAGGAGTCTCAAGGGAGACCTTATCCCTCTCTACAAATCCCTGGAAGTAGGGTGTAGCCAGGTGGGGATTGGTCTCTTCTCCCAAATGACAAATGATAGGAAAAAACAGCCTCAAATTGCACCAGAGGAGTTTTAGGTTGGGTATTAGGAAAAACTTCTTCCCCAAAAGGGCTGTCAAACCATGGAACAGGCCACCTGGAGAAGTGTTGGAATCACCACCCTGGATGTATTGGCAATGCACATGGATGTGGCACTCAGGGACATGGCTCAGTGGTGGCCCTGGCAGTGCTGGGTTAATGGTTGGATTCCACAATCTTTGGTCTTTTCCAACCAGATGTCTCTGCAGTTTGTCAGAAATTTTTTGTGTGTGTACCTGCACAGGTCTTGGGAGGGGTGAGGTTGGGTGGGAGGGACTTTTTTTGTTATGTGAATGGTAGTGCTTGAGTCAAATACACTGCAGGCCTGCTCTTGCTGCCTGAGTTGTGGTTTTGTAATGGAAGCAGAGGCTGGGGTGAAGTTACATTTCAACTGGAATGTCTGAGCTGATCATGATTACTGAAGGCTGTCTACAAAGTAAGAATACATTGATTTTTATCTGATGCGCTTCTCTCATTGAGGCAGTTTGAAAGCATGCTGGTACAAGTTTATTTTCTCCTTGAAATGTAGCATTTTAAATTGTAACTGAAGGATACTACCTATATTTAAAACTGTCAGCGTTGAAAGACTAATGGGAAAAGTTGTTTGTTGCAGGAGATGATAGAAATAAAATCATGCTGAAGATGTTAGGCAAACTTGCTGTGTTCAGAGATTGCATCAGTGGGTGTGTGCTGGGGACAGCAGTGCTGCTGTTAAACTGAGCTATAGTGCTGTGTCAGGGATTCATGTGTTGCAGTGGTGTCCATTTAAACATTTAAATAGTCATAAAAGAGGTGTGATGTTCAGTTTGCTCTTGGATAATGCTTGTACTTAGACCAGGACTGGGACATATTAGATCTGCTTTACAGAAGCACTAAAGGCTTGTTTGAGAGGTTGGGGTGCTGCATAACACCTTTCTGGCCATTAAATTAAAATGTATTTTGCTTACAAAAACAAAAACAGATTTGCATTTACAAACAGCACAGTTAATGCATGGTGTGGAAAAGCATCAGAATGAAAAATCTGTTGCATAAAGTAACAATGTATGTTTTTGCAATTTTGATTGTTTCAACCACCAAAGTATCCAAAAATGTTGGCTCGCACTGTTTTAGGTTATTGATAGAAAGGTTCCTGTGAGACTGGAATGGCTGGTACTGACAGCCTCTGCCTGTGCATGCTGAGATCCCTGTGGTCTGAGCAAAAACACCCCTTGCTCAGTGTCGTGTCCATGTAACCAAGAGAACAGCCATAAAACCACCAGAGGTCATCTCTCCCAGGAATTTCTCTGCTGTCCCTCTGACCCTGTGAGCACTTTTAAGTGTCTGTTTAGCCAAGGAATTCCTCACTGAGCTGCCACCAGCAAGAGGAGCCACTTCTCTGCTTCCCTCATTGCCTTTGTGTTCTTTGTGTCCACTCTTCCCTTTCTGGGTGCAGTGCCTCAGTTCTGTGTGTCTGCAGCGTGCTGAGGACAGGCTGCTTCTATGTTTGTATTGCAGTTGGAGGCTGATAGAGGTGCTCCTGTGTGGCCAGATTTGCCTGTCTCAGGGTGAAAGGTGCTCGTGTGTTACTCAGGAATGATGGGCCAGCACCTTCTGTGTGCTTCAGAGAGGGTCTCGTGTGTCTGCAGCAAAGAAGATTCAGGTTTTCTCATTTTTTTTTTTCACTCTCAGGTTTCCCTTCAACACTCACAAGGAAGAAAGGTGCAAATTAACAAGATTTTAAAGGTAATCTTTTGAACTGTTTTTCTCTTCTACACTACACTTCCCCCTCCCTCTGCTGCTGGATATAGGCAGGAAGAGATCAGGCAGGGTTAAGTCTCCATATGCCAGAGCTGCTGGCAAACTGGGTTACAGGTACTGTGATTTCATCTGAGCAGGCTGGGTGGCTATTTTTGCTGGTTCTAATTTAGCTTTTTGTTCAGAAATGTACCTATGGGGCAGGAGCAATTCCACAACTTGTCTGCTTATTACAGAGCTGTGCTAGGGATGCAAAGATTATCAAAATTCCAAAGGAAATGAATGAGGCTGTTGAGGAGCAGTGAGGCCATGCAGTGTTGGCCTTCAATAAAGATGCAAGGTTCTCTTTGCTCCTTCACCTGAGAAAGCTGGACACTGAGTGCTGCAGGCAAGTGGTCTTTTTGGGCTCTGCTCTTTTCATCTAGAAGGCTTTTCATGAAGAAAACTGCATTAGATGAGGTAAAACAAAAGAGGTGACGTGAGCAAACACTGAAGGAATTAATTTTACTTTGGTGATTTCACTGCCCTTTTAGGGATCAGGAGCACCTGGTAGCCAGCCTGATGAGAAAGTGTTGGGTTTACCTCTTGGGTTGTGGTCAAAGGCTCCAGTTAGGGCTGGATGACTCCAGGGATCAAAGGAATGCTGCCTGCCAGATTTGGGCTTGTCTGCATATTCCAGCCTGCATCTGTGCCTGTTCATCTCAAATAATAATGTAGTCACCAAGTGGCTCTGTGCCTCTTTCCTCTGCTGGAGCTGAGGTGGTTCTGGAATCAGAAATGGCAGAGCAGGACTGAGGTGAGTCCTTGCCCACTGGAAGTGGCACTGACAGTGTCCTGAGGAGACTTGCAGAGCTTTGGATCCCTGCTGGTGACAATGACCCTGCTGGTGGCCTGGCTTTGCAGAGCAATGCAACTTTGCCTCAGCTCTTAGGGCATGCAGCTGTTCTGGGCTGACAACCACCCTGGCAGTACTGGCAGTGCTCCTGCTCTGACTTTTCCAGGTCCAGGGAAGCCTGGGGGAGAGCTCGTTGCTGAGCTCTGGGATTGTGTGAGCAGTTTCATCTGGTTTGGTGTGAGATTAGGATGCTGGTTTAAACTGGTTTTCATGGCATTAATTTAATGAGTTTTTGAACACCCAGCCACTACACAGGCTGAGCAATTTCTCTGGCTATGAAGCAGTGAGACAGTTGGTCTTGCTATTCTGCACTGGGGCAGATTTATTTGAAAACTCAAGGGAGAGCATTTGCTGCTCTGTATCTGAAGTGTGAGGTGAAGCATTGAGTTCTTTGCCTCTTGCTGACCTGGGAAGAAGGAAAAGAAGTGGCCTCAGGAACCTGAAGCCTTAAAATACAAAGGGAGAGGTGCTGTCATCTTCCTGTGATTGCTGCAACCCTTTCAGGTATAACTTGGCTCTGATGCTGTTTGCTGAAAAAGCCTTGTTAGCAGCTGTCTCTCAGAATTCCTGTTCCTCTCCCAGCCTTGCAGCCTTTCCCAGCCTTTTCCCTGTTCCTGCCAAGCTCCTGCACTGTTCCTGTACACAGGGAGCACCTTGCAGTGCTTCTTTTATGTGCGTGTGTCTCTCTCAGCTGCCAGCAGAGATTTTTATTTGCATGGGGTGGGACAGGGGTAGATGCATCCCTGCACCTGCTGCTTTGCCAGTCAAATTGAGGGGGACCAACCTCTGCTGTTGAAGAGGGAAGTGACAATTTCTGATCCCTTTCAGTGGCAGCTGGGACTTGCCCACCTGACTCAGTGTCCCCTGTCCCCTGACCCAGCAGCAGTGCCTGTAGCTGAAGGAAGCAAAGCAGATGACAGGTTGTGTTTGCTCCTCCAGCTGCAGCAGGCAGTGCTTTCCTAGAGGTGAGAAAATGTGTTTGCTCCTTTCCTTTGTGGGAAAAAGGTGCCTTGGCACCTGCTTTGAGCTGCTTGGTTTCTGTGGCAGTTTCCTTAAGGATGTGATGGCTCTGCCTTTGTGGAGATGGTTGGAAAACTGGAAACAGCAGTGCTGAACAATGAGAGTAGGAGAAAAGCTGTGAATAAATAAATAGGCTGTGCTTATAAGAACATTTCCCCTACTGATCCACCCCATCCTGCTGCATGCTGCAAGGGCATGGCTTATCAGGGCAAGGCACAGGGGGTGGCTTCAATATGCTCACTCTTTCTCCAAGAATTGGGCAGCTGTTCCCCTGTGAGTTGCTGTGGACTCTGGCAAGGGGCTCATGGCCCTGGCAAAGAGCAGACCTGCCCAGGAGGGCTGCTGCCCATCACTCTGGCAGTCTGGTCCCATCTCCAACCCGCTGCTGGGGGAGGCAGGAGGCTGGGCAGCACTCTAAAGTCTGTCTGTGCCTGCCTGAAGGTGCTGCTTTATATCCTGAGGAACATGAATTTTTTTTCCTACTGAGCTTTTGAAATATCTTCTGTCCTGCCCCTTTCTTTTTGTGCACAAAACTTCAGAAAAGCATCCACTGATGTGGTCTTCAGAGCAGAGATTGTCAGTCTTTTCAGCATGCCTGCTGGTTTCCCTTGTGTGGCTGTCCCCAGATGCCTCTGACAGCAGACAGTCCAAGCTTTTAAACCTCTCTGCATCCACCTGACCCCATCCAGAGCTGCCTGGGCTCTCTCTGTGCAGGTGCAGCCCGAGTGGCACTGCAGGGACACAGAGGGAGCCAGCAAACTGTGCCACGTTTGCTGCACGTGCTGCACTTCCTCCCCAGGGCCTCTGGTTCAACAAGGAACACTCTACACAGGATCAGAAATGTAGCTGATTGATCAGAATGTGGTCCCAAGCTCTGCAAGGAATGACAGCATGTGTTACCATGGTGCAAGCCCAGGTTTTGGGTGACTGGGGAAATGCTGTTCAGAAGCATTTCCCCTCTTCTGGATATTTGCAGTAATTCTTTCTTGTGCCTTTCTGCTGCTGAGGTTTTTGCTGACCTGAGTGTCCCTTTCTGGGTTTTCAGGGTCTCAGCATAATGGTAGATAGTTTCCTTATGCTTTCATGTGCTAATGAAGAAGGTAAAAATTAAAAACCAAGATTCATATCAATGTTCACCATCCAAATGACCAGCAAGATGATTCTGATGCTCATTTTAGTGCAGATGCTCTGGCTGCAGTCTTTTTTTGCCATGACCTGGGAGGGCAGTGTGGGAGTTTTGGTTTCTGTACCTACTGATTCTTTTCACCTTGGGCAGTAACAGATGATTCAAGCTCACACTCCCTTTCTGCTTGCAGGAAGTCATCTTTCATATCTTCATTCTGCTGTGGCATTTATCATTCCATTCAGGGACACTGGGATGTGCTGTAGCAATTCACTCCCACCTTGGTGGCAGTCAATGACATTAAAAGGTTAAAAAAAGAAAGGAGCCTGCTTACTTTGTGCCTGCTGTAGAAAAGGATGTGTATGATAATGCCCAAGGCTGGTGGTGCAGGGCCAGGAAATCAGGGGGTGCACAGAGCTCTGTGAGATGTTCCCTCTCTCTGTAGGAACATCCCCAGTGAAAATCAAGGGTTTAAAAGCTGCTCTTCTCCATGCTGGCACAGAAGCCTGAGATGAGAAGAGTGACTGCACCAGCTGGGAGCAGCTCAGATAGTGCAGAATCCATGGTGTGGTCTCCTTTGGTCCAGTTTGGGGGCTCCCTGGCTGCTGTAGGAGCCCTGTCCCCCAGCACAGGCTGGGCCTTTCTCCAGAAGTGTTCTGGAAGGTGCTATTTCAGCACTTGTTTGGCCACTGCTGTTCTGCTCTGGTTATTGCCTTTAACTTAAAGAAAGTCATCTGAGACTTAAACCAGAGGTTTTAGTTTGAGGTTGCCCCAGAAGATGAGCAGCACTTGCTAAGCAGGCAGTGGGCCACCAGCACTGTGAAACACTTGCATGGCTGGGTGGCTTGCTAAATTAAAATATTTGATATTCTGAGGGGGAAGCTCCTGTGAGACTCCAGCTTCGACCTGCCCTTGCAGTGCAGTGACACAGCCCTGGAGCAGAGCTGACCTGGCTCTAGCAGACCTGAGCCATATTCCAATTTCTCCTATAGTAGTGTTTTAACAGCTCCTTCTCTATTTTCTTTTTCTTTCTTTTTTTGGACTCTGAGAAGGAAATCAATTTCTGAGAGGGAAACCTTGCAGGAGCCCCTCTTTCTGTGCTGCTGTGGCTGGATATCAGGCATCATAGCATGATACAGCACTGGTTATGAGAAAGCTGCAGTGCTGTTTATCTTTCTGCTACAGGATTAGCTCTGTAATCTCTCCTGTAAGAGATGTGCTCATTCAGTGGGAATCAGAGGAGCTGCATGAAGTAAATGCTTTTTTTACCCTGAGATTAGACTGGCTGTTGATTTGGCCCATGAATCCATGCTAATGCTGTTGTGCTCCCAGTAGTTCTCAATGGTTTAATTTCTCTCTGGAGTGTAGTTTGTAGATAAAAGTGTAATTTTCTTACTGGAAAACTTGGAAAGCTGATGAGTATCTTGCCCATTAGTATTACAAAGTTCGGTTTTACTGTTTTGTTTTTTTTTTTCAAGAATGAGAACTGATCTCCATCAGTGACTAGATGCTTATTTATCCTGTGCACATGAGAGGAAATCAAACCATCCAAGGCTTTGCTGCACCTCCCACACATCCTGAGGCATGCACTTAGGATTTTTTCCCCGTTACCCTTATAAAAGGATATCATGCAAGGCATCAGGCTGCTTGGAGGTGCTTAATGTGAGCAAGGAGGTTTTTTTTGGGAGTATGGTAACCAGTGCAGTAATCTGACATTTGCAGATAATGCCTGAAAATTTGTTCTTTGGCCCTTCCAGGAGGACACAGGGGGGATGCCTGGTGTGAAATCCTGAGCTGCTGTGCCTGCTTTGGGCCAGTCCCTTTATGAGGCCTGCCCAAGTAGGATCTCGAGGCAAATAGGAAAATTTAGTCTAGAAAATAGATTGCAATGGATCTGGTCTGTAGAGAGCAGGCAGCCAATAATGCATTTCACAGGGAGCTCAGAGAAACCTCCATAAGCATCAGTCAGGAGGGTGTTGGAAAACCCTCCCCTGGCTGTAGTGGCCAAGTGCCTTGTGCACCTTTAGGATGGCGTTGGACACCTTTGGTTGCTGAAGGAGGGAAGCTCTGCTCTGCCTCTCCTGCAGTTTAGTCTGTCCCCAAACACAGTCCTGCTTTGCACTGCAGCCAGCACAGTGCAAATGCTCCATGAAATTCCTCTGCTTTTGGTGCTGTGGAATCGGACAGGCAAACAGGGAGGAGAGGAGAAGCACAGCCATGAGGAGCATGTGCTTAAAATGAAGTGGTACAAAGGGAGAACCACATGCTGCTCGATTTTGCTGTTATGTGAGTCAGGGACAAAATGTGCACCAATTTGAATAGAGCAGGACAAGGTCACTGAGTCTGTGTGTGATGTTTCACTTCTCCCTTCCTTGGGTAGTGAAACCAAGCCCTGAGCCCTTTGAAACTGAATGGGGCTGCTGAACCTGAAGGCTGAAGTGTGGGCAGGTGGGAGAGGCTATAATTTTTGGGTCCCTTCACATGCTGCTCTAAAAAGCCACACAAACAAACAAACTAACAAAAGCTGTTTGCACACAGAAAGTAGTCCTAGTTCTTCTTTTAAAAAAATGTATACACTAGCAAAGTCTTTAAATTCCAGCTGAGGAGGAAAGTGGCTGCTGAGATTGATGCTCCTGAATGTGTACAGGAAGAACAGCTCCAAGAATTGGAAGGCAGAAAGTTTGATGCCATCAGGTTGTCTTGTGCCTGCTGAAAATTCACCTTTCTAGAAATGCTTTTTTCCCACTGATCTGCACCCCCTGTCAGGCCATGTAAAGAACACCCATGAGAGCTGTGGTGAGTAGGATGTGACTCTCTATGTCAGAGTGTGAGCTGTGGAAAATGCCTGGCTGGGCTCTGCTTGTAGCAGTTTCAGAGACCAGCTAGAAACCAGCATAACAGAAATAAGTTCTCAGCTTCAATGTACCCTGAAAGTCAGCAGATTCTGCCTTAAAATGGACTGAGTGGCCAAAAGTGGTTGCTGGAAAAACTGTACAGAAAGATGTTGGCCTTTACCCAGTTCAGAGTGGAGAAGCACATGGACAGGCATCCTCATGGATGTCCTGAAAGGAGACAAACTCTTTGCCTCCCCCCTGAAGCTGGACCCTAAATAAAGCACCACTTTTGTGTCACCCTCCCCTCCCCACTGAGCCCCTCTCTGGGGAGAGCAGCATTTATTCTAACCCTTATTTTTAGTGGCTTGCAGCTCTATAGCCTGTCCAGGTGGAAATATGAGCCTGTCTATTGATAATATATTGGGATTTGAATGACTGAAGTTGTTCAGCAGCAGGGCAAGAAAATCCATGTGGGGACCTGCCACTTCTCTCTCCTTGGGGTGTCTCCACAGCCTGTGTCATTTAATCAGAGCAGAGAAACCTTTGCAGTTTGAACTGAGCACCACACCACTCCCAAGGCAAGTATTGCCTACTCTGAGCTCCCCTCATGGTCTCAACTGCCTTGCAGGTGCTTTAATACTGCCCACAACAAGTTTTCTGCCTGCACAAGAAAGCACTGAAGCAAAGAGCAAGCTCTCTGCAGGATGATGCTCCCAGAGCTGCCAGCATGGCATATTAAACCCTTGTGGGGTACTAGAGAAACACTGGAGGGTATAGGACTGATGCTAATAACACCCAGCTGCAGTTTCTGGAGTTCTAAAAGATTTTAGATGACTTTTAAAATCTTTGAAAGATTTTAAAAGGTGACTGACAGTGCTGAATTATGCAGTGAATGCATCCTCTCCTGATTATATGGGGTGCTACTGGTGCTGACTTGAGCATATCAAAATCATCTCTTGCCCTGAGAAGCCTTCCCCTCAGCCTTGGGCATCTGTGGGTACCAGCAGTGTCTTGGAATGATTTTCTTTATGGGGGTTGTTTCTCTTCTGGCAGGCTGTGCAGAGCCTCCATGCCAGCACCACATTTTCATCAGAAGTGGGGGATGTGGGAATGAAATCATCAGAAATCCCACATCATTTTCATCAGAAATGGGGGATTGGTGCACTGCTGAGCCAAAGGGCTGATGGGCAGAGAGGAAATGTGCCAGGTAAACAGAATGAGAGGAAATGGTTAGATGGGATATTAGGAAAAGATTTTTCATGGAAAATGTTGTCAGCTATTGGAGCAGGCTGCCCAGGGAAGTGATGGAGTCCCCATCCCTGGAAGTATTTAAAAGGGATGTAGATGTGGCACTCAGGGCCATGGTTTAGTGGTGGCCTTGGCAGTGCTGGGTTAATGGTTGGATTCAGTGATCTTACAGGTCTTTCCCAACCTTAATGATTCTGGAAATCTCTGATTCTGGAATTCTCTGATTCTCTGAAAGACTCCCTGTGAGCAGCAGTATCACCCTGAACACCAGACTCCTGCCAACCCACCAGCCCTCCTCCCCTTCTGTTGGGCAAAGACAATGTCTTTAAAACCCTTTAATAAAATGATATTCTTAATTTTAAAAAATGTTTTTTGAATCTCCTCTGCTGGAGTTACATATTTATTTGTTTGAAGGGCATCCAGGAGCACTTCTTTGGGCACCAGTGCCAAACCATCTGCTTGCAGATGGGATGGATGCTGGCTGTGCTCTGTGGCACTGCAGCTGATGCAGGTGCCCAAGAGCCACCTGCCAGGGACACCTGGGCACTGTGGTGGCACCCATTCCCCTGCTCAGAGCTTGGACCCTGAGGTGTCCTGCAGGCCTGACCAAAGTGAGAGGCAGGAAGGTGAGAAATGGCTAAAACACCCCAGCTGACGTGCTGAGACCCCCATGGCATCCCCATCCCTCTCAGTTGTGCAGGAATAGCCCTGGGAGAAGGGTCTGCTGAGATGGATGCTGGACAGCCCCCAGATGCAGCCCAAATTCCCCCAGAGCCACCCAGATCTCCCCACATTTGGCTCCAGGGCTTTGGGGACCTGCCCCTGCTCATGGCAGTGCACAGGGAGTTATCCCCACCTGCATTGCCTGCTGCCTCTGCCTGGGTAAAGTTGTATTTTCTGCTGGGGAGGTGCTCAGAGGGTGCATGAGCCCTCTCTGATGGTATTGCTGGCTGTGCCCATCTTCACCACCTCTGTGGGAAGGCAAGCAAGAGCACCTGTGGCATGAGGCAGGATTTTGCACTGGTTGTTTCCATTTGTTCTGGAAAATAAAAAATGACGTGCTCTGGCAAGATATTTCTGGGGACTTTCCAGCAGAGCCTGTCTGTGGCTCCAGGTCTCTCTGTAGTCTCTGCCCTTTGTAGGTGAAACCAGTCAAAAAGAGTGAACAATCCCTCATGATTGTTTTCACTTGCACTTTTGATGTAATTTTTTTACAGCATTGCAGTGTAGATCAAAATGCACTTAGGCTGGGACGTGATACCATAAAAAAGCTCTTTGGCTTTTCAGTGCCTAGGTACAAAGCAAAAATGAAGTAATTTTTTGGATAGCTTTAAAAATTGCTGAGAGATGCAGCTGTCTTTTCACTAGCAGTTTCAAAACCTAGACTATGCTTTTTTTACACTGCTTTGATAAATGGTTGTTTTGTTACAATCCCACTGAGCTGAGCTGCTTTCCAATTCCTGCTTCCTAATTCTGATACCTGCACAACGGGAGGAATTGTCCCCATCAGCTTTTTATGTGGCAACATCTGCTTTCAGCTCTTTCAATTACCTTTCATAATAATAATAATAATAATAATAATAATAATAATAATAATAATAATACTCTCAGTGGCCTGGTGTCCACTTTCACCAGCTTGGTGTACACAAGGGATTTGGTCTGGTGAAAAATTCAGATACTGCTGAATACTCTGTGTTTCTGTTGGAGCCAAGGTGCTCAAGATTTGTAGGGTCAGGACTCTGATCATCTTCAGGAGATAAGTTGCTGCCTACAACATTGGTCTGGGGCTCAAGGATTTGCTGTTAATTCCTGCACAGGGCTCCCATGTTATGGTGGACAAGTCCTTGACTCTCCGGTGTTTTTCTGTATATAGACTCACAGAATCATTCAGGTTGGAAAAGACTCACAAGACCATCAAATAATGTATATGAAATGAGGGTGCCAAAAATGTCTCATTCAGAGGCTTGTGGAGGAGCCTACAGCTGGTCACGAGATGCTTGGAAATCACCAGCAACAGAAGGGAGCCAAGATGGAGTGTCTGATTCATCCACAGGCTTCTCATTATTGACAGTGCTCTGAGGGGCTAGAAAAAAGGTGATGCACTTCAGATGGAAACAATGACTAAAAAATTATCCTTGATGGTTCATTTTTTTTCTCTAAAGGGCTGTGGATACAGCCTGTAACTGCCTATAACCATTTTTAATATGAGATAATTTCTGCTTTAATGATCTTGCAAATCTCAAGGATATGCTAACATTTACCATCAGCTATTAGATCTACCTAGGAATATTTCACTTCTTCAGTACTAGCAGAGATGATGCTCATGAGAGGTTGCTTAATTATACCTACATTTTCAAAGATGAGCAATAAAAATAAATATTGGTACAAGTCAACATGATTATATGGGTATGAATAATCTTGTCCATATTGGCTTTTTCCTTTCCCATTGCTGATGGTTTTTTACCTGATTTGCAGAGATTTCAGGGATGAGTGTTTCTGTCCCTGTACAATTCAGATGAATTGTTTTGATTTTGCATTGCAAATGCAGTTGATGTAATGAGACATGGGCTGCTGCAGCCCCTGGCATGCACAGGGCTCTGGCCAGGAGTGCAGGAGAAGAATTCTGACCCTGTCTGACCAGGCAGGAATCAGCTGGGGAGAGCCTGAAGCAAAGGTACCCCTACATCTCACCCCAGAGGAGTCCTTCTGGGTTGGTCCCTCCATTGATTTCATCACTTATCTGTCCATATCCTTAAGCTGCAGTAGTGTGTCAGGCTGAATAGCTTTTCTTTCCTGGACATCACAGGTTAGCAGAAATCCTTTATTTGAAAGACACTCTCAAATTCCCACATTTCCTACTAAAAGACCTGAGGCTTGGAGTCACTTGTCCCATATAATTTCCCCAGGAAGGGGTAGGGATGGCCACAGGAACACAGCTCAGCGAGGATGGAGGATTTATCTCTTTTGGGAGACAGAGGAACAGCACAGAGCTCATCTGCCAGTATCCACGTGCAAGGCCTGCCCTTGGTGTAACTTGTGGCAGGGCACAAAACAGTTCTGAAAGCAGAGAGGTGCCATGAGATGGCCTCTCTTAGCACAGCAAACCCTGGCACATCAGTTATGGCTGCTCTGGATCCTCCCCACCAAGCATTTTGTTATTCCTTCCTCTGGTTCACCAGGAGCATGAGAAGGTCAGAAGGGTTTCCGTGGCCAAGGAGCCATACATGCAGGATTTTGCCAGCTGATTGACATTTAGGTGGTGATGGACATATGGACATAAAACTTTGCCCAACAGGCATCCACCTGCAGCTGTTGGGGTGAGGGAAGGGGCTCCTTCTTCTCATTCTGCCAATAGTCCCAAAGCAAAAGTGCCCCCAGTTGTTTGGCACTGCTCCAGGGCTGGGTCACTCAGGACCATCTCTCTTGGTGTCAACACAATGCGTGTGTGAAAGGCAATCAGAAGTTTTCATGCAGAAGACCCGAGACACTCAAACATCAATAAATTCCAAAATGAAGGGTTTGATCATAGCATTATAAACTTCCCACATGAACCATTTTGAATGACTGGAGGGTGACAATCTAAATATAAATGTAATTTCTTTTTTAAAACTGACTTCAGGCACATATATACAGCTTTGGTTGACTTTCAAGAGGAGTCTGTGGGAACATCTGACAGCAAAATTAAGTTATATGTTTCTTGTGGGAGTTTCGTTTCCTCCAAAAACAGCAAACGCCTTGATTCCCTGGCACTCAGATTTTTAAACCTGTAGTCCTAACAGGATATGAACTGTTTTTAATTACCCTCAGTGACAGAATTTTGTCCTTTGAAGGAATCACTTGGGGCAAGGCATGAAGGAGGGAAGGAGAACAAGGACATTTAGTGCAGATGCGAGGGTGAGATTCATTTTTAGGGCTGGTGTGGCGATCAGCTCAGCCATGGGGGTTTTGGCACTGATTTCAGCAGGTCACAGGGTCACACACAGCTCTTGGATTAGCTTGGGAGAATAAAGCAGTGGGAAGGAAACAGAGCACTTGGAAGCCGGCAGAGGAATAAATGGGGTAAGATTCCAATTAAAGTGGATAAAAGCAAAGAGAAAAAGGGTGGGCATGGTGAGGGCTTTAATGACTTGTACAGCACATTCCAAGGGTATTTCAGGTGAAATCTTTTTTGGAACACTCATTCAAATAGCGTCACTTCCACCAAAATAACTGGTTACATGACTAGGGTGAGGTGGATTTTAACCTTTATATAATCTTCCTGTATAAATGCAACAGTTGCACAAAATGTACTTTTTGGATACGGTGTAGGAAGAATTGCAGAATCAGTCAGGTTGATGAAGACCTCTGAGATCATCCAGCCCAACTTTTGACTGAACACCACCATGTCAACTTGGCCATGGCACTGAGTGTCATGTCCAGCTGTTTCTTGAACACCTCCAGGGATGGTGACTCCACCACCTCCCTGGGCAGCCCATTCCAATGCCTGACAGCCCCTTCCATGAAGAAATTCTTCCCGATGTCCAGCATGAACCTCCCCTGGCACAACTTGAGGCTGTGTCCTCTACTCCTCTTGCTGGTTGCCTGGGAGAAGAGCCCAACCCACACCTGGCCACAACCTCCTTTCAGGGAGTATAGAGAGTGATAGGATCACCCCTGAGCTTCCTCTTCCCCAGGACAAACACCCTCAGCTCCCTCGGTCACTCCTCATAAGTCTAGGGATTTATCCTCTAGACCCTTCACCAGCTTCATCCTCTGGATTCACTCCAGCATTTTGAAGGTGTCAGTGTGTTTCTGGGTGTGTGTGACCAGGTGCCCACTGGAGATGGAAGGACAATGAAACCCAGTCCCAGGAAAAACCAGCAGCAAACAATCATCTCAGCCCGATGTCTGGAACCAGTGAAAACCCCGATAGACGATAAACCCCCAAATCTCAGTGCACAGTGTCTAATGACCCACCTGTAATTGCCTCATCCCCTAAACACCAGCCCTGTGCAGGGCTCTTCTCGGGTTTCTGTGATTGAGATGACTCCTGAGGTATTAGAAAACCTTTTTTCCCAGCCCCGTGACTGAAGAAGCTGAGTTCTGCTTTTCAAGGTTGTTTTATTTTCTCTTATCTATAACATTCTTTCTCTGACCTGCTGAGATCTGTCCAGCAGGTTGGGTTGTGGCACAGTCACTGCCCTTGGGGTGGTGTTAACTTTTTATACTATGAACTACATGTACTTTATTTACAATAATTTTCCAATACCTATCACCTCTGTTAGACAGTCTGTATTTACTCTAAACCAGTCTAAAAGTGTCACCATCACAGCAGAAGATGGAGGACAAGAAGAAGGAGAAGAAGGACGGGACATGCCCAGATTCCTCCATCTTGCCTCTTGAACCCCCAAATTCTAAAACCCCAAAATTCTACTTTTTCACCCTGTGACAAATTAACTATCATTCTACTCAAACTTTTGTGGCTTTTAAATCTTCACACAAGGTTGGTGATTGTTTCCAAGGGCTAAAATTGAAAGCATGGGTGTTTTTGACTCTGTGCCAAGGTCTCTGAGCCCCTTGCCAGGGTCTCAAATCACCCAGGGCAGCCAGAGGAATGTCCTGGGTCCTGAAAGGCCATGTCCCAGTGTGGCACAGCAGTGACATGCCAGCAATCAGCCTGGACACCGAGCTGGGAGCTGGAATGAGCATGGGACAAAATCCCAGCGACACCTTTGGGAACTGGAGGCAGCCCCATCATCCTGGTACTGTAAATATAAATGCAGCCCTTATGTGAGGGCTGGGTCCTGCTGTAATAAATTGGATTAAGGGCTATTTTTACATTCCTGCCTCTGGAGAGGTTTTTGGGGGCCTGGAGACAGATGCATGTCATGGCTGGGTACTGGCAGCCCTGTGTCCACCCCTAGAGGGGTCACCGAGGGTCTGAGCAAGCCAGCCCAGGCTTACCTGAGGGCAGCACAGATGAGCTTCCCAGCAGCAGCAGAAACAAGAGCAATCATCTCCCCTGAAATCATCTCACTGAACTTGCTGTCTTCTTCCAGCTCCTGACATGCACCAAGACTGGATGCTTTCACAGAGGCCTTCTGCCCACACCAGGACAAGCCACTCGAGAGACCTCAGGAGCAGCTGTGGGAGCTGCTGGTGCTGCTCATCCTGGTGGGTTTTCCCTTCCACTCATTTGCTTTGTTGCCTTCTTGGAGAGCAGAGCTCAGTGGATTTTTTTTCCCACAAGGAAATGAGCTGAAGTAGCTGGTGACTGCTCAGGGAAATATTTGCGAATCAGGAAGGCACTTGAACAGTAACATCAAAATATAGTGGTGTAAAAGGGTAATTATTAAAACAAAAGATTTCTGATTTTCTGTAATTATGAATATCTACCAGATAAGTAGGATTTTCCCACCACAATCTTTATGGCTGGAACTGTGAAGAATTTGAAACAGTCTGAAAATCTTTAACTTCTTTGAAGCATGGGAGACCCTGAATAAATCCCAGGGGAATTAGACTCCCAGCATAGCAATTTTGGGGACACCCACTATGAATGAAATGAGTGCTAAACAGCCAAAAAATTCCCTCTCCCCTTCACTGCTGGGCCCAGCATAACTTTTGGTGGCCACAACTCTTCCACCCCCTTATCCTTTCTGCTGGTAAATTGTGTGTGCTTTGGTGGGCAGGCGCTGGTTTTGTGTCTGGCTGGCCACTGCAGCAGCAGGTGCCATCCACAGCCTGTGCCCAGCACCAGCTCTTACTGGGGCTTGTTTTATTTAGCTGAGGAGATGGGGAGAGCAATGGGGCTTTGCCTGGGTTTATAAACCAGGAAGGTTTGCCCTCTGTGTCCATGTTACCTGGCAAGATTAACCAGCCTCCACGTTTGGGGCAGTGACATTTATCTGTTCACAGTGTGACTGATCTTTTAAGTGCCTTTCTAGTCAATATCAAAATTCCCAAGATTTATCTTAATACCTTGGACAGATGGCTTCTATTGATTAGAATGGAAGTTGTGGAGAAGGGATATATTGGGAGTTCCTTGTAACTGTTTACAGAGCAAACAGTTTCCATCTGCTCTCTATTTTATTGCAAAGCAAAGGATCACTCAGCTGCAGAATTGAACAGATGACCATGGGGTACATCAGAAGCACATCCCACCAGTTGTTATCCCACCTGCCTTTGCTCCACCATGTAGTTTACCCAGCATCTGGGGACTTGTGGGGTCTCCACATATGGCTCTGAGGTTTCCATTTCCGAGGGGGTCTCTCACCCAGGAGGTGCTTCTGCCTCGCCTCCCACCCTCCATGCTCAGAAGAAAACACAAGAGCACTCACATGCACATCTCAGGCAACATTTTTTTCTCCTGTTTATTTCAAAAGTCTTTGCAGGAGCTTAACTGCAACATTCCAAACGTCACCTGGAATTTGACATCCTCCCAGATGTAGAGAATTTGTATTCCATCATGTTTCATGGCATTAAAAACACACAGGAATGTTCCCTGGACACGACCAGTGGGTTCTTCCATTGTCTCCTCAACCACCAGCTCTACACATCCTCTGCCAATTCCTCTGCACCGCTCTGCAAAGCAGCTGCACCTCAGCTGTCTCTGCCTCCTGGATCCATAACCATGTTTCTGTGAATGAAGGGGTGCCAAGCCCAAAATACCCATTTTTGTTTGCAAACTGGACATAATGAACCAGCAGAAACGTGATCCGCCTTTGATTGGCTTGTTTATGGCTTTTAGTCCTCTTCATTCAAAGATCTTACAGTGGAAAAATCCTGAGCTGACATCAAAAGTGGGACTGAATCATTAAGAGCACTCATAATTATGGTATAAGTTGGAGACTAAGTTCCTGTCAACCCAGGATTAAAGCATTTTTAATACTGACACTTGTTTAAATAGATTTCAATCTTGAAATTTATTCCACTTTAATGTTTTGCAAGGAAGTATTATCTGAAAGAGAGTAAAAATCTATGTTTTCCAATCAACAATTTACAGGAACTTATGTTTCTTCATTTCACCTCTTTGTAAACACAATCAAAATTGTGATGGAAAAATACATGCATCTCCTTTTGACTTCTAGCAGGCATTTAAGTCATTACATCTATTTAATTAGGCTATTTACTACCTGCAATTCAACCAAGTTACTCCAGATTCAAGCCACAGGAACAGTTGCTTCTTGGACCCTCCCATCTCTTTTGGTTTATTTAGGTAATCTTTGTGTGGTTCGGCTCTTTGGGAGTATGTTGGATGGTGTCAGGCACTGGGACCTCCTGCAGCTCTTTCTGGATGGCAAAATGTCCTTTTTTCTGACCAACACTCAGCTGAAATGTCTCTTGGTTGTTGAAAATGTCCCTGGCTAATACCCATATGCACAGTATGTGACAGTAAATTGCTTGTGTAACATTTGCTGCCATCCTCTGATTTCAGTAGCAGGGATGTGAAATGCCCCTAACAGTGTAGAAACAGATGCAGAAATTTGTTCCAAAAGTGCCATTTTGGTGCTGAAGCTGCCTGTAGGGCAATGTCCAGCACCCCAACCAACCATCTGGTTCTCTCCTGAACCCAGACTTCTCCCACTGCCATGCAAACATTGAGCTGCTGCAAACAGAGGCAGCTCTGCTCACAGCTTTTGCATGTGAGATCCTTACCACCACATTCACGATGATTTTGCTTGTCTGAAATGCTGATAATGGGTGTTTGGGTTTTCTGTTTGGGGTTTTTTCCTCCTTTTTTTGAAAAACCATGACCACTTGATGATTTTGCTTGTCTGAAATGCTGATAATGGGTGTTTGGGTTTTCTGTTTGGGGTTTTTTCCTCCTTTTTTTGAAAAACCATGACCACTTGAAGGTCAGCTGCCAAATGGACTGAATGATCAGTGGAGGAAAATTGAAAATCATAACATCTTGTGTGTAGGCTGTGAATAATGGGTAACACCCTTTTTGATCATTAAAACAGAAAATGTTTCCACTCTGTTTTCCACTGTTTTTAGCCCATTAAGAAGGCAGGGATAAGAGCACATTGCTGATGATTTGCACCACTCTCCTGGCAGTACAATCCCTGGCTGCAGACCAGGGGCTGGCAGTGGGATGGATCCCACCCTGGCAGGGGCTTGGCTGGAAGAGGCAGCTGTGCTTTGCCATGACCTTCAGCTGCTCTCCAAAAACAACAGACACCCCAAAGCAGGGACATTTTGTGCATTTTCTGCTGGGGGCTGGACCAATATTCATGGTCCATGGGCAGGCTTAAATTTGGGGATGGAGGCAAGCCCACCCCTGAGTGCTGTGCAGACCAAGGCATGTCCTCAGATACATTTTGCTTTCTTACAGATAAAGAAAAGATAAGCCTTGCATGCCCTGGAGCAGGCAGAAACCAAGGCTTTTCCCCAGAAGACACAGGTGCATTGAGCATTGGAAAAGAATGATAATTTTGTGACACATGCCTGAGCTTTGGGGTCCAATTGTATATTTTAGCACCTTACTTTCTGTTCAGAACACCACTTGCTTTTGTTGATTCACTGTACTGGTAAGACAATTTTTCTTGTTTTCACTGATAAAGATCTCTTAGCAAATATAGCCAGACTTGGTAATTGATTCATCTTTTAATATTTATATATGTTGTCATCATATGGAATGTCTGAACAAATCTCTCTATCTGTTTTATGAGGAGAGAAGCATCACAGTAGGATTGCTGCTTTGCCAGTGCAGAGACACTGAAAAGAGCAAGCTGGAGTGTCCCAAACACTCCAGTTTCAGGAACAACCAAGGGTTCCAAGGTGCCCAGAACCAGGGACAGCCTAGCACAGGCTACAGCACTTTGCTGTGCTTCTCAAGAGAGGCTCAATGCCACATCCATTATCTTTTTTACTCTTTTAGTACTGGCAAACATCTCCTGCAGCTCAGCAAAGGGAACTGCCTGGATCCACCCAGCCAAACTGCTTTAACCACCCCAGTGCCACCTCCCAGCCACCAAACCAACCTCCAAAATAACATTGTTGTGTGTCAAGAGCCCATCCATCACCCTTGGCCCTGTAGCTGTGTGGCCTTTTTGATAAAAGTGGTTAGCAGCCAGTCGAGCCCTGTGATTTATGTTTCTTTGCTTGAATTGGAATTACATTAGCATGCCCTTGGTTTGCAATGGCCAAATAGGTACAAATATTCAGGTTTTGAAGGTTTAGACATGCAATTCTGTTTGCAGCAATCAGGCAGGTTCCATTTCAATCCCTCTAAAAACTCTATTCACAGGAGCAAATGTTCAGCATGGGGCTTTTTCCAAATGGGATTTACATACTTCTGACTTTAAGAATTTGAAACTAATTAGATAGAATGAGCAAATGAAATAGGCAAGTCCTCTTACATGAAACTGAATCATTGGCATCCTTCACAGAATTCATGTCAAGCAATTCTGTTGGTAGAAAAAATATTCAGCTTGCTAATTCCAGCCATGACGTAATTTACAATCAGATTCTAGATTTTACAAAACAATTTAAAAAAGAAAAACACTCAGAAAAGTGACTAATTTTGGTGGGTCTGGGAATATTTGCTGGTGTTCATATTTCAGCTATTTGCAATCAGTGCAAAAAGGAAAATCATACCAAACAGAAAACAGCACAGAACTGGTCGTCCTCCTAGAATTCAATGCAGAAATGAGCAAATACCAAAGCCAGGGGAATCAGCTCCAGAAGTAAAATTTTGAGGTTTGTAGTAGGAGATAGCAAAGCCAGTTCAGCTAAAGATATCTACCAAGCTGTGCCCTTTCAAACAGAAACAAAATAAACAGGAATACTTTTCAACAGGTTATCTTGAAACTCAAGTAATTTAAATTGGCTGGAAATTTGGAATGAATATTTTTGCTGAGAGTATCCAACAAAGTAGAATCCTAGTGGACTAAAAATGGGATTGTATATGTAGAATTATATCATTTTTATTTTTGTAAATAAACAGTGTTTACACACACAAAACCCCCCCACAAACAATCCCCAAACCATTTTTTAGATGTTGTGCTTTCAGATACTGAGGTTTTACAGTAAAACTGGAACTAAATTCTTGCACTGCCTGTGCAGCCCATGGATGATACTACAAGCAAAAATTTCCTGGATATAATTTTACTTGCATGGAATAGGAAATTATATGCATTGAGAAAACCTGGTGTTTGATTTGCACATTGTCAGAAATAGCAGTAATTTTTTCATGTTGTTTATGCATGTTATTATAAAAGCATTAATCTTGCATTGACTCACTGGCTTTAAAAAGTACCTTTACAGTCTGCAAAGTACAAAAGGAATATGGAGATTTCTTTGTATTCCTTAGGTTTGCAAAAGCATCACCTGCTGAAAGTCTGATCCTGAAAACACTTGGGATGTTGAGGATAGGATGTTGGGATGTTACACACTTTCAAACCCAGCTACATCCTCATGCCAAGTCTGGGGTTGGGAGCTGGCTGGGACACAGCTGGGTGTGACACAGCCCTGGGACTAGGATGGCTTGGAGGCATGGGGGTCTGCACCTCTGACACACCCAAACCACTGATCCTCACTGTCAGGGACCAGCACGGCTGCTTTCCCAGTAAAAGCTGGGCAACTGACTTGTGCGCTCCCTTTTCCCACAGGAAAAGGCATTTCTCACAAAAGACCTCTCTCCACGTTCCAGATGAGGTGGCTGAGCCCACGATGCCCCAGGAGCCCCCTGGGGGGTGGCAGTGTCACAGCCTTGTGTGACGAGGAATAAACACACGAGCAAATGCAAAGCAACGCTTTGGTTTTCTGCTGCATTTGCTGGAGAACACCTCTAAGCTCCTCCCTTTCCCCATGCTTTTCACTCCTGCTGTATTTTTCCCCCCTCATGCTAAATCACCAGACTTCTTTGGGTAATCTGCAATAAACTGTATCTGTATTTACTCCCTTTTTTTTTTTTCCAGGGAAGGATGAAACACAATACATTTGAAGGCTGCATATGTGCAGCCCCACTTCAAAGCTGAACTACACCACTCTGGATCCTTAGAGTTGAAAGTTTGGAATTGATGTTAGACCTCTTTTTGCCTATGAATAACGTAGGGCAATTGCATTTTGTTTTTGAGGGTTTAAAGAGATAATTTAATTAAAGGTGGATGTTACCCATTTAGCAGACAAAGAGAGAAAGAAAAAAGGTATGTGTGTTTATTGGTAGCTGCATTCAGACTGTGGCCATGTAAACTAAAGTCGTTTCCTTTCCTCAGTGCCATTGCTACACAATGCATTTATAATGCATAATGAACCACTTACTGTGTATGTGCTAACATGAACAGCCTTTGTGTCAAAGCTCAGTGGAATTGTCCATACTTTCCTTTATTTTCCACAATGTAGTGCTTCTCTTTTCCTAGCATTCATGAAAGCATAATTTGAGCTCAAATATGGACATATTCACAACAACAAAAAAAAAAGATCAAAAATTGCATACTGATTGTGCAATGTGCAATGCACCCTTCATTATTTATTCTGTGTGAGTCAAGTAGTAATTTTTCCTAATTGAATTTATTATGTAACACAGCATTTATTGTATTATTTAAATGTAACACTGCAGATATGTGTTGGTTTGCAAAGGCACATTAGTAATCCAATTAGAGCAGCAGCCATACCCACAGATTTGCTAGGCTAGCAATCAGCAAAGTATGATTTTGTTGAGATTAGCTCTGAACATTCACTGCAATGATTTGCCACTGAATATTTTTCAAGTTAAAGGCTAGAAAAGTACTAAAATGTGAGAATGGTCTCATTGCTACAGCTAATTTCCATATAGTCATAAATTCATCCCACACTCGCAATCAGGTTTATACTGAGCCCACATGCCTGGCTGTATGACCTCCATTGCTGCTAAAGTCTTTCAGCAGCAAGGCATGACTGAAATATGGGTAAATGGTCACAGTATACTCAAATTTTCACCCACAGAAAGCTGGGGAGGAGAAAAGACTGAGGGCCATGGCTGAAGCTGTGCTGGGACAGCAGCACTACACCAACAGGGACATTTCTGGGTAGCCTGAGCATGGCACAGGGCACTCCCAGAGAGCTCAAGTGGGATTCCTGTCTTCCACCAATAATTCTGGTTGTAATCAGGGCTGAACTGCCTAAAGAGCCTTTGGATGCATTGCTGCACTGCTTCTGCAGGGAGGCAAAGCACAGCCCTGTCCCTCAGACACTGCCCTCTGTGGCTGGGATTGCTCTGAACATCTACAGTGGTCTGGAGGACATCCTCTGCACTGCAAGCAAATCAAGAGCCATTTGAATTTCTTCAAAATGAGAACAGTGTTTGCAGATGGGAAGAAACCAATGAGGACCAGATAACATCTTGGTGTGACTCCAAACTTTGTCCAAGACACACACAGGGAAGACAGACTCCAAGAGGTCAATGGGATGACTTGCCAAATGCTACAGGTTTCACAAGAAATTATTCCTCATGACTGCTCTGTGCTGACCTCCAGGGTTAAGAGAAGGTGTCACTTGAATTTGGTCATTATTGCCCATCAAATTTTCACCTAAGTTTTAATTTCATCTGCAAGGTGTTGGTGCAGGTGCCGGGTGAACATGGGATCTCCTTTGTCCAAGCAGCTCACACCATTGCTGTTCTCACTAGGGGCCAGCTCACAGAGAAGTCCTAATTCCTGCAGCCTTCTGCTGCTCCTGAATGCTCTTCCCTGGCCTCAGGCAGCAGAAGACCAATCTGGGGGACAGGGTCTGAGCTGCCTGTAGGCTCAGCAGGCAGCTGGGATGTCTTGGTCTGTGTCAGTGAAGAGTTACTACTGCTGTTCTACAGGGTGGTGCAGAGGGGAGTGTACCAGGGAAGATGAACTTTTAAAATTGAAATCAACTGTACTATTTCAAGTTTACCCATAATTAAATTTGAAGGAAAAAAAAAAACCCAACCCATTTCAAGAATGTAATACAGCTCCCAAGTTACCTGAAAAGAAAGTGCAATCTAGTGCAGTGTGCTTTCACTTTCCCACTCTGCTCCTCTCGTTTCCTTCTGATTTCTTGTGCTTCAGTCTGTGTCCAGGTATTGCTGGTATCTGCTTTGTCTGTGAAAATGAAATACCAGGAGGAATTGCACTTGGTGCAACTGGTGCACGTTTAGGGGGTAATTCACCAATGGAGCAGGCTGCCCTGGGGAATCCACAAACAATGAAACAGGAGTTAGGTGCCCAAGCCTGGCAAGTTCAAAGAGGAGTTGTCATTAAAAAAAAAGCAAAAGGAAGAGCACAGTTGACTAGGAAAGACTGATCTCAAACCTCCTGTGTCCTCTTGGCTCATGTTTTCATGCACAGGGGTGATGGGTGCCCAGGTAGGGCTGGCAGACTGAAGAGTAGAGATATGGAGCTTGGTTTCCATGCATCCTTGAAAAATGCTTCTGCTACTGAATATGAGGGAACTGTAAGGCCACCCTTCAGCAGATGCTTCCCAGTGAGACCCAGGTCAGTAACTGTGCTCTGACCCTCCTATAAACTGAGCTTTGCTGAGCCAGATGGGTTTGGGGATTTTTACAGGACTTGGATACGACCTGGTGGTCCCAGAGGTTGACTTATGTCAGCTTCTGGGGATATGAGACCTGCAAGCAACAGGGCCACTGGTAAATAACTGGGCATGCACTTCCTCTGAGGCTAGAGAGAAGCAGAATGGAGATTATCAAGGACCTTGGGTGTAAGTAAACATTAGATCTAAGTGAACAGAGCAGCAATCTGATGCCCAAATTCCTTGAGATGCCCAGCTCTAGGAGCTGGTCCAGCTTCCTCTGGAGTTAATAGGAACTGCAAACGGTCCTGCAAAAGCACCCTTGTGACTGATGGCACCAGAAAGACTTGGAAACATTTCAATCATGTTACAGCACACTGTGTGTCTGCCTTTGCCTGGACTCAGAAAAAGTACAGAGGAGGTATGTACAATTTTGTATTACTTCTCTGTATTTGCCAGGCTGGAATAAGTAGCTTGAAAACAATTCACAAATTTACATTTTAAAAAGGATTCTAATCATGGTTATAATATTTATCCTTTAAAACAACTCACTGAAAAAAAACCCCTTAATTTGCAAATTTGTTACCATAAAAATTAGAGTTCTTGAGCTCACAGAATGTTGATACATTTGAGCATGCTTTTATGAGCAAAATAATAAACAGGTAATTCTGCTGTGGCTTGGGGCCCTATCAGTTCAAATTCCTAAGTCCTTTGGGACAGAGCCTGTCTGCCCTGATTTATGTAATAGTTCTAATGAGTAATAGTGCCCATGATGACAAATGCACCAAAATACAACCCTAAGAGAGGTTAGGCTGCAAAAAAAGAGCAGGGTCCCATTCACACTTTTAATAAACAAACACATAAATCATCACAGTAAGAGATTTACCCATGGGGGTAATCCCAAGGGGAAATAACAAATTTTCATTCTTTTGGTTCCCTGCCTGTGCAGTTTCCCTTGCATCTCTGGAAGGCACCTGCCTGAACTGGGTCTTCCAGCAGTCAGAGCTTTTTCCAGACCGTGACCTGTCCCTGTACATCCTGCCTAAATTTATCCTTCAGTGGCCTTCAAAAGGAGCGCCAAGCACCCCTTCCTGCTTCCTTAAAGAGGAGGAGTGCACAGACAGGAAGGCACTCAGACAGATGGACCTTGAGGAGTCTCTCTGCCACCAAGAAAGGTCCTACCTCTTGAGTGCAGCCCCTACCATACCACAGAATCTTAAGTGTGAGTCTGTGCCAGCTGGAAACACATTACAATCATCACTGCTTGTTTCTGGCCAAACACATCTTGATAAAAGCTGTGACATTTACAGAGTGATACAGACCCACGTGTGATGGTTTATCTGCAGCTCTGATTTCTTTTCATCAGGAGAAAGGATACATTCACCACCATAATTCAGCTGGCAGGCTCAGGTGTGCAAAACCTCAAATTTAAATTTGTTTTTCCAAGGGTAAATTCCAAAACATTTTTCACTGCTAAAAATTTAAAAGAAAGCAAAAATTATGGCTACTCCAAACTCCAAACAAAACAAAGTAAATAGAGTAAAATATCTATATAAAATTTCATGGAAATATTTTCAAACATTTCTAATATTCCTATTTTTTGTTCATCAGCTTGTTCAATTTATTCAGTGACCAACCTACTACTCATGGTCTTGCCTACAATTTTCCAGTAAGTTTCTAAGAGAAGGCTTCTCAAAATATAAGCTTATTTCTTGCTTGGAATCAGCAGAAGCCTTTTTATTATCTTCACAGTGTAGTAGAGAGAATTTAGAGAAATGATCCAGAGCTGTGCATGCATTTTTGAAAGAGGTTTGCAGCAAATCCTCTGCACCCACTTGTCATGCTAAACTACACACTCTAGATCAGGTTTGCTTTTGGCTCTTCAGAGGTTTGGGCTAGCACAGGTTTAATATGGCTTAAGATGGTAGCAGCCACAGCCAAAGGCCAATTTATGACTTGGTATCAACATTTTGAGGGAAGCCAGCTTCTGGGGGAACTCCAAAGCAATGCCCTTCTTCTGTACAACCTGCACAGTCAGATTTCTGGGAAACAAGTACAGAATTGGGGCCCTCAGAGAATTGTAAGGAGATGATTTGCATGAATCTCTGCAACAACACTGCAGAAGATGCAAATTTATGACAACAAGAGAGCCTACATTCATTTTAGTAACTCATTTCAACGAGAAACTAAGGAAGTAAGCATTTTTGAGATGTCAAACATTTGACACCAGAGGTGCATATGGGCTTCTCTTGCATTAAACAAAGTCAGTTCTGAAGATGACAACTGCCTGTTTTCTGTTATTCAGCACGTAGGAACAGTTCTGCACACTTTAACATGGTCCTTGATAATCCCCTGGCTTTTAAGAGTTAGGTGGCAGGTGGTCTTTCAGACAAGCCTGGCTAAATCCCATCATTTGTAGGAGGGGAGTTCAGCCCATTCCATCCTCTGCCACTGAAGCCAGTGGGATTACTGAGGTGAAGCACAGCCACCCTAAAGCTGGTGTGACAACAGCCACCTTCGTGTATGTCATACAAAGGCCTGCTACGAGGAATTGCTGAAGAGCATTGAGGCTCAGGACCAGATCCAGACTTCAGCAAACTGGGAGATACTGGTTAGACAAAACTTACCAACCCCATGTTTGAATCTGGAGTGCAACTTGCCCGTTTTATGCCTTTTAACACAGTTTGGGTTCAGGCGCTGTTCTGAAGAAGAACATATTGGTTTTGACACCATCCTAGCCATGCATACCATCCTCCTGTAATTGCACCAGATTCTGCATCAAAGACATCCAAGTCTCATTAAAAACCCCCTTAGGGGAAAACTATAACATAATGGTTAAGATCTCACTGCATATTAGAGAAAACTTATAAAACCCCCAGAAAGTAAAATGCTGAACACCCAATGAATACCAAGGCTGTCTCTGAAATGTAAAACTTTCCAGTAGCTTACAGTGGCACCTCCACCCTAACCACCATTTCATTTTTATTTTAAGAAACAAACGGAATTCCAAAAGCTCTACCTAGAATCACTTGTTTCTGCCAAGCGGTTGTTCATGATGGCCAGAGCCCCCACCCCCGCCGAGAAACCGTTCTGTCTCGTGTTGATACAGACATTCCTCGGGTACCCGTTGGCCGTCTCGGACAGCTGCTTCTGCAGGATGGCCAGGGAGACTTTGCTGGACGCCGTGAGCTCCCTCATGGAGATCATCTCCCCAGAGAGCCGCCTGCCCTCGGTGTCGCTGTCGTACTGCCCGTCGGCGTCCCTGGCCACGTTGTGGCGGCGCAGGCGGGCCCCCGGGGTGATGGCGTTGCGACGGCTGAGGCGGGTACTGGATTTATGGCACTTTGGGCAACATCTGCATTCGAATTTTTTCAACACCCAGTTCAAAATTTGTTTGATTACGATCGAGATGACATTAAAAAGGGAGTATATGCAACATACTCCCATTAATATAAACATGAAGTTCCCGAATCTGTATAATCCCTGATGCTGGTACACAGCGTTTTGGTTGCTTACCAAATCTCCAAAGCCGATGGTGCTGAAGGTGACAAAGCAATAATACAAGGAGTCAACGTAGTTCCATCCTTCCACTGCCGTGTACATGGCCGAGGCGCAGCAGGAAAGGGCGATAGCAAAAATTCCCAGGATCAGCATCACATGATAAACGGACGGCTTCCAGCCCACGAGGCTGCCCACCCCGGACACGGCCGGCCCCTTTCGGAAGTTGGGAGGTAGGAGACCACTCCTTCGCAGCTGCCTCTCGTAGCACGCCTTCATGATGAATGCCAGCAGGGAGATGATGCGCTCCAGGAAGAGGTTGAAGAAGAGGATGGTCCCGGCACAGCCAAAAAGGCCATAAACGATGAGGAACACTTTTCCAGCCACGGTTGCTGGTGTGGTCATTCCAAAACCTACAGTGTGGAGATAAACAGGCAACATTAATCACATATGTTTTTGTGGTAAGCTCGTGATATATGTACCTTAACAAGGCTCCCATCTCACTGGACAAAAGGAGTGCTAAGTTAGCTTAGGCCAACACAAAACCGAGTTTGGTAAAGAAGGAAGAAGGCACCAAAAGTTCAACAAGATGACTAAAACTCAAAAGTGAGCAAAAAAATCCTTGCAAGATGAAAGGATTAATATCTGTATTAACAGAGCAACATCGCTCGAAATGCAGGTGGAAGACTCACTGAGCCCAAACCTTTTCAAGGTGGGATGAGTGAAGAGGCCATTTCCCTGCTCCCACATGTGTCAGCCATCACGACCTGATGGAAAATTTACACTCTCTGCTCACAAGCTGTAACCCAGTGTAACATTTTTGTTATAGGGGTCTGATTATACCATTCCCACTGAGAAGATGGAAGTTTTCAGGTTGTATAACAGGAAAAAAAAAACAACCACCTCCCAAATATTGAATACTGTTTTAAAAATAACAGCACTTTTAAGTCTTTTCCAAATCCCAGCTGTGACTAGCCCACCTGGTATCATCACAGAAGGAAAGGAAAAGCCATCACGTCACAGAGCTGCCTGGCAGACTGGGGGCACTGGGAACTTGCACATGGATAATTACAGCAGGGAAAAACACTGCTGCACAGTTGAACAGAAAAATCAGAGTATACAAACTCTGGAAAGTTCCAGCAACAATATTAATGCAACTCCTCTTTGTATGAATTACTTATTGTAATATTACTTATTATAAGATTACTCACACACAAAGTTTTATAAGTAAGCAATAATGCCTTGTAGCTAACAGATGGTTAAATAACAGCAAAACTGAACTTAAATTTGCATGCAAATAAATACAGTAAGTTTACTCCATGTCATTTGCTGATACCAGTTATCTTATGAAAAAGATTACCTACATTTCACATCCTATCTCAAGAAGAGTCTTCTGAAACTCAGTTCTGCAGGTATTGGCTTTTTTCTGCTATTCTTCCCTGTAAAAACACTTGGTGACTCAGGCAAAAAACATTGACAGGATTGAGGTGACTGCTTATGTCCCATGAATAAATAACCACATCTAATCTAAATTAAAGTTTTGTGAAAAATCCACATTCCAAAATTTCATTGCTGTATTGTTCAACCAAAATACCCAGCAAGTAATATCTTCAAGGAGGTAAATATCAACACCAGACTATATAAACAGAAGTCTGTGAAGGAAAAGCATAGAGCATAATGAAATCATTACAGAGCATAAAGGAATAATTAAATCCAATTTATTACCATAACACACCTTTATAAACAGCAACAAGATAATATTGCCTATATAAAATGAGTTGAGATTGCTGCTTGAAGTCTCTTGATCTATTTTTGCGATGGCTGAATTTTTCTGGCTAGTTTATCTGTGCTCCCTTCCTACTGTGTTGATAGAGAATTTCCCACTGGTTGACAGAAGAATGTAAATGCTCATGACAAGTAAACTCAGATGTATCTTTTCAGTGACGTGAAGATGAATGAGGGAAGAGATGGTCCTACTCTCACAAGAAGAGATGGTCCTACTCTGGCAGGCTCAGAAACAGCTGTGTGCCAGCAAGTCAGCCCATACCTCACAATCTGAGTAACTTGATCTAGTGAAAGGTGTCCCTGCCCATGTGAACAGATAACCTTTCAACTCCCTTCCAAGCCAAACCATTCTCTGACTTTATGATCAAAAACATCACTGTAAAAAGAGTATTTTGTGTAAGAGTCAGTGAAAAACTTGCCCAGTATTACCAGAAAATATTACCAAAGAGGTCATAACATATTGCTTTCTGGACCCACTGTCTTCTCTCCACTTTGCAGTGTTAGCAAGACCACCTTTGAGAGCAGACCTCACAAAGCCTGCCATGGGCTCTGGGAAGTTCTCAGTTCCTTCTTCTCTGTGGGATGGACCTGTTCTCTGGATTGGGCTGGCTGCTAGCAGGACTCCTCTCATTTGATGATGCATATCCAAAAGTGCCTGGTCCTCAGAAGGAGCTAGGGAGCCTGTTGTGGTTGCCAGCTAGGGATACACAGCCAACTTGTTATGGAGAAGGCATCTGTTTGCCTGTGCCTTGTCAGCAAAGCACTTAAACATGTGCTTCACAGCAAGCATGTGAACATCACCATCAAAATAAACGGGTTTATTGTCACACATATGGCTAGACACATTTATTAATTAGCAAAAAAAAAGGAGATAGCAACAGTTTGGATCAAGCTGTAAATGTGCTGAAGCCTCTTACTATTTTCTGGTGATCATTCAAGAGAGGTGATGAAGTTTTATATTTTTGATGCTGTTTGTTTCATCAAGATTTTCTGAAGCAAAATGCTTCCAAAATTCAGTATGTAGCTAGGCAAGGTGAAAGGGCCCATCACAGCAATGAGAATGCTAAGAAATACATAAAACAGGCAAAAAATGAGGCTAGGCAAACAGTGAGTCATTTAGGTTGGAAAAGGCCTTTAAGACCATTGAGTCCAGCTGCTACCCCAGCGCTGCCAGGCCACCACTAAAACACATCCCTTAGGTCACAGCTGGCTGAGGGAAGCAGGCACGGGCTCTTCATGCAGGGTCTTCCTCTGCCAGCTGTGTTTGTCCCTTGGTGTCACCCCCAGCACGAGGAGTTGGTCCTGGTATGTTCTGACCCTCATCCCTGAGCTCAGCCCCTGCCCAAGGCTAAGAACACCCAATGCCTGGATGAAGCAAACTCATCAAGAACTGCCTATGAGTCCAACACAGTACAGGGAAAAAGCACAACAGGGCTTTGTGCTTTTCATGGCCCTGAGACACATCTCACAGGTGCCTTGGGGTTGACCTTGTGTGGCTCAGATGCAATATCTGAACCTCCCTCAGGCCAATTCTGTCCCACCAGCTCAGATACAAGCTCTAGGGCAGCATTAATTTCAGCTGGCTGATATTTCTCCTTCCCAAAGAGAATTAGCAGAGATGAGCTGATAAAAACTCTTTTCAGCAGTCTCTCATGGTTAAGTGCTGGCATTTAATGAGACCCTCATCCTGACTTGCATAACAGGTTTGTGGTTACAATTCTGCTCATCTGGAGCTTTAAATTACTTAAGCTGGGGATGGATTCAAGAGGTAGAACAGATGGACAAACTTGTGACATATGCTTCCTGTTGCTCTTGCTTTCTTTTCTTTTACCCACTTTCTTATGAGTAAAAGATGGTTGATGCCAGAAGACAGAGAGGAATAGCAGCTTTAGTACTTGTGAGCTCTTCTCTCAGTCAAATTACTTTGGCAATTACCTTGTCTTACAACATTTTGAGATTAAAGGGGGTGACAGTTTTGCGGTAAAGGATGTTTTTACTCAGAGATGCAATAAAGTTTTGGTCACTTCAAAAACTGAACACAAGGAAGTCACAGAAAACAGCACAAGAAAGGGCATAATGTGTCCCTGTCCCTTCCAGCCATCCTAGTTCTTTTTATAAGCCACAGGACTTCACTCACACAGGAGGTCAGCATGCTGGAGCAGTCATTTGAAATCCCAGAGTGAAACAGCACTTAGATCATCAGAGCACATCATCTCTATACTACTATATAACAACCATGTAGTTATATTTAAGGAAATCAAAAGAAACTTAAAATGGTTGAAAGTAACTTTTTAAACAAATGGCTCCTCAGAGACAACAGAAACAACTATAACCAGAACGCTGCTTCCAGAGGGAAAGAAGTTTTTGTAACATAAAGGCTAAGAGATGGTGGTTACAGAACACAGAGAAACAAAGAGCTACCAATTCTCATGTTTTCCTGCTTCCTGTCTTTTTCACACTTGCTTTACTTCATAGCTCTCCAATAGTCCTGGCTGGTCTGGACTGACACATAAACCACAGTATACACATATATAGGAACAAACATCCTGCTCTGAATTCCATGTTTGGGTTCTGGTGCTTCCTTCCACCCTTTCCCACCTGTTAGCATTTCATCATTATTTCCCCTGAGAATCACACCTGTATATTCCACAACTGCCTCTCATTTATTCTCTAGCTCCTTACCACCCAACATCCAGAAACTGTTGCCTTGGATACTGGGTCACAGCTCAGAGCTGACAAAACTGCTGCATCCAGAGCTTTTACCCAAGGAGCGGGAATACAACGAGTCAATTCTTCCAACTTCTGCATTTCCCGACTACAAATGAAAGACTTACTTTCCCTTTAATATCTTTCTCAACCTGCTTTACTAAAATACCCCTCTCTGGGCTCAAACAGTAAATTATTTTAGAGCTTTTTTATTGCAAAGCCTTTAATATAGAAGATGCTGTAAAATCCCACTTGATCTTATTTAGATTACTATCTGCAAACACCTCCTGAACAGCAGTGGTGTGTGCAGCACTGTGTGAATTAAGATCCCTTAAGCTGGACCTGTGCTATTTCTGAATAAATGAGATACAACTGCAGTTTTTAGGGCTGGCCTAACCTGTATCATACACAAGCTTGCAGTCCTTGGTTACCCATGTACTGGGGCAGATTTTCCATGGAGAAAATACTGAGTGACCATGCAAATAAGGACTGACTTCCATAATCATTCTCTCTATCCATTCATCCAAGAAAGAGCACCGTGATGAGCCCAATGAATGTAGTTAAAATGTAGCCTCTGCTGGTGCTCCTTGTTTCATTTCCACCTGAAAAACATCAATCAGTTGTTTGAGACAACTGCTACTCAAAGGGAGCCACGCTGGCAGAACAGAGCCAGGAGATGATTAATTGAACTTGAAGGAGTTGCAAAGAGCTGCAGGTGACCATTAGAGGCTTTCTACAGTACCAGTTTTATTCTATTTACACACAACAGTGATCAGGTTATTGGTTATCCAAAGTGCTGTGATGCCTTAGTGAACACCAGAATCAATCACCCTTGGCACTCCTGTGCTGGCCATGCTTTAAACCACAGGCTAAAAGGTCATGGCCACACATTCATTCCTCTTTGATGTATGTTGGTTTTAAAAAGAGATGACAGAATTGTAAGGAGGGTGAAGAGAGGACCCCAAAACCTGAGGAGAGGTTGGCATGTGTGAAACAGCCAATGTATTTAGGGTGAAGGATATGCTGGACTGAGAAGAGTAAGGGTGAGGTTTCACCTCAGGAACCTCAACTGTTGCCACCTTGATGGGGTCCAAGGCACTGGGGGTGATCCCAAAGAAACCTCAGGGAAGGAGAGAGGAATAACCTCCTCAAAACCTGGCTGCTCAGGAATGTTTAACTTCTCCTGGCAGCAGGTTTCCCAAGGGTGTTTTTCTAAGCTGACATCTTCTAGCTGAGCTTTCCAAGAAAGATCTTCAGTCTCTAGTGGGTACTTAGCAGGCACAGTAATCAGCTCAAGTGGCCTAACTTTTGTATGTTTGAGTGATACATGGCCCTTAAAAAGATAAACACTGGGGCTTCAGCTTCAGCACCAGCAGCAGTACTCCTGCTCTGTTCACTCAGCAGAAGTAGGAAAGCTTTTTTCCTCAGCTGAACTGCAGGTTGCCCTTGCTGTGTACAGCCTGCAAAGGAAGTGCACATCAAAGACCAACCAAACAAGCCCACCCTTGCTCACTATAGATGCCATTATCCTGAAGACAAAACCCAATAAATACAGAAGGAGGTCTGCTGGAGCTGCTTTGGCACAGCACCAAGCCAAGGAAGGAGCAGAAGTGTCTCTAAAGCAGTTTTATGCTTCCCTGGCTGGGGCCAGCTGCTCTTTATACACCTTGTACAAGCAAATGGGGACTGACTTGTGCCAAGCCATCAGTGTTGCCAGCTGAGCAGCAGCTCTGGCCCAAGGTCCTGCTAAGCAGGCCCCCCTGAAGAGGGAATACCTGGGGAGAGTCACAGGCTTGAGACTCAAAATCTTTGGCAAGCTTATGTTCAGTTTTCTGCCTAATCCTACTGCGACAGAAGATGGTTTTGAATGAGGGACAGGGAGCCTCCCCTAAAAGGAGATGGTGGAGAATAAAGATCAGAGAAGGATGAAAATCAGGAGCAGGAATTCAAATTACACAAAGAAAAAGAAAGTCAAGACCTAAAAGCTGGCACTATTCTTGCTGAATTGACTTTAAAGGGATGGATGTGTCCTGTGGCGTGACAATCTCCCTTCTTTATTAACATGTTGTCCATAAACTTTCTTTCAATACTTAAGGTTTTATTGTTCTTATAAATAATAGAATCTTCTTGTCTGCTAAACTCTTGGGGCCAGTCTATGGCTTACAATCATAAAAATCAAGACTGAAATTATTTTCTTCATTTTATACTGCCTTTCTTGGACGAATCTTCAGCAAGATTCCACTAAATGTCCTCCTGTTTGTCAGTTATCCTGCCCCCTTGGCACAGCCAAAGCACCCTAATGGCTTGTTAAAACACAAAGAATATGGGCTGGTGTTGCTTAAATTAGTCCTAAACCACCTCACAAAGGAGGACTTCCAGAAAAAGGAGATGAGAGCAGGATGTTCTTCCCTTTGGTGGCAGCCTGTCTCCTTGTACATTGATCTAAACCAGCCCAGAGCTGCTTCCTGTGGCTGCCTCCACTCTGATGATTGCACGGTCCTGTCTCTGGCTTGTTTTCTTTTCTTATCCTAACAGCTGGGGAAAACCATTTTACTATAATCTTCTCTGAAATGGTGGTGGTGATAATAACAGAAAAATATATCTCACATGCTCCACAGTTGTTTGACAAAGTTGTATCACTGTGAGAAAACCCCTCTCCTTTGCACTACAGGCTCAGGGTCTTCACACTGTCACATTAGCAGGTGTCAGGGAGGGCATCAAACCCCTGCTCATGATCCAGGCTGTGTGAACAAGCATCTGCCTTGGCTCACTGCACTGCCCAGAATCACCTAAAGCACAGGGGTGTCACTGTCATGTTTTCTGGAAAAATCCCTTTGCCAGGATTTCTTCTCCTGGGAAGCTGAGAAGCCTCGGAGAAAAATGAAAACAATAATTATCTGACCTGCTTCTCCTGTGTTTTGCTGCTTTGGAATGTGTTTGGAGATTGTTTACCAACAGATGATTGTTTCATTGGTTTCATGTGAATTGTTTTTACAATGACCAATCACGGTCAGGCTGTGTCAGGACTCTGGAAGGAGTCACCAGTTTTCATTATTATTCTTTGTAACATTCTGTCTGTGTCCTTTCTCTATTCTTTAGTAAAGTTTTAGTTTAGTATTCTTTAATATAATATAATATCATAGAATAATAAATTAGCCTTCTAGGAACATGGAGTCAGATTCATCAATTCCTCCTTCATCCTGGGGACCCTGAAAATACCAGACAGAGGTTTCTGCAACACCACCAGACACAGGAAACACCCCTGCATTTAGAGTAACTGCTTTAAAAAACACACAGAAAACAAAAGCATGGTAACCAGGAAATAGATGAAGTGTGGCTCAGTAACCATGGATATACACAACAGTGGAGCTCATGGACCCCAAGAATCACCAATTCCTTCTTGCTCTTAAGATCTGTCCCATCTCTGAAGCAATTCTCTGCCACCTCCTCTGACCTTCCTACAGTCTTCATGCAGCTGATGATTCTAGGTGAATATTGTTCCAAAAGTAGATTTCTGTTGCAATTATAATTTCTCATCCTTTAAAGCTGCTTCCATTCTTATTTCCCTATGTGTTTTTGAGAATGTTTTTTTGTGTGGATGATTGTGTCTCTAAGCAACACCCTAACAGAAAAAAGCTTATGCCCTATCATTTGAAACGTTAGCATTCACACATGCTTTTGATATTTATTGAAACTTGCAGTTGCATTTCAGATGTCTATGTACACCCAAGGTTGAGCCTTTTTAATTTTTTTTCTGAACACCAAGTGAAAAAGAATAATGGCATCCAGATTTTGTTATATTCTTGAGATATTATTGGCTTCTAAAGAATACTTGCACATGTACTGTCACTTCAGTGCCAGTACATCTGACAATACTTCTCCTTTCAGGCTAAGAAGCAGCATTATCTAGATTTCACAAGTGATCTAAGTCATATTTCCCAGCATAAGAAATCTGATAGAAGATGTCACTCGTGGGCTTTCTGAGCCTTGCAGATGGGAAAGGTTCTGTTCCATGGTTATACTGTTGGCTTATCTTTTGACTGGATTAAACAACAGACTTGTGGCATATTTTTTCTTCTGCCACTGGTGATTGTGTAGGTAGGTGTTCAGAGAACATCTGTTTCTTCATAGTTGTCTCAGCTATTCTGCTTTACAAAGAGTTTGGCTTTAAAGATGTACCCAAGGGATAAAAAGGCCCTAAACATGAAAACATCCTTTCCACTGTTAGGCCTGTTTTTTGTTTGTTTGGTTGTTTTCAAATCTCTGTACAAACTTCCACAGTTACAATTTAATGAAAAAAACTCCGATAAACCTACCTGGGCTTCTTAATGGTTCAAATATACCTTCATGGGTCCCTTATTTTAACAAGCTTCAGCTAAAAGCAAAGAGCAAATTCTCAAGCATCTTTCTGCTCAGGCAGCTCTTCCAATCCATTCATGAAGGCAGAAAGACCTGATTTTAAGTTACTGTAACAGAAATAGAGGGTGACAGAACTGCTGACTAACCAGTTATTTCCCATTTTCTACTTCTTCATTTAACTCTTCCTTCCTTAGTATGCATTTCCCTTGACTATTTTTAAATTTAATGGTACTGAACAACTCCACCACACTACCAAGACAATTTTGAGCTCATATTTTATCTGGGATTTTCCTGGTCCTCACAGCTCTGCCAGTAGCAGCTTTTATAAACTAACAAATCATCATATCAAACAGCTTGTTTCTGCCTCCCTTGTGAAAATCACAACTTGGGTTTAAGACCTTTACACTGCTGTCACTCCCTCCTATTTCCATCAGGCTTAAAGCAGACCTGACTCCATGCACATTGAGCATGAATGTGTTTTTTGTTTGACCTCAGGAGAGAAATATATTGCTTCCACAATTCTCAGGCTGAGCAACAAGATGACAGAATATATAATGATGAATAACCAAAGGCATTTTATCTGGCTTTAACTGAAATTTACTGAATTAGTTCCTCACTCAGCTCTTGCATGGACAAATTTCTTCTAGCTGCAGCTTCTGCCGTGATTAAATTTGCCTGTGTAAGACTCGAGAATGATTGGGAAACATTTGGCAAATAATTTCTAAAGGGGAAGAAGCTGCAGTGGAACAAGCTCAGAAAGGTTCAAATCCAGTGAGGACTTGCTGTGGGGCTACAACTCTTTTCAAGGTATTTCTGCCTCTTTCATGCACTTATTATGGAATTTTAAGCATGAGCAATAGCAGTGCTCACCCACAATAACTAATCCTGTATGTTAACATCAAACCATTCAATTTCTTATCTTATTCCACTCCAAAGCTTTAATTACTTGTAAAGGCTGCTAATGCTTTGCTTTGTCTAATGCAATTAGATTTAATTTTCATTCTACTTCTCATTTGATTCAAGAAAGATTGTACTGAAACCTTCCCATGTCTAGGTGTACCAGCCAGTGCCATCAACAGACCCACTGAGCTCAGGGGGATGTATTTTACATGGTAATAACAAGTGCATTTGTTTTATAAACCTGGTGTGCCAATAAAGCACCTAAGGCAGGATTTCCTAAAGCTCTGCAGACTGGTCTGCTATTGACTTCAGCAGAAATAGGCTATTGAGGAGGTATTTTATTTGTCTGGATTGCTATGCAATTGCCCCTTGGATTATAGCTCTGTTTGTTACTAGAGTGTTTTTATTCACAAAAGGTTTTTATTGTCACTTCAAATATTTATTGTGCTCAGGAGGACTTTTCACATTTCAAATGTTCACCAGCATGAACCCTAATTTTAGACCTTAAACATCTTTTCCCAAAATGCCCTGAGATAAGCACTTGGTGCTGACACACTACAAAAACTGTCTCATTTGATATAGGTAAGCAAGGCTTATTCAGATCATGGCCAAAGGCTAAGTTTTCAATAATACCAAGCTGTTTCAGTCTAAAAATTGCATATGAAATGTTCTGAGCTGTTTTTCTGTTGCTCTAACCCTGATGCCACTATGGCAAGAGGCAAAATTCTCTTTGACTTAACAGCTTTAAAGATAAGGTAATCCTGCATTCATTAAAATGAAGAAATGACAATTGTATTTTCCAGCACACTGCCAGCAGCAGGTAATGTTACACGAAGTTAATTGTCAACAGAACTACCTTGTAATTGTTTTCCTCTTCTCTCCACGATGAAGAGCAATTAAAGCTTGCATAAAAACAAGACACTGTACTGGCAAAGATGACCCTGTGGTACAAGTGAGAAAAAATTATGACGTGCATATGATCTGTGTCAAACTGAAGACAATGAGAGAAGGAGGAAACAAACCAAGAAAGAAATGAGGGTCAATAGCAGGATTAACACTAGGGAAAGGAGATGAGGGTGATGAGGAACAGGGAGAAGCTGTAAAGCTTTACTTCTGACTTCTTTGGTAGTCCTGACGTGAAAGACTGTAAAGTCAGCAAACAAATATCTGAAAGTTAATCAAGCAAACAAATCATCAGTAGAGAAGGGCATACTAATTGGAGGAGGGCAGGAGAAGCTGGAGAAGCTCAGGCTGGGAAAGGCAGGTGAGCAGCAGCAGTGGATAAGCACTATGAGAAGGAAAGGGGGAATATCCCCAGGAGAACAAAGTGGGGAAGGCTCCAGGGGTGGCAGGGCTCCATGGGAACCAGGCCACAGAGCTTCAAGCAGGATTTGGCTTTATGAGCCTGCAGCAAACAGGGCAGCTGATAAGCCCAGTAATTATGATCCCTCTCAGCTACCACAGGCACCATCCCTGGCTCACAGGGAGGTTGCTTGGTAATGGAGACGGACTGGCTGGAGCCTCAGGGGATGGAGAGCTGTCAGAGGGTGCTTGGGCACACCAGAGTCTGCTCTGCAACCACAGCTACAAGCTCCTGCAAATGCACAGGGAAATAAAATAGAGGTATCTGCAGGACTGTCACCAAAGACCAAATGGAACGTTCTGCTAAGCAGGAGGTACCTGCTCACCAAGCAGGCATTGCTCCTTCAGTGACCCAAGCTAGATGCAAAAAGGGAGAATCCATGACTACAAACTCCAGCTGGTCTTTATTTTGAACCTGAACCAGCACCTGGTAAGTCAGTATAAAAATCTCCCCTGGCTTCTGAGATGCTGGACCATATCTCATGTAAGGCTGGGCAAAATTTGGCTTTTGCATGACTGTTCTACAAAGCTGTGGTGCTTGACATTTAATTTTGAGACCCCACATTTCAGTGCTCCAGCTGACACCTCAAACTCCACAGCCACGGCAAAAAGAAATGCAATTTGTTTGTCCTTGACTTCTCCATCTGTTACTGATGTTAATGTTTTGAAACATTTAGCTAGGGGTTAATGTTAAAGAAACATCTGACACGTTTAGATTAATTAATCTGAATTGAAATGCTCTGTAGAGATCATTCAGTTTAGATGGCCAAAGCACAGTGAAAGCTTAATTTTCTGTGGCTGGCATAACCCTACAGGGGCAGGCAAACCCTAAGAAGCACTGAAATTAAAGAAATATTTTCTTTTTCTTTTTTTTTTAATTTTATGAAGAGTTTTATTTCAAGTATTTGGGTTTCTCCCTCCTGCCTTCTAGAATAAAATCACAACAAATTTAGGATAAAAATGATTTAATCATGACCCTTCAGTGGGGACTCCTCAAGTCACCTGTGTAATTACATGGATGTATTCCAAGTAAAGATTTATGTTGCTGCTCTCAACTACAAGAAAGCAAGCTGTGATTTAGATTACTTTTCTGCTTGGAGCACCCAACCTATGCCCACACACTTAGGAAATTCCTATCAGTGGCACCCAAAGAAGTTAATACTCCCATGCAGCTATGGCAAGCAGAAAACATTGCTATGGTGACAGTACTTCATCTGAGGAAAATCAGTGTAGGATCAGAACTCTCCACAGAAATATGCTGGCCATTGACCTGCTGCCCTCTGAGCCTCTTGCTCTCTGTTCTTTATCGAGATTGCCCAAGTGAGAAAATAACTCAGAAATCCACAGGCACATTGATCAAAGCATGAAGGAATCAGATCTGCCTCAAACATCCTCTCATTCTGCCTGCAGATTGTGTATAGGATGGCAAAGACAAATAACCTGACACTGCAGGTTAATAACACTGCTGGCTCTTCCAGCTGCTTTCTCATTCAGTTTTGTTTGATTATTTCTTAACTTGAGGAAGGTCAGATCTGGAGGCTACTCCCCCCTAATCTGAAACCTGGGCAAAAGCTGCCTGTACAAGCCCCAGGGAAGTGCAGAGCCCTGAGGAGGTAGCACTGCTGCTGATCAGGTGCACACCCTGGTCTGGCTGTCACCTGTTGGTTGGGCTGCCTGCAGGGAGAGCAGGCAGCCAGAACCTCCTGTGGCTGCAGCTCGAATTCACATCCTGGAATACAACAGTGAAGAAGATGGGACAAATAGATTTGCCCCTTCAACCTTCAGACCACCTTGGTTACTTGTGGCATTTCTCACCAAACTATCCTCTGTAGTGCCTGCCCTCACAGATTGCTCTCAACCCCTGGCTCCTGGCAGCGCAGTTCAACACCTCTCCTGTGCTTACTGAGCTGTCCAAAGGTGCCTTGCACGTCACTTCCATTAAATTATCACCTGCAGAGCATCTGGACTGGCAGATATTCTCACAGGACTATGGTACAGAGCCAGAGGGTACTTCAGGAGTGAGTGGTTATGGTGCTTAGGCTGTGGAGCACAAGCAGAAATGCTGTGCTGGGTGTGCTGGTCCCTGCAGAGGAGCCAGAGAGAAGAAAGTCTAACCCAGCTGACATCCCAAGCAAGGAGAAAACCTCTGCCAGAGCCAGTGAGATGGCAGAAAACACAGAATGATGTGTCTTTTATGAGCAGAGGATGCCCCCATCCCTTTGGGTGGAGTTGTCAGTCCACAGGAATATTGAGTAATTTAACAGGATACCTCAGGGATAAGGCAAGTATGAATAGTCCTGCTCACTCCTACACACTGTGTCCCCAACACCTGTAACCTCTGCACAGCTGTACAGAGAGAAGATCCCTGCTTCCCTTCTTCCCAGAGGCATTTCACAAGCACACATAACCCGGACTTGTTCCATCCCCAAATCATCTGCCCACAGTAAAGGTGCTATAAAAATATTTTATTGAAAAAATCACTTTTATATATCAGAGTACTTCATGTGACCTCATTTTTTAATGCCTGGTATGGATTTCTATAAATCAAATTCTATCATTTGATTTTTGAAACAGGTACTTACACATAAGAAGCTTAGAATCCCATTTAAATGGGTCTATGTTTCAAAATGTTTTACTATACAGGCACCTAAGATTTATTCTAACCCTTAAGAGAGGAAAAAAAAATCTGGATACAAAGTCTAGACTCATGGACTGAGTCAGAAATCCAGATCTTCAGGCATTCCAGAGTTGCCTGGTGTGCTAGGCAGAATAAATCTCTGCTACCAGAATACAGGGAAAGCTAGGACTGATTATACCTGCATCTGTAACATTTTTACCAGAGAGAAATCTGGTTATACTTTTGCTTTCAGTCTTTAACAAAGTGCTGGGTACTTTGGTGGTTTGCATTTGGGGGAGGAAGGAAAAAACTCAACTGAAAGCCAAAGTCTACAGTCAGTTGGACCAAAGAATCAAGAATAAATTTCACCTAGCTGCTCCTTAAAGAAATCAGAATAATAATAATAGCCTAAAAACCCAGTACCTTTTGGAGTGCAAAATAATGACTGAATAAATGGTGTAGCTTGATAGCAAGCAATCAGAAGTTAGACTGAAGGATTTTCTTACATAGCTCTGAAAATCTAGATGTGTCTAATGAAAACAGACTCAACATTTCATTATTCAAGCACAAACAATACAGTAATAAAAACTGAATGACCAGAGTGCTATCAAGAGGGTGTTTTATGGACTGCAAGCCACACACTTTGTGGGCTATTCAGGAAAATGCTTTAAAATTACAATTTCAACTCTCATTTCTTAAAGACCCCATTAACATGTTTCTCACCCAGACTGTTTGATTGTGTTCCTGAGGATTTAGGGAAGTGCAGAACTGCAGCCAAGGAGGCACCTAAGAGAGGGAAGCTGCTTGGCTCTGCAGAGGGCCTGCTCAAGGAGTGTGGATGGAACGGTTCTCTCCCAGCCTGGCTACTCCAAACCCTTGTGTTCACAGAAGGATGAAGAACTTGGAAGGAAAGATGAGTCTTTCTCAGCTCAGCTCACACAAACTCCAGGAGGACTTGCAGCCCTGTGCCTGGATTTCAATGGATTTCAATGTATTTCTATGTATTTCAATGTATTTTTATGTATTTCTATGTATTTCTATGTATTTCAATGCCTACATGAGAAAGATTTAGTAGTTTTATTAAACGTGTTGAGAACAGAGCGCGGGTTTGACATAGCGAGATTCCTGCGAGTTGGGATCCTCTACAGAGGAGAAGCTGAGTAACCTGGGGGTGATTTACCCTTGAGAGACATTGAGTATACTTGCTGTTTGCTAAGCAGTGAGTAAGGAAGCTTTCCACCACCTCACTAGGATGGTGCTGTGTTTAGCTGGAGTAATAAAGTTGCTTTGACACACGTAACTGATGAAGCTGTGGAGGAAGGAAAGCTGTTTTGACTCTGCATGTCTGGTAGTTCTTGGCAAGGCTGGGTAAAAACAGCATTCTTGTCAATTAAGCACGACAGGAAAGCAAATCAAACTGCTCAGAGCCAGGATAACGTGGTGTGTGAGCTGACAGTGGAATCAAAGGTAGTCCAGGTGGGTAGGTACATAAATGAACTGGCTAGGAGGGAAAATTGGACCTTGAAAGAATGGCTTTGGAGCTGCTCACCCAGGGACATCTCACTGCCCTGCCATTTGGTTTCTCTCATGCTTGGGACCATGGGCCAGACAGCTTTGTGCACACTTGACTAAGAGCACAGTGTCATGTTTTAGTGGAACAGCTAGTTAGTTAATTCATGGGGTTTTCTCACTTTTGCTAGGCAGAACTGCCAAAAATATCTGAATACAACTGTGTGGTGGAAGAAACCCTGCTGCAGCTGAGCTCTTTGTGGGCTCTGCCTCTGTGAGCTGCAGCACCTTGAACAGGCACACGAAGAGAAGCACTGAGGTGGGGGCAGCAGTTTCCTCTTCATCTGCAGGGGATGTACATATGAAATGTACACAGTGAAAGCCATGCTGGGATGGAGCACAGCAGCCTTGGGATGCTGGGACTCTGGCAGACACTGCTCCTGCCAGGCTGTGCAGTTTGGCACCCCTAGCTCTGCCACGGCCTTTGCATTGCCCACAGGCACAACTCAGCCTGCATCTCCTCACTCAGAGCTCTCTGAGCTCACACCAAGTAGTCTGAGCAATCCAGGAGAAAGCACTGCCAGGCAGCATTCCAAGAGAAGGTACGACTTGTCAGAACCCAGACTTTGTTGCACATCACAAAAAAACCCCAGTTTTCAGCCCCCACCTCGCATGTGAGCAGTGACATTACTGACTCCAAGGAGAAAGCACTCGGTTGGTTTTTATGGGAAACACAACTCCTGGCTCTGCCAGTTACACCTCTCACCCGGCAAAACCCCTGCTGAGCTCCTCAGTCCCTCTGCCCAGGTACAAAATAACTGCAGGCAAGGCAATGAAGTGGAGAGGAAACAAATGCAAAGTAAGAGGAAACATCTTACATTTCAATGACCTCAGAGAGCAGAAGCCAGAGTTGGCAGGAAAGCAATGTGTTTACACATCACCTGAAGATTTCTGTTTGTCACAGCAGGTGTAATGAAAGAATGGGTTTGTTAAAACATTGGCTTTTTTTGTTCACTCCTTCAGATCAGTCAAAATAATCTCTTTTAAAGATACGTCCCTGTGATGGAGAAAGCTTAATGCTTAATTAAAATGGTGCTTTACATTTGGACCGGGCTACCAAATGTAATTGCAAAACAAAAGGTAACTGGATTTTTCAATGCAAAAAGTAACAGTACCTGACAACACTGCTGTACTCACCATCACGACTCCATTATACGGATTAGTCATTATTGATAAAACATTTTCCATACCTAATGAATGCAAACGCAATAACGAGCTGTGAGTTTCTTCCTCTACAATAAATGGAAAACACAACATTTATGCTCAGAAGACACCTGGATTCTTACAGAACTTAAAAACTGGCAAAGACTGCTAAGATCTCGTATTCAGGGACAGGGTTTCTCAAGCAATAGTCCAGGAGCAGTAGACAGACACAGAGTTTAAAAAAAATAAAAAATCCTCCCACCATAACTCATCATTTGCTTTAAAAAGTGCTGCTCTTCCTAAACACCTATGGGATAGGAAAAACTGCAGCCGGCTGCAGCGATACGCGGAGAACGCTGTATTGTGCTACAGCTGGAAGACAGCGACTTCGCGTCTTTAAACACACACGCATCCTAACTTTGCCAGCAGTTAAAGCCGGTACCAAGTTGAGCGGTGAAAGCTTTTCTCTCGTTCAGCATCTCCATCAGCCCGCTACTGCCGGCCCCCGCGCCGCCTCTCCCGGTACCGAGCGCATCCCGGCGCCGCCAGCGCTACTCGGGCAGCCGCCAGCTCCGTCCGCTCCCTCGGGCCGGCAGAAAGAAGTAGCCCAGCCGCCGGCAGCAGAAGTTTGCAGGGGAGGGATGGAGCTCCCGCAGCCGCGACGGCCGGCGCTGCTGCGAGCCCGCGGGAGCCGGAGCGCTGCGGGGCGGGAGCAGCGCCGGTCCCGGATCCGTGCAGCGGGATGAGGGGGATTGGAGGGGACCGCGACCCCCGGGACGGGAGTTCAGCGGGGACAGAGCGACCCGGAGGCGCTGCGAAGCCCCGGTTGCCACAGCAACGCGGCGGCGCCTCTCCCCAAACTTTGGTCGCTATAACGACGGGGCCGTGGCCGCGGCATCCCCCGGACGGGCGGGTCCGCTCCGCGGGGCCGTCGGGGCGGCGCTCACCTATGGTGGAGACCACGGTGCCCACGAAGTAGAAGGCGCCGGGGAAGTCCCAGCGGGGCCGCAGGGCGTCGACGCGGATGCCCGCGGCCATGGCCGCCTCGTAGCTCCGCAGGAAGGCGCGCAGCTCCGGCAGGCTGATGTTGAAGATGCGGCTGAAGTTGTGCAGGGTCCGGTTCCAGCGGAGCTGCGCCGCCGCCTCCGACGGGCTCTCGAGGGCCGAGAAGACGGTGGCGCCGGCGCTCAGGTACGCCGCGATGAGGGCGGCCAGCAGCAGGAACCGCCCGTTGTCCTCGTTGAGGGGCGCCAGGCGCCGCCGGCGGCAGGAGCCCACCGCCCCCCGCGGGGGCATCATCCGGTGCGCGGCGCGGCGGGCGCGGCGGGCGGCGGGCGGCCCCCGGCGGGGGGCGCGGGCATGGGGCGGCGCTGCGCGGAGCCCGGCGCGGCGGCGGCGGCGGCTTCGCTGCAGGGGCCGCGGCTCTGAGTCATCCCCCGGCGGGGCTGCCCGCCCGCCTGGCGACGGCGGCGCCCCGGGGCCGTCGGCCTCGCCCGCCCGCCCTGGGCCCCGGGGCCGCGGGCAGCAGCGGCGCGGGCTGGGCGGCGCGCACCGCCCGGCTCGCTCTGGCCATGCGGGGCGGCGGCGGCGGCGGCCCCGCCGCGGGGGAGACGCCGCGGGGAGGCGGAGGCGGAGGCTCCGCGCGGCGCCCGGTCGACGGCGGGCGGAGGGCGGGAGCGTGCGGCGCGTCCCCCGGGGAGCCGCATCCCCGGCGGGGAGGCTCCCGCAGCCCCGCTGCCGCCGCCCGCCCGCCCGGGCCGGGCCGCTGGAGCCGCCGCTGCCGCGCCCCCGGGGGCCGCCGCGCCCGGCCCCGGGGAGGGATGGGGCGGGACAGAGACGCCCTGCCTTGCCCTTCCCTTCCCTTCCCTTCCCTTCCCTTCCCTTCCCTTCCCTTCCCTTCCCTTCCCTTCCCTTCCCTTCCCTTCCCTTCCCTTCCCTTCCCTTCCCTTCCCTTCCCTTCCCTTCCCTTCCCTTCCCTTCCCTTCCCTTCCCTTCCCTTCCCTTCCCTTCCCTTCCCTTCCCTTCCCTTCCCTCTTTTCCCCAGTTCTCCGCTCCCACCGCGGCACCGGCCGGGCCCGGGGGCGCGCTGGTCCCTCGCCATGTGTGGGATGCGCCGCGGCCGCTGCGGGGGTGGTTTGGCTTCAAAAGCTTTCCTGTACGCCCGGTGCCGAGAGGGTGTTTGTGAGGGAGTTGGTGGTGGTCGGTGGAGCGCTAATTACTTAATTTCAGCCATTTCTGGATGAAGGAATGGTTGTTTCTGATCTGACTCCTCAGAGGTAGACCCAAGAAAATGATACATTTTGGGTTCAGTGCCAAATCCCCATTTAATCTTAGCTGGTGTCTGAAAAGTGATTTTTCTCCTCCTAAGATGTTGGATTCTGTCTTTGCTGTTTGCCTTGGAACAAACACTGTAGCCTTTCTTATCTGTTATGCTGCAGTAAGAACTGCAGTCCTTTCCTGGGAGACTTGAAGTAAATAATTACATTCGTATTTTTTAAATAAAATGAGAATTCTCGCTGATAAAGTATGGCAAAGAGGATGGGAGTGATGCCAGTCCTGCAAACATATGTGTAGGGGTTGATAACACGTGTAGGAAAGATCTGGGCTTGGAGGAGGAAATGCTCCCCACAATTTACAGTTGCCAGTGTCAGTCTCACTGGGATGGGAGCTTGTGCCCTGGTTTATGGGTTTTTTTAGCCTAGGTTCTATTTTTTCTTTTCTTTTTTTCTTTTTTTTTCATCTACAGGAAAATATTTGCTGCCTCTTGGTAGCTACATGATGTCTTTTAGCAAAGGGCTATTTGCCATCACTAGAACATCTCCATAGCTTCACACATTTAATTCTTATTTTGGATCTGAGAGATTTTGCTTTGCCATGAGATTTCACATTATTGGCAGTTATATCTTGGCCACCACATCCATAGCAGGAGAACTTCCTCCCTTTCTAACACACTGTTCATACTTGTCGGGTGAAGAAAACTGCTTGGGTTGACACCTATGCTTCCTAGGAACATGTCTAATAGAAGTATCATGTTTTGATAGCCACTAACATCTCTAAACTTTGGGGTTTTGCTGTTATTGCTGTTGTGCTAAAGCATTTTGTTCAGTAGAGGTGAAAGTGTCTAGAAGTATCAAAGAAGATTTCCAATCTCCTTTTGTGCTCAAGGCGACCAATACCACATGCAACCCTTAAGAAAAAAAGTGTCTCCTATTTCAAAGTGTCAGTTGTGTCCCGTTATAAATACTAAAACTGAATAAAAATAAAAAAAATTAAACCAATAAATCACAAACCCAATAGCTGGGGAAAGCAATAGCAGATCTCAAGGACACAAAAAAAAGAAAAACAGTGGGAAATTATATCAGACCTGATCAAAAGACCATTGGCATGAGTGGAAAGTCTCCTATAGATGGTCAAGGGCTTAAAAGGTCAGAAATGGGCCATTTAGTGCCAATGACCATAGTTGGAAATAATTTCCACTGTGGTAATCCAGGAATGATTACATGCAATCCACTGTGTCAGATGATGTAAAACTAAGCTCATTTACCTGAATTTGCAGGAATTTTGTTGCTGCAGATGGATATCACTAGATTCCTGGTGTTTTTGTGTTTGCAGGGAAAGTTTTTGTTTTTGTTTAGGCATTTTGTTTGGTTGGTTTGGTTTTTTGGTTTTGTTTTGTTTGGTTGGTTGGTTTTGTTGCTTTTTTTCACTGTTGGGAACCTTATTAAATGAGGGTTCAGTTCTCTGGAGTTGTCAGCAATTTCACCTACTGTGAGAGGCCCCTGATGTTTTTAGAGAGAAGCCAGTTAGCAAAGTTTGTGTAACTCGTACCTGTCACCATGCCATGCATTGTGCCCTCCTGGGGATGGTTTCCCCTAGATGGGGAGTGGAAAATTGGCCATTTCCTTGGGTGACAGGACAGTTTCCAAGCAGCAGAAGCTGACTGCCTCTGGAGTCTGAGTTGGCCTCTCTGGAGATGTCCTGCCAGGGAAAGGATGATGCTGGTGGGATGCTGATTAGCTTGAGGAATCACCTCATGGATATGAAAGCCTACCCAGTAACTTTCCATGAGGAAAAAAGCTCAGCTGAAGCAGCAAGGGATGTGGTTTAGCTGCTTCAGCATGGACAAGATTGTATTTCCAGCATCACCGAATCATGGTTTCTAAGAATTCGAGCTGTTGACAGATTTTTCAAAATGTTTTGACAACTCATTTCGCTAAGATTTTTTTACTTGGAGTCTTGAAAATTTGTCACCATTTTGCAGAAATACTTAAAGTTTTTTTTTGGCTATAAAGCTAGGGGGAAAATGTTGGTTTGTTTTTTTTTTTTTTTTCATTAAAGTCCCACTGAAAATGTTTGGTCCTTTCCAAAGTAACTGGCTCCTGGAAAAACTCCATTAACTAGATAAAAAATCTTCCAGAGCTGTGACTTAAAGGAAGGTCATGGTTTTGGTTGCTCTGATCCAGATATGAGAGTTGGAGGAAACATCCTGAAGCTGCTGCTGCACCCCTGCTTGGGTAACATTCTTAAAGGCTGTTATATAGTTAAATGAAGGATGTTTTTCTAAATTTTCTTGAATAATTGAATGAAATCTTGGGGCATTTGGTGAAAACATCACTGTCTTTAAAACTGTTTGCCTAGAATTTTTTAAAAATCTGATGGTCAGCTGTAAATTGGGCTTTATGCTAAAATTAGGTCCCTGAGCTGTGGGAGTATTTTGTGCATGGCACCAGCCATTTGGTTTGTCAGGAGGTCAGTGTTTGTGAAAGCAATTATTTTAATAACCAAAATGTGGTATTTACATTATTATCTTGGCTGTGTGAATTTAAGCTTGTGCAAAGAAACGAGATGGGCTCATTAAATGTTTAATTAAAGCATTGTCTGCAAATAGGTTGTACTGCTAAACATCATATCCCTTTATTAAAGAATAAAGTTTAAAACGACATTTTAAACCTGAGAAAGACCAGTTACTGTTATTCCTTTCAAGGGAATAGTTCTTTTTATTATTTTTTTAATGGGTAAAATCCTCTAAATTTCCAGCCATGGTTTGACTGTGTAACTCACAAGCAAATTAGCAAGACCACTTATTTTGACTTCAGGGATAGCAAGACCTCCACGTTTGTGTTCTTGGTTCCAGTACAAGCTTCACTCATACACGTCCCCACTGACTCTGTAGCAAATATTTGCCAAGAAAAAATATCAAGTACCTCATTCAGGAGCTTTTTACCACTATATTGAAGTAGTTATTTGGAAGTGTACCATACAATCTGGAGGTAAACATGCCATGCAGTCCCTAACCTGAAATGTTCAGCTTGTTTGCTGTACCTGGACATGTTTTCTACCTCAACAGTGTCCAAAGGCAAATGGATTTGTCACTGCTCCTGCAGCTGGAGTTAATGTGCAGATGGTTTTGTGTTGATCTCCATACAGCCCAATATGGGCTGTATGAATTAGTTTTTGCCTGTAACATGGACCAAGGAAATTATTTTTCAGTGAGTGGCCTAATGTTGAGCCTGGGTGCTTGACAAGCTGCACAGGCAATGAGATGGTGCTCTTCTTCACCTTTACCTCCTATCAGGGAACAGTCTCTTGGGTATTACCTTGTAAAAAAAAATGGATGAGGTAATTGGTAGTCTATGCAATCAGAGCCTTGGTAGCATTGTGAGCAAGGGTTTCAGTCACAATAACAGAAATGAATATGCCAAATTTTTAAGTTGGATACTTTAGGATAGAGGGCTCTTCCCAGTACCTGACTTAGTGAGATGACAGATTGAGACAGTGAAAAGTATACTAAGTACAAAGTATTTGGGCATGAATGTGTGTTTCCATGGAGCCTCAGATGTAACTAGGGTCTCCTCACTCTCCCCAGGCGCTTTTTAGGTTTTGAAACAGAAGACCAGTCCCATGACCATAATAGCCTATTGTGTTCTCATGTCTTCTCTCTGTATCAGGATGAACTTTTGGGGAGGGGAGAGAGAAAACAGCCAGGCTTATAACTGCCCTTGAAGCCATGAGTTGCCTGTTGCAGACAGTTTGGTTGAAAACTAAGACATTTTATGTGTTGATTAGCAGGTGGTCCATGTGGAGTCTTGGCATGGAAATGTTTCCAGGTAGCTGGGCTCTGTAAGCCCCCATTGCTCTGCCAGTAGCACTCTGGCTTTCATGGGAGCAGAGCCAAAGAAGCTGATGAGATAAACTTGAGAATCCTTTGGGAACCATTTCTTGACCTCCCAAACTGAAAATCAAGCAGGGTAAGATGTAGGAGTCAGCCAGTGCAGGGTTTGGTTTGCTGGGTCGAACTGCTAGGGGGGGATGCTAAGCTGTAGGGAAATTGTTGTTAACCAGAGACATGGTTTTACTGGGAGAAAATTTCCACAGGTTTAAGAGAAACAGGCAGCAATTGCTGTCTAAATCAGAGATTCCTTCATTCTTCCTGCTAATTTATGAATATGCAATGGCCTTTTGTTTTTATTTTTCCTGAGGCTCAGTGATCTAACCACTACTCTCTCACTTTCATTGCTCTCACTGAGAATGATCTAATTAGTGCTGCCAATTACGTTCAGTTTAAATCTGATGAGTAGCCAATTTCAGAAGGCCTGATTCTGTCTAGTGCTCCAAGCATCCTGAGCACGTTAACTAATTAATTAATTAACGTGTTCTCACTTCCCTGTGCTGCCAATGGAAGCTGCAGGCACCCTGCATCTTGTGCAGGTAGCTTTGTGTTCACATGGCTTACCTTGCTCACAATTTTTGGTATAAAATCTCACATTTTATGGGAAAACCTTCCACTCTGCTGGCTTATGCTGTTCATGCATTAGTTTTGCTACTTTGTTTTCTATTATTGCTTTGCACGGAGAAATCTCAGTCAGTGGCTTGGCATGCAAAGGATTTTTAATGCATTTTAATAATGGAAAGCTGCTATTCTACTACTCAGGAAGATGCAGCTCTGTAATATTTCTGAGACCCTGCAAAGGATAATTTCTGAATGCACAACCCAGTGTTGAATTCATGTAGACTATTAGGCAACAAACTAGTTTTTCTTTGGATCTCACCTTGTTCTGCCTAATCAGGGCCTGGCCTTTCAGGAGAGGTCAGCATCCTCCAGCCCTCCAAGTGAACAACTCAGTTTTTGAAAGGACTGAAAGGCCACTTAGGCAGTTCTGTCACCTGCCATTTCTCTTGACAAGAATTTGGAGGAAAGAGGAAGAGCTCTTTGTAAATCTCTGTTAAGGTTAGAGATGTGGCCCCTGTATTCTGTGGTTGAGCTTCACAGTGCAGAGGGGAGGGATGGACAGACAGATGCATGGATGGATGGATGCAGAAACATGCAGAATGGGATTGGTGCAGCTCCTGAGAAATCTGCATCCTCCAAGTCCATGCTTGCCTGTGTACCAATGAGCTGCAGGGAGCTTGCCAGGAAGGGAAGTAATTTTAGAGTGTGATTTGGAAAATGATTCAGTTTAAAAATTGCTATTTTTGAAGGGCTACTTTCAGCTGGGATCCAGTCTCCAGCCTGTTCCCAGAAGCACTTGCCTTGCTGCAGCAGAGCGTGGTGAAAAGTGGAGGAGGAATGTCTGTCTGGGAGCTGGCAGCCCTGAATCTCGTGATGCCACTGAGGAAACAATCCCTGGGCATGGGGATGGGGCCTCCTTACATTTCACATCCCTGCCTGCATTGACAGGTGAGCGTTTAACCCAGCTGGGCTGCTGAGCATGGCAGAGGTCACTCTGCCCACCCTCCGCACTCAAAGGAAAGCACAGGAATGTGGGGCTGGAAATAGGGCCCCTGGAGTTTCAAGAAACAGAGTTTCAAGACAGGAAAGCCTACTTTATCCTGTTGATAAAAGCCAAGGACAGTGTGAGGAATTTATGAATCAAAGTTGTGAAATGGCAAACACCTTTCTCATGCCATTTGAAGATGTACTGTCTGTACTTGACCGAGCCTGTGGCTGCAGCTCCTTCAAATCTCTCCAAGCCAGCAGCACCAAAATGAAATCAGCTCAGCTGACACTCACTCCATCAGGCTGAGGCTTTACAGGAGTTCAGGACAGGCAGCATTTGATCACAGCTCTGAAGGAAATATTGGCAACCTCTTTGGCCTGTTAGATTTGCTTTCTAGGGTGAGAAGTTTCAGAGAGCAATTGTGTGCTGATCACACCTGTCAGTTACCACCAAACAGGTTAAAATGTCCCTCCTGCCCTGGATCTGTCCTGATTGTTCCTTTCAGGTAGGTGCTGGCTGATGTTCCTCTAAGGTCATTTACCCTGGTAAGCTTTTCATAAACAGGTTCCACTTGTGACCAAGCAACTTCCCACGACTTGGTTTGTTCTCGAGGATGTGTGGAGTGGAAGTGTATGGCTGAAGACTTTGCTTCGCCTCCTGTGCAGGGATCAGGCACACACAAGGAGAGCAACATAGCATCCTTAAAACAAATTTTAAGCTCCTGCTAGGAAGCAGAAGGTGAGGAGAATGGTGTGGTGGGGAGGGCTTCCTTTTACAGTCCATTCTTGCTTCAAGTGCAGTAAGCAATAGGGAAATATATCAAGCTTAAAAAAAAAGTAGAATTCCAGTTTGCTGCGTAGAGGGTTTTAAAGGACCTTTTCAGATTAAGATTTCCTGTTATTTATGGTCACATAAACATATTTAAAGTGTTTCATATGTAATACCAAAACATTCTTTGTGCATCTTATGAAAGAAAGACAATTGCTGTGCCGCTGAGCATGCAAAAATGTGCCAGGGAAAACACTCAGGACCGTAGTAATTTTCATCTCTGGTCTTAGCCTGAAACTGAACTTCAGCCTCCCATTTTCCTATTTTTAGAGATAGCACTGCCCATATTCACCTGGGCACTGGGGGAAAATGAAATGAAGCTGTTTGGCAGGGTTCTGCAGTCATTTCACAAAGGAGCAGTTAAAGTGATGCAAAGTGATTAAATTTGTTACAGTGGCTTTAATGCATTGTAGGTGTAGTGTGGCCAGTGCTCTCACTTTGGTTTTAGAGAACTGGGGTATTGATTTAGCATTTAACAAGCACTTATCTAGTAAAAATGCATCAGTGGAAACTTCAAAAATAAAAATGCACAGTGAAAAAATGATCTTGAAACCAAACTGCACGGTGTGCTACAGGGCAGAAATTGCTTAGGTAAGGAATGAGGTGGACACAAAGAAGCAGTGGGATGACAGGTGCCTGAGAGTGGACACTTCAGAAGTGGACTAAATAGTGGAAAATCTGTGCCTGAGAGATCACCTCTGTAGCTCTGCATCTGGGAGAAGTGCAGGGGTGGAGAATAGAAAGGAGCACAGACTTTAGAAGCTCTGAATCCTCTCAGGTTTCCTTCTGGCTGTGCAGTCCCCTTGCTGGCCCTTCAGGAGTGTTGACTTGGAGTTAAGCATGGTCTAGTGTTGCAGTGTGATTTCCCGTTTCACCTATCCCAACCTCTCAGGTGTGCCAACCCTCCCCCTTTTGCCCTCCTGCTAAGAGCTGTCCATCAATCTTAACATTCCAGCAAGGGCATCGTGTGGTTGGCAGAAGTTCAAAAGATGCCCCTCAGGTCCGGGCTCTTTGGCCTGTCCAAGTGTCTGTATCCCTTGACCCTTCCCCTGCTCACACCTGGTTGGTCCTCACCTGTCCCTTCCCCTCCCCCTGTCCCCAGGGCTTAAAAGGACACGAGAGCATGCGGCCGGGAGTTCTATTGGGAGCTGTTACCGCATTCAGAGGTCTACCACCCTAAAATAAAACTCTGGATTAAGACTCTACGATAGAATCCGCTCTTTTCTCTTCACCGTCGCCTGAACCTTTTCCACCAGAGGTAAACTGAGTTCCTATTTTGCCTGGATTTGTTCCAAGTGCCCAGCTGCAGCATCCAGTCGGCCAAAGGCATCTCTGGGGTGAAAAACGCCACAGCTGCCGCCTTTGGTCCAGCAGCAAGGGCCAGACAAAGCCAGGCAGGACACCCCCGGAAACATTGGGATTAATATTCTATATAGTCTAGGGCAGAAAGTTTTCAAGCAGCACTTGCCAAAGTGTATTATTTTAATTTTTTTGATCAGAAATTCAGTGGGCTGACAGAGGTTTGGGAGATAGGGGGTTTGTCCCACATGGAATTGAGCTGCCTCGGGGCAGTTGTGTGTTGTGTCCCACCTGGGGCAGGGTGTGCTGCCTTCCCTGGGACTCTTGGCTGTGTCTCAGGATGGAGCCATTCCCATTTTACAGTGACTCCGTGTCAGGTCCAGCCCATGTGCCACCCACAGCTCCTGACTCCTGGTCTAACAGCCAGGCCACCTGAGTCAGCCTTGGAAAACATGGATTTCTCACCAGTTAAGAGCTGACACATTGCATCACCTTGGTCCAATAATTTCTCTTCCAGTTGCCTTACTCACCCTTCGGACCTTGGTCCTGTTTCTCTCCCTAGGCTGAGAAATATTCCAGAATAGAACAGCTTTTATTTTGATGCATTATCACAGCTCCATTGGAAATGCAAAGAAATCATGGCCAGCTTCCCACCATCCCTGAAGGAAATAAAAGAGAATCCTGCTGGTGTGAGAACCATGGTACTGGGGAGACCTTGTCATGCTGATAATGATATAAGGGGAAAATGCTGTGAAAAAAACGTGTTCTAGTGAGCAGGCTTCATTTCTGTTCAAATGCCAGTGTGGCTTACTATTTTCTAATGAAGTGAAATATATTCAGGCTCTCTGAAGTTGACTGTGTTGATTTAATTTGTGTTTTATGATCAAGATTCTAGATTTCATATCTTCTATGTTTTATAAGTAGTGAGCAGGGATTTAGCTGCATAAGACACATTAATATCCATACAATATAACTCCCCAGGCACTTCTTCAAAGACTGTTTTATACATAACAACATGGAATTTCACCTCTATATTCCTCTCATTCTCTGCAGGAAAAAACAGTGATAGCTAATCTGAAGGCAAGCACACATTTTATTATTGCTCTCCAAGCAGTAAGCATTTTTAATACTCTGAATTTTTCCTGCTGACAAACAACAGGCAGTGTATAACACAGAAATCAAATAGCTGCTTTTTTGTAGGCTGGGCTGGGGAAAGCAGCAGAACAATCTCAGGCAAGAAATCACAGGTTGTTATTTATTTCAATTTTATGTGATTTCAGTGCTCTGCTTTCAGAGCTTTTTTGCTTTAGAGAACTGGTATGGACTAAGTGAGTGAGATCCTTCTCCAGTATGAAATACTATTAGAAAAGGAATGTTCACTTTTCTAGAGGAAATTTCCTGGATCTGCCTCATTCCTCATGAGTAAAAATGATCCAAATACTGTTGGGAATTTAAATAGGGGGAAAAAAATGACATGTTTTCCAAGCAGAATATGTTAATTTTATTTTCACTTTGTCCTTACAAACCATGTTTCTGACTTTCATCCGACCACTAAATTTATCTCTCTGTACTAAAAGACAATTGTCACATCTCAGACACTTCTCTATCCAGGAGAATGGAACAATCTTGGGAAGATCCTAGATTTTTTTTTAGTATTTTCCAGCAGAAGGAAAGACCTCTCAGCATCACCTGAGGACTTTTGCTGGGTCTTGGAGATGTTTTGTTTGAGCTGGTGAGAGCAGGGTCTGTGCAGTGGGATGAAGCAGCTGGCTGGACTTTGCAGGGTTCACCTGTGGGATCATCACCCCTGTATCATGCTTACCCTCAAGTAAGGAAATAGTACATTTGTCAGAGTTTAGTCTTCCTAAAATTTGGCTTTCTTGATTTAGCTCATTATTCATTCTGGTTATTCTGATGGTACTTTAGAAGGGTGGGACTCACGGTAACCCAGTCACAATTTGCTCTGGTTTGGGATTGCAGAACATTCATTTTGCTCTGGACTGAGTGAGTGCATTTAGCAAGTATGGAATGTCTCTGGAGCTGTGCAATTCTGGCCCTGAAGAGGATTGTGCACTGCACTACTCAGTGGTACTGTTGTGTATTGATGCCATGGAGCAAATTCTCCCATCTCTGATCAAGTGCTGAAGTTTAAAGGGGCTGTTGCAATACAAGAGAATATAATTCATCACCTTAACTGCAGCCTGTGGTAACCTGTGTCATGGGATTCAGCCTAACAACAAAATAAATCTATAAATCAGCTGGAAATGATCGAGGAGATGAGTGCCTGGGTTTTATCAGCTGGGTGTTGAATAATGATGAGCTCACAGTGTGTATGCCCAGGTCTCTCACATACACACACACACAGGAGGTGTATAGCTGATAGAGATGTAGCCCAGAAGTTCCTAATTTGGCAGCTGTAGGAGTTATGAATCCCAGGGGCTGCCTGACCTTAGGATTCTTCTTCTAGGCTACATCATATTTAAATAATGCTGGATTTCATTGGACTGAGGAATCCATGAATCAGAGGGATGAAGGTTAGGGAAAGAAAAGATATGTTTAAGCTAAAGAATAACATTGTCTCAAAAGCAAATGAGTATGTATTGCCTTTGAATGCACTGAGAGAATATTTGAGAATATTCTTAGCTATTTAAAATAATCAAATTTCTAAACAGTTTTCCAATAGGCAGAATTGAGAGCAAAAAGCTGCACTGCCTGTAAGGTGGAGTCTGAAGTGTTTTATATAAAGTCATGTCTGCAGTACCACTGAACTGAATTGAATGGCTAAAGTGCTCCAAAACATCAGCAGGTATTTTAAGCTGGGTAACATACAGACCTCAGTCACACACAGCATTTCTTTCCAATCACCACTAAAAGGGGTGTTACATTTCCATGCTCTTTTTATAGCAATATTGACCTTTGGAACCCAAGTAACTTTTGTAAGCTGGTTGAGGAATGCATTTAGGAAGAAAGGCTAGGGATGATTTTGCTAGAACATCCTTATCAGTGGAAACAAAAAAAAAAAAAAAAAGGAAAAAAGTTACATCTGTTATAATGGTAAATGAAAGCTCCTCAAGGTCTCCACTGTTCAGAACCCAGCAGGAATTTTCCAGCTGAGGAGGAGAAAGAGAAATGTTTACTAAAAGACAGATTGCAAGCATCAAGCTGCCTGTTCTGCAATTGATCTTTTACACTGAGACTATCCAGAAGATCTATACTTATGGTTAGGCTGTTATTTGAAAAGGCAGTAAAAGACATTCTGCTGAGAACTGCTTCATATTAAGTCTGCAACTTGGGGAGCTTTTAAAATACAGCAATTGCCTTGGATGTTCATTTCAAGGCAGACTTTACACTGTAAATTTAAAATAATGATTTGTCTTTCGGATCCACTGGAAGTATGTTGGTTTGTTTTTGTTTTTGTTTTTGTTTTTGTTTTTTTCTTGCTTGATTAAGAAGCATAAAAATATCACAGAGGAGGATAAAAAGGCTGTTAGAAGGTTTTTGTTGAATGCCACACTCTAGACCCTTCATGAACAAAAAGAGGCAAAAAAGTTTTTGAAAAATAGACACCTCTGTGCTTACAAGTCTGGAAGGTTGGTGCAAATGTTCTTGAGCAGGGAAGCTGTCAAAGTCAATCCATGGGGCTGTGCTAGCTCAGTGAAACACCATGGGAGAACCCAGAAATGAGGGAATGATGTTGGCTGAACAATCATATTGTAATTTTTAGGAGAGGCACATCTACACTTTATCATATTGACCTTGAGTTTCTTATCACTGCAGATTGATGTCCTCTTTTGTGCTCTTTTCCCAACCTCTTTAATCAGTATTTTCTTGATGAGAAGACAATTCTGAATAATTAGAAGATCAATTTCTGCTAGGAAGAAACTTGAGTCTTTATCAACTGCCCCTTCAATTGCTGCTGCTAGGAGATTGAGGCATGGAAAAGAGATTTATTGCTTACTGCCATGCTTCCTGCCTGGTAACATGAAACTGCATCCACATCCCCATGGCTCCCATCTGGTACTTATGCACAAACTTGTCTTCTATGCAGCAGCAAAGCTTTGATAGTAGCTGCATTTGCCTCTTCCACTGCCTCTGGAAGTCTGAAATCCTCTGCAATAAAGCTGCTTTCAGTACCATTTCCCAGCAGAGGTGTGATAGCTATAAGCTAGCTCCTTGACTCTGATATTAAATTCCCTGGTATTAATGAATTATGGCCTTCAGCAGTGTCAATATTATTGAGAACAATATTTGTGACACTGGAAACTCAATCAAACCTCTCCTTTTACATTAATTGTTACACAGTTTTTACCTTAGCACTCTGAAAGGAAGCAATTATCCTGGATGCATGAAAACATCTCAAGTGTAAAAGACAGCAAGTAATGACTGCTGTCCCTTCACCCTCAAAGAAAGCAAATAACTGCAAAATATAAATAAAGACACTGGTGAAAGAAAAAGGGATATAAATGGGGCCATAGGTTATAAGAAATTCTGCCTGCTTGCATCTACAGTGCACCAACAGTTCAGCAATTTCTCAAAGGTAAGTGGGTTGCTTTCACAGCATTTTTTGATGCATCTTTTGGGAGACCTGGGGCTAAAGATTGCCCAGGTGTGATTTGTAATTCTACTTCCTGCCTGTTCCCACACATGCAGGGAAAAGTCCTGTACCCTCTTCTTTTTGAGCATGGCTGGCTAAAGGCAAGGATCCCCAGGGAAATCTACAGCAAAACTGTGTTCCTGCTTTATGATGACAGTTAACTTTGAAATTAAAAACTAATAAAGAAAATTCTAACTGAGCCCAAAATGGTACTGGCTTTTTGGACTAAAATTTCAGGGTTGAATAACTGGAATTTCAATATCATCCCATATGTGTTTGTGAAGTAGCATTGTCCCAAATGGCTAGTGATGCAGTGCTTTCTCAGTCCTGCTGAATAAATCTATTTTAAGTCAATTCCCAGAAAAAGAGTTTGAAAACCTCCTTTTGCTGTTGGCATTGTTTATTTGCAACAGTAAAAATCTGCCAAATTTCAGGCTTCATCCTGAAAACACCAGGAGCTCAGTCCCGTATCCAGCAAAGCCTTTCATCATGGGCTTAATTCTGAAACACACAAATAGTTCCCAGTGACATCTGCAGAACAAGTCAACTTCAACAGCTTAGGTTGAGCACCCCCATCCCTGGATCTGAGGGGGTTTTTTGTATGTTCAGAGAACAGCACTGCAGGAAAATGTTCACCAGCAGAAGGGACCTGAGGAGTTGGTGCCTGGTGTTCCACAGAGCTGAGCAGGGCTGGGGAGAGGGGACCAGCTGGGCATTAGGGAAGGACAGGAGCTTTGTCTTCATGCCTTAAAATTTATATTCCACTTCATCCCAATGACTGGAAGTTCATCTTGGTCTGGGAGTGTGCTCAGGCCAAACACAATGTCAGGTTTCTGCAGTCTTTGGAGATTTCTGTTTGGTTTCGGGGGCTGTTTCAGGGGTTTCAGTTCCCCTGCAGACCCCTGCCCAGTGGGGAAATGCTGCAGAGGATGGAAGGCTCAGCCCTCAGAGATGTAAATAGGTGCTGCTGAAGGAGGATCTTCTGCTACAGCCTAAAACCTGGCACAGACATCCCTTCACTGCACTGAGGGATTTTAATCTGATGGAGCCCTCTTTATTCAAATCTCATCACTCTTGACTGACATCAGGGGTAAAAATCTTGAATAGAAATGTTTCTGTCTGTAATTATAATTGGCTTTTACAAACCTCCCCTCTCCACTACATTGACCATGCAATGATTTCTTTCAGTTCTGTGCTTGTTGGGAGGCAAGCCTGTTATATCATCAGCATGAATTGCTCTGCAGAGAGTTTACAAGGGCAGGTGCACAGGAGAGAAATGGATAGTATGGCCTTGTGTTGACAGGAGCTGTTACTGGCATGGAAAAAGTTTCATTTCAATCTCACTATAAAACATGAAGCCAATAACTTTGTGGGTAGTGAAACTCACACCAAGCACACTCATCCAAGCCATGCAAACAGGAAGGGGGCTCTGACTCAGCTGGGTTGAGGGCAGGTCAAGGTGAAAGCACAGGAAATGAAGAAGTGACTGATGGTGCTGGGGAGGGGGATGCCTTTATTTCAGTCCAGTGAAGGTGGTGCTGTGCACAAGGTGTCCCCTGGCTGGAGGATGACAACAAAGGCTGTGGGGTGGAAATGTGCAGCAGCAGCCTGAAAGCTCAGGAGCTCAGAGTGAGCCTCACCAGGAATGTTCTGTGATAATGCTGGGCCTTTTGTTGTCTTCTGTTTTGTGAGAGCTGACTGCTGCTTTTAGTGGCCTTCCTGAGATGAGCTCTCAGCTAATGTGGAGTGCATTTACAGCCCTGGCTGCATCAAGTGCTCTCTGATGGAACAGTCTGGCTGCACCTCCAGTTTCTGCATTTGTCTGCCTTTGAACAAATGGCAAAGAAATAGTTAATCATTAAACTTAGCAGATGATGCTGTTTACAGCTGCTGAACACATTAAAAATGGTTTTCTGTCCTCAGCAGCTTTGTGCCTTTGAGGGTTCTGCTTTTGTACAGGAAAAAAGTCATTTTGCTCTACTTCAGTCCTGTGTTTGTCCAAATTCTTGCTCTGAAATCCTACTTCTGCTCTTTCTCAGCATTGCTTGTCTCATCCCAGGGTCATTCAGACTGAAAAGATATCCTTAACCTGAGTGCATGGAAAGCATGAAAGGCACAAGTTAAGGTCTTTTAGTTAAATAAACTGGTATCATAAACTGAATTATGCTAGGGGAGAAGCAGGCAAAGAATCTTCCATGAATTTTGTGCTGCTTTTGCATTCAGGCAGTTGGCCACCTCAGCCCTTGATATGTGAAATAGCACCTTTGGCTCCAGTATTTTTAATGCAGGGGTTTTGTTCCTGCATGCTGTGGGCTGCTCATGAACTATCAGAACAGCAAAAACCTGTGAAATGCTCCTTCAGACTAAGGCAAGTGATTGCTTTGCAAGAGACATTGCAAAAGGGTTGTTCTTCTAAGACATCAGGTACCCTCTTTTAAAGTGTTGGGCATCCTGTGCTCATTATCAATGGAAGGACAGGAGGAGCTTGATGGGATGTAGGACCAGGCATGGGGCTGGTTGAGGAGTTTGCAATTTCCTTCTCTTTCAGACTTTTGACACAAACCTGAAAAGTGAACCTTTGTTTTAAAAATGACTGTGGTGACCATCTGAATCATCATCATCATGGACACTAAGGTGGATTATTTGCTCTCCTGAACCTTGCCTTGATAACATCTTTGCAAATCTGTGGAAAATAGTATTACTGCCTTTTTTTTTCTTTTTCTTCTTTTTTTTCTTTCCAGTGGAAGGTTTTCTCCCAACACAGAAGGATAGGAAAATCATGTCATTGAGTTTTATTGTTCTTTGTCAGTACGTGGCAATCTCAGCTCCTCAATCTTTAGTTTGTAATGAGATGCAAACTAGAGTGTCATGGTCAAAGAATTTTGCCCCTTAATATGTCTTTAAATGGAGGTTTTAATGCATATAAATTACAACCATTTAAATTAGCACAGTATATATTTTTATTACTCTGAATGAGCTCTAGAGACATTATTTATGAGGAATCAAGTGAGATTTTATGGTGAGAACCTAAAAGGGGCTCCTTTCACTTAATTAATTAAAAGCAGCTCCACCAAAATCAGCAAAATGGTGTGACAGTAGGAGGGACCAGAGATTTCTCCTCCATCTTTACTGAGCACTGCTGAATTCCTTCACAAGCTGGTAATTAGCAGAAGGCTCATGCTAATGACTGCTGTCTGCCTCTTGCATCAAGCCTTAAAACATGGTCAGGTTTTTGAGGTTTTTAAGCTCAATGGAAAAGTCAGGGTATCTCAGTACCTGAGAACACAACATGGAGTCTTACATTCCTTTTTTTTTTTTTCAGAAATAATAACAGAACTTCTTATCCACTGGGAGATACCTGGTCATCTAAGAATTCCCTTTCTTTGGAGAATATTTTAAGGACAAAAGACATGTGTTGACCTCTCAAAACCAGAATAAACATGTCCCTAAAAATAATGACTTCTTTAGGGAAAAGATTTTCCTGCTAAACACTGAAAGTAGAACTAAGCAACTAGATTTGCTTCAGATGAGTTGTAAACTGCCCTACTTCTGCAGAACATGGGAAATAAAACTGGAATTTTATTTCATGTAATTGTAGATGGGACCAAGAAAATAGCCATTACTGGCTGAAAACTGCCTCCTGGGCACTGTAGAGAGAAGTAAGTCCCAGTGTAACAGGACCAATAAAATATCATGAAATGTAAAGAAATGTCTGTGTCAGTGATTTTACAAAATTGTTTTGAGCAGCTACACGGTTTTGCTGGAGATTGCTTGCAGAATGGACTGGAAACACTTTTCCTAATGACCAATGTGCAATATAAAAGTCACATGATTTTCCTTCATGTAGGGCTGGAAGTTCAGAATCTTAACCAAAACTTTTTTCCTCTGACTTGGAGCAGTATTGATAGCCCTAAGGACAGCTACACAATTTGGGCAGCTTTGTGAAAGAAGATCAGCTGCCTGCCATAGGAACCCAGATCTCAAAAAAGTCAACATGCAGCTGGCAGAAAAGACAAGCAAACACCCAATGGTTTAATATAGCTATGAAATGTTGAGGTTGTCTTGATGAAAGTTCTGTTCTATCTGACTCAACCAATGCAGACATTGTCACTTAGGACCAGAGGGCATATTCTGATCATCAGGTAAAAGTAGAACTTAATCCAGTTATTTTTATGAGGAGCCCAAGACATTGAGTCTAACTCAAGCCTATCTTTTGGAAAGACTTCAGTAAGTCACAGTGATTAATCACACTTGAAGTTTAAAAATGTGTATCTAGTTTCTAATTCAGATTGGTCTGGTTCTAGTTTCTATATATTAGCTCTTGTTTCATATTTACTGTTTGAGTTCTTGTTCAGTTCAGCTGAACTATTGTTGAGCTTACTATTTGTTCTTTGTGAAAGTGTTTATAATACAGACACTTTTTCATTTTCTTTTTGAACATGACAGAATATTTGGAGCTTTCTAGATCTAAATCTCATGCTGGACTCCTCCATATTGTGACTGTACTTTTGTAGATGAAGCTCTTCCCAATTTCAGTCTAGACCTGTGTCTAAGAAATAGAGAAAACAAGGCAAAATAAAGAGAGGAAATGGGATGCACGGGGAGAGAAGTCAGAAACACAAAATCCTTGGTTCTGGCTGATGTCATGCCCAAGCACTTGCCAGGGTGTCCACGGTAAGGCTGGGTCACAGGCATGGCTTCACCCCACAAACTAGAACAGAGCTTTGGGAAGAAGCAGAGGGCCCACCAGGAATTTCAAGGGAGGCATGGAAAATCTTTAGAAAATCCCTTGGGCATCCCTGTTTTCCAGGTGCAAAATTATTCCTGTGTTTTTCTCCCCGCTTCCTCTTCAAGAAAGGGAGTAAAGGATGAATTACCTGAGGGAATGGCATGAACCTGTGTCAGGGAAGGTTCTAGATGGATATCAGGAGAAGCTTTTTCACCCAGAGGGTGCTTGGGCCCTGCAACAGGCTCCCCAGGGCAGTGCTCACAGCACCAAGCCTGACAGAGTTGAAGAAGCATTTGGACAACAGTCTCAGGCACACGCTGTGAGCCTTGGGTTGTTCTGTGCAAGGCCAGGAGTTGAATTTTCATGATCCCTGTGGATCCCTTCCAACTGAGAATATTCTTTGATTCTACAAAAATTCAGTATTGCAGCATCTGTTTGCAATAATTTGCATCTTGTTTAAAAAATATTGGAAGTTAAAAAAAAAAAAGAGATCTATAAATCACTTTGCAACCATGGAAAAGGCCATTGCATAAATAAGGAAACAGTGGAGAAAAAGGGAAGCTGTTAGATGCATTGCTGACCAATATAAAAATTGCTACATATAGGACACTTAAACTGCAAGAAGGAATAAAAGACACTGAAAAATGAGGGAGAAAGCCAAGAGACAACCTGAGGACCCAGACTAGCAAACTGGTCTCAGCTTACAAGGGTGACTGGAGCCATTCAGAAATGGAAAATAAAATTGTTGTTGAAGATGCAGCACCTGTTGGGAGGTGCAGCATCAAAGGTGGCTGTGGAGCTGCCCTGGCAGCAGCAGTTCCTGGAGGGGATTGTGAGTGACCTTCTTCCAGCTGCCCCTGTGACCATGGCCACATGCCCCCAGAAACTCTGTGCACCTGGGGACTTCCCCTGTCAAGGTCAGCTTAGCTCTGCTTGGGCAGAGTGCCTGATTGCAGCTCCAAGGTGGTTGCACGAACCTTGAAGGGAGCTCCACATGAAATCCATGTTGGCTGTAGTATTTTAGGTGCTAATAACCCATCTAAAGCTGTCTGGTTTCCCCAGAGATCACAGCAGGAGCCTTTTCTCACCAGTGCCACCCTATGCCCTGCTTCCATATTTCTCTTGTGCAGCACTGGAGTGGGAGAAAGGAGAGCTGCTCACAAGGAAACCTCTGAAGTTTAAAAACAGAAACAAAGTGGTTTTCCCAGTCTTTTATGCTTGGACATGCTGGAGTAATGTGACATGGAGGGATGTAAGGCTGGGTTCATTAGGTTCTCTGGCCTTATGCCCAAGGTGATGGTGGTGGGCTCGGGGTGGCAGCCCAGGGGCAGCTCTGGGGTGTCCCTGTCCCAGCTGGACAGGGTCCCCTGTGTGCCATTTGTTGGGTCAGGGTGGCTCCAAGCCCTCAGGCCCCTCCCATGCCCCTTTGCAGGGCTGCTCTGTGCAGGGGGGCAGCAGGTTGGGTGATGGCTTTGGGGACACCTCTGCAGTGCCGTCCCTGCAGCCCCTGGTGTACTGGGGCATGTCCCTGGTGTACTGGGGCATGTCCCTTGGCCACAACCCCAAACTACTCTTGGGAGGAGCTGCTTTGGCCCCTTTGTCAGGCATATTGTGTCCACAGGGCTTTTAATGATTCAGGGGAATGTCTAAAGCAGGTGAACAGAACTGAAATTCACTGATAGCACCTTCTCAATCCTTTTTTGCCAAGGTTAGCAAAAATTTTTTTTTAAATTAAACCTGGATTCTATTTTGCTCTCTCCTCCTTTCTCCTCTGATCCTCTTCTTCCTTCTGTTCCATCTTCCCTGCAGAAAAAGAATCACCACTCAGCTCAAGGGGGACTGTCCTCCAGAAGGAGCTGGGAATTAATCTTGTTGCTGAAATGAAGAATAGAAAAGTTCTTCAAAACTTTGTCATTTATTTATAAAATACAAGACTTATGATTTATTTTTCCTCCCTTTCTCATTAATCATTGTCATCTTCAAGCATTCAGGAAATGTATGTCAGCCCCCCCAGATTCATTAAAAGGAATAAAAAGGTTTCCTTTTTCTGCCTTCTTCTGCTGAGCATTGTAGGACTGGACTTTACAGATGTTTTTGGAAAATATAATTTAAAAAAAAATTAAATATACCTTGAAAAGTAAATAGAGCCTTAAGAAGAGTATCAGCTCTTTATCTGTTATATTAGTTATATTATATCTGTTATATTATATTATATATGTTATTATATCATATATATGTTATTATATTATATTATATTATATTATATTATATTATATCTATTATATTAGTTATATTATCAGTTATATTAGTGATAGAACTGTGTGATTTGGATTCTGGGTATAGTGTAAGAAAAAGGCAGCATAAATATCTTTGTTTAATGGATGTGCCCTCCAGGACCAAGGAGCCTTTGGTAACTGCTGCTTTGAAGCTGCTGCCAGGAGAATTCTTGTCCTGCCCACAAACACCTGCACCTGATGGGCATGGCAGGACATGGGGCTTTGCAGGGGCTCTGTGTAACTCCAGCACTGGTTGAAGTGCCCTTGACACCTCAAGTTACTGATTGCAAGCCTCTCCCAACACCTCCCAGTGAATGACAGAAAGAGGGAAAGGTGATACAGGAGGGAAAAGTGGCTTCACTGCCATTAATTGATGGTGAAAACCTACTTGCATTATTTCCTCCAGCACAAATAAAGGTGAAAAACCTTGTTTCTGCTCAACAAGGCTATGGCTATGATAGGCAGAGCTTTGATTAAAATGTGCTGGGAGAGTCAAATGTGTGTTTTGGAGCCCAAAACATGGAATTTTTTGTCAGAAGTTGTATTAAGAGGGGAAAAGCTTCCCAGGCTCCCAGTGGCACACCAGGATTGTAGAGAGCAGGGTATGAATTTCTTTTTCTCTTTGAGCATCCACCCTAAAACACAATTTCTAGAGCTTTATTAAATGGCCCTGAGCGTGAAAGTGGGTGCTACATATATGTATATTACAAGTAATATTAATGTAGATGTGTTACAGTAAATTTCCAATACATTTTCCTTTCTTTCTCCTCTTTCCCCTCATCTCCATTGTAACATATTTTTGAGGTGGAGCTGCTGAATCACATTTAGAGGGGCTGAGGGATTGTGTGTGTGTTTTCCTTCAAGGCAGCACTGTCTCTGGCAGCTGTGGTGGTGAAGATGGTCCTGAGCTCTTGCCAAGGACCTGTGGAGAGCTGAACTCCTGCTTGTCTCAGGAGCCTCCTGTGCTTGTGAAAAGACTTGGTGCTGTCTGGGGTCTGGATGAAAGTTATTGTTTGAATTTCTTGTAGTGAGAGACTGTCTCTCCACCTAGACAGGAAATCAACATTCAAAAAGTTAATTTAAGACAGTAAAAATGTAGCATTTAGTGCAACTAAAGGTGTGCATGCACAGAGATAGGGGTCAGCTGTGAGCCTCCATCTGCAGTCCCAGAGATGTGACCCTCTGCAGCTCTGCTCCCAGTGGATGCATTGCTCCACCTGCAATGGAGGTGTTGGATGCTAGGGCTTGAAATTACTCTATATCTGCTCATTTCAATATATATGAACCTGACTAAAGCCTCAGACCTGGCTACTTCAGTATCAAGAAATCTTCTCAATGGTCAAAAATTTCCTTGCTAAATTAGATCCATTTCTCTTTGGTTTTTACCTTCTTTCCTTTCTCACCCAAAGCTACCCCAGGTAATGGTGCATTTTAAAAATGGACAACTAAGACTATTTAGAATTATTTGAGTAGTTACCATGTAAGCTCTTGCACTGCATTAACTTGCCCAGCTGATGTGTGTGTGGTCTGAGAGGACAATTTGTGGGCAGGGTTGCTTCTCCCCTGTACTCAAAGCAGGTTTTGGTACAGCTTTCTGTAATTTACATCTCTGTGTTTCAATGAATTTAGGATTCCCCAGTCTCACCAGTATATTTCTATATATTTTACTAATACAGTAAATCTAGTATATTTTACTAATTTTTGGAATTGTCCTCCCAAACTTTATGTTGCTGGTGGAGATAATGGGAAGAAGGACACAGGACACTTTAAATCCTACTGTTACAAATCTCTGTGCTGTAGGTAACTAAGACCATCTATATACCAGCCTCAAGGTGAAGGTAATAAATCTTGCTCATCCTCAGGACACTTTGCCAAGTGACTGATTAAAAGCAATCTTCACAGGAATTGTTCTCTCTGCAACTGGCCCATAAAAATCCCAAACCAATCCCTCTTTTCTTAGTTACTCCAGTACCTGTAGTAGAAGAAAGCTGTTGGTTCCCTGAGAAGACTTGAATATTCCTCTTTTAAACTTCTAGCACTACTCTTCACTGCTGGTCACGGTGCCCTGCAGGTATTCCATTCTGCTGAACATCAGGGCTACACAAGAATTAATTTTTTTTTTTCCTCAGTGCCTTTTGGCTGCAGGTGTCAGTCTGCAGACAGAGTTTCTGGAGAAGGCATGTCCTGCCCCAGGAGAAAAAGCTGGAGCAAGCAGCAAGGCTGCCAGCAAAAGTGCTTTTTGGAGGTAGACAAGTGGCTGATTGGCAGTGCTGGGGAGGCAGGGGAGTATTTGGGTGGGGAAAGAAGGTATTGAAACAGAGAAGAGGTTTTAACTGTAAATGTATGGTGGGCATAAGGGAGACAAAACACTGCTTAAGAAATTGTGTGATTTAAAAAATACATTATTTGGCTGTCAAGTGAATTATAGAGGAGAAAGGGAGATTATTCATTAGATGCATCATAGGGACAGGACATAAAGGATTAGACATGCTGTGTGAGCCATAAAGCTTTCAACCAAGCAGGGAAAGAGTAATGATCTTGGTTTTATTGTGCTGTTTTCAGGCTGACAAAGTTCTAATTTTGTTCCAAAAATAAAGTTATGAACCAAATAGAAAGGGCTCTTGAATTGTGTATGTTCACTTCTGTGATGGTGTTGACTGTGCAGAGACAGTTTGATCACTATCTGTCAGAGCTGCAGAGAAACCTCTGCTTCATGGGAGCCCAAATAATTCTCAAAACAAATGCAGATAAATTTTCTTGTTATTGATTAGCTTCCTGGCTTCTTTTATTTGCCTCTGCAGCCCCCTCTGTTAGTGCAGTGAATTGCTGGTGACTTGCAGGAGCTGGCAGGGTGACCTCAGCTTCTCAGGGGAGCAGGGCTGTGTTTGATGTGCCTCTGCTGGCTCTGCAGAGCCAGGAAATGCTGCTCCAAAAAGTGCCTCTCCTGCCTCTCACCCCCACTCTCCTGAGTCAGATAATCATCTGATAATCATCTACCCACTGTCCTGGGCAGATAATTGTCAGCACCCAGGACATCCCTCCGGCTGTCCTGAGCAGCCAAGACCCCTGCCAGGGGGCTCAGAAGCCCTGGCATGGAGCCCAAAATGCCTGTGGTTTTGATTATGACCCATGGAGCAAATTACCAACCTTAGATGAAGATCAGCAAGCCCCAACAGTTTAGGTAGAATAATAGTGAAGTTATCACAGGGTGAAAAAGTAGATTTTGGGGTTTCCGGAATGGGGATTCAGGGGGGCAAGATGGAGGGAACTGGGCATGTCCAGCCTTTCTCCTTCTTCTTCTTGGCCTCCATCTTCTGCTGTGATGTTGGCACTTTTGGATTGGTTTAGAGTAGAAGCTCACTGTCTAACATAGGTGATAGGTACTGGAAAGTAATTGTAAACATTGTACTCGTAGTTTTTAGTATGAAGACATAACACAGCCCCTGGGGCAGGCAGAATCCCTCGGGCTGTCTTGCTGAGCAGACCTTGGCAGGTCAGGAGGAAGAATTTTATAGATGAGACACAATAAACAACCTTGAGACTGAGAAATGAAGAGCCCTGACTCCTTCTTCAAGTGTTGGGCTGGGAAAAGAGACTTTGGAACTCTTCTAGGGGTCACTCTGACCAGCCAGAGATCCCGACAGATAATCACCTGTCAGCCAGGGGGAAATGCTGCTGCCACCTCCTCTGGCTGTGCCACTGCAGCACCACTGACCCCAGGCAGGCAGGAGCATCCAGGCTGCCTTTCACACAAACATCAAACCCAGTAAAAACAGGTGAGGGACCCATGTCAAGCTGGAGAATTGACCTAACAAAGGAATAGCAGTGGCCTGGCTTCAGCTGGGACAGAGTTATTTGTTCTTAGCAGCTGGTACACTACTGTTTTGGATTTAGGATGAGAATAATGTTGATAACACACTGATGTTTTAATTGTTGCTCGACTGCTGCTCAGGGACCAGCTGGGCACTGTTCAGCAGGTGGTGAGCAGTTTGATTGTGCATCACTCGCTTTACTTGGGGCTTATTCCTCTCTTTCTTTTTGTTGTCTCCCTTTCCGTCATCATTCTTAATGCTGTTGTCACAAGAATTTACTTTATTTCAATTATTAAACTGTTTTAATCTCAACCCAGAGGTTTTACCTTTTTCTGATTCTCCTCTCCACCACACTGGGCTGGGGATGGAGTGAGCAGGCAGCTGCCTGGTATTTAGTTGCCATCTGGGGTTAAACCATGACAGCCAGGCACTTCAATTCTATTGCTTCATATTTATTGTGACTTGGATAGTCCCTTGATTGGCTGTGGGGGAAAACTTAAAATTAAATTCTAGAGCATTTTGTTGACTAGAGCAGCATGTTCTGCTCTTTTACAACACTCAGAATAAGGTAGTTGGTGAGGAATGTAAAAAATACACTTAAATCCCTTCTGTAAGCAAAATTAGAAACTCAGAGGAGCAATTTAACCTCCAGAGCTCACAAGAGGACAATATAACAGTGTGGTCACCTGCAATTTTTGAGTCATTCACTCCTTTGAATCATTATTATGTGATTCACACAGGCTGAGTGAAATTGCAGACCTGCCCTGCTAGCTGCTATCTTTACTTTTTCCTTCAAGCTTTTCCCATGTTTCTTAATTCTCTCCCTTCATTTACTTCACAGGAAATTTATCTGAATTTCTGAACTGCAGTTAACAAAGAGAAGGATGTATTAACTACACAATCAACATATAAGGGCTGTGGCACATGATAGAAGCACCAGAAAGATAATGAGATATTTAAAAGAAGTTATTCTGATTTATAAGCACTGGAGAGTTGCATTTTCACACCCTCTAAGCAATTTGAAGGTTAGAAGTGTACTTGAAAGAAACTTCACAAAGATTTCTTATATTTGCTCATTGATGCTTTCATAACCTTCATGTCTTTCCCTTTCTCATGAGTTCCCACTGATGATAGCCTTAATTAAATCAGAAAATTTTGTTAGCAGTTCCTAAGTGTATTCTTCCTCTTTGGGTTGTATTGTACAATTAAATGAATTTCTTAGACTGTATTTCTTAAAAGATCTGTTTCTTCCTGTAGCATATTCCCATTCTTGTCAGCAAGCCCTGTCAGCAGCTGAAGCAAGATCTTTCTCACCAGCTTTTTTTTTTTCCTTCTTCTTCTTTTTGGAGAGACAATGTTGCATAAAAACCAAATAGGAAATAACTATTTCCAAGCTTGAGCCGCCACAAAAAACTTCAGCAGATCCTTTCTTCATTCCAAAAGGTTCCCTTACTGGAATGTTTTATCATTTACTCTTTAAGTGGGTCCCCTCTCTCATGCTGAGCCTCTTCTTCTCTGCCTAACTAATATTTCTTCATTAATCTCTTCATCAAACACAAAAAAAATGAGGTGTTGTGCATCATAGTTTGGGAAAAAAACCTCATCAATCTCTTCTCTGGAAAAGAGATCATATTTAGTCATTTCATTCCATACTTCATCCCTCTTTCTTTTGTGTCTGGGTTTGCACTTTTGCATTCCAGCTTTGTTCTCAATCCTCCATAAAGTCCTATTAATTAAATGCCTTTCTCAGTCACTTCTTCCCACTATCTTAAATATGGATAAGCCTGGGAAAGGTCAGCAGCTTCAACTGCTCTTTTAATACAGAGTGGAGCCAGCTATAAAACAAAGCCCAGATAAAATCAAATCAAACCTGGAAGGACTGAGCTGAAAAGCAATAATTGCTTGGCTGTCCTCAACAGAACTACAGAAGTGCTTAATTTAAACCTGAAAACAAAACTGAGAGGATTATTGGCAAGAACTTGATGAAAGAAAACCCAGTTGATAATATTGATTGTAGTTGGCAATTTTTTCCTCCAGAAAGTGCTTTACAAACACTAATTAACCACTGTATTGCACAACTTGAGGATCTCTTGTAGCAGGGTTTTTTAGCTTTGGTTCTTCTGTGATATCTGGCCAAAGATTAAGCAAAGTATAGCAAAGCTTTTTCTAGTGGAGAAATGGACCCATTTTAATCTAGTGACCAGTTTTGGTGTGTGCTATTGTACTCTGCTTAATCAGGCAGCAGTCAGCACTTCTTGATGGAGGTGCATTTTTATTGCATTTGCAAGGAATGCCCCAACAAAGGCAGGAATGATGCATCTGACATCATGTTTTCAGAAGGCCAATTTATTACTTATTTATTACTTATTTTACTATATTATATTAAAGAATACTATACTAAAGAATACAGAAAGGATATTAACTGAATGCTAAAAAGATCATAATGAAAACTTGTGACTCTTTCCAGAGTCCTGACACAGCTTGGCCCCAGTTGGCCAACGAGTGAAAACAACTCACAGCAGAATGCAATGAAACAATCACCTGTGGGTAAACAATCTCCAAACACATTCCACATGTGAGCACAACACAGGAGAAGCAAATGAAATAAAAATAGTTTTCCTTTTCTCTGAGGCTTCTCAGATTCACAGCAGAAAAATCCTGGGCGAAGGGATTTCTTCAGAGAATGTGAATGCCACACATTTGTTCTTGTCTAATTAGGCCTTGAATAGGGGTAAAACATCATATTCACTCCCAGTCCTTGGGTGGAAGGGTTGGGAAGGAGAAGTGCTGGCAGTGGGCCATGTTGCTGGCTCTGCTTGGGTTTGGTTGTTTTGGGTTTTTTTTAAATTAAAGCTCCTTGGGGCTCTGTCTGTTTCTGCATATCCACAGAGGAGTCTGGAGGAGCCATCTAAGGTCCAACCACTGCTGAAAAGCACAGCAGTGCTGCTGTCTCTGCAGTGTTCACTCTTCCAACAAGTGAGTCCCTATGGTGGTGATCATGAGACTGGCCTCTAGAAAAGTTAAACGCAGTTCCAGTTACCAAGGGTGAATAAAAAAAATTAAATAACTATTTCCTTTGCCTGCAGTCAAATTTGTCATGCATCACTGATATGGAGCCCCTCAAGACCTGAACCAAACCTGACAATTTTTTTTTTAAAGTTATTAATCAGCAGCAATAGCTGGGCAGTTATGATTAAGCAATTGCATTGTGAACCTCATAGTCTTGGCTAATCTTTTGTTTTAAGGGAAAGGGAAGACAATCCCAAGAGAAATGGGTAGCCTGGACCAGAGCCACCAGGAGTGAAGTCAGCAGAACTGAGCAGCAACTGGGGTAAAGGTAATTCTGGCAGTGGGAGACCACAGCCACCAACCCACTGACCACCTGCTCAAAATGGACCCCAGGCTCAAATGGAGGGAACAACTGTGCATGCAGGCTAATTAGCATGAGAAATGAGAGATAGGAACTAGCAAATAGGGGGCTGAGTACTGATTAAAAAAAAATTATGTAATCTGTAACCAGGGGATGCTGATGCCTTTGTTAAAATGTTTAATTAAAGTTTGGATGGTCAGGTAGCCAGCCTTTTATGGGTTACAATCCAGCTCCTGACTTGGCACAAACTAGGAAAATATGTTAGAACTACCTCACCTTAGTGTGTGTGAATTGATGTTGAGCACCAGGTAATGAGCTGGCATTTGGGACAATGGAACTAAAAGCAGAGGAAATCTCAGTTTAAGTTTCTGTCTCCATCTCTCATTCTCACTGTGCAGCACAACAGCAGCTGCCTAACCCAAAAAACCCAGTGGCCAGTTCTTCTTTATGATGGGTAAATCACCAAGCCTCACAGGTTTCAAAACACTTGGTAGCACACAGCCTGTCCTTATCATACTCTCATGCATTAGGTACAATTGTTTATTTTCACTTTGACCACCGGTGTCTATCTTCCATCTCCAGCTTTGCTATTCCCAGAGATCTGAAATGAAAGGAGGGATATATTTTGAAGTGACAGCATCAGTTCTTTACACTGATAAGTAAAACTGACCTGTCATTTTAGGTAGAAAAACCTGCTCTGCAGCCACACCACAGCATGGTCTTGCCCTGCTGTTGGGCAGGAGCAGCCTCAGCTGTGGCACTGCCCTGGAGCCACAGCAGGAATAAAAACCTCGTTGTTCTTCAAGCACTCAACACCTCAAAAACCTCTAAAGTCTTGTGATTTTGATGAAGACTTTGAGAAGAACAGAGAGATCAAGAGTTTTATCTGTCTTCTCCATAGGTATTGCAACTGATTCCTGTTTATTGCATCACAGCTCCTGCCTCATTGCTGCAAAGAGAAGAAAAGCAGGAGTGAGGTGTGGGACCTCAAACCAGCTTGGTTGTACCTCAGCCTGTGCTGGGGGAGCAGTGTCACTGGGGGAAGGGGGAAGAAAGCAATCCCATTTTGGGTAGAAGTCTGCCCAAGTGCTAGCTGCAGTCCCAGGTGGTGGGTTTGTTTTCCAGGCTCTAATAAAACCCATCTGTATGCAATCACTGCTGGACTAAATGGAGGGAGATTTGGTGAGCACATGTGTGTTCACACCAGGATTTTGAGTGGAGATGGAGCCTGCAGGAGCTGTAGCTCATAGCTCTGCCTCTACCAGTGTGGAGGCAATGTGGGAAGCCAAGCACAAAACTTCAGACCCAGCTGACACTGACACTGTGCCTCCATTGTCACAACCCATTCATTTTCAAGCATTTTTAAATTTAGCACAGCTTATTAGAAGAAGGTGCTTAACTCCAGATGGTGTTACCTGGTTTTAAATGTCATTTCAAGGGGAAGGGCTGCTTCCCAAGGGCTCTGTGGTTTTCCAAGTTCCACTGCAAGTAAAGTAAAACTGAAAAGGTTTGGAGAAGGGTTGCCTAATGAATTGCATCCCAGCCAGGAGTAATTAAACAGGCCATGGCTTCTCAGCATCAGTAGAGTCAGTAAGATGGGGAAGGTTCATTTGCTGGTCCTCATAGATCAGTGTCATGAGACACCCCACAAAGCTACTGGGTGGCAGGTTTAAAATTAAAATAATGAAGTATGACTTCACATGGTTCATAATTCAGCTGCAGAACTCATTGCCACCAGCCACTGGGGGCCTATCACTCAAATGGCTTCCAGGGGAAATTAGCCTGTTCAGGGAAGAGAGCTCTGCCAGCACCTGCTAACAGCAGAGATTCTCACCCACAGCTGTGGTCAGGAGCCACAGAGCCAGTGCTTTCATGGAACTATTGCTGTACATGCTCCTCTTCTTCTTCCATCCCCTAAAACATCCCAGCAGCTACCAGCAGAGGAACCAGGGTCTGGTAGTGCTGCTATTACAGTGCAAGGATTCCTCAGCCCCAGTCAGGAAGGGGATATTAAGCAGCACAAGTGCAAATAGCCACTCTACATCTCATGTGCAGAGCAATGCTGGGTGTTGCAAGAAGGTGGGGACACAGTGAGATAAATACAGAAATATATTTGAGCCTGCCCAAAATCATGTATCAGCATAAAAGGGGACTAAGGGCTTCCCTGGTCTCAGGCTTGTGATGGTGCTGTCCTTCAGTGTTGGTGCAAAGGAGCTGTATGATGTTAGAACAGGGAAATGAATTTTATGAAAATTACCAAATAACACACAGGGAAAAAAAAACAACTATCTTCTTATGCTGGGTAATAGAAATACATTCAGTGCTTATAATGATCCCTCTAATCTGAGCAGGATCTGAGCTTCATGTTTTGGAAGAGAGGGAGTGCTCAGACATAATTCCAGTGCAGCTGCAGACAATGCTCTTTTGTGGCTGATTATCCATCCATAATTCAGGCTGGTGAATTCAGCCTTTTCAGTTTTGCACAGCCCATTTGCTTCCAGACTACTTAGGTTTTCCCCAGTACTTTAAGTGGTAGAAATCATGCCAGAAGGTGACAGCTCTGCAGTCTTACCCAGGTGTATGTTAGCTACCATCAGTGTCTGCCCCTAGAGTAGTGCTGAGAGCTCCTGCCTGGGAGCTGGGAAATTGGGATACAGCTGGCTCCTCAGCTTGTGTGAAGGTGCACTTCATTGCTGCTGGTGAAACCTCTCTTGTGTGCAGGAAAGGCAATCCCCAGTTATTACGTTGTAGGGAAAATACCAGCTGGAGAATCTGTGTAGCCCCGTGGTTTTGAGGTGTGAGTTTGGGTTGCCTTGAGAATAATGCAGTCTTTGGGTTAAAAAAGAAATAATTTGGTGGCCCCACTGCAGTTTTTGAGGTGGCAGACCTCTGGCTATGTGATTTATATATGATTTGCAAATCCTGGGATGCTGAACTACTGTGTATCTTTTCCATGTCCTGGGCGTAGTTGGCAACTAGAGCAGCACTAGACAGAGCCAGGATGACCTGCAGCTGCTCTTCCTTTACCTCTGCAGAACAAGTTTTCTAATGATGCCCAAGTCCTGCTGACTCAGCACCTGATTTTTACATGCTTTTTTTTCAGGAAAAATAGCAGAATTTTTCAACCAGTTGGCCTCATCCTCCCTCCTGGCTTCGAAAAATCTATGAATCTGAAACACAGAAGATGAAGAAGGATTTCTGCTTGTGCCAAGAAAACCCTTTTATTTCTCAATGTTAATATTTCTAATTTACATTTACTGCTTGGGGGTTTAGAGATTATTTGGAACAGAAACTATGAACCCTCCTTCCACATATGCTGGGACAAGCAGCTATTTATAGCTTTTGATTTGCAGTTGGAAAAAGAACCATAAATATTCCCTACTTCAGCAGGAAAATAGTTCCAGCAATATAAAAAAAGAGCCTCAGTACATAGGAATGGCATAGGATTTGGGCTTCATTGATTTTGCTGTTTCAGCTAAGATTTATCTCTTTGAAGTTTCTGAGACTGGTACAGTCTTGTGTCCATTTTAAGACAGCAGAGCCCTATGTTAAGCTTTGCATCATTAACAGAATGGTGGGCAAAAAATGCTCTGTGAAAACAGCCCAAGCCCTTGGCTTTATGCTCCTGAATATTCTAGGAGGAGGAGACCTAAAAATCACTGATGTGAAAGTTCTCTATGTGTTATTATGCCTTTGGGGACACAGTAATAATCTGTGATACCTCACCTTTTAACTAGTCATCTGTGATGGGGAGAGAGGGAAAAGGGCTGTAATTGTTCTGCATGTTTGTTAAAGGATTATTTCACTATGTATTTGATAAAATACAATCCCTCATGATCATATATAATTTTACAGTGTTAAAAATAAATATCACAATAGCTTTTTACAGTTGTTTTTTTTTTTTATTTTAACATAGCTGGGTAGGTGTTTCATATGCAGTTTATTGAAGTTGTATTTTTGATGTCTCCAAGGGGGATGTGGAATTGCTCTTCCCTGGTTCAGAATTTCTCAACACACTTAGTGCACCTATTCTCTTATTTCTGTTGCATGCAGTTCCAGTGGAAATGAATGTTCTTAATCCCAGCCAACTGAGATGCAAACATTTAAAATTAAATATAGTTACTCATTTTAAAAGGTCACTCTTGTCTTTTTATTAGTGCTATTTATTTCCTCCAACCTGTTTCACATTCAGATCACTGAAATGAAGAGCAGTGCAACCCAGAACAGCCAGAGCTGGGGCTGAGAGTGGAGGGGAGAATTCTGCCACATGTGGCTCCTTGGTCTTAATGTGTTGCCACTTATCCCTTGTCTGCAGAGACAGGCCCAGTCCTCTGTGCATCTTCTCTCAAAATCTTTTCTGCACTCCTGAATGGTTGGTTTGCTGCAGTGATGTGCATAGGCTCTATTGCTCGTGGTGGATTTCTGCTCTGAGCTATGTGGACTGCAAAATGCTTTGAGATTCCAAACCAAATGGAGATTCACACTGCCTGATTCTCCTGAGCCCTGTACCCCTGGGTGTAGTTAACTCCTGGGAAATGCCAGCAGCTCCAAATAAGAATGGGAAGCTTCTAAAGGCTGAAATAAGGCTCAAGGCAGCAGGATGGTTTTTTTTTTAATAGTCATAGCAATTAAGATATTAAAATCAATGTCATGAGCTGTCACTTGGGCTGCATTAGCTCTGCTCTGCCATGAACTTGCCCTTTTTCACCACCCAAACCTTCTGAAACTGCAGGAGAACAAACATTTCTCACGGAGCCTAAGCACCCTCTGCTCTTAATCTGAATATGTTTGGATTTCTCAGTGAATCTGCCAGCATCCATTAGAGTCACCATTAAGGGGCCATGGTGGGATTTGAACTAATCAGTACAATTTACAAAATTGTTTGGAGCACCAAAACTTTTAGGAGCAGCTGAGTGCTGAAACCATACTCAGGGGACAGGAGTTTTTCTAACAAATGCAGCTTGGAAGAGGAGCAATCAGTCTGGCTCCCACCCGGATTAATGAAAACCAACATTTGAGCCTGTGATAAACAAAGGAGCAGCCCGAGGTGTTTTCAGCCTTCTCAACAGCCAAGAGAGGCAGAGGAAGGCATCAGGGAAGGCAGCCAGCCAGTCATCAGTCTATCACTAAGAATTGTTTTAATTACTAAGGGGACAGAAGAACAGGGGAAATTGATCTCTGGTGCAAAGTCAGAGCATGTCAGATTTGCCATTCTTTCCATTTCCCTCTCCAAGTGCTGCCTCACACTGAGTGATGCTTTTGAACCCCCACATGCCCACTGATGATTTAGAATCCATACTTGCATGAAGGGATTATAATTAAGCTCCTCTGTGGCTTCACACACAAATTTACCAGTCCCTTACAGACAGCACCCATCAGCTTTGTGTCTTCTGGCTGCTGTGGCATCATTACACCCAGATCAGCTGTGGTGTGCAGTTTTAATTTGATACTTTAGCAACAGCCAGGAGCCCTGTTTTAGCTGTCCCTGTGCTTCACATGATTCTGTTCATACTCTGTAAGCTGGGACAGCCAACCTGAGACAGGAGGCTACAGCAGAGCTGCTCAGCCAGCCCAGATGAGAGCAGGGCTGTCAGAGGGGCTTCTGGAGATGGTGCAACTCCAGGCAGATCTCCTGCCAAAGCCTAAACCCAGGTGTCAAGAACTCACCAATTACCCATCTCTCTCAATTTCCCATTCATTTGGTTTTGAATCACAAACCAGTTTCTAATTGCAGCCAAGTCTGACTTCTGCTTTTTAAAATTCCATTTCCAGAGAAGTGCAGAACTGAGTTGTGGGTTAAGCCAGTCTGATCTCAGACTGGGAACAAGCTGCAGTGCCACTTGGGATTTGCTGCAGAGGTGTCATGGTGCCACTAGCAATGGGCTCTCCCAGGAGATGGGCTGGGCCACGTTGTCACTGTCACATTTTCTGAAAAATCCCTTGGCCGGTATTTCTTCTCCTGGGAGGATGAGAAGCCTCAGCTTCTCCTGTGTTTGCTGCTCTGGAATGTTTTCTGGAGATTGTTTACCTAAACATGTGAATTGTTTTTACTTAATGACCAATCACCATCAGCTGTGTTGGACTCTGAGGGGTCAGTCATGAGTTTTTCATTCTCATTCTTGTTAAGCCTTCTGTCTGTATCCTTCTCTTTCTTTAGTATAGTTTTAGTACAGCAGTATAATATAATATGATATAATATGATGTAATGTGATATAATGTGATATAATGTGATATAATATGATATGATGTGATGTGATAGAATAGAATAGAATAGAATTAATATAATATAATATAAGCCTTCTGAGAACATGGAGTCAGATTCTCATCTCTCACCTCGTCCTTGGGACCTCTCAAACACCACACCACATGCTTGTGCATCACTCTGGCTGTGAAAGCAGCAGAAAAAAACTCTTTGTCTAAGCTCCATTCAGCTGAAGCAGTTCCTTGTTTGAAGCTGCCAGCCATGAGATGAGCTCAGGAATCATGTCAGCCTGAAGTGGAGGGGCCACAAAGGGAGTGAGGAGAGAAGGGCACAAGGCAGGTAGTCCCTTGGTTAAATAGAGAGAGAGAGCAGGATTCGTGCCAGAGGTGGGGCTGCTTCATGGTGGCAGAGAGGGCTCACAGAGCTGTTCTTGTTGTGCAGAGAGAGACAGAGAGGCTTCTGCTGGTAATTCACTGTCCCTGTAGGCTGTGGTCAGACCCTGAGCCAGGCAGGAGAACTCATCTGCCAGGGGAGGAACATCCTGTGCTCAGCCTCCTGTACTTCTGGCCTTCAGGTGAATTGCCAGACCCCTGTGTTGCTTCGGTGCAGGACATGCAGACCTGCAGGCTTTGTCTGCATCAATAATCCTCTCTCAGGGACAGCTGGGCTTGGAGAATGGCCCCAGCTGCAGCCAGAACCCCTCAGGGCTTGGGTGCTCCTCAGGCAAGGGTGGAAAAGCAGGGACACATCTCCTGGGGACTCAGTCCTCCCAAAGGTTCTCTTTGCCTCTCTGCTTCCAATCCTACAAGGATAAACATATCGGTTTCCTGAGCCTGAGCCTCAGCAGTGTTGTCTATTTAAAGAGTAAGGGTTGAAGTGAGTTATTTTTTCCAATATTTTGAGGCTCTTCTTGTGATATGTTAAAAAATAAGAGAAACAGTCAGGGAAAGGTAAAGAACAAGTGGTTATTTATAACAGAAAGTAGTTAAATGTAAGGCACAGGAAAATTCTTTATTAAAAGAAATTAATTAATTCCTTGATCACGTAGTATGATCTTGTCTACAAGCTCTCATTCAATGTGTGTTTTAAGGTGAGAAGAGTTTCTATTTTTGATAATCATTGTTTGCCAAGACTTAGAGCTTTGCAGACGAGTCTGTTTCTCTTCACCTCACCAGGATTTATAGCTGCAGTCAGCCTTTTAGAGGAACAAACATCAAAGCCTTCAGCAGGTGTGCAGTGACCAGGAAATGCAGCACAAACTCCAGAGAGGAGGTGACAGGATATTTCCCCTGGGATCCTTGTAAAAATGACATGGAAAAGACAGGACTGTGTGCAGATTGCATTGTGAGCCCTGCAGAAAATGTATCAGCCAAAGGAGGAAATAATCTTGGAGATGCCAAGGCTCATTGAAGGCTAGTGCTCACAGAGCTGTGGGAACTGCTCCCAGTGGCACATTATTAACCAGCCTGGAATAAAGGTGTTTTCCATGAGCTTGTGTGCCAAAGCCCAGCCATCAGAAGTATTTCACTGTGGCACTTCTGAATTGCAGGGATGCAGTGTCCTGAGCTCATGCAGCTGGAGATAACTGATGGAAGAGCTGCTCCATAGCTCAAGAAGCAGGAGAAGGAAAAACTATGCCTTTAAAAACACTTGTCCAGTGGTGACAAGCACTTCCAGCACAAGCAAAACAAAACAGATGCAACAAAATAAGAGCTGTTCATCTGTCAGGACTGGATGTACATGTTGGGATGTACCTGGTTTCCTAATGTGCCATTGGCATTTGCCAGAAGCATCTGTTTTTTGAGCTACATGTCTGGACTGCATGCTACAAATAAGTAGTTTAGTGCTTGTGTTGCACAAATAGATATTTTCTCTACGAAAATGTTTTCTTGACTGGCTGGACACCAAATAAGAGTGGTCTAGAAATGCAAGCACACCTGAGCCAGCTGATAGCCTGGGTGGTTTCTCTGAGCTGGATGCTGTAGGTGGCACTAGTGGTGTAGCTGATGTTAAATTATGCAGCATTTGTCCCCTTTTGGCCGAAGTGGTGGCTTTTGGATTGAGGGAGAGGAGTTTGCAATTATCTGTAGGGCTGTCACATGTTAAATAGTTGTAGTTTTATTTGTTTTAACTTCGTGAATACTCTGCTGCCACTGGAATGACCTCAAAAAGCCCTTCTCAGAAAGCTGTGATTGACATATCTCTTATATCCATGCAAAATACAAAGGTGTATTTGATATATTGGAGCCACCATCTGCAGTCTGTATGGAATGAATAGAGCCAAACATATTTGCTTGAGCTGCAAAAATGTCTCACTAAAATAATTAGTTTCAACATGAACAGGAGTTGAAGATTATTTTGTAATCTGCTGCAAGCATCAGTCAGTAGTGTCACAACTAAAAGGGCTTGCTGAGATGAATAGTATTTTGAATTTATTGTTGTGTTGTTACCTACCTGACTGCTTGGCTGCTGTAAATCAAGTGGCACTACTGGAAGCATGTGGATGAATGCCAGCTGGAGATCTGGCCCATTATCAAACTATAAAATTCTCTTTCCAGAAGTATTTTACTGGGCAAGGCACCCAGCTCTATATATAAGTTTCTTAATTGAAACAGATGGCAAGAGGCCATAAATTTTTGTGGTGTGTAACGCAGACAGGTAACGAGGACACATTTATCAGCCTTGTGGTGAACCAGAGGAACATAAAAGGGAGCTCAGAGAAATGTGCCATCCTAAAAGCAACAGGATGGACTCACAGCTTCAAGGCTTTAGTATCTGGTATGTACCCTTCTTTTCATACAGCTATTTTTAAATTCCTGTGTTTGCTGCTGCAGCAGTGGGTTCAGAGGGGTGGCAGGGTGATGGAGCAGGCAGTGGTGTGTGCAGTGTACCTGGAATGACTGGATTTTATCAAGCATGCCTGTTAAACAGCTAGAGAGAGGAAACCTGCTGTGAAATCCGGAGGAACTGAGCCTGAGCTGCTACAAGGAGAGCTTGTCTCAGCTCCCTTTATTTCCTGCTTTCTCGGCTGGCTGAAGACTGTTGAAGTGGGGAAATGTTTAATCTGGCTTTGCTTGTCAGTATTTCCCAGCTCAGCAGACACAAGCAGATAAAGTATTGATACTCCTGAATACACCCAAGGCACACATGTAGGATTTCTTTTCACTTTTGACTTTTAATTTGTTCAGTTTTCAGCACTCAGGTGGCACAGCAGATGGGTGGGCTGTGAAGGTCTGGTCTTACCCTGCTGCCTGGAGCAGGAGAATCAGGGAGGGAAACTGCTGGAGCTTTGCCACACTGCCATGGCTCTTGCCTGGCATGAGTGGAGGCAAAAGATCCATGTCTCCCAGCTGTGCTGTTCCACATGCTCTGCTGACCCAGACAGTGCCAGCTGTGCAAGGGGTTCAGCATCAGAAGGAGCTCACATCACTGCATACATTTCACAAGGGGTGAGCACGAGGCGGTGGCACCACTCTGCCAACAGCAAACTTCCCCTGAGAAATTACATCCTGTGCCCCACCAGCCATGGATCAGAACTGTTCTGTAAGGAGACCATGTGATACATCTCTTTATTTTACCCTTTTTAAGTGATAAGTTCAGGGTGTTGTGTGAACTGCTGAGTTCTGGGTAATGAAGTAAAGAGCAGCTGGGAAGTGGTTGACTTTGAGATTATATTTTGTGTTCTTTGACTTTTTGGTGGATTGATTTTTTTGTTACTGTATATTAATGCTGACAAATGAGTTATTTTCCTTTGCTTTTATTTTTTCCCCTTTTGTCTTTCTCTTTTAATTTTTTTTAATAGTTTTGTTGTGTTAGCCTGCTCTTCTTACTAACACCACTTACATAATTTTGCATGCATCCATTGAGAGAAGGGAGGAAGAGCTCTAAAACTTTTCCCATGGCCTTGGGTGGTTCTCTGCAATCATGTTCTGTCACAGTGTGATGCCTTCCAGCAAAACCACGACTTTTATGTATTTTTTTTTATTATTATTCCTTCCAATTGCAGCTAGCTTACATTGGGCTGCTAGTTTCTGTACCTAACAGAAACTCAGACCAAGTCTGGCTGCTCTCCAGCAGAGCTTGTTTAGTGCTTCTGAGAGCAGGGTCCAAATCATTTCAGCCAAATTTGAGCCAGCAGTAAAAAACCACCAGAATTTTATTTCCCAGCTCAGTATGATGCAGTCAATTCTGTGAATTACTTGTCAAAATAATATGCATGTTGACCCCCATGAGCACACATCATGGCACAGCTTTCCAAAGTGCTCATGAAGAAATTCCATGTATTTTTGAGGAAACATAGTTACCTACATTGTTTTTCAGGATTCAGACAGCATGTCATGATTTCCTTCTTATTTCTTTCTCTGCCTTACTTCTATTGATGTTTGCCACCAAGATAACTTCTTAGCACCTCGCTTTGAAAAATCAGGTTTAAATTGGTCCTTGATTGCCCTCTCCCCTGTTTGTTTCAGATTACATCCCTCCCTGGGAAGCTGCTAGGAAACAAAAACTGCTGCTGCAATTTCCTAGCTTCTGAAACGGCTACAAATCCATTTCCATGTCAGTGCAAAGCCCAGCCTGCCAGTGGGGCTATCCCAGGGGAAGGCATTTGCTCACCCAGGGGTGCTGGGATGGGAGATGGAAGGAGCAGGGGCTGCAGCTTGCTGGTGATGGTGGCACAAATCCTGGGAGCGTTTTGAGCTACCCCCTCTGCTGTCCCCATCCCTTGCCTGTGGCCATACTCTGAGATGTGAAGCTCTGCAGGGTGGTGGTCACTTTGCTGCCACCCACATCCACCAGGGAGCTGCAGTGGTTAGCAGTGATTAGAGAGCCAGCTTTACTCTTTGGAGCAACTTAAACCTCAGCCTGCTGGGTTGAACTCTGTTTACAGTTAAACCAGTGATGTGCAATTAAAGAAAAGAGCCCAAGAGGTTTTTACAGAGGGGAGACAGATGGTCCCCAGTTGGAAAGTTACAGCCATGGGAGACAAGAACATTCTAGATGTTTCTTAATGCAAAGATCTTTCATGTTCATCAATAAATATAATATATAGCTATATACCTGATATAAGGAGAGAAGAACATTTTTTTTTGTCCTATGCCATGAGTGGGAAATTGCTGACAAGAACCTCGGCAGCAATTCACAGAGCAGCAATGTCTTTGTGCCAGTAAAAGCAGCAGTGGCACAGCATGGGCACTGGGGAGGGACCCTTAGCTCCTGCTTTCAGTTCAGTGCTGCAGTAACACCAAAAACTGTCACCCTCTGGCTGTGTTAGGCCGTGGCTGTGCCACAGAGCTGCCCTGCTGGAGGCAGTGACTGTGTCCAGCTTGGGCACTGCCTGAGGGGCAGACTCTGCTCTGCTGGCTCATTTTGTCTTGGAGCCAGGGCAGCTCTCAGGCAGCACAATCATTTTGTACCCACAAGATAAAAAACACCTCATCTTCACTCAGACAATAAATTGTAACTTAGTCTTTCAATCAGGTGTTGAAAGTAGTGCCAGAAGCCAGAATTGGGATGGTTCAGGATTCCTTTAGAAGTAAAATTTGAATCAAGATCTATCATCCTGCTGCCCTGACAAAATTTATCATTTAATGGTGTTTATCTTGTGCAGGTGTCAGCTGGTGTTGTCTCTCCTTACCAGCTGACAACAGAAAAAGCCAGTGTATCCAACAGAGCAGCTCAGGAGTGCTGAAGTCTGAATGCTGACATGTCACTAACAAAAATAATGGAAAATATCCAAACAATATCTGTTCCTTTTTGTTATTTGTTTTCTTGCCTCTAAAAAAGTTAAATGTCATTCTCATGTGAAAAATTTCATGTCCAACAGCTTAGGGATATTTTACAGTTATATTGCTACTTCTGGACTGTGCATTTGTAAGAAGCTGGAAATAAAAAGGGGGCTTCACCAAACAAGATGCTTTAATTGCTCAAAGAAGGAGCAAACCAGCCCTGTTGGGAAGCAGATCCAACTTCCATCAAGCTCTTCCGTGCTACAGAAACAAGGAAGTTTCTGGATGTGTAATGGAAAAGTATTTTTAAAAACTAGTGGATGCAATCTATTATTGCCCCATTGCAGTGAAGCTTTAATGGATAATGGCAATCTGAGAGGGTACTGTACTCTGGGTGTGCTAGCTACAGTGGAAGGATTAGCCAAGACCTGTTTGCAAAAGTGACACTTCTCTGATGTTCAGATGTCTGAGATATTTATGTGCCAAAGAGCTGTGAAGAGCTGATATACTTCTATATTTATAGAGGGTTTCTCCATTGAGACTGTGAGTCTTCTGCAGGGGGACAGAAGTGCCCCACATCCACAGGAGGTGCAGCTAAAATTCCATGTCTTCCCAGAGCCTTTGCTAAAAGGTGGGGTCAGCAGTGCGGGCTTGGGTTCTGATCTGGAGTGCAGGGAAAATGCACTCATCCTTGGGAGCACACAGCAGGACAGGTCAGTCCTCTCAGAATTCCTCTGCATGATGGGATGGACAGTCTCATCTCTGTTTTAGCACTTTTTCCAAAGCTGATGGCAAGGTCCTCCTGTGGACTGCTTTGGGCATCCTCTTCATCAGTTTGCAAAACTGATGATTGACACTGGAGCAGGCTCAGAGATCTCCCAAGATGATGTAGGAAAGTGAATGAAAATGAATCACACAGGAAAAGATAAAAAATGTGATTTGCTCAGCCTAGAAGAACAGGGATGAGAGAAGATCTGATTGTCTATAAACACACCAGGTAAACAAACAGCCTCATTCAGAAGAAAGCAATCCCAATATTGCAGAGATATCATCAGCCAGCTGAGATGGATAAAGATGGGAGGACCCAAACCCCCCTCAGGAATTGTACTGATTATTCCCACTTAGTGAAGAGCAGATGGGAGAAAAAAAGTTTGTCAGTCAGTTGGACAAGCCACAGAACTTTATCACTCTTGGCTCCACATTTTATCTCACGGTGCATTTTATCACTAGAGGTTTGATGCCACTAACAGGAACAGGATTTTATAAGCAGCAGCTAACTCAATAAACACCATTCCCTCCTACAGGGACAAGTCCTGGAGCTCTTTCAGTCCTTGGGACTGCAGCAGGATTTTCTGCATTCCTGCCACGTTCCTGCTGGGAAGCATTTGTCACGTGGAGTCCCACCACCACTGGTTCAAAGCCAAGTCCAGAATCCTTCTGGGAACAAAGTGACCAGAAGGCACCACTATCCCTGGCACCTTCCCAAAGCAGATCACAGCTTCTGGGTGCCCACAGCAGGAACTTGGAGTCCTGGCGTGCTTGTCCCAAATGTGTGCAGCAAGGTAAGGTTGGGTGGGTGTGGGAAGGGTTATGTCCAGGAAAGCTGCTGGGTGGGAGGAATGGGGAATGGACCACGAGCTGCTGCTGCTGCTGCTGAAATGTGTCAGCTGAAACTGCAAATGGGGCTTTGCTGTGCTACTTAACTTGATACATTTGTATGAAGGGAAAATTACATTTCCCAGGGAAAAAACAGTGGTTTTGCAGCCTGGCAGGGGTTTCCAAGGGCTTTTTCTGTCAGCTCAGTTCAGGTGAACTCTGCAATGCCAGGTGCTGCCTGCAGACTGCTGAACAGATTCCTGCCAGAGAAACACAAGGCAGTTTCCAGGTGGCAATAAATGTGATTTGTGATGGAAAAAGAATGCAATACCTTCTCTTACACTACCATTAAAACTTGAAATATTCACTAAAATCAAGCCTTTCCCTAAGGATTTCACAGCTAAACCTTGCTCAGAAGGTTAAGGACTATGTTGCAATATTTTAAACTTACTTCAATGGCAATCAATGTGCCAGTTTAAAACATCTTAAATGACTCCTTGAGAATCAGAAGAATGACAAGTGGAAAAAGCTCAGGATTCATCAGAAAAGTTGCAAGGCCTTACAACATCAAAGAAAAATATTCTACTTTCAACATCTGTCCCCACCTTCCCCCATTAAAGTAAAATTAATGTAAGACCATGGTCTTTGTTCCTGGTACGTGGTAGCCAAGAAAGACAGGGTAAATGTATGAAATAAAAATGGTCTTTGGAATTGGATAGTGCTGTATAAGTACAAAGTATCTGGGACATTCTCCAATTGAGTACAGTAGTCCTGTGACAATATTCTGACTGATTCAGTGTAGAAGCCTCCAAAATCACTTCCCCTTCTCTCCTGGAGCCACCTCCTGGTCCCTTCCAGAGCAGCTGAGGTGGCAGCACAAAAGGTAAATGACCTCTGACAGTGGAATTGCTATGACAGTAATAACAAAGCAGCCTTAACACAGGCTCTTCTGGGTGAATTTGATTAATCAGCCAAGGATGAGCTGGCAAAAACTTATGACTCATGGCAAATGAATGAAGTTATGGAGGAGAAATGAATGCCTGATCCGCAGCCCTGATAAAATGGTCCAGTGGCAATGCCATTCAACTGGAAGGTACTGGAGGCTCTAAATTTGCTCTGGCTCTTTGGTTGTTTGCCAAGCAGATGATAAAGCATTTTGTGCTTTATCATCTTAAACTTTGTGCTTAACTCATCTTAACACGTGCTTAACTTTGTGAAGCTGTTCAGGTGAGCAGCACTGCTGCCCTGCCCATTGAGCAGCTGATCTATGAGAAAATTGTAGTGCTGCCCCAGAAGTGGTGCTTGGAGTGAGCCTGGCTGTGTGAGACAGAATGCTGGACCTGTAGGGTCACACAGCATGGGAGGGAGCTCACACACAGCTGGGAGCATGAGGAGAGCACTGGCAGGGTGTTGGGATGGCTCAAGCTGATTTTGTTGAAGTTTTGTTAAGGTGCTGCAATCTCAAGTTTGGCAGCTGTTCAGAGTGGTGCTCTCAGCTGTCTAATGGACAGAGTAGGGAAGGCAGTGCAAGCAAAGTGCAAGCACAGTTTGGTAAGGAGCAGGAAGGTTGCTGGGGTGCTGTAGCTGGGTTTCAAGCAAGGTTCAAGTGGGAAGGGTAGGCAACTCCTGGCTCAGTTCCTGCCCAGACTTAGCCCACTACCCTTTCACTACCCACAGCACATCTGTTCACTTTGTTATCCAGGGGATACCACAGTAAACACAGTTTTCAGTGTCTAAATTAACTCTAAATTTAGAGTAAGGGCAGAAGAAATTTCAGTTCTGTGAGGTCTTACACAAATAAACATATCTGCACCAAGGAAGAGACAGCAGGAGGCATTCACAGTGTGGCTGTGTCTCTGAGGCATTGTTATCACTGACGCTTTTATAACACCACAAAATAAATCACCTCTTTCACAGTTAATAAAATTTAGGATGTAGCTCTTTGTTTCTGCTATATCTCTCCAAGAATGGAATGGCTCAGCAAATGTTGTATGACATTATCAGTTGCCCTTTAGTCTTTACATAGAAACTGGACTGGTCAATGTATCTTTCAAAAAAAAAAAACAAAACAAAACATATATGAGCATATGAATATAAATATTAAGCTTGCCTTAATTTTAGGCAATTGGTAGATATCACTGTTTAGAAGCTCTGAACAGATATTATGGATATTCTGGAAATATTGCTGCTTATAAAGTTTAAAAATTATTTCTAATTTATTGAATGTATAGTTCTCAAATTTGATTATTGTCTAAAGAGGAGGGTTTCAGCTTTTCCTTTTCCATCCTATTTGTATAAGCTAGCCATGTTCTTCCCATCCTCCCAGCTTGCAAACAGGTTACTGCTTTTGTGCTACATTGTCTCTTTGCCCTCTGAAGTTTTCACCTAATTTTGACCTCACATCCTTGTGGCTGTAAGTCTGTATCTTCTTCAGCATGGCTTTTGTTGGCAGCTAACACCAAAGGCAAATGTATTTTTTTTTCATTCTGTAATTTTTCTGCCCTCAGTGATCTCTGTCTACGGAGGAAATTGGACTTTTATTTCTGTGCTTCCGTGGGAGCTGAGGTGAAGAGGAGCTTCAGCAAATCATCCTAACAGCTTATTATTTCCAGTCCTCCTACATGATCTCCCTGCTTATGCAACTTTATCAAGGATGCATTTCAGGCCAGTGCAGTCAGTGTGCCCATCAGTGGGATGCTCCTCCTTCCCCTGGTGTGACCAGGCTGGAGTTGAGCCCACCGAGGGCATCGCTGGCACTGGGGGTTTCCACAAACACAAAGTGGCTGGGAAAGAGCACAAGTGGCTGGGGAGGAAAGAAAGAATTTCAGAAAGTATTTCCTCTGTGGCTCTGGGTGTCCCTGGAGGCAGGGCCATGGCAGCACCATCCTGATTGCCAGCAGTGGATCTTAAATTAGCCATGACACAAGAGGATTCAAGCCAAGACACCATTATGAATATTGATGTTCAATGAATCTTCTCTCTTTTTTAAAAATTTTATTTCCCCTTTCCTCAAAATGTTCAAAATTGCAGGACAACAGCATAAACTGTGTGCAATATTTGTCCTTTTTCTTTTCTAATGTTTCCAGATCTTTGATGTTGTTCCCATGAAGATGGGCATGCACTCAGAAGTGCTTGATAACAGAGCCAGGTACTGAGCTTTGTGCCTGACACACCAGAGTGACTTTACCTCTGTGGGTTGGCCTCAGTGAGGGCCAAGTGCAAGCCACAGGAATAGCACAGAGGTGAGAAACAATAAGGCAAACTGTGAAATAGATGGACATGCCCACTGCTGGTCTCACCAATCACTTCTCACCCCTGGTGTTTGCCAGGACTCCACCCAAACCACCAGGAGCCTCCATAGCCTTGCTCCTCCCTGGTATCATTGCTGCACGCGGGATTTGGGGTGTAAAAATGGAGACTGAGCAAAACCAGTGTGTTTTTCTCTCTGCAGCATTCTCAGTTCCTGGCTGCTTGTCATGCATTGGCAATGTGCACCCTCATTTCCAGAATGATTCTACAGGCAGGAAGGTTTCCCTTCTCTCTCAAAGGCACCTCTCATCTCAAGGTTGCTTCAGTAGAGTTCTCTCACCTCTACCAAATTCTGCACTGCGCTTCTGAAAGAGCAATCTCCACATTTTGTCCCCTCCACCTCTCACATCAATGTCATGCAGCCAGAGGAAGAATTAGAGATTAGATCTGATATTTGCATTAGACACAGAACCAGACTTAGGGTGTACAAAAGGATCCATTTTTAAGAAGACAATTATCAGTTTGTATCTCAGCTCAAAAACTGTTTCAAGAGATAGGCTGATCAGCTGTTAATGAAATTCCAAATCAGCAAAAACAGCCACCAAGTAAACCTTGAGAGAGTCAAGGTTTATTTTAGGAGGCAGAAATAGTGTATTGCCTGGAGGAAGATGGATTTGATAATCATCAGGAAAAAATCCCCAGGAACTGGCATTAAAGAATCAGTAGCAAGAATGGAATTTTTTTACCTTATTTTCAATTAATCATGTGAATCTTGGAGGAAAAAACCCCATATTTTTCTCCATTTCAACTAGGCTTCATTAATAAAAGGTCCTTCAAAGAATAACTAAGAAAGAAAAAAACTGGAAAATTAAAACAGCCAGTTGATTAGGATAAATTCACATATCAGGTGTCAGGATGCAGAGAGTATTCTAAAATGAAGCAATGAGAATTAGAATCATAGACTGGTTTGGGTTGGAAGGGGCCTTAAAGATCATCTAATTCCAACCCCACTGCATGGGCAGGACACCTTTCACTAGGCCAGGTTGCTCAGAGCTCCACCCATGCTGGCCTTGAACATTTCCAGGGATGGGGCAGCCACAGCTTCTCTGGGCAGCCTGTGCCAGTGCCTCACCAGCCTCACAGTGAAGAATTTCTTCCTAGTACCTAATCTCAACATACTCTCAGTTTGAAGCCATTCCCCCTTGGTCCTGTCATGACAGGACCTTGGAAATACTTTCTGAAATTCTTTCTTTCAAGCTTTCTTGTGGGCTCTGTTCAGGTACTGGAAGGCCACAATTTGATCACCTCAAAGCCTTTTTTTTTCCAGGCTGAGCAAACCCAGTTCTCTCAGCCTTTCATCATAGGAGAGTTCTCCTGTGGTTTTCCCATTCAATGGCAACGTCCTTCAGAAAAATGTTCATACTTTAGGAGCTCCCTCCAATGTTTAATAAAATTTTGGTTAATGGAGGGTTTTGGAATTCTTGGGTGAAGCATTTTGAGCAATTTCATCAAAAATGAGTGAAGCTGCTTTTGCAATTAATTGAAAATGCCAAAACTGTTAGTGCTCTCCAAGGGGAGAATGAAGTCAATGGAGCCTGGACTTCTCTGTGTGTTATTAAATGCCACCAGCAGGGATCCCAGCACCAGGCACTGCTGGCACATGTACTGGAGCAGTGGTGGTGTCTCGTGGAGCATCACTGCCGTGGTGATCACAGCAGTCCACAGATGTGAATGGCATCCTTCCCACAGATGTGAATGACATCCTTCCCACAGATGTGAATGACATCCTTCCCACAGATGTGAATGGCATCCTTCCCACAGATGTGAATGACATCCTTCCCATCAGTGTCTTTCATCCAAACCAAGCAGAAAGCACTGTGAAACACTGTCCTGATGGAACACTGAAAACAAACCACTGACTTGCAGCTGGTATCCCAACACTGGCAGTGCTGCCATGAAACATTGGGCAGCTGTACAAACTCCCTGGTTTGCCCTGGAAGCTGTTAATTTTTTTTAGCACCTTGTCCTGTCTTTCTCCAATCCTCCCCTTGCTTTCACCAAAAAAGGCACCTAGTGTGCTTCCTGTTGCTGCTCCTGCCAAATATTCCCTTCCCTGGTGCAGGAAGGAGGAGTGCATATGGCAGATCTTTTGAGAAGGTGCAAAAGATGTGAGAAGGAAATCCCTCTTCGTTCCCCATTTCTTTTATGGAAGAGCCACATAATAGTTAAAAAAAAAGAAATCAGTAAAAAGTGTACACTCCTGTAGAAGAGTTACCCACAGCATTTTCTTCATAACTGTTGGAGAAAGCTAAACAGAGAATGAAAAAAATTATAGAGTGACAAGGAAGCAATAGGAATGCTTTCCCCATTGTAGGAAATGACCTGGTGGAAATAAAGTATTTATACACAGTGACACTATTCCATTGCAAGCAGTGGAATAAAGGCCAAAAGGTCCATCTGCAATCAGATTATTGAACAAAAATATGCCAATACAAGATGTGATATGGATGCTTGTCATATATATCACATGACAATTCTTGGTCTCTATAGTAAAATCAAATTGTCCCCAAAGATCTTTAATATGTTATTTACAAAATATCCTGCTCTAAAAACCCAAAACTGTTTTGTCATCCCTCTCTTAAAATGTGTTCTTGAGTGCAGGAATTCTTTAGGGTCAGATGGATTCAGTTCCCCTCACTGTTCAGCCAGGTCTCCCTCTTCATTCCCATGGTTCAGCTCACATCTGAAAAATATGGTATCAGGTGGGATACTTGTCCCACCTCTGCAGGTCTGAACTGTGAACTTCTTGTTAACAAAAGCTCAATCAATGCTTCTCCAGACCAAAACTGCCAGAAGAAAAAATGTCTGATTAAACAAACACCAAGGAAGAGATCCAGTGATGACTGTGGATCAAATTATTTGTACCTCAGCAATTTGGCAAAGAAGCCAAAAGTTGCTCAGCTAAATGAGTCAGTTTGGTCTGCAGTTTATAAATACAGAGCTGTGTATTTATAGCAAACTGTCCACCCGTGATGTCTGCAGCAGCATCTCCCACTGCTTCTGCTGGGGTAGGAGATCAGCTCCCATGCTGATAAACAGCAACTCCTCTGTCATTCATAACACACAACAAAACTAGTATTTCCTTGTGCTTCTGGTTACAGCTCTGTTAACAGATGAAGACATTTGGAAAAGTTTTTATTCAGCCCTGGCAGTCAGTGTCTTTTAAATAATCTGGTCTGTTTCCATTCCTTTAAATAAACTTGCATTATTCATAGATCTAACACCAATCCCATGACTTAAGTGCTATCATATACTGGAATTAAATCATAATAATTCAGTTCTGGGGGGTTGTGGTTTAGACAAGACTTGAAAGGACTTGGTAATGCTTGCCTTTATCACCTCCCAGCAGCACCAAAATACATCTGGGCACAGAGCCACCAGAGATGAGAAAATAGCAGCTAGCACAGGATTTTGCTGCATAAGCTACTATGAGTTCCTTATTGATCTGTCTACCACAGAATATTTTATATATCTTCCATATATTTGAAATCACAGGTGACCAAGTTCTAAATGCTTAAAACATCACCTGAAGGACCATCATGGTGCTTGACCACTTCACTCCTCAGGCACAGCAGATCCCTTCTCTGCAAGCACAGAACTCACTGCTACAGAACCAAACATTTCCTTGGAGACTGCTCTGTGGCTGCAGAGCAAAAAAATAAATTAAAAAAAAAAATCTGAGCACCATCTGAAATTCAGCAGGCTCTATTCAGAAAGCAAGGTGTTCTTTAAGGGGTTTTTCCCTAATAAAAACACACACCATAGCCAAAACTGTATCTATGCAGTGTATTGCTTGTGAAAACACAGGGTGTGCATTTTTAGGGAAGGCAGTAACTTCAAATGACAATACAGCCGGGAAGGGCTTAGGTATTGCTGATTATTATCAGTGGCATAAAAAGCCAAATTGAAACAGAATGGGTGACACCCAAATTTTCATGTTGTTGTTTTACCTCTCAGGACTCCTCTCTTGTGTGGATGTAGAAGAGGAAATGTCTCTGATGCTTCTCGTGTTTGTGAGGAGAATTAGACACACTTTATTTGGCACACATATGATTTCCCCTTTACACTTTTTTAGTCCCCTGCCCCCAAGTTCTGAATGCTGTGGACTCTCAGCCTGCAGCTGGAGAAATGGGGACCCAGACTAAGCAAATGCTGCCTCAGGGGAGACTCCTGGGTTGTTGGAGCTTGTGCACAATTTCATATTTCTACACAAAATGTGCCTCATGGCAGCACTGGCATATGCAGGTTTTTTGGTGAAGAACAAGAAAACACCTTTTCTATTTTACAGGCCTTCCAAGTGATAATTTTGCAACAGCTTTCACTGTTTCATTGGAACAGTGAACATTTTGAAGTAGTTTCAAAGCAATAGGCAGCACACTTCTATTTCACTGTTGTGATTATGATATACTATATGATATTTTTACAACATTTCAAGATAAGGAGCTTCATTTTTTTCTGAATTCGTTATTGCTTTCATTGGAAAACTGCCTCAGCATTATTTAATTTCTCAGCTTTTAAGATTCTCCTACAGCTTCAGTGCACTTCTCTGCATTAAAAATAAATAAAAAATGGCAAGGGAAAAGACAGTTTTCAGGGCTCACTCTGACATTGGTAGTCAAAGCAGCAGGCAGATTTCTGACATTTCTCTTCAGAAAGGGAGAGTTACCAAGTTTTTGTGGGCATAACAAGAGATATATGAACCTCAGCTTGTAACTGCTCTGCTTTGTAAACCAGACTTTGATGAATGCACAGCCTGTGTCCTGGCTGGGAGATTTTTTTGTGATTATGGCAAGTTACAAGGGCAAGCAAAAATGCAGCAAAATTTTGTTAGGAAAGGAGCTTATGTGTTTCACTGTATTAGCTTTGGAGACACGTTTTCATGCTGCCTCCTAATTATATAAAACTTAGTCATGTGTGAATTGTAACTACCCTTTGTTACCTGATATATCACATTACAGACTATTATATACTTGTGTTAATATTCTACTGCCTTCTTCTTATCAGCCCACTTTGTTTTAAACAGGAAACATTTCATATGGTGAGGGACTAAAATAATTCCTGAGTGTGAAGATCCTTAACGACATGGCTGCGTGGCATGAAACAGAAAAAGAATAACATTTCCTTCAGAGTGATTTTCACAGAAAAAAAAAAAAAAAAAAGTGATTTGATGAAACCTAAGAATTTCGGGGCAAACACTTTCATTGGAGCCAGAGCTTTCTGCAAATTGTAAAAACATTTTCTCCTTGGGTTGCCCAACTTCCCTGCTGCTGCAGGGAAAGGCTGGCAGTGGCCCTGCTTTCCTGCAAAACCCCTGCCTGGTTTTGAATAATGTGGCCACAGAAAGCAGCAGTTTCCTTGGAAATCATACAGGGCATGGTATTTTTTTTCCCCCGTGTATTGTCCAATTGCAATAAATATGGACCTTTATTCCATCTTAGAAAGACCTCCTTTAATTATTTCTGCTGCTGTCACCGATGGGAGTGATGGATGGGGCTGACCTACACATGCAGAAGGGAGCTCACAAGCAATGTGTGATATCTCTGTTAGCCTGGGACATTCTTCTGTGCTCATGTCAGCATCGACAGAGCTGCTTGCTCAGAGCCAGCACACCAGGGAGATGATTACAAATCTCTGTGGAGATGACCAGACTCTGAATTATGTTTCCCTTCTGAAGGATATTAAAAAAAAATCCACCAACAAACACAGCTAGTAAAGAAGGCTGCCACACGTATAGGAGACAATCAGGTTAGGAAAGTGCAGATGTCCTGGATTTGAATTGGCCAAAGCATTTCAGCAAGAAAAGCTACTTTGCAAGCAACTTTAGAAACAGTAAGGAACTTAGATAGGAAAAGCATGCACATTTTGTACAAAAAGAAGAAAAAAAGTCTTCAAAATTACAAAGCAATAAGCACAGAGGTAACTTCAAACAAATCAGTGCTCTCATGGAACTGAATCCTAAAATGAACCATGTAATTTGTCTGTGTTCACTCATTTGCTTTTGGACATGACACTACCAATGCAAGGCATTGAAATCAAACACTCCACTGCATTAAAAAGGATCTAATTCTTGGGAATATCTCTGAATAAAATGGATTTATCAGTGGGGAATAATTCCCAGCATTTCAGAGTATGTTTTCATGAACACCAGCAGTACCTTTGATGTTAATACCAGCAGGGTAAAGATTTCCCCTTTCTTTTGCTGACCTTTTCCACTCTTCATTTAATTCTCTTTAATTCATTTTCTGAATTTATTTATGTAGTAAGGTTTCCCAAAGGCTGAACTCCATGATGCTCATTTTGATGAGCAAGTGTATGAGTGAATGGAAACCTTTTGCATTATTGCACTTAGGTCACTCAGCACTGTGCTGTGTTTCTTTGTGGATTTATTTGATTTATTCTGTGTGAAGGTGGTGATTTATACATTAATAGGGAAAGCCAACACAAGTAATTTACAGGGTCCAGTAGTTGACTCTGTGTCAAAATCTGTAATGCTGAGAAGCCCAAGATTTCATTATCCATTTTGAATGCATAACGGTTCCTTTTCCTTTTTCTTTAAATTCTTGCAAAGGGTGCTGAATGAGGGCTGAATTTTCTTGTGTTATAGCATCACTTTCAAATCCATGTTTGGCTCATTCTACTGCTGCTATTTCTATGCTGGCTTTAATAAAAAAGAAGGGAACAGTAAGTTAGGCAGAAATGACAGATACTTTTGTGAAAAGAGTAGGGAAAAACACACAAGAGATTCAAGATCAGGCTTAGTGGATATTTTAGCTGCAGAGAGTCAAAAGAGGACAGACTTAACAGCAGTTAAGTGCTGTTGAAAGTATCAACCACTTAGATAGCATTAGAAATTATCTCAGTATCCCAAACAAGCCCCTCCATCTGTAGATATTTTATAACCATCTCTGTTAGAAATATGGAGAAGAATATTGAGTGAGTAATTCTAAAGTTTTGGTGATTATTAGGATAAGGAAAATGAAAATGTGTATTAAGGACATGGAAGAGATCTTCCAAACACAGCCTTTGGAATTTTGAATACATCTCTACTTAGGGGAACTTAGGGCAGAATAGGAGGGCTTACGTGACATTTTTGAGATGGATGAAGCCAGTTTGGCCTTTGGACAGAGTAGAAGCTTCATTTTTTAACAGAAAATTTGGAGAAGAAACCAGAACTTGCACGTGACTGCTCAGGAAGTCAGCAAATGAGAATTATCTTGCTTTGAAAATTGCACAGCCAGCTGTATTCCAGTGAATTGGAGCTCTGGAGTAACAGGCTGTGCAATGACACAGGAACATTAGAAAACATGGCCTCTCAGACCTCTGAGAGGCTGTTTAGAGTAACACTGTAAATACCATGATGAGAGCTCTGAGTAAAGCAGAGATGGACTTTAGCCCAGATTTCTCCTTTTCTGAAAGAGAAGATAAAGGCTGTGACTTGGTTTTGATCTTGGGTGTATCATGTACTAAAGCCTTTCAAGTGGGCAGAGGTATGGATAGCAGGTGCATTAAAAAAATTAGCTAAGGTCATCTTTATTACTGTAATTACAGTGAAAAATGGGAGGTGGAAGTTTCCTGCCTTTGTTTCAAAGTCTTTAGAGAAAACAACTTGTAATTGTTATCTTTATATCCCATGAATTTCAGTTGAATACAGGACTCCAAGAAAACAGCCAGGATTTCTGCCCTTGCCTTTGTATCCCACCATAAATTACTTTTTCCCTCTGAAGCTCATAGACCTTTTTTTAATGTACCTTGCTTGTTTCTTTGTGAGCAAAGAGCAAACACATTTTCCATCTAATTGGCCTTTATTTCAAACGAGAAGACGCTGATAAGCGAAAGAACAAAAACTCTGTGCAAGAGAGGAGAGTGGCTAAATGTTCCTGTGAGACACTGCAAAGAAAAGTCTTGCATCCTTTTCCAAATCCCTTTTGAGAGGCAATAGGCAGGAAGGTTCAGCCAGGTGTCACAGACTGGGTGCACCAAAGTTTCCTGCACCGTCCTGTCGATTGCTGGCCATGCTTGCTGCGTGTTCAATGGCAGGAGGCAGCAGGAAACTGTCCCCACTCCTCCTGGAGTCACCTGGGCAGCTCTGGCACATCCCTGCAGCCAGGGACTGTGCCTGCAGGGCCAGCTCTCAGCCTGGTTTCCTATATCAGCATCTCTCTCCTCCTCTCCTGGATGGTTTTACACAACAGAGTCCAGAGGAAGATCCTTCAAGCTGGGAAGTCGAAGGCAACTAAGTCTAGCTAAAACTTTGCCATTTTGCTTGGTTGCAAGTGGGTACAGCTGGTCCCTCACAGCTCAATAAGCCTCAAGAATGTTAGTTGGCAGGTTTGGGGAATTAGAAAGCTTTTACTTGTGCTGTGACAGGTGGCCATTGCACAGAAGTATGAGAAGAAACCATCCCAAAGTAGTTACTGCTTGCTAACAGACTGACAAAAGGTTTCAAGGGAAGCAGGAAAATGTGGTGGCAGAGGAGAGGAGCCAAGCCAGGATGCTCTGTCAGTAGGAGAGAAAGGAGAGCCACCAACCCCTTCCCAGAGTCAGCAGAGCTGTGTATTTTAGTGCTGTTGTTTCCCTTCCTTCCCCATCCTACTTGCAGCCACTGTTTACTGTGACTGTGCTATAAATAACGCTGAGGAGTGAAAGCTGATTTCAGTCCAAGGTACATATCCAGGAAAACTCATAAAATTCACATGCATTTCTTGAGTTGAATGATCTCCCCACCAAAGGGCAAACAAAGAAAGGTGGTTTCTGAGAATAAATACAGAACTATAAATACATTAATCTTGCTTCTGGTTTCACTGGCAATGTGTGGGTCAGGTATGATTGTGGCCATAATAGTGGTCTGTGACCGTGTTCACAGCGGTCCAAGGATGAGGGAAGAGATGAGGATCTGACTCCATGTTTCAGAAGGCTTGATTTATTATTTTATGATATATATTATATTAAAACTATACTAAAAGAAGAGAAGAAAGGATTTCATCAGAAGGCTAGCTAAGAACAGAAAAAAAAGGAATGATAACAAAGGTTTGTGGCTCAGACAGAGAGTCTGAGCCAGCTGGACTGTGATTGGCCATTAATTAGAAACAACTGCATGAGACCAATCACAGATTTACCTGTTGCATTCCACAGCAGCTGATAATCATTGTTTACATTTTGTTCCTGAGGCCTCTCGGCTTCTCAGGAGGCAAAATCCTAAGGAAAAGATTTTTCATAAAAGATGTCTGTAACAGTGGCCCCCTCCCTATCATGCTCTACAAAGGACAATGTCTCCTTCCCATTGCACAGAGGAAGCCAGGAATTTTCTAGAAGGTGTTTCTCAATATTTTCTAGAAGGGGGAAATGCCCTCACCCACAAGCCTGAGAGGGCTTATGGAGACACAAAACACAGCTTCAGTCATCTGACATATCTCCACCTTAAAATATCATCTTTAAACAACCCCAGAAAAGCCTCTTCTGCTGCCTGGTACATGAGAACTGTGCACATCAAAGCACACAAGATAGCCTGCTCATTGCAGCTTCTACACAAATATATCCAAGGCAGAGGTCTGAGTATTTTTGGAGGTTTTTTTTTGCTGCTGTGTTCTGCATGGCTCTTTTTCAGCGTGTGCCTGGTGCAAGCGTCTGCATGAATCACAAACTGATTTTAGAAATCAGAAGCCTTATGGGATCTGTACATATTTGCTGGACACAGTTTGTCAAAACTTAGAGAAAAGAGTGTGGTGGTCATTTTGGCCTGATGTCTCGAGGTTTATTTTAGAGGACACATCATTCACCCAGGAAGAATGCAGATTACAGTTAACTTCCCTAGGTCTGAAACTTGAGGGCTCAAGGATTGGTTTGTTCCAAAACAGTCACAGATTTAGGAAGGGTCTTGCATTCACCTGCAGATCCAACTCTTGTTTTTGTTTTTCCCATTGGTTAGTCGTGTCTTGAAGGTAATTTCAAGGGATATCAGGTCGTACACACACGCACATACACATATGTGTAAAGAATCAGCAGCCCTGTACATTTTGTACATCCAGAACTGCTCAGAACACAGACACTGCTGGTGTCAGTTTGAGCCTGCTCACTTGTGCAGAATTCAGTGTAATTTAGAGGGATTGGATATTTGTAATTGTAATCTTGGGGATTTTCTTTAGTTTGGTTTTTTGTGTGTGTTTGGGTTTTGATTGTTTTTGTTTTGCCAGTTTTTTAAAATAATGCCTTGTTTTAAATGTGTTTCTATTAACAAGGCATTTTTTAATAATGTCCACTCTGAAAACTAGTTTCAAAAATTGATGGAAAATATTGAGAGAGAAGAATTTTTGGTATTAGAATATGTTTGAAGACCTCACTAAACACCCAGCTTCAGAAATGCACTGTTGTCTAGGCTGATATTTTAGGGTGTATCACAGAAAAGTTCCCTGTGATGTTGCTCAGGGTTGCTCAGGGCAGTGAGATGGATATAATGATATCCTGTTATAATGGAGTAACTATTCCTTCTATGGACCATTTCTTAAGGTTTTCCAGACACAAACCAGAACCCTCTTTGCCTCTTTTCCTAATTTTTGGCTTAGATGCTTTCAGTGGGTATTGCTGACCCAGTGGGAAGATGTTTCCTGTGGGGCACAGGCAGTCACTAGTAGGACTTCACTCCAGGAGAAAAGCTGGGAACAAACAGAAGTAGAAGTTTCCAGTGAGAGGGAGAGTAAGGAAAATAACACTGATGCAGGAATGGGAAGTAAGGCACTGGAGAGAGGAGAGCACACGGCCAAGCAGAAAGGAGTGGAAAGCCATGCTCCTGGTTTGTTGTGATTTCTGCTGTTCTTTTTCCTCTCAGGCTGTCTCCCTGCAGAGAGGAACAGAATGTGCCACAGTGAGTGATGAAAGGAAGAAAGTGTCTCCTTCAGGAGTAAGTAAATTCAAAAGGAGCTCTTCTCTTTGCATTGCTAATCCTGATGGCATATACAGCCCTTGAATACATAATCCATGTTAATACACCTGTGGAATACATGCAAATTGCTTTTTTAATGTGGTCAGATTTCTCAGAGCATCTTTTTGATTTATTCAGTCAATTTTCAACAATCAATCTAAATGTACTTCCTAAATAACCATTTAACAAGTTATTTTCCCTTTCTTACCAGCTCTTAGATAGGTGGCCTGAATTTGCTAATGAGGTTGCCAGAGGACAATTACAAAAAGAACTTTGCAGTTAATGCAAGAGTCCTGTACTGGTCACTTGTATTAGTGATCAGTGACAGCCTGAACTGATTTTGCTTGAGCATACATTAAGGTCCTCACTCTTGCTGAGTATTCAGAAGTTAAAATTAGGCATTTCAAAAGAGCTGTAAAAGGTTTATGCCTTCTGAAGGAACGTGAATTTTGTTACAGTCAGTGGGTGGTGAGCAACTGCTTTTCTTTGCATCACTTGTTCTTCTTGGGCTTTACTTTCCCCTCTGGCTCTTGGTTGACAGCAGTGCCATGAGAGAGGGGGTCCAGAAGAAACTTACCAAGATTCAGAATGGAAGGATGATGGCCACAGGGGACAGCAAGCTGCATTTCTGGAGAATGTTCTTTATGTCTTGGTTTGACAGGACAGGTGTCTGCTAAGGAAGGCAGGAGCCTCCCTTGAAATGGAAAACATAAACCCTCTCCCTCCAAATTATTATAATTGTGAAATTAAGGGGCTCTCAGGCAAAGATATCGGAATAGGAATAACAGTTCTTTACTAGGAAAATTAAAAATACAAATGCAATAGTACAAAAAAGGAAAACAAACCACTGACAGAGTCAGAATACAACCTGACACCCTGTTGGTCAAGGTGGTAGCAGTCCACTTGGATTGGTGACTGCAGCCCTCCTGCAGTGCCAGGTGTGGTTCTGCTGGAGCAGGGATCCTGTAGAAGGGTGGAGTTTTCCTCTGAAGGCCCAGTGGTGGTGTAGATGGGTCTGGTCTTCCTCTGGGAATCCACTGGAGAAGAAAGCTGCTCCTCTGGGAATCCAGTGGGAAAAGGCTGCTCTGGTGTTCCAAATCTCAGATTATATCCACGTAAGAATGCTTGGCTCCTCCCTCTGGGCGGAGCATCTGCCAATGGGATGATGGAATTTTATCAGCCATGCAGTGACACTCACTGGCCCACTAACAGAAGATATTTTCCAGAGGGAGGATTGGTTGTGGAAGAGATAAAGAAAACTGCCCAATGAACAGAAGATAACTGCCCCACCTCTGACAGATGGTAAATAGAATACACACCCACCTACACCTGAGACAATCCATCAACGTCATTTCATGAAGTTTGAAGAGTAATAAGAAGGACTTTGAGAACAAAACACTCACAATAAGGAAAACTGCACCATTTTGGTAATCCACTTACAGGCTGTGTTTTGACAGGAGAGTTGATCTTAAAACAGCTTATTCCTGAAGCTCTATTTCTCCATGAATATATACATTTTCACTTATTAGCTCCATCTGCATCTCTTTAAAGTACAATTCCTTTATAAACCCCTATTTTCTGGAGATAAATATCATGGTCCTATAAGCTGTGCATCCTTCTGATGGAAGAGGTGTCCTGTTGCTGCCAGCATCACAATTTCCCATTAGTGGCATATTTGCAGCTTGTAGCTAAACATTAAATAGACTATGTTAAGGCACAAATCCCTTGTGAGGAGTATAGAGCAGTTGTTCTGGTCGAACATTTAAATCATTAACAAAATCCCCGTAGAGCAAGGCAGGCCTCTTAGCTCCTTCACCATCAGGGGCTGAATGATTTTGGAATGATTTATTATCATTAAAGGGAATGTTCAGTCTAGTCTCCAGAGATCATATGCATTAAATAAACTTGAATGGTTTTGTAAAGACATAAATACATTTGCACCACCCTTATTTTATATGGATGTTTTTTATGGTTTATTAGTTATATTTTTAGCACAAGTACTTGGGATTCTTCTGCAATGCATACGCTTTTTGTAAAGCATTTTAATAAAATATGGAACCTTACCAATCCATTTGAAAGAAATTGGTTTAATTGGTTTTGTATATTTCTAATCATAATTCTCCACTATGATCTGCAATACATAGAATATTTCAACTCCTTGTGCCCTTTTTCTTCCCCTTCTTCTGGATTTTTGTAGAGAAAGGCTAGAATTCTTATTCCTAACCCACGAGAAATACAATATTTTTATGCAGTCTTATCTGTGCTTTGCTGTAATGCAGGCTAAACCTTGTTTACTAACCTCAGGGTTAGTTCTGGTTAATACAATCTAAGTACTTGGACAAAATGTAAAAGACAAAAAGCCCACACACAGAGAGAAATTAATTTATTCAGGCCACAGAGGAGATGTAGCAGCAGAGCTGGACCCAGAAATCTATGGGACCACATCCTACAATCCAATTGCTTGGAAGTAATATATTGTATATTTTTCAGGGCTTTTGATTTGTTTTTTACTGCCACTTCATTCTGTTACCTGCTATTATACATAATCAGACTTTAGTTTTTTCACCCAGCATGCCTTATTTTTAAGAAAAATCCAAGTGGAATGTACAACTTTCCATGAAGAAACATAGATTTTGTGTATGAGCTTCAAGCCAGCACTGTATTTTCCCCGTGTGACAGGCAGTTCCTTACTAATAAAATAGTTTTCCCAACATGATAAGGGCAATAAAGATAAATATTCATGTAGCCTGACTTCCTGTGTCTCGAGAGACATCATTAGTTTTTAAATTCACTGCTCAAATGGACACGTGGTGTTTCATACAAGCTTCCCCAGTGATCCCACTTCAAACCCCGAAGAGGCAATTACAGCAGAAAGGTGTAGCAGCACCTGTGAGAGGGATGGGGAGCTTGAGACACCCCAAAAGAGATGTTAGTTTGAAACACCCAAAAATAGATGTAGTGCTGTTCCGGGAGATGGAGATACCAGTGCAGACATCAATGACCTGAGAGAGATGTTGGTGTTGAGAACCAGGCCCCGACCCCTCCATGTTTCCCCCATATCATGGTGCAGCACAATGAAATCCTGGCTGTGCTATAAGCTGAGAGCACAAATCCCTCACACAAAGTCCTGGCCCTGCACAGAACAACCCCAAAAATCACACCATGTGCCTGAGAGAGTTGTCCAGTTTTAAATTATAACACCCAGGGGTCAATCTATTTTCTTTTTGTCCCCAGGTTCAGTTTTTCTTTTTTCTTTTTTTTTCCCCCAGAGCACTTGCAGCAGAATGAAATTAATTGGTTTGTCAGTGCAAGCCTAGAATTTATTGTGAAAAAAACCAGCAGAAGCAACAGTATTTAATCACCTACCTTCCACACCAGAGCTGGAAGGAGCTCTGCAGAAATTCCTCCTTGACATGAAAAGGAGTGGTAATGGGGGAGAACTGGTCTGTACTGGTGGGAACGAGTCTGTAAAAGATTGCAAATTCTAATGTACAGTGAGGGGTTTGAATATCAAAAAGAAGTTAATTTGAGAGTAAAGGGAGGAGCAGGCTCACCCCAAAGTGGGGTTCAGGCAGGAGAGGTTTCCTGGAGAGACACAGAACCTGAACAAGGCAGCAGCTCCCTTGGGTGTTACCCCATTGTAGAAAGGCACTGATCTGCAGCACTTCCTTTGGCCATTTGTTGTCAGTGACTTGGGGCTTTCAAGATAATCCCTCCTGTCTGAGGTTTAATATTTCATCCATTCCAAATGGGATAAGGCTAAGACCTTGTTCATGAGACCTCAGCTTAGCCAGAATGTAATTCAAAATGTTGAAAATAACTTAAGCCTGTATTTCTTACCTACAGATTTAAGGAAAGTTTCTTACTTGGTCTCAACCTCTTTTTTTCTTCTAACATGAAGCAGATACAGATTAATTAAAAAAAAACCTGGAACTGTGTATAGAACAGCAAATTTTTCTTTTCCCAAGTGACACTGATTTGAATTTAAGTCAGGCTGGGCATATAATGCAATATGTTTTCCTTTTTATACATGTATTTATGTGAATATTTGGATATACAAACAAATACATCAATAGCCAAACCCTGAAAGTGCTTTTGCTTTCACTTCTCTGAATGTTTTCCTCCAACTTCCCCTGCCCATGCCTCCCCTGCACTCTGTGACTTGCACACCTGCCTTGACAAAGACCTGAGCAGCACAATGCTGCTTTTCCTTTTGACTTCACAACATCTGTGCTCTGCAGGAAGCATTGCAAGAAATACACCAGAAACTGAGCGCAAATGGCATTTCCAAATTGTGCTGATGATAGAAAATACCCTCCTCTCCAGCTTTAAAATGAAACCATATACTAGCTTGGGCTGTATAAAAGAGGGGACACCTTAGGAAGTACCAGTTTCAATGTTTTTTATATCCAATTTGAAAGAAAAAACACACACCAAACCTCTATTAGCATCTATATTTTAAAATATTCACACTCTGGAACATTTTTTTAATGCTTTGCTTCATACTCATGGTAGACATGTAGGGATTTCATGAGGCATTATTGAAAATGAAAACATAACTTTGACTGCAAGAATCAAGATACCTTAGCCTTCAAAATGTACACATATTACTTTGAAATTGCTAACTCAGGGCTACCTGAGGTGCTTGTTTGCCAACTCAGCAAACAGGGAGTTGGCTGTGCCTATTACCAGAACAATTGGTACATACAGAGATTTACCCATCAAAAACCACAGGAGGGCACGAGAAAAATGAGGGAGGGTGTCAGGACTAATGGAAATGAACTGTTAGCCTGCAGTTTTATTTCCCAGCCCAAGGGAGGCTGGGGAAATGGACATGAAAAAATTATTCTTGGACAGCCATTGAACCTGTGCTCCTCCAGCAAGCAGCACTGGTGAGTGGGGAGAGGGTCACTCACTCTGGCCCAAGCAGGTGCTGCTGGGGTCCCTCAGCTGCCCACTCATCCCCCCACTCCATGGCACCTTTAAATAATCCACATCCAGAGCTCCAGCTTCCTCTCCCTAACAAAGGAGGTGCTTGGAGCACTTGGGTCTCGCAGACATCTTTTCATGAAAATCCTTCCCTTAGGATTTTTTCCTCCTGAGAAGGTGAGAGGCCTCAGGAACAAAATGTAAACACTGATTATCTGCTGCTGTGGAATTAAACAGGTGCATCTGTGATTGGCCCATCTTGGATGTTTGTAATTAATGGCCAATCCCAGCCCAGCTGGCTCAGACAGAGAGTCTGGGACAGCTGCCTTTTTTGTCATTCCTTTCTATTCTATTCTTAGCTCAGCCAGCCTTCTGAGAACCTTTTCTTCTATTCTTTTAGTATAGTTTTAATGTAATATATATCATAAAATAATAAATCAAGCCTTCTGAAACATGGAGTCAGATCTCTGTCTCTTCTCTCAGCATAAGACCCCTGTGAACACAGTCACACCTGGGTTTCTTGGCTTGGTTTGTTTTTATTTTACTTGATGAGTGAGCATCAGTGAGATTTGGACTGAGGGTGCTCTTCAACCTGCTTGTCACCAGCACCCCAGAGTCATTAGAGAACAAATGAAGCAGCCCAAAGATGAAATGTCAGTTTTTGTGCTGACAGATGACCTGCTGGGCCATACCCTGTGGTGCCAAGCACATGTGGGGCCTGGAGAGCACAGAGCTTCTAGTGCACCATGGAAGGACAAGAGGCAGGGCAGCCAAGCTGCAGTGAGATCAAGCCCACTAGAAATAACAAACCTCCTCACAGAGAGGTGAAGCACTGGCTGCCCACACCTCCTTCCTGACTATTCTCTACTCTCTGCTGGATGGGGTTGAGCAACCTGTCCTGACCCTGTTGGGCAGCCCTGGAGATGAGACCTGCACAGCCACCTCCAGCTGGATGGCCCCTCAGGACACTCAGGAGACAGCAAAGTTCCTTCAGCCCTTGCTGAGCTCACCCTGGGAGTGCTCACCTCCTACAGGCTCAAGATCACAGCAGTCATGACATGAGAAAACCAACAGCAATTTTTTAAACACCCACAAATCAAGCAGTGATGGTCTGAGTGCTTCTTGCCCGATAGCTCAGCATCTTTTCGTCTCTCCTTTGTCCCCACATGGCGTGTCAGGAGCTAACACTGACTTCATGCAGGCAGCAGGGTGCTGGGGTTGCTGTGGCAATGATTTAAAGCTGCAGCTGCTCCCTTTTGCTGCTGTTGATCCGTTCATGCCTCAGATGCAGTGTTTCCAGCCCTGCTTGCTGTTCCACAACAGCTCCTAGTGCTCTTCTGGGAATGGCAGTGCCCTTGCTGGGTGGGATAGAGGGCAAAAAGTGCAGCCTCCTGATACAATATTCAATATTCTTGAAGTTCAGTGGAGATTTATTTCTATATATTCCTCCTCCTGCATTTGAGTCCTTCTTCCTCCCCACCATTCTGGTTTCTGATCCCCTGGGCAGAATCAGGGCTCCTGAGCCCAGTTGTGGTATTTTCAGGGTCTTCAGGACGAAGGAGGAATTGATGAATCTGACTCCATGTTCTTAGAAGGAGAAGGCTTAACAAGATAATAATGAAATAATAAAGATAATAATGAAAAACTCATGAGTGCTTCCAGAGTCCTGACACAGCTGGACAGTGATTGGTCATTAAGTAAAAACAATTCACATGAAACCAATCAAACAACCACCTGTTGGATAAACAATTTCCAACCACATTCCAAAGCAGCAAAACAAGAGAAGCAAATCAGATAATTATTGTTTTCATTTTTCTCTGAGGCTTCTCAGCTTCCCAGGAGAAGAAATCCTGGCAAAGAGATTTTTCAAAAAATATGACAGTGACAGCCAGTCTCTTCCAAAGGCACTGAGGGACAGGCAGTGGCACTGCAGAGGTGTAACATCACCAAGCTCACCCTGCTGGGCTCTCCCTGTTTTGTGGGGGGTCAGCCCAGGTGAAAGCTGAAGCTGCAGCTGCAGTCTTTGGTGTGAATGTGCAAGATGAACTAAAACCTCCATCAAATCACAGACCTGCTTGTGCTCAGGCTATTGCAATGTTGCCCATTCCTCATATTCTGCTGCAGTTCCTTATAGAATTTCAGTTTCTGCATTGATTACAGATCAAATAGTCCCATTTTTTCACATAAGTTTTAACAGGTTTAACAGATGTTGGCTAGTTTCCTCGCAGGCAACTCCCTTGGCATGTTTATCCTACTTTCCAATTATAATATCCAATTTATTCCAGTATTTTAGAGCTTGCTATTAATTTCATTTTAATGCAAGGAAACAAAACAAAGCATTAGAGGATGCACAAATTTCTAGCAAGGACCATATGAGGATTTGCCTGGTTGGGTCAGTACTAAATACAGGCTGAATTTTCTACTTCTCTACTCCTTCTATGGCAATGTCAAGTTCAGTCAGCCTAAATTCCAAGATGTACTGAAGGTCACAAACAGAATGTGTTTTTCCACTGTTCTCTATGGCAAGATATATTAGAGAAGAAGAAAATTACTTTGTGTGCACCAATTGATATTCTCCAGGGAGCAGGGCTGGTAACACTCTGCAGACCTTTGGTCCATGCTGGAATCAGGGTGGGAGAGGGTGTCCTTTCCTCTAGACAGTTAATCAAGAGCAGAACACTTTTCTGAGCTTGCACATTAATCTTGGATGCAGAATGGGTGGGATCAGGCTGAGTCCATCCTTGCTCACCTGGACACACTTGTGCCAGCCTAGGGCCAGTGCTCATTGCAAAAATCAGATTGCAAAGGATTGTCTATAAAGTCAGATCCTGAGTGTGCCTTTTTCTATTTGATCCAAACATTAAAGGCAGGCTCAACATTTTGTTTGTTAGCAAGATCTCCCAAATGTTTGTACTCCTGTTCAGTTTGTGGTCTAGCAAAGCTAAATTTAACTTGTTAAATTAGATAGTATTATCAAAGTGCTAAAAGTCATTGCCAAACAACAAGTTTATGCCCATGGTTTCTTGCCTGGCTGTGGAAGATTTGGAACATTTTAAAAAACCCACCAGTCACACTCATGCAAATTCCAGAAGTTCTGAATAAAACCTGGATGTTTACATATTTCCCCTGCTCAGGTCCCAGAAAAAAAGTCCTTTATGTGCTAATTGTCTGGAAATATTGAGAATTTACAGCACTTTCTTGAATTAACAGCCATGGCAGCCCCCCAGTGCCCTATTATTTCTATTGCTGATTTTCCCTGTATTCACTTAAAAAAATACTTTCACATTCTTTTATTACCAGATGCTCTAGTGGCTCCAAACACCACCTCAAAGGGACAATCTACTGAGATGTTTCTTCCCCCAGTGGGAAGAAACAGAAAAAGGAGTCACTATTGATGTGCAGGAGTCCTACACACTCTGTGCAGGGTTTCTGTTGATAAATTCCTGGCTTTTTGCTGAAGAAGGCATTAACTGGGGGGGTGACTCAGCCCAGCCCAAGCTGGTTACATCACTTTGTGCCTGGAATCACTCAGGTTTTTGTTTCACTGCATCTCTTCCCATGTCTTTCCTGCAGTCTTTTGACCTCTGGATATGTTCTAACTCAGTGGGCTGTAGGTAATTAATTATAAATTACCTAGCTGCTTAATTATAAATGAGCCAGCACAGGGATCAGATGGAGCCTGATGGTGACAAAGGCACAGCCCAGAGCTCCAGCTGTGCCCTGAGTGCTGCCAGGACCCTGCTTTGCTGCATCTTGCACTCAGCTCAGGGCTGTCCCACACTTCTCTGCCATCCCCAGTGAGGATGCACCTCCCAGCAGGAATTACTGACTTTTGGTCGAGGGAGAAATCAGCCAAGGGTGAGTAAAGACTGTATAAAAGCTTGGTAGAGTGTGGGGGTACCAGCTGTGGGTTTCTCTGGGTCTGGATTGAAGGCACTGGAGACAGTAATTCATGTTAGAACTCAGCTGTTTATTATTTCCAATCAGTGAAACAGTCTCACAACCATGAGTTCAGCAGCAAGGCACAAAATGGCCAATAATCTCTTGTTACAAGGTCTTTTAAGGCTAAACTATCCAATTAAGAGCTGACACCTGGATTATTTCCCCTTTTAACCCAATAGCTGGTCCCTGGAAGCCAGCAATGTGGACTTTCCTGCCCAGTTACAAAATGCCACCCAAACCTGTGAAGCGTGAAGAAGAAGCGTGAAGAAGAGATTCAGGATGACACCCTGTGCCCTCCATCTTGCTTCCATCCACAACATACTAAAAATCCCCAAATCTAAATTTCTCACCAAGTGATTCACCTACACTACTCTCTATAATCTATTTCACACTTTTGTGGATTCCAGTCTATCCTGAAGTCCGGGAAACTTTCTCCATGAGTGAGGGTCAAAGTCAGTGCTCCCCTGGGGGTCAGGGCACCCCAGAGCAGACAGAGAATATTCCCTGTGCCCTGGGTTTCCACAAGAGAGCATCTGTTGTATGGGCTGGATTGTTTGGGTGCTCGATGGGAAAGGTGGGGGTTTAGTTAGTGCTTCACATTACCCAACATCATTCCTACCAAATGGGCAGAATTCTGGGCACTGCTGAGTAGGGTTGGAAGCCCCACAAAATCCAGAAGCCCCAGAAATCTGAAGAGGGCAATGAAAGGCACAGACCCCATGCCAAACACAGTCCTGCAGGTCTAAAACATCCTGAGAGAGCTGCAGGAAAAATTTACATCAGTGCTGAGCCTTTCTCTGTGAGAGATCTTTGAGAAAAAAATCAGTGATGATTACCATATCCTCATTTTTCCCATATTCATACAAATGGTAAGGAGAATTCCCCTGGAGTACATTATTCAGATTAGAACTTCTCACTGCATGGGGACACAACATTAATTCAGTCTCTGTTCTGCCTTTATAATAAATGGCTAAAACACCATTAGACAAAAACAGCTTTGTTTTGGAAAAGGAGTGGTTTTAGAGCAGTTTTCTCACATAAATGTAATGCCTATGTTTAAAAATTGCTCCTTATTTAAATGCCACTTATTATAAAGGGAATTTTGCTGCTTAATTTTTTTATTTTTATTTTTTTTTAGTCAGAAATATTTGTTTAATTTTTCTTTAGGACAAGTGGATGTGCTTAGTGCAACATAATGAAGAAAAGTGTCCTACCTATATGAAGTGTCTCCCTCCACTGAGGAACTTTCTTGATTCTTGCAAAGACACAACAATTCCAGAAGAGTCTTCTTTTCTGGGGATAAATAATGCAGAATTAGCTTATGTTTTGTTTGCCAGCAGCTCTAAGCTTCAAGTGGTTTTATTTGCAATTAAGGCTTGCCCAGCCTCTCAGATGTCTCAATTAGAGGGAGCAGATCACTCACAGCTTGTGGGCCACATGTTTTGTAGTGTGGTCATTTTCCCAGCCAACACATCCTTTTATTTTAATTCCTCATTTGAACACTTTTGGTCAGGTGCAACAGCTCTGATCCCAGGAATCAGTGCTCCCCTGCTAATAGAGGGAAGGCAGGAATGTTACTGTGCAAGATTCCTGAGAAACCTTTCAGAAAGCTTGGATAGAAAAAGCTTTGATAAAACCAACGCATTGGTGTGGAGGAATTGGCTCCTGAATGTCTCTTCACAAGGGTCTCCAAGGGTAAGCTTTGCTAATTAGAATTGGTCATCAGATTTTTATTTCTTTGCTTTTGCTTTACCTTTCTTCATAAAGTATTCCTCAAACATTGAGAATGACAACTTAATGGATGTTGATAGATGATATGGTCCTGTTATTTATGGGCATTATCAGTGTATGGTGTTTTAAGTACACTTCAGTGTATCACAGATGACTATAAATCACAGAAGATACCTTCTTTATTATTTTCTAGTATACAGTGATTTGCTACAATTTATTACAATATCTACTAAATATCCTTACTCTTGTAAGGATATTTAATAGATATTGTTATACAATACTCTTGTAAGGATATTTAATAGATATTGCTGCAAATGGGATTACAATATTAAGTAACTAAAATGCAAAATTAAAGTGATTTGAATACATTCATTTTTATTACATCTTGTCTTCTGCTCATATTTCTGACAAGATTCTTTTACATTCTGTATTTACTCAATTGCAGTTCCTCCCACCTTCCCACCTGGAAACTCCACCAGCTAATGCTTTTTCTATCATACAGGTTATTGATAAAAGTTTTAAATAATGCCAGGCACTGTGCAATCAAAATTACTTCAATTATAGGTGTTAAAAGCTTTTAACAGACTGTTGCTAATCCAGGAACAATTTTCTGGGGGTTACATCAGTTAATCTGTAATTTAAGATACTGTTGGCAGAAAATCCTAAGCACGGTGCTGGGGAGGGAGCCGAGGATGGCAAATCCATGGAATCTCACCTGGCTCCTGTGCCAGAGACACCCAGCACCTCCAGTGCCCCCATGGCCCTGCAGGGAAGGGTGTTGGTGGCTGATGCCACAAGGGTGGCAGAGGTTGGTGCTTCCAGAGCTGTGGTGATGTCCCCTGGACAGCCCAGAGGGAGACACAAGGGGAGAGGGGCACAGCCACAACCACAAAGGGAAAACTGCCTACCAATCTCTTCATTCCCTGCCCTCTTGGATGTTATCTCCACTGAGGCTTGTCCAAAATATGAATCTTGGGTAATGAATGATTTGGAATAAATTATAATTCATTTACAGTTTATCATTAGCAAGTGTATATTCACAAGTACATACACATACCTATGGCATGCACATAAAATTTTTCACTCTCTTTTTTCGAATTACATTTCCTGAACTGAAATTATTGTCTCTGGCTTATTCTGTACCCTTCACACACCGTTTTCAGAGTGGAATTCATAAAATACAAACTGCTCAGCAAAGCACTAAAACATTTTTTTCTCTGCAAACATTTGTTGTTGGAATTTAAACATAAAATCCTTTGGGTTCCACTGTGCTGAAAGACTTAATGTCCTGTCATGCTTTTTCTCATATTTAAAAATTAATGACTTTGTATTTGCAGTCAGTTTTGCATCAGAACATTCTTGCTTGCAATTAATTCCTTGTAGTCTCTCTCAGCAATGCTCCTTGCCCTGATTCCTGATGATGATCCAATTCTAGACTCCACTGAGGCTTCAAGTAATCAAGAATGAGGAGGTTCTTTCATTTTTTTTTACAAGTTGATTTATTCACTCTTACTAAGAATTTGTTCCAGTTGCCATCTCCCATCCTCTGATATATATATTTTATATATATATATATATGTAATTTCTATATGTATACAGACATGCATATATTAAAATATGTGTGTGTGTATATATTCTGCTAATTAAATGTTGCAATATGGGATGACCTTCACAACAAGCTGCTTGAATACTGGGCTTCATTCCATTAGACTGAAATGGATCCAGACCCAGGGAAAAGGTATACACCTCACTTTGGGTAGTGTTATTTTGGCAGCTTCTTTGGCAAGTCTGTTTCCTGTCCCTGCCCATGCTGGCTTCAAACTAACAGAAGGAAAAGACATCAATAAAGCAAGAAAATGAAAGCAATTTGGTCAAACTGTAAAGACAACTAGTGTTGGAGAAAAGTAAATTATATGTCTTGCCTTGACTGAACCTAGTCATGCCGTGTAAATTATAATTTCCTAACTCCTTTAATTTTTTTCAAATTTCAGCTCCCTGAGCTAGATTTCCCATTGCCTTTTCTGCTGTGGCAGGATTAATCACTATTGTTCAAACTCAGGAGTGTCCTGCTTTGCCTTTGCTGCAATAACCACAGGGGATGCAAATTTACTGCCCCAAATTGGTTTTATAAACATGCTCTGTACCAGTGGGTAACTGCACTCCAGAAGACATGCCAGCAAGTGCCTAATTTCAGTGGTGCAAATCACTCATATAAATAGAGTAAATGTGTAACTACTCCCCTTAGTAAAGAGGCAGTTAGAGGGTTTGTAGCAGTGCAAGGACCAGGGGGTTGAAAGGCTGCTTGCAAAAAATAGATAAGCTTTGTCTCTCACAGCCACTAATACTGGGGGAGAACCAGAGATTTCTTTATGCAGCACGAGGAAAAGCCTTGTTTTACTGCAGGATTTAAGATGGTAATTGGTAGACAGTTACTTTAATAAGAAAATATGCTGCCTAGAGTCAAATCACATGCTTGAGGAAGGCCATAATGTTATTACCTTGAAAAGCTGAAGAACAGCAGCATGAATACACAGAAGGGATGTGTCTGTGCCTCCTTTAACCTAAGCAAACTGCAGGGAATGGAACAAATCCAGCTTCCCAGAATCAAGATCTGGGCCATCCTTGAATGATAAATCAGATGTCCCCTGTGACTGTGTTCAGAGAGGTCCAAGGATGAGGGAAGAGATGAGGATCTGACTCCATATTTCAGAAGGCTTGATTTATTATTTTATGATATTTATTACATTAAAAATATACTAAAAGAAGAGAAGAAAGGATTTCATCAGAAGGCTGGCTAAGAATAGAAAAAGAAAGAATGATAACAAAGGCTTGTGGCTCGGACAGAGAGCCCGAGCCAGCTGGGCTGTGATTGGCCATTAATTAGGAACAACCACATGAGACCAATCACAGATCCACCTGTTGCATTCCACAGCAGCAGATAATCAGTGTTTACATTTTGTTCCTGAGGCCTCTCAGCTTCTTAGGAGAAAAAATCCTAAGGAAAGGATTTTTCATAAAAGATGTCTGCGACAGTCCTCCAGTTAGAAACTCCCTGGGGAATATCCTTCCCACTGAAAATAAACCCAAGGGAAATTTTCTGCAGAGTCAGAGTTTCTGTTTTCACCACCTCTCCCTGAGAAACCTGTGAGGTGAGCTGCCTCAGGAGCCTGGAATTCCTACAAACCAAGGCTGTGCCCTGGGAATACGGTCCATTTGCTGAGTGAGCTGCAGGCCATGGTCCTGGTTTTTGGGGGAAGGAAGGCTGTGGACAGGGACAGGGCAGTGCAGGAGAGAGGATGGGAGGTCAGGCAGATGTGGATGGGGCAACACTGAGGGGTGGGGGACAAAGCCAATGCCATTTGTCACACCTGTGACAACTGGAGGTAGTTTCAAGGTAGTTTTCCATCTTCCTGCCCAGCCAGTTGGCAACTGACCCTGTCAATATCTTTTTAGGATTTGCTGAGGAAGGATGAGCACTAAGTCAACCAAAATATAGATGTAAATCTATAGAGTGCAATCAGAACAAGCTTCAGGAGAAGTGCTCTGCTAATCCTTTCTGTTCTCCTTCCCAGATCAGAATTTTAAAAGTCTAATTTTACAAGTAGTAAACTTGTAAAGAAATTGGATATGCTGCAAAGCTTCTTTCAGAAGGTTAATTTTACAAGAAGCACTTCTAGTTCTTTGAAGATTGGTGGGAACACATAATAGGAGAAGTTAGTGACATCACCACCATTTTCTAACTCACTATTTCCTTGGCAGTCTTTTTAAGGTTTATATACAGTTCATAAAGTGATTGAAACATCTCTGTTACATTCATGAAGATGTTCAGAGCTTTCTGACATTTCCTGACAAGCAGCCCTTTAAAAGTGATCCTGAGTATTTTTCTAAAGTTAAATTATCCTGACCTGCAATAAAATGCCTAAAAGATGAGTGCAGCCTTATCCTGGGATACAGGTAACATTGCAATCTGCATTGCTGCCAAGGCTTCAGCAGTTGGTGAACACTTCAGGGAGAGAAAGACACCATCAATTACTGATTTTAAAATCACAGTTATTCAGAACTTGGAAGACTGTGAATCTCCAAAATGTTGTTGATACCAGCAATAAACGTTGCAGTTGTCTGTCCCCTGATGCTCAAAAATTCAAGGCCTATCTTAACATCCTCTCCCTTCAAACACTACTTTTTGAAATTGGTTTTCTGAAGGATATAATTTCTGTATGTTTGCTGCCTAGCCTGGCCCTGGAAAGGCAATTCTTTCCTTGTGGGGCAGGGACAGGCTTCACTATCAGGGAACTCAGAACAGCATGGGTCATTTCATTTTACTGTTTTAGGGGTTTTTTTTCCTCACAGTACATAAAAAAAGATTGGAAAGTCCAACTAAACATTTCTCTAAATACTGTCATTTTCAGGGAGCCTTTGGACTTCACTTTTTATTTACCTGAGTGATAAAACACCAGCACTTGAGCAAAACATATATATAAAAGCTTGGCCAGTACTTCTTCTGAATAGCAATGGTCAGAGAATCCTTTTGCAAGGTATTTACAAATGCAAGATCTATTTTTTTTTTTTAAAGCAGTTGTATGTGATAACTTCTTGATACATTAGAAGAGTTATTTTTTGTTTAATAAATACAGTGTCTTCCAGAGGAAAGCAAACATATTTGTAAATGTCTTTTGCATCAACTACGAATAAACTCTCTTGTCCCTTGTTACTGTCAACTGCCATATATCCTCTCCTTCTTCAGGTGCTTTTGGATTTGTTTTTGTTTTTTTGGGTTTTTTTTTCCCCAAGAATAAGAAATAGCACTTTAGGGACACTCAGTTTTCAAACCTTAGCTCTGATTTACGAGGGGCTGTGCAAGAGCTCACCCACAGCCCTGTTAGCACCTTGGCTGCAGCTCAGGGAATGATCAGAAACAGCTGCCCAGAGCCCAGCAGTTCTGCTGATTGCTGCTAATGGAGAAACTGGTGGTCATTCTGTTTTAGGGTATTTTCAATCAACAAACAGGTTTTTGCATAAATATGTCTGGTGTTAAGCTGTCATTCAAGTCAAATGTCCAACACCTTATTGTACTACTAATGATAGTGGGGGGTGTCTGTCTTGGTGTCCTACACAAAATTCCACTTCCATTCGTAAATCTTGCATATAAATGTGATATTAAATGTTATATTAAATGTTATATAAATGCTATAAGAGAGGTCCTTTTTCACCAGGAATTCAGAGAAGTTACTTGTCCTTGCAGCTGATGGAGAAATTTCACTCAGGTGTAAACTGGCAGGGAGGAAGATGCAGACCATGGGTTTGTGGTACATGAGTACAAAACAAGCTGCTGGAGAATTAAAATCCTTGCAGGCCAAAAGCCTCTGGGGAATAGTGCAAGAGCAATTTTTACTTCAGCTCTGCCCAAATAACCCTCCCTGCTCTTTCATGGTCCTTCTGAGCATGGACTGGTATTGGCTGGGGAGAATAAGGTCAGACTTGTAGTATATATTTTAGGGGAGCATGCACCTACAGCTGAGCTTAATATTAGCACGAAAAGACAGTTTAATAGGCTTTTCCTAACTTTAATATGTGCTGGAAAATCCAGTGGGTGCCACTGAATAGGTTTACTACTTCTTGAAGCTAACTTTCTGGAACATTTAAATTTGGAAAAGCTGAGACCGAGACAAATTCATAGCAAGGCTGGTTATATTTAATCCTAAAAGCTCAGGAAAATGTCAAGGATGGCATTGCAGTAGGAAATCCTATTTTTCTCAAGAGCTGTATGTGGCCTAAGCAGACACATTGTTTTCTTCTGGAACACCTTATGCTGTGGAAAATGTCAGTTTAGAAGACAGACCTTCCAGGCTGCTAATACAGCACTGGTACAGATTCATAAGCTTGTAAAATGGATCATTACACATTGTACAAAAATCCATACCATCCTCTTGGCTTAATATAGCATGGAAAAAAATATTTCCAAGACTTCACTGGAGGAACAGATTGGAGCTCATGACAAAGAATGAGCATGTAGTGTAATTTATAGCTTGCCTGAATTAGACTTCTCATGTCTGATCTGCAGTTAAAACTGGATAGAGTAGGCTTAAGTTGGCTTTGCCAGCTAATGAAGAACTTCTCTCAGGAGAGTGGCTGTTCATTTAGCCTGGCTGTGTGCTGGGATCCGCTCCTGCAGCTGTTTCCTGCTCTTGTTGATGTGTTTAAGGAACACACATTTGGTACTACATGCTTCTGGAGGTGGTGTATCTTCACACTTCCTGCGGAGACTTAGCACTCTGCTTTGCAGAGTAGTAGAAACAAAAGCCTGGAACATAAACAATCAAAATTCTCCTGGGAGAGGGATCTTAATGGAAAGCAAAGTCTCCAAGTGCAGCCTCACGAAGGGGCTCCTGGCCAGTTCTGCTGGAGCTCAAAATTAAGATCTGAAGAATGCATGCAAGACGTTGCTCTACCTTAAGCTAGTTTGTCAGGGTAAATATTTGCATATTTTGAAATACAAACTAGGTAAGAATCATAGCAATAGACAAAACAATCCAATAGGTAACATTTATATGCAAGATTTACATATGGATGTGGAAGTTTGTGTAGGACACCAAGACAGACACCCCCCACTATCATTAGTAGTACAATAAGGTATTGGACATTTGACATGAATGACAGATTAACACCAGACATACTTATGCAAAACCTGTTTGTTGATTGAAAATACCCTAAAACAGAATGACCACCAGTTTCTCCATTAGAAACACTGTCTTGCTTCTTTAACTAGAGAGCCTCATGGGCTTTCCATGGGCTGCAAGCCTCTGGGAACCCTTGAAGGATCCTTTGGTTTGCAGGCATCCTTGTGCCCTGTGCTGGTGGAGCTGAAGGGCTGTGGGTACCTGGAACAGCTCCTCAGGCTGCAAGTGCCCCTCTGGCTCTGAGGGCATTTAATGCTCAGGGTCAAGTGTGACAGGGAGGCAAGGGACATATGAGTGTGTAGGAAACAACAACTGCCAGGAGCCAAAAAAACCCCAAAAACAAACAAACAAAAAAACCAAAAATCCACCCCAAACTCAAAACAAACAAACAAACAAACACCAACCAAGAGATAAAACAAAAACCAAAGAAAGAAACACCAAAATCCAGTCTGAAAAGATGTCTGAGGACATGTGGAATGGCAGGGATGTAGAATAAAACAGGAGGATAGTGCAAATGAAACCAGTGTGGTGGAGAGGCAGATGGGGAGCAGAAGTGTGTGCAAAGGAAGAGGATGGAGAGGGATGTGGCTTGGGCAGCTTCTCCCATCTCAAGTGAAACCTGCAGGGAAGGAGGGAGCATTGGAGTGGCACTTTGCCTAGGTTTTCTCTGAAAGGAATTGCCAATGGTAGATGGGAAAACAATTTTGAATTTGCAATAAAGAAAAAAGGCAGTTTGGGAGCCATGAGCTGAAGTGGCTTAAACTTGTGGGGTTAGTAAAGCTTTAACACCATTGCAGGGGTCTGGTGTATGGAAAGGAAAACTCAGCTCTGCACACAGACTGCGTCTTTGAAGAGGTTCCAGCAGCTCTGAGCTAACTGCATTTCAACACCCAGTAAAAAGAGTTGAAAGGATGACCAGCAGGGCAAGCTTTCATTTTTTAGAGGATTAGATTGCTTCTATTTAGCACTAACCTTCAGGTTCCCAACATTCAATCAGTATTCTAGACACGGTGGTGTCTTTCTTGCTCCTGAAAGCAGTTGTAGAAGTGGTAATTTTAAGCTCTCTAATTGTAAAAAAATTTTTCAGTTGTTTGAGTACAGGGGGAGGATATGCATGGTGAAATTAAAAAGTTCACTATGATGAGACATGTCACTTAAAAATTTTATCTTTGAAAGAGGCTTTTACAAAATTCTGTTACCATCACACTGCTGAACTTTCCTTATTGCTGACCCATCACACTGAAAGGAGAAGACTACTTTTCTTATTTTGGATGTGTGCTGCACCTGTTTTTTTCTGCACTGTTGAATCCACAGCCTACAGTTCTCCAGAAACCCTTAGGTCTTCTGGATGCCCATGCAGAATGGTGACTCTTTCTACATTTTTTTTGGTCAACCTGCCTGCAACTTCCTTTGACAGAGCACTCAGAAATTATTTCTACATTTGTGCAATGAGGACCATGCAGAAAGTTAAATGTAAAATGTAATGAGCCCAAGGGTAAAGAAGAGGCAACATTTGTGCATGCTCTCACCACCCTGCACTTATGTGTGAAAATTATGTCAAAAATGCAAACTGAGGAGCCTTCCAGATAAAGGGATGATTTATGCCTGGTATATAATGGGAAGAAATGCAGATATGGAAATCTTGTCCACCAGGACTCAGTTTGCTGGGGATCTGACCAGCAAAAATTCTTCCAACACAAGGGAAATCTAATGGACAAGCTGGACATAAGAGCAGTTGATATGACATGAGCAAAACAGTGCCTGGGCTTAATGGAAAGCTCATCATGGAGAAGACTAAACATGGTCTTATAGCAAGGATGTCAAAGAAGAAACATAAAAGAAGAAGAAACAAAAATCCTGTGTAATTTTGGTCCAAAATGGACAGCAATGGATCTTCTTCTCCAGCAACCTGAAGATCACCGACACTGCAAATTTACTTTTTCTCACCAATAGACCCTATTTCTTACCATGCTCATCAAAGCCTTTCTTCCCCTGTTTCTGTGAAGAATGCAGGAAATGATTGGTGACTCTTCCATGCTGCTGGAGCGTGGCATTTTCATGATACAGGACAACATGGAAACATCTGCTAGGGAAACAAGATGTTTCCACATGAGGTTTTATTTTAAAATCTGTTTTTTTGAGCAAAACCAGGGTTCACAGTCTGTACCTATGAAGGGAATAAATACCTTTTGCAAGGCTTTTAAAAATCTCTGTCTAGTTGACAGTGCAGCAGCTATTGCTTTAAAAGCTGGTGTCCAAGGCAACACCACCCAAAGTCACAGAAATTCCCTTGGAGTAGGGTTGAGATCAGTGTTTGCATTCATTTGTTGGACCTAGTCTTGCAGCTTTCTAGAAGGCAACACACTTTTGTAGCCATGGCTCCCTGGGAAAATCAACTGCTGCTAAAGTAATGAACTGTCTGTGCAAGGGAGGGAGCAAAAGTGCAGGGGCCAGAACTGCCCCGGGAAACAAATTTGGATTATGCCATTTATTTTAAAATATACCAGAGTGATCCCAGTTCTCACCATTTTCAAACCTCATTTGAATTAGCATTTCCTTAAAAATGCATCCTCATATACAGCCTTATACACTGGTATAGCTTTTTTTAAAGTGTTCAAGCAGTTTCTTCCCTACAGGTTGGGGGATTGGACTGGATTGGATTTGAGATGTGGGATTGGAGAGTCTCAGTGACTTGGCTGCTTAAAGCAGCCTAATCCTACAACTCTGAAGTGAAAAAGAAGCTCTTAATACCTGCATAATTTCATGTGGTCCTATTATACAAAGATGAATTGCCTTTTCTGTGGAGCCTTGCATTTAGATTAATAACAAATGTAAAGGAATCGGTAGAATTGTATTTCTGCAAGAGAAATTGATCTGTTAACATTTAAATTCTTTGCCACAGGCTTTAGTAAATCTTTCAGTTGAAGGTAAGATTAACTTCTTCCCTGCAGTTCCAACATCTTGGCTTGCAGTGCTTTTAAAAGATGCATGAAGGATAGATATCTTTGCCTTTCAGCATTTTGATCAGATCACTTTCATTTGGCCAGATGCTATCACGGCTGTAAATTTCAAAGCTAAAAATAGACTTGACTTTTTCCCCCCCTTATCTCTTAATTCTTTCAAATAGATAATGATTCAGTGCTACCTTGTGACCTTTCAAGTCTAGCTCACTGCATGTTAAGTGAGCACACTGATTTGGAGAGCAGAAGTCTTGTAGCTTAAGGTTTTTAAGAAAGGGGTTAGGTTTTCTGATCTTTTATTTAAAGCAGTAGGTAAGAACAAGATGATTTTATTCCCTCACTGCAGGACGTATTCATGTCAACTCCAGAGCCTAAAAGCCTGATTCTGGCTTTTCAATTCAAATAATCACAAAATCTTTACTTTTTACAAGACTATTTCCTAACATGTAATACTAATATTTGAAACATTAGGTCCTGCTTTCACTGGTGCTACCTTGCATCTTGAGCAATTGATCAAGGCAAGCTGACACCACATTTGTGTCATTGCAGAAAAGAGCAAAGGTCAATGGCTGGCTCTTGTCTGCTGTGGCTGCAATATCTATTGCTGCAGAGGGACTTTGGTATCATTCCTTCTGCTGTGACAGGAACTCGTTGTGACAGGCTTTTCAGAAAGAATAAGCTGTAGCAGAAGATTTGCTCAAGTGTTTAAGATGAAATCCAGTAGCACAGCGTTGAAACTTTTTCAAAAAGACCCAGCAGGGCACATGAAATAATCCAGAATTCAATCTGTGCACAGGATGCCCCTCAGCCCCAGATCTTCTGCCAGTTTCTTCAGCATGCCCTTGTGAGTTATTTCCCAAAATTTCTTGGCAGCCTCAGACGGCTGGCGTTCCACACTCACTGACACCATGCATCTTTATAGAAGGGGCTTTTAGGAAGCTGGGGAATTCAAGACTGTAAATGCATTTTGCTGGTTTATTTTCTGTTTGTGTGCAAGAAGGAAAAAAAATTGTTTCTGGTCAAATCTGAATCTGAAAATTAGAGTATGAAAAAATATATATTGAGTATGAATAAATAAATATATTATATATATAAATATATATAAATAAAATATAAAAATATATAATATATATAAAATATATATAAAACATATCTTTTATGAATATATAAAAATATATTGAGTATGAAAAAAACATTGACATCAAACTGAGCACTGGGTAAAATCAGGGTCTGGGTGTGGGAAGGGATATGGAGGGATTGAATTTGTGAGAGAAGGACACTGGCAACAAGGATACTGGAAAGGAACTGCACTGGAATCAGTGCATTGAACTCTGATTTTGCCTTACTCCTCTGACAGGATTTTTCTATTTAAAATTTCTCCTTCCCTCATGCCCACAAACCAAGGAAGAATTAAAAAAACCCAAAACCAAAAGCAAAAATCCAATTTCCATCCCACAAGATGTTTGATGTTTATAGGACTCCTCATTAAGAGATATTGGATTGGAACAAACAGCTTGAGCAGACAGAAGAAACAAATGGCATATAAATAATCTATTTTCTGTATCATCTACCTCCTTTGTCTTTAAGCAATCTGTGGGAAGGAACATCTCAGTATTTATTTGTATTTAGCTACAGCACAGGCATGCTTCTTGCTTTGGTTTTGATAGTTAATGATTTGACTTTGCTTTTTAAGTGGTGAAAGTTATAACTAAGATAAGATATCAAAACAAGTAAGAGTGCTTAGAAATTCTTTGTCAGTTCAGTAATACACACAATTCAGAGAAATCAGTGAAGTCTTCCCAGCTTTGGTTTTGTTTAGCTGAGTGTTGGTTTGTGGGTTAAATGTAGTCCTGCTAAAACCGTTGTGTCCTCCACCTCCCAGCAAAACTTGAGCAGCATCCTTTTCTGAGTGCATGTCCTCTCAGTGAAGTCACAGTGCTTTGTGTGTAGTACAAACCACCTCAAAATAACACCTAAGCAGCCCAGAGAGGAACAGCCTGGGCAGCACCTGTAGGGGGGATCAGTAACCTTTTCCTTTTAAGTGGGACAGAGTCTGTATTTTTTACCACATCACACAGAAATTCTGTTACAAAACAAGATCAGGAACCTGCGTCACAAAACTGTTCTGAGGAGTTCAGAAAACACCAAATTCATAAGCAGACCTGAAAAAATAAACCAAGGACTCTAGTTCTGTTAGCACCCAAGCTGGGACTCCATGTACCCATTAGATTTTGTCCATAAAATAACTCTACCAGCTTTTTTGGTGTGTTGAAAACACAGTAACTACAATGTGTGCACTGAAAATTATTTATTTGCACTTGTCCTGGTTGTCTTCCTTGTGTGTTTCCACCTTTCATCTGTACAAGAGAACGATGGGACTGCTACAGTAAGGAAAAATAAAATTGTAAGAGCCACTCCTACCAGGTTAGATGCAAGTCTCTCCCATTTCCTGAGAAACACAGACAAGCAAACAAACACAGAAACTAAACTAAAAATGATTGAAATATCACACGTGTTTTTCAGAACCCCTTGTTCCATAGCTCAGTGACATTTTCCCTGAAGGGACATACCTAATTCTCAACTTGGCCCAAATGAACTGAGGAGGTCTCCAGCCAGAGTGAAAAAATAGGAACTTCTCCAGAGGTAGGAATAAATAGTTCATTCTCCCAGCTGTCTCCTTCCCAGCTCACCACTATCCCAGGGTGCAGTCAAAGATCACTCTTTTATTGAGAAGGAGTCCCTAGGTAATGTGTAGAGAAAACTGCATCATGGAAAATTTCTGTTTGGAGCAATTCTGCAAAAAACTAAAAATGAAATGAAAAAATGCCAAATCCTTCACCTTGAATCTTTTTTTTTTTCCCTTAGTCCTCTAAGCAGTCACCCATCCTCACTACCATTTTATCTGTTTTTTCAGGGGACAGACATCTGTGCTGGGGAGTAATCATTGAACTCTGAATTGTGGCTAGAAGGTATTATCAATAATATCTCACCTCTCATTATAAGGACATGAATTCCAGGAATATAAATTTAAATTACCTGTTAAGAAGAATATTCAGATTCCAAAATCTACAAAACAGGAACTGATGGAATCAGTGCTGCTGAAGCAAGCAGACTCTTTAAATGCAAGCATAAACTATTGGAAACTTCCTCCCTGGCCCCAACAATTTCTCTTAATTACAGATCTCTATATTTCTCTAAATTGTTCTGCTGTGTTGCTGGCACTCTTCAAGCCAGTGGAGTTACTGGCTAGATGACCCATCCTTACCACAAAAAGAAAAATGGGAGCAAATGTGCATGTGGGAGAGTTCAAGGTCCAGATTTTGGAAGGAGATAAATGCCTCTTAATTCTATTGACTGTCAGGAGCACAGAAAGTTTTCAGCCTTCCTTGTGACCTGGCCCTGCATCCAAGTGCTTGAATAGAATTAAGTTACATTTACAAAACTGCTATTACTGTCAGGTGAAATAAGCTCTGCTGGCAGTCAAGAGACCTTTTAGAATGATAATAACTCACTTTTTATTTGACATGGAGAGAAACTTCTCAAGTAACTCAGTTTTCTGTAATTGATACTTTTGTTACTCGCTGCTGAAAGTACACCCTTTACTGTTCTGGGAAATGGTTCTAAAAAGTGACCTTTTTTCCTACAAACTTCCCAACTGAAGTATTTATAAATTACCATGCATTATTACAACATTACACAGAATCAGTGAAATAAAACAAATCCCTTCCCTGCTCCAAGCAAAAAAAAAAAAAAATCTGATCAACCCCTAAAGGTCATTATCTTCATAACATCACCAGTGCAGCAGCTCAGTTTAAAATCATGGAAAAGAGGCTTGGTTACAAAAGCTGTGGTTGTTCTGTGGATGAACTGCACTCAGCTGTGGAATAATTGCTAATAACCTCCTGCCCTAGCAGTCTGTCCTTGAAAGAGGATCATGACCTGATCTGAAAACCACACCAAGCAGGCAGGCAGGCAGGGAGGAGGCTCCGTGCAAACTCCACGTGGTGTTGCCAAAACAAACGTGATTGCTGCAGGGTTTTCTGCCAAAAACCAAGGCTAGGACTCACCTGGAGGCAAAGGGGAGGGGACAGAGAAAAAATGACAGTCTGGCACCTGAGCTGGGAGGGACAGAGCATGGTGTCACCAGGGTAGGACTCTTCCAACCAATGGTCATTACAGGAGGACCTTTGCCCTCAACTCAAGCAGGAGGCACCTTGGCATCCTCAAGGATGGAGACACAGAGGCTTTGTTGCTCTGGCAGATTCCTCTGGCTCCAGCAAGAGCCTCAGAAAGATCTGCATCCACCCATAAACATTTCTACCTTTAATCTTCAGCCATGGGGTGGTCAAACAGTGCTCAAGGTCAAATATCCGACACTCAGCAGCCTGCTCACAGATGGGAGCCTGGACCCTAATTTTTCTATAGGGAAATCTGTTGCAGATGCCAAACTATATTCATTTCTCCTCTTTCCCCTCCTCTTTTCAGGAGTTTGATTTGATGATCCTTGTGTGTCCCTTCCAGCCTGAGGTATTCTAGGATTCCATGATTTCATGGCCTATTTGATTTGATGATCCTTGTGTGTCCCTTCCAGCCTGAGGTATTCTAGGATTCCATTATTTCATGGCCTATTTGATTTGATGATCCTCATGTGTCCCTTCCAGCCTGAGGTATTCTAGGATTCCATGATTTCATGACCTATTTTGCTTAACAATTTAGGTGAACTGAACTTTCACCATTACCACCTGAGCTTTTCTGGAGCTCTGCTGATTCCCTTTGATTTGCCTGCTCCTCCATATGTGACAACAGCCTGTGAAACAGGTGAGATTACAGCAGTCAAAGTGAGAGCTGGGAAAGGAAGCAAACTCCACAAAAGCTTTTGGCATAGAGAAAGAAGAATTATTTGAGGGCACCTTCAGCCACCGCCTGTTCTGCTGGCAGCTACCATTCACAAAGGAGAGGCTGGAAGCAGTGAGTGAAAAGTAACAAATAAATATATATAAATAGCATTTTCACTCTTCCTGAGCCCATGATCAGCATGATCACCATGATCAACCCATGATCCAGTGATTATGGCACGTGGAACAGAGAGCACAATTTCTCAACAATTTCTCTGTGCTCTGCAGCACTGCAGCAGGTTAGTGCTGGGAAAGGTTACACTGCCTATCAATAGGCCTGAGCTCAATGAAGCAGGAGATGCAAGATCTGAACACAGAGTTGGGATATTTGATCTTAGATTGAGACATTTTCAGCTAAGGGATGTGCTTCTGTAAGCCAGGGACAAGAATTCTGGAGGGGTTCTAGGCAGAGCACAAGTGCTGCCCATCACTGCATTTTGAATATGGCAGCTTCATCATGAGGCAAGGGACATCTGGAAAAACCTTCCTCTGGTCCAACCTCAAGCACCCTGCCCATGGATTTGCAGGACTTGTCATCCAACAAAACATGACATTGTAAAATAGAAGCAAATCCAGATCTTGCAGACTCTCAGCACAATCTTCCCAGCACAAGTGATACCAGACTGAAGGAAGAATGTAATACAGGAGGGGGTTGGTGCAAGCAAGCAGAGAGCAGTGGAAAAGCAGCAAGCACTTTCCTGATAAGCTCTCAGGGAATATCCATACTGCAGGCAAAAGCAGCAGAGCTGGCAGCAGTGCATGATGGATGCTATGGAAAATGCAGTTAACACATATCTAGTACACAGGCCAGGAGCCAGTGTCCTAGCACTAGAGCTATGGGAATTTTGACAAGGAAAACACAAGCCACAAATAGAAAGATCACAGGTTGTTAGAGAGGATTCAGTGTGTTTTTCTTCAGATCACCTTTGCTGCAGCAGCACAAATGCACTGGAAGCCTAGCAGAGCAAAAAGAGTAATGAGCAGCTCCTTGGTTCTCCTGAGGTTTTCTGATCCTGTAACTTCCAGATGGCCAGAGTGTGGGGAAGAAGATGGGGCACTTCCACACCTCTCACTTTCTTATCTTCATCCCCTCAGTCTTTTCTACCTTTTCCTTCCTACCTTTTTGAGAAGACAGCCTTCCTACCTTTCCAATGCCATGCCTGCCAGCTCAGCCTGCTGCATGTCAGCAATCACAGCAGGAACTACTGAAGTTCTGGCATTCTTGCCAGAACTTGATACCCCTCACATGGGTGCAGGGTGCAGATCTTTCTTCCTCTGCCCTGGGGGAAGCAATTGGACTTCACTGCCCAGGAGAGATCTGACCCAGGGTGCAAGAAACACTTTGAGTTCTCCTTGCTGGCAGGAGCAGTGTGAGCTGTCCCCCTGGTGAGCTCTGTCTGGATGAGGTTCAAGAAGTGCTTGAAAAACTGTCAGCCTGCCATTGAGGCAGCAGGGTGCATTTCCCTGCAGTCAGGCTCCAGCAGACAAGCAGAATCAGCCTGGAAGCACAAGCCATGGCCCCAGAGCAGTAGCCAGCACTTATTAGGATCTCAGGAAGAATGACACTGTCAGGCTCAGGGAAACACACTGCCAAAAATACACTTGGCAGCTGGCAGGAGAGAAGCGAGGCAGAAACCAGTGCCACTCGGAGCTCTTTGGCCACACACCCCTAAAAGAGCAGGAGGCCCCACAGCAGGTGATCCCTGAACATCATCCTCACTGGGACCCTGTAGGAAATCTGTACCAGGGAGGCCACACCTCAAATCCTGTGCCCAGTTCTGGCCCTGTCACTGCAAGGAAGGCATTGAGGTGCTGGAGCATGTCCAGAGAAGGGCAGTGGAGCTGGGGAAGGGCCTGGGGCACAGGTCTGAGGAGGAGCAGCTGAGGGAGCTGGGGGTGTTTGGCCTGGAGAAAAGGAGGCTTGGGGTGACCTTATCACTCTCTACAGCCCCCTGAAAGGAGGTTTAAGCCAGGTGGGTGTTGATCTCTTCTTTCATGTAACAAGTCACAGGAGGAGAGGAAATAGCCTCAGATTGTGCTAGGAAAGGTTTAGGCAGGATATTGGGACAGATTTACACACCAAAAGGGTTGTAAAATATTGGAACAGCCTATGCACAGAAATGGTTGAGTCACCATCCCTGGAAGTCTGTTTAGGACATGGTTTAGTGCTGGGTTTGGCACTGCTCAGTTAGTGTTGGACTCCATGATCTTATAGATCTTTCCCAATCTGCACAATTCTGTGCTCCTGTTGTATCTCACCTGCCAGCTATATCCTGGTCAAGGAGTGTGGGGAAGGTACCAGGTGATTAAGTAACAAGCTGCAATTGCATTTTAACTGTCAAAGTTATCTCTCCAAACTTCCTAAAAGGTATAATTTTGTCATCATAACCTTCTGTTTCATTGTGAGGGCACTGAAGCAGGTCAGTCTTTGGGTTTTATAAGGAAAGTTTAAAAAAATCCTCGTCAATAGGAAAGCTAGAAAGGAAGAGAACTCAGGGTAGGAGAGCAGATATGGAGGAGGAGATGAGGGGGAGGTGATTTTTATTTACTGTCAGGGGTGATATTGTCTCCTAGAAGAGGAAAAGTGGGCAACTCTTGCAGGGCTTCTGCTGCTCCAAGTATTTTTACTCTTTATAAAATATGAGGCATACTTGCAAAAATAAAAAACTGAATGGGCTAAATTGTGCTGCTTCTCCAGATGCCACACACCAGTCCCAACCTTGTATAAACTTTTTGACACAAAGGTACAGATTGTATTTGTAGTCTTACTGTAAGTATTTGCACTCTTACTGCTTGATGCATGTCACCAATGCAGCGTGGTAAAACACTTGAGCTCCTTTTGACATTCCCTTCTAAGGAAAACCATCCAGGGGCAAGTGGAGAGTGGCTGTGAGACAGATCAGGGCTCCTTGCAAAGACTTTTAATCAATCATTGCACCTTCTTGTCAGATTTTTGCATCCTGGATGCTTCTGTGAGGGCAGAGCTCCTATACAGCTTGGGGGAAGATACATCACTCCATCCCAGTGGCAATAATGCTCACAGAAGAATTTCTCTTCCTTTCTAAAGCATCACTCTCAGTGCCTAACTAGCTGACTTCTGACTCTTCAGGGGGCAGGCCTGGTAAAGCAGACCCAGATTAGGAGTCTCTTATTTTATCTGGTTATTTTAAGTCCTCCACCTTTCAGGCCTCTCTGCCTTGGTCTGGTAACCAGAGTGGGAAAGAAAGGGAAAAAAAAAGAAAAGAAAAAGAATGGGAGGAGAGCACCTGCCTTGCAAAGTGCAACAGCCTTTCTGGTATGTGAGTGTGCACAAGTGACTGCTGCTGATGGTCTCTGTTGGAGTCAAAAACATTCTTCAATTTATGAAAAATAGCAAAGTGCCTGGCAATCCTGAATGAGTCCCACACAATCTTTTGGGGTAAGGCTGTGTAGTTTGTGCTATTCACAAATACAAGTGGCCAGAAAAAAAAAAATGTGCAGGGATGCAGCCCTCTTCATGTGACTCAGAGCTTTAAATCTGTGCTCTTTTTTAATCCAAGAGCTGTGATTGCAGCACAACACTTTGCTGGCAAAGCACAGTTCTGCTAAAAGCAAGCTGCTTCCTATGTGCAGAGAAAATCTCCTTGGAGAGCTTCTGAAAAGGATAGTAAAAGTGATCCCCCACTAACTTCTGCTTCACAATATAAACCCCTGTTACCTGCTAGCCAAATAGTTCCTGCCAGGCAATGGTTCACTTCAGCAAAATTTAAGAGCAAATGGTAGCAAACTGAAATTATTACTTTAAATTGCATCTGAAAAACAAGTTCTTCTATTTGACCAATTCTTGGTCCAAAAAATTATGACTGGTCAAAGTCTAGATTTCCTGGCATTGATTCAAAACCAATCTGTACCTCTCTATGACAAGAAGTTGATACAAGGTTAGGACTGGTGTATGGCATCTGGAGAAGCAGCACAATTTGGCCCATTCAGCTGTTTCTTTTTGTAAGAATGCCTCATATTTTATACAATGTTTTCATTGTAGCCATTGTGACACCACAGATGTAAAAACTCAACAAACAGGCTGGAACACTGGAATCAGACTGAGAAAACCTCAGGACTTCAACTGATATTTTTTTTCTCTTCTGTAAGGTACTGTAGCCATGTTCTGTCCCATATACCCCTTGCTGCTTTTCATCACATATGGTAAAAATGTATAAAATCCCAGCAGTATATTAATTCCATTTCTTCTCCTTGTTCAAAAACCCTGAAGAGTCTACTTCAAAATGTTCTGTATTTTGCCTGTGATGGTTTCCAGTCCTTGCTACAGGATGCTGATGTGCCCAATGTGAAATGAGGAGAAGGAACCCTGCAAACAGGAGTGCTGCAGTTCCCTGCCTGTCATTAGTACATGTCAACACTTCATTAAACTGTCCAGAGCCTGCAAGCATAAGACAAATGGACTTGATTCTGCAAAACAAGCAGGAGCAAAGTTAATAATTTTTCATCCTCTGTGTTTTGTGGATTAATTTGACTGACATTCAACTGACTGGGGTAAGAATTTAGAAGGACAAGAAAGGCAGCAGTTTAAAATATCATATTCCTACAGCTGGAAGTCAGGTGCTTGTGAGCCATTAGGCTTTGTAAAAACTGAGAGATTGATGTTTCCTGGCATGGGCTGTGAGATAGCCACCTTCAGACACCCTGGGAAAATCAAAAGCTATCATGAGGTCCATTAGCTGCAAACTCCAGTCTGTAAGGTCAGGGCTGAGGCACAACGGATACAAGAGCACATGAGACATTTAAATTGGTGCTGTGTCCCTTGTGTACACAAAAATCTTTAGTTTCTGGTGGTGTTTCTCTTGCTGACAGCCTTTCTGTATCCCTGAGCATTCATGATTTTTAAATGTAAATGTTTGGAGCTGCTGAATTGCAGTGGAGCATGATCTGTGGGCAGAGAGATGAAGGCACTCGATGGAAGCCCACTGACCTCAGGGCTGAGGAGTGAATAAAGGCAGGAGAAAGGGAGCAGCAAAAGAAGCACACATGTGAACATAATTTTGAAAGTGTAAAGCTAAAATAAAATTTTGTAAAAATTAATTTATTGCTGACATTGAATATACTTTTATCAGGTTAAGAAGCAAAGGCAAATCATGTATAGGGACTGAGCTTATTTTTAGTCCAGAGGAGGAAGAGAATCTAGCAAAGAGGATAGAATTGTGGTAAAGGGGTGCCAGATAATAGTGTGAGTGAACACAGAGGAGAAAAAGGATAATTACCATCCTGCAGTGGAAAATGAACCTTTGGGATGACAGGGGTTACTGTGCAGAATGGCTCAAGCCTCTTTATGCTGTTCAAATTCATGAGTGACCAAAACCACAACTTGTTTGAAGTCATCTGCTATTCTCAAATCTAAAGTACTATTTCATTGAAAGTCTTGGCCAGTTTTTAGCTGGCTGAAAGGTGCCCTGTTTTTCCATTTTATCTGATAAAATCTATTTTTTATCCTTATCACCCTCTTACACCAACAATACTACCACTGGTGCCTCAAAACACTGGGTGATGAAAAAACCTGAAATAATCAGAGTGAAAAATACAAGAATGCTGAAAATCAGGGGGGGGAAATGTAGCTTAACTCCGTGACAGTTTATGGGAAAAGAAAGTCTTTAGGTAAAGTTAAACCAGATTTCCCTGAAAATCACAGATTTATTGCAAGAAGACAGAAACTGTTTAGAAGAAGGGTAACAAGTGAACAGTCTGTGACTGTTAGATACCTGGGAGATGCAGAACTCTTTGGTCCAGCCATGTCCCACCTCCACCCTAGGGCACAACTTGGGTATCTCCATCCCACCCAGAGCAGAAAGCTGGGTGAAGGTGCAGGATTTGCAGATCTAAGTAGTTTTGCTGTCTTATGAAAGAATAAAACATTTCTATTTTATGTGCTGTGTCCACAGGGTTTTGCACCATCTCATACTGTATTTCAAGATCCATTTTCTCCTGCTCTGCTTGCAGAAGTTGCAGCTTTAGCATTGGAAATGTTGCAAACAAAGGCTGAGGGAGCAGGGAGCAGACTCATGGCTCTACTTGAGAAAATGGGAGCTTTTTTCCCAGTGCCTCTGGATTTTTTTCCCAAACAAAGAAACAAACAAACAAAAAAAAAATCCTGATTCTTCTGGGGAAAAAAAATTAAAAAAAAAAAACTTTCCAGAATCTCAGTCTACTTACAGACTGGAAGAACACCCAGTTGGGCAAGACAAGCAAATTTAGCACCAATAGTCACAAAATTACAGCAGGTATTCATGACCACCACACAGGTTTCTGAGAGGGAAAAAGCTTTCTACTGCTTGAAATTATCTACCAGAATACTTTTATAAGTTTTGACGCTTTTGACAAGCATGAGACTAACTCTAATAAATTACTTATGAACTCAGAGCCATCAGAACTTATGCAGCAGCTGTCTGAGAATCTGAGAAGGGATAGTGAGCTCCTGAACAACTGATTTAATTTAATGCAATTAAGGACTAAGAGGTATCAGATGCATACAATCATATTCTCTCAATCTACAGATTCATATTAGCATCTCTCAGAGAGCATTTTCAATTTTGCTATTTGCTGGTGCTCAATTTATTTTTTTTTTTTTTGTGTGTGTGTATGAGATTTATTCCCAGGATGCGTCTCATTGTATTTAACCAGCAAATTCTGCTTTATTTTGTTGTTATTAATTAAATTCTCCTCATGGAACACAAGCCAGGCCTGGCAAATCTGAAGAGCAAGGAATTCTCTCTGTCCAGTGGAAGCTACCTGAAAACTAAAATTACTTGCTCCAAAAATTTCCTGTGAGTAGAAAATGCAACCCTTGAAAAACATGTTTGGATTCATTGTGTAATTTTCATGTATTAACTACATTTTTTTGCTTTGTCTGACACATAGATTGGTTACCAGCTCTATCTCCAAATTATTTTCAGACAAGTTGTGCAGCATCCTTACACAAAACATAGTTTGAACCATATTATGAACTAAAATGTTGGAAGATCTAACAAGTAATTCCTTCTTAGCAAATAACAAAATAGAAATAAGCATCAGCTATTTACTGCAGAGGAATATTATTGTTTCAAAGCTTATTCTATAGAAGTAAAATGTAAAGAGAATTAGACCTGTTTGGCAAAATATTAAATCAAATTACTTTTCCCATCTATAAAATTGATATTTCTTTTTTTAGGTGATGAAGAATCTACCTTGTGTTTGACATATTACCCCTTACAATTTCTTTAACCCACATCCTGGAAATAATTAAACTGAAATTACTCTGTGCAATGAAGAGTCAGATAAAGATAATAGTTTAAGAATCTGAATATCAGTTTTGGCAAAGGCAAATTGTCAGCACTCATTAAGAGCAGGTTGAAATCTGAAAGAACTCGAGAGTTTCTAAATAGAACAAAATAAAAACCACACTTTGGTGAGTGCTTCCTTGATGGGGGACTGCATTTGTCAGCATCACACAAAGACAAAGGAGAGGGGAAATTGTGTTCCTGGGAACCTTTCATCTCTTGCCTCACTGAACATGCCAGACAGCTTGGACCTCTGGGTGTGCCCAGAACAGCATCCAGGCATTCCACATTTCCACAGGAATATTGCAGAGGGAGGCTTGGGCTCTCTAGGATGGTGTGGCTCTCCTCTTATCCTCAGTGCTGTCACAGAGCATGACAGGACAAAGCCACCCAGGACACCTAAGAAATGTCCCCTGTGGAGATGGGACATTCCCATGGCTGCCACTCTGGGGCTCCTTGAAATGCTTCAGGAGCTTCTGAGCAGGCACAGTGGGATGCACTCTGGAGACACTGCCCAGTTTTTTGCAGCCCCTGCACTGTTTAAATGACTTACAGTCCTGCTAGCTCTTGCACTGGTAGAGCTGTTGCTCTGCAGGAACTTTCAGGGAATACTGCAAATCCTTCAGAAATTTTATGGTCAAGGCAGCACAATGCAGTTATTTTGGGCTCCAGCTCACAGTGCCATACAATTACATCAGGTTCTGCATTTTCATGAAAAAGAAATGCCAAGTTTCCTGCCCTTACAGAGAGCTTTAAGCTTTAAAATATGAAATTGATGCAATGTTATCTGCCTGAGGGCCTGAAACAAGAGCTCCAGGGAAACTGATGCAATGTGATATGCTTGAGAGCCTGAGATGTTCTCCAAGGAGTGTGAACTCCTGTATGTAACTTCATTTCATATTTATTCCTGAATCCATGGTCCCAGCAAGGCTAGAGACAGCCAGCCCTGCAAAGAGCAGTGAAAAGGAAGGAACAGATAATTGTGGCAAGCCCTGCCTACTCACTAAATCACTGTTGCCCTGCAAATCAATGTAGGCATTACAGGTTGCCCTGCTGCTCTTCCTTCTTCTCTTGCAAAAAAAGGAGGTTTTTATTATCCACTGCTGCTTGCACTGATTAAGTACAACCAGGAGCAAAAGGCTCCTGAGTAGAGAGTCATGGAAGGCTCCTTGGCAATACTTATGGGCTCTGAATTATTTTATTCCAGCCTCCACATATTGGGAATGTCATTTAATAAAAGGGTCTAATGAAAAGTAATGTTGAAAGTTCATGAATGTTGCATAACTTGGTAAACTGTTATTTTTTCTGTGTAAAGAGCCCTGGAAGTCCACATGGGGATAAGGGAAAGCTGAATCTGTCAGGAAACCGTGTTGAACAATTAGGCACTTAAGGCCAGCAGCAGAAAAAAGCCAGGACTCTGCAGAAAAGTAGAATTGATGAAAGCCATTCTTCCCTTTGAGCCATAATATTATCAGCCTGCTTTACTCCTACTATATAGAATTGGCTCCTCTCCATTTTTAAAACTCAATTATGTGATATAACCAAAAGCATCATCTGGTCTTTTGGTACTTGTTACTATTTTCATCTGTTAAATCATTGAAGTATTTTTGTAACTAATAAAGGCTTTTAAGTGGTTTTTAAGGTTGGGGTGGGGGGGAGCTTTTTGGGCCAAGCTGTTGTAATTGCTCATCTTCTAATCAGCTAACAGTAGTTGGTTTGAGTATTTGTGATCTGACAGTGTCATCTCAAGGGACTGAAAATATGCTTATTTCTGATTTACTGGAATAAACCATGACATTTAACTGAGGTCTCTATTCCACCATGAACTCAATATAACCTTTGGTATGCTACTGGCTTGTAGAATAAAGAAAACCTTAACAGGGAGTTAAAAGGAAATAGAACTGAAGGAAGGAGTCATAGTGAAGCATCTGGAGTACAAACAGAAACAGAAATACAACTGCATAATGTAACTAGATGTGAATGCATTTCTACTTCTTACTTCTCTCTCAGTAGCCCCATTTATCTGGCTACATTTCTGGGGAAAAGAAGCTGAACTGAAGAGATGCTCAGGCTTTATTTTCTTTAGGAAATAAGGGAAATAAATTGACAAACAATAGAAGCAGAGAGAATGGAGACAGCAGCGTAGGCTACAGCCAGATTTGCTGCTGTGACTTCAGTTAGATAAGAGGTTACTGCTGGAACTCTGCTCAGCACCTCCCCCTCAGTGTTACTGCCTCTTCCAAGATCTGCAGGCGTCTCTGAACATGCAGATTTGAGTTTTGTCCTCTGACTTTAGGGAGTCACTGAGTGTGCAACCCTGCCAGCAGCTCCAAAGGCAGCACTGCTGCAGGGGCAGGAGCACCCACCCCAGGATCCACCCTTGGGGTGCTGGTGACCCCAAAAACCCAGCTCAGCTGCCAGGACAGCACTTCTGACCAGCTACACTGGTGTCATGCCAAGGCCACCAGGTTTTTACCCCTGCAATAAGAGCAGAATGTGACACATAAAAGCTGCAAACACAACGGGAGCGAAAGTGCATCAGTTTGGAGGAATAGGAAATGGAGGAGAAAAAGTCAAGAGGAAAAAAAAAAGAAATGAGACAGAATCTGGCTCAGATGTATAAACCATCTGTAGTGTGTATCAGTGTAGCAACAAAGATCACAGAAGCACAGAACCACAGAATATGCTGAGTTGGAAGGGACCCATCAGGATCATAGAGTCCAGCTTCTGGCCCTGCACAGCTTTGTCCAAATGCTTCTTGAACTCTGTCAGGCTTGGTGCTGTGAGCACTGCCCTGTTGCAGGGCCCAGCCACCCTCTGGGGGAAGAACTTTTTCCTGATATCCAACCTCAACCTCTCCTGACACAGCTTCAGGCCTCAGGTTCTGTCACTGGTCACCAAAGAGGGGAGACCTACAGCAGTACAAGCTTCAAGGCCACATGGAAGATGAAGAGACTAAAAAATGCAGTGGTTTTTTTTTGTAACCAAGACCTTCTCCAGGGGTTCAAAAGGTTTCAGGCTTCCAGAGGAGTCTTTGGCAGTGCTCTGTGCAGGTTGCCAGTGAGTCTCTACATGCAACTCAGGTTTGGAGGCTTTTTTGGACCTTTAAAGCTATAAGAAACACTACTGTTGCCAGATAAATATTTCCTCTCTTAGATGCAGCACAATTCTGCAAAGCAATCCTGGCTTTTTTTCTTCCTGAGTGTGGATCTCACAATTTTGTCAATAAACCATGAAATCTCTCAGTTCACCCTGCACAGAGGAGCGTGAATGGAGGTGCTGGGGTGAGACACAGAGATCACTTGAGCATGAAGCCCTCCAGTTGTGATGTTCTCAGGATCCCTGCCTCAGTGGGAAAAACAACTGCTGAGAGCTCTCTCAAGAGCCACTTGAAATGTGGGAGGGTGCTTAGCATCGAGCCAGCCCTCAGCACAGTAATCCTATAAATCCAAATAAGTTAAGGGAATAAAGAGCTGTTTTTCATGACTTGAGAGCCCCCTGTGGCTGCAGATTTGGCAGCAGCATCTGACTTCATGTTCTAGAAATCTCACAAAAAATCTTTATGGTGGAAGAGCGAGGCACATTAGATCCCTAACCCTTTTACACATATTTCTCATCATAAACCCTAGGGGCTTCTGTCCTTTTTTGCAGGCTTGTGGAGTAGTTTTGAATGTCTTACATAAAGACTGTAGCTTAGTCCTCCATATTATTGTGCCCTCAATGCATACTTGCTTTTTATCTCCTACAGGCAGTATTGGGACGCCATAGGGAGTCAAAGTATTTGACATTGTGGGCTGACTTTTACACCAAGGGGGAAGGAGTCTTGTGCCAGCCAGCTCCTTTCTGCTGGAGTTACTCCTTGTCATTTATTAAGAATAAGTACTTTTCAAATTGGCTTCCACAGTTATGAGCCTTTCCAGCACAACACAGCTTTGAGATGTCATTTGGACTGGGCTGGTGACTCAGACAGAAGTGTGTCTTTGCTAATTCACAGTTTATTCTGTATTTTAAAAAGCTCCACAGAAGGGGCTGTCACTGTCTGTGAGAAGAGACTTCTGAGAAGTGACTACTCACTGTCATTTCATGACTTTCGCACACAAGCAAAAAGCGTGTTCTCACCTCTCTAAAATAAAGGTAACATGAGGAAACTTTAGACTGTGCCCAGGAAACCTGTGAAGATGAGCAACCACAATTCTCCCCACTTTAAAAACCCCTTCGTCTGGTACTGGGCCCACCTGCACTGGGGTGACAGCTCTAATGAGCTACTTTCAGTGCTGTAGGGATGGGCCAGCCCAGACTTCACTGGAAATGTGGAATACAAGGAGAGAAGAACATCCTGGCTGGGTCCAGACCAAGTTCTGTGTCCAGCAGTGGCAACAGGAGAGACCCTGAGAGGAAACTACCTGAGCTTGGGCCCTTTTTGCATTAGGATAGAATTAACTTCTTCTCAATGACTGGTGCAGGGCTGTGTTTTGGATTCAGAAGGAGAATAATGATGATAACACACTGATGTTTTGGTTTTTGCTAAGTCATGTTTATCCTAAGTCAAGGACTTTTTTTTCCTGTGCTCTGTCAGGGAGGAGGGATGGAAAAGAAAAAACCTGTGAGGGGGCATAGCTGGGATAGGGGACCCAGGCTGGCCAAAGGGATATTCCACACCAAACATCATGCCCAGAATATAAACTGGGGGAGTTACCCAGAAAAGGGAATGATCTGAGTTCAGGAATGGAATGCAGAATCAGTCAGTGAGTGATGAGCAATTTTATTGTGCATCACTTGTTTCTTTATTTCTTCAATCTTTAAATCATTATTATTTACTATTTTTATTACATTTTAATTTGTTTTCAGTTATTAAACTGTTCTTACCTCAACCTAAAAGTTTCAATTCCAAGTTCAGACCTTGTTATGGAGATCAGTACATCTTTCATCTCTTTTAAACCCATCTCCTGTTATTTTCAATCAGTGTCCTTCAGCCCCCATGTTGCACACCTTGCTGAGTAACAGCTCCCCATCCAGCTTGGAGTGACTTTGTAAACCTCAGCTACATCCCACTCCTCCTTCTCCTTTCCACACCAAACAAATGGGCGTGGAAAGGAGATAAATATGGGACCATGGACCCCCAAAATGGAGCCATTTTGTCCTTTCCATGCAAGGCAGTGGCTCCATCCTTTGAAAATCTTGTGTCCAGTGTCTCCCTGCCCATATTGAGGTGCTGGGACTGGATCCACCAGCAGGCAGAGCACAAGCTCTGGGCTTGCCCTGCTCCTTTGTGAAGGCACCCAGGTGCCACCAGTTCTGTTTCCAGGACCCTTTCTGGTGGTGTTTTGTTGCTTTTCTGGCTGTTGCTGTGTTCTGAGCCAAGGATTTCAGTGACCTGCCAGTGCTGGCTGCAGGAGCCTTTCCCAAGGGCTCCAAATGCCTCTTTGGAGCTCAGTTTTATGGGACAGTGACTTCAATATACAAAATAGACTTTTATCTGCTCTGGGGTATATCTGCCACCTTTCTGACCTTCATCATCTGCCACCTTTTTGACCTTCAGGGCCTTATTTGACTGCTAATCTCCTTAAATTTGGGTATCTTCATCCCACCAGCCTCCCCAGGGTGAGATGTTGAATAAAGCCTGCCTCACATCCAGTTTCTGAGAGAACTGGTGTTGACTCTTCTCTGTCCTGAAAATGACAGTTTTGCCTTTCCTTTTCTGCTTCCTACCCCATTATCAGACTTCAAACCATAAAAGCACCTCTCCTCCAATCCCATGGAAACCTAATTTTTTTAATACCTTTTCACGAGGAGCTTTGTCAAAGGCTTTTTGAAAACCCAAGCATACAATATCTACTAACAATCTTTCCTGTAATTCACAAAATCCTCCTTGTCATTGTAAGCCATCAACACACAGGGTTACCACAGGAGAACTAAGTCCACTTGGTTTCAGAATTACAGAATTACAATACAAGTTAATTACAATTAAATTGTAGACTTTTATTTCTCAGTTCCACTGTGCAAGGAATACTCCAGGTTCCCCTCCCATGTGATGCACCTGCAAGAAGAAGGTGAGTGACAGAGCCTCATTCATATATTGGCAGCTCAGAGATTTTCTAAAATGAGACCTAAAGAGGCAAATACATTATTTTTTTAAATAAAGAAGTGGAACAAATATATATATATATATATATATATATATATATATATATATACATATACACACACACACACACACATATATATATATATATATAATATACATAAAATAAATATATTTATATATATTAATATATATATTTTAAAAAATATAAATAAATATATGGGGTTTAAGGGGTGATTATTTAAAGTATAGTCAAAAGAAAAGTCTGGGGTTTCATCCTGATCAAAAGAGAAAGGAACAATGATTTGAGGTCAAACAAAATTGTTTTGAAATCAAATACTAATATTTTGTTTGTTTTTAATACACTTTCATACCATCTTAAATAGTTAACTTCAAGGCTAAGCATTATTTTAAATTGAAAAATCACACACCTCATTAAAATATATTGTATTAAAAGAAACTTTTTAAAATTTTAGGAAGTTTTCTGTATTTGTTGATGAAGCTTACTGGCCAAATTCTGGTCTGGGTTTACAAATAACTCCAGTTGATCCAAAAGTGCATTGTCAGCAAATGAATTTTTTGTATGAAAAATTTCAGCAAACTTTATATACAGCTCTCCCTGTTTGTAATCCCAAACAAAATCCTGTGTACCACAGTACCGTGTGTTCTGACTGAATACCAAACCACAGTGTTGCAATTCATGCACAGAGAAGCCCAGTCTGAAAGCAATTCACACTTCTCCCTCTCCAAACTGCATGAAGTCAGACTTTCAAAATGCTCCTCTCACCCCCTTGCTGATGCTGATCCATGGCACAAAACTGAGCCAAGGGGGTGATTTGGGGGGTGATTTGATGCCCAGGGGGCTGGAGACAGACTGAGAGAGCTGGGCTTGCTCAGCCTGCAGAAGAGAAGCTCTGGGGAGACCTCAGAGCACCTTCCAGGACCTAAAGGGGGATCCAAGAGATCTGGAGAGGGACTTTTCACGGGGACATGGGTGACAGGACAAGGGGAATGGCTTCAAAGTGAAAGAGAGTAGGTTTGGGTTAGATATGAGGAGAAATTCTTTATTTTCAGGGTGGTGAGGCACTGGCACAGGGTGAGCTGTGGATGCTCCTTCCCTGGAAGGGCTCAGGGCCAGATTGAATGGGGCTCTGAGCAACCTGGTGGAAGGTGCCCCTGTCCATGGCAGGGAGGTTGGAACTGGGTGGTCTTTAAGGTTCCTTCCAACCCAAACCACTCAATCATTCTATGGATTTGAAGTAATTAATTTTTTAGATGCCAATCCTCTCAAAAGCCGGACCTGTTTTGTGCCATAACTGTTTTCCTGTCCTTAAATCTGAAAATCCCTGGAGTGTCACCTCATACTACATCTAAATTTTGAAAATTTTTACTTCTAACATCTTGGAAATCCAAGTTACAAGAGGCTACCAGTGATACTCAAATCAAAAAGTCAATCAGAAGGAGGGATTTGCAGAGGGTGTAAGTGTGGTATGAAATCCCAATCAACTATGTATGAATCACTCTTTCAGAAGACAAATGCAGGTACTTAGTGATCTAACCACATGCCTAAGGGAAATTTACATGCCAGTGATGTACTCTCCAGCATTTAATAATCCATATGCATCATTAATGTGCTACTTAGCAAACCTAGGGGATATCATTTCTCAGTAAGGCAGAATTGTTCTTAGCTTCATTTTTTTCCTGTTACCTCCCACTACAATTCAAAAAGAACAATCATCTAACATTTTAACTTAATTAAAATTCATTTAAAAACACTTTTGGTGTTGGTAGGGGAGCTCTTGTTTATCACACAGCAATTTGGGGATATATTGAACAGTGCAGATATTAACTGGCTTACTTTTCACGAACAACAAAAAGACTGGGGAAAGTGGGGACAAAAAGTTAAGGGTGTCAAAATGTGTAAGCAGGGGGAAAAAGACCATTTCAGCCTAGAAAAACTGAAAGATATTTAGAAGAACCCACTACTGACTGTGCTTACTGGCAGGATTTGAAAACATCACAAGAGGGATGCTCCCCCTGCAAACTTCTTTACAGTACTATGTAAACTTGGAACTTTCCTAAAAAAGATTACAAAAATCTACAGTATTAGTGTTTTGGCTTGACTCATAAATTTTTTCTTTTTTTAACAAAACTCTGGAAGAGGGGGAATATTGAGCAGTCAGGCTAACCAGTAGTCTCAATGTTTTATACAGGGATATGAGAAAACACAGCTTATAATATTGTGTAAAGGATGAAAAAAAAATTTCTATATTTTTTCCAAATTGTTTCAATTTTTTTTTCTATTTTTTGATACTTAAATGTCTTTAGAAGTCCAGCTCTTAAATAATAATAATAATAATAATAATAATAATAATAATAATAGTAATAGTAATAAATATTACTGAAAGACTTACAGGATCAGTTAGGGATGGTGATGGTGTGGCTCCCTCTACTGCAGTATCCTGGATGGTGTTGCTGGTCCCTGGCTTGGCTGTGAGAGAACAGAAACAATCCTTCTAAATAAAAACAAACCGACAAAAGACTACACCAACAGATTTTTGCTCACTCAGAAATAGCTTTGTGGTTCTCTGGAGCAAGTCAAAAAGACTCATTTCAGGCAGGAGCACACAGACACTCTGCTTAAAAGAGATTCAGGTGCAGCTGGAGCTTTGCAGCTCTTTTTGAGGCAGGGAGGTACCTTAAGGAGAGATGGAGTATTCCTCCAGAATCATGGTTTAGGATTCCTTCCCCTTCTGCTTCCACTGATTACTCTTCTCTTTGTTCAAATACTTTTCTTTTTCTCTCATATGTCCTGATTCTTCAGAAGAATCAGGACATATGTTGTGTGTGTTGGGGCTTTTTCCCCGCTTTGCTTTATTATTTTGGGTTTATTCTTTTTGATATTTTGTTTCACCACTTCTTTATATGGCAAAATGCTCGGAAAGGAGTTGTTGTCTTTTTCTGACAATAGCATAGACCATTGCCACAAAATCTTTAAAGTGGAGGAAAATGCACTGGCAGCCCAAGAAGAAACAGGTTCAGCATCCTGATGCTGCATTGTTACAGCACCCCAGCACCATGAAAATTAAGCATTAACCACATTCTTCCACCCCCACAAGCGTGGCAGGAAGGATGCTGGGGCAGATCTGTGCTTCTACACGTGCCCCATCTCAGTGTGGTGGGACATCAGTGTGACCTGGTGTCACATCCCTGTCCTACACAAAGCTGGGCTGCTCTCAGTCAGTCAGGTGGGAGCAGGAGACCGAGGTCTGGGGGCTGCATTGAGAATTCTGGGAAATGGATGAATGGCAATTGGCACTCACTTTAGGCAGACCTGCTTGAAATGAAGCAGTAAATTCAGGACTGCTTTGCAGGCCCCTGGAGTGACTGCAGTGCTTGCACAGGAGGTCAGGGCTTGGTCTGTGATGCTGTGCAAGTGCTGCTGCTCTGATCTTGGCACTATCAGTGAACATCTGTGATTTGAGCTGGCATCTGCCTGTGGGGTGGAAGTAACTGGCAGTGGAGCTGCTCACCTCCACGTGAAGCAGGTGCAGAAGGTAACAACCCTGCAGCTGGTGGATGACTGTGAGCACTGAGCTCTTGTGCCCTTCCCAGCCCCTCCAGGCAGGCCCATTAGAAGATGCACAGCTGCCTCCTCAGGCTCTCCCTGCCCACTGGTACTTTCCATGGATCAGTGGAGAGTTAATGGAAGCAGGCTCTCCTTTGTCCACTCCTGGAAAGTTGATCCCTTTTTGGGAAAGAGAACTTTCTGAATTTACCACCACGTGTCAGTGTGTACAGACACTAGCCCACACCCAAGGGCACACACAGCAGATGCACCCCAGGAGGGTGCAGGACTGCCCTGTTGTGCACTGCCAGCTGCACAGTTGCAAGTCTGAGTTTGGTTTTTTTTTTTTTCCATTTCACAATTCACAACAGATGACACCTTCTGTGAAACCTTGGTTTTAAAATCCCAAGGATTACATGAGAATTTATTTGAAAGGAAAGCAAGTTCTTGACTTTAATTCTTCCAGGGAAATATCTGAAAATTAGACCACTCAGCGCCTTGGACAGAAAAATCACCTGGCAAATTTAAAAGTTCATTATATTTTAAAGACTTGTTATTTTTTAATGCCCAGAGTTGGCAATGTAGCATAAGTGTGTTGTCAGCTCACAGATTTTACCTAAATTAGATACTAAAGGACTTCAGCAGTCCTTACAAAAAAAAAAAAAAAAAAAAAAAAAAAAAAAAAAAAAAAAGGGGCCATCTGTTACCAAAGAGTTTCTTCAAAAATTACAAATCTCCATTGCAAGTGCTGCCCAGCTGTAATTGGCTGTGAGGTAAGTAAGCCACCACCTGAGGGCAGAGAAAAAGACAGGGAACAAAAACTTCACCCAGAAAATGATCAGGTTTTACTGCATCTATTTAGCCATTTTTCCAACACAAAATGCTTCAAACTAATGAAATGCATTTTCCATGCACAGAAAATAGACATGTAAAAATATATGCATTAAAAAGTACCAATTCAATGAGCTCGTTTAAGTGTGAAGCAGGATTTTCTCTAAGGGACCCTGTGTTAAGATTTAAGGAAGAATGTAGGAGGAGACAGCAGATGCTCAGAGGCAAGTGAAAAGGATTTAGGTGTACTTCTATTAATACAAAACCTGCACTGAATTATTACTATGAACACAGGATGTTCAAGCCACGTGGTAACAGACAAGTCAAGCAGTGACGTGGGAGTCTTCCGGCTGAAGCTGCCTTCCTGAAACCAGGAATGAAAGAGAATGTGTCAAACAGAAAACCATTAAACATGAAGCTGAAAGAAACAGTAATGAAAAGGAAATGGGTAAAAATGAGGCCTTGTTTCCTGGTAACCCTGTGGAAAAGTCAAATTTAGTGATAGAGATTGTAGCTTAAATTATGCATGAATGAATGTCACAGCTATGAGCTTTAACTGCTGAAGTTCAGGCAGCACTGACAGCAGCAGACTTGCCATGCAAGTAGTGTAACCTCAAATTTGTGAAAAGGAAAAATATAGATATTTGCTGTCTGGCAGACACATGAACTCCCATTTCTGATGAAAATCACAGTTCACAGGTTATGGGGTCCCCTAGACAAGATACTTGTCATTCATGGCTGCAGCAGTTCTGCTCACAGAGAGATAATTATCCCACTATAATTCAGCAAAAACACCTAAAACCCTGCAATTTTTTTTTCAGAACTACATAGTTTGTGTATTTTTGTGCCTGTGTTAAACATACAATGAACAGAGGTGGTGCCCATCATTTTTTAACACCCAGCAATGCTGTGCCATCAGCATTGGCTGGAGTGGGTTCTGCAGAGCAGTGCAGGAAGCCCATAGGAGCTATGGGGGCAGCTCCTTGATGAGGAAGAGTGCCAGCAGGGTCATCCATGCAGTGTTTGAGGGGCTGAGCAGCCTGTGTGGGGTCTGGGTCACCCCCAGGGGCTGCCTGAGTGCCAGCCTCAAGGGGAGCACGTGAGGACTGGCTGCACATCCTTCCCGAGATTTCACACTGCAGGAAACCTGCTCTGTCCTAGCAAAAAAACCTGGCATGTGTCTCCTCCAAATCCTCCACAGGAAATCAGACAAGAAAATACTGCAGTGATCCTAAAAATGAAGCTTCAAATAACCTTTTTGCTCAGTGCAGACCACCAGGGCTGCGCCTGTCAGTGCAGAGTTCCATGGTCATGCAAATGCCACTGGATCATGACTGGATTGTTGGCTTTAGCAGGCAGTTAAAGGAAGGGGTGGAGGAGGATACCTCTTCTTTTAAATATCAATCAATCTTACAGGTTTTAATTAAAATAGAAACTTGCTTGGGAAAGAAAATAATTTTTAGAGATGACCTATAGAAAGGATTTAGTGTGTTTGGCACTGTCCCTAATTTGTCCTTAAGTGAAATGAATTCAGTTTTAAATTCTCTGCCTCTCCAAGGTGTGGATGCCAGCTGCACAAATAGATCCAGCAATTCTGTACTGTAGGCAAATTGTCCCCATGTCACTCCTTGCCTCGCTGCTTCCCCAGCCTGCTTAATTGCCATATCATGAAACAGCTGCCATCCACGTACACCTCATGTAATTTTATTTTCTTTTTGCCACCACAATAGGAGATTCCAAATCCAATTGCAGGTTGTAATAGAACTTATTATGCACCAAAACAATTATACCAGCAACTGTTTTCAATAATAATTATCAGGGACCCACTAGAGTGTCAGCTTTAGTATTTGATGCTTTGATATTTTTCCAAATGTTAAAGCAGAATTAAAAAAATAATGAGTTGGACTTTATATTCAAATGTGGTGGTTTTTTTTTGCAGGGTTTGCTGCTGTTTCTGTTCAGTTATGGTGGTCAAAACTTTGTGAAAAGTAGGAGGGGAATGAGGACAGATTGACAACCACCTACAGATCAACACCTTACAGCATAACATTGTCCTCACGTCTGTGAACAGCAGCTTGGTGGAGAATATAATATTAGCACCCTGCATGGCTTCCTTCTCAATGAGAAAGAAAAGAAAAGCAGCTCCAAATGGAGCTCTTGGCAGGGACTGGAGAAGCCTGTAGAGAAAAGAGTTACAGGAAAAATTAAATAATGGGAAACCTTGTGTCTGTAGCATGTGAGGAGAGATACGGTGTATGCAGCAACAAAAAAGGGGCAACCACAGAGGGAATCCTGCACTTGTGAGGGGTGGCAAAAATGGCATGGACAGGAGCAAGAGAAGTGACACACAGAGCACTGCTGTCGCCCTGATTTTTTAAGATTTTCTAAGCCTCCTGATGTTTACATTCTTGTAGCAAACTTTCTCACACACTTTCTGTAAATAACTTATTGTTTTGCATTCTTTTATGGAGGAGGAAAAATTTGATGGACTGCTGGTTTGTCCAGTGTCATTGGAGAGGTGGCACTTTCACCCTCCAATCCACTGACACTTTTGGAAAACTATAAATGTTGGAGTCAGAAAATAAACTTCCCTTTGCTTCACCTTGAGAGCAGTGGTGTGTGCACTTATGATTTTTCATGTCCTATAGCAACACACTGCCATGTACAGGAGGGAGAGCAGATTTACCATCATGGGCATGAGCAGGAGGAAAGCCCTGGTGATTCCATGGTGAGCTCTCAGCCTCCACCTTTCCCCTGGTTTATATTAAACCACACACACCAGGGAAGGATCCCTGCTCTACCTCAGGCCAAGCACGACTTGTTTCAAGGACAGGCCATTTGTGCCACCTCAGAGATCTCAAGCCCTGTCTCCCTGGAAGATCTGTGTTATGTGGCTCCTGAGCCCATCTGCTGAAAGATAACGTGATGGTGAGAACAAAGCTGCATTAAAATAGCAGTGTTATAAAACAGAGTGAACTGCAGGTTAGAGAAATGAGTATTGAACCAGCTCCCCAGTGCACCTGCAAGCACAGTGAATTTCATGAAAACAAACTCCTATTAAGCATTTGAAATCATGTTTTGAGCACCTCTGCCCTTCTGCCCTCTGTGCTGCTTTACAAGCACTAACCTTGCCATTGTGGGGAAAATTCATTTCTGGACTCACTTCAATCAGTGAGCTCTTGACTGTCACAAGCTCGGTGAACACACGCTTAAAAATGAAGTGACATAAATACAAAGCTGCCAACAAAACAGAAACTTCAGGAAAGAGACCTCTCAGAGCATCTGCACAAAGGAGTCTGCAATAAAGGGCTCAGAGGAGCTATTGAGCTATTCATCTCCAGTAGGATGACTGGTTACCATTTCCTTCTAAAAGCATACTCATTCAGAAAAGGCTCACAGTTAAACTCTCTCTCTCTTGCTAGGAAAACCAGTTTTCCCTGAGGTCTGAGTCAGAGGATGGATCTCGTGTGGACAGGTCTCACTGGGCCCAGCACTGCTCCAGTGTGAAACTCAGAGCACCCAGTGCCAGCAGAACAGGCCACCTCTCCCCATGTCACCGCACCCTTGTCCCAGCCTGCACCCGCACCAGAAAAACAACTTCTGGGAGACATTTCTCCAGATCTAGTGCCAAAGTCACTTGGCAATAGATCAGCTCCACATAAGGAGCAAAGTTATAGATTTAAAAAGGAAATAAAGAAGCCTCTTCTTGTTTTTTTGCCATGTTTTAATTAGTGGGAACCAGTCTCCCTTCGGCTCTCCTAGCAGGATCTGGCAGGGATGCAGGAATGAAGCATTTAGTGTGAGCATTCTGGTTCTTCATCACCAGGCTGCTCCCCAGTTGCCTCTCTCATGCATCACCAATGCTGACAGGTGACAACTCTGAAGCAAGAGGACATCAGGAATGCAAAATACAAATAATTCCTTTTTGCAACACCGATTTACCGATTCAGTGCTGAGAAAAAGCTTGGAATTTGTTTAACCATATCCATCCAGCTCAAATTTATGTCCCTTGCCCTGATAGCTGCAAATATCTCATGGTACTTTATTAACAGAACCACTGCCATTACCAGTCTTTGCAAACCTTTAAATCAAAACTCTTTGTTTTCCACAAGAGATCATCTGATTTAAACAGGGATAGACTCAGGGAAATTCAATGCCAGGTGCTATACAGGTCAGACTGTTTGATTACAGCTGTTTTTTTCTCTGGATTTGCAAGCTCTTTTTTCTTTGCAAATTGAAATTATCAAACTGTATCAGTGAAAAATCCACAAGTGTTCATACTGTTAATAGAAGCACAATAAAACAGAAGGCAGGAAACAGGATAACTGTGGGTGGCTACTACACTTTGAAATAGCAGGAGCATCTTGAACCCAACAAAATCAGCAGATGAATGTTCCTGTTCTGTGGGAGCAGCATGGAATCATGGAGAAGAGCTTGATCATCTTCAGCCCTGGCCCATTTTTATTTTGATTCCTGCCTTTTTTTTTTTCCCTAATTTTTTTTTTAGGACATCCTATTATTATGCACAGATCTATACCATACCACATGAAACACATCCGAATTGGAGATGCAGTCTGTCTGCAGTTCTGGTTGAGAATTAATTTCACAGGTTATGTTTAGACTCTTCTTGAATTTTGAACTCCTGTTTCTGGTAGTTCTGCTGCATGCTGTTCCAACAGCTCTCATCCCACTTCAGATCTGCATCTATGAGAAGGCACAATATAAGCAAAGCACCCTAAAATGTCATTTATTCTGAAATCTTACAGTTCCATCTCTTCTTTTTGATGCTTTGTCATGTAAAAAAAAAAATTGAAAGGTTTTAGTCATACAGTGACATTAAAGGGACCCTAAATAAACATGCAGTTCTTGCTTCATTTCTCACTGCTGTACAAGCTCTTCTTAAACTAGTACAAGGAATCTGACTGTCTGCAGATATGTAAAAAAGCAAGCAAAGAGGAAATTAATCATCTCTGCTACTAAAATAAAGTTGGTTTCTCAGCCCAATTACAGGACAATGAGTTACTGCATGAACAATTTCTGATTTATGTATGCTGGATGCTGACAAGTGGTAAACTTAGTGCTGGGGAAAAAAATGCCCTTTTAAAACACCCTACAGTTTTCCAGGCCTATACAAACTGAGTGTATTAGAATATGTGATTTTTAGCAGCCTACCAGACTGATTATATTTAGGTCAGAATGACCTCGGTACTCATAAACACTTTGTCATGGTTGTATTTTTCTAAAACTTAACCTTTCCCCTGGTTGCCTTGTTTGCAGCCTTCACCTCATGCTTAAATTCTCCTTTGGGGCAACTTCTGAGGAAGGTCAAGGTTGCCTTCAGACCTGTGTTTATCAGCATGATGAAACTGTCCCTGTGAATTGTTCCACCTCACAGTCTGAGGCTGGCCTGGCAGCCTCTGTCACCGAGGTAAGCCCTGCAAAGTGGTACCTCTGACCACCTCACCTCTGTGGAGACCAAAGCACCTCAAATCAGCCCCAGAGAAAGGACACACATTAATCAAATGAAGCAGTGGACCCCTCTTCCCACTCCCCAGAAGCTATTTGTATGCCAGAGTTATTTCATTTTTCTTTTTTTTTTTTTTATAATAGTTACTAGGTGTTTGCAGTTAAATCCAATGGTCTTCATCCACAGTCATTTCTTGTGCCAAAAACGAAAACAAAAGATACAAAAAATTTTTGAGAAAATGTGTTTAAAATAAAGGAGAAAAGTGAAAATCGTTACATTTGTTACAGTGGGACAACTGCAAAATATTGGGATAATACAATCTTAACAGTTCAGTTCAAAATGAGAAAATTCTACCTATAATAGCTAGGCCTTTGGGATTTTTTTTCTCTCACTTTAAGAGCTTTCTGTTAGCTCTGGAAGCAAATTTGTCACTCAGCTCAGCAGACACATAAAGAGGGGTAGTGCACATAGCTGGTGCTTCAAACACCCACCAAAGTGGAATTTCCTAGACTGCTCTTGACACTAACTCTCACAGATAATACTCTTTTAGCAAAATTTCATCTGAAGAGCTTTCAAAAGTTTGATATCACCGTTTTTTGCTTGCCTTGAGGACCCAGCCCCTGCCTGAGCAACGCTCCCTGCAGCTGTGCCTGCCTGTAGCCCTTCCCCCTGGATTGACCATGGATCTGAACCCCTGGACTGACCCTGGATCTGATCCATGCCCTCCCTGTCCTAATAGGGCACAAAATGAACGATACTCACACTCTGAGATGTCTACGGCAAAAAGGGGATGTTTATTTCCCGACTTTGATATTTATAGAATTCTAAAAAGTGACCATGGATTGGAGGATGAAGTTGCTACCTCTCCAACCACACTGGTCAAACCAACAGTCTATCAATTTTCTCTTCTTCCTGAAAGGAATGCAAAACAATCATTATTTACGTGAAAATTGCGTGAGAAACTCCATTACAAAAATGTAAACATCAGAAGGCTCAGAAGAACTTCAGAAGAACAGGGAAGCCCTCCCCTTGTCAGGGGCTGCTGTGGTGGTGACCAGCACCCTGTGCTGCCTGCACAGCTCAGTGTCCTTGTGGGAGCCAGGAGTGAGTGGTGTCCCCCAGACTGCCACCAGTGGTATTTAATGCCTTCACAGTGACATGGACAGTGGGATCAAGTGCAGCAGCAGCAAATTTGCAGGTGACACTAGGCCAAGTGGTGCAACTGATGTGCCTGAGGGGTGACATCCAGGGGGCCTGGACTGGCTTGAGGCCCATGAGGGTCACATGAAGTTCAACAAGACCAAGTGCAAGGTCCTGCACAGAGGCCAGGGCAAACCCAACACAGACTCACAGAATCACAGAATCACAGAATCACAGAAAAATATGGTTGGAAGGCACCTCTAAGATCATTGAGTCCAACCTATGCCCTAACACCTCACCTAGACACCAAGTGCCATGCCCAGTCTTTTTTTAAGCACATCCAGAGATGGTGATTCTACCACCTCCCTGGGAAGAGCATCCCAGTACTTTATTATTCTTTCGGTGAAAAACTTTTCCTAATATCCAACCTTCTCCTTCCCTGATGTAGCTTGAGGCTGTGTCCTCTGGTTCTGTCAGTGCTGCCCGGTGGAAGAGACCGACCCCACCTGTCTATAGCCTGCCTTCAGGAAGGTGCAGAGAGCAATGAGGTCACCTCTAAGCCTCCTCTTCTCCAGGCTAAACAACCCCAGCTCCTTCAAATGTCCCTCACAGGGCTTGTGTTCCAAGCCCCTCACCAGCCTTGTCTCCTCTGGACGCACTCAAGACAGGCTGGGGGATAAAGGAGTTGAGAGCAGCCCCGCCATGAAGGACCTGGGGATTCTGGTCCTGGGATGTTGTCCCTCCCAGCCCAGGCCATTCTGAGATTCAGATGCTGGGGGTCTGCATCAGCTGGGTGAGCAAAGGCTCTGCCTCTGCCAGGAGCAGCCTCGCTCCTCCTGCTCCCTCAGCCTCACCAATTTGCTCTTGACTGCACCTGGCAACTTCAAGAGCAAGACCCCTCACCCAAGGAATGACTTTTCCTTCCTGTTAAATGAATCTTCCAAAGAATATTGAGATAAACAACCAGGCACCTGGCTTCAGGGGCACTTTTCTTTTCTGTTGTAGCTATTGTTTTAAGTAGCCTTCTTGACACACATGAGTTCATTTTTTTCCAGAAAGACCTCAGAATTACCTTGTAGCCTTTTCCTTATTCCAGCAACTAACAATATAAAAATGAATTATTCTAGACTCTGGATAAAGGCCTATGTATAGCAGAGGGTTACTGCATAACCTAGAAAAGCTAGGTATAGCCAAAGTTGTTTAATTTCAAAAATTTTGAGGTATTACCTTGAAAAAAGACAAATCCTTGCCATTTCCACTGTCTCTGGAATGGAAAATGTTCAGAACCACTTCAGGAGCTAAAAAGCTTGGTTGAGGGCTGTGTGGGAGTATATGTGTATGCATTGTCAAGGGGAGAGAGAGGAAAAGAATTATGATAAATACAGCATTTTTTGGTGTTCAGATGAGTTTTGTGTGAAGTCTGCACTACAGCAACTTTATAATTCCCAATGGCCTTCTCTTCAAAAATAGGAAATTTTTAAAAAGGGAGGAGGAGGAGAGAGTAGTTTGTAGAGTTTTCAGTAATAACACCTTTTGTAATCTCCTATCAAACAACTTCAGACTTTCATGTTTTAACTATTCTAGAACCTACCCTGCTGAGATTGGCAGAAAAACAAGTAGAATTATGAATTTTACTAGGGAGAAGATGAAGATTCTGTCCTAAAAACCCCCTCAGCTTGAATTAGTGTGAATGGCTCCACCAGGCACGAGTGTGGATGCAGAAACTGGCACCAGGAACAAGCAGGCTGAAGAGAGGGGACGTGTGTGCCAAGCAGTAGCATCCAAGTGTCTGCCAAGAACTGATAAGCTCCAGAGACTTCACAGTCCTGCTGAATCTGCAAAAACTGATAAACTGAGCACAGACACTCTGCCAAATCTGTCCAAATCCACTGGCATCAGCCATGGGTGTTGCACAACGCCAGCAACATCCATGAAGGCTACTATATGCAAAACTACAAGATTGTCTGTCAATCTATGGATATGAATATATAAAACACACACGCATACACACATATTAATGATGAAACAAAACGATCTGGAGGGACTTCCTGAACATCCTGACACATCAACACACACCTCTGCTTTTAAGTAACCAGCTGGGGTTGGTCTCCCAGCTCCTGCTCCACCCGTCAGTGCAGATGTTTGCGAACTGCACGAGGGAATAAATGAATGCAGTGTGTAATGAGTCCCTTGCTATTAATAACAGTGTGACAAAAGGTGTCTAATAAATGCTGTTGTGCTCTGTGCTTCCCCCAGCCTGATCCCAGAGAAAAGGGGATATGTAACAACCCATTACTGCAAATTTAAATTTCTGTTTTTGTGGATATCACCTCAGTGAGGGTGTCTGATGTTGGATTCAGACTTTCTAAATGACAGACTTAGGTACGCTTCCAGTGCGTCGTTTTTCAAGTGGCTGTCACCATGAACATGCCCAGACACAGACACAGGGACACCCCAGACCTGGAGAACTGGTATGGTGGAATGGGACAAATTACAAAGTTTCCAGGCTCCTCACCCAAGCTTTTGGACCCTGTGGTCTGTGAAGTCTGAGGATCACAGCCTCTTCTTGGGACATTCACAGTGCTGCCAAATCAGTAACCTGTCCCTCTTCTAGCAGAGCCACCAGGACTGACTCATGCTCCTCCCAGCCTGAAGAAACCCCAGGGCCACCAAACTCGACCCCAACAATAAAATGACTTCTGTGCCACTCACACCATCTTGGCTCCAGAGGCCACAAAATTCAGATGGTCCTTCATGTTTTTCATCTCCATTGCTCAAATGATCAAGACAAGAATGACAAGAGTCATCTCCAGGGGGAATCTATCAGGAGTCTGCTCAAAAGAGTCTTTATTTTCAAAACTGGGTCTGCTCTCAGCATTTGCCCAAGCTTTCCCCCTTCCTGCCTCATCCCATCTCCCTGCTTCTACCTGCCAGATGGATGATCACTGTCATTTTCCAGAAAAATATAAATTGTGTTGCCTATTTACAAGCAAAACATTGACAAAAACGAGCCACCCAAACACTTGTGCAGGTAATGGTCCTGGTGAGTGTTTTTGATAGGACCAGCAACACCTGCTGAGGGGGTCATCCTGCAGTGTGTTCCACTTCCAAGCACTCCACATGCAGTGGAATCTGCTGCACTTTTCTCAGGAAAACAAATGCCTCTCCTTTTGTGCTTCAGTTTGAGGCAGAGACCACACCAGATTGTTTCTGAATGCAATAGAAGACAAGTTAAATGGAAGTTATGCTTTGATGTTAAAAGGAAGTAGCTCTTTTAGAAGGAACAGGCTTTCAAAATCCTTCCACATCGGCCGGATTTGCAGGACCTCTTGTGGTTAAAGCCCGGACTTGCAGTTCCACGTTTTTGCTGGAGGTGGGAACGCACCTGAGGCTTTTTCTCTTCAGCTGTGCAGAAGGGAAGGCGAGGCTTTGGCTTGAAATGTCAAGCAGCAATGTTAGTGAAAGGAGGAAAAGCTGTGCTAACTGGCATCTGGTGACAAATAACAATAATTTGCAAAATAATAATGAGCAAATAATAATTTTATAATAATATTTGCAAGTATTATTTGGGGGTAACACAATTTTTATAATAATATTTGCCAAATAATAATAATAAGCAAATAATTTTTGTGTGGATTTAAGCTTATAAAAATAAGTTTTTCTTTTGCTGTATCTCAAGCATACCTGTCAAGAACCATGAAATGGAATTGTCTTACAGAGTCACAGAAGCACAGAATACCCAGAGTTGGAAGGGACCCACATGGATCATCGAATTCCACCTCCTGGCCCTGCACAGGACAGCCCCAAGAGTCACACCAAGTGCACCACGTGTTATAATGCATCAGAAAATTGCTTTTAAAGGACGTAGCCTCACCAATTAATATGAAAAAAAAAAAAACAACCAACAAACCAAAAAACAAAACCATGGGAAGAGATCCTGTTATTTTAGCTGCCACTTCTTAGCTCTGCCAGTGAAACTGGCTGAGAAGTGGGGCTGGCAGCTGTCCAAGCTTCTCCTCCAGCCATGTACCAGCTTCTCCTCTTGCCACCACAGCGCTGCAGGGCAGGGAGGACATTGTCCAACTCCAGTGCCACAACTGCTCCTTCCCTGAGGGTGTTTTTGTGGGAAGCCTCCAGCTCATGCCATCACACCATTGACCCTAACAAGCACTGTGGCCCCATGGCAGGCAGGGAATGGGGTTTGCAGATGTGAAAAATGCCTATTTTATGATTGGCTCTTCGCAAATATTAAAATGAATATTGTATGTGTTGTGTTAGATAGTTATGCTGTATTGATTCTCTTAAGTAGCGTGTTAAATATAGTTTTAGGTTATAATATAATGTTAAAATAGAAACTATGCTATGTAGGATACTTTTTCCTAAAGAAAGGACTTGCACTGAGATAGCAGCCACAGGACACCTAAGTCTTTCAGAGAAAGAGAATTTATTGCCCCATTATCAGAAGAAACAAACTTCCTGCCTCACTCAGCCCTGAAGATGCCATTAGGATTAGGGGAAAGAAGCTGACACTGACCAGACAGAACCCTGTGTTTGAATGGAATTTATGCATCGTGGATGAGGTGTATGAATATACAACAGGCTGTGGTTTTTAAGGGTAAATCCTCTGTTAACCTGTGTCGTTTTTCAGGCTTACTTTGCCCAGAAAAAGGTACCCGGACGTCCGTAACACTTTGTTTCTATTGTCTTATATTGTCTTAATCCAAATTGTCTAAAAATGTTATTACTCTAATTATATTGCTATTTTTATAATCACTTTATTACTATTAAACTTTTAAATTTTAAAGACAGGTGATTGGCATTTTTCACAGAGGGCAGTAGCTGTTGTCCCAAAATGGGTTCTTTGACTTGGTATGCCAGAGGCCAATCCACACACAGAGCTGAGATATTTGATTTATTCACAGTTCTGCACAGAAAAGGGTGCTGGGTGGCAAAGCCTCAATGCCAGCATGACAAAACCTTTAAATATTTATACATTTTAGTAAACAAAGGCATTAATGTTCACTGGCTAAAAGTTACATAGTTCTCTTATTAATTAGTATTCTGTCTTCTGCTTATTAATGATTCTCTCGCTTCTCCTGCTAATTAGTCCCATACTCAGTCTTTCCCTTCTTGTGGGTCAGTGGGTTTCTTGGGTCCATGAGTGGTGGTCACCATCTCCCTCTGCCAGAATTACATTTTACCCAATTGGAGCTGGTTCAGCACAGTTGCTGAGCTGTCTTTATTTTTAATAGTTTAGAATTAGTTTCTTCCTTATCTTTGGGGTCCTGCCAAATGTCCTTGGGGCCCATAAATTCTGCATTCTTTGTGTCCACTATCAGCTGCACATCCTTCTCCCCAGGCTTTGTTAACCTCCCCCGAGGTGGGAGATCACCTCGAGCCCTAAACCTTAACAAGGTAACCCGAGCCACAAGTCATTTGAACGTCACTCAGGGATTCTCGTCAGCCGCTATTTCAGGCGTTAAATCCCCTTTCCTGTTGATTAGGGTTGGAAGCACGCAAAGATCAGACATCCCCCAACGTCCTTTCTCGCGGAAATTTCCAGATATTCCGCGTTTTGCACCAACTGGGGCCAACAGGGACGCACGGGCCCGGCCGCTCCCTCAGCGCTTCCCGCCAAAGCTGCGGGCGGGGCGGGGCCGGGGCGGGGCCGGGCGCGCGGGTTTGGCGCGCAGGGCGGCCCGCGCTTCCCGCCGCGGCCATGTCTCGGCAGAGCACCCTGCTCCGCTTCTTCTCCAAGGCGGCCCCGCCGGCCGCCACCGAGCCCCGCAGCGAGCCCCGCCGCGCCTCGGGGGAGCGGAACGGCCTCCAGGCCGCCGGCAGCCCCCCGGGCGGCGCGGGCCGAGCGGCGGCGCGGCGCGGCGAGAACGGCGAGAAGGGCGCGGGGGGCGGCGCCGCCGCCAAGGCCCCCAAGGCCGCCAGGTACCGGCGGGGACGCGAGAGGACAAGGCGGGAAGGGGAGGCGGGACGGAGCTGCAGGCGCCGGCGGTCTGAGCGGGACCCTCGGGGTGTCCGTGTGTCGCTGTCGGCCCGTGGCTGGCGCGGTCCCCGCCATTCCCTGGATGCGGTGCCCGGCCGATTCCCTGGATGCGGTGCCCGGCCGGGCCCGCGGGCTGGCCCGCAGCGGCCTGGGCTCCCGGCGGGACAATGGGACACCTGCGGGGACGGGTTGTGCTGCTTGGAAGTAGTGCTGCGCTCGTGTTTCAAATTTGCTTTCCGTGCTGTGTCACAGAGGGACACAGTGGGTCAGGCTGGAGGCGAGCACAGTGGGGCATCTGGCCCAACCTCCCCGCTCGAGCGGGGTTATCCCAGAGCACATGGCACAGGGCTGTGTTCAGTTTTGAGTACCTCCAGGGAGGGAGGCTCCACCTCTCTGGCCAATCAGTTCCAGTGTGCAGTCACACACGCAGTCAAGAAGTTCTTCCTTGTGGTTTGGTGGAACTTTGTGCCCTTTGTCTTTTGTCCTAATGCTTGGTATTACCAAGGAAAGCCTGGCTCCATCTTCTTGGCAACCCCTTATTTAGGTATTTATAGATAGTGATGAAATCCCCTCTCAGTAATCTCTCCTCAGGGCTGAACAGGCCCAGCTCCCTCAGCCTTTCCTCTTAAGAGAGATGCTCCTTTCCCATAGTCATCGTTGTTGCCCTCTGCTGGACCCGCTCCAGGAGCTCCTTTTCTCTCTTGTGCTGAACACCACGATGGCAGGTGTCCCACCTGTCAGCAGTCACTGAGTGTCACTGGTGGCTGGGCCACAGCCTGCAGGAGTGTCCCAGCCATCATCTGTGGAAGTGTGGCAGTGGCTGGGGTGAAATCTGTGGGAAGGAGGAGAGAGCAAATAAAAGCTGTACCAGGTGCTTTGCAGTGTAGGTAGAGTTTTTTTATTTATTCATTTTTTTGTAGCCTGAGGGTTTTTAAAGTCTTACTCTTTTCTTTAGGTGCCTGGTTGAAAATTAGTTTCTACAGGAAAAGGGCATGTAGTGACAGGGTGAGAGGGAACGGCTTCAGACTGAAAGAGAGTAGGTCTAATTAGATATTAGGAAGAAATTCCTCACTGTGAGGTTGGTGAGGCACTGGCAAGGTTGCCCAGAGAAGGATGTGGGTGCTCCACCCCTGGAAGTGTTCAAGGCCAGGCTGGATGGGGCTCTGAACAACCTGGTCTGGTGGGATGTGTCCCTGTGCATGGCAGGGGGCTGGGACCAGGTGCCCTTTAGGGTCCCTTTGAACCCAAACTGTTCTGTGATAAAGCTCTGTCTCTGTGGGAATCCAGCAGAACTTGGAGGAGCACATAAAAAAAAAATTTAGGAGAAGAGTTGGTGGTGGTATGGAAGAACTGTGTAATGCAGGTTGGAGGGCAGAATGCTCAGCAGCAGTGTGCAGTGACAGCTATGAAGAGAGCTGTTCAGATGTTTGCGTTCCTTAAACGATACATTTATTGTCTCTGCAGTGTCTCCTGTGAATATTCTCCTGGGGACCTGGTGTGGGCCAAGATGGAAGGCTATCCCTGGTGGCCATGTCTGATATACAACCACCCCACTGAAAGGACAATAGTCAGAGGAAAAGGAAAATCCACTCGTGTCCACGTGCAGTTCTTTGATGACAGCCCTACGAGGGGCTGGATCAGTGTTAAATACCTGAAGCCATACAAAGGTAGGAGATGGAAACAAAACTGTTTGAAATGGAAATATGCCACTTGTTTTGGAATTACAGGCTTGGAATATATGGTATATGATTCTCCATAGAGAAAGAACAGCAAAACCAAGAGTAGAATTGAGCATGTTTTGTGCTTTGTAAGCGACAGGTTTTTGAGGGTTACATGTGTATTTGTATTTTTACAATTCTTGAAACATAAAAACACTAAGCCCTTTTGTTTATTGGATTAGAACAACTAATTAAACAAACTTAAAGCTAGCTAATGTTTGGAGATATTTCCTTTACTTCAGTACAAAAATGATGTAAAGGTAAACCCAGTATTTCCACTTTTAGCCCTGAAATCCCTAAAGTATTAGGAGTGTCAGACCAGTTTTTAAGCAGCTGTATTATGTCCAGAATTAGAAGTCTAGGCCCAGGATATGGGGTAAATAAAATTAATTCTGCTGCAGCGTTTCTTCTCAGCAGTGCAGCATTTCTGTAAATAAAATATATTACTTGAGAATTGAGTGTTGGTGAGGGCAGTGCTTGTAGTTATAGATCAGAGTTGGTGTTTGTGATACTGAAGAAATGACATGGCTAACTAGTGAAAATCAAATGTAAAAATGAGTTAACATTTTGCATAATAAATCTCACCATTTTAACAAACATAATCTGTTTTCACCTATTTTTCATAATTTTACTGTTGCTGAAAACTGAATCATTGGCTGTAAACTGTCTTGTTAGTCAAATACTTCATGTGTAATACAGTATTTCTGATGCCCTGTAGGATTTGCTTGTGTCACTGAAAAAAAAACTGCCACTGAATTTAAATAGTTTCTCCCTTTATACAGTCAGAGTTCCATCTCGTGATCATGTAGCCACATTTTTGTCTCCTCTATACTTCAGTGTGCTGCACTTCAGCCATGGTTTTAAATTAAAATGGTAACGTTATTGCCATGAGTGTTAGCATAATTTATTGCAAGTAAATTGGTCCATGGTTATATGTGTCTTTCCACAAAGTATTTGAAAACAATAAAAATATTCTGAGAGCTTGTAGTTGCACAAAGAAGCAACTACAGGTAAGGGGAATTAATCAGTTTGCCAAAAGAAAATGGCCAAAATGAAGTTTAAGCACAGATACACAGATCTGTCACAGGAAAAGTGTTGAATGCAGAACAGATTAAAAACATTCAAAATACCTGTTTGCTTTAAATTCAAACAAAAAGCATTTTTATATACAAAGGAAAAGTGTTAGAGTCTTTGGGTAAGAAAATGGGTAAGTTTCTTTGGTTGTGTTATTTTTTGTACCTGAGTAAGTGCAGACAGCACAGGGCCAGACCTGTAACAGGTGTGCAGGAAGAAGTGGAGGTGCACAGCAGTTGGTTAAGTGAATATGCAGGTGTTGCACCCTTAAATTTGCAGCTCAATTGTATGAGAAGATTTTTCTTCTGACGTTGTTCAGTCACGTTTAATATTAATGCAAAATATTTTTAGACTGCCTCATTTCATTTGGAAAGCCAAAAGGGGGATCTGGATTGTTAATGTGTTGCCTTTGCGCTGTCGAAGCAGCTACTTGTAACTCCCTGCTTTGCTACTGCAAACTGGGATTTGATTGTGAGTGAGAGTTTTGTTTGAGTTGTTTCTGGGGTGTTTGGCCTCCTCCAGGTCCGCTGCCTTTGTGTGCCACTGGTTTAGAGCTGAAGCTGCAGTCAGTAGTGGTGGATGATGGGGTTCACAAGAGTGGGGAAAAGGACCCGAAATCGGTCTGTAGAGTGGTTGGCTTCGGGTTTGTGTGTGTGCAGGTGGTGGCAGGAGGGGCTGTGCAGGAGGAGGAGGAGGAGGGAATGCAGCAGTTATTAATAGCAGGCTTTGTTCACTGCCCTGCAGCGGCAGCCTGGGTGCCCAGCGTGATTGGCCATCAGCTAATCTGGCTAATGGGCTGGGCTGGGTGCCTGGCTGCACTCAGAGCACCACTTTGCAGGCCAGCAGAGCTTTCAGGTCTGTGCCATAGGTGGCCTGTGCCTAGAAAGTGAAGATAACTCTGGCTGAACCTACCTGTCACTGCTAAAACAGCCCTGTGGTCTGTCAGTCTGTCTGCTGCTCTGCCAGTGTTAAATGCAGTGCTAACTACAGTGAGGGTGAGTCAGAGCTCAGCCCAGGAGTGCTCACGTGTGCTAATGAGTTACAGAAAATAGAAGCAATTCTTCAAGTGTTCATGGAGGTAGGCATTTCATTTGTGAATGGGTGTACTTTCCCCGGGGGTAGTTCATCAGGATGAAGGAGTGATAGATTGCTGTATTCAAGATGTGGTGAGAATGAGTGGTAGCAGCTAAAAAACAGGAGTTTAGTTATCTGAATATGAATGCTACTTGTCTGAATGCATTTAAAAGTGAACTATGATCACTAAACTTAACAAATGTTAAGTCTAGCATTTAGCATTTGTTCTTAACAAATCTGTGTTTTTTACAGGTTCATCAGACAAGGAGACTATGAAGGGAGGTATGTTTTACAGCACAAAGCCTGAAATTAAAAGAGCCATGGTGCTGGCAGATGATGCCATGAGCAAAGATAAAACCCAGAGGCTTGAACTGGCAGTATGCAATGAGCCTTCAGACACAGAGGAGGAAGAGGAAGAAATGGAGGTAAAATGTTTCTTAATTGCTGTCACTTGCAGAAATATTGCTAGAACTTAGAAGCTGTGACTTGGAGCTGAGCATGGAATATCCTGCAGTTCTCTGGTACAGTAATCACAGCTTATCTCCTCGTTAATCTTGCACACATATGTATCCATTTGTCTTTTTTGTACTGCTTCTGTGTTGTCAGGTCATATGCTGGTCTCTCATCTTTTCTAGTTGGAAAGACAAGTCTCTTTGGTGTTCTGTATGGTAAGGACTGACCTCAGAATCTACTCAACTTCTCTGACTCTCTTCACTCATCACTCCTTGGTGACCTACTTTTTCACCCAGAAATGCTTTTTTCTGATGCATCATTTTATCTTCTCTATCTGCTATTCATAGTCCCAAGTTGCCCTAAGTTTGACCTGGAGTTTTAGTGTGTCTTAATATATGAATTTATACCTTTTTGACTGTTCATCTAAGGCATTAAATTGCATTTTTGGAGCCCACCCTCATCTTGTGGAGTAGCACTAAAATACCAGTTCTTGCACTGTTAACAGCAGTCTTGGTGGAGTAACTAAAAAGTGATGTTTTATTGTATTGTATTCATGTTGTGTTGATTCAGCTATTATTTCAGAAGCACCATATGCCTTGGAATAGATTTTTTTGGAGAGGAATGGTATGAGGACACTGTCAGGGGGATGCTGGCTTCCCTTAGCTCATAATATTCAGTCTCCAGTGTGACAGTGCCCTGAGGGACAGGTGCCACTCCAGGCATTGTGTTATGTGCAGTGGCACTTTGTACTCACTACAGTCCCTCCACTGCTGGTTTTCCATTAAAGTTTGAAGCTGAAAAGGCAAATTATGCAGTTGCTTTCCTTTCTCCTACATGTGCCATATTCTTTTTTGTGTAGTTTAAATGCTTTGTTCATCAGCATCACATATGCACAGTAATGAATGAGTTTTTAAAGAATAGAAATAAGTGATTATGCTACTGGCCAGTAGAAGTTACTTGTCCAGAAAAAACCTGGGTTCTGTTAAGATACTTGGAATTGGCTGTGGCTCTGCTATCTCTTGCTTGAAGCATCATAGGTACTGTGTTATTGCACATTTTTGCACTTCTTTATGCAGCAGTATCTTTGTAGCCAGAATTATCTACAGACAAAATAATTTATTTTTCCAGGAGATGAGTGAAAATGCATCAGGCAACAGTGAAGACTGTAATAGTGAGGAGGATGTGAAAAGCAATAAGCGAGTGATGAGCAGGGAAAGAGCTGTGAAAGCCAAGAGAAGGAGAGTGTTGGATTCTGACAGTGACCACGATGGCTCTGATGTGGAGTTCAAGCCTGATGGGAAAGAAGCAGCCAGCAGTGAGGAAGCCAGCAGTGGGGTGGATGAAAATGAGTCTTCTGACACAGAGACAGAAGCAGAGAGTGTTGCAGAAAGCCCCGTAAAAGTCCCTTCGAAACGAAAGAGAAGAGAGGTGAAAAAGCCTGCTAAAAGGAGTAGCCTGGGAAATGACTGTTCTGAAACACCCAAAAGAGCAGCGGCAGTCTCTTCAGAAGCCAAGTCTAAGCTGACATCCTTTGCAGCACCTGAAAGTTTTGAATCTCAAGCAAATGCTTGCAGTGGAGGCACTGGTGGCTTCTCGGTGTGGGAGCACGAAAAGCTGGACTGGCTGCAGGAAGGGAAGAGGAGGGATGCGCACAGGAGGCGTCAGGGTGACCCTGACTACGACCCCTGCACTCTGTATGTGCCCGAGGATTACCTCAACAAGTGCACGCCGGGCGTGCGGAGGTGGTGGCAGCTCAAAAGCCAGAACTTCGACGCCGTGATTTGCTACAAGGTGGGGAAGTTCTACGAGCTGTATCACATGGACGCAGTCACCGGCGTCAATGAGCTGGGCCTCATCTTCATGAAGGGCACCTGGGCCCACTCGGGCTTTCCAGAGACGGCGTTCGGCCGCTTCTCCGACGTCCTGGTGCAGAAGGGCTACAAGGTGGCGCGCGTGGAGCAGACGGAAACGCCCGAAATGATGGAAGCGCGCTGCAGGTCCGCGGGCCACTCCAGCAGGTTTGACAAGGTGGTGCGGCGGGAGATCTGCAGGATCATCACCAAGGGAACGCAGACCTACAGCGTCATGGACTGCGACCCCTCTGAGAACAACAGCAAGTTCCTGCTGAGCGTGAAGGAGAAGGAGGACGCGGCCGGGACGCGCCTCTACGGCGTCTGCTTCGTCGACACCTCCATGGGGAAGTTCCACGTCGGCCAGTTCCCGGACGACCGCCACTGCTCCAGGTTCAGGACTTTGGTAGCTCACTACACCCCTGTGCAGGTGCTGTTTGAGAAGGGGAACCTGTCTGTGGACACACAGAAGATACTGAAGGGCTCGCTGGTTTCTTGCATTCAGGAAGGGCTGACCTCGGGTTCCCAGTTCTGGAATGCGTCTAAAACACTAAAAGTCCTTCTTGAGGAAGGATATTTCAAGGAGAAGCAGAATTCTGAAAATGGATGTTCTCTGCCCTCTGTAATCAAATCTCTGACTTCAGAGAGTGACTCCCTGGGATTAACTCCTGGTGAAAACAGTGAGTTAGCTTTGTCAGCTCTTGGGGGATGTGTCTTCTATCTCAAAAAATGTCTGATTGATCAGGAGCTGTTATCACAGGCAAACTTTGAGGAATATGTCCCTGTGGATATTGCTACTGCAAAAACCATGAGTTCAAGTAGTTTGTTTGGCAGAACTGGCCAGCGGATGGTGCTGGATGGAGTCACCCTGATGAACTTGGAAGTCCTGCAGAATGGAACCAATGGAAGCACAGAAGGTACTTTGTTGGAAAGGATTGATTCTTGCTGTACACCATTCGGGAAGCGACTCCTGAAACAGTGGCTCTGCGCTCCACTTTGTAATCCTAAATCGATCAATGATCGTTTGGATGCTGTCGAGGACCTCCTGGCAGTGCCAGATAAAATGTCTGAAGTCACTGAGTACCTCAAGAAACTGCCTGACCTTGAAAGACTGCTCAGCAAAATTCACAGCATTGGGTCACCACTCAAAAGTCAGAACCATCCTGACAGCAGGGCCATCTTCTATGAAGAGCTCAAATACAGCAAGAAAAAAATTGCTGACTTTCTGTCTACCTTGGAGGGATTCAAAATAATGAATGAAATTGTCGAATTCATGGAGGAGTTTGCCAGTGACTTCAAATCCAGAGTCCTGAGGCAGCTGGTCACCCGCAAAGCCAAAAATCCCGATGGCCGCTTCCCAGACCTGAGTGCAGAGCTCACCAGGTGGGACACTGCCTTTGACCACAACCAGGCTCGGAAGACAGGAGTGATTACCCCCAAGCTGGGCTTCGACCCCGATTATGATGGAGCACTGGAGGATATCCGAGCTCTCGAGGAGGACCTTCGGAAGTACCTAGATAAGCAGCGCAAGCTGCTTGGGTCCAAATCCGTGCAGTACTGGGGGACAGGCAAGAACCGGTACCAGATGGAGATCCCCGAAAGTGTCATCTCCCGTAACCTGCCCGAGGAGTACGAGCTGAGGTCCAGCAGGAAGGGCTACAAGCGCTACTGGACCAAGGAGATCGAGAAGATGCTGGCTGCCATGGTGAACGCCGAGGAGCGCCGCGACGCCGCCCTCAAGGACTGCATGAGGCGCCTCTTCTACAACTTCGACAAGAACAGCAAGGACTGGCAGACAGCTGTGGAGTGCATTGCTGTGCTGGGTAAGAGCTTTGCCTCCTTCTGACACTGTAAAACTACCCCTGTGCTGGTGAAGTCTGATCTGGGGAAGCTCATTGCCAGCTCTTGACTTGTGTTTGAAAGCTCTTGATTGTGGTAAGGGCTTTGATAATTAACAGTGATTCCCTGTTTCTGTCCTGTTGCTAAATAGCAGGAGAGTTGCTGGGCCTTGTGATGTTTGCAAGCTATTTCTTCATTCCCGTTGCATGGTTGTAGAAGTGCAGCCAAGTGTTTCTCCCAGTTCAGTGTAGCCTGGTGGGCCTCACTGCTTCCAGAGCCTTGTGTGTGGATTAGTAGCTTCTTATTAAATGGAGCTATAAAAATCTAACCTGCTGGTAAGCTTTTTTTTCTATCTGAGCAGGATGCTTTCTGGCCATCCTTTAAAAATAAAAATGCTCAGTGTTGAGCCTTGAAGAAGGTAGTCTACTAAGAAGGCTTCCCCAAATCCTCCTTAAATTTGTGAGATAGAAGAATCTCCTGTATTCCCTTCTGAGGACTGGCATACTTCTGTCCTGTGGATTTTCTGCTAGGATGAGGCACTCTGGGATGTCTTTGTTCCAGGGAAAAATGAAAGCAGTCTCTGAATGCCACTAGAGCAGAAAAGGGAGGGCAGGCAGGCAGGGAGTGTTGGCTGGGAATGGATTTGCTGGGAGAGCTGGGAAGCAGTCACATCAGCCACACCACAGCTCAGGGCAAGTGCTGAATTGGTTCCCAGCAGAGAGGAATTCAGTGTCCAGGCTCAGCTGTAATGTGTGTACATAAAGCCTCTAAAATCATGAAGAGTCTCATTGTGTGGGTGATCAGCTTTTAGAACCTCAGGGCTCAGCTTACTGAGGGGTCTTGTGCTGCTGCTTCCTGCTGGACACACAGAGTTTTAATATTTATACAGTTTTCCTCTGGCAACTTTCAAGCAGAATTGGGATTCTTCACAAAGTAATTCACTGTCACAGAAGCTGATTTCCTCCTTGTTCTAAATGAAAAACCAGTGCAATACATTATTGTTTTATACATGAACTTTTGAAATGAAATGATGTGGATTTTAAAGGCTTTTGAACTAAAATAACTATAGGGGAGCGTTTTTATCATGACATCTATAGAAATCTGGAAGGAATGAGGAAAGACACTGTAAATATTCCCACCTTTTACTTGTTCTGGAGTCCTTCGTGGGTGTTTCCCTTATGAGGAAAATGGAATAAAATAGAAAAGTGTTTCTACAAAATTGCTGTTCAATGAGTAAATGAATTCCAGTGCATGAAGAAATTTGAAAGTGTAACTGACTGGAATTTCTCTTCATTTTCTAGATGTTTTGATGTCCCTTGCTCACTACAGTCAGGGTGGTGATGGACCTCTGTGCCGACCTGTAATCCTGCTGCCTACGGATAATGCTCCTCCCTTCCTGGAACTCAGAAATTCCCGCCATCCATGCATCACAAAAACTTTCTTTGGAGATGATTTTATTCCCAATGACATCGTGATAGGCATCAAGGATGAAGGCAGCAGCAGTGAGGCCTCCTGTGTGCTGGTAACTGGCCCCAACATGGGTGGCAAATCTACGCTCATGAGACAGGTGATTGTCGTGTGTCCCAGGGTACCTGTGGGGTTTGGGTGAGGGAATTACAGGGCCTGGCTGTCATGGGTGTCACAGGAGGTCCCAGATGTGGCCTTCAGGGTGTGCAGCAATTGCACAGGCTGGTAGAAAGTGCTCATGTTCAGAGAGATTGTCTGCTTTAGTAGGGAGGGATAAGTTTTAGGTGTCCTAGGAGAGTTGGTTGGGAAGAGGTGATAAGAGTACCGTTTATCTTTTTCAAGTGACTTACCCAGGACTTTGCATCAGCTGGCAAAAGATGCTTCTGCAGGTTGAACAAGCTGAAACTGGAGATCAGCAGGGAGGTTGCTTTATAAACACTGCTTGCTGGGATAATTTGTGTTTTGAAGGCTTTCAGAGTAGTTCAGTCCTGCCAGAGATGCTGCTGCTGCAGCCTGGAGCTGTTAAAGCCGCGGGAAGCTTTTTGTACTCCAGTCCCTGTTTTAGGGGCAACACAGCTTCGTGCCCTCGCTCTGTGTGTGGAACTGAATCTGCAAGCACCATTGCAAATGTGACTGTCCCTGTTTGCTGTGCAGGCTGGTCTCCTGGTGGTCATGGCCCAGCTGGGGTGCTACGTGCCCGCGGAATCCTGCAGGCTCACGCCCATCGACCGCGTGTTCACGCGGCTCGGTGCCTCCGACAGGATCATGGCCGGTGAGTGCCTCACACACAGCTAGCTGCACAGGGGGCACCAACTGTCTGCTCCTGCTTCCAGTGGCAAGCTGGAAAGGGAACAGTATCTTGCAGGGAGAGCTGTGCATTCTTTTCTTTTGTTGTTCAGAGTGGAGACAGGATTGTACTTGGGCTTTGTTTTTTCATATGTGCGTCCGTTCGATTTTTGACAGATGCACGGGATCACTTCCTAATGAATTTTAATATTAAAAGCCTAACTCCCAGCTGGATGCAAGTCCGAGAAATATCTTTTTTTAGAATTGATTATATTCTACTCTCACTGATACCTTTTGTAAGCGTTCTGAAATAGAACAGTGATGTTGGGGCAGCTGTTGCACAGGAGTTTTTTGTACCTTCCTGCAAGGACTGCACAAGTCCCTTGTTTCAATCAGAATACCTTATGTTTGAAATCTGATTTCTTCTGATGAGCAAGAGAGGCAGATGTCCTCCTTGGAAGTAGTAGTTGACAGTTCTTGGAGTATTTTGTTCCTTTAGTGGAGAGGAAGATACAAGTGGAGGATGACATGACAAGTGGAATGGTGAAGTCTGCCAGTGGTGATGGGCAAAGTGCCACTGGGCTAGAAAAATAACATGATTGTTGTACTAAGAGTAGTATCACTGCTCATTAAGGAGGGCACAGGTTTTCTGTGATCTCTCTGCTGAAAAATGTGGGTCAGTGAATATGAAAGGAGTTAAGTCCACTGAACTTGTTGCACAGAAGGAATTTGGAAATGAATCATTCCAAGTTCTTAATTAAAAAAAATATTGACACTTCCCCAAATCAAGGCTCTTCTACTCAGCTAGAGAATGTTATTAAGGCTTTCTTTGCCCAGCTTGTCTCCATTTTGTTTAATTTCAGTAAAAGAAGAAATCAAAAGTGTGAAAGAATACTTAAATGCTTATGGTAGAGATGAGAAGGGCCCTTCCTTCATGAGAGATGATCTAGCAAAATGTAGCATTTTCAATTTTTTTTCAGTTAACTGAGGACTATACTTCTGATTTGATATTTCAATTGTGAGGGTAAGCACTGCAAAGAACGAGCTGTGAAATCTGTTCTTGATGCATTTGTTTGCACACTGTGTTAGACAGGAAAGCACTGAAAAGTTGTTCCACGGCAGTCACTTTGTAATGGATGTTAGCAGGACTTTTATGAAGTTCATTTTTTCAGTAATAAAATTTTAGGACTTTATTTTCTGAAGAGAATAAATGGTTATTCTTAAATATTGTTGAAACCATTAAATCTGGCAATTTCTTTAAATAAATGCAGAAAATCAGGATTGGTGGACACTGCTTTAATTATTAATGTTAGAAAACTTATGTTAGAGCAAAGCAGTGCTCATGCAGCATGAGCACAGGAAATAAATGCTTGCCTTTAATGGAATGAATTGCATTAATTGCTGCTACTTGTAATTATTTGTAATGATCTCCACAAAGAACAAGTAAGTCCCGACTTTGTAAGTGTGGGTTTATCACGTGGAAGGGTGTGAATAATTGTGTACTTCTGCTCATAATCTGCTAAAACCAATTTCAGGTGTAAATTTCAGGCTTTGTATTATCTGGGTTGCTGAAACTCCCATGAGATGCTTGAGCCTTAGCAGCAGAATATTGCTTTTGTCATACTTCATTCAAGGAGAGAACATACAAATAAAGCCTTTATTATCCAAATAGTTCCCTCCTGACATCACAACCAAACCAGTAATTCCAGTCTCTTAGTCTTTGATTTTCTGCTTGTTTTTTTTTTTGCTGGAAAGCCACACACACCTTCAGCCTGTCGTGTGCATTCAGAGCAAGAAAGGGACAAAAATTTTTCCCATTGTAGCCTTTGTGCCCCTCTTTTTGTCCAGCTGTTACTTTTGACTGGTGCTATTAAAAGTAAGCAGGTGTGTTGGCCTGAAAACTTAATTAATTATGCTTGTGCTTATTCCTGCACTCTAAAGGAACTGAGACTTGTGTTTTCTGGCAAAAGGGAAACTGCTGTTTTCATTCTGGAAAAACAGTGTCATGTTTTTGTTCATCTTCAGTTAGCTACTGAGTTTCACTTTAGCTTAACCAAGATTCTAGTGCAGATTAAATGAGGTTTTAGTTGTGGTTCTCAGATCTTTGACTTACTTTGTGGTGCTTTTTTTTTTTTTGTCATTTCCTTTAAAGGTGAAAGTACCTTCTTTGTTGAATTGAGTGAGACTTCCAGCATTCTGCAGCATGCAACAGAGCATTCCCTTGTTCTCGTGGATGAACTGGGTAATTAGACCATTTTGTAATAGATGGAAGCTAAATCTGTGAGATGAAAGACTGGCTGCAAGGTTTTTGGGCTGTCTGAATGGCAGCCAAGTACACAGGGCCAGTTTCACCATAATGATGGTGGTGTTTAACTGGTGTGTCAGCCTCTCTAACATGAACACATCTTGGGTGCCCTGGGAACTCATCACCACCTCCCACTCCCGTCATTATTACCCTATTTCCAGCTGTGGTTTCCTGCTTTTGCTTTGCATAATTACTTGCAGCAAACCTCAGGGGAGCAGAAACATCTTTTTTCTGCAGTGCAGAAGAGGGTGATTGTTATGGAGCCAACACCCAGGTCACCTTCCCCTGCTGCCGGTGGCTCTCAGCCCTCACTGCTGTTAGTTTGTCTTGCACACAGCAGGGAGGGGAACAAACAAACGCTACAAATGCCTTGTTGCATTGTCTGTAGGGTGTCTGTCTGTCTAGCAGCACGTGAGCTGTGGACTGACTTTTCTGTGCTCCGAGTGTGCCACAGCTGAGTGTGCCACAGCTGTTCCGTTGTGTCCCCAGGCAGAGGCACGGCCACGTTTGACGGCACAGCCATAGCGAGCGCAGTGGTGGAGGAGCTGGCGCAGAGGATCCGGTGCCGGACGCTGTTCTCCACTCACTACCACTCCCTGGTGGAGGACCATTCCCACAGCAGGGCCGTGCGCCTGGGACACATGGTATGGCTGGGAGGATGGGCTTCTTCTCCCTGCTGGGACTTCTCCTGCTTTTCTGTGCTCTTCTCCCCTGAGAAATGGCTGGTTTGGGAACAGGACATGGTATCCCATGCCTTTCTTAGGCTGCAGGTCAATTTTGCAAACTCTAACTTGTGACTTGCTCTTCCTAGGCATGCATGGTTGAAAACGAGAGTGAGGATCCAAGCCAGGAAACCATTACGTTCCTGTACAAGTTCATTGAAGGAGCCTGCCCAAAGAGCTATGGCTTCAACGCTGCAAGACTTGCAGATATTCCAGAGGAAGTCATTCAGAAGGGGCACAGAAAAGCCAAAGAGTTTGAAAAAGCAACCATCTCACTGAGAATATTTAGGTAAGGCCCAGGGTTTCTGTATCGAAGTTGCAAATGGCTTATAGGAACCCATTTTAATATTTGGGCAGTGGCTTTTGCTCAGTCACAGCACGAGGGGCAGTTAGAACTACTTTTGTGAACATCAGATGTTCACAGGGAGGTACTATGGGAGGGCAGAGATGATGAGCAGTATTTTAAGCCTTGAGTCACTGTGCCTTGAGTCTGAATTTGCACACAGAGGTGCTGGGGGGGGTGTGCTGGCAGCCTTTACACCAGGCTCAACACCCATGTCTCCTAAAGCTGTTGCAGGAATGGCAATCTCAAGCTCTGGCCCTCAGTGTCCCTGTCAGTAAAGGTGGTTGTTTCCCCCAGGTACCTGTGCCAGGTGGTGGATGGAACAACCTGTGACACAAACGCGGTTCGGAAACTCACGGCGATGATCGACCGGCTTTAGGAACTCGCACGGCTTTCTCAAGAAGGTGGGAGCAGACAACATTATGATCTAATAAACTTTATTTTTTAAAAATGACCATTTTTCCATTGTCTTTCCTAGGAAATTAAACCCTTTAATTCATACCTACCCTCTACATAATGGTTATTGAGTACTCCACAATATATTAAGTCTAGATGTTATGGTACATGCATACACTTTCAGGCTGTTGATTACCCACTGTCACCAATACACATAAATGGAAAAAAGCTATGAAACTGTATAGGGCTGTATATATACTTGTCTCAGCTTCATTAGAGCAGGAAATTGCTGTGATTTCCAGCAGGTTATGTAAGTAATGTCCAGACTGTTCAAAAAAAACTATGAACAGAGTAAAAGTACAAGACTGTTTTGAGGAGACTTTCTACTGTGTACTTTAAAACATAGTAAAATTTCTTTCACAAAACTTAGTTACATGGGTACTTTGTTTTATAGTGCATTATAGTCTAGGAAGTCTCATTAAAACACTCGCTTTTCTTTATTTTGTTAGGGTGGTTTGAGTACAGACTATTGCTGGGGCAGGGGAGGAGATTATTCTAACTTCAGAGGACACCAGAAAAATTGCTGGATATAATTTAAGATTAGTGTTTTCTCTTTCATAGAAAGAACGTACATACTGGGACATGAGTACAGTTACAGCAAGTCTAGGTGTGCTAACAAAACAGGACACATTCAAGTACAATAAGATTTTTTGCTTGAAATTAGAAACAAACTACATGAGATTAAAGCATTAAAATCATATTTCTCAATCTGAATAAATGTTAAAAAATCAAAAGAAATGCAGAAGTGCTAGCTCACATTTTTACCATGTTACAAAAGCGATTGGTACCCATGTCCATAAAGGCAGCAACAAAGAATGCTGCTTGTCTACAGAAGTACTACTGCAAATTGGACTGCGTTTCAATGCTACTTGTAAAAACACCAGCTCTCAGAAGTTGGTATCTGTACAAAATTGCAGCTTATTTTTCTTCACTTCTGTCCCTTCAAAGTCTTTGTTTACACAGTAATGCTAAAACGCCCAGTTCTGTTATCCTGAGTCAACATATTGCCACTTTCTTTTTTGGTAGGTTGAGCTCCATAGTGTCAACACCTCACACATCCGCTTTAATACAGTCTCTTTCTGCAGAAATGGGCAAGTGTAACTTCCTCCAAAAAAAAAGTTTTAATAGTTATGATATTAGAATGGCAGGACTTTCTTTCTGAAAAGGAATTCAGTTGTGCTGCAATGTATTAGATTCTATAGGTGGAGCAGAGTCATATAGTGTATCTGTATCGTGTGTAGGCTCTCCGGCGAGCGTACAGGGATTGGACAGTGTTCCAGCACCACAGTCACAGAAAAACCTACAACACAGAGAGACAGCTCTTAGTGGCCCATGCCCTCCTGCTCTGGGAGCAGCCCCACACCCTGCCTGGGAACGTACCTATCATGTCTAATGAATTCTACGTCGTGTCCTTGATGGCACTTCTTGATGCAGTTCACACAGATGGCGTTACGGTCTGTGGTGTTGCAGGTGTGACATCTGCAGGGAAAAGCAGCACGTTAGGCAGGAACCAGAACCTGAGCAGCTCTCAAGGGAAGGGCTCCAGGAGGCTGGAGGGCCAGAAATGCACTGAAGGAAAGAGGGTGCACAGGACTGTGAAGTCTGAGAATTTTACACAAACTTGGATTTCACAGCACACTTTTTGTTACTTTTATCACAAACAGTCGCGCTGTGCAATGCCCTGGGCTCAGGTTGACAGAAACAATCTGTTTTCCTCAAGCCCAAAGTCAATTCCAGAAAATGGGAACTTATTAAATCCTCTTCTGTTGCAGCTGAGGAAGAGCACACATTTGTGTGTTCACCCACACCCAGCAACTGTTCTAGGGGCCTTGCAGGAAGAGAAAGGCTTTCCAGTACAAACCCCCTTTCTGTAGGTGAGGGGAAGGAACCTGTTACCTGTAGAAGTCATGCATCGGGTAGCTGGTGTAGCTTGAGATCTTATATAAACACTGGCCTCTACTGACAGCTTTCTCTATGGCATCTTGATTGTTCATTATTTTGTTATCTGTTGGGGGGAAAAACCAGGACTAATCACATGTGGATCAATGACTTTTTTTTTTTTTTCCTTGATGCATTGAAGCCAAGGGCCCATTAGGAACAATTAGTTCTATACCTGCATTTCAGCTCTGGCATTTAAGAATATAAAATCCTCAATGCCCACATGCCCAGAGTGCCATGCGCTCCTGAAGCAAGTAACACTGTTCCTCTTTGCGCATGTGGCACGAAATACTTGACAGCCTCCTTTTAAATACTCCTTTTGAACTTGGTTGTTAATAAATGCTTAGAGACACACAAGCCTTCCTAGCAGGTGTAAGTTTTCTGCTGAGGAGCCTCTCATTTACCATAAGGCTTTTTACACATCCCTTAGAAAGAGGAAAAGGATGGCTCTTTCCCCAGGAAAGTTTAGGAATAAAGTACTTTCCAACACAATGGAAGTGGAAATTAGGTCTGACCAGCTCCAGTACTTCTAAGATGTGTCCAAGGCACAGCAAATTTGATAATGCCCTCTGTTACTGAACTACCTGATCTTCTGTCTACTCCCAAAGTGCACCTCAAAAAGTTTTGCCCACTCCCAGCAGCATCAGAGCACTGAGTGATGTCATTGGGAAGCCCAGGTGCTGGGAAGCAGGGAGCCAGAGCCTGTGTTTTAAGAGGCACAAATATTTCACAGGAAAGGGTTCAACAGCTTTATGTACAGCAAGTACATAAAACTCCTGCAAACTGAACCTTTTTCTTCTTGAATAACCTCCTCAAGCTGTCTGGCATTAAAACCATCATTCCCATCTCGTCGAAGAGGATCCTGTCTCATGCACACTTCCCCACTATACAAGGGAATTTTATGTATGTGAACTGTTCATATTTTCTGAAAAAAGATGTTTGGGATTGAAAATGTTCATGCTTTTAGATCCTAAAAGCCAAGTGAGGCATGTTTCTTTACTGGACACTTGCTTTTGGATATGTGAGAAAAATACTTTCTATTGTACTAAATCATTAGTATTGGAGTCTGAGATGGGCCAAAGATCAAGAACTGGTTCAAGAAGTGACTTTGAGACAGAAGAGCTGATCACAGTTTTAATATAACAGCAAAACCTTCGTTTACCTTTGAACCCATCTGTCTAAAAATCTTAACACAGCTTAATGTGGCTCATAACCTTCAGCTGAAACTTAGTCACAACTCTGCTTCAGGTGGTACCAGCTGTGAGCCACAAAGGGTACCATAAAGCCACGAGCCAGCAGCACCAAACAAGTGACCAAACACAAGCCAGGAGGACTCAGGCTCACCTTTCATCGTGACATTGACACCAGATGCTAGAAATAAACCTCCAAAGCGGTTGTTGAAAATCTGATTGCCTTCTAATGTTGCAGTCGCATGATTTGTTATTTCAATACCTTGAGTGGGTCAGGGGAACAAAGGAGAGAAAAGAGAGTGGCAAAGTTAAATTCCTGGTGGTTGTGCATTTGTACTTCTCTCATCATCTACAGCTTGGTTGTTTATTTTTTTTAAGCCATCATAAACTCAAGGGGAAAAAAGGAAAATTACATAGCTACAAAACTGCACTGTAACTTGTTATAAAACTGTTCAAATGCTGCTGTTGAATCCTTTCAAAGAGCTACAGCTGGCATGCATGGTCTCTGGGAGGAACAACAGACTACTAGTTTATCTGATAATAAAATGGTACTATGATCATGTTTATTTTCAAAGGGGATATGATTTTTGGGTGCTTAGAGCTGTCATCTTCATGTACATTTGAAAGTTCTTGTGCACATACCTTACCCTTTTTAAAATATCTTTTTAAAAAAGTTCTCAAGATGGGCACCTAAAATTCATTTCTTTAATTCTCAGCTTTTATCAGTAACCCGTGTCTTCCAAGTCATTTGTCCAGGACTGCTCTTGACAGCAACCTATCCTTCCCCCCCACCACACTGAAACAACACCTTTAGAGGCTCTTCTCAGAAAACTTGCTTCTTCTGAAAGAAAGATGGGAGAAAACTCAAGAATGCAATTTTAGTTGAAATGGAATGGAATGCAAGACGCATGAAACTGTGATGATTAAACAGTAAAATTGCAAAAAATCACTGTTAAACATTCTTCATCTCTTTTGGAGAAAGAAACGCTCATCTTTACAATTTTTCAACTTTGAGGAGTGAGAAAGTTGAACTTGAGATGCAATTCAAATCTCTTTAAAATGTGTATTTGCTCAGTTTCCTAGGTTTTAAAGCAGTGATAAGATATTCATACCAGCATCCAGCACATCAACTATGAATATATCCTAGACAACGTTACCAATTGCTTCTAAAATAAAATAATGAAAAGTATTTCACAAAAAAACGACAAGACAGAATACGTGCCATTTCCCAACATGCTGTAAATATACCTTGACTACAATTCTCAAATGAATTTTCAAATGACTTTTAGAATACACTGAAGAATATCCCAGTCTCTTTTAAAACATCTAAATACCATGGGGTAAAGAAACTGAGTAAGCTTTGTGAAGAGCTCACTCCAAGCTTCCAAATTTGATTTAAACAGCACAAACCTGCAGCAAAACCATCGAATATTCGGTTTTTCCTTAGCACAGGGTGGCTATTGGTGCTGATAAGAACACCAGCTTGAGCATTCCTGAAGATATCATTCTCTTCCAGAAGACCTATGACAGACCAACAGATGTTACATTTGAGCTTGGGAGCATTTCCTGACCTGTAACCTTTATGTGAAATATTTTCAAAGGATCTTATGTGTCACAATCCTGTTAATAACTCCTTTCATTTGGAGAATATGCACCAGTAGCACTGACATCAGTGATACCAGTTTAAAATAGTTCTCAGTGTATAATTTTGGAAGTGTATCTTTTCAGTACACAGCATGGAATTTGCGATCATAGGCACCACTGCAGAAAACTAAATCTTTCTGCCTTCCAAATTTTTCTTTAGTTTTTCTAATACCTCTCTCTTGTTGTTTTTTAAAATGAACAGGCTGCCAAAAGCCAAGCATTTTTTGTTATAGGACAGGATTACTTTAAAATGCTGGGTTAAAATTAAAACTCACTTAGAGCAAGTGATTATCTACAAAATATCAGAAGTTGGTATCAGGACACACAACAGTCAGGGGATTTCAGGCAGGGACCACTTCTGAATTTACAAGTGTAAAAAAGATTCCTTAAAGATCTGTGGATTTTTTTCCCCTGAATCTTGGACACTCTGGCAGAACCTAAACTGCATAGGTGTATGATTTTGGCTACGTGACTTGAATCCAACACTGTGTTTCAGTCAAATGGCAAAGCTTAGAAAAGCAAATGGGATAAAAGGACTGTCCTTAAGCAGCAATCTAACAGTTATCTTGGATGAGATTAATTACCTCTCTGCCTCCCACAGATTTCAGTATTACTAATGTAATTAAGGCTAAAAAGCATTAGGGTATGTTCGCTATAACTATTTTATCACTCCAGAAGACAAGAGCTGTGTTCCTAAAGAGCACTTTAAAAAGAACACTGCTTAAACTGAAATGTAACTCTTATCCAGAACATTCAGTGAAAAACAGTAAGGGAAAAAGTTACCTCTTCCCCCATTAAATATACAGATGCCTCCATCTCTTCCATCATGGATTTTATTTCTCCTTAGTGTAGGATTACTGTCTGTTTTAATCCATACACCAGCCATTGCATTATCAAAAATTTCATTGTCTTCTATAAATCCAAGCCCTAAAATTGAAGGAAGGGTAGTAAAAAATAAAATCAAAATGTCTAATAAATGAGAAGATAATATAAGACCACAGACCACAAACAATTCTGGATAAACATGAGAAACAAACCTACCAGAATTATAGACAAGAATACCACCATTCTGACCACCCCAGATCTTGTTGCGTCTGATTTTGGGGTTGCTTCCAGTTCTAGAGTGAAATGTAAGCAAAGAAGTAATTTAAAAGTCATTAAAATAAGTCATTTATAGTCATTTACTATACCCCAAGGCCAAACATCTCAAATACTTCTAAAGAAGCGCCCCATGGATCTCACTGCTTAACAATCTTAGTAAAATACAATTCTTTCCAAACATGCAAACATAATTTATCTTTACAGACTTCAAGGGCCACACATTCCAGTCAATACCCAGGCTGTATTTTTGGTAACTTTCTTGTAGGTTAAAGCAGAGGGTATTCAGACATACTGGATTTCAAAAAAGTTATTTTTATAAACAAAATGACAAGAACAGCTAAAAAGACACAATAGAGCACATAACAAGCTACGTCTGTTTTGGCAGAAAATCAGAATAAATGTTACCTTATCTGAACCCCTGAGTACATGTGATTATAGATGTCATTGTCTTCTAACACGCCATGTCCATTGTCATAAAAATAAACTCCAACCTAACACATCAAGAATTATATTATTAGTTCCAAATTAATGAGGCATAAAACCACAGGACTTCCTTTTCTGTGGCCCCCTTGTAACCACAGAGCAAAACTCACTTGTTTCCCACTGTGTATTCTGTTTCTCCTCAAGACTGGAGTGCTCCCTGTTGTCACCCAGACTCCAGCCAATGTATTGCTGTAAACTTCGTTCTCCTCAATCACACCTTGTCCTTTTTCATGCTAAATACAAGATGGTTTAAGAGTTAAGAAAACCTGCTAAACACCAATACTATTTTTTCTGCTCTACCCATCCCTCCCACCCCGGCTTCTTTACTGCAGCAAAGTAATTCCTTTCCATTTGAGTAAGCTTTTCCACCATTTTTTTAAAATAACAGCATATCATGATTTTGAATATTTGCCATGAAACAAAGAACACCCTGCATGTAAGTCATTCTGTTTCAAGGCTCTGCAGTGCTATTTGTAAATGTCTGCTGGCTGCTGGCAGGAGAGATGCCTCCCCAGTGCTGTGCACTCACATGAAGGCCCTGGCTTGTGGTTCTTAAATCTACACCCAGCTCTGTCCCCAAGATGGACAAAAAGCTGGCATGGCTCTGAAGGTCACCACATGTCTGGGCTCAGAGGTCAAACAACAGTTTTCTCAGTCAGGGCATGAAGCTGTTCTGGTTAAATTTACTCAATGAAGAGAGGAAGCTGCACACTTGCAGCGTTAGCTGGACCTTAGGTAACCTTTGGCAGAAAGACAGACACATATTTCTGAAAATCTGATATTGCTTAAGGGAACCTGACAGCTCTTTCAGTTCAGTTAGCAGAGCCCTTGCACACATTGGGAATTGGGCTTTATTTCCCACTTTTGCAATACAACAATTCCAATTTCTATCATCCTGAAGGCAGTAAAAAAAAATCTTCTCTGAGGTTAGTGGTAAACACATTATACTCCAAAAGAGCTGAACAGACTTTTTTTTAAATTATGACATACTCCTATAAAAACTAAATCATTTCAAAAAGCTTTCAACCATGCAACGATAAAATTCTGTAATCTATCCCATTTTAAATATTTTACTCTGTAATAAGAAAAATTTAGTGGCATTTATAAAAACCTTAGTCTTTAAATAGCAGCACCAGCTTCAGTTGCTTACCATGAACCTGGTTTCTAACATAAGGAGCTCAACCATTCTAAGCACAAAGATTTCACATAGGGTACTTTCCCCCTTTACATTTCTAAAACAGAACACAAGTCTGTGCCTGTCCTAGGCTGCACTTACTACATAAATTCCTCCATGTTGACCATCATGAATCTTATTGTGTCGAACGATGGGACAGCTGTTTGTTCGGATCTGTATTCCTGCTAATGCATTACCTGCCAATAAAAGTGGTATTTAATACAACTTACACATTCATTTTTCTCAGAAATCAATATGCAGCAAGCAAATCAGCTTACCATAAATGTCATTTCCTTCAATAAGGCCTCTTCCATCACCAAAGATATAAACACCACCTTGATTCCCATTAAAAATTGCATTCCCCCTAAGAAAAAAAATCAACATTATGACGTTATTCTTATACATTGTACAATACTATATATGTATGTAGTGGCCAGGACTGTACCCCATTCAGATTTAAAATGAAGAATTTATTTTCTGTTGCTTTGAGAAAGACCTACCTCTAAGTGCATACACAAATTAAAAATGCAGTTCAACTGAACACACACAGAAATTTCATTTCTACAGATACAGGAATATTTACAGCTCCCCATAATTAAATAAATTAGCGTGCACTTATCCCATCCCTATCAAATCTCTTCTTCTTCTACATACTGAAATAATAATGAGGAAAACAATACCTTATTGTTGGGTCACTGTTTGAGGTAATCCAAACACCTGCAAAATTGTTTGCATAGATTTTGTTCTCTATGAATTGTCCTCTTCCTTTTTCATGCACATAGATTCCTCCAGTCTGGCCGTGATGGATTTCACACCGCACCACTGTTGGGTTGGCATATGCTTTCACTTCAAAGCCTGCTATCCTGTTTCTATGGATGTTGCAGCTTTCAAAATAACCCTGAAGACACAAAACATGCAGTTTCCTGTAAAAGTCCTTTTTTAAGTGAAGGTTATTCCCTTCCCTTTAAATTCAATCCTCATTTAAAAGGAAACTACCAAAATTGACAACATGTAAGTACTTATATAGCTAATCAAAACAACTATTGACACTATATAATTTCATTTTTCCAGAAATAAAATTCAAAGACACTAGTGTTCAAAGACACTATGTTTGCACTGCTATTTATGACTACTCATGGAATACCAAGAAAAAATGGCAACTCTAGATATAGCACATTGAATAGGACTCAGTATCAGGTTTCCTCAGCAGCTACAAGGATCAGACTCCTTTCAAAGGCCATAAAGCCCACAGGCCCAACACAGAAAGGACAGTGCTATGGAGAAAACTACCTGCTTGTTTTCAGGCCAGGAACTACAGACATTTGGCAAAAATATGGTTTCTTTAGGAAGAATTGTGCTGAATTTCTTTGAAACAACTGGTCAAAATAAATAAGAAGAATGCAGGAATTCAGTAATTTTTCCAGAGTTGGATCAGTCTCAGTGGCCAAGTGGTAAATTTTTTTTCCTTTTTCTCTTTTTTTAAATGGTGTACACAGAGACACTCTAACAGTAGCAGCAGACTTACAACATAACTGTATTTAAACAAGAGCATTATAAACAGTATTGCTGTGGGCAGGGATAAAAAAGGTCATTGCACAAAGCCATGCCAGGCATGTTTCTTCTGTGCCAGCCACAGAGCAGCACCATGAACTGGCCCACCTGAGAATTCATCTGGCAAAATAATTGTTTCCTGCCTGATGATTTCTCCACTTCTCCTTCCAGGGCCTTGCTAAGTAACTGCGTCAGCCCTTCCACAGCATTTTCCTGACATGGTCCTGGAACATTTTAATATTCAAATTCAACCTATTCTTAAGGTGAACTTCAATGATATTTCATGCCCATTTTGCCCAAGCAGAAGAATAGAAACTAAACTGAAAGACAGGAAGAAGCATTTCTTATTGGAGATGGTAGACAACCACCAAGTGATGTGCTGTAATTTGTGGGTGGCTTAGATGCAAGCTCCTGGAAGCTCTAACCCAAGCCTTTCTCCAGCAGCACCATTTTTCCTGTAGCCACCTAAGTTAGTTATTTAGACCTGCTCAGCATGAGACTTGTTATACTTGTGCACTAAAAAAAAAAACCCAAACAACAAACAAACCCCAAAACCAAACCAATAAAAAAAAACCAAAACCAAAACAAACAACCCCCCCCCCCCCCCCCCAAATTCCTGCTACTGCTCAGAGTAACTGGATTCCATGCTCACATGATCTACTCCCAGGAATGCCTCAGGCCTGGAGTTGCTACTCCCTATCACGTGGAAATTACTCAATCTACTGCCAGCCTAGGCAGTCAGCACCCTGTTTCACTGTGCTGTCAATTGCTGTGGGACTCCATCAAACACTGACTACAAAAAATCAGAAATACATCCAGCTTAACGAGGAAATCAACATAGTATGCTCTTCTCCCTGCTCTGAGAATTGCAGTCAGGAAAGGCAGTGCATGGATTAAAGATTCTCCAAAGTGCTAGCCATGTGCACAGCTTGGCTCCTCAGACTCCTCTGGGTAACAAATGAAGTCAAATGGAAGACATTTACATTCTGTAGATATTCAGAACAGAGGATGTTTTTTTCAAGAACTTTAAAGAAATCCAATCCTAAGTGAGTCAAGATGGTTTCAGAGTTCTCAAGGAAGCGACACACCAACAGACAGGGGAATCCAAACATCTCAGAAATATGCCTTCATGCCAACAGGCAGGCTTTTGACTTCTTATCCTGAAAGGAATCACTTTTTTTTCCTCTAAGTTTTCCCTTAAAATGAAGCTCTCAGAGAAACTTATCTAAAATGACAATTTGGTATATAAAGGCAAGGTTGATTCTCGTGATGGAATACACAATTTCAATTAAAATATTGCTAAACATGGTCTGACATATTTTTAATTACTTCACACATTATTCTCCCTCTGAGTGCCAAATGTTTTTGACTACAGCACCATGATGAAAGAAGAGGGGTATTTCAGGTGTGCTTCATCACAGTCGTTTTGGATTCCAGGTAGAAGCTGCAAACAGAGCCTTTCTCATGTGGCCTGCAGGATCTCCACAAGCACCACTATTTAACTTGGAAAACTTCACTTCTGATTCAGAAGAAAGTAGGAATTTGCTGTAAGACTCTGTGAAGGAAATGGTCCTTCAAAGGGTGGGAAAAAAACAAAATAAATCTGTATCTCAGATTCCTCTATAAACCTGACTCGTGGGTTAGAAAGTCAAGGCTTTCTGCTGAGCAAGATCCTGTAACATTCAATATCCATGAAGAGAAACTGCATTAAAGAGCCCAGCCCACCTTAATCAGAGCCAGCTTAAGCTGAAGGGCTGGCTTTGAGTTGATGCAGTTAAACCCAGTGGGTTTCTGCATCTGTTGAGACCAAGTCTGACCATCACCTGTGTGCATCACTGTTAAACTCCAGTCAGCTAGACCAACAGAGCTGCTGTTTGTCAGAAACACATTCTTAGCAACCACCTCATCCCAGACTTCCTATTTCCTGTGCCTCTGTCTCCTAGGACATTTTCTGTTGATACCAACAACTTTTTTGGCCCAAATTCACCCCCTAGAAAGGGCTAATACTGACTTGAATCTTTAAGATGCCCCCAGCAATCCCTGGTATCTTTTCAGCCACACCCATTCAAAAGGCATTACAGTGCCTTTGAACTCCAGCCTCTCAAAGAGGTCTGGTGATGAACTTGTGGCTTCAGTTTTTCTTTGGAACATTAGGGACTATTTTTTAAAATGGAAATTGTGTTTCCAAGTATGAAGTTCCATGACTTGTTATCCACAGGGTCCAGCAACACTTGTAACACAAAGCTTACTGCCAGCTCCAGCTACAACCAGGTACCACCATCAGACACAGCTGCTCCTCTCAGCACACTCCAGCTGCCCAACCCTTATGCTCTGTCCAGCTGTTGGGCAGCTCAAGCCCAGATCCTTTGGGAGATTCTGCCAGGCAGCCACTGAGATCAGGAAGTCTGCACAGAGGGACTGAAAGCCTTATATTGCCTCCACTTCCTTCTAAGAATGGTTTTCAAGTGTGCTGGGTGTTTGACTTGGGCTTTGTGAGGGTTTCTGGTTATAATTCAGCAGCTAATGGAAGAAGAACCTGGAGGGGACCGCACCAGACAGTGCCAGGATTGCTAAGGAAAAGAGGCCCCAATGATTAATAAGAAGGAATAGAGGATGCATGTGGAAAAAGTATTACAATCTTACAAAAAAACTACCAAGCAGCTTTCTGCTTGAAAATCCTAAATATTAACAAGCAGCTCTGTACATCAAATTTATTTACAATCCCAGGCAGAGCATTAGCTGTGGACACAAAATGAAAGGCTACCTGACAGCATGTGTGGGCAAGAACACTGCTGCAGCCTGGTAAGCTCTGAGCAGGCGAAGGAATCAGAAACAAACACCACAAAAATGATCATGCTGATATTCCCACCTGGCACCCACTGCACAGAAAAGATGTGATCACAAAGATGGGATCCTGCACAGCTGAAAAAATTCAGAAGACTTTTTACATCAAGACTACTTCAGTGATTGAACTTGGATGCTTTTTTCTTTCTGCATGTTTTCCAGTCTAACAAACATGGCTCTGAAATGCTTTAGAGTTCAAACTTTTAACTGATGAGATTTTGTTGCTGCTTTTCTTCTCAGAAGACCTCTGCCCTCTTTATTTCTAAAAGGACTTTTTCTTCTTTCTCTGTCTTGAAGATTACAACATTACAGAAACACAGAGGCATTTAGTATTACTGTTGAACAACACAGGTATTACAAGAAAAGAGATATAATTGTGTAAGATTTAACATTTCCTAAATATTTATTGACTCAGGTATTCCCAATAGGGTAGGGGAAAGAAAAAAAAAAAAAAAGACAACAGGAAACCAATATAGAAAAAGAATAACTGCCTATGCTTATAAAATTTGCCTTCCAAACCCTGGAAGGGTCCTTATTTGAGAGTTAGTGCATTTTATGAAAATTCAAATGCAACATAAAGAAAATCACATCCAAGATGCAAAACAAACCCTTGATTTTTATGCACAGCAAAAGGCAGTTAAGTTTTTAATGTAGGCTCTATAGAATCTGGCATATGCTTAATTTTTTTTTGGACTTTATATACACATTTCTTTAAAGTGATCTGATTTGTTGTATTTAGAAGATAGAGAAGTAAACTAGGCATGATCACCCAACTTAGACACATGCTGCTACACTTTTACTTCATCAGAAAAAAAAAAACCCAAGCTTCTCATTTAGGAGCAATGAAAATGAAAACTGTTTTGCCTAGAGCTCAGCTTTAAACTGTAAAATCAGGCATATTCTTACATTAAATTGGAACTTCTCTATTGTGTGCAGACAACTACAAAATACAATTTATGACAGATGCCTGGTAACTCATGTCAGGTTCCTGAGAGGTCAGGGTAAGGCACCCAGGGCTGTCAATGCCACACTGCAGTTTTAATGCCAGCTTGTTACATATTTGTCACAGCACTAAGGCAAACCTCAGGATATTGCCAGTTTAGAAATAAGAGGTTAAGTTTCTACAAGTATCAAAACATAAAGAACAGTTTGAAAACATGAAACTGAAAAACAAAGCACTCTTGAACCTTTTGGAGACAGCATTCCAGCACAGAAACCCACAGGAAAAGAATGTGTAGGGTAGGAATTCAGCACTGGAATGCACTTATCCCACTTCACAGGCACAAGCCAAAAGAAAAAAAAAAAACAACTTACAGAAAGTAACTGAAGTGAGAGAAGCAAAAATACAAAATCCATTAATTTGTTTAGGAATACAGGATTTGTATCTGAAGGATTCCATGTCACTTTAGGACCATATAAACATTGCCAATGATGTAATTTCATTGACTCCATCACTAGACATGATGCAAAAGCAGAAGATGCTGCCAAAGCAGACTTTGAGATGGGGGGACTGAATCTTTCAAAGGAGTTTATGACTATGAAATATTTCAATAATATTTGCAGCTGAGATAAATACTATTCATACATTCTCTTTAATGTGCTACTGTTTCCCTTAAACAAAAGGGAAGCATTTATTTCTATTCCATTTTGCTTGTGATACCAGACTGATCACAGCTCTGAAACAGACATTTCATTGGTAAGAATAAAGATCAAATGCACTTTTATTTAAAATTAATCAAGTGAATTCAGCCTGGCTTTTAATTTTTTTTAATATTTCAGTACTCATATATTTAATATTTATACTTCAGTACTTAAACAAGGAGCAGCTCCTACCCAGACTTTCCAATTAACCCTCAAGCCTACACACAGACACCTCCCCTGCTGAAGCACTTTCCTTCACCAGTTTTCCTATAGCTGAAATCACTTCATGTTTCCAGGCCTGTTTAAGTCTTGAAGGGATGGATCTACCCACTGAAGTGGATCAGAAGTGCTTGTACAGTATGTTAAACACAGCTTAATGCAGTCCAAACAATGAGATGATATAAACCAAAAGACATCTGCCACCACTCTCTACAAACCAGCCAAGCAACATCATCTCTAGAGGACAGAAAATGATGTAAAGCCATCCATCAGAAGAGGGCTGCCAGCAGGGCATTCTCAGCTTCTGCAATCTTGCCCAAAACAGAACAAGTGCAGTTCCTTAGGATGCAACTATTAGAGTGGAGAAGAGGCAGCTACCAGCAGAATCCCACCATGTGGGGTGCTCCACCTCCACTGGCAAGATTTTATGCTGGCAGCAAAAGTAGCAGCCCTGTGACCTGTTTGCCTTCTACTGAAACTAGAAAACCACAAATCCAACAGCTACAACTAGCACTGCCTCAATCCTTTATCTCTGCCCCTCAGCAACCTGGGCAAAGAGGAGACAGGCCTCACTGGATTGTACCCACAGTGCATTTCTTGTTAGTGCTATTTACAGTCTGCCAACTGCCATCAAAAACCTGAGTAGGTCTGGATTAGAACTTGCACTTGATCCCACTGTCTCTATCACTGATGAACGTGAATGGTACTGGTCCCAGTACAGACCACTGAGGTACATGATTTAGCCACTGGCATCTACCCTCTGGATGCAACTATCCAAACAATTCCTCATCCACTGAACAGTCTATTCATCAAATGCACATCTTTGCCACTTAGGGAGCAGGATGTTTGTAGGGGAATACCTGGGGAGGTGGTGGAGTCACCATCCCTGGATGTGATTAAAAAAAGACTGGATGTGGCACTGGGTGCCAGGGTTTAGTTGAGATGTTTGGACATGGGCTGGACCTCGATAAGGTCTCTTCCAACCTGGTCATTCTGTGAATTCTGTGAATGTGTCACGGCCTTACAGGAGTCCACATAAATGACATCCATAGCCCTTCCTTTCCCCACTGAAGCTGGTCAGGCAGGACTTGTCCTTGGTCAATCTGTCCTGGCTGTCCCCAGTCACCTCCCTGAGGGCCTTGGCACAGCTTCCAAGAGGAGCTGCTCCATGATCCTCCCAAGCACAGAGGTGAGGCTGACAGGTCAGTCCCTGCCAGGGTCCTCCTTTCTGCCCTTTATTGAAAATGGGTGCAATGTTTCCCTTTTCCCAGTCACCAGGGACTTCACCTGACTGCCATCACTTTTCCAATGTCATGGAGAGTGCCTTGGACCCTACATCAGCCACTTCCCTCAGAACTCTGGGATGCATCTCACTGGGTTCGAAAGACTTCTGTACATTCAGGTTCCTCAGGCAGTCACAAATGTGATCTTCTCTTACAGTGGGTGTGACTTTGCTCCCACTGTCCCTGCCTTGAGGTCCACCCAATAGAGAGGTGTGGGAAGACTGCCAGTAAAAACTGAGGCAAAATGCTGAGTACTCAGCTTTCTCCTCATCTCTTCTCACTGCTGTTACTCATGGGGAGGGTGGGGTGATGTGCTTTTTTTCTGCTATTCCTTTTCTGAAAGATACCTGTGGAAGCCTTCCCTGTCATTCCTTGCATGCCTCGCCAGGTTCAGCTCCATCCATGCCCTGGCCTTCCTGACCCCATCTCTACACAACTGGACAGTGTCTCTGGACTCTTCCCAGGTCACCTGTCCCTGCTTCCACAGCCTGTGCATTTCCACCCTGCCCTTTAGTCCCAACCCAGCAGGTCTCTTGCCTTCCTTTCCTGATTCCTTACACCTGGGGATCAAGAGCTTTTGCACCCTATGGAAAGCATCCTTAGAGATCTGCCATTTTAAGAGTGACTGAAAGAAAACTGCTTGTTTTGCCAGCTGGGCGTGGGGAATTGGGACTTTATCATTCAAGCAGGAAAAACAATGACTTGGCACTCTTTAGAAGACATGCAGAATATTTTCCTAAAACAAGTCAGCAATCATCTTTTATTTTAGAGACAAAAATCTCTTCTATTTCAAGGGCTATGAATGCCGTTTCTCACTACTGTGCATGTACTTGGAAGTGATGAGCTTCACCCCACACAAATAAACATTTATGAAAGAAGACCTGAATTCTCATATGAAATTCTGTGTTAAAATTCCACAACTAATTCCCTGCTACAAAAGCCCTCTTCCCAGAGAAGGTGTACATACCCTATTTCAGAGTTTTAACATTAAAATAAGGCTAAGTCTTCACAAAGTTTTTTTTTTACATTTCTAAATCATACAGCATCTTATTTTTGTTCTTTTTCAAAGGGAAAAGAATGAAGTATAAACGTAAGCCTACAGTTTACATTCTGTTTCAAGAGGTATTTTGTCACTGCAACATAATACAATGTAACAGGCTGCCAATCAACTGCAAAAGCTTGCTTAAACCTCTTTCAGCTAAAATTGTCTTTAAAGTGAAGTCTCCCACTTAAGGGCAAGAAAACAACAGCAGGGATATTTTAAACTATCTGTTCATGACTAAATGGGCTTTTTATAAAAAAACATTTCTCCAATAACAGGGAAAATTGGAAGATTTCAGTTCTACAGCATGTGTATTTTTTTCTTTGAAAGAAAACATATAGGTTACCATTCCATGGTCAAAAGTGAAAACGCCAACGTCGCGTCCGTGGTGAATGTGATTCCGTCTGATAATGGGATTCCCGTGGTTTTTAACCCAAATCCCTGCTAACGCATTATTGGAGATCTCATTGTCCTCATATATTCCCTGGGAAAGAAAAATGTAAATTAAGACAGGAATCCAGAACAGTAAATAGTTTATCAAAGAAATGAATGTGGAAAATTACCTGTGCGTGGTCTGTAATATAAAGTCCAACATTTTCACAGTCGCTGATGTTACAGTGTTTAATAGTAGGACAAGCTCCCTGGCCACTAACACATACTGCAGAGCCAACTGGAAGAAAACAGTACAGTTACCATAGCTTCAAAGCATAGTGTATTTATAAATAGTCTGGCAGAGCAAGAAAAGTTAGTGTGAACTGATATTTTGAAAAGATTTGGTGTTCACAGAGCCAAAGCATTGCAAGCCACTGGCAGAAAAACACCAATGTCATCATTTTGCAGATGCAAAAAACCACAGTAGGAGTCACTTTAAAATCACCCTGCCAAGGTTAAACAGCTGCCAGGACAATGGTTTATACAAGAATTCATGCTTATGAAAGTCCTCACTCATTTATTTGCCTGTGTTAGGCCCACTGTATACTGACTGTTCACAGCAGAGCACAACAGAAATCTAACAAAATTCTCTAATTACTGCCTTGTTGTGCTTCCCTTGAAATTTTCACAACTCAGTACATCAAAGAGGCCAAACAATAATTTTGTAGCATACAAAGACACACTGTCTACCCAATACTCAGCAGGACACAGACACACAATCTTGAGTACAGAATAAACATCATAAACCAACAGGTCTCTCCCCAGCCGAATTACAAAACTCCTTGAATGATTTCAGCTACCATACCATAACCCAGAAAATAAATATTTTCCAGGAAACTAGAACTCAAAATTGTTCAGGACTTCAGCATACCAGCTCAATTCCCTGAACTCCATGAAGTGTGACAACATAAAATTCTGCAGGCACTAAAATCAACAGTGATTTCTGAAAGGTAAGAGCTCATCTCAGGGAACCTGGCCTACGTAACACAGGGTCCCCACAATTAAACACCACTACATAAGCAAGCCAGTACCTGCTCTACTAGTCAGTTTTCATATATTCTTCTAGCAAAGCACCACAAAGACTATGCTTAAATAATTCACAGACTCATTTACAGAGAGCTTATTCTTTTTTAATTCCTAAAGAAATTATTTTGATTGTCTAGTCTGACCTTATGAATAATACAGGCTATACTAATTCCCTAAATTAAGTCCTGCTTCAATTCTAGTAGCAGGAACTTCAGCACATATCTTGTAGAAACATATTTAAATTTTGATAACTTTGACTTCCAGCAACTGAGAAACTAGCATAAAGCTTGTTAGCTGGCTAGAGGGCTGTTGTCCTTTTAATTTACACTTTAATTGCTCATCTGAATTGCTCCAGCTTTGGCATCCAGTTCTCTTTATACCAGTGTATGCTGTATCCAATGCACACATGCACATTCAGTGCAAGCAATTTGCTCCTTCAGCCTTCTCCTTGATAAAGTAACAAATTACAGTCACTACAACCAAAGTTTTCTGCTTTACCTTATATGACTTTTCATTGAACAGTTTCTAAATTTTCCAACATGTTGCTATGGACACCAGAAAAGAGCACTTTATTGTGAAGCAGGACTAAGCAGAGGCATTAACAGAGTCTCTCTACTTCTACTTGGTGTTCCCACAGGTGTAACTGAAGATCACATCGGTTCTTTTGGCCACTTGACTACATGAGGGCTCACATTCAGCAGTTTATCCACAGTGACTCTTTAAACTTTGCCCAGCATTCCAGGAGAGGGGTTTAGCACTTAGAAACAGGAACAAAAGCAAGTTGTGTGTGTGTAACTCTGCACTTGGTCAGACTGATGTGAGTGGTGTTTGACTGTCCACCTACCAGGAAGGTCATAGCAACCCATCCTCCTGGTTATTTTTAAGACTGTAGTTATATTATATTCATATTGTATCAATAAGACTCTATAGTAAAGTCTACAGGTCTCATAAATATGGGTCTTATTTCTTCTCTTCAAGTCAAGAAGTCATCTTTGAAATAACCACAAAAAAAAGCCATTACAGTTACCCTGAAGGTTATTTTTCATCTATTTGGTGTAGACTCTGGGCATTCTGTAGAACTCTAATATTTTAAGGCACTATGTCTTGATGTCAAACATCTTTCAAGGATCTGTGTAATTATACTGGGACTGCTGCCTTCTTTTCGTCAAAGAAAGTAATCAAAAATTCCAACAGTGTAATGCAACCATTGTAACTTTCTGTATATACACTAAATTGATTAATCAGAAATTTTATATTCTTGATTATACCTCATCATTTTATATACCTCATCATTTTACCCAGGATCAACAGGCAGTACTCCTGCCGTACTTGACCCTGGGTGGTCTCTCCCCTCCCACCTCCCCCAGGGACAAAGACCATCTCATCGAGGTTTCAAGTTGCCTTTGATACACAATAGGAAGCCAGAGAATTTCTTGGCCAGCTCTTTCTAAACTCTAGCATGATTTTAGAATGTCTATTTTCTCAGCTGTTTAACCTCATCCACAGTTACTGTCAAGAGTGGAACGTGTTTCATTGTCCCTCTAGGGGATGAGGGCATTTATCATTCCTGCCTATTCTCATTAAATATGGAACAAAAATTACACAACACTTTGCCATTCAAATTTTTCCATTCTATGATGGATCAGCATCACTGCTAAAACTCCCTTTGTTCCCCAAATTAAGACACAAGCACTGTCTCTTCTAGACAGATGCTGCATCTTGTCTTGTTTATCAAGTCCTTTGTGGCAGTAAAGTGGTATGTTTTTATTTTAGAGGGAGGTCCCCACAGTTTCCTTCAATTGCTAATTTCCTATTTGTATTAACTGTTAATAATTTATTCTTTTCTTGCATTTCATAACTGCTTTCACTCCCCTTCCTCTATCTCTTTCTGAGACTGAGGAGCTATGGATTTTTGGAACCTGGTGTGATGTTCTAAAAGCATACCTCTATCACATTTTGTTTATTTAAATGAAAGCAATCTTTATTCTGGCTCTCTTCACTGGACTTGAGTATTGATTGTGTGAAATGGGTCCTTTTGGAGTACAAAGCACATGTAGTACTGGTTTAAGCTTTATTTTGTTTACTCAAAATAAATGACTGCACACACTTCAGCAATATTAAAATTTTTGAAAAAAGGAACATTGCCATCCACTACTACTTTTATCCATCGAGGTGAGGGCTAACAGATTTTTTCCACAATGGATGCAACAGAACCTCTAGACTCAGGATCTTGCCATTTAAACTTTATTTGAAAATATTTCAAAAGATGCTTGGGACTGGCAGCAGGAACCTTCAGCTTAATGCATTTGCACTTACATAGCTCTCATCTTTACATATGATATACATTAAGAACTTTACATATGACATAATGTGGAAATATGCTTTAATGCAACTTGGAGATCTACAGAAAGGATATCAAGCATGTGCTAGGAAAGAGGTTTTGAATGCCTATGGATCAATACTTCAGAGATGTCAATTATCTGGAAACAGTAAATGCCTTTTCTGGCAGATTGCCATTCCCCCTCCCTTTTTACACAAACTCTGTACTTCCTGAGTAGGTAATAGCAAGGCTTGGTAGGATCAAAAAGCTAGTAAAACTTGATAATTGATAAGTGATGATAGTATAGCCTACACACAGCCTCCAAAACTGAACAGAATTTCAGAGAGAATAATTTAATTTTGGAGAAGTGAATCAACAACTCAATACAGTAAAGATTCAGAAATCCAGAGTTTTGGAGGGAGCAAAACTTCAAAATTCTCAGAAAGTGGTATGAAAAAAATAATCTAAACTTAATTTTCATAAACAACTTTCACAAAAATATCAGGATCTAGTAGCTTATCTATAAGCATGTTTCCATCTGAAATCATGCAGCTCTTCTAACTACTTTAATATTCAGATTGAATGTGGCCTTCTCTAATTCCACTCAGTGGTTGTCAGGGCTCCCAGTATTGGTATATGGTAAGTTCCAGAATACCTTTTCTCTGTATATTTCAATTCCTAGTGTTAGCATTAACTCTGGGATAACTGGGATACTGGGAGCAGCTCACTGTCCTTTGCTCCTCTTCTGTCATTTTCAACACCTCCAAGTATTCACTGATGTGTCTCCAATAAAAGAGATGGTGATGCAAAGCACAGAGCTGCAAAGCAGAGAACTGCCTTGACCAAGTGCAGTGGTTGATAGCCCAAAACCTTCAAGAAAGCTCATCTTCCTCTAGAAGGCACACACCAGGAATCCTTCCACTGTTCTCATCATGGTTCCCTGCAGTATTCTTCACAGGCAGTACCAGAAAAATGTAGTTTTTATATCTAGTTGGAAGAACTCTTTTCTTTTTCCTTTCCTTTATGGTGAGCTGAGCAACCTCCATGCACAGCCTGCTGCACAGATCCATTCCCTCTCTCTAGCTGACCTTGGGGAAGTTCACATGGCCATTTCCACCGAAGACCCAGTATCTTAATTCTCCTGAACCTCTTCTTTCTCACACTCCAACTCCACTCCATCTGGCTGTGTTCAAAGATGTTCAACTTGCCATTTCTTGTGTCCAGTGATTACAAACTGCCATGTCTTCCTGCTGGTGACTAAACTGCCATCCAGCTCCTCACTTCCAGACACTGACTCCTTCTTTCCTCAACCTAAACTACTGATTTTTCCCAAATCAGCTGGTATAAATTCCTCATTGTCTCTGACAGCAAAATGAGTTTCAACACTTCTGCCTGTAGAGCTACTACTCATCCTCTGAACATGTCAAATCATTCCACTCAGGGTGAGCTGAGCTCAGCAGTTACATCTTGTGACTGTTTAATGCCATTGATCCCAGTACTGAACATCAGAACAAACCCAATGAACAACTCCCATGTGTAACCCTTTCAAATGCCCCATCCTGCCAGCTACAACTATACACCAAACCCAGGTATGTTTATTCAACTGTCACTTTGCAATTTCAAACCAACTGTCCAACGAGTCCAAACAGATTCTAACAGAAAACCAAGTACACATTATCACAGAGGTTTTGGACACAAAGAAGTCACTCTAACAGTGATGCTCCAAGGCAATTAAGGCTTGCAGACCTGTATTGAATACCTGCATCAAAAAATAAAGATATGCCAATTGTAATCATACTCAATTTGTTGTGTTTCTTCAAACAATAAAAAGCCCACTAACCTGTACAAGTACTTCGGATAATACAGTGATCTATAATTGGACTGCAGTTCACGGTAATCTCTAAGCAGTGGTGTGCATTGTGGTGCTGAGCAGATTTGTCATCAGGGTTGAACTGAAAAGGAAGAAAACAGAAATGTTGTATTTAACTGCTCAGACATTAATTGTTTTAAAAGATCTGCTTTCAGGTGAGATTCTTACCCTGATTGTCATATATCCAACATAGGCATCTTCAGAACCCTCCATAAAAACGAAGGTGGAATCTCTAGTGTTTTCTATTATAACTTTATCTGCTACTTTTCCAGGTGCTGCAAAGAGAACAATTAAAAAGTCTTAGTTTATGCTGCTGAAAGAGAATCCTCAAAATACTTACAGAATTCCGTTTGAAACAACAAAGGAAAATTAACACTATTGTTGGCACATAAATAGTCCTCTTGTCAAAAGGATCTTAAAAAAGGAAGCTTCAAAGACAATGAAGAAACTAGTCTTTAACTAAGACAATGTGGCACCCATTTAGTAATATCTAGTACTGTGAGAAAAATCTCCTGTTACACAGCTAGTTTTTGACTACTACTTACAATGAACAGCTAAGACATGGATATCAGGCTAGAGGCAGTTTAAATCTGCTCCAAGTATGATTTCTTCTGGTATTCCAAACCCTTTTATTAATGCTAAAAACATTCATTCCATCACTGACATGAACCACTATTTACTAATCTACTCATGACCTACAAGTGACCTCCCCACACTTCTCAAATGTAGGATTCAGAGTTTTGAATTGATATCCTCATTACTCTTTATCAAAAAAAAAAACCCCAACAACTTATTGAATTAGATTGAACTATACTACTGGCAGCATGTACAAAAGGTTCTGAAGTGGTTCACTTGCAAAATGCTATAATGTGCCATTTGATTTCCTGTGTTACCAGTGAGGCTCTGCTCAATTCTTTACCCTTAATCCAAAGGCAGGTGATGTTTACGTGGGGATGGCACAAGCCAGCAGAGGGAGCACCAGTTAACCTCAGCCACTCACTGGAATAAATTCAATGACGCTCATTCACAAGCAAGATCATTTGTCTGATTCAAACCTGCACATTAAACATGCAAGCCAGAAGCAGCCCTCCCTCAACACACCAAATATAAAGGTGGAAGTTTCACATACTATAGCAGATAACTTATCTGATAGCATTTAAACCATTCCCAATATAACACAAATGTGATCAGGTATTTATCCTATATTCTGTATTTCATTGAAAAGCCTATGCACAGGATTCCTCATGAGCAGATTTTTGTTTGTTGACATTAGTACGGACAAGCAGTATGTCCTGTTCTTTATCACTCTGGCAGAAAGATGTCAGTCAGAATGAAGCAACATTTACATTATTACCCAGCTTGTTCTCACTATCTGAAAGCTCAATCTCCGCTTTCATTACTGCAGAGCTGCAAATATTTTAAGGTAGTCTGGCTCTCCTCTAACACCACTATTCACTTAGTACCAGATAACAACTAAAAGAGGCTTTGATGAGGAGTTGTGTCATCATACAAAACATATTTCTGTGGTTTGGTGACATTTCTATATATTCACCATGGTGCAAATGCAGTGGCATAAACAAATCTGTGTGTTTCAGCACACGGAAAGGAACAGCACCACAGTACTGCACATGAACCAACCCAGGAAATAAACAGAGCCCCAAGGAGGATATGAGAGCCATCAATCAGTATCAGAACTTTCAGAGTGGCACAGAAAGATGGCACATTGGATGCTCTGAAACACTATCAAACAGATTTGTGGAATTGTTTGCAAAGCACTCGGATCATGTTCTCTACAGACACCTTCCTCTCATCTCATGAGCTCCTACACAAGCAGTAACTTCTGAGTTGGGAAGGTCCCAGAATGCCCATCATGGAACAGGCCAGTTAGTAAGATCACTGCACTTAGGTCTCCCTAGGAAAATAGTGAAGACTTCCTTAAGCATTAGTTTCATTCCAAATGCACCAATGAAATTCTCTGCAACATTCTGCTTAATCTTTGTGAAATCATCATTCAGAGAAATATCTCCATTTCAGCTTTTGGCTTAGGCCACTTTAGAATAAAGAAACCGGTGTTAGAATTGGAAACGGAAGAAAAGGACCATAAATTTTGTAATCAAGCAAAACACAGCTCCCAAGAATTCAGTTTGCTGGAACCTAAGGGAGTCATGTTCCCCAGGATCAGAATTCATGCTCAGCTTAAGGACCATGGATAGACCATTTAGAAATAATGGAACAGAAAGCCTACAGTAAGGGACTGTCTAAAGAAATATACATTAACTGGATATTGCCTCAGAATTAGTTAATTCCTCATAAGGAATAAAACAATTTCCCTTTTCCTTGCATTAGAAGACAAAAAATCACTACCTTCTACAGGAACTGTGACCCTGTCCAGCTGTACCAAGCAAAAACCAGATACCCTTTTAGATCTTACAGTCTACAAGATGTAAACCACAAAGGTCTAAACCAGTTCAAAAGAAAGCTTTCAATTCAAAATGCAGAATGGGTATTTGAAGAAGAACTCAGGCATGTGAAAGTACTCCTGCACTCTAAAGTAAAACAATATCCTTTATATTGTAAAGTTTTTTTTAATCCAAAAACTTTACAATATAAACTAAAACAATTGTAATAGTTGTCTTACAATTTTAGATCTTTCCAACCTTAAAATGACAATAACCATTCCTATTGGCTTTAATAATTTTTTTTCTTGACTGAAGGATCTTTTGATAATCCATTTTCATTTACTTGCATATTATTTAAATCAAATGGAAAATGAAGGGAAAAAATGAAAGCTGTAGCTCTGAAAATACACATTAAGTGAAGATTCTCAGATCAGGACACGTCTGTACAACTGTTGAAACTCAGCAACTGAGAGATTTTGTGTCTTGAGTGAGATGAACACTCCATAGAAGGCTCCTATTCCTGCAGCAAACACCCCCCTCTCCAACCCTGAAAAACAGAATCCTTTTTAAAAATCCAAAGGTATTTCTGTCTGCTGAACCAGATGAGACAATTTTCTTACAGAACCTCTTCTCTTGCTTCTTTCTTGGCAATTCAGATATGCCAGAGTACTAGTAATACTTCCAAAGCCTTCCTTTAGAACCAACTCTTTCCCTCAGATTTAGGGCAAGAAATAACCCCAAAATTAAATAGAACAAAAAAAAAACATTCCCCCCCCCCCAAATAAAACCCAAAAAAACCACCCACCAAAAAACAAAAAGCATTATTCTGTAAGCACATTTTGCTTATGTGATGAAGCAGAAGCTTCTTCCAAGGTATGTTAAGCTGCCTTTCTAATAATGTTGTGCTTCTTCTGAAGCCAGAAGAATAAACTATTAAAGAAATTTGAGTAGAAATGCAGAGAGGTTTGGTGCTGCCTTAATCCCACCATTCTGCAAAGCATGCCAGACTGAACAGAGAAGAGGTAGTTCTCCAAGGCTTAGCGGTTCACTTTAATTTGTTTTCTTTTCCAGTCAAATGAAAATTGACTCTCTCTACAATGTCACTCACCATTCAGAAGAGAAAGTCTGAGGAAGTGAAGTCAGCAATGCCAAAAACTGAAATATAAATACATCTAGCATTGCTGGATTCCTCTTGGAGGTTTTGTTCCCCAAGACAGCTATTCTGTTACAAAAATACACAATAAAGATCCCTGGCTTTTAAAGGACTGTACTTAAGATAACTGTTTTCCTGAATAACTTAGGCTAATTCCAGAGGAAGGGAAAGCAGATGGCTTTTCAAAACTTAAAAGGAGACAGAGAAGATGCAGAAGTTTACCCAGATATTCAAGATATAATTTCAAGTGTCATGAAGTGACTGGGAAATTTTATATTTTAGGACAGTGCTGATCCAATTTCTCTGGATTTTAAACACTTCATGAATATGACCTGCCCTATTTTTACTGTAATCCTCTCTTCTGTGAAACAGAAGCCAAGGGTTATTTGTCTGTGGCCACATCTCCATCAGCAAGCACAGCAGCCTAACACAGGAGTGGTACCACAGAGGGAACCAGAGCTCAGGATCAGGCACCCCCAGCACATGCTGCAGGAAGGGAGGGGAGAAGGGACTGACTCTGCACTATCCTCCCCAGGTCCTGAAGTCCCAGGACTGAACACACACTGGCTACAGAAGGGCAGTAAGAGTATTCCAGGAACATGTCTTGTAAATTAGTCTCATCCAAAAGGAATCCAGTTTGTCCTCCAAAAGCTCTCCACAACACAGACCAAAGCAATGTAAGTGGGCATGTTCAGAATGTTAGCTCCAGAAATGCAGTCACAAACTGACAAACTCTCATACTAACACAGCCACATCTTGCAGATCTGTGGGGACAATTTTTCAGAATAACACTGGAACAATCTGCCTGCATTGCTCAAAACCATTCTCCTTGCCAAGGCTGCAAAACCCAGGCAAGAAGTGCCAGAACAGTCACACTCAAGAACAAAACAGTTGGTATGGAGAACAGTTAAATACCCAAAAAGAGAGACTTTGCAAAACAAAGAACATATCTGTAGGAAATACACCCACCAAAGCAAACAAAAACCCCCACCCTTACAAACAAAAACCCCAAACCCACCACCCTTGATAAAACCCACAACCCATTAAACCAAACTAACCAGAGAGACAGCTTCTCAAAACCACAAAACAGCAGGTAATTCCCTTCTAGATCACCACAGGAGCAAGAGGTCTGAGACACCTTAACCAAAATCTCTACCAGACAGTAATACAGCCTGAATTCCCACCAGTGACATACTACTGGGAATTGGCATGCTCCTAGTAGTGACATGAAAAGCAAGCAGCTCCACAAGTATCACAATGGGCAGCCTGGTATATTATATTAACTTCCTAAACCCTTCCTATTCTCCAAGTCTTATTTCCTTCTCCATAAAGATTCCTGCTCAGAGGAACAGTTGGCAGAGAACAGAGGAAGAACCTCCAGTCTCAGAATCTTTCTGCTGGATGCTCTCATTTCCTTCCTCAAGATGGAATTATGATACTGAAGAAAATGGGACAGATACTAATTTGGGCTTGTTGTCACTGCTGGTTTCTACTCTGGAGATGGGTTTTTTATATATATATATATATATATATATATATATATATATATATATATATATATATGTATGAATGTAAAAGTTTCAACTGCAGTCCTATTACTGAATAAGCTTTCTGACAAATTCCATTTTTTTTTCTCATAATGAAATAAAAAGATAATTTAAGTTATTCTGAGAACTAGCAAGCAGACAACAGCACTTCAGTCTGAAGCCTCAGCTACTTTTGAGTTAGTGATACTTGTACAAAAACTACTTATTTGCTAGGCAGATGGAAGAAGATGGGCATTTATACTGGATATTTAATATACCTGAGTATCATGGTAATGAACACAAGTTTGAGACAGTGATGCTCCCAGTTTACATACCTGCACCAATCATGGTGATTGGAGATTCTATATATATCCATTCATCAGTATATATACCAGAGTGAACAAAGATAAGTCCATCAAAATGAGCTTCTTGAACTCCACCAAGAGCATCCTCAATGGTGTCATAATACTAGAAGAAAAGGAACAGATTTAGAGTAATGTCCATTTCCATTTACATAGATATATAAATAGTTTTAAGAACTGCTGTATGAACATACCAGCATATTTTCTCTTCCTTTGTATCTTGCAGGATTACTGTAGAAGTGTTCAGCAAAACCTGGCTTTACATGTGCTCCTTTGTACTAAAAGAAGGAAGAGAGTTTGTGAGAAGCTTGCAGACAGGTGGGCCTGAATGCACTGACAGGAGATCCACTAATTCCCTAATTAACAAGCCATTTGCTGGTATCAATTTGTCCCAGAAAGTAAGGTCATATACTGACCTCCCACTCTAGGCACACAATTTGAAATGGCAACACCAAGAAGTGTCTGAGCCTAAGAGAATGATCAACTAAGCCAAGAGTCCAACTACTTACACAGCCATAAGCCTTGAACCTGACTGAAAACCTCATACACCTGAAGCATTCCACAAGAGCTGTCCTTACTTCCATCTCTTGATTCTCTAGCAGCTAGCCAAAAAAACTGCATTCATATGGTGAGGAAAAGAGAATCCCATACCTTCACTAGTGATTGAGTACTAAAAGAAGCCAAGTCCAGCATTTGTCCTCAATGCACTTCAGAAATTCACTAACCAACAACATATGGCATTGTGTGGTACACTCACATTGATGTTTATTTCCTTTACTTATGTTTTCCTATGATCATGCCCAGCCTTTCCTTCAGTACCTTTGAAATTTTGGATCAGAGGTGCAATCACATTCCTTAAAGGAAAGTTGTTTGCCTCCAGTCAGGCCAGCTGTAAATCACTATTTAGCCCAAGTGGCATTACGTATATGTGTTTGGTTCACCATATACATTGGTTTAGTAAGATATTCAACAGCATCTTTCACACTGTGAGTCTCAGACCATGACAATCTTGTACACAAAATTTCAGTAATGCAAAACCCAAAACAGCGGATCTGGATACTCAAGGACTCTACTTTACCATGTGGTGTCTCCCTAAAGTGTGCCTCAAAACAGGAAATAACTTCTGAATTCCCCCTACTGCACAACACCACAAGGATTTTGAAGTCTAAACCCAAGGTAATTACTGTTTGTCAGCCACATTTCAGAAGTGTGTGTTTTTACTTTTATAAATACCCATGAATTTGAATATAAATGAATAAAACTGTTACCAGCTGCTGGAAGCTTTCTTTCCAGGGATTTGGATGCTCATATTCTTCTGGATTAATCTGATAAAATTTACCAGGTTCAGGATGCATCATTGGACGAGTGTACTCAAATACTTCCATATACAATCTTTTCCTGAGCAGAAGAGAAAATTAATTTTAATTTTCCTTTTAATCTTCCATTTTAATATAAAACTAAAGGCTAAAACCTGGGGTTTTTCTGAGAAGAATTTGCCAGTGACTGTGAATAAAACCAAGATCAGCACCTACCACTTAAAACCAATTTTTTTGCTGTACTGACTTTTGTGTTTTTCTGACTAAAATTTGTATGTGTTTTATAAGCCAAGAGAAAAAGTTTTCAGTATGCAATTTTCATTATGAAACTTAAGCAGTTACATACACTATTTGTGAATCAAACTGTACATTAACTACAGCATTAACACTTACAAAAACTAGTAGCACAAGTATAACAAAACTTAAGACCAAGCATGCCACCACCTCTTCCTCACCTTGCCAAAAAAAGGCTGAGAAATGCATTCAGTGAGAACAAGTGATGCACTGTATTCCAAAGAGTTCATCAGTGAACAAATTACAGTGGTTTAAAAAGAAGAAAACAGCACACAGCAGTTGGATTCTTTTCATTAGTGCCAGAATGCAAATAATTGCAGTGTCTGAGCCTGCTGATACTAAGCCCAGACTTACAGGATGACACCGAATCACAGAAGTTGTAATTCATCTGACAAGACATCCCCAAAGCTGTCTTTAGGACAGGAATACAGGCTAGTTCTGTGATGTTATTTTATTATTCTTCTTTTAGTCTTAATCTTTACTTTTAAATCAAAGCAGCTTAAGAAATATGTTGGTTTTTTCCCTTATAAAAAAGTACAAATTTAGTTCCCATTTATTAAAACTCTCAATAACCCGGGAGTAAACCAGACTCATATGAGAAAACAACCCAAGTATTCAACCATTAAACAAAACAAACAAAACTCAAACCAAACAAAAACCCCATTTAAGTAACACTAGACAAAGCTCACATCTAAGTTGAAGAAATGTTTTGTTCCTTCTGTGTGAAGTAACACAATCCCCACAGTAGCCTAAAAAAGGTTAAAGGGGGAAGAAGGAATGGCAACTGAAGGAATTGATTTTTTTAAAACAGGCATTGTTTAACTAGTATCTACCCTTCCAGAGAGTCAAGTTTTAGTGTTTAATACATATAATACAAAAATAATGCTTAACTAAATCAGACATAATAAAATACAACTGGTTTTCCTTCAACTAATTGTAACCAGCATTTCAATCTTTCTATTGTACTGGCATCTTGAGCAGCACATCTAGTATTTCTCAAGATAATGAGGAATAGCTTTTCACTTACCACAAAATTGGATCATTAGCCAGCTCACTGAAGCGTTTACACACACAAGCTGCTCTACAGAGATCCTGCTCCAGCAGGTAGGAGAAGATCTTTAGAACCACTTCATCTGGCAACTTTTCCTGAAGATACTGCTCTGCAGGTGCTGCTATTAAACAGTAATCAATACAAGGTTATTGACATACTATTGAGTTCAAATTCTGACTCCAAAAGATTAGCAACTTGTCACTTGAAAGGTTCCCCTTTAAAATGTCAATTATCTCAAGGCAGCCTTTTATTAAAGCTTGTTTCTTCTAAAACCAAAGGCAAAAAATCTGTAACTTGAAGTTACAGACTTCAAGTCCTCATTCCAAACTTCTTATTCCATCTTTTCTATTGGAGGAATCATTCTGCAAAGAAGTGCAGATGTTAAGCAGGCTACTGTGCATGTTCCAGAAATGCTGGCTTCTCACTGCTATTAGCTTCATTGTGGTTCAATTAACCCACATTATCTATACAATAATAATAATGCAATCCCAAAGCCAAAATGTCTGCAAATGTTTTCAAACACAAAAGAATTTAATCAGAAATAGTCACTCTCTGGAAAAACTACTAGGAAGACTTCCTTGTTCTCCCACAATGAACACATTAGGGAAAGAGGACATCTGGGATGTAGGAAATCAACAGCCATCAATAACTCCCAAGTCTCCTCCTTCCCCTTACTCCCATTTATGCTCCTCCTTTTAAAATGAAAAATCTAAAGCAGAAGAAGTATTAGTCTTGCCAGATGCATTTCTTCAGAGAGGCTGGAGAAAGTTGCATTCCCATGCCATTGTGTGGAGACAGGAGTGCACTTTGTTAAACCCTGCTATGGACACTCCACAAACAACAGATCCTTTGGGAAAGCCCTGCCTGCAGTTTGTGTTGTCACCAGACCCTCCTGGGGAGGAACCCTCAGAGCAGGTGAGTTCTGCTTGCAAAGGTCACTTCTTTGGCTAATGCCTTCAGCATCCTCTCTATGATCCTAAAGGCACAGCCACACAGAGCAGCTTCCAAAGTTTAGAGCATTTGTATGCAAGGCATTCAGAGTTTGTGCCTGCTAAATTCACAGCACAACTACATCCATGTAATCATGTAATGCCCCTCACATCAGATTTTCTTAGCACCTGAGCCTAAGGAGCAACAAGACTGTCATTTTGGCTGCTACAAGAAGCCTACTGAAGTGACCTTAAGGAAGATGACCTACTAAATACGAGGGAATAACATTCTGAAAAATAACATCCATGTGAGATTTCACATATAAACAAAACAAACTGCCCCAGGATTCCCCTGGGCAAGACAGCACAAATAAATGTTATTTTCAGCTGTAAGATGGAGAAGACAGAAACTGCAGGCACCAAACTGTGACTTTTTTACCCCACCTTAAACTGGGGTCTGCAGATCATATCACCAGAACCTGTGTACTGTGACAGAAGTGATTTTTCCAGGGTGTCATGCTTACACCTCCGATCAGACCACGTAGAAGAAATTCTGAAATATTCCTTAGATTGCAGCACCTTCCCTGAAAGCGTTCCTTTTTGTGCCATCCTGTGAATGCCCCCTTAGTGATTCCAGAGTGCCAATTTCACCTCAGATGCCAGAGATGCACTTTATGTATTGATGTATTTATGCAGTTGACAGCTGCTCACAGCAGTATCACAGTTTACAGCCCTCAACTATAGGTATGTGCCACTTCAATCCAACAAAAATCTATGCTGTGCCAAAGTGGTAAGGGTCACCACTCCACATGCCCACAGCTACTTGCTCCCACAGCATCCTATTTCTCCTCTAGATTTTTATGATCAGCTCCTTGCTTTAATCCATTGCAAGCTACAGAACTGCTAGCATGGGGCACAGGGAAAGAAAAAGGAATGAATACCCAGAAGTTGGCCAAGACAGTTCTCTTCTGCAACAGCATTAATGGCAGACTACAAAATTATTTTTATTCAAGAAAAAACAAAACAAAACAAAGCCTTATGAGCCAGGCTGAATCCAGTAAGTTGGTAAAACTTACAAAATGCAAGTAGTCTGGAAAGGCCTTCTGCTCAAGAAACACCTGGGGGGGGGCTGAAGCCTGAAGAGCTTAACAGCAGCCAGTAAGGGAACATGGTTGTACATCACCAAAAAACGTTACATGCATTATCAATGCTGGTTAAAAAAAAAAAATTATCAATGGTTTTTAAAAAGGTTTTTTTCCACTGGAAGTATAAAGGGTCAAACAGGCAGGAGCAGTTTGTTCTACAGTCCTAATTACTCTTGAAATGCATCACAAGATAATTGGACATTGCTTCTGAATTAAGATTTTTCTGGTAGCTTTCCAGTTAGATGTAGTCTTCTACTGCCTTACTGAAAGCTGAAATCTTATACTGCAGATGCAAAACAATGAATCTTCCCAAGATTTCCGAGACCTGTCTTCTCCTTTTAACACAAATCCCTGAGGCATACAGTTACTTCCAGAAACAAATTGCAGGTTTTTTTCTTCCTTTATCTATGTTAGGACCTTGAATAATTTTTTCTTGAATGGAGAAGTTCATTAACACGGTGCCTTCCCACTGCTCCAAACTTCATACTCCTGTTTTCTTCCCTATGCTCGATTTCAAAATCAAAATTGAAATCCAGATGTGTTTCCTTATTGCAAGGGACAAGGAGCAACTTTGAGAAAGTGTCAAAACACTTGAAATAAAAATAATAATAAAAGTTTTAAAGCCTCAATTAACCTTCTTGCCCCTGCAATTTTTCAAGTTGCATTTACTTGGAAACCTAGGCAGTGCATTCAAAATGAAGATGATGATTTTACCGGTGTTTGCTATCCTCACTCAGCTTTATTCAAAATCTTGTAGAAGTGAGCAATTTCATTTAAATTGCCCTTCTGCTCAATTAAGCAGGGGTTGATTTAAGATTTCTCCACTCAAATCACTGATACAGTGATTACCAAGTGAAATTCTCCAGTATAATTTGAAAAAGCTAATTTGCCTCTTAATGTGAAGACTTCTCTGTATCCAAGAGAGACCAACATGCTTTTGTTCTATAAATCCACACTTCACATCCTGGATATCTTTTAGTAATGTGTCAAAGCAAGGATGTAATCAATGTGTTCTTCCTCTCAGTTTACAAAAATGAGCCAAAACAGTTTTAAAAGGCTTGTCTGGCCACCGGATCAGAAGCATTTATATGTTCCTACTCCTGACACTTCCATGCCTATTGATGAAGTCAAGGTAATGGACAAAATGCATACTCATATTAGAAGAACCCCAACCAGTTTTCCAAATAAGTGTCAAAACCAGGCAAGAGTAAAAATAAAAATGAAGTGTGAGAGGTCATCATCAATCTTTATCTTTGCCCTACTCTAAGCTGACAGTTGAACTATTTATAATTTAGTAAGTTTTACTATACTGCACATCTGAAAGTCAGAAACACAACTAGTTATGTCATTCAGTTTCCACAGGATATTCACAAAGCTAATTCAGTTTCAGTTTTGATCATTTAGCTGATAGGGACTAGCAAAGTAATACCAAGACAAAGAGCAGGGAAAGCTGCCTGAAAGTGAATTTCCTTCTTTGTACAAAGACAAAGAATGCCATCCCAAGAATCCAAAAGTGTAAATTATGTCTTATATGGTTGCCTTTTTTGTCCATTTTAGTGGAGAAGATGGAGACAAATTCTTTTGCTCCACAGGGATGTATTTAGTAAAAATCTTTTCTTCTTAAGAAGCAGAAATATGTCAGAAACATAGCATGTATTGTTCTTGGGAAAGGATCCTAGGAAATCAATAGGAAAAGAAAAAAAATCAATTTAAAAAGTCAGTAAGTTCTGTAAACTTATGCATGTTCCTAGTGTACAAAACAATCAGTGTGTGAGCCAGTAACCTCAAGTCTCAGAATGTACTGCAAATCTATAGTTCAGTGAAAAGAGAAATTTAAAATAGCAGCACTCCCAGCAGAACTAACTCTGAAATCTGTATTAAAATACACGTTTTTCCGACTCCTGGCTCCACTCCAGTTGGAAACTCTAGTTGACTGGCATTTCTCCTTTCAACTTCACTGAATTTTCCTCCACTCAGAGTCTGTACAACAAGGAATGGTTTTCCACCAAGAAATCTTCCTGTATTTCTAGTCCCTTGCCATCGTTTAATCTGCAGGTCTAAAATAAACACGTGTACAGCTCAGATGACAATACACAGTCACCACTCATGACAATCCAAGAAGCCTCACACCCACAACTCAGTTACAATAGCTATCATTACCTATGCCAACAAAAAGACATGAGGTGAAGGGGACTGTGTGTTAAAATAAATCTCACCAGAATCAACATTTGAAAAAAATTTAGAGGAATCTCTTAGAAATTCAACAGGGAGAATAAAAAATAACTGTCACCCATACTGGGAAAGAGATTAATAGAAAATGGTTTGAGGAGGACACTCCTTTCTTACATTGCAACTGGTTTGAACATGTTCTTAAAAGTAAAATTGTAAAATCACTGTTTACAGTGATTCCTCTGTCAATTCCATGCTGGAGGAGCCTCCACAATCCCCACATGAGCTCAAGAATCTAACAAATGGAATGCACAGTGAAAGTGTGCAGAATTCCTCAGGAAATCAGTGTCATTCATGTTGGAAAGTTACACACTTTCACTAAAGAAATGGGGAGAGTAAAAGCACAACGACAAACACAGCAAAGAGTGAAAGAAATGGAAGAAAAACCTAAGAAATGTCAAGAGAAACAAAGTCTGTGACAAGACAATTCTGCACAAAGCTCCAGAGAGCAAATCAGGAAATGAATCAACGAAAAATGACACAGGGTTATGTCCAATTGGTTCTGGCTATTTCAAAAATATAAATCTGAAGTTAAATGGTTCTTAAACAGCTGCTGAAGTTAGAGAGTTGATCAAAGAGGGGGAGAATAAAACAAAGGGGGAAAAGGACAAAAAAGGACAACAAACTATGCTATGGAGAAAATGAGAAGCCAGAAAGAGCAGACCTCAACAGAAGACATGAAAACAGACCCAAAGTCTTGTGCCAGCTGCTCAGCTTTAATTCACAATATTAAGGGAGACATGGACTAAAAAAAACAGAAGCAAGAAAAGCAGGAGAAACCACATCGATGGGAGTTGGCAAGCGCTGGTGTTGATTTTCCAGGCAAAAGTGACAGCAGATCTCCTGGAACTGAAGAGTGTGTCAGGAGACAAAAAATAATAGAAGCAGAGAGACTGAAAAACTACACAGAAAAGAGAACAAGAAGGGGGTGTATGCCTGTATACATCTGCAAAGTGTGTGCACACAAATAAAATACACACAATACAGTTACATACACATGTACCAGATGTGTGTTTATCATACAACGTACATTTACTGTAGATGTGTGCAAAAACCTCCATACATTATGTATGCAGGTATATCTGGTTTTTATTTACAAACACACCAGGTCTCTCCCTCTCTCCACAATGAAGTGCTATGGTGACATATCCAGACTACCCCTAAAAATGCAATGGAACAATGCCATCAATATGAGAAATGGTAATTAAGCACTGCAGTATTATTGCTCCTAGCAGCAGCTTAGGTACAACTACACAGCACTATGAGAATAAAAAAAAACAAACCAAAACATACCTGCAATGAAGCAGACAGAACAAAGGATCAGAATCAAAAAATTCTGATTAAAACCATGCTACCAAATTTCAACATCAGAACAAGCCTGGAGTTTTGTTTTGGTATTTTTTCCCCACTACTGTTTCTTAGTTGGAGAATACACAGAAAAATAGTTTAGGGACAATCTGCGTGGGAGAATGTGTGACATTAAAATGTCTCTAACTCCTTCTCCCTTGCCCTTTTTTTTGCACAAAAGTTATTACCTGATAAATCCTGGGATTTCCCAGATACTCTAGCACGTTTTGCTCGGTGACCAAAGTTTTCAGTAGCTGAAGTAGAGGCACCCTTTAATAAAATAAATTAGAATTAGTGCAGTCATTAGATAACTTAAGAAAAATACTAACTAGTTTCATATTCTTGAAACAGTAACCCTTGCTGTACAATTAAACACAAAGAAGTTACCTCCATACTGCTCTTCGTAGGACAAGCTGTTCTTTTAGGTAGAAGAGTTTTTCTGCGAAGTTGGTACGGGCTGTTTTGTGCACCAGGACCTGATTCTTCTGCAACCATATCTGCAGGTACATCATCATCTGCAAACAAAAAAAGAAATTTGATACTTGGAATTGTAGTTTTGCTTTATACCAGGGAAATGCTACAGAAATTTTCAGGCAAGTACATAATCAGAAGGGTGGGGAGGAAGTGCTAGAGAGCAGAGTACTTCTAGTAAAAAAAAAAAAGGTCAGAATATCACAGCATACAAATCTAAGTTCCTTCATGTGTACTTTCTCCATACACACACAGCAGCTACACCAAAGCAGATTAACAAAAAGCAAAAACCGAGACTTTTGGTTTCTCTGTAAGTATTTAATTCACTATGCTAACTCAATCACCTCATTACTTCAAATTTTTTACCTAACACAATCAGCAGAACGAGGAACGCTGAAGTGTCAATTATTAACTAAATGTTATCAAGAAATCCTTTAGTAAACATAGCACTTAGTACAAAACTCAAGACTGACTTTTCCTCAAACATTTTGGGAACAGCTTAGGCCAGCACACAAAAGCTTCTGTAAAATGGAGGCAGCTTTAAATACATACATTCTCTTCACCTAAATTACACTTGAAAAAGTAAGAGCATATTTTCTCCATGCCCTTTAAAAAAGAAGTGCAGAAAGTGTCATGAGTATAATTCTAAAGGCTTTGATTCATTAGTTTCAATTTTCCCTGTTCATATATTTATGGAACATACTTGAAACAAGCAAGAAATAATTACTCATCACTGCATGCCCTATAACTAACATTACATTATAAAGCTGCAAGAATTTTAAAAAGGCCAGAACAAAAAGCATCTAGAAAATAAATTAAACCAACTCCACTTAAGAAAAATATATACTTTCTGCAGATGCTTAACTGTGAGAAAACAATTCTGCATTTCCTTTCCATTTTAATTGTCTTTTTCTTCTTAAGCTGGGCAAAATGAGATGTGAAAATAATAGCCATAAAAGCAATGCCACAGAGCCAGCAGTTTTCCTGAATACATTAGGTTGAAGAGACTAATGTAAAAAAAAACCAAAACAACACAACACAAAAAAGAACCCAATATGCCACCAATAAAACTCCCAATACTAAAGCAGTCTGTTTGAAAAACAAAGCAATGCAATTCTGAAGTGACTCATGCACATTTCAAAATCTTAATCTCATGATTTTCCTAAGGGTTTCTGGTTTGGGGTTTTTGATCATAAATTACAAAACATTGTGCTTATATTGGATTATACATACCATGCAGCCTGAGCTGCTACATCAGTGAAAAAAAGCCACCAAAACCCCAAACTGTTTTTCCCCTTCCTTAGCAGGTATTTATAAATGGCAACCTTGCCATGAACCATTAGAGATCACAACACTGCCACAAGATCCAAATAGAGGACAGAAGCTGTGCAAAGATGAAGTTCACTGGTGATGCGTACACCTCCACACAGGCTCTCAGAGCAATACAGGAGAGCTTCATCAGCTCATTAATCCACCTGAAAATTAACCTGCAAGTACCTCCATGATCAGCCTTCAGCCAGCCCAACAGCTGGTGCAGCTCAGCACAGCCACAAGACCACATATCTGGGAAGAACCACCAACAGCACAGCTCTTAAGGACAGAAATGAACTGTGAAATTTCTATCAAGACCCACCACTTTTTAAAAGAGAGCCACCTCCAAAACTTCAGCTGGAAGCTGGCTCACACTCCCTGCCTGCTGCTTCCCAGGTACACCTCACATCTGATCACTTCACTACCTAGGAAGGATAAGTATTTATGAATTCTGCAAAAAGCCTAAAGAACACTGATAGATGAACTGCAGTGAATTTTCCTGTGAAGGCATGCCTGGCCCAGCGTGGGGATCACTGCCTGTGGGAGGGCAGTGACCTCAGAGCAGACTCAGTGCACACTCACAGCTCAGTCACTCGGTTTTACCCGTTTCCTTGCATCTCTGATGGAAAACACTCTCTCAATTAACAAGGCAGGCAGCAGACAGAAGCTGCTACAGGAGAGCTCCCAGCCTTGCCTGGCACACCAGAGCAGAAAAGCAGCCGTGGGTGTGAAGCAGGCCCTGCCAGCAGGAATTCAGGCACCATCACCAGCCCCACAGCAAAACACCCAAATGTACTCAGACACTGCAGCAGGGATCGATTCTGCAGCCCTTGTTTCTATTTTAGATTTGATACAGTAATTATGATTACTGTCACTAATATCCCCCAGAAACTACCTGGGGACTTCAAGCATGGTGTCTCAAGCTCCCCCTGCTCCCCCCTATTTTGCATTGAAGACCCAAGATGACTGTCAGAACAGCTGGGATTTTCCCCCAGCTCTGGACGGTCAGTACAATGGTTCAAAATTGCCACATGAAATACAGCAACAGCATAATAAGCAAAAATAACAGGGGGAAAAAATAGAAAGCAAAGCAGAGAATTTTGTTCTCTCAGTAGGTGATGGAAAGGGCAGAGATAAAATCCAGTCAGGTCCTCAGAACACCACCCATAGAGGCCAGAAAGGAGAGAAATATTACTGCTGGAAAGAGACAGCAGAAGCCTGTGGGGTAAAACGGAAGGAAAGGTCAGTTTGGCTGAAACACTGAAGGACTGGCTAAGCAGAACAGAAATATATTCATATTCTTGCAGTGTGTCCTACTAAAAGATTGCTCTTCCAGCACAGATGACAATAAGGGATATGCACACACTCCCAGCAGGCACCAGAAGAATTAAAATCTTCCTTTTTCCATCTGAACACCAAGGAAGACAAGGGAAGGGTACTGTGATGTCTCTCACCAGCAGTTTTTGCCACACTTCTGAGGGGCTTCTGCATGAATTTCTGACACTTCAGGACTAACAACTGATCCTATTTTTCCAGATGCAGCCTGTGTAGTTACTGCCAAGTGAAACAGTACCAGGGAACCTGAAGGCCTTGGGTGACCTCTTTGAGCAATAGCCTTGGTGCTTGGTTTTAGCCTTCCAGATGCTCCCTGAAAGCCCTGAGCAGACTAAGGCAGCTACACTGGGAGCCTTCAGAGAGATGCTGCTCACAAAGTAATACTTCTTCAACACTGCACACTGCCCTTCCCTGAGCAAAAAACTCTTAAATCAGACTGCCACAGCTCTGTTTTGAAAATCCTTCCCTAAAAAACACTTCAACATACATCTGCTTTAGAGCAGAAATATCTGTTTTAAAATACAGTGTCTCCAAAATATTTTGAAAAACCCTATTTTAAAATGTAACAGTATCAGGCAGTAACACACATAAAAAGCATTATAATCACATTTGTTGATGATAGAAGCATAAAAGTCAATAAACAAATTTGGAAGAGTGCGTGTGTAGTATTAATATCATCATACAAACACCTGCTGAAATGACTGCCAGATGCTGTCACAGTTTCAACCAAGTCAGTATGTTTGCAGTTTTTAAGAGATTAAATTAAGCTGAGTCTGCTCTCAAATAAAAATATTTACCCAAATATTTTACACCAATTATATTGTACAGTAATTTAAAATAATTTCAAATAAAATCATGTTTACTGAACTTTGTGACTCTGACAGGTCAAAACCTAAATTTAAATTAAGAATTATCTCATCTGATAGTTCAAAATGACTCATGAACCTGAAGTGTAACACTATAAGCTTTAAGACCCACAAAAGACCAAAAAGAACAAATACCTTCAGGAGGAAAAGAAGAAAAATCTGCCATTCTAGCAACTACTGTCAGGAGTGCTTTGTATTTCCACAGATGCTGTGGAAGTGAGTAGATTAAAATAGAGAAAAATAAAATTATACAACTGATTTCTTTTGTTTCATGAAGACATAAGTTACAGAGAAGTAACAAAGTGCTGTCAAGAGCTATATATTAAAAAATATACACACCTAGGTCACTTCTAGAAAAAAATTATCATGTTTCAAAACAGATGCATGTGGTTTCGTTTCTACCTTATATGCGTTCAGATAATATTTCCAAAAAACACTGTTAATATAATTGACAACTGTAAGGTTGATAAATTCTTCAAAATTAAAAGAAAAAAAAGCTTTAAATTCCCCCAATAGACTCATCATAAAATAGAAACAGTAGGAAGAGGATCCCAAAGAAGGCAGCTCATACACTAACCTGGAGTGTTTGATCATTTAAGTTTTTACTCTTATTTTTGTGCTGGTTTTCTCTACCTTCCTCAAACGGGGCAGGAGGAACAAAACCAACCAACCAAAAAGATTTGCAGTCAGGAGAAGGAGAGTCCTGGGGGTGGCAGATATTTCCAAACAGACACAGCACTGAAATTGCTCCTGCAGGCTGGGGGAAAAGCTGGTGAGAAATCCAACCAACTCGTTTTCAGACAGGAAAATCCATATCAAATTGAGAGTATATCTAGAAGAGCAGCTCTGAAAAATGAAGTTAATCCATACTGAACCTATTAGAATGAAGACATGATTCATCTTGCCTATCAAACACATTTTAACAGGAAGAGTTAATTAATAAACAGTGTTTTAAGTAGAACCAGTACAACTTCAGAACGAAATAATAAATTATTAAAACAAAAAAAAATCCAAAACTGTCTATCTTCATAACTAGAAGAAAACACAAACTAAGCAACTAGAATGTTAACTGATACAACTCATTTGTTCTGGATTGACCTCATCTTGCCATAAATCTGGCAAAACCCATATCAAGTATCCTGCCAGCCTGTGAGATGACAGCCCCAAGAACTTGACTGGATCCACTTCTAGATTAGCTCAAAATTCTAACAGAGAAAAGAGGATGACACAAATTTAAAGGAGTAGAGAGGAAGGAACCCCCAACAGAGCTAACAATGAAGGCAAATGACTTACAGAGCAGAGATTCAAGGCAGTTCTGTATTTGCACTTACGGCAACATCTCTGCAACAAACTGCTGCCCGAAAAAACCAAGCAAACACACCCACTCACCATTTTTCTTTAAGGAGCAAATCTCTGGGAGTGAGCTGTTAAATAAATGCATGTATCAGTAGTGTGACTGACACTCATCCTGTGTCCTTGAAAACATTCCTAACAAGTGGCTGACACCTGAAAGCAGATACAGCACCAAAACATTAAAGATACTGAATATAGAATTTGCACATACTACTCTGTATCTCAGAGCAAAGGTTTCTCACACCAGTGGAAGCTTACACGTTGATTCCAGGCAGCATTTAAGGATTAGTTTAAATTATGGATGGCTTAAGGTTGCTTTTGAAATGGAGACTATTTTCTTTTGAGAGCTGTCTGAGGACCTCTGAAGAGAAAAAAAACCACTAGCTAGGAATATCACAAAAAAAGCAAGTGCACCCCCAGAAACCCCTACCCAAAGCTAACAAAACTCCTACAAAATTGAGAAAGATGACATGCAAAGTTCACAGAGCTCAGATCCAACACATCCTAAAGGCAGGAGCATTGTGGTGGTCCTTTACAGTCAAATTTCACAGTGGACTTGGAAAAACAAAAGGTCCATAAGAAACAGGAGGCATGTATACAGCCACTCCATTTTATGCTGAATGTCAAAAACATGGTATTAAAATAGGTAGCTGCAAACTCATTTGTTACTATTATCAGAGACTTTAATAAATACTGTGATATATTTTTAAATTATAATGGAAAGAAACCCAGCAGCATTTTTCAAGCATTATCTAGAGCAGCTCAGCTCACAAAAAGGTAAAATCTAAAAGGTAGTATTTTGTATCTGGTTCTGATGGCACTGCTCAAGGAGAAGGATTAACCTCTGACTGGAGACAAAGCTGTTTGGAACTGGAAGAGATCCTGCAAGAAAAAGATTCTGAGTCAGAACTGCTACTCAGAGTAGCAGGCTCTCAGACTGCAAAGGGGACAGACCTAACATTAAAAATGTATGTTTTCTTAAAGACTACAGAAAGATCAGACTTCCTGAATGCCATATGGAATAAAGAGATTCTGCCTTCTGGGAAGCAACAACCAGACACAATAACCATTACTGACTACTGGAATATTTTAAATATACATACAATTTCTTACTGGCAATAAACCAAAGATATACAACAATATGCAAAGCACACTGTAGCTTGTAACAGTTTATCAAATAAACAAAAATTGTGTGGAATACTTTGAAATTTTCCTGTATGAGATTTATTTCTTAAATTCAAAGAGGGGGGAAAATTATGCTTAAACCATAAGTCACAGTACTTGTACAGAGCAATATTTAAGAAACACACACACCACACCACCTTCCACCCAAAGAATCAAACAGTACTTTTTTCTGCATTTACATTTTAAGCTTTTAAATATCAATACCTAAACAAGACATCTTATTACTCTCTCTGGAAATAGGTCGTGCAGTCATGATGGCCTAAAAAGAATAAGAATAGATCAGACACTCAAACTCTATCTGTATTTATCCAGAAGCTCATGTTATTTTTACAACATATTCAGAAGTATTTTCTAAAAGAAGAAAAGCAACTACTTCTAGCTACATAGAGAGTTTCTTAAAGCTGACGCTATTTCTCAGCATTATTCTTAGATAAAAGTTAATTTCCACAAGAAATTCTCAATAATCTGATCTTTTCTCTTCCTCATCACATTGTGAAGCCCACTGCAACAATCCTCACACAGGTCACTCACACCAGACAGAGACACCACCCCCCCAATGGTCTGCTGGGGCAGCTGGCACCCCCAAAATGCTGCACAGGAAAGCATGCTTTACACAGCAAGGTAAAAACTTAAATTCTTAGAGCTGACACAAAACAGACTAATACAAAAGGAGACAAATGGGAAAGATACACTGGCTGCAAGCCCAAAACTTGTCCTCATCTATATTTCTTAAAAAATTATCAGCAGTCACAAATAGCTATTCACATCTTTACACTTCTTTCCCTAGGGAGCTAACAGTCCAAAACCACCTAGCACAAAAAACATGTGTTAACACCAGTTAAAAAACCCTCCAACTACTATGAAGAATATATTCCTTTTCAAAAGCCAGAATCAAAAAGTGGTAACGAGGATTTCATGAAAAATTCTGTTTTCTTTCCACAACCATGCCCCCAAAAGAGATATTTAACATCAAGTTAAAGACTGAATTTCTAAAAAAAAAAAAAAGAAATCACTAACATGCACATTTTTATTAAGACACAGAGAATAATTGTGCAAGTACCTGCATACTTGAGCTACTTGTTAAATAACTCATTTTAGAGAGGGAAGAAAAAGACCTTTTTTTTCAAACAAGCAGCTCTAATGATCAGCACTAGAATGTAGAACTGATAAACTAGAATTAGAAGACCGATTTTATTTTCTGGTATTTTTTTAAAATGACATTGTTTTCCCAGACTGATGATAACTGTATTACAGCACCATCTATAACATTTAGCAAAGTAATAAACAACTCTCCAGGTGGCTGCTGTGCAAGTATTAAGGGAACTTCCCTCCCTGCTTAATAGGCAGCTTGACTTCTGCTCTGACAAGCTTTCATTGAGAAGGGACAAGGAACCCTTTTTGGGTGCATTCCTCATTAAGAAAGCAACACTTTCAACACTGTGGCCTTGCTGCATGGTTCCTTGGTGCTACAGTGAAAAAGCTGACCAAGGAGATTTTAAGGTTCAGAAATACAGTGCTAAGAGCCTTTCACTGTTACATTTCTGAATAACACTAAATAAAATAGACTATTACTACAAGCTGATTTTTTTTTTTGTCTATTGTATGATTATACTCAAGATTCCAAGTAGGACCAATTAAAATTTCTACCAGGCCATATAACTTCATTTGTTAGGGCAGTCAGATTACCAGTCTCAAAGGTCATCTCCCTCTCTGGCGGAAATACAGCAACTTTCATCTCATTAGAAAAGCACAGCCAGTGAGAACAATAAAAACCACTGAAATAGGTTCAAGTATTGCCACTTTATTCTAACCAAAAAGATGTTTCTGATCAATCCTCATGCTTCAACTTCAGGCAGTACTTCAAGGTGCCTGAACAAAGAGGTGAGAATGAAACCCTGTGACCACACCCTTGGGGCCTGCAAAAAATTCCAAATTCCCATTTTACCAGGAAGTAAAGTGTCTCTCAGACAGGAGGGAATTACAGATTCTCCAACAGCAACACCAAAGTCACCAGAAGGTGTAAACAGAGGAACTGTGGAATCAGTCATTGGTACTTAAAAAAAAAGGCAAATAACCCCCACCAAATCACACAAACCAATGAACAAACCATCAAAAAAAATTACCAAACCCAGAGAACTCACTTCCATGAACAATGATGTCAGTCAAATCATTGGACATTAACAGGATGAAAACCAGCCTCCAAAACTCAGGAGGTGAATGTTCTAATAAGCACATGTAAAATTACTAAGAGATAGTTATTTGTGAGGACATATTATTTCTAATAAGTACCTGAACTATGAAGCAGTTTTTTAATAAGACTAAGTCTGGATATTCTTGATACCAATAACTACAGAAAAATAATTAGAAGTTTGTGATTTCCTCTTTGTATTAACTTCTGGCAGCAATTATTTTCAGCCTCACCTCCTTTAGCACTGCTGAACTGAAGGAGGAGCAGGACACTATTCATTTTTTCTCTAGCTGAGTTTCTGATATCTTTCAAAAAATTTGGGGCAAACCCACAGTCTAGGAATGAGTAGATTCAATGAGAATGCAGAGATTTCACTTAAAGCATCCTCAATTTACACTTCAAGTTTTCTACACTCCATAATTGATCCATTTACAGGAATTTTCTGTCATCCATGGGAAACCAAGAGAAACATGGCTCCTCTTGAAAGAGCAATAAAACAACTCACAAGTCTCTTTATGAATTAACACTATTGCAGCTATGCAAGAATAACCCCTGTAAAACACCATCTCAGGGCACAATCATTTCACCCAATTTTCAGGAAATGAAAGCCTCCCACAGATTTCACTGTCATGAGCCACATCTGCAGAACGCTGTTGTAACACAGGCTGAAAAAAAAAACCCCATATCTCCTGCTACTAAGTGTAGTAGCAGATTTGGAGATACTTGCCATGCAAAGCCATCTGCCTCCTGTGGACTCTCCATGAGAAGTAACTGACATCTATCAATACATTGGCCCAGCTGAAACCTCATTACGTCAAAGAGCAGTTTTGATGAACCGTAGGAAATTCCTGGTTTAGGGCTTCAGAAATAAAAGAGCTTCTGAAATGCCTAGCATGACAAGGAAAAGCAGTCATGGATATGTCTTGCAGTGGCAAAAAGCCTAAGGAAAAAAGCAAAACCAAGATGAAAGGCCAGACAGCCCTTTCTGTGTGCTGGTTCCAAGGGGTATAGTCAGTATCATTTCCTCTAAGAAAGAAACAAAAGGAGGAAAACTATATTAATAATACTTTACAGCTTACTGGGTTTGGCTGTCTTTCTTTACTGTACCAAGCAAAGTCTCCAAGCTGACCACTAGTCTGTGAAGAAGCAGAGACACAGCAAACAGTCCAGAAGAAAAAATATGGACCCTGTAACCTTGACAGAGAGTTGGGAGGAAAACACACCTTGTGCCAGCACTCCTCACAATTCTGGATGTTCAAGAGCATGTCTCTTGAAAAAGACAATTGTGCAAACTGCAAAAGGAAAAAACTATTAATTCTGCTACATTTTTTGGCTATTTCCCCTTACTATTACACTGATATTCAACAAGCACACTGAATTCTCCTGCTGCCCTAGTACTACAATCAACACTTACACAGATTTTCACAGATGTTACAGCTGAAATGAAAAAAACAAACAAAACCCAAAAGAAACTCCAGCACATACACCCCTCAAAGAAACTGTGAAATAGCACTATAAGAACACCATAACTAACAACAGTATCCTGAAAACAGAAATACATTAACACTGGAGAGGAAAAGAAAATTGAAAATCTTTAGTTCCTGCCCAATTATTGCTCTTTAATTCACCAAAGAGACCCCTTGTCATAAGACACAGTTATTTTTAACCTTTCAAGAAAGGTTATTTAATGAAAATAATATGTACCTATAAATATATATGTGTGTGTTATTATGCCAAAGCCATGCACATATAAAAAAGGGAAAACAAGCATTTCTTATCCTTGAATTAGTCAAAAATTTGTTGTATCTAACATATGTCATAGTAAGGCTGAATTTTACAAGCCTAACTATGGCAAGGTTTTACATGCAGTCATTCATCTGATCCTTACTCTGAAAACTTCTCCATGACTGTTCCTATTATTCTGTTCCTTAAATTACCAACTCTGAGGTGCCTGTCAAGAGCAGGAAGGCATGGTTCTGTTTAGCTTCAGGGAAATAACTGAGAAAACAAAGTGTGGAACCACTGCAAGTGCCAAGTATCGTTGGGATGCAGGAGGGAAATACTCATTTGCCAACATATATGTTATTAAGATGGGTTAAGAAATCTGTCATCAAACTCTAAAACACCACTGCAATAGTCAACATCTTATTCAAAACTAAGTTTGTTAAGAGCTACAGTAAAAATAAGAAACTGCTGACAACACCAAAGACTGCAGGACTAAGGGCCTACCTAAACCCAAGCTGCTTTGAGAAAAAGTAAATCCTACACAGAGAACAACTATAATTTTTCAAACCTATTCTGGGAGATAAAGGCTAAATAGCTTTTCTACCAAGTTTTACTGTATTAATACATTATTTAAATACAAGTTGGAGAACAGGATCATCTGTTTTCCACTGCCAACATGTGTTACAAAACAAACATGAGGAAAGCTGGAAAGAAGGTTTCGTATTATATGTTCAAGGAAATTGCGGCACAGGGAGAACACTCTGTTCTTCCTTGCCCTGTAGACTAAGGATGTCTTAAACACCCCAATCCAGAAGTTACTGCTCTTGGATATCTGGAGAGGAAAAAATAATAAAATTACATCCTGATTTTATTAGAAAAACAAATGGCATCATTTTGATACATTAATGAAGTTTTTACCTTTTTTTTTTGTTTTCTCTACCTTTAAATAGAACTTTTTAAAAACCAAGTTTATTTTTACAGACATACACTTCTTTTTTCACTGTGTAAATTCTGCACACATTAAGTTATCCAGCCCATTCCACAGCACTGCATAAGCAACCACCCCTCAACACTCAGCTGGTTTTAACTTTCCTGTTTTCAACTGCAAGGAAAAACAGGCTGTCAGAGGCTGACTAAAGATGTATCTTTGCCATTAAAAGCAGTATCATGCATGAAATGCTGCATCAATGAACTTCTCAAAGCTTTTTTTAAGTAGCTATTAAATTTCCATTAGTATTTTCTATTAACACTGTCATTTCACATCATGAGGAGCTGTTAGATAGACAGATATATATATCTAACAGCTGTATATATATATATTCAAATTTCAGAAACATGTATTTAATGAACAACAACTGATTCTGATACTGATTTTGATTTCTGCTTTTGGTAAAATTTCAGTGACTAAAACACCCACAACTGTCAAGGTGTGTGGGTGGTGGTAGAGGGCAAAAAAATCTGTATTTGGCTGTTAATTATATCTTTTGGTAATTAATTACACTATTTGCAGATACATTTTTCCTGATAAATTCTGAAGTTGTAATGGCTGCAGAATTTAAGAGTTTCCAAAATGACTTTTTGCAGTGAACACTCTCAAGTTTAAAACCACAGACGATGCCCTGTAAGTGATGAACTATTTTCAATTACTGACAATTTCATTTAAAAATAAATCAAGCTTCTTTTCTTAGTATCTCTCAACTGTTTTTCTTATGGTCTCAATTTGACTAAAGATCTGTTACATTAAACAATATGGAAATGCCCATCTAAAAAAAATAAAAGGCCTTATAGATACCTCCTTTCAAAAGTAGATGCTTATTACTTCCATTTCAAATTTATTCTTAACAACATTAAGAGGAAATAAAGTTCAAGCAGGCAGAGTAAGCTTAGTCACCTGAGAGCAAGCATAGGTCAGAAAATGGAAAGAAACTACTAATTTTTTTTGTTTTGTCGAAATTGTCCAGAAATACTGACAGTTTTCAATAGGGCTGTTTTTCTTCTTCCACAGTCTTTTTATGTCTGGTCTTTTTGTATACTTACAGCAGAATCCTGAACTTTTAATTTCTTCAACAGGTCCTCCTTCTCACACACCTGAACTCCCATTTTTAGTTTCCCAAATTCTGGATATTCAGTCATTTTAAGACCAGACAGAAGGGGGGTTTTGCCATTTATTCAGTCTCCATTTTGAAGGTCTGAGCCACCACACTTCCTACAAATTTGTTATGCCTCAGTATGGTAAATTTCCATTCAAAAATGTGTTTTTAAATCATGTGCATTAACTGTAAAAGGTGTTTGAACATATGCAGCAAAAAGCAATAGGGAAACAGTATGTTTGAAGAAGAGCCCAGTAACAACAGCCCCTTCCATGCAGACTCTCACAGCCCTTCACTACACACAGTAACCCTGTGTTGTGAGCCACTGAAAGACACTGAAACAGCCATCAAAAAATAGACGCTATGCTAAAAGGCCACAAGGACCTAAAGAAGTTTTAAGAACAATGTTCTTTCTCACTATGCCAAAAAATCAAAGATAATCTAGAAGTTGCACATTAAGATGGTCAATTTTCTCTTTTTGTATCTCCACAGTTCTGTCATTACCCACTGACCTCAAGTGTTTTCTCTCAGATATCTAGACCAAGCAGTGTATTTACAGACCAGGGCACTCTGCAGAGTCAGTGGACAAAACACATGTAGAAAAAAGGGGAATCAATAAACTTCTTTTCTGGTTATTTTACCTACATTTCCCAATTATTTTTTATCCAAAGACAAATTTTTAAAAATTGAAAGACTGATTAGCAAGTATTCAAAGATGTCAAGATGTGGCATGACAGCTGCCCCATGGTGAGGCTCCCCTTCATGCCTTGACTAGTGCTGACTATCCTGCCACCCCCACATCCCCAGTGAGCCTACACAGTTTGATCTTATCCCTTTCAATAATTTTTAGTGTTGATGAAAAGTTAAACATGTACAAAATAAAAATGTAATTCTGTGTGTTTGCAGAGCTATCAAGGCATTCTTCTGGAGACAAATCTGATATATACACAAAAACACACTGTGAGAGAAGAGTCAGGGGTGTGCAGACCTGATACAGTTGTGAACACACTGATCCACCAGAACAGAAAACACCCCTTTGTTTAGCCAAACTAATTTTACTTAGTGCATCAACAGACTACATGAGTCACAATACCTTGCTGGAGAGGGCTGCCATCTCACAGTACTAATTTATTGTGGTTTTTAGGTCATCTGACTCTATCCTTAAAAAGCTGCAGGTATAAAGAGTATTAACATTAAGAAGGAACATCGTATTACAAACCAGACAGATGGCCAACAAGCCTTCAGATAAGTTCTGTATGACAAACAATCTTACAGATAATTATCTCTTCTGCAGGACAAACTGCTCAAATATTAAAACTAAAAAGAAAGACTTCCTTGGCCCAAAACACAGTGAAGAATTCACAGAGTTTACAGCTGTACACAAATAAGGTTTGTGTACAGCATTAAAGCACTGGAAGTACATAAGAAAAAGATTTCCATAAGGAGACTTTTTTCTTTTTTTGACTGTGAGGGTGACTAAACAGCAGCACAGGTTGCCTGGAGTTTGTGAAGTCTCCAAACTATGTGAGCCCTTTCTAAGATGGCCATGGCTTTGTTAATGTGGCAAAGGCAGAAGGCACCATTGGAGAACAATTCAATCACTGCTTGACTCCAGCATTCTCATCAGGTAAGGGCTCTCCCATTCCCGCTTAATATACCTACACCTGAAGTATTTGCCCTCCAGATTTCTATTACAAGGCCTTACCATTGGCCTTCACTGAAGCTCCAATCCAACTGTTTTGCTATAAAACATAAGTTTGTAGTATTTCAGCATCTCAAAAACCTCAGCCCATTTTAATTCTGCTGAGTACTCCACACTTCTAAAAATCCCAGACATGGTGACATTAGGACAGAAGACAGACCTTAGTATTTTCAACCATACACATGTAAAACTACACTGCTACATAAATGTGGATATTTTCCACACCAGTGTTACTATGTTAAGTTGTCAAATAATCTGTATCAGAATTTTGTATTTTGTCAGCAAAAATCTATTATGAAGAAATACTATTTTAAGTTAAATCAAAGCACCCCCAGCACAGCAATTTAAAGATTTGATTAGAACTGCTAAAATATAACTTGTTAAAGTAATAGAAACTGTGTCCTTCTCTTAGATTTCCGTAATTCACACATTACCATCATTCCTTCCCAACTGTCAGACTCAGTTTCATTTCATCATCATCCCGGTCCAAAGATTTGAGAGCAGAAAAACACCAGTGCTGTGTATTTTGACCAAGAGTTAAGACTGTAAAACATCCCAGGGCCCTTCTATACACTTGATCAGGCAAGTGGAACATCACCAAGTCTTTATCCATTTGTTTTTAAATAAACAGTGTTTTTGTAAAGGGACAGCAACTGATAAGGTATTAGTAACCAAAAGCTGTTTTAGAGAAGCAGCAACGTTTCTATGAAGTTGAATATTGATGATTAACTGATAGAAACATCCTTCCTTTTCAATATCTTTAATTATACGTACAGAAAAAAATTCTAAGAGGTCAGTCGCAGAGGCAATGTGCAGAAATTGTAAAGATGAGGATTCAAGCTGCTTCTCTCCTCACCTTTCCACATTAAAGACAAAAAGGTAATGAGCTATTAGTGTTTACCTGGAAGACCAGCATGAAGTAAACAAACCCCTGCCTGACTGTGTGATCTTGTTTACAGTGCTCAAACGTGGTTATAACCAAAATAAAAGCTTTGATTACAGAGCTACAGGAGAAGATTAATCCTTCACTGCTGGAGCTGAGAAAGAAGGGAAGACAAACTCCAGGACATCCCCCAGACCTTTAAGAGAATGAAGATTTCAAAATCTGCACTGCTGGGGTGGTAGCAGAGCAGGGGTGACCCCCAGCTCTGTTCAGAAGTGAAGCCCCCCAGGCACAGAGAGCTGAGCAGAGGCCATGGTCCTGAGCAGGAAGCCCTGGGCTGTGCCTGCTGGGCTCTCCCGAGGCTCAGAAAGGACTCTGGGCTATCTGCAGCAAGCTACGCTCCCTTCCTGCTCCTCCTCTCCCCACCTCAGCCTCCTCCAGTCATTTCTGCTCACACCAGGAGGAATGACATGCAAGTACCACCTACTTAAGGGTGATCTTCAAAATAGTGTCTACCCCCACCCCCAGGTCTTTCACCTGGAATGAGGTAATACTTACACTATTACTGTACACCATCTTTGACAATCCTGTGAATGTCATTGGTACAGAAAGGATGGTTGATCTCTTTCTCCATATTATTAAGCTCTCAGCAGTTACAAAAATAAAATTAAAAAGAAAAATCAAGAAGTGCTACTGTGCCAATTCATGGTTTCAAGGACCTTTGCAGCTGTAAATTGAAGTATGCTGGAACACATGCTGGCTGAACACGCTGAAAAATTCACCTGCTAGACAAGATCACACCAGCTAGAAAGTCAGAGTTTAATATATTCTACCTCCTACACCTTCACTCTAAATTACTGTCAATTTGCTAAAAGCAAAGCCACACACAATCACTCTCCCTTACAAAGTATGTTCCCAAACTAATGAATCTACAGGCTGCACTAAGATGGTTATATAACATCAGCAAATTGAATTTATTTTCCAGGCCCTATTTTCTGTCAGTCTTTGTAATCATCACCTCAGTTTCAGCTTCCTTCATCAAATCATCCTGTCACAGTTTCACCTGTTCTGAATTTACCAATCTGACACACCTGCAAACTACTCAATTGTTCCACTGTTATTAATGCACAGGAGCACCTGGAGACTCAGCCAAGTCAGTCACTTCAAACACTTAGAGCAGAGGGGAAAAAACTCAAACTTATCCTGAAGAGCTCATGGACACAGCTGCAAGCAAGGCTAGAACAGGAGAAAGTAAGACAACACAGAGGCACAGTGAGTTTGTTTTCACACAGGCTTAGACTGGTGCGTTGACTGTGCAGTGCTTTGGGGTTACATGAACAACACTCGCATCTCTTTCCCTGCTGGTTTGCTTGCAGCCATTCCTTCTCCTAATTGATAATCTGGGATGAGATGATGGCACATTGTTTAAGAACTCTACACTCACAAACTTGCTTGGAACTGCCAGAGCCAACCAGAACTGGCTGCTGCCATCTTGGCACGCTCTGCCTGATTCATGAGTTAAAGGATTAACATCTTTAAAAGTAGGTGGGGAGGATTTAAAAGACATTGCTGCTTATATTCTTTCACCTGCTTCTTCTTTCAGACATCACCACTGTAAAGCAAGGGTAGAAAAGGTATTTTCCATGAACTCATTTGAATTTAAATATTACTGAAAATTACTGTGAAAATAAAGGAGAATCTAGTGAACCACTTTCCAATGTTTGATCTGAATTACTTTACCTTGTGTTAGCACTTAGGAGGAGATCAGTTCAGTACCAAAAGTCCTTAATTTCATTAACCACACTTATCCCACATTTTTCTTTACTGAACTGGACAACTACACAGTCACAGTCATTACTGTGCAACTGAAATTTTCATAGAGCAGCCACCTCCTTCCTCCAACCCAAAGCTACCAAAACCATCTCAATGCCACTCCTGTGCTTCTGAAACACCACTCCCAAAAGGGCTTTGGGCAGCAGTTAAACTGGGGAAAAAACCACACAGCCCATGGATTCTATACTACCAGGTAAGGGCTGGAGAAGTGGGCATTATCCAAACCCTGTGAATCCAAAAGCTTGCAGCCAGCACAGCTAGAAAGCAGGCAACAGAGAAATACACCTTGAAGAACCCTGTCACTGTACAGGAGCTGCTTCACAATATTTTTTTCTTTAGATGTCAGAGCATATGCCACCACTGATGACTAACAAGTAAGGAACACAAAGAAATTTTGGTGCATCAGTCAAACCATGGTTGAAAAACTATGAGGCCTGACATCAAATCAGGCTGCTATCTTTGAAGTGTAGTACTTAACAGTCAGTGAATTATTTCATGCCAGTGCTGTGTGCATTTCTGATACTGGCACGAGATGAGAAACAGGCCAGTGACTGAACTATGATGGAATGAATTTTTACTTCCATATGATAGACAATAGACACTCATAGCAGATGGATGCACTGCACTATCTACAGTGATATTCTGGGAAAATATTATGGCAGTTGGAATGTCCAGTAATAACCAGAAATCAACAAGTAAACAAAGCTGAGGCACTGCTGTAGAGATGACCTTCCCTTAACAGATGCCTCTCATTTGCCACATGTAGAAAAATATTTCCAGAAAAAGATATTCTACTTTATATCTCAGACTCTCAAAGGACTCACAGGAGGTCCTGTCTCTGGTGGAGCCAAGTTCAAGACTCTTGTCACATAGCAAGAGCTACACATGTGTGCATACATATACTAGTTAATTAAAACCAAAATAAGAACCAACCTTAAATTCTTAGAAGAATTAAGAGTCAGAACCACTTCATTCTGCTCCTGTCTTTTCACATTTCCTGTATAATTTAATCCTGGAGAACTGCAGTGCTTCAGGGAACACGGGTCAATGCCAACAATTCAGCACCAGTCTAGTACTAAACATCACTTCTAAACACAAGAGGTTTTTTATTGACTACCTAGCATCTTTACCTTGAAGAGTGCCTCTGAAGTGTCTAAGTGTTCCTAGAGGAAAACCTTGCATGCAAAGCATCTACAGACTGATGATCCTGTCTTTACACAGTCACTCCACATCCACCTTCTCCACAGACCAACGCCTACCATGGGACAGCAAGACCATAGATGCAAAATCGGAACAACAAATCACAGTGAGTTTCAAATCCTACACATGTAGAATGTGCAAGACACTGTCCATTTGCAAGCACAAAAAGCCCCCCATTACATAACTACATTTATGTAGTCTGTCAGATTTGAAGTGCCAGCACAGACACAAGCAGATTCAGTATCACTACAGACTCAAAAGAAAAGAATCCTTTGTGAGTTGCTCTTAAATCAAAAGCATTCAAAACATTTCCAGCAAGTGAAATATATTTTGTGCACTCAACTTCAAGTATGCCACAAAGGTCATGAACACAGTTAAAACCAGCTTACTAAATAAATGGGTATTTTCCCTCACTGAACTAAAACATACAATACTTGTCAAATATTAATTATACTGCATCAAGTACAGCATTCTTACATCTCTGTTCTAGAGGCAAAACTGGGATATTCTCCATGTTCTAATATGTATCAAAGACAGCTTATAAGTGCATTGAGCTTTGCCATGTTCCCCTTGTATTTTGGTTGAGCCCATGGAGTATTAGTCATCTTTGTTATATTCATGCTCAACATAGCTAAAAAATTGTCTTAAGATGTATTCTAAGCAACTGTCAGATTGAATTTTTGACATGTTTATTCTCAAACTGTGGCTAATTAAAAAACCAAACTGTTCATACTCTATAGGTTGAATGAGTAAACTTATACAAAAAATGGTACTGTATTTATTTAAATAATTTGTTCACGTGTAATTTTATTATTGTTTTACACAAAGTACATATTTTAAGAATACCTCTTTAAAATACTGCATTATGTCTCACCATTCTGAATTTAATCAACAAGTAACCTACAGCAACCTTTACTTATTTTCCTCCACATACACCACCATCCATCTTACATCCAGATGCTGTAAATATGGTGGGTTGGGTTCACTTTCTGAGGTTTAGCTGATTACTGAGGTTTTGTTCACAACTTCACAAACCAGTATTTTGGTAGGAACAAATGCTGCTTCTGAGAACTTTTACCTTAACTGACATGGGCAATCTAGCAATCCATATTCCTCAAAAAACATAGGCACTCTCCAGGAGAACAGTCCACAAGCAACTCCAGGCAATGCCTCCAGGCAAGAGGCTGGTGGCTCCTATAAGCAACATACACCTGCTCCTTTTAATTAAATACACAGAGGAGTAAATCGTGCAGGACCAGATTGAGCCCTGGTAGAAATACAGTGGACAGAAATAACAAATTAGGTACTTTCTGATCAAGTGCACTAGTCAAATGCAGTTATCAGCATGAAAAAATATTAAACATTTATAACAACCTAGACTGAGAGAGTAAAAGTCATATTTAGAGCTCAGGCCAGATTTGTTACCAGGCAGTGAACTGCTGAATGCATGTAATTAAGGACACAAAATCAGTATTATGCTAACAAGACTTTAAGAGCACCACTTAGGTGCACAGACTAAAACCATCTTTCACAGCAGCTGAGTCTTCTGCATTCCAAGGGCAAGAACCATCTCTGCTATACACAGTGCCATTTACTAGTCAGAAAATGTCATCCTTCCTGGGAACAAAGTGAAGAGCTATGAAATAACAGGTTCTGAAATTTTGTTAATAACATTTCACACTTGAGAACCAGAGCCTTCAAACTTAAGAAGAAAAATAAAAGAAGTCATGTGCATCTCAAAATCAAAATCCAGTTTGGCTATTTAAGCTTAGATTTTAAGACAAAAGAAAACCCTTATTAAAATATCTTATGTTCTTTAGGAAACAAATGGAAAAGAAGTTTTCCCTTAATGAAAAGTAATCAATTGTGGCTGAAGTCCTGAAAATCTTCAGCTAAGACAGTGTTGGGAAGAAACTCTTAAAAAGTGAAAACTTCTAGAACAAACACAGGAATAGAACTGTCAACGACACAAGTGGCAAAAAGATCTGTTTTGTGCCTGTAGTGGACAAATACAGAGGTGCAATCATCTTCACTACAGAGCAATTCAAAATTAATTTTCATTTTTTATAAAGCCAAACCTTACTGTCAACTTGTCTCACTGTAAACACAGAGGACTTCTGGTTTCCCAGCATAGAACAGACTTGAGATATAAAGGAGGGACGAAGTCCCATCGCCACATTCCTCCCCACTCAGTGACAAATGACACTGGAGGCACATATGTATTAAAACACAAGTTAAAAACACTAAAAATATACTAATAGCAGGACTTCCTCCTGCAGTGATGGGACAGGCTCAGACAGGAGGTCCCTACATGAAGTTGTCTCTGATGTGGTCCTACTGGGGAGCATGGTGCCCAAGTAAAGACCAAAAGCAAGGCAACTAAGTAATGGACTTGAACATCTCAAAATACAGACAGTATCAGTCAAATTCCTTATCAGAAATAATTACGCTGGAAGTAATTGTGAAAGTGCCACTGAACTTCACTTTGCCAGTACAAATGAGTACAATACTTTGTCAGTGCCCTTTCTGAACAGTTGTAACATTTTATTCCAAGTCATTACAGCTTTATTTTTTGAATCAACTTTGAAAAGTACAGAGAACTAAATATAATTCCCTGCAAATCTGAAGCAATTATTAAAGTCAAATGTTTCCACCACATGTACAAGAAAAAAAAATTTCTTTCCTCTAGCAAACAACATAATTTAGTAGGACAGATATAAGGAAAATTTAAATTCCAGACTGTTCTCTGAGCTACATGTAGCAATGAGGGGATGTCTCAGACACGTTCTATTGCACATTCATAAGACTTCAACCTTAACAGCCTGGAAGCCCTACCATTTACTCCTAGATATGGTTGTGAAAGGCACAATCAACAATGTGGCAGATTCTGAGACCAAACTATGGATTCATACCAGAGCAATGCATGTTGCACATATTCCCTTTAAAAATCTCTGGTCCAATGGATGGAGAAGTGGACAGAAGTGGATAAAGCACCCATATGCCAGGTACCATCTTTACAAAGGTCCTTTTAGGGCAGCCAGTAGCAGGTTCAAGTTGGAGCAGAACATCATCTGTAGCAGCCCAGATTACCTCTGAGTACTAGGAATCCATTGTTTAAATTATGTTGCTTCCTAGCCTCTCTCCCCAGCACATCTGAGGGCTGTAGGCATGACCAAGTTACAGCAGGTAAAGCCAATGTAAATGCTGGACTTGCTAAGTGTTTCCAGAACCACTAAACCATTAACTCATGCCTAGTCTTGAAAAAACAAAAGAGCCAACCACCAAACAAAAAGAGAGGGAGCAGTACTTCCCTTTCTGATAAAAATATTCAAAGCTTTTCAAATTAAAAGCCATACACTGTTTGACTGCCAACTGCAATGCTTTCTCCTGTTAAAAACTAAACTACTTGTTTTCCCAACCATTACCTTTTATAAACTCACATAGTCTTCCTCAGATAAAATGCTACCAATGTTTTTTTCTCTTTTTGTTCACAGCAATGTGCCAATATGATCAATACCATTAGGAGTTCCCACATCCCTACTCAGAAGCCTATGCTGAAGTTCCTGAAGAACCAAAGCAAAATCTCAGAGCTTAAATCTTCCACATGAGCTGTAGGTCATCTCTCAATGCACTTCCTTTGGTATTTGTGCTTTCCCAATGTCACACTGCATTTTAGTACAAATGTGTAATTTTCTTGTGCTATACGTATGGTTCAGTGCACCCACAGGCACACCTATGGCTTCACAACTGTCACAATGTTGTATCTCAAAAGCACAAAAAAGAGCCTATAAGGACACAGAATGCAAGTAATAAGAACATTAGTTATTCTCACAGAAATGCCCACTGTTCCTCTTGGGATGTTTTTAAAGTTAATTGCACAAACAGTTAAAACAAGCCTTACTCTCTGCCTTACCCACAAATAAGGGCTTTGACTGACACACACTGGCAAATAAAGAAAAAAAAAGTCTGCCAGGCAAAGCAAGCCTCAACCCTGCCAGCTGCCCCTTAGAATGTAAGTTGGTGCCCCAATGACAGATGGCCATACAGCTCACATGGCACTGCAAGAGCAGCTCCAGTTTTCAGCCCAGCATAATTAAGCCAACCAACTGCAACTCTCCTTTACCTTCATATGGTGCCCTGAAAGATTAAAGCACCACCACAGCCATTCCTGAGCCATTCAGTGATCCCTGTCTTGAACAAGGATCAGCTGGGAGCACAGAACAAAGGGCAACTGAGAGCAACGGCTCCCAGTACACCCATCCAGATTTTAGCCTGGGACAAGATGAGCACTAGCATAAGCCCAGAAAGAAAACAGGTATTGTACTAAGAGACACCACATGGTTCACAACTGGAGTACCAACCACAGGAACCCAAGGACATGACGTTCAATTCTGTGCTTTACCACAGATGTGGTTCCATGATAAAGATAAAACAATTTAAGTGTATAATACTGCCAGAAAGGAGGGTGCAGACCTTTTCCCACCAGCTCCCACACACAGTGGGAGTGATTGTACAGCTACACAGTCATTAAAACGAAGGAAGGAAGAAGCAAATCACTGAGAAAATCCCTTTTGGTAGCCATTTGCAATCACACTGCTTAAAATATCAGTGAAACTGTGCCTATAGACTTCCCTGGTGACTTAGGGCAAGCTATGCCATTTCCTCATGCTTTCGTTTCCCACTGCTGATGTCAGAACAATGATACATCAGAACATCCCAGGTGTGCAATGACAGCTACAGACACCACTAAAGGCCTGCAAGACACACGAGCTCTGCAATACAAACATCCAAATTAGTAAAACAAAGGGGATCCTTTACCAGTAGCTGAAATTACTCTAGGCACTCACTAGTGGCAGAATAACAGATATTTCCCCGTGTTTGCTGCAACTCCAACACAAGACCTTCAGGCAGAAGGGAAGGATTAAAGTTGAGTGCACTGATTAGTATTCTTTTTACATCACTGAATGCTTGAACAGCTCTTTCCCAAGTAAACTCTGAGCATATACAAGAGTAAGGATTTCTGTGAAAAGATCAGTAAGTCAGGAACCTTCTGGACTAGAAACTGCTCATTAGTTTTACTCCACCCACTGCAGGGCTGTTACTAGAAATACTAAAAGAGGAAACAAAGAACCACTGAATTGGTCCTCTCACTTTAAAAATTAAATATGCACACATACATACAAATCCACTCTTAAAAGAAATTCTTATTTAAACTCTTAAGGTCACTAAGTCTACTACAGTGACTGTCTCTAAGAAATTTTATCTAGATGGGGAGATTTTTGCCAGCTGGGTTTGCAGAATAGGATACTTAAGAATTGTCTCCATATATAGTGAAAAATACCTGACGGCAGGGAGGAAGAGGCAAGACTTGGGAGGAAATATATCACTTATCTCTTTTAATAAAAAAAGAGCAGGTTGATTTTTGGTTTTAAATGAGAGAAAAAACTCAACCCAAGAAGGATACCACATTGTTAAACCCTGCTCTTCTGATGCCTTTGCCTTTTCTCAAACCATACACAGATTTCAAAAGGTAGACAAATTAAAATTCATTTTCTGTAATGTACTTGGCCATTTCTGTAGTACTTTTAAATTTGGGGAGAAGACAAAATATGTCCCAGAAATCTTAAGGAAATCTTACCCAGGCTCAAGCAGTTACCCCAGCCACCACAATGCACACAGCATTTATATTATTTCAAAACAATCTTTCTGTCAACAGGACCCTACACAGGTTACAAGAAATAAATCTTAGTTAATGTTTAATACTCGGTATATATACATAATTTTACTGACTACATCTGCAGCAAAACATCATAAAGATAATAAGAAAAAGAAATTGTCTGTTTTACTATTTAAAATTTGCTTGTTATGAAAGTGGTAATTATTTCTACCATGCAAGTGCCATAAAGAGTTGAAAATTTCTGCCCTTCACAGCCATTACAGCACCATGTCACCAGACTACCTGTTTGCTAATAGTGGTAGCCCAGAGGAATGCTTAGGGCCAACGCTGCTGATAGGAAAGAAACATTAGGATAACAACTGAAGTGTATTTAGTCTGAAAAATCACTGTGCCAAATTCACTATGAATCAGGTAATATTCTTGATGCCACACAACTGTGCAACATTTCTAAATCTTATACATACACACAAAAAAATACTGGCAGCTTCTTGCATTCTTTGTGATACTGGTCATTGTGTCAACTGAAATTAATGAAAAACAATGCACTCAGTCTGCTGGGATTTACCCAAGAACATGGCAATGAATCCACTCAGCACCAATGGATAACAGGTATTGTTTGGCAGGCCTTTGAAAAAGAGGAGTTAAAAATCATGCTTTTTCCACACACTACCTACTTTTAACTTCCACTGTATTAATCAGCATATGAGCAACCCACAGCACAGAGAAAACTCAAAGCTTCAGTTTCTAAAAAAAGTTATCCAGAAAAAATTCAGGCTGAAAAATTAATGTATTTTTGAAATAAATTAATGAAAACTGATCTTGAACTGGAACACCACATACTATTGAGACTGAAATTTTAAAATAGAAATTTGTTTGAAACTAATTTTCTGTTGTCTCTCTTTTGCCCACATTTTTACAAATTTACAGATTTCAATGTTAGTATGATCAATACATTTTCCGTTAAACTTACATATTAAAAGCTAGGTTGTCTGTAACCGAAAAATCAAAATAATTTCACCTCCTCTTTCTTTTCTGACATTTAAAAAACAGTTTTAGAGGGTATGGGGCTGTTAGCAAACATTATGTCCTGTTTAAAGTTAACAAGCTCAGATGTTCAAGCGTTATTTAGACAAAATGGGAGAGCCAACATCACACTGACAAGTACTGTGAGGAACTGATGATCTTCAGAACTGAGCTTCATTACATAGACACTCACTGAACCTACTGGGATATGCCCTTTTCAGTTACTTAAACCTTTCAAACTCAGGTTAAATTTGACAATGACCAACAACCATACTGATACTGTCAAGTGTATCAGCAGATTATTGATCACAAGCTGCTGATCAATGAGAAGATATTTGGCAAGATATGAAAGGTTCTCAACTTGTTATCAAAGGCCACTTGAAGTTGCTCAGGTATCACCCATTATCACAATCACACCCGTTCTTCTTCTAGTCATCCTGACAGCAACAGTAGCCCAAAGCACTAATCCTCTCTCCTCCCACTGATGCCTAGCTGGCCAAACAACTCTTGTGTTGAAGGAGGTTCTCTCAACAGCAATCCAAGGCACGTACCTTAGAGGCTCAATTATCGTAGAGCTTTAGGGAGACTCAAAAATGGAACCAGAGGAAGCTCCAAATGGATCTTAATACAAGAGGGAAATTAGAAATTGAAATTAGATGATTTTTAAGGTCTCTTCCAACCCAAACCAGTGTGTGGTTCCATGAAAAGCAGTTCTTCTGTGATGGAAAAACCACTATGCACTCTCACACATGGCAATTGTTCTGGACCTCTGCTCTTCCAAAGTCATAACAGATGGACCTCAGCTACCTCTTGTCCCTACCTATGGTCTCATCTTGGACAGCTGCAGCCAACACAGGTCCAAATAGAGCAAACAAAATTTCAGAGTAACTGGTTTATTTTGGATAACTGCTCTTCAAAGAGTGTGGATGCATGTCCAAGGACATGGTCACAGATCCTACCACCTGCAGAGAAAGGTGAGGCATCACATCTTGACCAGGATTAATGTAACAACCATCCGAGAGCTGTAGTCCTTCGTCAGGACAGCAACAACTGAAGGAAATAGCAAACATTAATTTGAGCAGCCACTACACGCAATTTACATTGATGACCCAACAGCATTTGGGTCACCTTTCTGGCCTCCTGCTTTCTCAATTGTCAGGAGAGGCTTATTTGGACAAAGCATTCAATTTTGTCCCCAGTTCTTGGAAACAATGACTAAAATCTGAAGTTTTCCCATGCTTCTGCAGCATAATGTTCTTTCTAAAGGTACTTTGACAAACCTAACTTTCTAAAGGTATGTTGATAAACTTCCCAACTATTTATTTCTCACAGGACTACAAGTCTGCACCAAGACTTATATCTCAAATTCCAATTAAAGAAGAAATTTACACATTTCCTCTGACTTTTCCAAGTACAAGAAGCTTGGGAACTGTAAATTTTACCCAATTATCTCCTAGAAAAAAACATTTATTGACCAAATAAGAACGAAAAAATAGGAAGGATACTTTATATACACACAGGACCAGTAATGCAGTAATTAAGTAAAGAGATTAATCTGTGGAAGAAGAGGAAATGGAATAGATTCAAGAGACAGTTCTGGGTTTCTCTTTGGGAGCCTAAAGAATTCACTAAGGCAGCAAGAGAGGATGGCAGTATCACACTACTGAAAAATATTTTCCCATAAACATTTAAGTAGTATTTTAGATTTTTAACAATTATTGATGAACCAGACTGGACTGGATTTGCTGTTGCAAAATCAAATTTCAAATAAGAACTAGGCACTAAAAAGAAAATCAATTGTTTTACCTTTCATGTCATTTCAGATCAAATTTAAGCACCATTTCTGGCAAATGGGAATTTTTCAGTTAGCTGGGATTTCAATAGGCTTTGAATGAGAACATCGAAAATTGTTACTGCAGTGTTAGAATTATTTCAATTACCAAGCATCATCTGAGAGAAATCAAGGTAAAATGTACTTCTTCAAAAACAAGAAAGAAGTATACCAAGATACTGTGAAATAAACAACTTGTTCTATATGTTTATAAATGCACTAATAAAACTTTGTATGTTCTGCTAAAGAAAAACACACCTGGCAATTGTAACATCTGACTGGTTTTCAGGATAGCATCTTTGTAGGATTTATTTCTTGCAAGGTATGGTCTCAAAACCACAACAATATAGGAAGGTGGTGAAGTCCTCATCCTGCTGTTCTACAGCCAAACTAGCTGAGAGACAGAAACTGCATTATTGTTTTAGCCAAGGCTCTTCAGCAGGTCTAACAATCCACATGGAGAAGGGAGTGTCTTGCAAGAGCATAATGAAAGAGGGTCAAGCTAACTCAAATTACCTTCCATTTGCCACAGGCTAAGAGCATACACATGAACAATTACTGTGAATCAGACACCCCAGATCAGCTGACATATGGTAACCTGTCATCCTACAATAACCTGTCCAAATACAAAGCTGGCTTGAAATGTAGACCTGCTGTAGAGCTACAACTCACCCCTATTCAGAAAGCAAGACACTAAACCCTGGGACCTTTGCTTCTGGATGCATAAGCTGAAAACAAGCAACAGAAGAGAACCCCACAGATGAGAGCCCTTAAGGTAAACAGGCTGTTTCCAAATACTACAAACTGGGATTACCAAAAGGAAATAGTTACTGTAACATGACCTATTAATGCTAATCAGCCCTTCAGTATAAAACCATACGCACAGTACCATGACCATGAGACTGCAAATTCAGCTCTTCTGCTGGTGTGGACAGTGGTTATTTAAAATAAGTATAGGAATTTCAAGTACAGTTGTTCATTTGGCCTTGTTGCCATGTAGTGGCAATTCAAAGTAGGATAAAACCCAAGCTTTTGTTTTCCAATCTCATTCTCAGGAGTGCTCAGCTCTCTAGGCTGCATGTACCCACCAAGCTCAATGCAGTCAGTCAGCACAGAAAAAGTGAGGAAAAGCTCTATAAGCTCTACCAGCACTAGACTGGCACTCACATGGTACAGCTGAATCAGTTTTTTGGAACACAGAACTGGTTGTGCAAGAAGATAAACACTACTATTATTTTGATACTGGAATACCAGAGATATCCGGTATGTATGGGAAGCATATCTATACAGGCTTCTGTGGAACAACCTACATAGAGTCAAGGTAGAGAGCTCAACAGAAATAAACCCAGGAGCCTGAGTGACAAGGTTTCCAGGCAGAGCTCAACTATGCAGCACTTTGAGCTCCCAGAACAAAGCAGTGCCTGAACTCTCACATACAAGACATCAGAGGGACCTGACAAACCTGGCAACGGAATGGAAACTGCAGGTTTCTGTAACAACGAACAGAAGGTTTCATTGTATGTCCCACAGCACAGAGCCCCAGCAGCATTGCAACAGCTCCTCTCAAACACACAGCACTGGCACCAGGCACTGGGGCAGGCTCCAACCCCACAGCACAGCCAAGCTGATCTAGGGGTGACCTGTGAGGGCAAGGGCCAGTCCCACTGATGGGCAGTTCTCTTACTCACCCAACCCTGCAGTTAGAGAGCTCCAACAGCTAAAGCAGCAGGTCACTACTCACAGTGCTTTGGAGGCTTGGTTTCTGTGGTGATATGGTTCAGGGAGCTAAGGGTGTCAAAGCAAGGCAAAGGCTGAGCATGAAGTTAGAAGCAGGAGAACCAGGACAACCTCCTTCTCTAACAAACAGGCTCCACAATTACTTAGCTATCTTGGAAAAATGCAAGAAAAGGAAGTCTCTCAGAGGAGAGCACAAAAAATAGTCCCCAAAAGCCTACTGAAAGAACTCCAGGTTTTATAAGTGTTCATTGCCTGTTTAGCCTAGCTTCTACCCACAAATGAATAATAATTTTAAGAACAGGGAATTTCCTGATTTTTATAATCAGGAAAACTGTTATTGAGAGGAACCACAATAACTACTATTCAAGCTATCTTTTATGAAGGATCCCAGAATCATATATTTTAATCATCTCAAGAAAAGTTAATTAAACTTTCTAACAGGAAGTACAAGGCACATAATAGAAGATGCCTCTAGAGCATCTTCTTTAGTTAGGAACCCACATCTAGAACTCACTCTTTTCTTCGACAAAAATTTAAAAGCAATAATATACTACAAAAGCAGAATTTTGATACTCTGTAATTTCACTGCATGTTTTAATTTGCTTTCTTTCCCTCCCCCCTCCTTGGCCCCCATTTCACAAGAACTGAAGGACTCAGACTAAAAGCCTAGATTATATTCAGATACTACAGTAGTATCATGAGCAAGAATCACCACGTTTTACTCCCCTTCCAATCCAAGTGCTGAATGCAGAAACATCACACAAGTAAGAAACAGAAAGAAATACCTAATAATCTGAAACTGTGAAAAGATTAGGCAATGACAAATTCAACTGACAAACCTTCCATTTTCTCAATTCCTGTTAGTTCAGTCAGTTCACCTCTGCTTCTTTTTTTATCCATATGTTGTGCAGCTCTGGGTTAATTTTCCTATTGCATCTGTTGTAATGTGTAAGACTAAATACCTTTAATCACTAATCAATGCAATTTAGAAACCTTACAGAAGCACACTACCTCCTCTTCCTAGCAGACCAAAGAGTTTACAGGCAAGGCCTGCAAGAGGAAGTTTAAGTGTTGCCACAGGTGATGCACGTTAACAACGCACCTGGTGCATCCTCCTTCCAATTACCCAGGGACCCAGAGGAGAGTGTGGGCCAAAGAGTTGTCCTGGCTGCAGTGGCAGCCCCTGGGATGCCACCTCTGTGAGTGTGTGTGCTCAGTGTGCTGAGCAAACACCCGGCCCAGCAGTGGCTCTGCACATTCAGCACTCGTGAGGCACACCGGGCTCACCACGCTGCGGAGGGAGCTGCCATGAAAGCAGGCTGCCAGCCTGACCTTCCCAGGCAGCTGCTGGCCTGACACAGCCTTCCTAGGGCTCCACTTCCATGCATCTACATCAAAGCCTCACATCCAGCGCACAGAATGTTTATTTATGCTCAACAAATGAGATGCTTCATGCCTGCACACCTGCAGTAAAAGCCTGACATACACCGCAAGCTTTGGTCTACTCTGTAGCTGTGATTGTCCCAGGAAGCACCAGAGCAAGGAGGGGGGCACAGAGCATAACCTTTCCCCAAACCACAAAGATATAAAATAGACCCGTGGAGGAGGCTTCATTATCTCTTAAACCACTGGGCTCCAAGTTTTTGTCACACAGAAAGTAAAAACAGATTTGGTATTTCTGGGAAACTATAACAGATGTTAATAGTCTTATGATTGAGTAAAATATACCAAGACTATAGGCAATGAACACTACTGTGTATGCCAAGAACAAATACACTTGATTTTGATCTCTCCAATTGAAATAGAAAGCTTTAGCATAGGTTTAGGCACTTGTCCTATATGAAGGACAACAAAGGTACATGCATACTCCTTTGCACTCCTAATGCAGAATGAGGCTTTGGGAAACAGAAATTGTACTTGGAGAACCAAGTTTATAGACTCCAAATTTTTATCTGTAAGGTAGACTTTAGAAACTTTTCATTGCAAAAACAATAATTTTATTTCCAGATCTTTTCCCAGCCCGTGACTCACTTTCAAGAAATAAGAGAAAAGCCTTAACTAGATTTCTTTCCATGTAGAGCAACTGATGCCTGACTTGACTTCTCGCCTTAAGGGGTGACCCTACAAAAACTGAAACCCATTTAGGTGCTTTGATGCAAGTCTGTGCACTTGCTTCAGAATAATTTAATTCAGTTACTGTTACTGCCCTGCACTCACCAAATAAGCCTTTAGCACATACAAAAAAAAACATATATAATAATGCATGTGCTTTCACACACACACTTGAAACAGAGCCAAATAAAGACTCCTTACCTTTCCTAAGATATTTATCTCAACATTACAAAATTCAAATGTTGTGAGCAAGAACTCTACTGGAGTTTAGTTTCTGTATGTTTGTTTTACACAGCCTAACCCACTCCTTTTCCCAGTCTGTCAAGCTCTCGTGTCCCCTATACAGACAAATGACTAATTCAATTACCTTGTGTGCTGACAGGCCAGCTGGTTGCTGCTTCTTGGCATGGGTAGAAGAGGGTGAGTTATAAATGTCTTTCCCTCATTGTCTTCGTCCTCTGCCCAGCCAAAAAACTTCACACCCCTTTGGCAACTTTGGTTTAAACGAGCTAACAAGTTCAGAAGTTGCAGAGTGACACACAGACTATATGGGTGTATCTATCTTGTTTTCACTGCAAAATAGATTGGGGCTAGGAGGGGAAGCAAACTTGCACGGTAGGTTTACAGCATGCATGTATTAAATTTGCCTCAGCTCCAAAAGTATTGACCCAGCTTAACCCAATCTAAAATGGAGCTGCCACAGTCCCACCACACCCACAGGCGTTCAGTGTTATCCCTTCCCTTGTAGCAGCACTCGTGCCAAAAATCAACCTGGGGAAAAAAAAAAGGCAGTTAGCATTTGGTGCAGGCAGCTCGGAGCCAGCTCCTGCCTTGTCACATGGACACCGGCAGCAGGGAACAGCAGCACCGTGGCAGATGCAGCTGGGGACTTATCAGCACACAGGAGCCAAGCCTAAGAGCACTTAATTCTGGACATGCAGCTCAGAACCTCATTAGTACTACAGCCAATGATGTGCTGGTTTTACACAGGCACATATGCACTAATGGAGTTATTATTTTGAGAAGAAGAGAAACAAGAAAAAAATATTCATATGATAGCTCTGAGGTTGACAATTTCAGCTGCATTCCGGACAAGATCTTTTGGTCTTTTAAAATAAGTGTATAACCTTGTCTTCTTCCTAGCAGAACTAGCCAAACCTATACAATCAAGGAAGAAAAAACCAGCACTATAAGCAAACATGGGAATATTTAATCATAAACATTACCGAGTCCAGATTTCCTTTTGGGTAGACCTTTGTCCTAAAGAAAATAAAAGGACACATCTATTCTGTATCATTCATGCAGAATAGCAAAACCACTGAATAAACCACTGGTAACCCCACTGGTGACTGAGGAGAGATCAGGGGGGAGAAGGTAGAACAGAAGTGGCATGGTGTAGCCAGAGTGGCTAACTTAGATGGAGGGAGGTGTGAACAGCAGAGCATAAGGCAAAACATCTTGGGAAGTGTGTCCTGATGACATCTTATCTTGGCTGAACAACACAGTGAGTCTGGGGGAGAAAATATTTTTATCTGCAATCATTTATGATCTCCCTTCCCCACTAATCAGAACACAGGTACACAGGTATTGTTCATCAATGCATATTATAGACAGCATGGTTATATATTCATTAGATTTGTTCCTACTACACACATAAAACGAAAATTACTTCAGTATAAAGAACAGCTTTGTATGATTTTTAAATTCTTATAAGGAGCCTTTGAGGAAGGATTTTTAGAAAAGTATTTTTTCTCAGTGATCAATTTATTAACAATAGGCATCATAACTTGATTTTTACCCAGCAGTGAACATGTAACAGCTGTTACTCAGTTGTAAAACACTGTCTACTTACGCAGCATTAAATAATAAATAAAGCTCAAGACCTAGTACATGTTTTACTAAGCAATTTAATGATATGAAACAAGAAGTTCCAAAGATTAACTGTGAGCTGTAATATCAACTCTGTCCCGTGATATCTGTGCCTATAAGCACAGAGTTGTAATATGAAGGAGGAAAGAAATTAACAGTAACAAAAAATAATTTTTGTTCAGTCACAGCTGCACTCACAGTATCCAGTAAAAGGTTTTTTTTACAAATTTAAATCTGAGTTCAATAGAAACCCTTTCCTAATAACTTATACTGATTCTTTTGTACAGCCTTTTTTAGGATGACCTACATTGCTTGGGAATAAAGGTGAAAAAAGTCAACACTGATTTGCATGGTATAGTCTAACCCCAGCATATTGGCTTTTAATTTAGTAGCATAATTCATCAGCCTTTACTGCAATAGCCCTGCACAAAGCCATCAAAGTCACAGGTAAAACTGAAATTACCTTCCAGATATAGTGGATCAGACCTTGCAAATCCTGAGATAGAACAGAAACTGCACTAGAGACACCCCCAAATGCAGATAGAACACTAGTGACAAAAAAATCTTAATGCTGTTGACACATTTTTGGGCAAGTGAGACTAGCACAACTGACCTTCAAAAATGCAAGGAAAAAGCTAGCAGTGATCCACATGAAACGGTGATTTCCACAAACCATGGGATTTGATTTTGCTATAATTTCATCACCACTGAGTGGTCAACCATGTGAACCATAAGAACAATGTGAGAAAAAGAATAAAAAAATAGGTGAGTCCAGAGTTCCAGAAATATCAGAGTAATACAAATACACTGCAGCCTCACATTTCAATAGAGAAAGTTTCTGCCTGTATCTTTAGCAAATTAGTATCGTATGAACAGTGGCAGTCCAACGTAAAACTGAATAATCACTGAATTTAATCCATAAGCACATCATTCTGGATGCCTTTTATAAGTTGTATTTTCATCTGTTTAAAAGGCAAAGTAAGTCATGAGGTTGAAAAAATGCCTATATTCTGCATATGGAACGTCGATGATGAAAACCCTCAGTGCATGTCTTTGAGAGGAAGTTCTTTTTTTTGTTGTTGTTTTGCTTTATTTTCTGTGTTGTTGTTTTTCTTTTAAATGTCAGTATACCAGAGAAGTCATTTTAATCATATAATTACTGAAGATTTTGGAAGGTTTACACAAGACCCATAATTGGGCATAAGACATCACATCCTCTGGTTATATACACAGCAATCTGGTCTGGGTAACATTCTTTGCTCTGACCAATGTGTGCGAGGGGGGGCGGGGGAAGGAAGGGGAGGGAGGGGAGGGAGAGGAATGGAGAATTAAAAATACTTCTTCGTATTAAATTTTCTTTACCTCATTTACTTAAAATGTTCTGATTGCATAAAATGCACTAAAATATTTATCGCGACGCATCTCCGTAGTTAAAACACCTTGTTCTGAACGCGATATCCTAGATATTCAAACAAAAGACATTCAGCTGACAATGAAGATTTTTTTTTTTTTTTAATTTTAAAAAGGCATTTGTACACCTAAGACCGCACCACGGATCAGTCTTCTTTATCATGCCGGAGTTGTGACAGGTAATGCATAAAAAATTAAAATCTAATCCACCAGATAAGACATGCAAAATGTCTCCTCCAATCCCACCCCCATCTCGCCTTCAAAAAAAAAAAAAAAAAAAAAAAGCTCAGCCACCAGCAGCCCTGCACATTCGGAGCACAGGCACAGCGGCACCCCCAGAGCCACCACTGGGGCGACAGCGACAGGCCCGAGGGGCCGCCACCCCCGAGCCCCCCCGCACCCCGCTCCGGGCTCCATGAGGGGCGAATCCCACCTCGCCGCTTCCTCATGCCCTCACACAATGGTGCTTTCCCCCACTAGCTCGCAATTGTCAACATTTTCTGGCTAGGCCCCGGCCGGGCAGGGCCGGGCTGCGGGCGGCCCGAGCCCCCGCTCCGCTCGGGGGTGGCGGGGGCGGCGTGGCCGGGGGGGATCAATGGCCGATGGGCCGCGGCCCCCCCGCCGCCGCTGGAGCCGGAGCCCGAACTGCGCAGCAGGCGCGGCGCAGCGGGCCCGGCCCCGCGGAGCCTCGGCCAGACCCGGGGCCGCCGCCCCCGGACACCATTTCGGGGAAGGTGCCGCCGAGAGTGGCCCGACACCATCGCCTCCCCCCGCCCCGCAGCCCCCCGGGCGCTCTCCCCCCGCGGCCCTCAGGGCCAGGCCCACCGCTCCCCGCGGGGAGGCTCCGGTGTTCCCGGGGGGAGAGGGCGGCTCGCCCGCTCGCGGTCCCCGGGGACGGGGCGGGGGCTCGGGGGGGTGTCCTGTCCCGAGGGGCCGCGGGCGATCCGCTCCCCCCTCGCCGGCCCGGGAAGGGGCCGAGCCCCCGCCTCCCCCCGAGCCGGGGCAGAGCCCGAGCCAAACAAAGCGCGGCCTGAGCGGGAGCCAAGGGTGAAGCAGCCTGGGCTTTTCCTGCCGGTCTCCGCGCAGGGCGGGCCCCGAGCCCGGCTTACCCCGATCCCCGGCGGCGGCGGCGGCGGCGTTGTTCCTCTCCTGCTGCTGCTGCTGCACCGGGCGCGGCCTGGACACTCGCCTGGGTCTCCTGTTGGCGGCTCGGACCGAGTTCATTTGCCGGCTCGTGTGGGCGGCGGGAGGGGAGGGGGGGGAATCCTCCGGCAACCGGTGCCTCGGCGGGGACGGGGGCGCTCGGAGGGAGCCCCGGGGCGGCCGCCTCGCAGGCGCGGGCAGCAGGGAAGGGCGGGGGGGAAATCTCCGGGCGCGGGTCCCGCCGCTGCTGCCGGCTCGCTCGAAGGCAAAGGAGCCGCCGGCTCTCTCAGCGCTGCTGTGGGGGACGATGGCGCCGCGCCCCCCCCCGTCCCGGCCCCCGGCGATCCCGCGGTCCTGCCCGGCTCAGGCCCGTCGCTGCTCCGTGGCAGGAGGAGCCATTGACACCGCCAGGGACGCGCTCGCGAGCGGGCGGCCGTTGGGCGGCCGCGCTCCGCCAATCGGCGCGCCCCACACAAACGGCCGGCGCCGGCGCGGCCAATGGGCGCTGCCGTACTATCGGTGCGCGGGTTGGGGAGGGGCGGGCGGGCGGCACGGCGCGGGGTGGGGCGGCGCGGTGCCTATAAAACGCCGGGGCCGCGCGTGTGGGGCGGCAATGGCGGCGCTCGGGCCCGGCTGTGGTGGTGGCAGCGCCTGTGAGGAACCGGCGCGGGAGCCGGGCCCGGGGCAGCCCGGAAGCCGCCGGCAGCACACGGGCAGCGGAGGGGTCCGGCAGGCTCCGCTCAGGCCGTGTGTGATGAAGGAGAGAGGGCGGGCGTCTGGCGACGGTGCCTTGTTGTGGTGCCGTGCGCCTTGGTAACCCTGCCTGGGCTGGGATTAGCCGTGCTGTGGGTGCCGGCTCGTTTCGGCTTCCTGGCTGCTTGTTAACCATTTTTTCCCCTCTGGATTTGTGTATATTCCTTGGCCGGTGTGCCCACTCTTGTTTGTGCTGTCTTTTCCCAATACAACGATAACGCTCTTTAGTTTGGGCTTCAGAGAAGTGTATGAGGCTTTTCCTTTATTATATTTGTTGTGTTGGTGCTCAGCTGATGGCCTTAGAGCAGGGAAAAGAAGTAAACGAAGCTAGCTGTGGTCTTTTTTCTTTTCAGGAGCCACTTAATAAAATGGATGGCATAACCCAGGCAGTAAGGAAGAGATCATCTCTTTGTGGGGTTGCTCAGGAATCTGCTTCTAATGTTGTGAAGGTGGGTTTGTGTGGAGTCCTACTTAAACTGAGCTCTGGGAGCTCCTGGAACCAGGGCCCTTGTCTATGCCTGAAAAGCAAAAGAGTGTTATCTGGTATAAAATGTAAATAAATGATGGTAATTAAAAACACATTAGGTAGGAGCTTGTTTCAAGCTGACAAATGAAGGCATAATATAGCTAAAGAAAATGACAGCTTTTAAAAAGAAAGAAGCTTTAAAAACACTTACACTTGTGATTCCAAAGGAAATGACAGTGAAATTCTAATTCTCAGTTCACATTAGACCAAATATAAATGTGTGAGAAATCTCAGTAGTTGTTAAGGAGCACTTTTTAGTGCTTAGCATTTTGTTGCCCTAAAGAATGACTGCAGAAATAGTAGAGGATGTTTTTCTATGTCCAAGAGAAATAATTCTTGCCAAATGCCCTGATATTAGGGGAAGAGATAATGAAGGTAAGCTCCTGTGAGAAGAACTTTGTAGAGAAAAAGAATATAACCATCAATCTGTTTGGGGCCAGTTTCTGTCATAGTGATTACTAGGCTATGGTACTGAACATTCGGTAGAGCTACATAATTACATGTAAATATCATTAAAGTATTTTTTATTTTTGGTATTAGCATTGTGAAACTCTGCTTTAACTCTTGAATGGGAAGAATAATCATACCCAGGTATGGTGCTGAATTTACTGTGTTTTTACTGATTAAGGGTTTTTTTCCCCTCACTGGAAACTTCTAATCTTTAAACTGGAGTGTTTCAACTGTTTGAATCCATTTCTGTTCAGCTGTTCTGGTTGTGCTCTCTTCACCAAGCAAATGAATTTTTAGTGTCACAAGATTACCTGAAATTGCTCAGTGTAGGTATACTCCAATTTTTTTAGTTCTCTGAATCTTTGAAGCTTGTTCAAGGATGGATGACAAGCTGATTTTCAGAGAGCCTTCAAGAATCTATAGGTTCTGATACTAGAATAAAACTTTATTTATTGAAGCAAACTCTAAACTTCCTTAAGAAGTCTTGCACTAGTTTGAAACTGAATGGTCTCCTGGCCTACAAAAACACTTTCTGTAATTAGCTCCTTAAGGTCCAAGGTGTACTCTCACTGACTACCAAAATACATCAAGGGCAATCTATAGAAGTTATGCAGAAGTTTGGGATAAATGCTCTGAGTTGATGCAATAAAAACCTCATGCTGAATTATACAGAGTTGATTCAGTGACTCAATAAATTACTGGTGCAGAAAAAGTGATTCCTGTAAGTATTCAGTGTTTGCTTACAAGGCTTGCAGTAAAGAAATCCTTGCAGTACTCTTGTCTGACATTCTTGGCTGTACTTTAGAAGGCTAAACAGTAGAAAGCCTGAAAACTCATCAAAACATTATTGACTAAATCTCTGTAGCTGTTCTCATAGCTGTTAAATGTATCCTGTCTGGGACTTGGCCATAATTTCAGGTTTGTTTGTCAGTCTTTAAAATGTTCTACTTTGCAATCCTGTGTCTTCCTTGCTGCTGTAAAGCCTCTGAGAAGGAAAAGACTATTCTGTGATGGAAATGGCACTGAAAGCCCAAATTAATAATTTGGGCTTCATTGTGTTGACCACTGTGGAGGTGCTTTAAGCCATCCCGTATGATGTGCTAATAAGGCATTCCTGAATGTGGGTGTGATTTATACTGGCAAGATAATTTTGCCTTTGTCAAGACAGCTTTTTCTTTATTTAAATTGGGAAGAGAGGGAATGGGAAGTGGAGCTAAACTGTACAGTGATCTCTTTGCATAATTGTCGACAATAGAAATGCTTGCTGGGCTGGTTATGTTGGCCACAAATCACCTTTTGGTGACCCTTGAACAGCCTCACATTATGAACAGAAAGGTGCAAGACCTGGGTGAGGAGCTTGCTTGGAGCATTTATAGCATAAGCAATTTGGACAGAGTTGTCAAGTGCTAGCTCATCATATTCAGACCATCTTCTGAGCTGCACTGAACTTCAAATGAGTGTGTATTTAAATGTTAATGATAACTGGTTCTCTGTTTCTTGAAGAGTTGGCTGCTGCTTTGAAGAGATCACCTTCCTTCCTGCATGAAGGAAGAGATGCCACAGAGTGCTTAGTGATAACAGTAACTTGTTAATTATGTGTTAGCATAGAATAGTTAGAGATGAGGCAGCTTCACGGAGAGATCTAGTGCAAGTTGTCATGGAGGGGATTCCTGTTTGTGAGGGTGATGTGCAGAGACAGAAGAGCAACTTTGAGTCGGCTGACTTTCTCTAAAGTGAAAACAGTTAAAACAACTTAAATATCAAGATAGTGAATCACTGTTTCTTTTCTATAATCCCAGAGTATTGCTGTGAGATTAGAGGTGGTGGGGTTACAGAATAAAGAAATTTGCCACAGGATTGGGAAATTACTATGGGACAGTGCAAAGTGGTAAGTCAACAAGGCTGATTGAGGCCAGAGTGATCTGCAGGAATCACCACTATTTTATTCTATTTAATGTATATGTCTACTAGCAACCTGAAAAGCCTTGCTTCAGAGCTTATTAGAAATGCTTTTTATGGGATAGATTCATTTAACTTGTCATGACCCATCCTTACCCTGAAGATTGTGGGTATTGCTTTAACAGTTGATCAAATCTAGGATAACAGATGTCAATGAATCTGTGATCTGTGAATTACTTCTAAGGGGTTCACAAAATGTAAGTAAGGACTGCCTTCAACTTGTGTATGATGGCCTAAAGCTCTACTTCAAAATTATTCAGAAACAAAAATTTTGAAAATTGAAAAGAAAAAACCAACAACCCCCCCCAACTTAATTGGTGACTTTAATTAAGTACAAATGGACAGTATTCTCCCTAGCTTTTGCTTCCTTATATATGTGAGAGAACAAGAAATATTTTGAGAACATGGTTATAGTTAATTATACAAAGCCCACCACAAAGCCTTTACCTACAGCTTGTGGATTTGAACAAGAAATACAAGGAGTAATTTTTTTTTATTGTACTTTTTAATCGATTCAAGTGGTTTTGTGAAGGAGCCACGTCTCTCCCTCTCTGTATGGATGAAAGTGAAGCAGAAAGGGTTGAAGTGACTTGTCCAAGAGCATTTACAGGGCTGTGAACAGAACCTAGGGTACAAGAGTCCTTACCTAAGGCTTTCTCCATGGTGTCATGTTACTGCTTTCAGAAGGATAAGAATTTTGTCTATTATTTTGAGCCATCTCATATGCTGCTAATATGTCCCTGGACTAAAAATTACTGCATTGAAGATTTGGGACTGGCCCAGCGTGAATTTCTGACTTGTAGCTCTTTAAACTTAGAGGCATGTGTCTGCTGAGATGGGGAGATGTGGGCCTTTCAGAAATAGCTAAGGATACCTAGAACTGGTTGAACGTGCTTGCTGTGCAGCTCAAAAATTCCAATGTCATTTTGTTGCAATGTCTCTGACCCTCAGTTCCTCTTAATTGTGTTTTACAACCCATCTCTCGCATCTAGAATCTTTCCACTCTTGCAGAAAAAGACTCTTAAATCTCTACTTTTTTTACCTGGAATCCTTGTCTCCTGAAATCCAGCTTGATGTTAGCTGACCTTCCTGGGCTGCCTTCTGGGTGAATGTCTGTGGCTGGGATGTTTTCTGTTGCTATATCAACCTGGTTTCTGCACTAAAAATAAAGACCTCAGGGTGGGGAATGTGTGTTGTTTCCTATAAGCTCACATGACTGTTGCAACATGTTTATCTAACATGTTAATTCTAATTCTGCCCTAACAAAAGCTCTCTGGAAACATGAGTGGTACTTCAGTTCTCATTAATTTTTTTTTTTTTTAATAAAAGTAACTTCTAAAAAAAGTCCTGGAGGGCTTGTGTCTGAGTTTTAAAGCATTATTAGCTGTCTTGGTAGAAATTTCATAGCTAGATAAATATCTACACAGCTGCCTTCTGGATTTTTTTGTATGTTCAGGGAGGGAGAGGGAGTGGGAGTATGGAGCTGTTTCAAGTATCCATACTATATTTTCAGCCCATTTTTCCTGATAGTACACAATGAAGCTCCCAAACTTGGTCCTCTGGATTGTACTGAGTTTAAGTGCTTCAGATAGTCTGAATACAAGGCAAGCCTGATACAAGGCTTGATTTTTAAAATTAATTAAAATATATTTGGGATAAATCACATAATTTTATGGGTGATGAGTATTATTTTGACTTGGTGGGTCTCATTCACTCAAGGTTTGCTTCTCACTGTTCATTTTCGGATGTGCATATACAGAGATCAAGTATGGGCTTCACTCAGTTTTTTTTCCTTGGAGCCTACTTTTGTTTTGCACATTGCATCAGCAGTGTATCCATATGATGAGTTCTGTCTTGAGAGCTGGGGTTTTCTGCCCCCCCAAATAAGGCTGGTGTGGGTGTTACTTATATTGCCTTGGAGAGGATGCAGCCTGAAGAGATCTTTCAACATAATGAATTGAGTCAGGTCCCAAATGAGAAGTGTCTACGAGAAGTACATCCAATACTCCCAACTGGAAAAATCAATCATTTAATACCAGGAGGCTGGAGTAATATGAGGGCCTGGCTCCAGATTTAAACGTAGGAAAGGAAAATAATGGCTTCTTTATGAAATTTTTTGCTGGTTTAGGGGGTGGTTCTTCCCTAGAAATATCTCAGTGGGATTCTGAGGTCCTCATTTTTAAAAAAATACCTAAGTTCCCTGAAGCTGGTCTATTACAGGCCTAGAGGGGCAGGAGCAGTTGGGGACACTTTGCTTCACCTTTGTTAGGAACAGCTAAATACAAAATGAGTGTGAGGAATCCCAGTCTTCATTTTCAATGTGTCAAACAGTTGGCAGCATTGTAGAGCATCCATTGTAGAGGTGGGGTGCTTAAATGGGATTTGGTATCTCCATGCAGAAAGGGGTTAGCAGTAGGAATGGATGCTGCTTTCAGTCCTGAGGGCAGGAAGACAAAAGTGGTCTCACCATCAGCACGTGAATACAACTGCCTTCACTTCAAATCTGGAGAGCAGGTGGATGTGGGTTTTATTGGTACTGACAGTTTTAACCCCAACAGCAACTGTTGTTGTTAACTGGTGGGAACAAGTTCTTCATGGTAAAAAAAGAGATTACAGTTCTTCACTTTGCTGCCTGGTAGACAGATGCCCTTTTAAATGTCCTGCTCTAAAGCTGTATCCTTTTCTACCATAAGAGTTCTCTTGTATAGAAAGATTGGAACTGCTTGGGGAAAAAAAAGTGTGTAGCATATTGTGTACATATGTCCTGCCAGCTTGCTCCTCTAGTTGGAGCAGGTAGAAGAGGGGAAATTAGGTCCTTTTTCTCCATCTTGCTGCCTCAGGTGGACCTCTTGGTTGTGCCGTATCTGGTAAGTGGGAGTAAGGTCTAATTATTCTTATGACCGAGAGATATTTCATCAGAAAGCATTTTTGGATGCCCTGAAGAGTGTTTTGCAGTTAGGGTCCAAATTGCTGTTCCTCTTAAGAAGCAATCCTACTTTTCACAGTCACATTTTTGCTGCCCTACCCTGTACCCTGTTCTGTCAACCAGCATCTCTGCAGCAGCACAGTTAGGCAGGTCAAGGAGGTAAAATGACTGCAAACTAATCCAGCTGAAGGCACAGCTGTTTTACAGACATGTGCAATGGTAGTGCAGAAAAGTGGTGGGAAAGGATGGCCCTTCCACGAAGGAAGCTTGCAGACAGATTGGAAGCATGCCTTCAGTGTTTCCCTGGGCCTGTGAAAGTCATTCCTAATTGGAGCTGTTTTACTGGAATGCTCTCAGCCATGGCTGTGCTGCTGTAGGAGCTGTCTGGGCTGCTGCTGGAGCCCCACGTTCTGCTCTGTGGTTGAGCAGTGCATCCAGGCAGGAGGCAGCACGTACTCCAGGGATCCCCAACTCGGGAGCACACAGAGAATAGAGACTTTAACCTATGTAATGACTTTAAGCAGTTAATTTCTCTCTGTTGCCACGTGGTGGTGATGTTTGTTGTTGCCTTCAAGGAGCTTTGGACTTCTGCTGCTGAGGGCACGTGACAGATAAGTTGGCAAGAAATGTCATACAGTCACCTATAGGTGACTTTCTCCAGAGCTGCATGGTTTGTGCAGTTATCCACATGGTGATGATATGTTTGCTTCTGTTTATCCTCCATTTTCCGTGTACACATTCCTACACCTCAGCAGGGTCAGCTAATCAACAACAGGAGGTGTTTTCCTAGGAATAACTGACAAAATATAATAGATTTCAAGGGTAGCACACTGCAGGTATCCCCTTTTGAGTCTACTCAGTTGTCATCTTAGGTTATTCCAGATCTAGAAGGTTTTCCTATCCCATCTTTATCTCACCAAAGGCTTGGCTGTGATCATTTTGATTCCCCAATGACCCTGTTTTTGTGGTGAATCCCTAATGTGTCAGGTTCTTATCATTATCTTATTTTATGCTGATAAGCAGACACAGAGGATAGATCATCCATTCAGAGGCGTGTATTTATAAATGAGATCAATGGCACTGTAAAATCCTCTCCACCAACTCTTGGTGATGAACTTGAGTGTGATCTAGGCCTTAACAAAATTTATATAGTATATGTAAATGTACATTCACTGTAAGGGCAGCTTAGAGAACAACTGATTTAAATATGTTAAATAAAATCTGGTTTTCCTCCACTTGGCTGTGTCCAGTACTACAAACTCAGATTTACTGAGTCCCTGACTTCCTGAGTCTTAAATCTTCTTGTTGCTTAAGTTTTTTATGCTTTTTACACAGCAAATCAGAAAAGAAAAATGGGAAATCAGGATTATCGTATATTTTCAAGTCTCAGCTAAGATGAGAAGGAAAACTTGAGTAAGGCTAGTGTGATATTCTAGAGAATTTTCCTTTTAGGAATTGGATAAAGGGAAGTGATGTCTCTATGCTGTTTTATGGAAACAGATTACTGACTGTCATTCTAAGTTTATGTTCAACATCAGTAGAGAAGCTGTTACTCTAGAAGTTTATAAATGTTTAACCTTTATTGTTTGTTTTGTAATCTTCATTTCTTAATAGCTGATCCTTGTCTTTGTTTTTTATCAAACTGGTCATCTTATTACTGTGTGTGATTAAATGGATGACTTTGTCTTGTAAGCTGCTTGGCAAAACAAGGACTATTTTGATGCAAGTTGGGTTTTTTCAGATTTACATTTGTGTAGATGGCATTTCTTCTGTGAACCACCTCAGGTATGGAGTAATTAATAGTTGTTCAAAAATGCAGTCAGGCATTTTACTTTTTTTTTTTTTTTAGTGAGACAGAAACCAACTGAGAAGAAGGAAAAGCATCAAATCTAATTTTCTCTCTCTATGCTTTGTTCCAACATGACATTGAGTGCAGGAGTTAGTGTTGGGCAGTACTGGGCTGTGGCTGCTCAGTGCTGGAATTTTGCATAGCTCTGAACATGTTTGGGTGGAAAGGGGAGGTCCAGCTCTCACGATCCCAGAATTTCCATAGCGTGCGTGAGCATCTTGAGAGGTGACTGGTTCTGTTGCACCACACTCTGTTGGGCTGTGTGTGTGCAGGGTTTCCATACTCAGCCTGTGAGGTGTGGAAAAAGGAGGTGGCAGTCCAATCTATGAGTCAATTTTTGAAGGTGTGGAAGAGCAGTCAGTGAAGGAACATAAAAAGGTGAAGATTGGGGAATGGAATGTTTGGCGTTGGTTTTAATTAGAAACATCCTGTTCATCACTCATATGCGAGATAAAAAGGGAAGAATATCCATTACTACAGTACACTGACAGAGGAAATATCTGTATTATAGTGAGCAATTCTAATTGAGCTGCCAAGTATAATTGAATTGAAATACAGATCCCATTCCAACAGTATTTCCCTTATTGTAGTGTATGAGTGAGAGTCATCTGGCATTGTATTTATTCCTAATCTTTCTGCAACTGATGACTTTTGTCTAAAATCCAAAGTACTTCAGTACTGACTCAGGATAAAACTTAGCAATTACCTCTGTCAGCTAAAAGATGAATAAAGCTCAAAAACCAAAACTTTCATAAACCCAAGGCTTCTTGTACCTGTCCCCTCACAAAGGTATTAAGATGGCACTGGTACTGTGACCTAGAAGAGTGGCTGTGTAAATCAGAGCAGGAAGCTGATACAAAGCTCAGAGCTGAAGGTTCTCTTGGTTTTGGGGGGGAGCTTTGTTCTTGCCGAGGAGGAGCCAAGCCCTGAGCTGCTCTGCTCACGCTCTCCTGGGCGTGGTGCTGTGACTCAAGAGAGGGGTATGTGCTGCCCGTGACTGCAGCTCATCACTTGGAGTGACCTCTCCCTCCAGCACTGCAAACCAGCTGCACTGAGACTGTTACTCCAAGTGGTACTGGAAATTAGATTAAAATCTGCTGCTCCTGGCTTTGGGTAATTAGCTGGCAGTACCTTTAAAATACTTTTTTAGAGCATTTGGACAGTGGTGTGAAACATTCATCGTTTTCAAGGCTTAAATTAAGCGAAACAATCTGAGATCCTTCCACATGTCAAAGGGAAAAGCTTAAGAGGTTTAAATTCAAGGTGTTCTACATTATAAAATTTAACAAATATCAATATAAATGGGTACAAGTAGTCCTTCCACCCTCCAGTTGATACAAAAGACTTTCCTCACTTTCTATGAATGTCTCTATGTAGACTGAAGCTTCCTCTGAACCAAATTTTTTTTCACTTTTGATTAAAAAGCATGTGAAGAGCTGTTGTAAAGTCAATACTTTGAATTACTATAAAGCTGTGACATACCTAAAAATAGTGAAGAACCAAAAAAAAAAAATCTTAAGTTCTAAAATTTTTCTAAAATACACAGACATTTTTGACATTATTCTGTTCAGGTCATCAAATTGTTACAAGCTATTGAACTACAATGTAAGACATAAATTTTAGAAAAATGAAAAGTGCAGGAAGTTTGAATGATGCATTGCCATAAATTTACTCATCTTTTATAAAATGCCTTCTTGAGGTGCTGACATTTTCAGTACATTAATTGTTCATAATGAATACTCTTGCATAAAACATTCAAAGGTAATTTTCTGAGGCCAAAGAATGACTAAAAAGTTATTCACTAGAGAGCAATCAATAATCTGTATCCAAAGGAACACTGGTGGAATGTGAAATACACTGATGTAACAGGTAGAGGAGTTTGCATATGTAAAAGAATCTGCCCTTTTTACAGGTTTGATGCCCTAAAGAAGCCATAGAGTCGTGTGGACTGGTGGACTGGTGCAGAAGCAAAATCATTATGTTCTAATCATGTTTCATTGAAGGCAAGGAAAAACCAGCTTTGGGCAAAATATCCATATCTCTTGTGGCAGAGATCCAGGAGGTAGCCACCTCTGCTGCAGGTAATATATGATTGCTTTTGTGCTGTATACTTCAGGATGGATAATAACAATCAGTGAAGATAGGTTTAAAGGATATACTGAAATAGCAGGGAAATAAATTAATTGATCTATCAGGCTTCTTCCAGGCAATAGATTTTAAACAACTTGTCAAATATTTCTTGGCTGTTATACCCTCGCATAAGAGCTTTCCCTGGTTCATAAAGAAAATTAATGTGAAATCAATAATGGTATTTAAAAATTCACCAAACACTTCCCATCCAATGCAAGTCTCACTTTCAGAGTGCCACTAATGCAACAGGCAGAGTGGGAAAACCACACAGACTTGACCTTAGTGGTTAAAACAGAAGCCAGTGCAGATGGAAAGTGCGGTGAAGAGATGCTTTCAGAAGCAACCAGGAGGAGCTGCCTGCTTCCCCACAAGAACAAACCTCTGAACAGAGCCCCTTGTGAGCATCAGCTTGCAAAAGTCTTGTTTGAAGATGCAGTTGAGATGCTACTCTGACTTCCTGCTAGAAGATACAAGATGGCCTGAACAGCAAGCAAAAAAAAAAGAAAAAGAAATATCACATAAGGGTGAAAACCACAACAGAAGAACTGTAAAATAAGTTTCCTGTAGCATCACACAACCGTATGAGCTGCCCAATTTCAGACAACAAAGAGGGAATATTTGCTACTTCAAGTTGCTTCGTTCTACTCTTGCAGGAAACCTGGGATCATTTTGGAAATAAGAAGAAACAAGCCATAAATTAGGTTTGTGTTTTGGTTTATAATTTTTAATAAAAGCACAAAGAGGAGTAAGACAGTACATGGTGTTTTTGTGGCTGTATCTGCATTTAGGCTATTTTTCTGGTGACAGAGGTACATTGTAGTTACCATTTATGTAAATTAATACAATTGTAATTACCCACTGTTGCCACATTTGCTCTGCGAAAATAAGTAGGATTTGTCTGTATCCCCTCTTCTTCCCCTTCCTCCCCAAGTGATTCAGAACTGTTTTGCAGCCTCTTGCACAGGGTTGTTCAGCAAGGCAGAAGGTGAAGTGCAAGCCTAGGGAGTTTGGAGGTGGTTGTGGTCTCTCCTGGCAGGCTGATGTACTGAGCTGCTGCATCCAAGAGCAAGGTCCAGAGTTTGTTCAGTTTTGTCATCTCCAGGCACCCGTGCCCACGGTCTCTCGGCATTATTCACAAAAATTTAAAAATATACTGCTTTATTACTCGTGGTGATATCTAGTTTCGGGGGTTCACATGTCTCATACCTCCCCAAGCTTTTTTTATCTGACAGAGTTAAATGTTTGTTTTTCTTTCTAGGTTAGAATTCAGATTCAGATGGAAGCACTTGACTCCCAAAGCTGCGTCCTCAACCAGCAGCTAGGAGATGCACGATAGAATTGGCAGAATTGCACTGCTCTAAGCACTTTTGGAGACATATGCTGCTTTTCCCACTTCTGGAAGCAGTCCCACAGATGCCTCATGATATTCACTTGAGTCATGGCCGCAGAGTTGACTTTTTGGAGGTTTGGATTCCCAGATTCCTACACCGCGCGTTTAACAGAAGCGCAAACTCCGAAGGTGTTTAGTTTAGGTGTCCTTCCTACTAATCAGCTGATTAGTAGGTAGGACATGGTTCCAACTCCCTCTCAGCCAATGAATAGGACAAATAGGTTGTTGGCAATGATTAGGATGAGTATGGCAGGTAGGTGAAAAATTTTGTAATGTAGGGCTCTGAGGCGATATATCATGTTGCAAATTGTAGGATAGATCAGGATACGAACAGCGCAACGGGGAAGAAGGTAAGGAAGTAGAAGTCTATTTTTAGGCTGATGGGGATTTTGAAGTTTATAATGAATTTTCATTCTCAGAAGGAGGTGAGGCTTTCTGTTCTGGAGTGGATGTAGATTGTTATTGGGATTAGGCTGATTAAGAAGGAGGTTTTGACTGTGTTTATAATTGTGTTGGGGGTGTTCTTGCCTTCAAACCGCAGACCTGCCCGGCTGCAAGCACAGAGGATGCGTTTGACCAAAACCCAATGCTCCCAACGCAAACCTGGAACGCTGTTCGGTGGAATCGAGACATCCCCAAGGAGGAGCAGCCGCCGGGCGGGTGCTGGTGTCGCTCCGCGGGGACAATTCCCGCGGCGCCCGGCACCAGGTGGCGCTGGCAGCGGCTCCCTTGGTTTTGGGAAGGGAGCGTGGCGGTCACAGAGCTGGGCAGCAGCAAATTCTAAATTTCTAGAGCGAAATCGCTGCGGGGAGCCTGGGTGTTGTTTCCTTGGCGGAGGTTGCAGGAGCGGGGCATCATCGCCTGTGTGCCATTTGCTGCGCGGCTCTGCTGCCCAGGTGCGTGTGCTCCGTGAGAAACGTGGCAGCGCCGAGCCCCTGCCCAGCTCTGTGCTGCTCGAATATCTAGGGTATCAACAGAATAATTTCCTCCTGGTGTGCTCCTGCTGGTAAATGAATGATTAGTACATGCTTCACCATGAACAAATGTTCGACAGCCTGAGAAAAAGAACTTAATTTGCCTACTTTACTGACTCTACAACCTGAGCAAAACTTTAATTTGCTTTAGAAATTCTTTTAAATGTTGCTAGAAAGAAGTTATTGTTACACAGCTTCAGCAATAGATTATTCTAAATCTATTCCTAAACCCATACAAAAATGGAATCTCAGATTTTACTTATGCTATCAATCTGCACTGAGTTATCACAAGTGTAGAAAAATAAGAAAGTTGCTATCCGGTCTAGTTAGTTGAAACAAAACAGGAAGATGAATTGCAGCACTAGTAAGAGTTCTTTTATCATCTGATTTTCCAGAAAGCATTTTTAATTTTATGGTAAAATCTTGAAAACAAATTTCTTCAGAATGATGCCTCTCTGCTTCATAGGATTTTCAAATACAATTCCCATTCTCAGCTAGCTTGGTGGTAGGAGCCATCTACTTGCTCCAGATGCAAAGCAAAATTTGCTTTCATTTTGCTTTAAAAATTCCATCAGTTTGGTTTTTTGGATTTTTTGGATTTAGTTTTTTTTGGTTTTATTTTGATTTTTAACAGAAAAGAAAAAAAATTCTGTCCATAACAGTCCATTACAGAGTTTGGAATATTACATATGCCCTGCAAAAGGAGATTTAAAGATTCATTGAATACTAGAGATGGTATGAAAATGATAAATATTTCTCAGTGCTTTCTCTAAATTTTCCACAAAGCTTCTTAAACATTTGAATCAACTAACTCTAAGCTGGTTCAGTTTTCAGGCAAGGAAAGTTGTTTTCTTTTTTTCTGGCTGGTAGTGTTTTTACAAGAAGTGAGGACAAGATCAGGCAGATGGAAGGGGAAAAAAGTGTGAAGGAATTGTAAGATCAAAATCTTTAAAACTGCATTATTGGTTTGGAAAAATGAAGACATTAGTTGTGTAGCTTCTGAGTCTAAATTACAGAATGTTTTGAAAATGCCATTTTAGTTTTTAAAATTGCTGCATTTATTCAGAGACTGCTGAGAATGGAGAGTATTGATAAGCTCTACTGAGCATTTTCATATGGAATCTATTTTCAGCCACATACCAGAAAATGTCTTTGTTATTTTTTTGAATGAGACCCTAATCTCGGAATGACTTTTCATTTATCAGAGCCTTTTAAGTCTGCTATTGTGTTTCCAGTCAGATCCTTTCCACTCACTTCTTTTTTCCTGTGTCAGCCTCTTACAAACTTGCCACAGGGCAAAGTTCACAGTTATTTTCCACAGGCACAAGGATTTCCCCTCTCAGGGGTGCACTTGGGCTTTATGCAGTGGAAGCCAAGCACAAATTAATGCCAGCTCTAATAGTTTGTGATAAAGTTTCTTGTGGTATATCATACTTAATAGCAAACCCTACAATTTGTGATTTAACTTGTTAGCAATTCCAAGGCTTTTGTTTCTTCTGCTGTTCAGTCAGATGAAATGGCTTAGTGGTTTTTTGCATCACCAGCATTGGCATTTGTGCCTGTTGGTGTTCTTATTTAGCGTTGTGTCGGTTCCCACTTCAGCTATAATTTAGTAATGTTCAAATACCACTTTCTAGAAAAAAAAAATAAGTTCTGGCATCTGCAGTTGAGAAGTTGGAAAACGTGAGTGGAGTATGCCAAAAAAATCCCCAAAGAAATATTATTGACTCCTCTTAAAATTTCATTATTTTTCTGTGTTGGTATTTTTTTGGGGGGGGGGGGGAGGGGAAGGGGGAGAGGAGAGGTGGATTTCAAATGTTGTAGCACTTCAGTTCCCTGAAATATATTTATTTTAAGTTTTTCCAGGGTGTTCAAGTTTTCAAGTTTATGTCTGTGTATTTTATGCACAACAAACAGCTGAAATTCTCTCAAAGGGATTAAAAAAAGGCACAAAACCTGTTTGTTCTCTCCTAATTCACTGTTACAGATTTTACGACTCCTGGTATCAAGAAGGATTTGTGTTCCTACCCTTGACAGAAACCTCCACCTCCCCATCCCTCTGCAGTGAGGATGTGCCAGCTGTCAGCCTGGCTGCCATTTCCCACCCTCCTGCAGCTGAGCAGAGCTTTTAATCAGTCTTGGAAAGTGCTTTGCTGACCCTTCCTTCCAACAGAGGCTGATGTTCAGGCTGTAGCTCCTCGTATCAAAATGCTTTTGGATCTCTTGCTGGGCATTTGCTGCCTTCAGGCTGGAGCTGGGAGCAGCAGTGGTTTGCCTGTGTCAATGACCAGCTAACAACAGGAGAGAGCAGAGGATGCATGGATCAGAGACAGAGCCAAAGCTGTCCTGCTCAGTGGCACCATGGGCCCAGATGGCTCAGCAGTGGTTTACCAAGTATCAGCGTGGAAAAATAATCAATCAGCTTGTTTGAGTAACCTAACTCAGCTGTGAGGGGCAAAGGAACATCTGCATCACAAAATGCAAGTAATTGGCAAGAAATCTGGGGATTTGTGTGAGTTCTGTTTTGGAAGAGCCAGCCTGGTCAGAGTCAGCTCTCTGGGAAAGTGGCACCAGTGCAGATCAGCCAGGGGCTCCAGAGACTGCAGCCAGCACAGCCTGGCTTTGCTTGTCCTCCTGACACTAAGAGGAGACCTTTGGCTGATTCCCTTCCCATCTTGCTCTGGTCTCCTGATGCCATTTGGTTGCTTTGTCCTGTTGAAGTTGAGCTCCTGGGCAGGGGGAGGCTGCAAATTCCATTTATTGGGTGTGTGTGAAGCCCTCAGCACCATGGGGCTGAACATCTCCAGGCTGCTGCACCCAGAGCAGCTGTTATCAGTAACACAAAAACAAGGAGCTGCAATAGAGTGTGGGAAGGGGAATAGCTTGCCATTACTGATGTCAGGTTTAGCAAGTAAGAACTGCACTTGTGTTATTACTGATCATCCTCTGGAGAGCTGTAAGCATCTCCCTGGATAGAGATCCAGTTTCTGCCCTTACCCTGTATAACCTCATCAGTTTCAAAACAAGATTTAATGTCATTAGAGCAAATTGGCTTTAAGGCAAGGGGATTTTGTCCAAGGAACTCAGGTTGTCTTTACTTGTTTTTTTCTAAGTATATGGCATCAGAAGGATCATTGAGAAATTTACTCAAACCAACCTTTCTTTCCAGCTGTCTCAGGTCCAGCTTGTGTCACCAACCTGTGCTGCTTTCCATTCTGCTTTTTGCCTGTGCTGCTTTCCATTCTGCTAAGTGGTAAACACCCCCTGAAACATCTCAGCATCCTTCAGGATATTTTATACTCCCTTTGCTCAATCTCATACAGGCTCAAGGGACAATTGGGTGGTCTGGCTGTTAACTGGAAACTTGGTCAGCTCTCCTCCTATTTTCAAGATTGGTTATAGATTAATATTTTTTTTTTCTGGTGAAGAAATTATAACTCAACAATGGACAAGTGTATATGGCTAGCATTTAGTTTTATGTGTTTCCCTTCCTTTTCTGCAACATTTTTCTTTTCTGCAGTTTAGTATGGGTACCTACTTGCATGATAGATTGTGTCTGGAATTCCTGAAAGAGTGATTTATGCTATTCTACTCCCGTTGTCTTTGCTTGCACTTTAGCACTTTGAAATTTCTGCATTTCAAGAAAAGGAAGAAAATTCCCTCCAGTATGAAACTGCTTAGATTTCATTGGTAGTCTTTTAGTATTTCAGTCAGTGCTTTGTCTCCTGGTATGTACAATACCTCTGTAAATGTCTCTCTCTAGAGTCCTTCAGGATATCCCCTAAAACAATGTGGAGTTAATATGACTTGCAAATTGTTTTAACTGATTTGTTTATTGGGTAGCCCGGGCTTAGTTCATTCTCCTTGACAAAATGCAATCAGTTGCTTTGCATCATTCCTCATAAGCTACAGTTAGAACCTTCTTTTGTTTTTCCAGAGAAGGATCTGAACCCTGACCCCAGCAGTGCTTTGAAGTCTTCCCTGACAGACAAAGATGAAGCTTGAGGTATCAAAATGTCCTGGGAGGGACGTGACCCTTCAGTGAGCAGGGACCTGGTGGGGAGGGCTTGTTGCACGGGGCTGGAGATGGGGAGGAGGGTGACTGCATGGAATGGGGCTGCTCTGGAGCCCCTGGAATTGCAAATTGCAGCTGGAAGCAGGGGAGGAGCCCAGGAGGATGTGAGGGGCAGGGTACAATTTCCTGGTGTCATTGCAGAAGATGAAGAAATATGCTTTAATGGGGAAAGGGGTTGTATCTTTGGATAAATACATGTGGATGCCCACATTTTTGAATCTAAAAGATATTCTTGAATCTAAAATAAAAGGAGTTGAAGATTTCCACTATGGCATTTTGATTCCAAGAGAGACAGTGGCCTTGATAAGAAGTAAAGAAACAAGGTTTACTGTGATTCTTTCTTCCAGTGAAACTTTCAGCAGAAGAAATAGAAAGTATGGAAAGGTAAATTAGAGGTTGTGATAAAGGAGAGGATTAATTCAGATTACATAGCACATAAGGGTGTTCCCAAAGTACAGGGCACTCTTTTAGGAACATCCCCACATAAAAAGGAAGCATCAAATGCCTTAACCAAACTAAATCAATCTTCATGACATGACACGTCTGTGGGCATTTAACATCCTTGCTGCAGCCTTGTAACTGCACTCTCCTGTTGCATGGATGTGTCCCAGATAAACATTTCATCTTTATTGAAGTGCAATAAAGTGTAAGAAAGATGTTAAAAAAGACCCTGGGATTTTTTTTTCTTAGAAAGCCAGTATACATGAGATAATGTCAGGTGTAAAGAAAAATTCTTATGTTTGTAGTGAGAATATTTCAAGTGAAATATTTCCATCTGAACCCAGGAAAAAGACAGAGGAATGATAACAGCAGATTTCTTGTCAGAGATCAGCTGTCAGAATGAACAGATAATACTTACTTAATGGCATCCAAAATAGAAATCCTCCAGATCAATCTGCACAGCCCCTATAAAAATAACAAAACCAGAAAAAAATGAGTAATTAAATACTTGAGAGGTTTACAGTGACAAGATGAAAGATGAAATAAAGCTCTGAGAGATTACCACAGAACAGTTATTTTCCCTTTTCTCTCTTTATTTTCCTTCCACTCTTCTGCTTCTTCTTTTCATTTTTTTTCCTAAGGCAAATGCTAAGAATATTTCAGTGAGTCACTTCAGACAGGTTAAGCAGATATCTAAGGAAGCAGCCTTTGGTAAATCAAGTGGGATCACACAGGTAGAACTGGAATTCAGTGGCCCGGGCTGAACATCCCTTTGTAACTGAAAGGCTTTGCTTGTTCAGTCCCACAGATGCAGCATGGCAACAGGGATGTGACATATTGCTTACTTAGGGGCATGTGCCAGAAATTGTGAAGGGCACATCAAGGCTTCTGAAAGAAAATCAAACCAATTAGAATCTTGTCTCATGTTTAATTAACTTAAAACTCAGTCTCTTGTTTCTAGGAAGGAGTGCTTGTGGGAATGGAGGTACTTGAATACCAAATAATCTTCCAAACCATTTGGAATTCACTCTGATAAGGGTGGTTTTTGACTGAGCTTTATTTTCAGCTAAATTCTAATGCAAGTTGCCAAGCAATACAAACCTGTACAAGCTGAAAAGAAAGAGGAAAACCCTACTGGTTTCTGATATTGAGCCAGTCAGCCCAGCTACTACAATATCTGAACATCTTAATCTTTAATGTGTGTCACTTCCAAACTTCTCTGTAACTAAAATTTCTTGTAAAGGTCAAAATCCACTTCTTAGAAGCCACTCAGAATGTGAGAATCCATTTCTAAGAAGATTTTGCATGCATATAACAGGTGAAGATATATTGCAATAGCTAGGTTTTTTCTGATTTTTTAAAATTTATAAAATGTGTTTTTCCCAGGCTTACAACCAGCACAAAATCAAATATAATAAGCTGATAAAAAGCAGAACATCATCCATGACACTTCAGTCTGCCAATTCTTATATTTTTCACCCACTTACTCTGTTCTCAAGACATCTTTTTGCCTAGGGAAAAACACAAGATTTATAATACACCAGGAAAGAAAAAAATCTGGTTCTTACCACACTAAGGTGAAAGCTCCAAGTAAAAGGATCATCTCCCAACATATCCTTGTCCATGTTTATTTTAGTCAAATCTAAACTAGATTAGATTTTGTATATTTTTAGAGCATCTTGATCATCATCATAGTATTTGATCATTACCTCCTACAGACCACATATGGAAAGAAATACTCTGGTATATGGCTGGTAGATATTCAGGAACAAATGGGAGTCCAAGAGGAATAAGCCTGGGTGGCTAATGACATCTTTAATACTTACAAGGAAGTATTAAGTTCTGGTTTTGCTTCAGGCAGATGCACACCTGAAGCCTGGGTGCTGCTGGAGAAGAAATGAGGAGCAGAATGCACCCACATTTTTTAGTTGCTCTAAAGCTGTAGTGGAAACTTGTAGCTGATCTTCTGAGCTGTCATGGGATGGGTGAGTGGGGCAGAGCCAGAGAGGGAGATGATACAAATCCCTCTGCTTTATGGGTTTAATAAAGGGAGCACCAGGAGCATCTGTGCCTGTGAGCAGCTCAGTCCCGCTCACAGAATGAGCTGCATGGAGCACTTGTGCCCAGTTAGGATGGGGGGAGAGAGGTGCAGTGCAAATCCATAGGAACATCATGGAATAATTTTTAGGCCTTGCACATTGTTGGAATGCAACTGCTGAGTGAATGTATCCTGCCTTTTCACTAGGCTGTGCAGGGCTGGGAAAGAAACAGCCCTATCTACTCATTTCCTTAATGAAAGCTGAAAAAAAGATGAAGTTGGACTCTGTAATGCCATGCTGACAAGTGATATAATATTCTTATTCATCTTTTAATCCTGTTCTTTCAGGTGTCTAATTTGGTGCTTCCCCTATTAACTTTCTCATTTCTTCCTGTGCAGTACATCAGAGGTCACTGTGCCTCTTGTCATAATATTTCCAGTTTATAAGAGGGCAGAGGGAGCAGAAAGTAACTACAAGGTAGTTCTGAATCTTTCATCTTCATTTCTAAATCCTGTAATTTCTTTAAAGTACATACCCTCCTTCTTTCTTACCACCAGAAACAAGAACTTATTTGAATGTCAAACAGGGCTTTAATGAATCTCATAAGATAATCATAACAGCAGCTGTCCAAGTTAGTTTCTTTAAAAAATTCTGTATGATTTCACTTATGTTTTTAAGTGCTAACTCGAGAGTTTGCCTTTTTCTTCCTCTCACACATCCCTTTGAAAACAGGGATGTTAATTTACTAGTTAATGACTTTTTAAGTGCTTCTTCACCCAAGATACTGAACACAGCTCCTCAAACGTGCCAGCTGAACTGGAGCACGTACCATTGAGGAGAGAGGCACTCAAGTAGCTCCTATTGCAGTCATGACAGTGTTGATATAAATATTTAGAAATGTCTTGAAATAATGTTACCATTCAGCAAAGGTTGGTACCCCTAGAATGGTGATTACTAAATATTTTTATCCTTTCTTGGTTCAACAAAGCCTAAAGGGTTTATTTACCCTCCTCTGGGGAAGCACTGAGCACATGCAGGGTTTTTTTCCTGTGTTTTACCCTTTAAAAGTCTCTCCTACAAAGAGGGGCAGGTGACAGTAAGTTGAAGTTTTCTTCTAACATCTGGGTGTCTTGTGCATCAGTAGCAGATGCTTATGCCTTCCTTTGGGCATAGAAGAAGTCTGAGGGAGTTCTAAATTTGAGTCACTTGACTCACACATACATCCCAGTCCTGAATTGAGGATGTACAGCCAACATCTGAGGCAGTTCCTTCATGTAGGAGTCCCAGCCCAACATCTCTGTCTGGTTCCTAAGTGACAGCTCCTAACAGCAGAATTACTTCAGTGAGAAGCAAGGCAGGCAGCCAGATTCCAGGCTGTTCACATTGCCTCCTCTTCTCCTGAGCCTGCCAAGGTACAAAGTCCTTGCATAACCCAAGCACTGAACAGCAACAGAGCAGGTCTCTCTAAGAGATGGAAACCCGCTTGCACATTTAAAGGTAACATTTGAAGGCTTTGTAGTGATGCTACATGGGGATGCTTCCCATGGCAATGTCCCTGCTTATCTGTTAACAGAAAAGGTAATTGCAAAGCTTTAGCACTTCACTTCTGGCCAGCTTTTCTGCACTTGGGCTCTTATCCTATTCATTTGTTTCTGCAAAACAATAGGAATCAGCTTTCTCATAGTGCACTGATACTGTTACAATTTATCTTTAAAATTTTTTCAATGTATTTAGTGACAGGTTTGTTCTCAACAATTGTCAGTCCCAGCATGATTAGTTACACATTTTTACTTCATGGGGACATTTTGTACTTCATTTTGCTTCCATCAGTTACTGAGGCTTCATCCTGATGTCTTGTAGGGCATCCCTCAAGAGTGCTGTGTTTCACACATGCTTTTCTCAGAAGAAAAGAAGAATTCAGGGTTTTTGTAGTATGTCAGAGCTGGCTGTTCCTAGTCCTACTTCACCTTTTCCCTTCAATTGTTTCAGATTTGCAAGTAAGATGCCCCTAGTAACATAGGAAGGCTGCAGTCACTTCCAGCCTGTTCTCAGCACTGCCTACAGACTGATGCAAATTGGCACATTTAAAGCCCAGGCAGACAGCAGCTGTGTAATCCAGTGGCATTTCCTTCTAAAATTTTCTGCAGAGAAGAGGAGCTTGAAAGGAAGTAACAGTTTGGGGAGAAATCCAATTCCAGCCCCAGAGGCAATGCTACAGTAAGCAGTAAATCTTCTTGTCTGTGTCTACAGAGCAAATAAGGAGCTCCTGGCTTGCTGGCTGTGTCTCTGCAGCCAGGGAGGAGCCTGCAGACTTGCTGCCCCACTCTTCTCTAGCAGAAACCTATTTGACCATGCTGCAATTCCCTGTCAGTGCACGCTCCAGGTTTTATTTTCCACAGAAACTGGGATGCTGCCAATGAAGGAGGATGGGAGAGATGCTGTGTACCTTATTTCAACCTGACATGGCTTTAGGACATGAGCAGAAAACAATACCAGAGCCAGACACAGCTTTTTTTTTTTTTTTTCTTTCCCCAGCTTGCTAGGTATCCAATAGTTTCAGGCAATCAGACACTGTCTGATGTGAAAAACAAGCTCCAAAAATCTGGAAGCATCTAATTCATGCAGAAAAGTACCTACTAAACTGGGGGAAAATAGAGACTTAAAGCTAGTCAGTGCTGTAAAGTCCCAGACACACAGCTCCAAGGTAGCAATGTCTCCCATCTAATTCCAGCACAATCTGTCACTGGGCTTGGGAAAAGGCAGCATGAGCAACAGCCATTCAGAAGAAGAAAATACCAGCATCTATTGTGCCTGCACATCAGTATTGGAAGGATGATTTCTGCATGATTTCATTCCTGAGATCCCACTGGGGCTTTTTGCTATTCCTTTTCCAGTAAGAATAGATCCGCTTCTAAATTTCCCATTAAAATAATGTTTTTGATCAAAAATGCAGTTTCTGCCACATGAGCACTAACAACTCTTTTATCAGGCCATGTAAAAAAAAGTCTTGTGTTTAGGGCTGCCCAGCCTGAGCTTACTGTCCTTCAGCCTGTTGAGCTAGAAGATTAAAGGCTGAATTGCTCCCCTGCCATCCTCCAGTCTCCCCATTCCCAATGGTTGCTCCAACAGCAAAACAGGCTGTTCTGCCTTGGCTGAGTCAAGGAGATTGCTGTAGGTGGTGTGTGGCAGTGACATTTTGGGAGAAGGAGTCCAGTGTGGGAGGCCAGACCAGAGAGGAGACACAGAAACCCAGGCTGCAGCTCTCAGGAGATGTGGTTTCCCTGTGCAGCAAGATGTAATTTAACTTTGAGCTGACTCAAAATAAAAGGCTGGAGGATTTTTCTCTCCCACCTCGCTTTTACATCACATGGGTATTTTTCTCTTTAACAGTGTCTTCAGGCTTTCAGTTCCTCTACCCAGCTACAGCCTGTTCTGCTTCTGGGAAAATTTGGGGGAAAGGATCTGCAAATAGAAAATATGTCTCCTTGTTTCTATCCACCTCTTCTCTCACATGCTTTGGTAAAAGAAAAAAGTGTAGCTCTTATATATCTTTTTTTTTTAAAAAGTCCAGATTGCTTCCCTTAATGCTTTCTCTAGTGGTTTCAGCTAGACTTTTTCCTTCAAAAAGAAATAAACCATTTCACATTTAAAAGTCACAAATTGTGGCTTCCATTTTGTCAAAAAGGCTGAGCTCCTTCCAGGTTTAGAAATACACTTAAACCTGCCAAGTTTTGTCAAACATTACCTTCATTTAACAAGAAATAGTCATACTTTTTGGATTAAAGAGAAAGAGGAGAAGCAGCCATTCAAGTGCCTTTTATAAGAGGGAACGTTCTGTATTTTCTTGGGTGCAGACATGGGGGAGGAGGAATATGGAAAGAAAAAAATAAAAAAGAAAAGAGCAGACAGAAATACCCAGCTGAGGGCCAATCTGAGTTTATAATTGGTATCAGACTCTGCCAGTCTTACTCATGTAGTGCAATTCCTATTGATTTCTGGAGGTTCCTCACAGGGTAAGCTAATGTTTAACATAAATAAGGGTTACTGAATCTTGCCCTTGAGAAGGAGGGGTCAGGAAGCTCTTATCAATTGAACTGCTCCATTCCTGACTGGCAAGCCTGTTCAATTCAGGGTTAATTAAGTGATTCCTTAAAGTGCAAGTGTTGTGGAGGAGCGTGATCATTACCATTTATATTCATTCTAATATGATGTATTCCAACTCCCTCTCCATCAGGTCTTACTGAGAGGGATCTGGTGAAGGAGATTGAAAAGTCTTTGCAAAATAATCTTGAATTCTGCCAGATACTCTTAGTTAAAGTTGTCTGGTAGTGCAAGATGAGATAATGTGTCTAAGGCAATAATGCACACTTTTTTTTTTTTTATTTTAGCTTATTATTAAGCTTGTGTGATACAAGCCCCCATCATTTCTGCTTTCTCACTTTTTTACATCCACCTTTGGTACCTATCCCACTCCAATGTGCAGGAAAGAAGCTTTGATTTGAATTGCTCCAAGATGCCATGCATCTTAATAATGCTCTGGAGTGATTGGCATGGAGTCTGGATTACAGGGCTGGATGCAGGAATGCTGCCAGGAGGCACCACAGCCACTGCTGTGGTCTCTGAAGGGACCCAGCCACTCTATCCATGTGTCCTTTCCCTGTGTCTTGCAGTGCTTGAAGGTACTAATTTGTCCACATTTTCCTCTGCTCATTAATGCATCCTGTCCTTAGAAATTGAGTTTTTGAAGACAGTCATGTGTACTGTCTAGTTGAAAGATTAATCACAAGGAGGTGCTTGAGGTGGGGAGGCTTTACTGGAGAGGTGCAACATGTGGTCAGCTAGTCACTCTTAATGGCAGTTTCCAGTAGGTCCCCTAGCTTTTGGAAGTGACATCCCCTAGCTTTTGGAAGGGACATCCCCTAGCTTTTGCAAGGGACATCCCCTAGCTTTTGGAAGGGACATCCCCTAGCTTTTGCAAGTGACATCCCCTAGCTTTTGCAAGGGACATCCCCTAGCTTTTGCAAGTGACATTCAGCCAGACACGTGCCAGCCACGCAATCTACCAAACCCTGCAAAGTGCAAATATCAACATAAATGGATGTTAAGTTGCTGTGTGTTAGCTCCTAACTGAAATAGAGTGGGCTTCCAGCAGAGGCAGACAAATAGCAGTGATTTACACTGGCTTGAGGATTTGGCCCATCACCATCCCTTATGCCCTTCTTGGAGGAGCTGCAAACTAGATAAAGGCTTTTCCTGTAACATGGCTAGCAACTGTCTGTTTAGGCTGACTGGTAGTAAAGCTGGGGAATCTTTCTCAAAAATCATTCTGCTGGACGGCTGATTCCTCAGGTAAAAGCCATTTATTTAGTTAAATCCTCCATCCTAGTCCTGCCTCTCAGGTCAGCTATCTTCCTTGTCAGCTATCCCTTTGAAATCAAAGTGGATTTTGAAGAACAGCTTTGGTGATCCAGGGTATCTGTGTGTCTGATCAGTCTCTCTTTTGGAGGAGCTCCTGGGCCAGCTGCACCCTCCCTGTGCTGAGCAGAGCAAGGCCCCAGCAGCACCTCCCTCCCAGCCTGCCTGTATGGAGAAGGGGCAAAAGCCACTCCCAGCCCTTTCTGAAAAGCTCACAAAAACACAGCAAAGCATGTGAAATAATATGGATGCTTCCAGAATATATCAACTTTCCTGCTCAAAGGGGGTGTACCTTCTCTGTGCCCACAGTGTGCTGGGGTAAGGGCCATGTGCTGAGCACCCTGCATGCTGTGGCCACCCCAGCAGCTCCCTAGTGTCTCCTGAGGTACTGCTGGTGGTTTTATCTGCTTAAAAAGCTCATTTTGTTTGTGGCATAATTTGATGGCAGTTTTCTTGGGCGTTTTTGCTGCTCTAATAAGTATGCTGTGAGTACATCTGCAAGCATTCATATGTTAAGATAAAATTACTGGTGGTGCTCATCTCCCCCTGTGCTACTGCTTGTACCTCCAGTAAATGCTTGTGTGCTTGCATGCCCATGTACAGCATGTGCACAGCACCTGATCCTGCTTCTTAATTATTTTTAGCCCAATTCCCAGAGTTGTTCTGCTTCCTGCTGATGAATGGGAAATTCTAGTAGTGCTGTTTCATTTCACCAGCCTCTCAAGTGTAGAAATTATGGTAAATTTGAGAACAAGTGAGGTTAGATTGATAGTTACACCTCCTTCTTTAATTAGCCAACCATGGGATCTGTGGAGATAAGGGAGGGGAGTAAAAATTTACCATGGTGAGAGAGCTGGAGGTTCTTTCTTCTCTGTCCTTTCTTGTCCGTCTGTTCTCACTGACTGTAGCCCCTTTCCTGATGTGGGGTTTATTTACAGCTGCCCTGCCTGTGCTACATCAATGGTTTCCCTGACCTTGCCTCAATGATTATGCAACAGAGCGTTGTAAATTATCTTGTCACCAGAATCTCTATTTAGGCAAGTATAATCACTTCCTTGTAAGATCCCAGGCCTGGTGTACAGAGAAACAACAAAAAAAAAATCTGCTGCATAATAATGAGTGCAGCGCCCTGTTAGGGATGAAAAAGCCCCTCTGCCATATGGAAAACTGCCACACACTGGCTCTGGGAACCTGCACGTCAGGAATCTGGGCAGAGTGCTTAGCAATCTTTGGCAAAAGGGTGTAAGTTAGTAAATTTACAAGGTGTTTGCAGTAAATGCAGCATGCCCGTCGCTCCTTTGGTGCAGCGCTGAGCCCTGTCTGTGCCTGGCTGCAGTGACACCGGGCAGCGCCGCGCTGCCTCCCCGGCGGTGCTCGGAAAAAGCCAACCTTTCCCAAGGTCTCACACCAAATCCTGTGTTTCACTGCTCCATATTGCAGGGTGCCTCCTCCTGCCTCTCCGAGCAATGGCACTGCAGCCCGGCTTTCCCACAGCCATGGCACTGCTGGAACAGGGAATGCTGGCTCCTGCCGGTGCAGCGCAGGGGCGGAGCGCAGCGCTCTGCTCGCTCCCAGCAAATGCCATTGTGGAGATGGGGGATCGCAACCGAGTGGCCGCGGGTGCACACATGAGCACGGTGATTCCTGCAGGGATATAATGTATCCTGGCTTGGCTGTGCCGGCTGGGCTGCAGGAGATGTCGCGGGGATGGGTTCTCAGAGGGGTGGCTGTGTCCGGCGAGCTCGGAGCAATTTCAGATGCAGCACGGGTTTGTGATGCAAACCTGTTCGTGATGCATTTTTTTCAGATGCTCATGGCAAACCTGTTCCTGTGTTTGTTTCCCTTCAGCTGAGGATTACACCTTCCCTTCTTGTACCTCAGAGTGATGGAAAATGTCCCTCCCATGAAACAACCCTTTGGTACATCTCTAGACCAACTCAGCAGCTCCCTCCAAACCCCTGAATGTAAAACCTTGGGCTGCTGAATTATTATTACTGTATCTGAGGGAACCACACTGTCTTGTTCTTACCCTTACAAATTTTACAATTAGTCCTCCAGCACAATACCTTCTCCTCTCCCTCTCCATAGTAACAGGGGAACTGTTATTTTTGTATATTTGTTAGGAATGTAGTTAGCATTCACTGAATAAACTCAGAAAGCAATATTTCACATAGAATAATTATGAATATGTATTTACTTGAATAAGCTGTTGATTTTGCATGAATTCTGCACACTGTTTCTTAGGCAAATATGCTAATGATTGATGTGTGAAAATTTACTTTATTTTGGGCTTGTCAGACTAACTAACACAGTGATCCAAATCCAGAAAATTGTTTCCTTATGCCTAAGGAACCATAACAATTACAGGAATATTCCAGAGACGTTGATTACTAATACATCAAACCCTTCTCTATGGATGTGATGATTTTGCAGCAGTATTTCCAAACAAAATTTACTTTGCTGCTGTCTCTTGGCATTGGTATTCAATCAAGTCCTTGTGGCTGTATCAGCTGTACCAGGAGACCACAATGGCATTAGAATCCTTTCACATGGTGTCTGTGACAAAACCTGGGGACAACACTGTGGGCAGTGATGCCAATGGGCACTGAAAGGGGCAGTGGCAGAGGGCCATGGCCATCTCAGCAGGCACAGGGGAGCAGTGGGTGGTGTTTACCTGAACTTCAACCAGGCTTTTGACAGCCTCCTGCAGTGTCCTGGGTGCTGAGCTGGAGACAAGGGGACTGAGAGTAGGGATTTGTGAAGGAATTTTGGATGAGTTAGAGACAGGACCTCTGAGTTGCTTTAGATGATGTGATTTATTTTTACTATCTTCTACATAGGCAGGAAGGGTGAGTTTGGCTCACAGCTTCACCACATGGCTCAGAAAGCCACAAAACCTGTAGTTACAAGATTTTTTAAGGATTTATTAACCAATAAAACACTGCCAACAAGGATATTTATGGTTTTGACCCAATCCTTAAATATTTTGTCTTATGGACTCATGCTACAGTGTAAACTTTCTTATCCAATCATGTTATGACACACAAACCCAGAGTACTGTACTCTAAAACTCTAAACTTTCCTCTACTTAGCTTAACATGTCTCTGCTTTAAACTATAAACCCACATTCTTGTTTCTAGCACATAAGTTTGGAAGCCTTTTCCAAGGTCTCAGATCAAATCCTGTGTTTAATTCTAAGCTTTGGCTTGCAGGCCCAAAGTTCTGAGAGTTCCTTGCATTTTGGATTCCAGCACTGATCAGGAGGGTAAGATGAGTGGAAAATTGACTGAACCACAGGGCTCCAGGTATTCCATGCAGCAGATCAGAGTGAAAGAAGTGACTGGTTACTGGTGGTGCTCCTCAGGATTCACTGCAGGGTCTGATGTTATCCAATGTCTTCATTAAAGCTGGACTTGGAGTGGAATGGAACCTCTCCAAGTTCACTGATGACCCAAAACTGGTGGAAGAGTGGATGCACTGAAGGCCAGGACATTGAAGAGGGATGACAACTGGCTGGAGAAATGGGTTGAGAGAAACTTCACAAAGTCCAATAAAGGCAAAATCCTGCACCCAGTAAGGAACAATGTCCTGCAACAGCACAGGCAGGGCTTGCTAGAAAGCAGCTTTCAGGGCAGGACCCAGGCGTCCTGGTGGACAACAAGTTTAGTGGTGAGGCACTGGCACAGGTTTCCCAGAGCCATTGTGGCTGCCCCATCCCTGGAAGTGTTCTAGGCCAGGCTGGGTGATGCTTTGGGCAACCTGATCTAATGGAAGATGACCCTGCCCATGGGGGGATTGGAATGATGTGATCTTTAAGGTCCCTTCCAACTCAAACCATTGTATGATTCTGTGCTGGGTCAAGTTCAGCAAAAAGCACCAAGATGCTCAGGTTGCTGGGGCACAAGGAGTACAAGGACAGGCTGAGAAAGCTGGTGGTTCATCTGGAGAAGAGATGGCTCAGGGAGTGTCTAATTTCTCCCTGTAACTACTTAATAAATGATTATAGACAAAATGGAGCCAGACTCCTCTTGGGGGTGCACTGTGAAAGGCAAGGGGCAGTGAACCCCAGCAAGGTGGATCCCAGTTGGATATAAGGAGAAAAACTTCATGGTAAAGAAGATCTAGTGCTAGAATAAGTGCTCAGAGATGTTGTAAGCTTTCCATTCTTGGATATACTCAAAACCTATCTGGATAAGGCCCTGAGTACCCCCAGCTCACTTCAAAGCTGACCCTATTTTGAGCAGGAGTATGGACCAGACATGAAAGCTGCCTTCCAGCTTATTTTATGGGGAGTTTATAGCGAACACTTCTAGTGGATTTTGCACTTGGAAAACTACTCCTTTTATCTGTATTTTGGATATCTTTCATGTCACAGTAAATTTCACCAGAAAGGCATCCAAAGAATGGGAGTTTTGCCAAAGAAAATGAGTGCTGAGGCTAATTTGTGTCATGACAGTCTGGCTATGAATTTCTAATTGCATTGCTCTAAGCCCTGACTGGTTCCATACCTACGGCTCTCTGTAGCCGAACATTAATCACCAGCTTCCAGGGATGAAAACCTTCCTGAGCTTTCATCCCCAGCTTGTGGGGGATGCAAGCTGTGCCCTGCAGTGGGCAGCCACAGTGCCTGGCTGTGTGTTTGCAGCCTGCCTGCCTGCACTGAGCAGCCCCCACGGAGCTCTGGAGATCTGTGAGCGCTCTTCAGAGCAAGTCAGGAGCCAAACGTGCAGCCCGAGAGTCTCCCACATCAGCTGCATGTGGAGAACTGTGCAGAGAACTTCCCAGCTGTCCTGAGTGTTTGTCATCAGGAATTGTGCTGCTGACACAAATGACACCAAGATTTCACAGTTCCCTTCCCTTCAACATGTGCATTCAAATCCCAGAGGCAATGTTTGATGCAAAAACAGGTTAAATAAGCAGGTTTGCACAAAACCAGTGCCTTTTTTTTTTTTTTGGTGCTTTTCTCTTTGAAATGTGAATGGGACTTTGCTTGCAAACTGATTTTAATTTTTGAGTCCTGATGATAAACCAGAAATAACTGCCTTGATGTGAGTTTGTTTCTGGAGGAACATGCTCTGCACTTTGCTCAGCCATTTCAGAGCACCTATTCTTCCAGTTCTCTGGCTGATGTGCTCAACAAAGCATACACAGAGAAGTGCTCCAAATTGTTTAAGAAGCTTTCATTCTAATCTGTTTGTATGGCAAACAAATATGTCAGAGGAATTAAACTAGTGGGTAACTGCATGTTACAAGATTTTTTAGCATTGCTCTATTAATGTGACTGATTGAGTACAAGATGTGTTGCTTGCCATTTCCTGGAATAAAAAAATGAGCTGTTGAGTCTTAATGTGCTATTCCAATTATGGTTATAAAATACTGAATCAAGTCTTTCTTTAAGAAAAAAAAAGAAAAAAAAAAAAGAGAACCATTTGGAATTAAACAGTTCAACAGAATTAATAATGATTCCAGATGGGCCTGTATTTGGCACTAAGAAGTGTGTGAAAGGAAACATTTTCAACCAGAAGCTTGAATGATTTATAAGAGTTCTTGAGAGATTTTTCACTAGTAAAGATGCCCTTTCAGCCTCTGCACATTTGGAGCTAACAAAGGAAGTGACACTCAGTGAGTGAAAACCTTGGCATTGGTGAAAAACACACATATGTTCACAAGCAGAAGTGCCTGAAATAGCACAATTAACAAAGCCAGGTTCTTGACACACTCTCAGCTCCTTGTTTCCCTATGAGTAAAAGAGGAAGAGTAGCAGTTCCTCACCTTGAAAAGGTACTGAAAATAGGAAATCTTTTGTGATTACTGTGGGGTAAATAGATACCATGATATTGATACCTGTAGCAATATGGTGAGGATAAAAGCGACTTCTGCAAGTTAAACCTTTTCTTAGGTTTGGGAGAGACAAGACACTGGGCCAAAAAGAGAGAGGTCTGTGTTTGACAACAATTATTTTAGTATCTAATGTTGGGCAGACTTGGGACTACTGGAAGCAGCACAAGGCAGAGTTACAAGATCTTATCCAAGAATGAACACTGTTTAATGAACTGACTAATTGTCTCCCTCTCCCATAGCATTCCTGTAATAACCACAAAGTATTTAGCTGCCATTTAACTCTCTTAAATGCAAGTCAATAGTTGGAATTAGCAAAAAAATCTTAGCATTGAGTGGTCAATCAGCCTCTTTACTGGTCACTATGATTCATGGATTATATTAAACAGAGAAACAAGGAAACAGATTACTCACACTTCATGTATTACATTAAATCAATTATTAATAGACAGCTGGGTATCTGACTGCCTTTTCTCTGTTGTGAACTCGTGGGAATGATGAGCAGCAAAGTAGAAGTTAATAGACTGCCCCAAACCACTTTTTTACCAATTACAGTGTTAGCCTGGTGTCAGTAAATGGAAATTACTGAACTTTGCATCCTGCCTCTTCTGTGATTTACAGCCCCCAGTCCTTGATCAAGATTTTAGGGAAGATGTCTTTTGCAGGGGGACTGGAAATGACAACATATGGCTTCTATCTCATATTACATCCATTTGTAACCTGCAGATTTAACTTCTTTTCTTCCTATACAGGAGATATCCCCTCCTCCCTCTGCCTTGTTGCAGCCAGATCCCAGTGCCACAGAACCTGTCCTTGCCAAATTCCTCCCTTTTATCCCAATGCCCCTTTCCTTTATTTCACCACTTTAACACTTTCTGCCTGCTAATGCCAGTCTTCCTTTGCACATAAGACTGCCCAATTATTCATAATTTCTGGGCCCAGGTTCAGCAAGTCTGTTTGAAGATGATAGTTACTCTGCACTCACAACTTCCTTTTATGTTGGTGGTCCTGAGGCTTGTATCAGGCTCCCAAAAAAATTATCATTGTTAATGAATAAATGGCATTTTTCTTTACCTGGTTTGAAAGGTTAAAAAAAATAATATTCCACACACAAGTGATTGGATTCCATCTCTTCCTAGAGCCATCATGTGCTGACAGTCCCATGGCTTTATCCTGTGAGCATCATGATCAACATTAAAATTTAAAGGCAGATGCATTGTGATCAGAAATTTCATTCACTAATTCCAGTTGTTGAAAATAACCAAGAATTAGCAGTCAATGTTTCATTTTTAATTACATCTTAGTGGTTAAGCAGTGTATCTCTACTTTCTATTAATTCTACACTTAAGAAATATTGAAACTGGTCCTTTCACTTCCTGAATTTCCCAGGCCTTCAGTTCTTTCCCCTTTACAGCTTATGGCCTTGGGGAAAAAAAAAAAAACAAACCCAAAATAACCCCAAACCTTGCAGGCTGCCTGTTGGATGTAGGAGAGTTTCCATGTTCTCCATGTACTCTGCAGGTTGTGCTCCCTGCTCTCTTCTGCTTCAGGTGCTGTGAGCACTGGCACAGCTTCTCCTTCACCTCACCATGAATTTATCCCTTTTAAAGGGGTCCACAAGGTTGCTGAGTTCTTCTTGTTCTTGCTTGTTTTGTGCTTTTGCTAAAAAGATTGGTAGAGAATCTGATCATGTTTTTTTCCTTCTCTCTGCCTTATTCATCAGCCTCTGTGGAGTGAAATGGATCGTGTTGTCCACAGCTCTGTAACTTTTCCATTCATCCAGTATGTTCAGATGAATCTGACTTTCTAGTGTTTAAACCAAAACTCATCCAAGCAGATGGAAAAATTTCTAATTCCCTCAGTTTCTGGGCCTCATAAACTTGGCTTGTCTCTGCAAGTCCTTGCACCTTTTGTATAATTATTTATAACTTTGCAAAGTCATTAGAAAGTTTTCTAAATGTTGCCCAAATGAAATATCAGGGCTTCACACCTCCTCTGTGGAGCTGTAGATGAGCTAGAAAACTCAGATTTTTTTTTTCCTGCTGGATAAAATAATACTAAAGATTTGGAGATAATGTTGGGCTTAGGCAGGCAGAGCAAAGCACCAGCAACTCCTGGGAAATATATAGAGAAAAGCCAAACCTCATAAACATTTCCTTTCAGGGAAAGGAAAATATGTTTTGAAACAATGTAAATAAAGACATTACAAAACCATGTTTTTCTTTTAGGACAGCACCATCCAGAAAGGATGGTTTTTTTCCATTTAGGAAATAAATCTGTGAAAAACTATCAAAATCGATCAGAAGCAAAGCAATCTGGACAAGAATAGGAACAATCAAATTAAAATTAACCTTTTTTTTTGTTTTAGAATTATAGGAGCTGTCAGTGGGGTTTTGTTTTGTTGCTTTTTTTGGTTTGGTTTTTTGCTTTAAAGGCCTCATTTTCTGCCAAAAGATCAACTTCAACAGAATTTTCAACCTATGATTTTGTACACGTTTCCATAAAATAGCAGATGCTAATGCTAATATTTATTCACAAAAACAACTTCAGATTTGAATAAACCACTAGGAGAAATATACCCTTGCTCCTTGCTAAGAGCCTTTTTGCCTTTTTCCTGCCCCAGCCCACGATAAAGATACAAGTTGGGACTAGAATCCTGCAAGACCCTGTGGCAGGCTGGGTTATTCACTTACTGAGTGCTGTGTTGCAGCAGTGTGACACAAGCTTCAGGTCTGCACCTGCATGGCATGACTTCATTTTTGGGATATGCCCTCCTATCCTTAACAGCCCCTTTTAAAGCATGAGAGGCTTTTATCCACTCCCTGCTGATTGGGAAAGGAGAGGGCGGTTCCCAGCTCATTCCTTGGTCTCCAGCATATCCTTGCTGCCCCAGTGGGAGGATCCCAGGGAGGAGAAATTAAAATGAGGGAAAAGGCTGTACTTCTAATGTAGATCCTGGGTCATTAAATAGCTACCCAGGCTTGCAGGCACACAACACCTGTGGGAAAGGAAAAGCTACAAACCCGAAGAGATTTTTTGTAGGTAGGATTTTTCTTCTTAAAACACAATTTTGCAGCAGAACCACCCGTGTTTCTGCTGTGCCAGAAAAAGACATTTGAATGAACTGGCACATTCTAAAGCCCTCTAGAAAGGGAAGCTCACTTCTGCTTTCTCAGTTGCCTAGGTGATTAACATGAGACAAACACAGTTCTTCCTATGGTTAGTCTTAAATCCATAAGACAAAGAGCTTTTTGGCTTGGTGTTGCAAGATGTGAAGGTGTTTCAACAGCAGGATTTCACAAGAGCTGTGCCCTCCTCCTGTCCCTTTGCTTGGATGGCATTTCTGCTGTGAAGGTCACCTTCCAGCCACCATCTGAGCACCCTCCAAGCTGTCTTGGGGCCAGGAGGGGACACTGTCCCTGGGAGCACCCAAGTTCAGGGGTATGTAAAGCTCCTGGTAGTTAAAAATACCGAGCCACCCGCAATTCTCTTTGGTGCCATTGACGCCCTGGCCAAGGCTGCTGGCCGTGAGCAGGAGCAGATTGCTGGGCTGGAAATCAGAACCCCAGGCTTCTGTCTCTCTGGGCTCTGATTTCAGCTGATTTCTAATCCTGCTGCTGCTATTCTTCCCCTGCCGTGTCTGTTTGGAGAGCAGGTCCTTTGTGGCAGGGGTGGCTCTCCCCGGGTGTTTGCTCAGTGCTGGCACAATCGGCCCTGCTCCCCATGGATGGCTCCCAAACACAGAGCCTCTGGAGCAGGCTGCTGGGGCACAAATCATCCTGAAAAGCCAGTTCACAAAATGTGTGATGGCTCAGAAAAACTGCGGGTTTCCTTCTCCTCTCCAAGGATTTCAGGCTGCTCCTAAAGCAGCATCACCAGGAGACATGGAAATGCTGCTGCCCTTCTGTGACAGATCAGGAAAGAGAACCCCAAAAATGTGGAATGAGCTTCTCCACCTTATATAGCAAACAGGCTTTTTCTGCCCCTTTCTCCTCCTCCAGTTCAGTATCACAAAGAGACAAAACCTTTTTCAAGACAAAAAATTCCCTGCATGTCTTCAAGATTTTGCCTCCTGCTTCCTCTCCCTCTTCCTGGGCTGGCAGAAGCTGCCACATCTGCAGATCTGTGCTTCCTTTAACGTCTTCACTTTCTTCCATGATTGTCTGCTGACCTCTGGAAACTCTCCAGGGATTACTGCAGCAAATTTTAGCAGGGGAAAAATGGTCTCTTCTTTACAGAGGCAGCCACTGCACGTGTATGTTATGCCTAATCCATGTTGAGGTTATAAACACCTGCAACCACCTTAGCCCTATTTACCCACAAATTAGGAATTTTTTTGGTGAGACTTGAACATCCACACACTGATAGTAATTTAAATATTGGTTTTTTTAAATTGGGAAGCAAAAGAACATTATCACCCTTCATTTAATCTCTCAGCTGCACCGTGGAAGAGACAAAATGGCACAGGATCTATTCTAAAGATGGGCAAATAGAGGTGAGGGATTACAGTACAATTTGTCTGGCTCCTAGAGAAGTCACAAATGAGGCTGGAGGGATTAAGCTGGTGATGCTTGGGCTAAAGTAGCCCATCACCTGCTTGCTATCCAGGAGAGGAAACCATTCTCCTTCAGGCCAAAAACTTTCTATTACACTGCAGAGCAAAATGGAGAGCTGCCTTTTCCATCCTGTGTGTTGTGTATGAATTTGAAGCTGCTTCAAAAAAGGAGGGTTAAAAAAAAAATTAAAAAAAAGAAGAAAGAAGAAAGGAGAAGAAGTTATTTCAGACATGTTTCCTGGGTTGTTGTCTGTGTTTGATGTTTTCAGCTGACGCCAAGTGGAACGAAGCAAATACAGCCCTGGCTGCGGCGCTCTGTTTCCCTGGCTGGCAGGGACACCTAGTGGGTAGGACAACGTGTGCTGCTGAAGGCAGGGGAAAACACGCGGTCTTGACTTCCCACCAAGGGCAGTATTTCATTTTCTGAGTCATGGCAGGGCCTAATTGATGCTCATGTTACCCTTTGGAATTAGCGTGGAGTCGGGAGGAGTTTACAGCCAAACCTCCTTCAAGGAACAGGGTGTAATGTGAGAAGGTGATGTGAGCAGTGTTACCCAAACTGCTGCTAACAGGAATTCCAGGCTGGAATTTGTGCAATTGCCTCTTTTGAAGACTGCCACAGTCACAATAACACCTACACGGGCTCTGGGTGGGAGCTGACTCGGGGCTGGCGTGATTCATCTCTGTCTGTACTCACGCCTTTCATGGGCTGCTGCATTGGGGCCACTTTTATTCTCTTGCAGACACCTACAAAATGACATTTACTGCTGCTCTCAGTGGGACAGCTTCAGCAGGGAAAGCCAGCAGGAAGCTGAAAAAGAAGAGGAAGGCAGTGTGACCATCTGCCTCCCCCAAACCAGCAGGGCTGTTCGCAGGCAGCGCCCAAATCCCTCCTGCCTCCTGCAGCACAGGTCAGGCTTTGCTGGCCCTGTCCCTCAAGCTGTTTACCAGATTGGATCCTTGATTGCATTCCCTTAACACGTGTTTTTTATGGGAAGAGGTTGGTGAGTAATTTCTTTGTTTCCATTGTGGGGCTGTTTTTCCTGGCATCTTCCCAAGCACCTGTCTGAGAGGGGCTGGCATGCGGATGCTACGTTCCAGATCAGTGGCATCCCTAAAATCCTCCAGCCTGTGCCAGGAACAGAGACATTACATGTGAGAGATTTCTTGCAGGGAAAAATCCAAACCCCTTTATAAACCTTTATGAACCTTTATAAACATGGTATTTTTTTGTTTATTTGGTTTAGATACTTTTCCTCTGCAGAGGCTGGGAATGAACAAGCAGCTTCCTGCCATGCCACCACTCTGGGGACATAGGCCCCAAAAAGATTCTTACACCTAAAAATATGAGATGAACTGCAGCTTTTTATTCAGAAACAGATCATCTAAATAGCAAGAAGCAGTTATGCTCTGGACATTTTGAAATCATCTCCTTCTGATCTAATTACGTGCTAGCACTAAAACTGACACAGTTATGGTTATTAAGCACTTTTCCTTTTTTCCTCCTTTTACCAGGAATCCTATCTTAGGATTAATAGGCACTTGCATCATTTCAGTCCTATGTGCTGTACTAAGTAGCATCTATATCACCAGCAAATATTTTTATTGTGCTGACACTGCACACAAAGTGAAATGTGAAGGTACAGAGCTTTATTTTGTTTTCCTCTGGACTCTCAACATAATTTGAATAGCTTATGCCTCATAAGTTCCTTCATTAAAGAAGGAAACCTAATTCTCATTTAATGAAATTAATAACTTTGAAGGAAGGGGTAAAAAATACTTCTGTCCAACATAGCTGCACAGTTTTGTAGCAGGTCCTGAATATTTGTATTCTAAGTACTGATGATGGGGAGAAACAGTAGGCAATATATTTAATAAGACTTTTGGCACTAATAACCTGAATTCATACATACAAGCAAGCAAAATGCAGTTTGTATGAAATCATGATTATCAGTGTGTATACAAATAGATGAAAAAACTCTCAAAGCATTATTGCCAATGACTCAATGTCAAACTGGAAGGAAATATCAAGAGAGCTTTCCAAGCAGATGTGCAGAGATCTTCAGAACTGATTTTAGTCAATATTTTTATTAGTGATTTTCAGGATAAATATAGAGTACACTTATAAAATTTGCTCAGTCTGGCAGGCAGGATCAGAATGCCAAATGCTAAATTGAAGAGATGGTCTCAGATCAACAAGATGAAGTTCACTAATGACAAGTATGAAGTGCTACACTGCAGAGGGAGATATCAAATGCATAAATATGAATTGGGAAATAATCAGCTCAGCGTCAATATGAGAAAATTATACTCTGTGTATAGTGGTTCATAAATTAAATATGACTCAACAATGTGATTATGCTGCAAAAATTGCTAATACCACCTGGAGTTCTGTTACTGGAAGTGTTGTATGTGGAAGAGGAGAGATTGTGCAGGCATCCTGCAGCTCCTTAATGACAATCTGGTCACCCAAGTCACCCATGCTGCCTGTCACCTCCCAGACCTTCCCTGTGCTCCCTCTCCAGGCCCTGGCCTCAGCCACAGCTGTTCTCTGCTGCCTTCCCCTGTGAAGGATCCTTGACCTCTTCTTCTCTTTGGAAACCTGCCCGTGCTCCTGCTGCCTCACGTTGCTGCTCCTTATGAAAATAAGTTACAGGTGATGCCAGGGGTGGTCTCCATATGAATCCTGTAGGCACATCCTCTGTGGATCCCACATGGGGAATGTGTGCTGCTCAGGGGATGCTTGCAGGGACTCTGGCAAGGAGGGCATGTGCTGCTCCTGCAGAGAGGCTTGTGAAAAATGAGTATTTTATGATTGGCTTTTTGCAAATATTAAAATGAATATTATATGTGTTGTGTTAGAAAGTAATGCTGTATTTATTCTCTTAAGTAGTGTGCTAAATACAGTTTTAGGTTATAACAAAATGTTAAAATAGAAACTATACTATGTACAATACTTTTTTTAAGATAGCAGCCCCAGGACACCTAAATCTTTCAGAGAAAAAGAATTTATTGCTCTCTATCAGAAGAAATGAACTTCTTCCTGCCTTGCTCATGCTTGAAGGCACTGTCAGGATTAGGAGGAAGAAGCTGACACTGACCAGACAGAATCCTGTGTTTGAATGGAATTTATGCATCATGTATGAGGTGTATGAATATGCAACAGGCTGTTGTTTTTAAGGGTTAATCTTCTGTTAACGTGGGTCCTTTTTCGGGCTTATTTTGCCCAGAAAGAGGTACCCAGACTGTCCGTAACTCTTTGTTTCTGTTGTCTCATATTGTCCTAATCCAAATTATCCAAATTATTATTACTCTAATTATATTGCTATTTTTATAACCATTTTATTGCTTTTAAAATTTTAAAAATTTAAAAACAAGTGATTGGCGTTTTTCACGGGCTGGCTCCTGGCAGCTCTGCCCTGGCACACGGGAGCATCACCCAGAGCAGGGCACGGCTGTCGCTTCCAGGTGCAGCTCCTCCAACGGGAAACAAAACACTCGAAGGAAACAAAGGAGACTGTCCCTTGAGAGTTACCACGGTCCAAGGCAAGACAGGAACATGGAGGGAATTGACTGCATTTGATTGCATCGTTTTTTCATCCCAGCGAAATTTTTTGGAGGTGCTTGGCTGTGGGAGCTTTTTTAAACTGCTCGGGATTTACTGCTGCCCGGAGCCATCCCCATGGCACCGCGGGATGACCCCAGGGCTGTGACACTGCCACAGCCAGCAGCGACAGCCCTCCGAGCTCCTTCCACCGCTCCTGCAGGCACACCGCAGGATGATGGCGGCAGGCTCAGAGGGCGCTGGAAATCCTGCCCGGGTCAGAAATCATAAACAGATCGCCCTAAAACCTGCAGGAGTGCGCGGCTGCTCCCAGGAGCCCCAGGCTGCCGCTAGATGGCAAACGTTAATTTCCAAATCCTGGAGATGCCGGGATCCTGCCTGGGGCCGTGCGCGGCCAGGGATGGGATGGGGATGGGATGGGGATGGGATGGGGATGGGGATGAGGATGGGGATTGGATGGGGATGGGATGGGTATGGGGATGGGGATGGGATGGGGATGGGGATGGGGATGAGGATGGGATGGGGATGGGGATGGGGATGGGGATGGGGATGGGATGGGGATTGGGTGGGGATGGGGATGAGGATGGGGATGAGGATGGGGATGAGAATGGGGATTGGATGGGGATGGGAATGGGGATGGGCATGGGGATGGGGATTGGGATTGGGATTGGGATGGGGATGGGAATGGGGATGGGCATGGGGATGGGGATGGGGATGAGGATGGGGATGGGGATTGGTATTGGGGATGGGGATGGGGATGGGGATGGGGATTGGGATGGGGATGGGAATGGGCATGGGGATGGGGATTGGGATTGGGATTGGGATTGGGATGGGGATGGGAATGGGGATGGGCATGGGGATGGGGATGGGGATGGGGATGGGATGGGGATGGGGATGAGGATGGGGATGGGGATTGGATGGGGATGGGGATGGGGATGGGGATGGAGATGGGGATGGGATGGGATTGGATGGGGATGGGGATTGGATGGGGATGGGGATTGGGTGGGGATGGGGATGGGATTGGGGATGGGGATGGGATTGGGGATTGGGGATGGGGATGAGGATGGGATGGAATGGAGATGGAAGCCAGGTCCCAGCCCTGCACACACCCAGGTGTCCCCTGGCTTTCTGACTGCCCCACTCCTTCTGGGCACCCATCCCAAAGCTGTGCCCAGGAGTTTGTGCACAGTAAAGAGCTGGGAGATGCTTTGCCAGGTGTCTCTCCCCCCAAAGCAGGGAGCCAGGGCTGTCCTGCACTGCCGTGTGGAGACTCCTGGTGACGCTCTGAGCAAGGCCAGGGGGGTCAGAGGTCCAGGAGATGGCTCAGTCAGGCTCAGGGCTCTGCAGGACAGGTCCCACCAGCAGCTGGACACTCTCCAAAGAGCCACTGCCCCTTCTCCTCCAGCTCCAGCTCTTCTCCCTCTCTTGGCCCTGTGCTGGCACTGGGTGCTCTGGAGAACAGGGGTGTTTTTCAAGGCTCGGGACATTGTATAGGATGGGAAAAAGCCTTTTGTGCACTTCCCTCCCTGATGGTTATCTCAGTAAGCATGACAAGGTAAGCTAAGAAAGCAGCTCTGCTGAACCTGGTCTTCTCCAGATGGCTATCAATCCCTGAGGAAATGGGCACAGACTGAAAATCAGAGTGGTGCCAGCATTGCAGCAACCTCACTCTTGCCATATTGTGAGATGTACACATAACGTCTTAGATATATTTTAGGAAAGCCTAAAAATTATCTAAATTAACCTTAATTTTCCTGTGAACTTAATGAAAATATTCATCTTCCCATCAGCCACATGAGTGGCCTTATTTTAATCAGTTAATTTATCTCAGTGTGAAGATACTGGGAAGCTCCAACCCAAGTGTGAGATATGTGCTCCCCTGTACAGAAATAAACTGATTGTGTTTCTCATAGCACAGGTTTTAGACCAAGAGCTGACCTTATGAACAACAGTGCTTCTAACATGGAAATGCCAAGATCCTTCCAGGGGATAAATCACATTTCCTCCACAAATACAGTTCACTATTCCATGTCACACTGCCAGGAAAAGCATTTCTTCACCACAGCAGATAGTGCTTTTGTGGCAAAGCACAGTGGTTAACACAGCAAATTCTGTGATCCTGAGGGGTGTGTAGGGCTCCACATGGTTTTCCTTGCATCTGCCAGTGGTGGCAGTCCTTTTACATCTTTTAAGATCTTACCTACAAAGTCATTCAATAGCCATCAGTTGTTCTCTACACGCTACAACTCTTGCAGAATTTTGCAATGTGTTATGAAAAATAGGGCTCACTTTTACTGACACTTTTAAATTGCATGTCATGTGAGCTGTATTCTTCATCATCTGTATTTTAATTCTTTTTCAGTTGCCTGGCCCTACATCCAGTGTCATTAGCTGAAAGCAAAATCAGAATGAGCCATTCCAAGCCAGCTGACGAGGAGCTGTCTCCTCCCCATGGTATTCACAGTCTCCATTTTGAAGCCCAAACTTCCCAAAGTGGGGAAGGATCTCCCCTGACTCCACATAGTAGGGTTAATCACCTGATTTCAAAAGTAATGTCCTGAAAAACCACAGGTTTTTACCAACAAAAGCAATATCTTCTGTCTAGAATTCAGATGTTGCAACCAAGTGAGGAGCTCAAAATACCCCTGGGCTGGATAAAGGATTTCTGCCTGGAGCCTCTTGGTGAATCCTTTCCCCTGAGGCATGGGCTGGTGTTCAGAAGGCAGCCCCTGCCTCCTATTTGCTTTCTCTGGGTTTGGGATATATGGTTCCTTATCTTTTTCTGCATGCCCAAACTCATGTTTTCCAGATCACAAATTACGAGGTCAAACTGAGCCCAGGCACCTCCTTCTCCTTTTCATTCTCCTTCCTCCCATCTTGGGAACCATAAGCTTCTTCCTGAGTTCTTTCTTTCCTCTGCTGACATCTTGTCAGGACTGGGCAGAGAGACGTGATGCCAATGATACTTATTAATGTGGAAATTCAGTTGTAGCTAACAGAGAGCTCAGACAAATAACAAAGCATTTTTCAGAGTCTGGTTTCTCTGGTGGATTCTTGCCTCAGTACCTTTCAGTAACAAGAATCACAGGTAGGTGAAAAGATCAATTTAGGGTCAAATAACAAAATAGTAATATATTGTTAGTTATTATTTCCTACAGGTGCAGGCTGAAAACTGTAAAGAAAGTTTTGTTATTAAAATGTGTGTTCACTTTAAGAGAGAAGAGCTAGGTTAGGGAAGGCTGAGGTTGTATAGCCTTCATTTTCTGAGTGGAGATAACACCAGGTAGTTACAAAAGGGCGGGGATTTGGTTTGGTTTCCTTTATGAAGGTCTCATTCCATGCTCTCTCCTGTAGTCAGGATGGACAGGAAGGAGTCACCACCCACCTTCAGTAGCCCAGGACCTGGAGTAAACTGGGACACAATGCCCACACACTGTAACACCAGGGGAAAAATTGTATTGGGATGCTGTTAACACTCCTCTGGCATCAAAAAAGCATTCCCTGATCTCACCAACATGAGGGACACACCCAGGGTAAGCTATGAGCAGTCAGAAATGCCAAAGGGGGAGAAACATTTCAGACTGTCCTCTTACACCTCAGGAAGGAAAGCAGATCACAAGCCAGCTTTCAAAACAACCTTCCATTTCAAAGTGAGCTGTGCTCACCTCCTGTGAGAGGAGAAGGCAGCTGAAATGCAATCTGGCCATGGGAAAGTGCAGCCTTGAAGGGAGCAGCTTGACCAGTGGAAAAGTGCCCAGGAAGGACTGGACCATGTAGGGGCATAGAATAGAAGAAAACAAAGATAGTGTAGAAAGTAATCTCAGCCCTAAGGAGTTGCAGCTGGGCCAATTATCAAAGATTAGGAGCAGGCCTGACTTTACCAGGCCTCAGCTGTAAACAAGGAGAAGAAGATGCTATAAAAGAGTGGGGTGGCTGGGTGAGAAGGGAACTGGAGTCAGTGGCTGCTTTGTGAAGAAGAAAGAGTCAGAGCTCTGAGGAGCTGCCCACGAGAAACAGCAGGAAGGTCTGGAACTTTTGGGACAAGGAGACAGCAGCATGGAGCCCCTGCAATAAGATGGCAACAGGACCGTGTCGTGCATTCAGCTGGATATCTGACAGCTCACTCATTACTGCTGTCACTTGTGAGGGACAGGGAGCCTCACAGGGGCTCTGGAGGAGTTTCCAGTAATCCCAGAGCTTCTGGGGTGCTGGGTGCTGGTTACAGACTGCTCCCCGCTGGATAAACATGTGGGAGGCAGAATCCCCCCCAAAGGCACCAAGAGGTGTTAGCCAAGGGCTCAGTTAGTTGGTAGTGCTCAATTGAACACTTGCATTCATAGCTTGACAGAATTTTTTGAGCTCAAAATTGTATTGTTTACTCTTTTTTCTCTAGTTTCCAAAAAAGAACTGTTTTCTTGTGTGCTATGGTGCAGCCTGGTTGCCTGTTGTCCTACATATTATGCAAAGTACCTAGGGTAATATAAACCCAGACATATTTAAAAAAAATTAGTGAATACTGGATGGAGACAAGGGGAATAATTCCTTGAATTTTGCAAGTTTTTATTGTCCTTACTCAGAACAAAGCAATGTTTAAGCCTGCAAAATTGTTGTGAAAGGGATTTAATTTTTCCTTGTGTTTTTCCTGACATATCTTAGACATGTTTTGATTTTCATTAGCTATTAGATAGCAGATTCCTAAGGTAGTGGAGAAAAATCAAGGAAACAAAAGAGTAATATTGGTAATTGCTTTTCAAAGGGCTCTGTTATTGTTCCAACTGTTCCCTTTATACAGCAGGGTAAATAAAATGAGTGAATGAAGAACTGGCTTTATTTAAAAATTGCTGATGCAAAAGGTGGATAGAATTTAGTCTTAGTTGGAAAGGCAATGAAAATCCTTTACTGTTAATTTTTAACTTTCTATTTCCTCATCATGGGTCTGTAAAAATGCAACATCCTAATTTTTTTTCATGTCCTAAGTACAATGGATGGCATTGAAGAAAATAAAGGCTTTCTCTTTTTTCAGTAATATTGTCTAATTCTCCCTCTACCCCCAGGTAATAATTAAATATAGAGCATGCAACAGGGAAGGTCTGTTCATAGTCTCAGACTGGTATGAACTGGGAGCTAATCCATGGTTGTGTGACAATGTGAGAAAATGGTTGGGAGATCAGAGTAAAGGCTCCTGTTTCTAGGAAGACTCATTGAAAAGCATGTAGCTCTTTTCCTGGAGAGATGCTCTGGAGCCTTTCACATGCTTATTTTAATCATTTATGAAAAATACACTGAATAGAAAAAAAAAAGTTGAAAAAAAAAGAGATGTTTCTAATTCTAGTAATTCCAAGCGGTGTCTCAAGGTTGAGCACAAAACAAATCATACATAAATAGTAGAAAACAGTCTGCATCTTGTTGCCATGACAATGCCCTACTTATAGCACATTAAGCTGATTCATGTCTTTTCTCACCTCACTGTTAATAAATTATGGTGGCTGATGAGAATTAAGCCAGCTGGAAGAGCCAGTGAATGTAAGCAGCAAATTAATTTGCCACTTAAACGTGGTGTCCTTCAGGGGAATCGCCCTCTACATAGCAAATAATATCTTACTGTACATGTAAAGCAGTAGGAATAAGTTGAAACAGCTGATCTTTGTTTTCTTTGTGATGTTGATGTATCACAGCTTATTGCTGTACCAGCAAGAGCTGGTGCAGCCCCTCTCCTGCTGTAGGCAGCAGCACCAACTGCATGTGGTGGCAGACAGGCTCCTGCTCTCCATCAGTGAAGATTACAGGAATAAATCTTTAAACCTTGATTCCCCAGGTCTGAGTCATGTTTTCTCATGGAAAGTGTGGGACATTTGGCCATCAGCTGCTGCAGGATGTCACCTGCAGTGCAGCACCTTTATGCTAAGCTGGTGCCCGGTGCCTGCACGTGCGGGGTTACAATGGGGACAGTCATTTCCCAGCTCATGTGCCAGTGGGGTTTATATGCAGGTCACAGTGCAAGAATGCAGCTGAGAGCAGGCATTCATCAACTGTGAGCAGAATTTAGGCTTCTTGATTAATGTATGTTCACACTGAAAAAGATTTTCCTTTTTTTCTTTAGGGAAAGATTCAACAATGGCTATGGTAGAAGGGAATAAACTCTGTATAGCTCATAATGGCAGCCTTTAACAGAAACCAGCCACACTTCATTCAAGCCTTTGTCTCTACACTCACTTCAAGTCAATAAACTCTAACAGCTGGAGCTGGAGCTCCTGTATTGGAGGACTTTCCAAGTCACAAGTATAAATCCCCTTGAAAAATAGCAAATGCTTGCTCTTGGGACCTGAAATCTGTGAAACGCTAACTGAATTCCAATAAATATTCTGCTAATAAATATTCTGTGATCTTCAAGCATTTGCTCAAGTGCAGGAGCACTTCCCTATATTTTTTCTTCACTTTCTTCTTGAATGGTTTCACTTCTCTCTCAGCTGTAAATCAAATGCAAATTTTCTTTGGCATTGTGCTTCAGTTCGAGTTAACCAAAGAAACCTGATCGGAATCACCTGAGGAAGCCAAATTAAACAGTTGTTCTGTATAGCTTGGCTAAGCTTAGTCCTCTTCCTTTTGATTCTTAATTTCATCTGCTCCTTTCAATGAAAAATCACTGGAGGCTGGCACCTGCTCTGTTATCAAAAATGCCACTATGGTGTATGCCACTTTTGCTGCTCCTTCTGGTTCTTCAGCCTCCCTTAGCAAGGCTCAGCCAAGAGGATGCCAAGCACTCCTATCCCTGCTCTTCCCCCACTGCATTAATTCTGACTGGGGAATAGCAAAGACCCCAAGCTCAGATCTTCTCAGCAAAATGATGTTTGGGACCACCTTGTTTCTTTCCCCTGCAGTGCTGAGACGCAGAATCTCCCCTGCCCCGTATCCCCTACACACAATCACAGAATCTCACAGAATCACAGAATAATGAGGTTGGAAGAGACCTCTAAGATCATTGAGTCCAACCTATGCCCTAACACCTCAACTAGACTCTAGCACCAAGTGCCATGTCCACTCTTTTTTTAAACACATCCAGAGATGGTGATTCTACCACCTCCCTGGGAAGTGCATTCCAGTACTTTATTGTCGGGGGATAGAATAGAAGAAAATAAAGATAGTGTAGAAAGTAATCTCAGCCCTAAGGAGTTGCAGCTGGGCCAATTATCAAAGATTAGGAGCAGGCCTGACTTTACCAGGCCACAGCTGTAAGCAAGGAGAAGAAGATGCTGTAAAAGAGTGGGGTGGCTGGGTGAGAAGGGCCCTGGAGTCAGTGGCTGCTTTGTGAGGAGGAAAGAGTCAGAGCTCTGAGGAGCTGCCCATGAGAAACACCAGGAGGGTCTGGAACTTTTGTGATAAGGAGACAGCAGCATGGAGCCCCTGCAAGAAGATGACAACACTTTATTTTTCTTTTGGTAAAAAACTTTTTCCTGATATCCAACCTATACCTTCCCTGATGTAGCTTGAGACTGTGTCCTCTTGTTCTGCCAGTGCTGCCTGGTGGAAGAGACCAACCCCACCTGACTACAACCTCCTGTCCTTGGGTGATGTTGTGATGCTTGTATCCTCATTGTGTGTTCTGCTTATGCTGGATATCATGTTCTGTGCCTTCAAGACTGGCTCTGAAGAGTGAAAGTTTTGTTTTGGTTTTGCTATCAGCCTGGTCCCTCACATCTGGTGGGACACACAGACAGGGCAGTGCTGCTTTTGCTTTTTGCTTGGCTTTTGGCTCTGCTCTTGCTCCTGCTTCTGCTTTGCACCTACTTTGCTCTTGCTTTTTTTGCTTCTGCTCATTAGTTAGTTTAGCTAAGCAGTCCAAATTTTTCCCTGGACTGTTTTTCCTTTCCCTTTTTTGGAACCACTCAAACCTGCTCTGGACCGGGACCTGGGAAACACCGGGGGTTTGCACCTTGTGGCCTGCAGCAGCTGCCCCAGCACCAGAGGGACTGATAACAGAGCAACCACCCCCAAGAGAGACTTTCTGAATTTGTCATCTTTTTTGGAGCAGTGAAAGAGTGGTGTCATCTGGTATTGTTCATTCTGTGTGCTGGGGGGTGCTGTGCCTGTTAAATAAACAGGTTCTTTCCACTTCTCTCCAAGGAATCTTTCCCAAACAGGTTTAGGGGAGGGGCTGTGTGGGTTTGCTTTCTGGAGGGGCACCCTTTGGAGGTTTTCTCCCAAATTTGCCCTAAACCAGGATACCTCCCTTCAGGAATTTGTAGAGAGGAATAAGGCCACCTCTGAATCTCCTCTTCTCCAGGCTAAGCAACCCCAATTCCTTCAAATGTTCCTTATGGGACTTGTGTTCCAAGCCCTCTTCTGGACACGCTCAAGCATCTCATTAAAGGGGGACTATTTGTTTTCCACACGTTTCCTCATATTCTCCCAGAGAGGCTTTTAGAGAAGATCCTCTGCCTTGTGCTGGGACCAGAAGAGGCGATCCTGCTCTGAAGGAGCTGAGTTCTCACTGCGATCTGCGAGCCATGCTGAGTTTGGGGCAGCAGCACTGCCAGCCCCTGCGGCACAGCACAGCTGGAGAGCCAAGCCTGCAGCTGGATGGATCCCACCAGCAGCAGCATCGGCCCCACAGTGTCCCAACACTCCTGCCCATCCTTTCACAGCCAAAGTGATTCCATGGATTTTGCACTTCAAAAGCGGGTCTGTGCACCTCATCCAATGGCTTTGGAGCCATAAGAACAGGCACATGTTGGGAGCTGGTGCTTGATATTGCATGCAGCCCTAAACTCTCGTTCCTCCCATTCCTGTAGTGCTCATCAGCTCCATAGCAGTGTTAAGGTTTCTTTCTTTTCATGGCCACACTAGCAGATTTGGATCTTGGTGAAGAAGATGGACTGTTCTAATGTTGCCACATTTCTCTTCACAGAGAAAAGCAAGGCAAAATCCTTCCCAAGAATATTTCTGGGTTTCACCTTCTCTGAACCTCAGAGAAAAAACCCTCAATTCTTCTCATTTGTTGTGCCTGTGTTTGTGCAAAAGGAGAATGCAGTATGGAGATTGTCTACCCAAAGTGATGGTGTTTTGTTTCCTTGCCTATCAGGGCCACGTGTGTGTGTGTTTGTTGGGGCTGTTGGGTGGCAGTCATGAGATTTTGGGCAGTGTGAGCAGAGTTGAGTGCTTGGCAGATTCAGTTTAGATGCAATGTAATATACTATAGAATAATATGGTATATTATTATTATTATGTTATATAAGAGGGAGTCCTCCTCATCATTTTCTCCCCTTGATCATGGTTTCCTGCAAACACTATATTCTAAAATACCTTTTTTTTTTCTTTATAAGACAAGATATGAGCGCAGCTGAGAGAATTTCCTGAATGGATTCAGAAGTGTCAGCAGCTTTCAATCCACAAAACTAAAATTCCTAGACTTGCAATTTCAAGGAACAACACAAAATTTTATTTTACATGAGATTAATTTATTACCAATTAATTTGGATCCATACTCTGAATTATGGAAAAATTCGCACATGTTAGCTAAATTGAAAAAAATTAGTTAATATGGAAAAATTAGCACATGTTTTGGAAAAATTAGCTGCAGGAATTGTGCATTGAAACCTGCTTAAGACTTTCTGAAAATTGCAGGAACTGATGTGAAGCTGACCTCCAGCTTCTCATACAAGGAGCCTTTGGGAAACAATGAGTTAATCTGTACCCTACTTTGACTCTTCCCTCTCCTGTTTTGCCTGATGACCAAAGTATTAATGATCCAAATTGGCATCACACATGCAACCAATCCCCAAATCTCATGGAAGACAAACGAGCACCACCTCCTCCCCTGAGCAGCCATCACCCACCCTGCCCTGCCAGGGCATCAGCAGCTGCACAGTGGCTGGAAACCTCTCCCCTGCAGAGCAGCTGAGCACATTTACACCAGCTGAGCATGTTTACACCAGCTGACTGACCCTCTCTTGTAACTTGCTGTGTGTGTGGAGGCCTCTGGATTTTGGGGGCTGGAGCTACAGAAAGGTGACAAGGCTTTCCCATGTTTCCTTCTGATTGTTTTCCCTACTGGAAAAAGTGAGAGAGGAGATTTGGTTACTTCTAAAGCAGGTACTGGGCAGCCATGGAGAAAGAGGATGTGCTTTTAGAGGATGTGCTTTTAGAGGATTTCCATGCAGCTTCTGCTGGAGCCTTGCCACGGCTGGGTGCAAAAAGCAATGGCAGAGAGGGCTTTGTAATGAGAACAGTTGTGTTTCCTTCTGCATGGACTGAAAATCCCAAAATCTCAAATCAGCCCATGCATGTGAAGGATCACAGCCTCCAAAATCTGCCATTACCTTCCTGCCCTCACCAAGAATGTTGTTGATTTGAATTAGGATATGTCCCACTTAATGCATCTTGGATGCCTGGGAAGTTTTTCTTATTTTCTCTGCTCGTACCTCTGAAAGAGGGAGGCATGGGGTGGAGAGCCTTTATAGATCAGCTTGCCTCCTTCTCCATCTGTTCCAGTAAATAGTAGATAGAAACCATGAAAGGCAAAGCAAAAAATCAATGCATTCCTTTGCATGACACTTAGCACAAGGATGGCTGACTTACAGAGCTTACTTTAGCTCATTCTAAAAATCACTTTATAGATGAAAGATTTTTTTTTTTCTCTTCTCCCTGGGTTATTCTAGTTCATCTTCATCATAATGATTCTCTCCTTCAGTTTCCATTGTGTGGCACATGATGTGATTCTTGGGGCTGCCCTGTGCAGGGCCAGGAGTTGGACTGTGATTCTGTGATTTTATGTATTGCTATTTTAAATTAAAGTGAAACAATTTTGTACTGTAAGACCACAGAAACAGATTCACAGCTGATATATTTTGCCTTTTCCTCATTTCCTCCAGCACAGCTATGTACAGTAATAGCCTGCAGTCTGACTTCTTCCGTGTGCTTTTCTTAAAGCATATTACATTAAAAAAAAATCCATTAAGTGTAAGTCTAAACACTGCAGCAAATTGTTCATTAGGGAGTTTGGAGATAGGTAGCCTTCAACAACCTATGCTATTAGTACAACTTAGAACCACCTTTGAGTAGTTGTGCTGTCAATAAAATGCAGAAGGAAAATCAGTTTCCAGTCAACTTTTCATATGCAGAAACACCTGAACTCAAAATTATGAAACTGTGATTTTATATATACAAATGCCAGTGGTTTTATCTGAAAGTGCCAATATTACATGCTAATATCAGGATATAAATGACACTCTTGCTAGCTTTGAAAGTATTAATGCTCCTGATGACTTTTTGTTTTCTGAGATACAGAACTGAGGGGGTTCAGTAGTAATTTTTCAGACATGAGCACTCTGGTTGAAGTCGATTAGTTCAGCACTTGGAACAAATGGTCTTAACATTGCCCTAATTTTGTGTGCACCTTGTGTCAGAGGCAGATGTTGCAGATCAGCAGCGGATAATGCAGGCACCATATCAGCGTGGCTGATCTTGCTTCCCCAGAAAATAAGTGGACATTTTTTATTTCAGTGGTTAGAAGCAGCCCAAATCTCCTGCCTTCCCACATTTCAATATCTTGTTCTGTGTGGTGGGGGGAGAAGGGGGGGAGAACCTCTTACCAGTGTGGCTCTTATGCTGTCTTTAGAGTGTCTGAGCCTTTGGTTTCTCTTATTTACAGCCACATCTTTTGTATGTGGCAATTACAGCCATGACTTACTCTGCAGAAAGCATGCTGGGGAGGGGTGTAATTTCTGACACTGTAAATATGGGGAGAACTATTGCCAGATGATCATCAGCTCCTCGAGGGTTATGAGCCACCACAGGGTTTAACAATTTTGGATCCATGTCACTTTGCAACGCTTTTGCCTGGGGACTCTATGAAAGCTTTATTTAATCTTTAAAGATTTTTTACTTTGAAGTTAGTTACATTAAGATAGTGAACGTCAAAAGCTGTGCACAGTGAGCTGTGGCTTCACTTATTCCCTTTTTTTTTTTTTTTTTTTTTTTTTGAGGGGGGTGGTGTCTTTCCCTTGCAGAACAGGGGAGACTCAACATGAGGCAGAACCCAGGGAGAAATGCATAGCCAGAATAACTGTAACTAACACCAAACTCAGCATTTGTCCTCTGCTGAACAACCCCTCTCTGTCTCAGGCTTCCTAAGCCAGACCTTGCCTGTTTCTGAGCCAGCAGCAGGGTTTGGACCCCTTGGACCCAAAGGATGGAGTGAAGGGGGGTGGCACAGGGGGTGACAGCAGCAGGTGACAGCCCCATGTCCCAGCAGCTTCCTGCCTCTGTTGATTTCTGCTCCTCTGGCCAGCTCCCAAATGGGTCAGCCCAGCCCTGGGGTGGATTTCAGTAGCACTGTTACCTAGAAACTGGGTCTGTCTCTTCCTTCCACTGCTCACTGGCTGGAGGCTCAAGGGTGAAAGTTTTGCATGTGTTAGAAAACCTCAAAAAAAAAAAGAAAAAAAAGAAAGAGAGAGAGGAAGGGATCCAGCTTAGTTAGCATTTCTAGACCACTGATAGTGCTGTCAACTGCTTTGCAGCCTGCAAGGGGCCCCAAAATCTCCACTGAGCAAACGTGGGCTGTGCAAGACACTGATAGCTGGTTTTTGAGTCAGCACTTCCCAGTGTGTCCTGCTTGTCCTCTCTTCCAATGAAACACATACTGAAATAGGAGCCCTAAATGTCTCCCTTCCTGATCTGAAGCAGTGGCAGAATACTGTCATTGACTTGCTTCTGTGACAAAATCAGCACAGTGGCTGACAGCCACGACACCAAATGCTGTTTGCCTTTTTGTTGTTGTCAGCAGTGTTAACTCTTAACGAGCAGAAAATAGACAAAAGTGTGTGTTTTCTTCCAGTGCACACATGCCTCTGCCTCACTGCTGGGGGGTGAGCTGTGGTACCTACTGCTATGAGCAATCCTGCCTGTGCTTCAGCTGCTTTTCAGCAGCAAAACCTTTAACAGGATGTTTTCTTTCAGACTTAAGGTCTTTGCTGCACTTCTTTCATCTTGAAGGTAGATTAGGAGCAGTAGTGCCTGTGGCTACTCTAAACAGTGCCATTTATAGGTCAGGTCTGGGGTGGCTTTGGTCACAGGCTGTCCTTTGGCAGCAATCTGGTTTTGTAAAGTGGGATAGGGTCGCACAAATATTTTCAAATGATTGTTTACTAAATCCTGTGATCCAAGGTGTGTGTGTGTGTAAGAACTTTATTTCCAATAACCACATCAGTTTATCTGTGCTTTCTGAACAGCTTGGTATGCTTGGCACAGTTTAACATGGCTTAAGTCTGTCTACAGCTGGCCTGTTGTTCAATTCTTCCTTACACTAGAAAATATAAGGAAATTCTTTTCCTCTCTGTGACAGTGCATGTCTGTAATTATCCAGAAATCATCTGAGAAATCTGAACCCAGAGAAACACAGTTTGATATCTGTGTGCTTGAAACAACAGAGCTTCTGCAGAGACACTTAGCATTTATGGAAAATCCATTATGGTCAATACATATCCTTCTAATTATATGATCAGGAGCCTGTGCAAAGTGAAAGTTCCCCATCTGGTTCAGTCAGAGATGCTTTTTCTATTTTTTTTTTAACCTTGCTGCTATTTAATTTTCTGTTGATTTTCTCCCCACTGGACTCCTGTTTCCCTCTGCTGCTCTGTTCCATGTCAGCTTGCTTCCCATCTTTTATTCCTCTCACAGTTACAAGAGGCTCTGTCCAGCAGGTCTTACACTGGGCTCTGCCATGTGCTGACACCAATGTCTGCTCCAGGAGCTCTTCCTTTCCTGACCCCTTCCTGTGCTCATGCCCTCAGCTGGCCTGCCTTAAAAATTGTATATTGTTTTCCTGGGTTCATTTTTCCTTTTTTTTCTTTTTCCTTTTTTTTGGTTGACTCAGTCATGATGGAGTAATGAACCAAGTTAAAGGATGCAGCTCCAGAAGATACTTCTCGATTTCTTAATTTTTGCGAGTTTTAAATTATTTTTTTCCCCATGCTTTGGATTTTATGCCTGACAACAGAATTGAAACAAATGAAGTGTTATAAATTTTGCTAAGCCCTCACAGCATTTTGAGAGTAGCTCAGGAATCATGAGACTGTTTTTAAGAGATTAGAGCTCTTTTTATTTTGTCTGGGTTTTTAAGAAGTCCTTTGGCTATATTTGGGTCACATTTTCAAGCTTTGTTCTGCAACCATGAAGGCAAAAACTTTATATTTTATAATAAACTTGGAATTTAAGGGGGCATCACTTCAAACAACCAAATACTGCAAGACACATAATTTGAGAGATGCCAGTTCTTCTGATCTTCTCCCAAAATATGTTTTTACAGTGACCCCTTCACTACATTGGAGGTTTCTGGGTTTTTGTTTATTCAAGCCACTGTTTTTTATTTGTTTTCATCCATTGCTTTTGAACACAGCACACATGTGCAACCTGGGACAACTGTAAATTTCATGATGTATTGAGAACAAATACTTCCATACTTAGCAAGAGCTGTTTCTTGTACTGACACTTCACCTCCCCTCCCTGGGGCCATAGGATCATTCCCAAATCCTCTCTGTGTGCAGCTGATCCAAGTGGTACCTAATCCTCTTGATGCAGTTTGGTTCACTCTGAACCAGCAGAGCATTCTGTGTGCTCTTAGCCTCCACACTGCAGCCACACCTGTAGGGGGGCTGCTAATCTCATTTTGATCCACAGTGGTGGCAACAAACAGGTCACTTAGGGAGTTAATGTCAGCTGCTCCTCCAATTACTGCAGGAAAGTGATCCCCCCATCCCGGATGGAAACGTCTGACTCCAGCCTACAAAGCACTTTCAGTGCACTAATTCTGTTAATGCTCCATTACTGCTTCACTGGAGCTGTGTAGTCCATCTCCCAAAGTGAGGTAGTAAATCCCCAACCAATTCCAGAGCTGGGAAAATGTACAGACTAAAACATCACTGACATGATTGGGCATTGTTTTCTCTTGGGCTTGCTCTCTTTCTTGAGGTTTATCTGGACAGATCTTCCCTGCTAACTCTTAGCTTTAGGGGTTTTCATCCTCAACTTCACCTTGAAGCGAGTGGGATGCCAAAAAATACCCTGTGGATGTGGATCTGATCTCTCTGCTCCTTAGATACTGAAATATAAAATAAGAATATAAAGCTACACAATTGCAATGCCTTAAAGATTAGCAGGGTCTCAGAAAACCTGACAGTGCCACGTTTATATATATCTATAAACCAGGTGTATATATATAAACACAGAAGTCAAGAATGCCTTGAAACATCTGGGTAGGTATCCCTGGGCTTGAGATCTTGCTTCTCTTGGCATGAAAAGCACCACAGCAGCCTCAGTCCATGAGAAATAACCTGGGCTCTGTACAATAGCAAATGTTATAGGAATAACAGGGACAGGATTCCATGCTGCCCTTCACCCAAAGTCCCCACTAGCTATGTACAAAGGGGCTTATCTTCCTAAGTTTGGAAGGCTTTAATTTTTATGGGTTTTTTTAAGTAAGTGGGTATCCTCAAACTGGCATCTTTAGAGATTCCTTGGATTTCTTCCAATCATCCTCACTGTCATTTCTTCTGAAGCCCACTTGTACATCTCCTTTGAGATGTACAAATTGCTTTGGAATTTGTCAGGCAAAGTGCTTTTGAAGAGCAGAAGAAAATGTGTTGTGCTGGGAGCTGCTGGCTGGCCTGGTTTTGAAAGGAGCTCTAAATGAGGTGTGCTCACTGTGACAGATCAATAAATATGCCCAGATGCCTGAGCTGCCTCTAGGCATTCCCTGTTCACTTCTCAGCTGAAAACTGCAAAGACTCTTGAAAACTTTCCTGGAAGTTGTAAGTGGAAGGCAAAGTGAGAGCTGCTGAGCTCCTTTTAGCTCCTGGGATAGCAGGGGCTGGGTGATGGTGGCTCCTGCAGGCACTGCTTGTCTGATACTCCCTGCATGCCCCGTGCCTGGGATCTCTGTTAGCCAAAATTCCCTTGCACTGTGTCTTACGGAGTTCATGCCTCAAAAGTAACTCCAAGCTGCTTTTATATTTCTGTTCCTCTTGTTTTAAATGTATGAGCTGCATAAAAGTGTTATAAATTGTGATATCGTGACTTAACTGCATTGCACATCCTGCAGTGAGCAGAACCTAATGCTCAGAGCTCACTAATTCTGGCTATAGAAAGAAATATTTCTTCAGCCCTTCAAGTTAAAAAAAACCCCCTTATGGTTCTAAATAGAAGTCTAATATAAAAAATTGCTGTCTGAGAGGAACTTTTTTGTCAATGCTTAGGGACCAGTGAAGTGAATGGTTATAGATGAGGTTGGAATGTAGCCTTAATGACAGGATGTGCTGACACTGTGCATTATCCTCCTGTGAAGTGGCTTTATTTGTACAGACACAGTGGAAGCCCCTCATGTGAGAAGGTGAGGGAGTGTCAGAGTAAATCCTGTGATTTGGCTGAAGGTGTGACTGCATCTGGTTGGGCAGTGCCTGATTATCTATAACACAAGGTGTTCACTGTCTCCTGGGACTCGATTAACGCCCCCTTGGAAAACTGCATCTCTGTTTCCATAGGGAAGGACCACCCTGACACAGGGAAGCACCAGCCCAGCAGATGACACACACCTTCAAGGAGCCAGGGCTGACATGGTGAGTGTGGCACAAAGCTGTGCCCCCTCCTGCTGGACAAGGGCTCGTGCCCTCATTCCCTAGCGCTTCCCAGGGCTCCTTGGCTCTGCTCTGCTGGCCGGGCTGCTGGCTCTGCCTTGGGCAGATGGCTGATTTCCACAAGGAGGGGCTGATTTCCACAAGGAAGGGCTGATTTCCACGAGGAGGGGCTGGCTGTTGTGGCCCCTGTGTGACCACCCTGGCACCAGGCACAGCTCAGCTGTAGCAGAGCACATGAGAGCCGCATTCGTCTTCCCACTGACGCCGGGTCTGACCTTTCCTGAGGGAAACTGGTGGTGTCACTTGGAGCAGATGGTGAACAGGAGCTTGGTGAAACATCTGTGGTGTCATTTTGAAAGAGTGCTGTCAGGCTGTTTGAGGGCTGGGGCTGTGGAACCAGGAGATGGCTGCTTCTCCTCATTCCAGAGGTGAGCTGCCGCTGAGGGCAGCGTGCAGCTGATATGAGATGGAAAATGTGACTGTGCCTCCATGCAAGAAATTGCCAGCATTCCTTTGTGATGTCCTGAGCTAGGTGAAATATAGACTCTCATCTTCCACAGTGTTGGACCTGGCCAAATTATCCAGCAAAAAGTGTTCAAAGCCCAGTGGTCATGAGGGATCTGTTGGACACACTCAGGCAAGAGGCTGCACGTGTGGATTGCTCGCTGGCCATGGCACAGCTGCAGATGGAATTCTGACAAACCCACCCTTGTCAGCGCTGCAGCCATTCTCAGGAGCCTTTAAAATCCATTATGTTGTATTTAATTGGATATTTAGCAAATTCAGCCTGACTGAAGACTCAGTGTTGGCTGTTCTGTTTCATCTCCCAGAGGTAGGAGGTGAAGATGTCTAAAGAGAAAATGGGCACCATTCTGTGATGGGCTGGGGAATTTGGGAATCCCAGCTGATGGGGTTTTCACAGCCATTGCTGTGAAAACTGCTGTGCTAACCACTGTGTCACCCATACCTGTCCAAGGACATTTCTGTGCATATCTGAGGTGGGTCCTGGCTGTACCAAGGCTCACAAAAGTAATGGTGGCAAGGGCTGACCCAGGCAGGTAATGGGACCTTTCTCTGCTCCAGAGGGAAGGGGATGGGAGAGATCATGGACAGAGGTTGCCCAGAGGAGCTGATGATGCCCTGTCTCTGGAAGTGTTCAAGGCCAGGTTGCATGGAGCTCTGAGCAACCTGGGCTAGTGAAAGGAGTTCCTGCCCATCACAGGGGGGTTGAAACGAGATGTTCTTTAAGGCTCCTTCTAATCCAAACCATTCTGTGAAACTTTGAGCAGCAGGAGTGACTGAGGGGAGTGTTTGGAGGGGTTATGGGAAAAGGCTAAAAGCAACGGGAAGTTTTCATCAGTGCAGAGTGTCTCATGTTGCTGAGATAACTGGGCCAGGTGAGAGAAAACAATCTCTGTGCTCAACATCCCTAGACCCTGTGAATTACCAGAGCCAACATGGACTTAGATTTAGGGTGTTTGTGCTTCTGTTGGTGCTTTCTGAGCCTGCACTGATTTCCCAGATGTGTGATCTGCTTTGTGTGCTGTTTGCACCTGACATACAGCTCCTGATGTGTCAAGCCTCTTTCAGGCAGCTCAGATGCTTTGGGTTATCACTTCTACCAATAATCTTACATCCTCCAATATTTCCTGGTAACCTGACAGATTCCTGGAAATCTTGGCTTCCAAAACAAGAGTGCCTCTTCATTTTCTGTGTGATGAACCTGGCATGCTGAGGGTACAGGCAGTGCCCCATAGATGTAGGAGGCTTCTGTGCACATCCAGGGGGTGCTGCTTTTTTTGTGTGCAGATTTTAAGAGCTGTGCCATAGGTGGCTGCCTGGAAGAGACCCCGGTTCAACTTCAGAGAATACTTTGGAACTGAATTATCTCTGTCTGAGGGAAGTGGTGACAGACAGGCTTGTCACCAGCAAGTGTCCTGACAGGGACAGTGTTGGCAAGGGCAGGTATTCCTCCCAGCAAACCATGTGAACCATGTGAGAGGCTCAAGAGGAGCCAACAAAAAGGATGAGGTAGTTGCTATTCCTGTTAGCTGGTTTATTTCTCAGTGCAACCACCCCGTGTTTACCTATGATATCTACACAGCACCTCTGTGTGTTTCATTGTGGCATCCAAAAAATGACACAGGGATGTGCCCATTTTTCCCTTCCCCTGGACATAAAGGGAAATCCAAGCTGGCAAACAGGTCCCTAAGAGGTATTCCTTCCCTTCAAAGGCTCCCTGGGACTGGCTCATGTCAAATATACATGTGGCTGTACAAATATGAATGAAAAGAAGTGAAACATGGTGACAGCAACTCAAACCCTGGATTGTCTCTGGAGGAGTAGGATAAATGTAGGGAGATAGAATAGAAGAAAATAAAGATAGTGTAGAAAGTAATCTCAGCCCTAAGGAGTTGCAGCTGGGCCAATTATCAAAGATTAGGAACAGGCATGACTTTACCAGGCCACAGCTGTAAGGAAGGAGAAGAAGATGCTATAAAAGAGTGGGGTGGCTGGGTGAGAGGGGCACTGGAGTCATTTGGCTGCTTTGTGAGGAGGAAAGAGTCAGAGCTCTGAGGAGATGCCCATGAGAAAACTCCAGGACGGTATGGAACTTTTGTGACAAGGAGACAGCAGCATGGACCCCCTGCAATGAGATGACAACAGATAAAGTATGACTGCCTATGTGAACCATGTGAGAGGCTGAGGAGGAGCCAACAAAAAGCATGAGGTAGTTGCTATTCCTGTTAGCTGGTTTATTTCTCAGTGCAACCACCCCATGTTTACCTATGATATCTACACAGCACCTCTGTGTCTTTCATTGTGGCAACAAATTGTGGTTTGGGTGCAGTAGCAGCTGTCTGCAGCAGTGGGAACAGGATTGTAATGGAGTTAGTGTACTGAGTGAATCACACATCCCCAGAGCCCTGGGTGGATCCCCCAATGGATAGTGTGAGCATCCAGGACAGTTTATTCTCTTTGGAATCTCTGAGCACTGCTCTCATAGCAAAAGCTCCTTTCTCACACATTGGTGATGCTTCTGCTGCCTTCCTCAGTGGGGACTGGTTTGGGTACCCCAAGAGACAGCAACATGTGCCAAGGACTTTGCCTGTGCCCGAGTTCACACACCCCCAAGCCTGCACCCAAACTGTCGTGCTCCCTTTGCAGGGTCTGTCTGCCCCACATGTGCTTCTCTCTTCTTTGTCTGGTGCCTCTTGGCTCCTCCACACTAAGGGGATGTCTGCCCCTGAGAACACTGAGCCCTAAAAACCTGCTGGAACAGTTGAAATAAGCACTGGGACACCATGCTCAGCAGAGTCCCTGCTTTTGCCTGTTTGGTTCTTCATCCCTGGCTCTGCTGTGTGCCTTCAGGACAGAGCTGTTTGTCTCCAGCACTAACTGTGCCTGTTAAACACCATCCTCACGCTACTCAAATGACAAATTCTTGTCCTTAAGGTGAGTTGGCCGTAGCAGGGTCTGCCAGAGCACAAACCCACCAGCCACAGGCACTGCTGGGAGTGCTGCTGCTGCTGCTCCAGGTGCCGCAGGTACTGGACTGGAAGCGATCACTTTTGTTATCAAATACAAAGCATCCAGGCTGACTGTTAGGTTTCATCTGATCACAAGGCAGGCTTTTATTAATCCCTTATCAATGTAGTGCTTTTGATTGAAATCTGTCTCTCTTTCAGTCTCCTCCCCCCTTTTCCTTGCAGGACATAAAAGACAATGGAAGGGATAGGGCCAAACTGCTCTTCTGCAGACAAGAAGCCAATTGTCTAAAAACAACACTTCATTCAAGACCACGGGAGACTGAGGACAGTGGCAGGAGCATGAATGTACAAAAGTGCCTACTGTTAAGGCCACAGCTTTAAGTGTTTAAATTCAAATCACATTTCCATTTGAGGTTTGAATTTATGGCAAGAACGTACACACAAGGGTTTCAGTGTTCTAAATAAATCTCATCTGACTTCTCAGGGTATTCCTCATGGCAACACATCAGAGCTGAGTGCAAGGGAGACTCGCTTTCCTTGCTCTATGAAGGAAAAACATTGAAGTAGGTTATTTTGGTTTGGGTTGGGTTTGTGTGCTCTGTGTTAGTAAATAGCACAGCCTGTCATATCTAGGCTCTGGTTTTCTGATTGTGAGGTTAGTCCTTTGCTTGGAACGCTGTTGTTCTTGGACCTTTGCCTTGAGCTGGAGGGCTTATATGTGTGGAGGAAGAGGAGGAACCGAGCTAAAAATAAAGTGGAACAAAACTCTGCTTATTGCCATGGAGTAGATAATGTTTTCCTAGATGTCTCAGCAGCCCTGTCCTTGCAGGCAGTGGGGACTGGCAGAGCCTGCTTTCATCACGTGTGAGCTGTGATTATCTGTGTCCCATATCGCCCTCCTCATATTCTGCTCTGTGCTCTGTCTAATATTTTGCTCATGCTGGTCACAGCAACAGCAAGAGAAACAGGCTCCACTTTCCATTACACATCGAGCAAGGAGCATTTGCATTGCAGATGTAAGAAGCAGGTCACATTGCTTTGCTCCTTGGCTCCTCTGTGTCCCTCAGCGTGACCCTGTGGTGTCTGCTCCTGCCACAGCCCCAAACTGATGGCAGATGCTGAGAGCTGCAGGGACTGCAGCACAAAAATACCTGGGTGCTCACAGGACCAAAAGCACTCTCTGTCTCTCTCTGTGGAGAAGCACTGAAGACAGGGAATGAGGGACTTCTGCACAGCACTCTCTGGGACAGGACTTGGCACACACAGGAGCTGAGCAGATGTTGGATTGCTTATGGGAGCAATGAGAATATTCCCAATTACATCAGGTCAGCTGCAAACCAGATGTGAGACTACTGCCCTTAGTCAGGATTTAGAAGAAAGCTTCTGTTGGACTGGACATTCCCTCCTTGCCTGTTTTCGTGCTTTGAATGCATGACCCTAAACCCTCACCTGTGAAACCCTGTTGGTGCTGGGTGTTTGGCTAAAAGCACAGGATTGACTCAGTGCACAAACAGCCCTGTTCAATATAGATGCCAGAGAGGCAGATAAAATATTCAGATGTTCAAATATTTTCCATGAAAATCTCCCAGCTGAGGTTATCTTTGACCAGTATATCAACATCCACCATCAGACAGATAAACAGTGACCAAGGAAAGATCACAGAGGCCACATCCTCTGCCTGCCCAGCCATGCTCCTCTTGCACTGATAAAACATTCCTGCAGCCTTACAAGTTCAAAGAAATGAGAAAAGGGCTTCTATCAGCAATGTGGTTTTAGTCAGGTTGTTGTGAATGGTTTATGCACAGTATCACAAGGTGCTCAGTTTCTGAAATATTGGTACAAGCAGAATATTATTTAGAGTTTGGGTTTAGTGTCTCTGTACTGAGACAAGGTATATTTTTAGGTGTTTTAGAAACGAAACCATAATAATATTTCTCTGTGTGCGTAGAGCACAGAGCACTGGTGATGCCTCTGGTGTCCTTTCCCAACATGTATTGCCTGTGCTCCCTGGGCCAGTGGCTATCTCCCAAGGATCAAACCAGGGTATCCTCACAGAAAATTCCCAGGTCTGGCATTCAAGTTTGGTTATATTATTAGCACACCCTATTTCTTCTTTTAGGGCAGCTAATTGAGAAGCTGCAGCAGAGCTGTCTTTTCTGAATCCCCAAAACCACGGAGGTCCCTTTTCCTTCGCAGCAGTAATTGAGAACATGTAGTCAGATTGCCTCTGGGAGAGGTGAGTTATTAAAAATCAGGCACTTGAGTACTAATTTTGTGAGCTGGAATGATGGTAAAGGGCAGACAGGCAAATCCCTTGTGCAGAAACCTCAGGCAGGCCATGACCTCTTGCCAAATGCAGCTGTGTGGTGCTTCAAGTGCCTTACACTAAAGTCCTCTTCATGCCTAGGAAAGGGGTTTGTGCACCCAAAGGGGTGAATAATTTTCTTCCTGTGTGGTCACTTGCTTTATTAAAAGATGTAATCTCTTCTTACAAACTTTGTGTCATTTAGTGGGGAGCAGTAATTTGATGTCATGTGGGTCGTGAAGGGCAGGAATTGTCCATCTGCATCCCAGTCCTGTGTCTGTGCCTTACCTCTCTAGGAAATAGGGGGTGAAAAGAGACCCTGAAGCACCCTCTACCATCACGTTTTTCCACAATTAAGGCATTCTCTTTTTCCTCTTCCTAGTACATTTGGTGCCTCACAGATTTCTAGCTCAGTAAATCACTTCCCTCCCCTTGGCTGCTGTGCATTTCGTCCGTGCTGGTTGCAGTAGGAGCAGGGTGGCCAGGTGGAGTTCCTATGTCAGCTCCATCCCTGCAGCCACTGGAAATTCAGGTTGTGTAGACAGTGTCATCATGGAATTATGGAATGTTCTGAGCTGGAAGTGACCTACAAGGACCATTGACTCCAACTCTGGCCCTGCCCAGAACAAACCCCAAGAGTCACACCATGTGCCTGTGAGCATTTTCCAAATGCTTCTTCAACTCTGACCACTGCCCTGGGGAGCCTGTTCCAGTGCCCAGCCACTCTCTGGGTGAAGAAACTTTTCCTGATATCCAAACTAAAGCTCCCCTGGCATGGCTTCAGGCCATTCCTGCTCACCAGAGAGAAGAGATCAGTGCCTGCTCCACCTCTTCCCCTCATGAGGAAGTTGTGTTGTTTGCACATGACCTGGGACAACTCTCCCAAGACTCCTCTGGATGCAGGACAAGGATGAGGCTTGTGCCCCAGCCTTGCTCCCCACTGCAGTGAGGCTGAAGTGACTCACTCTTCCAACCCACCACTACAACAGAGCTGGCTTTTGGTTAGCCCTCACCTTGTCATTTGAGGGTTTTGGAATTGAAAAAAAAGAAAGAAAACAGCAGCAAGGCAGCCTGGCAGTGCCATCTGTGCTGAACACTTGCCACCCCTCACCAGCTGGGATCTGCACTAGAATCTGCAGCCAGCATCTGCTGGGGAAGCTGGTGAGCTCCAGCTTCAGTATAAGGGGAGCAAATTGCTATTGGAAGGAAAAAATCCTATACCAAAGCAACCTCAAAACCAAAACAAGAAGCAGGGTGTCACCTGGAAGCACATCCTGAGCCTGAGTGGGCTGGACATGAACCATCCAAGGTGAATGGGTGGAAGCTGGAAATGCTGCCATTTTTGTGGCAGCTGAAGGTCTCACCTTGACTCCTGAGAATTCAAATACTCAGCTCAAAGTCTCCAAGATGTGACTCTTGAAAAATAAAGACAGCAGGGTTTGTTCCTTCCATGAGGTAGCTCAGTGTCTTCATGGCACCTCTGGAGGTACAGCATGGGTGAAGTTGGCTATTTTGTTTGAAGTCTTCACCTTGCCATTAAGATTGTTCTAAATCTCAGGGCTAAATTATGTTGTGCTACTCTTATTCTGATTTGGTCTCCTCCAATGGCTGTTAATTAAAAAAAGAAAAGAAAAGAAAAAGAAATGTGTTATAATTCCCCTTGCTCACCATTCTGACATGAAATCAAATCCAGCTCTTTCCTCTGGTTTATTACTGAGCACCTCTACAGGAGGTGGTTAAGGGTTTTTTAACTGGCTGCTACACAAGTATCACTTTAATTGCACAAAATGTGTGCTGGATATTGAGAATACTTTCAACCAGTTGTTTGCCTTGTTTGATTTGTGTGGCACCACTAATATAATACCATCTTTACAAATTAGTTTAATTATGACTTCCCCTGTGTTATGGAAACAGAATGGAGAGCTTTTTCAAAATTTAACAACCACACATTCTCATGTCCCATAATTTGCGATATTCAAACCAATTATCACATCAGTAAAAACATGAAAAACAGTTTCACTGTTACAGTCATTATTGAGAATACATGGCTGTAGTTGTTGAAAATGTGCTATCTACATCTACATACATCTTAGTGAGTGCCAAAAGACTTTACTTAAAAGAATCTTGTATTTTTCAAGCAACTACAGTGCTACAAATAACCACAGTGGTGATAAACAAGTGCACTTTCTTGTGTGGTCATGGCTCAAATTGTGCTTTCAAGATGAATGTCTAATACTATCAGACTGATACAGATTTTAAATCTCTGCTGTCATAAGTGTGAATAAGGTTTGCTTTAGCAGCTGGGAAAACATATTTAAAGCTGGGAATAAATTAATATGAATAAGAGGATGTGTGGGGAGCTGTTTAATACTGCTGGGAGCAGAAAGACCAGCTTTTTTCAGTTAATACAAACAGAATATTTGCATCCACATCTTAAGATGTGCACCCAGGAGTGACTGAAGGCTGCTGTATAGATGTTTTTGTTGGTAGGATTTTGTCAGCAAAGACTGCAGTAGAGACAGCACTTGTAATGATAAAACTTACCTTGTTCCTAGAGAGACAAAAATCCCCCAATCAAAGTGATTAATACAGTAAAAGACTCTGCTGCTGCTCTTGGTTCTGCCTGTGCTGGTGGCTTATTTTGCCACTGTTGCTTCGCAGTGGGAGAGCATTTTTCTTTTCTTTGTGGTTCCACATTTGGTTTCAAAGTGACCATGGATGGAAGCCTTCACCTGAGCAGCCTGGAGGTGGCTGTGTGGAGTGCATGTATGGTCACATAACTTGGAGGAAAATATCCCTTCCCCGAGTCTGCAATATTATTTCAAATACAATAAAGCATTAAGCCTTGATTCAGTTATAAAACTTAATGAAACACTGCTACAGAGGTGTTTCAGGAGCCCTGCTGGCTTCCCTTGCTCTTCATAAAGTTGCTGAACAACCTTCTGCTGTGTTTTGGTTTAATTCTCATGGGAAAAGTTTACCCTTTAGTTTCTCTGTAGCTCACTAGATGCTGACAGCCAGCACAACATTGTGCAAGACATGGGAAGAGGGAAAGGAGGGCAGGGAAAACTCAGAAGAAACACAACAGAGGATGTACCCACCAAGGTAACCAGAAAGCAGCTCTAAGTAGCAAAACTGTGGGACTTGCACCAGCCTGATGTTCTGTGGATAAATAAAATGAAGCTGATTTACACTGATGACTTCATTGCATTTCTGCAGAGCCCAACTGCAAAGTCCCCATTTGCCATTGAGTTCAGCATCCTGGATTTGCACATGTGGCATTCCCTGAAGAGAGAGACTCTCAGGGATGAGGCACAGCAAGGTCAGCCCTGTGAGCTGCCAGCCTGTTTCCCTCACTCCCAGTGCTGCTGCTGGGGCTGTGGTGGCTCAGGGAGCTGAAAGCAGACCCAACACACATCAATAGTGGCCATGTTATGCCTGGTTTGTCCCACACAGGTGACTCAGCATCAAAACAGTCACTTAGAGTGACATTCTGGGGCTCTTTGTCAGACCCCTCCATCCATGGAAGGAGTGAGCAAAGGAAGCTGGGAGACAGATGTGCAGCTGATGCAAACACAAATCCTCCTAATGAGCTCAGTGGAGCTGAACCTGTTCCATCAGCAGAAGAAATTTCCCTCTTTTCCCAGGTCTAAAATGGTGGCCTGCAGCCTGGCCCACCCATGCCCAGCCTGAGCACTGTCACTTGCTCCCAGGAATGTTCCCTGTATTTTCAGGAAGGGACAGTGAAGGCCCAAGGGAGGAGATGAGGGCACAGAGCTGGAGCACCAGACAGTGTTTTTGGTTCACCACCTTGGCAGCTGCTGGGTTTCTTCTTGGGAGGCTCAGTTTGGCAGAGTGTGAGGCACTGAGCTGGTGTCCTTCTGCATGGCAAGGATGTATCAGTCAGCTGTAAACCTGTACAGCTCATCCACCCTCTCCTTAACAGACACTTTGCTTTCTTGTTACAGGGGGTAATAAATAAATAAATGTACATTTTCACATAATCAGCAACAACAAAGCTCTAGGGACTTCCTGAGAATCTGAAAATCTGGTGGCAAAAACAAGCAAAAAGACTTCTCCAGCAGTTAAAACTCAGGGCTCCGCTTTGAACTTTCACCACATTTTTTAAACAAAGTCATCAGCAATGATTGCATCCAGTTTGAGATCATTGCCATAATTAATTTTAATTAAAGTATACAGAACTTTAACCTTGTGAAGGTTTCTTTTGTGTCCTTGTGTTGCACCAATGTTCGCGTATGATGGGACATCACTCACATGCAGTTTTGCAGTTCAATGTTGACTCACACAGCACCTGCCAGCTTAGCCATGCTTTGAAAATTCAAAATATGCTCCTGAAAGCAGGTTGTAGTGAATGCCAATACGATGATTACATAAACAGAGGAATCTACTGTCATGTGTAAATGCAATTTTGTAAATACCACATCGCACGTGTCCTCGCACGTGCCCATAGGTTTTTGTGGCATTCAGGGGATTGATTTTGCTGTGCCCTCATCAATCTATTCCATGTGATGATCTCAGTTTGAGGTGACGATGCACCGTGGACAAGGATTTGATCCACGCTTCCCAAATCTCTGTAACTCTGGCTGTTTGACTGACAAATTAATCTCCTGCTCCCCCAAACTGGAGCCAGCCCCAGCTGCTGTGTCGTTCACTTTTGGGAAGCTGTGAAAAACAATGAGTGCAGCTACAACTGACTTGAGGGTGAGAAACATTTGGTCTGGATATAAAAGTGTTCCTGGCACAGGAGGAGAGGCCATCTTAATACCTAATTGGCTTTATTCTCACTATACTTTCCTTTGGCAACTGCCTGCAGGGTTCAAGCAAGTGATATTATTCCCTTCAGACATCATATAAAGAGATTCTGACACAGAAATCAGAAAACCAGCAAGTATATAAAGGTGTGGTACAATTCATTTGCTTTTGAGAATATAATTTGGATTTAGTAGAAAATTAAAGTATTTCTTTCCTATATTTGAAACAAATGTATGGAAAAAGTAAGTTATTTACCTACAAATCTCCATATAAGCAGGTCCCTGTGTATAGGAAAGGCTGGAAAAAAGTACTTGAAAAATGTTGGTTGAAAAATGCTTGTCTTCCTGAAATTTACTGCCACCTTGAATTAGTATTCCTCATGTTAAGTGCTTGTTAAGCACATGGCCAGTAAATAACGCGGGTGGTGTAAACAGAGCTGTGTGATCAGGAAGTTTAAAAAGGTTTGCTAATGCCTTTTGGGGGGTCTTCCTGTTTCCCAGATGAAGAGTTTTCCTGCCCAGAACACTCAGATATCTGTATGAGCCCGTGTTGGCTCAGCCAACAGTTCACCTCTGTTCTGCAGATTTGAGCCACAGGATTTGTTTCCAGTTCCGCTTCCCCATTGCCTCCTGTTCTCAAAGGGGAGCGGGCATGATCAGGAGTGCCCAGTGTCACTATTGTCATTGCTAAACCAAATGAGAATAAAGCTGGACAAGTTCTTGAATGGCCTCCTGGAAGCCAGTGTTTAACTCCTGGTGTTGGGATGAAAAACACAGGTTTTTCTCTGCCCTGGGAAGCGTCCAACACTAGTCTGCATCAGAATTGCTGAACAGACTGGACTTTGAGATCGAGCCAGGAGATTAATTCCTACTTTCCTGTCACAGCCTCCTTCCTCTTGAAGGTGGAAAACAAGCCAAAAACCCCTAGAGCAGCATGTCTGGCCTTTGCTGCTGGCTGCCAGGGCCCTGAGTGCACCCATTGCCTGGCTCCTGGGATCCCCAGGCACCCCATTCCCACCCCTGGCTGCTCCTCACGTGCCTGCTGGATGCCCCCATCTGGTCATGGACCCAGTGCTAGGTCACCAAGCTGCTCCCTGACATGGCCACCACCCTTCACCTCTTGGGCAATCCGTCCATCTAACCTAGCTCCCCTTTGTTAAAGGGCAAAAATTTGTCCTGGACCAAAATACTTTATGGTCAGTATGCTTGGGGAGCTGGGCAGCCTTTGTCACACAGAGCTGGTCTTTACCAAGAGAGGTGTTGGAAATTCCTACAGGGAATTGGGAGACCTCTCCTTGATTGCTACCAAATTACAGGGAGGCAAACAAGTAAACCAGGGACAAAAGTAGGTGGTGCTCCATGGAAGCAGCGGTGGAGCTTAGAAGCTCAGGAAGTCTTTTCCAGAGGGTGGTGTTTGGATGGTTTTTCATGAGTTCAAAGGGAAGATGGCAAAGTGCCAGGAGGAGAGGTCCTTTGATTACTGAATGACAAAGTGCAGCAGGCTCTGGGAGCCCCTGAGCTGAACATAAGGAGAGGTTGGGAGAATATTAGGGACAGAAGGATCATGTTACACTTGTGCTGCTCCTGCCCTCCCCTCGCTGTCCACCCCTGGCTGGGCACAGAATGATGGGCCTGAAGGGTCCTTGTCTGGAGTGGCCACCTTGTCACCTCATCAGTGACTTTCAGGAACAAAACACAGCCTCTGAATGATGGTTCACAGAGATCACCTCTCCCTGAAGTCCTGCCTCTGCATAATTAATGACTCAGTCTTCAGAACAGGAGGGTTTGGGGCAACACTGCTGCCTTCTTGTGTGGATCCTTGGCATGTAGTGCTTTTTTTGGTGACCAATTTGAATGGATTACCTTACTGGTGTCCCAAACCTGTGGGCATAGGAACAGTGAATAACACCAAATATAAGTTTTAACATTATTTGACTGACTTTTTTTCCTCAAACATTAAGTAAATTCATCATCTTCATTTAGCAGATGTGATCTTTCAAAGTTAACAGAGCACAATTGCTTATTGCTGGCAGATTTATTTATAGATCTGTGACCAAAGTTCTACATGAAAGCCTAGCCCAACATTAATTTTAATTGTGCTTGTGCAATGTTTCTCTAGGTTAGAAGCTATAGACTATAAACTTGGTTTGCCTAACTTACCTTTCATGAGTTCCTACAATAATCAAATGAACCCTCAAGTAAGGAGTAGCAGTTTCTATGCTTCACTCTGATCCATTGAAGCTCCAAAATCCAAGCTGCAGTAAAGAGGAAAAACAACAGCATGGTTCTATACCACCTCAGACATGCCAGTGGAATAATTAATTTGGTCTTCTTGATGATCTTCTTCTATGTTTCCAAGTCAAAACTGATTTGAGTAAGACATCAGTTCAGAGAGAATTAAATTCAGTTTTTGCTCATTGTGATAATTAAAAAAAACTTTGTTTTTCTCTTAGTCCCCTGAGTTTGTCTGATGTTTTTCTCTCAGACAAAGGGGTCAGTGCCAGAACGGATGTCAAACAACGTAACATGAAATGTTAACGGTGATTTGCATTTTATTTTGTTTCTCATCAGGTTCCCATCTCCCCACTGACTCTCTCAGGATGAGTGTGTGCTTTCCACGTGGGTTGGAGGCTTTCCTCCACCCTCAGGTTTTGGCCAAGGCCTTGTCTGGAGGCCTTGGGCTCTCTCAAGAAAGGCAAACAATGCAATTTTGTTAACACAAGATCCTTTGTGTGGATTAAACAGAAATAGATGTATCCTCAGCTATGGCAGAGGCTATCCCCACACAGATGCCAGAATGTATGAGTCCACTGGACAGCTGTAATCAGGTCCAGGCAGTAATCCCTGCCAGCTGTTGCACAGATGTGCAGGTCAGAAGCATTTCTATTTTGGGAAGGCTAACAGGCACCATCTAAGTCCTCCTCTCTTTGCCCACAGCACAGTCCTCCCAGTGGAATGTAGAACCAAGGTCTGCTGGTTTCTAAATAACTCTTCAAATCATTTGAATGTAAAGATTTCTGATGATAAAGTGTAATGGTCTATGGAAGTGAATAGCTGGTGCACACCTCGGAGCCTGATTTTGATCTAACCCTGTCCAAATCAGATTGCTGTAAATCAGGAGTGCCTTTCAGAAGGGAGATACAACAGAGAAATGAGGCAGGAAACAATGCTCTGAAGAGGCAGAGCTTGCAGGTTTGCCAGCAGGATTGCCAGGAAGGGCAGGTGCTCGGCAGAGTGGGGTCACAGTGGCAGCTGCTTCTCTGCAGATGAGTTACAATGGGTTTCATAGCAACTGCTCCAGTCCCAGGGGAGAAAGCCCTCCAAAAGGCTCTCCAAGTAACCATCCTGGGACCACAGCTTAGGCTGACTGGGAGAAAAGGTGCTGGAGCCTGACCTCTGGTCTCTTCTGCCTCCTTGGAAGGGGCAGGGAAAGCCCCTGATGTTGCATTGGCAGAGGCAGTGCCTATTAAATATGGGAAATAGGTGTGCAGAAGGTGCCTTTGACTTTGTGCACCCAACTGGAGAGGTTCTCACAGACTCCAGAAAGGAAATTGCTCTGAGGCAGATTCTGTCATCCTAAACCAAGCAAAATGCCCAGGAAAATCCCAGGAAATTTACTCAAATGAGGATTACTGTGCTTGAGCCCAGCCACTTTTCACTACTTTTCTTCACCTTGTTGTGACCTCAGATATTCTAACTTGAACATAGTCCATTCTTTTGCTGAACTTCCATGCACACCTAAAACAAAGTGAATTTATATTGAATGTTTATTATAATCTTACAGTTCAATTATACATATACATTTAAATTATGTGTATACAAAATACACATATATTCACACAGATAAAGGAAATACATATATATATACACACATATATACAATAATGTCAGCTTCAAAAGAAAAAGAAAATGTAGAGGTAGAATACTACCAGTAACTCATAGTGTTTCTGAAAGCCTTTTATGAGGGTAAGCCTGAATAAGTTAAACAGTCCAGTTCAGGAACACCAGCTTGGATATTTTCAGGGGCATATGGAGAAAATTCCTTGCAATGATTACAGAGCTGTAAACTGCTGCTGAGTGGTAACCAATGCTACATGCAAATGTGGAAATTGCTTGTTAACTGTAATGTTCAATGATAAGTGTTTTGATTACAGTCGTTTTAGGGAAATCTGATATATGGCAGCAGCAAGATTGAAGGAATATTAATTCCACCTTGGATCATCTCAAGCCTTGGGACTGGCAGAAGACAGAGATAACTTTTCTCTCCTGGACAGTGTTAAGTTATAGATGGTTGTGAATTATTTGGGTTTTTACAGGTGAAAGAAAGAGCAGGACATTATAGCCTGTCAGAGTGCAGAACCACCCCACTGGCATCCCCAGGTACAGAACACACACTGCCAGCTCTTCAAAACTCAGCAGGTAGCTTCATTGGCCAAAACCATAATCTTGCACTGGAAAAAGAAAAGGAAATCCTGGTCATAAACCCACCACTTTTTCCCAAGGATGTAGGAGCAATATTTCTCATGAAGCTATTTTTTTTTCTGAAGACATTGGAAATAAGATGTGGAGAAATGCCTTCTGGTGAGGGGCTCCATAGCTCAGAGACTGAGCTCACTGGGATGTGGTGTTGGGTCTTCCTCCCCAGCACCAACTCCATGCAAAGTGGCCACTTAAAACTGGCTCTGCTTACAGGTTATGCCCTGGAGGACAGCATATGTATCTTCCCACCCTGTTCCCTCTCTCACCTTGGATTTGGGAGCCCCTCATCAGGCATATCTAAGTTATCAGATGCATTTGCATCTGAGCTCTGATTTTTTTATTTGCCTCTGATCTCTGATTCAATCCTCTTATTTTTTCCCCTGATGGATTAATATGAGGGCAAAACACATCATTTTTGAAAAATACAAATGAAAAGTAAGTAACAGAATGTGGGGAATGTACACTGCTAATTCCTGGCATTTTAATGAACTCTGTGGTCTCATTCTGGCACCGAGGACGTCTGGTCAAAGCAGACCCCTTAGGGCAATGACAGGCTCATAAATTAATCTCAGACAGCATTTTTGTGGATTTTCCCCATTGCATATTCAACACAGACTTGTGCTTGGTGAATAAAACAAAGGGTTTAAGGACTATCTTTAACTGGACACCAAAATTTTGTTTGTCCCAAAAGAGAGCCAACAACAATAATCTGGGAAAGGAGAAGGAGGACGACTATCCTTTGGTTCCTGACTAAAACCAGCCTCAGATGGGGATCAGGACATTTTCTATACATACATGTGCAGACACATGATTTTGCACAGAATTGCTTTTTGTCCTTCCAGCATTCAGCCTATCCTCTATTTTATCTGCTTTTTATCAGTTTGTAAATTCCCATTCACAAACGGAAACATCCCTGAGGAGCTTCCATCATCCGCTTGCAGCTGGATGCCATGGTGATATGAGTCTGAGAGGTGCTGTGCTGCACATTCCTGGCCTGAGAGGGACCTGCCAGCCCTCCTTGGGCTGTGGCAGCTGCCAAAGCCACCCAGCTGAAGGGCTGGAGATGCCACTTGAGCATCTCAAGGGCCATTCCCCAGCAGGATGTGTCAGCTTGTGTAGAGGTCTACACCCCCAGTCATTATTGACACAACTACCCCAGATACCTGGCACATCCATGATCCACAGGCTCAACACTGGCAAGCCAGCTGTCGGCACTTTGATAGTGAAGTGGATTAAAACCTTGATAATCTGTGAGTGATGGGTATTGTGAAGGTGCCTAAAAGGACTGGCTTGCAGAGAAAAGGCTACCCACACTCAGCCAGGAGCATTAGTGGCATATGGTTTGCTGGCTGCAGTAAGCACAGGAATATGTCAACCAAACAAAATGCTGCATGGTCATTATGCTGCCCTTAATCAACTGGAAGGCACCTTCCTGAATGCCAGAGAGAAATGCACCAGCTGCTGTTGAATAGGCTTCCTTGCCTCCAAATATGAACATAACCAACAGGACATCTGAGTCCAGATTGTTTTCCAACACCTCATCCATCTCCAGCTCTGACTCATGAGATTACACCCAGCATCAGTGCACTGAACAGGACAAATCTTATTCCATAGCCAGTAGTTCCAACACAGTGGATCCTTCTGCCCAGCATATCCTGCCCAGGCAATGAGAGAATGAAATAGTATTTTTTGTCTCCAGAATAAAGAAGCTATTTCAATCACCCTTCTCTCCTGTGCCTTTTATACTCTGAGTGATGGAAATGTCACAGGTCAATATCTTTATCTACTTGGTATGCCTTCATTCCATTTCCCCAAGTCAGCCCCTCAGAAACAAGCAGCAGGAGCCATATCAGCCCCCAGCATGTGGGGATAAGGGATTCAGTGTTCATCCCCTGAAAAAGAATGTTTAACAAAAGTGTAGTTCTGACTGTCAGAGACTGTGCAGCAGCCAGGCTCAAGGTCTTTGACCATTATCTTTCTAACATTTCCAGACAGGGAGCCTGTCTGAAACCATTGACTGGAACAGGCTGTGACTTTTCACTTCATGATGGAATATCATCCATGTGAGAGTGAATTTCTTAGCTTGCTTGAAAAATTCATTGGGAATTGGTTTGTATCAAACCAGCCATTGCTATTTGCCTCATACAAGGACCACATTTCCCGAGTTTCTCTTTTATGTAGAAATGATCAAGCAACTTCAGGAATGGGGGGAGATTCAGACAAAGGGTAAATTCCCTGCTGAACCAGGCTGCAAACCCACAATTTTCAATGTACCTGGAATCTGAAACCATGTTGGCCATAGACAGGAAGGACCAGAACTCCACACTGCTCTTCTTAGGAGCTCATATCATATCCTGAAGTCACTGGAACTGGTAGCTTGTGCTGCCTGAATCAACACTTTGATACCAGTGATGGCATAACTCTACAGCAATCTCTTGGCATAAAAACTTTGGTTGTGGATTAAGCCCAGCTGGACATTAAGCCACTCTTACACAGCTGTTCTCTCGACCCCCTTCTCTCCCTCCTCCCTACCCCACTGGAATGGGAAGGAGAATCAAAGTAACCCTCATAGGTTAGAGAGATAGAAAACAGTTTAATAGAGAGATAGGAACAGTTTAATAATGGAAAATAAAGTAAAAATTCAGTAATTATGGTGAATAATAATGATAATTAAAAGGGAAAAAACAAGTGATGTGCTCAACACAATTGCTCCCTACCTGCTGACAGATGCCAGACCCTCCCCTTCCTGAACCCAGATCGTCCCCTCTTCCAGGTAACTCCCCCCAGTTTATATATGGGAATAATGCTCCCTGGTGTGGAATATCCCTTTGGTCAGTTCAGGTCACCTGTCCCAGCTATGCTCCCTCTCAGGTTTTTTGGGTACCTCCTCACTGGCAGAATGTGAGACAAGGAAAAAGTCCTTGCCTTAGGATGAAGACGACTTAGCAAAACCCAAAACATCAGTGTGCCTATCAACACCATTCTTATTCCAAATCCAAAACACAGCACTGCAACAGCTACTGAGAAGAAATTAACTCTCTCCTGGCTGAAACCATTGCACAAAGTACCCAGGAAGACACAAGGAGTTGGTAGGCTGATCATTGCCTTGCTTTGTCCTGTGCCAGGTGCTCCTTGGTTTATAAGTGCCATGTGCAAAGGGGACATTCAGAGTGCATGTCCCAGACCTGTCCTCCCAGCCCTGGAAAGTGTGAGCATTCCTCTTGCTGAACATGAGGATGGCATCACCTGTAACATGAGCCCAAAACCATCCAACAGCAGAGTGCTGTCCTAATTCAGCCAAAACACATCCTGATGGCAGGATGAAAGCAAATCTCTCTGGGGATTATTTCAGAGATGCTGAACCCCAGCCCATCAGTGTAGAATGATGAGGTGCTGCTCCCCTCCCTGCCCCCTCCCTGTATGAACTCATCTGTATTAGAGGAGATTATAATAACCAGCTGCCTCAGTTGGTGTTTTGAAGCTAAGCGCTTGTAAATGCTTGAAGATATTTGTATTAAAGATAGGCTGAGCAAAAGCTGGTATGAGAAGTAAAGCTTATAATGTGCAGAAAGATTGGGGGGTAGCTTTCAGGTTTTTCTTTGGGCTTTAAATCATACCTTTTCTTTTGAATAATAATGTAAAACTATAAAACTTTGTTACTGAGAGGCACCATAATGAATATTTTGCATTTAAATCAAAATCTTTTCTTTTAAAAGTACTCAAGCTCTCTTCAAGGTACCAAGTCCTTAGTCAGATATTTAACATCAAATCAGAATTTGAACTACTGCCATTTGTCTCAAAATTTAAAGCATCAGGATAATAATGAACCACAAGTAAATTCATTTCAAGTACTGCTGAATACAAGTTGAAAGCCAATTGTTAAACAAGCAACTACTCTCCTAATCACAACAAAAAGAGAGTGCCATAACACAAGGTGAAAATAAGCAGAAAGCAAACAGAACACACCATTGATTGAGTCCTTCATTATCTAGGATAGCTTTTAATGGAGGAACCTGCCTGTGTGTCACTGCTCTTATCTCTCCAAAGGCAGTATGCACACACTGTAAAAATCAGTCTCTTCATTTTCTGCTTGAAAAGATCATTGTGAAAAAAAGGTGTCAGGGACTGTAGGTCATGCTGATTTATTGGCAATTAAACCTGCAGGATTTCTGCGCTCTTTTCAAAACAAAGTATCTCTGGGTAATTCAGCCTGGCACATTACATAGTGGGCTGGATACTAAAAGGCATGAATCTTTTTGTTTGTGCACAACAAAAACAATTGACTTGGTCTTATTTAGGAAATTGCTACTTTTTTCTGTCAGGTATTTGTGTTACCCATAAGGAGAGGGAGGTAAGTTACCTCTCAGCAATGCATGATTCTTTCCAATAATAAAGATGCTGATTTTATTCCCCATCTTTTGTTGAGGATAGCAAGTCTACAGACAAACTTCTCCTGCTTAAGAGTAAATAGATGACAGTGCTAAATATATGATGTCTTGCTAAGGTAAGCCACATTTGCTTTGCTCCATGATTGATTTGTCCATTCTTCAATAAGTTCTTCTGCACAAGCTTTCAAATGAGACTGCATCCTGCCTGGTCTCCTTGTGTGTATTTTCCAGCTGTATTGTTTAGAAGATAAAAACAACAAAAAAAAAAATCACCCTCAAGTTACACAGCTAAACTGGAAAAAAAAAAATTACTAACCTGTTTTTGCAAAACCATTTCATGCAGGTTTAGGCTTACATCATTTGCTGAGCTAGCATAAGCTATACCACACAAACAGGTGCAATTAGGATTGATATTCCCAAAGTGTTTCCCAGAGTTGAAATATTCTCAGATTCTTTCTGATAAAGGTCACTTCTTAGACCTGCAAACATTTTTGGAGATTTGATATTGAAAAGTCCTAGTATTTTGATGGTAATTCAATACGTTTAATTCAGTTCTTGGACATATGACATACTGCAACCAACACTGCACATTTTTCCAATCAGTGGTTGTATGGCTAAGAAATCATCTAAATATTAGTATTTACAGGTAACATTCCTCCTACAGCTTCCTTTATAGTTTACCTGCTTGTCTGAGGTCTGGATTTACACTGGTGAGATGTGCATAGAAAGGTGGGTCTCAGCAGATGTTAACAGACCCTCCGTCCTAGCAGGAGCTGCTAAGAGGAAAAGGAAAAAGCTGAGGGCATATTCAGTCCCTAAAATGGGTGGCTTTGGACCTGTCTGTATATAGCTACAACAAGAACAAGAACTTCAGCACTGACTCCCACTCAGGACATCGAGTTGAGAGAGAGCAAACGTGGCAGGCAGCAGGGTGGTGGAAGAAGAAATGCTGTGAACCACAAACTGCACAATGTCCCTTGTGGCTTTGCCTAGGGCCAGGGAAGAGATCAAATGCTAAACTAGGCTGGTGGTAGGAGACAGCAAAGCAGGAGCCAGATAGAAACCGCAAGCAGAAAGTTACAGTGTGGGAGCTGAATAGGCAGACACACCAACCTGGAGTCATAGGAAGTCCCTTTGAAGTTATTGCTTCAAACAGGGCTGTCAATGCAAATCAGGGATGCCACTTGCAACAAGAATTCCTAGAAGAAGCAGGTGTCCAACCAGTGCTGGGCCAGCATTTCTCTCACAACATCCCTGGGCAGAAAGAAAAGTTAGCCAGAGCTGTGAACAGCAGCCTGGTGTGCTCCCGTGGAAGAGACAATGCTGCTCCCAGATGGATTAACCTGTTAACTCTTGTGCCAGCTTTTTACAGGGTAATACACCAGGTGCAGGTCACCAGGATCAAAGGCCTTGTGGTTTCATGAGGAGAAGTGCTGAGACACTATGAAGCCTGGTTGACTGCTCACACGTGGCAGAAATCCCAGCACAGTATCTGGGGCTCGCCGGCTCTCGGAGCACACACCCATGGCATTGCACCTCCAGCACTGCCCTTCTGCTTTGCAGCAGTTCCCTTCCTGCCCTTCCCTGCTCTCCACACTCTTGGAGCAGCCTGGGAGCACTGAACATGCACTGAGCTTTAGATGACGGCTCGGGAGAGGAGGTGCCTTCGTGGTGCTGGGTGGCACAGGTCAGCTAATGCATCCCTTGGGGGATCCCTGCTGCGCCCTCTCCTCTCAGGAGAAGGAAATTGCAGCTGCCAGGAGGCAGGGGTAATCTTCCCAGTGGGCTTGTCCTCCACATGACAGGTTTGGATGGCTGTGCTCTATCAAGGCTCAGAGAGCCTTCTCCCAGGATGCCCCTTCTCCATCCATATCTTGCATTGAAATGAGAGGAAATCTGAGAATATCGACCCTGACATGGGAGAGGTGTAAGGCCTGACTTTCTGCCCACAGCAGAAAACAACCCAAACAAGAAAAACACTTCATGTTTTTCTAAGCTTTTTCCAGCATTCAACCACCTGTGGTGATGGCAAATCACCCAGAACCATGGCTGTGCCCTGAAGGGGAGAGGACAGCCAGAGGCTGGTAGAAGCCAGGCAGGAGGCAGGAAGGAGGGCTGCAGTGATGACAGCTGCCTTGGCAAAGCAGGCACGGCTGTCCTTCAGTGGGCAGGACATTCAAGGACAGCCTGGAGCTGGGCCAGGAGGCACCAGCAGCCTCTGAGTCTGTCTTGGCTCAAAGCAGGAGGTGACAAGGGCAGGGTGGAGGGCATCTCCTGCCACCTCCTCAGCACCTGCCTCAGCCTCTGCAGCCCATCTTCCCCACACCTCCTCCTTCAGGGGGCTGCAGGAGGTGATGCAGGACATGCTGGAGAACTGTGCAGGGACCCACACGGAGCACCATGACTAATGTCTGTCCCACCTATTTTAAAGGTCTGTGCTGGAAAATAGCACCATGTCCTCGTCATTATTTATTGGATGAGTTTTGCTTTGTGTGGCTGCTGTTCCCCTGTAGGTTTCTCTCCGTAGCTCTGAGTAGAAAACTAAGATGGCACAAGAGGGAGACCAAGGCGGCGTGTGGGCTCAGACTGCCAGAAGCCATCCTGGGACAGGGGACACTGCAGGAAAAAATTAGTTAATGCCTTCAGGCTGAAATGTGGGAGCAAGCATCTTTCAACTTCTTGGAGGTGATATAATGCACGGCAGGATGACACTGTGGCCTTGGCTCTGTCAGATGCCCTCCATCCCCTGCTCCCTCCTGTTCTCACTAATCACATGCAGATTTCAGCAGGGAAAATGGTTCATGGTGAGGAAGCAGGGATCAAATGTGGTGCAGACACTGGCCAGAGACAAATACAGTTCCCTTGATCATCTGCCTGCTGCCTGGGCACTAACTGAGGCATCCTGATGCTGACTGAGGTTGCCAGACAGGAAATCAGTACAGGCAGGGACAAACATCAGGAGAGGTGTGAGTGTAGCCCTGATGACCCAAAAATTCTCTGCACCCCAGTAGGCCAGGCCAGCTACAGTTCCTCTAGCCCTGCACAGACAGGCTGTTGCAGCACTGCAACTGTCCATGTATATGGCTGGGAGGTTTAGCTCTGCCTGCTGAGCCTTAGGGGGATGAGCAGGACATGAGGCAGAGATTTTAAGCCTCTCTAAGAGGCTGGACTTTCTTTTGTCCCCTGTCTGAGATGCACTGCTGCAGCCACCAGTGAGTCCACAGGCTGCCAAAGAGTGAAGGTGACTGTGGTTGGAGCTGGAGATGAGGGGGAGATGCAGAGGGTGCTCCAGAAAACCACAAATCTTGGTTATTGTCTTCATTGAGGAAAAATTGGTAGATTTGGAAAAACATAGTACGGCTTAAAGCCAAAAAGACCTAGCATGGGTATGTTGAGGAATAGAGAGGGCTGAGGAAAATAAAGGTGACAATGTTTTTCAGGAGGTATAGAAACACTTTATTTGAAGTGTTGTGCTCCAAGCTGGTTTAAATAAAATTCCAGTTCAAAGGCCAAGTTTTATTTTTGTTTCTTTGAGGGGGTGTCGACTTCAGGGCACTTACAGCTTTTATCTTTTCTTCTTTGGTTTTGTGGTGTTTTTTCCCGCTAAAGGGGGAGAGAGTGCGCATTCCTACTGAACTCAGATTGCATTTTTAAGGGGTAAGTGGAAAGAACCTGTGAGCAGACCCACTTTCAATGCCAGGGTGTAAATGCAATCAAAGGTTGAGAACAGACACCACCTTTGCTGGCCCAAACTCGACCTTCCACCTAATAAATTGAAGCTGGAGGGATCCTGGAGTCAAACGTCTCTCTTTCAGGTTGCCGCCCAGCAGGGCAAAAGTCAGAGCAACACACCCTGATCCCAACGGGCAAAGAGTGCTGGGCCCTGCTCCTGCCTCTGCCAAGGCAGCTGAGGTGTGCAGGGCACACAAGGCATGCTGATGTGCACCTTCAGAGGGACAGGAATTCAGGCAAAAGAGCCTCTTACGGGCAAAGCGTTGCTGGTACCAGCAGTGCTAGGTCTATTTTTAATGATTTGGGAATGGAAGATGCTTTCAGCAATACATAATTAATACAAGTGCACTTCTGTTGTCTGCCGAGAGGGTAGGAAGGCCCTGGTTAACTTCTGAGGCTGTGAAAGGAAAAAGAAAAGGATAAAAGAATCATAATGCAATCAATCAGTGGAAATTAGGTAGGAGCTAAATGAAAGTTGCTGAGAATAATTTATTCTGATCAGAACTCTGTGGCTGGGCTCTGTTTTGAAGCTGGCCATGCTTCATGGTGCAGTGGAAGGAACCTCCCTGTCACTGGATTCGATACTCTGCCCTTGGGAGAATATTCCCCCTGCTATAACCCTGAGCCTGATATATCCTTACTCTTAAAAAACCCAAGGGATTGCTGTCTGAAACTGTTTCAAATTAAAAAAGAAACAACCCAACCAGTAGTTCCTCCTAAGGTGGAGTGGAGGAATTTCCTTGAGACGCATTCCCATCCTTCCTTAGAAATAAAATTACCACAAGTCATCACGAGGCAAGCTTCAGCTGTATTCTTCAGAAGGTGAAGAAACCTTGGGAAAGTGATTAAACATTTTTTTTTTTTTTTTCAGTGTAAGATCAGCTCCGAAACAAGACAAGGAACTTCCTCTTTATGATGTTGTAAAACAGCAAGTGCGTGCAGGGCTGTCCAAGCCCGGGGAGCGAACAGCAGAGCTCTTGCCCTGGAAAGCCGAAAGCACAAGCGGACGGCAATGGGCAATGCGCTGCAAGGCAGGGCAAACACGGCGGCGGCGGCGGCTTCATTTTCGTCAAGATAAAAAAAAAAAAGAAAAAAAAAAAGAAAAAAAAAGTATATATATGTACAAATAAAGAAGGGAAGTGAAACTAAAAGGAAGGTTTCTGCACTTCTATTTTAAAATTTTTAAAATTTAGAAAGCGTGGTATTTCTGGGCGGGGGGGGGAAGGGGAACTTTTTGAGGCGGGGCGCGGAGCCCCTCAGCCGCTCCCAGCCCTCACGGCCCCGGCCCCGGCGGCGGTGCCAGAAGCGGTGCCGGCGGCGGGGGAGGGCGGGAGCGAGGGAAGGCGGTCGGGAAGGAGGAGGCGGCGGCGGCGGCGGCGGCGGGGGGGCCGTGCTTGCTCGCGGTTGCCATGGGGAGCGGGAGGGCGGCGCCGCCGCCGCTGCGCAGGGAGCAGCTGCTCCCTGACACATCCCCCCGCTGCCATATTGTGTCCGCCGCCGGCCGCGCGGCTTCATGACCGCGGTGAGTGCCGCCCGCGCCCGCCGCCCCCGCGGCCCCACGCCTGCCCGGCCTGCCCCCGCGCCTCCCTCGGGTTTAGCTCTCGGCTTTCCCCTGGGTTTGGGGGGTGAGTTTTTTTTGTTCCCGACGCTCCGCGAGGGTTTCGTGGGGGAAGGGGGAAAGCGCGGGGAGTGTGGCGGCGGGTCCCGCTGGTGCCGGGGAAGCGGCCGGGGGGGGGGGGCGGTGTGGCCGGTGTCCTCTCATTCCCCGCGTGGGGACAACGCGCGGAGGCGGCGCTTCCCCTCTCCAGCCGCTCCCGGTGCCGGTGCGTGGGAACGGGGGGGTCCCCGTGCACCCGCAGCTCCTCCTCCTCCCGGCGCGGCCCCGCGGAGGTTCCGCCCGCCCTCCCGCGGGGTGTACGCGGGTGACCCCCCCCCCCTCCTTCAGCGCTCCCCCGGCGGGGCCAGCCCGCGCTCCTTGCGCGCTTCCAGCTGCGGGGATGGAAAACGCGGCCGGCACCTGGGAGCGCGGCCCCGCCGTGCCCCTCGCCGCCGGGTCACCCCCGTCAGACCCAGGCGCTTCCTTCGGTGAAATAAAGACGCGTTCGGCCTCGTTCCGCCGCGCCCCGTTGTCCCCGGAGCGGCGGGAAGCCCCCAGGGATGTGCGGAGCGTCCGTGGCTTGCGGAGCTGGGGGCAGTGTGGGAGAGGAGCTCCGGGGTTCCCGCGTTTTGGGGTAAAATCCAGGAAACTGCTGGCGGAGTGCTCGGGGTCAGGCTGGGATCTGCACGTGGCCCTTCGGAGTTTTCCCATCTTTTTCGGGGTTTTTTGGTGAAGTTGGGCGATGAGTTGGTGGCGGCAGCAGCGGAGCAGCATCCCACTGGCTTCCTGCCTTGCTCCTGCTTGGACACACCGGCGGGCTTGCTGCTCAGGTTCTGTGGGAGCGGAAACTGCCCTTTGTTGGTGAGGGTTTGGATTATGACAGGGCCCAAACAAAGCGTAAAAGGAACAAAGAAATAAAATAAACCTTGAAGAGGAGCCGATAAACTCATGTTCCTGCCGAGGTGCCTGCCTGTGGATGGATGCTGTGTTCTAAATGTGGAGTTAAACGTGCTGAATTATGGTAGACTTAAATGCTGAGAAAGCATTTTGATTAGCTTTGTGCCTAATCTATGAAATCAAGATAACTTTATGTATAATTCACCTCGTATATATGCACACAGACACTCTCCAGATCTTGTTATTGGTGGGCTTACATTCAGATAAATTTAGTAATAGGTGGGTTGTAATATATTGACATATGAATCATTTAACTTCAGTTGTGTTTCTTGGATTGGGGTCTTTTTACCCCTCCTTAAAGTCTGGTGTGATGCTACATCTATGCAAGAAAAATTCAGCTGGCATTATCTTACGTCAGGAAACTTGAAGTAGTTTGAAGGTTGCTTGTTTTTTTGTTTTTTTTTTTTTCTTTCCTTGGCAGGTGCCTACTCACATTTCCCAAGCTCTGCAGAAGGCAGTCGGAGCTCTGTAGTAGCAATTAGTGCAGCCCAGGGCTCGAGCTGATGAACTTAGCCGGGTGCCAGGGTGTGTTATCTCTGAGCTCAGCCACGCTGCTGCAGCAGATCAGCTTCTGCTGGGGGCTCACTCGTGTCCAGCTGTGCCACTTAACTTTTGTAGAAATAGAGAGGAGGTGGTGATTCTCACTTTGTGTGTTTGAGTTGCCTGAAATACATATAGGGCTTTTCTGTGCTTTCAGTATTTTTTGTTTGTTATTAGGTGTGCCCATGAACTGAGCAGTGCTGCTGTGCAGTGTCTACACTTGCAGACTGTGGTGGAGATGCTCTGTTGGCTGCCCTGCAGGTCCTGAAGGGAGCTGGAAGCACTGGCCCTGTACCAATCCAGGCATGTGGCCCTGAGCACACTCGGGGACCTTACTGGAATAAAACTTGGTTGATGTCTTTGTTGGGAGTGTCTGGACCAGAGGATGAAGTTGTGACCTGCTTTGGGTGCTGCTGCTGGGGCTGTGCTGAAGACCTCCTCAGGGATTTTTCAGCCCAGAAGTAAGGTATTTTTTGTCTAAAAGGGGCACTAGTTAAGGAGTGTGCTGTCTCAACAGCTCCAGCCCCCACAGAATTTCTGCTCGAGGAGCCTTTCAGTCTCCTCTAGAGAGCTTGGGATTGAGGGCTCCAGCATTGCCAGCAACTCTCTGTGTCAGGACATGCCAGTCCAGTAAGTAATGGAGCAGCTAGAGGTGTGTGTAATGGTCCTTCTGTAGGAGAAGTACTGCCTGGCAACAAGACAGAGGCTTAGGGACATATCAGGCTGATTTTTGCCATCTCTATTAACGACAGGCTCTGTTCCACTCAGTGCAATAGATTTGAAAACATGACACGTTGAGCAAAAGCAAACCTTACTGGTGAATGAGATAGTTTGGCATCTGAAGATGCTCTACATGGGTATGGTTCAAACTGATGAGAAAGCCGTAGGGTTCTCGTGCAGAGCTGTTGGTTCCCATAACAGCAGCAGAAGTTTTCATGTTGGTTTCACTGGGGTTGTAATTCCCCCTTCCTGCTCTGTCAATTCCACCTTGCCTACTCATTGTTGGGGTTAAAAGGAGCTGGTATTTACGAGAGGAAGTACCCCAGGCTCTCAGAAGACTTTTTCCATGTGCAGGTTTGTGATACCTTATCAGAAAGAGCTGCACAGAGGGATTACAGCCAGCGAGGTGGCAGAAAGGATGGGCGCTGGGAGGAGTGATGGTGTGCCCACAGCCACTGCTGCCATGCATCTCTTGATGCTGTTCCCTGCTCTGGGATGTTCTTACTGCACTGCTGTGGTGCAAAACAAGCTATGTGAAACACAGCTTTTCTTGCCTGGATGGATGGAAATGGATGGAAAGCAGGCTCTAGTCCCCATAAGTAAATGGCTGTCAGCAGTCTCGATGAACACTCACGACCTTTTAGCAACTTCTGGGTTATTCCCTTTGGCTCCTTGAGCATTTGCCGTTCCTCCCCTCCTGGTAAACGAGTGCATTTTGTGTAAGGATGTCACTGCACTGCCAGTAACTTTTCCTGAGGGAAGTGGATGGAGGCAGTGAGTGCCTCATCCTGGTGTGCGTGTGCTGCCACTGAAATGGTGTTGGGCAACTTCCTGCAGCTCGGCGTGACTCACGGCAGAGCCCTGCTCTGCTCTTGACAAGTGCTTGCTTGCAAACCCTGTCCACATGGGGAGGCTCCCTGTGGCTGCATCTGGGGTGTCTCTTTCCAGATCCAATGGCTGCCTTGCCTTGCAGAGAGGACACAAGAGGCCCCTGGGATGCTGCTTCACATTTTTCCTGGCTCAACCTTAATGTGTGATAGGTGTGTGTTTGTTCCCTGTCACATTGCACCTGCTGATTTGGTGATGATGCTGGGTGATGGTGAGCTCTCCATCTCATCCTCACCACAGTGGGTATAGGCACCAGTTCCATGAGCTCTCCATCTCATCCTTACCATGCTGGGTATAGGCACCAGTTCCATGAGCTCTCCATCTCATCCTCACCATGCTGGGTTAAAGGCACCAGTTCCATGAGCTCTCCATCTCATCCTCACCATGCTGGGTAAAGGCACCAGTTCCATAAACTCTCCATCTCATCCTCACCATGCTGGGTAAAGGCACCAGTTCCATGAGCTCTCCATCTCATCCTTACCATGCTGGGTAAAGGCACCAGTTCCATGAGCTCTCCATCTCATCCTTACCATGCTGGGTAAAGGCACCAGTTCCATGAGCTCTCCATCTCATCCTCACCATGCTGGGTAAAGGCACATAGTGATGTTCCATGGTGCTTCCAAAATGCAATTTAGGTCAGCAAGAAGAGACATCTCACAGTGCTTGGGTAATAAATCACATGGAATGGAAGAAGTACTGCCTGATGCCAGCCAGCATCTTTATGACCCCTGGTACTCTGCCTGCTCCCTGTAAAACACTATGGCTGTGGGAGCACGAGGTTGGGTCACTCCAGGCTGGGAGGGTGCTGTTGAGTGCTCAGTGCTGGCCTGTATGGTCAGCAGCTGGGAAACATGGCAGCTGTGTTTGGGGCAGGAATGCCCATTTTATTGAGTGGTTGCTCAGGGGCACCAGGACCATTTTAAGAGAAGCCTGTAATTTGTGCAGATAGGAATACTTACACTGAAAGTCAATGGTGTGGATTTTGACTTTTTTTTTTCTTTGCTGAGTGCATTGAAATTGTTTTCCCGTTATGTTCAGACTAGACTTAGTGCTCCCTACATTTCCTCAAGGGTTGGAGAATGTTAGGGATTCCATTAAATTGACTACTGCAGGCATCAACACCCCCCCCTACTCTTCTGCACACTCAGTCTTGGTGTCTTCTCTCAGGTTATATTCAGTGCATTCCTATCTTGCAGTTTGTCACTACTTTTAGTTTCCCAGTTTAAGTGTGGTCCCGTGCTTGCTTTCTTTTCAGCAGTGTCACTGGGTTTTTTGTGCTTAGATTTTGGGGCAAGTACATGGCTGCCTAAAAGCTGAGTACTGGGTATGAAGAGAGCTCAGCACCTGGAGAAGTTTCATGAAGTAGAGCTGGAGGAGTGGGAGCTGAGAAGCTTCCTCCTAAGCAGCATCCACTCATCATCCCTTGTCCTGTGGTGTGTGAGGATCATCCCCAGACCAGTTATCAACCAGTTTGGTTTGGTTTAGGGATGTCAAGTAGTCAAAAGTAGGAGGGTTTTTTGTTTGCTTTCTTCTTTGTTTAAACAGAGAGCCAAATTCCACACTGGTGGGATAAAATTAAAAGCAAGTTGGCCAGGGAGGTGAGCGCAGTGAAGAGCATTGCTTTGCCTTCCCTGGGCACTGGAGGAAATCTTGCACTTTGTGAGCAGGAGCTGGGAAGCAGCAAGTGGGGACAGCTTTGCAGTCACCAGGTTGTACTGGTAATGCGGTTTTGTGATACAGCTCCAGTGGGGCTTTCCAGTTAAATCTTGCAAAAGGGTCACTTGGGGTGAAGCTTCAAGTTGTTGGTTTTCCTCTGGAAATCAGGAGTTTTGGTACTTTAAAGGCAGAAAAGCTGTGTGGAAAAGACAGCTTTATGTTTTCTAGCATTGGTAAATTGGTACTGACACCAGCTGAAATGTAGCTCACTTCTGTTTCAAGAGGATGGTAGGGAAACACACAGAAAGGTTACCCTGGAAAGGGAATTAGCATCAGAATTATTTTGCAAGTCATTTGCTCAAATGGCTCACTTGTGAACATATCAGTGGTTTACATTTTTTTGCATTTTAGTCCACTTAGCAAGCACAGTATTGAATTTGAGGAGAATGACCTGTAAGCATCTCTTGAAAAGCTATTGGCTGTAAATAATTTTTCTTGAAAGCACTTATTTCCCTCCCCTCTCCTATTTGTGTCTTACCAAAGGTTTTTCTTAATAGTTAAATTTCACTGCTTGTTTGGCTTTCTTATTTTTTTAATATTATTTTCATGTCCCAGTTTCTCTTTTAGACTGTTATTATGTGCATGTTTTAAATCTGAGGCACGGGGAGCCAGGTCCAACAGTGACTGCAGCCTTTGGAAAAGCTTCACATTTGCAAAGTCTCTGAAGGCAGCAGTGGAATAAATGTTCCAGAGGCTCTGGGTCGTGTACAGGGTCTGGATTGGGGTCAGGGCATGTCTGAGCTCACATATAATTTTCCTTTCAGATATTTGTAAACCCACTTATGTGTGTGCATATGTATGCATACAATAAAAAAATGCAAACTTTAATGAAAAAAAGTTAGATGAAATCTTCCTCTTGCTCCCTGCCCTTTCCTGGGCTATGATAAGGGTTTGTTAATCCCTTCCCTATTGCAGGATTTCTTAACTTTTCTTTATATTGGACCTTTGAATTGGTTTTTGTTACTTTTTCCCCCACCCTGCCTTTAATTATATCACGTGGTGTGGGAGAACATTGACATGAGAGTCTTGGAAGTATTTCTGCAAATTCTGGAAAACCTCTCTTCCTCTTTGAGCCCACCGATGCCAAGGTTCAAATGAAGCCCCTGAGCTTCTGGCTGGTCCAGTTCTTTGGTTGATGGGTTTTATTTTCAGTCTGGATTTGAGAAGGTGTTAAGTGCCCTTTCTAATGTTTTTTTTAACCCATTATTTTTAATTTTCCTCAGCTTTGCAAGCCAGGAAGAGCAGGAAGGGCCCTGCCTGCTGCAGGTGCTGCCCCTGGGAGCATCTCTGTGTGTCCTTTGTCACCCAGGGGTTCATCTCTTCCACAGACACTGGGTCCCAGCTTGCTGAAGTCTGTGGCTGAGAGGTGGTTTTATCCTCAGAAGACTGTAATGCCTTTAGTTGTCTTGGATACGTGACATCATGTAGTGTTATAATCAAATATAGGCCTTTCTCAGGGCTGGGGGAGGGTCTCAGCTGACCTCCAGCAGGGCTGGGAGGTGTGCAGGGCATGGGCAGCCCCACACAAGGGAGATGATGGGGGGAAAGGTTGAATTAGTGGAGGGCAAAATGGTTTGGTGTCATCCTTTTAATGCTCCTGGTCAGGCAGATGGATGCTTTTTATTGATGGGTTTGCATTAGTCGTGCCAGGGGCTTTTTGTTTGTTTGTTGGGGTTATTTTGTTTGTTGTTTTTGTTGGTTTTTTTGTTGCTCTTCCCTCCAACATGCGAAGACTTGTAGCTGGTCCTGTGCTATGTGCCCAATGACTTGGAAGTTTATCCTCAGCTTGGGTAGGTGAGCAGTGCCAGTCATTTATCTGTCTAATTCTTGGGCTGTTTTGACAACACATATTGATGTATTTGAGTCAGGACAAGCCCTGATGCGTGTTGTAGATGCAAGGGAATATGAAAAATCAATAGAGGAGTTTGCTACTGGAGTAGTTGTTTGCATGCAAAAGCAGATACCAATTGTCTTAAATCCTCTCACAGAGCCTGTTTGTGTCAGGACAGAAGCTGGGTGTAAAGCACAACTGCCTGGCTCTGTAACTAAGGGTGCACACCCCGAGCTTGGTGTGCAAAGAGTGGGTGCAGAGCTGCTGTCATTAAGTGTGATATGGCTGAAAATCTTTTTTCCTGGATTAAAATTATGTTCCACTCCTCAGACTTGGGCAATGCACGGTAAGATTTTATTTTTATTTTTATTTTTATTTTTATTTTTATTTTTATTTTTATACCTGGAGGGAAATCACTGCACTGTTGGCAGGCTCCAGGTCTTCCCACTATTAGCAGAGGTGACCTAGTTGCTTGGCTGGTCCTGCAGAAACAAAAAGGTGCATTTAGTTGTGGAGAAGGTTGTCCTAACCTGGGGCACTGATGCTGTGCAGGTGCCAAAAGGGCACCTTTCATCTGATGCCACTGTAAAGAAGGATCAAGCAGCAAGAGCAGCTCTGTTTCCATGCTAACTTGGTGTGGACAGGGCTGTGGCACCTTCTGACAAAAAGGCTGAATTCTTTCTTGCCAGTTCAGTGAGTCCAAGTGTGGTGGCCACTGAAATGATACCTGCACACTTGCATCTGCAATGCTGCTGAGTTTGGAGGAGGTCACCTTTGGTGGGATGGTGTCATCTGCCATAGCTTTGTCCTTTTGGCCTGGATTCTGCTGGAGCTGAGACTTCTCCCAAGAAGGGCTGCTGCAAAGTAAACGTGCTTCCCTGCTTTCCTGAGGATCTGCTCAAGTGGACTTCCAGTTTCATTAAATGGTTGGCCTTTATTAAAGCAGCTTTGTCTTCATTAAGTGCTCACACATCAAAGCATTTGCTCCTGTGGCAGAACATAGCAATGCTGAAGTTCTTCCATCAAAATTCAGTCATAGCTGGGGTCTTTATGGGAGCACACAAACCTGGTTTAACCCAGGTGTGCTCTGCTAGGCTGAGGACCTGTCAGTGCTCATCACCTTTCCCAAACTTAGCTCTCCAGTGAGTTTGAGAGAAGGCTGCAAAGAATATTACCTTTTCTTGAGGTATGGAGTCTCCTCTGATCTGTTTGTGCTTCTCTGGGCTGCTGCCTTGGTACACTGCAGCCTTAGTCAGCCCCTTCAGACCTGGGCTCTGCTGCTTGGGTCTTGAGTGCTCTGGAGGAGCAGGTCTTCACTGGGCTCTGAGTGCTGGACTGGCATGGATTAGCAGGGAGGTCTGCTCCTGGCTTTTATGTGACGCCAAAAATCAGACTGCTGGAAGAAGGTTGTGTCTCTCACCTCTTCTCTGATGCATCCTAACTTTTATTTGAGCAGCCTCAGTTGACTTGGCAGCTTTTTAATCTTCTTACCCTGGAATCATAGTCCTCTGTCTGTAATTACCAATGCAAGATGATGTGCACCTCCATTGTGAGGAGCATTTGAGAAGTGAATGCTTTGTTTGGCCTTTCTTTTCAAGGTACCAACAGGAGATAGATCCTTGAGTTCCTTAGGATTGGGATGCATGAGGCTCTGCTTCCAGCTGGGAAGTGTTAGTACCAGTGAAGAGCAGTGTGCTGTGTCACTCTGTACTCACTGGTAGGGTAAAGCACATGGGCAGAGCACAAACTCTTGCATGTTTTTCAGAGGTGTGCTTAAATCATATTGATTTTGCATTTGCCTGGCTGGAGGTTGCCTTCTTGGCTCTGCTTACAGGGCTGGGGCTGTCCCCATGGGAATTATCAAAACATCTGCGCTGGAGAGCTGCTGCTGTGCTCTTTCCTTCTCACACTTTGCTCTCCTTGCTCTTACTGTGGTTTTTCTGCAGGGCCATCCCTGAGCACAAAGCTCTGCCAGCTTACAGCAGAGATGGTTTGGTGGATTCCATGACCCTTATGTAAACCATTAGACCCCAAATATTGGAAGTAATCTTGAAAATGGCATCTTAGAAGCTGTGTTCTCACAGTTGTGCCTGTTTATAGGCAGTCAGAACACACATGGAGAAAAAATTGTGGATTTTGGATGTCATTAAGGGTCTCAGTGAATGAAGAGGGGTTTTGGACTTGTGTGCCTTCAGATCTGCTCTAGTGGCATTGGTGTTGCTTCTGTGATTTTATTTTTTCTTATTTATTAGTTGATAATAGTCTAATATGGCCTTTATAGCATTCTAGAAAAAAGAAATTAATTTATGATATGTTCATGTAGGAGGTGTGTGAGGTGGTGAACTAGGAAAAGAAGGCAATGAGATGCATTACAAAAATCCACATCTAAGAAATGTGACACTAACCTATATTATTTACTTTTAATAATATTTATAACTTTATAATATTTAATAATATTATTTAATAATATTATTTAATAATATTATTTATGTTAACTGCAAATAATTTTTATTTTCATGTAGGGCATTAGATATGCTAATGATTCTCTTCTATAATACAGTAGCATGCAAACAAATAGTGCATTGACACCACAAAGTCTGCCTGGTTCTAAGTGCCAGTTCCATCAGTTGTTCTATTTTTTCCCTTATATTTTTGAGAAGACTGAGTGTGCCCAGGCCATTTTTGTGTTGAAAACAGACTTCACTGCCCCCTTTCCCCTAAGAAAAGAATACAGTGACCTCAGACTTGCATGTGTGTGTCAGCATGTGTGTGCTCTTGATCTGCCACGCTGACAGAAGATTTGTAAAGGGAGATTTCGTGCAACATGAACCGGGAGCTAAAATTACCAAAACACGGCTGGGAGGTGTAAGCTCCTGTGTAGCTGCCTAAAGAGGTGCTCAACCAGGGGGCAAAGTTAATGATTAGAAAGAGAACAGAGCAGCTCACGTTGCAGCAGAGTTGGGGTTTGTCTCACTGTATGAATTTTATCACTAGCTCTTTGTTTGGCTTGTTTTGTTTTTTTTTAATTTAAGAAAGGATGAAGAAGTGACATGAGCATATGTATATATGGCTGTGTTTAAAGGCAGCCATCTCTGACTGCCAATATGAATCTGCTCTGGTGCCTTGGGGGAGAAGTAAATCGTAGGGAGAGCAAAGCTATTTTTGACCAGCTATTTGAGCAGCTCACTTTGCTTTAATTTTTTTTCTTTTTATAATACTGACTGAGCTGGTAGCTAATCATACCCATCCGTGCACTTAATAGAAATAAGAAACATAAGGTAAAAAATTTATGCATGTTTTCCAACACTGCTACTGGCAAGCATCAGTCCAGGTGCTGTTGTCAACACAGCTTTGCAATAGCTGGTGCAAGAATGCATGAGCAGATGAAGAGAGAAACAAAAATTGCTGGTGGAAACACTGTGTGTTTCCTGGGGGAGACACAAATTCTGCACCTCATGACTGCCTGGCACCAGGCAGGGGCTGGCAGGGTTGGGATGGATTATCCTGTTGCCTTTCTGTGTCACTCCTCCATTGCACATATTGCTCCCCTTCTCCAAAACAAGGGGGCTGGGCAGTGTTCTGCCAGGGACACGGTGAGGCTCCAGGCTGCAGCTGGCTGGGTCTGGGGCTGGCACAGCCAAGCAGTGGGCCCTTGGTGGGAGGAGATGCAAGAGCAAGGAGACAAGTGTTTACTGCAAACTGGGGTAAGAAAACGTGCAGTAACTGTGTAGAGCTGTCTGGTGAGGTGTGATATGGAAACTGTCCTCATCTTGAGCTCTGGCACTGGGAGCTGGAGCATGAAGCCAGAATGATAGTGCTTACAGGGACAGGGAACTGGAATGGGGTTTGGGTTTTTCTTTGCTTGTTTTGTTGGATCTTTTTACAGTTAATACAAACCTCAGCTTTGCGCTGTGCTATTTACAACTATGAGCTGCATCCATGGTTGGAGTGTCTTATGTCTGTAGGGTACATGTGTGTGTGCATGTACACCCCCCAGATCTGTACAGTGCTCACATCAGCAGGAAGAAAACTGCTGTTCCCATAACACAGTTTGCTAGAAGACCCCTTTTGAAACTCTACAGGCAAGGTGGTGTCTGTTGATATAATGCCTCCAAAGCATGGGTGGCCTATTAGACCTTGCATTGAATGGCAGTGTTTTGAAGATAATAATGTTATGATTAGGGTTTTAGTGTTTTGTTGTTTTAGGACTTTTTTATCTAAGTGGTGAGCCATTGCTCCTGCAGGTCTAAGCTGCCACCCCCAGTGGTTGGTCCCCTCCTCTTGGGAATTGATCCCAGCACTCTCTGCTCTGCAGAGAAGCCCAGGTTAGGGCAGCAAGCCCTTGCAGGAGGGCAAAAAAATCTTGTGGACCCAGGCAGCTCTGTGGGACACAAGTGATGAACAGATAGGCTGGCCAGATAGAAACAGGCAGCAGCACTTGAGAATGACTGTGACTTGTAGGGGTTATAAAGATTTCATTGGCACTGAGACCACAAATAGACTTTTACTGATTTAAGTTTTGCAATTCCTTTTTCACTATTTGGACACCAAAGGCAAACTCTTCTAATCAGGGTCAGTTTACAATATAATGGGTAACTTAAGAATTAGTGTGAGATCTGAATGGATTAGATCCTACCTGTTAAGGTTTTTTCCAGGTTTCAGGTGTTGACGTGAAAATAGCTATTATTTCTGTGTCTGAATTGGTGTTTCTAGATAGATACAGCAGTTTCCAAGTGCTACCCATAAGCTCTGCTTATAAACCAAGGGGAGTTTATGCTCATGAGTTTACTGGGAGGCTCCTGTTGGGCCCTGGCTCTCACCAGTGGCTTCAGCGTTCGTGCACAGCATGGGGATGGTGCAGCCCCGTGCTTGGGTTTGGTGGGCTCCTGCTGAGCGTGCCTGTGGTAGTTTGCAATGATTTCTGACCACCTCCTTTGTTGCAGACCAATCAAGCTAAATGGGTCCAGTCACTGGGATGACTCCGGATAAGAAAGCTGAAACGCCGGGAGCAGAAAAAGCCGCGGGACTACGGCAGTGCCATGGGATGGGCAGCCTGCCCGACACGGGCCACGCCGGCAAGCCAAAGGCCACCGTGGTGGACAGAGATTCAGCAGATGATGAGCTCACAAATTTGAACTGGCTGCACGAAAGTACTAACCTGCTAACAAACTTCAGCCTCGGCAGCGAGGGCCTCCCCATTGTTAGCCCCTTGTACGACATCGAGGGGGACAGCGTGCCATCCTTCTCACCATCCTGCTACCAGAACCCTGAGAAAAAATCCTCCACTTCCAAACCCCCTTACTCTTTCAGCCTTCTCATTTACATGGCGATTGAGCAGTCCCCCAACAAGAGCTTGCCAGTCAAGGAAATCTACAGCTGGATCCTGGAGCGCTTCCCCTACTTTGCCACGGCCCCCACCGGCTGGAAGAACTCGGTCCGACACAACCTCTCCTTGAACAAGTGTTTCCGAAAGGTGGAGAAAAGCCATGGCAAGGTGAGACCTGGCAGGAGGGAGGTGGAGCAGGTTGGAAAATCAGGGAGAAATGGAGAAGGTTCTGTTGTTCTTGAGCACAGTTTAGTTTGGGTTGTTTCCACCCCACCGTGTCCTCTTTACACTTAATTTGCAGATGGGGGTGCTTTGGAAATGCTGCTTCTGTGGAATCACAGGATGACAAAAGTCACTGGGTTTTGTTATTTATTGTTCACCTAGGTACACCCAGCTGTGGTACATCCTTTTAAAATGTGGCACACTACAATTGCAAAGGACTCTTGTTTCCATTTACTTAAAATTTTATTAGCCTGCAATAACCAGCCTGAAATTTCAGATAACTCTCTGAGGAGTTCTTCTTGATGAGGCCTCTTAAAGTAGTGCTTTCTCTATTTCCCAGTGCTGAAATTCTGGGGTATGTTCCTCCTTCCCTGCTTTTCCAGCATGGCCACGGCTACAGTTGCACTGGCAAGCAGAGCAGATTATGGGATGCCAACCAGCTTCCCTGCTTGGCTAGCAGGGATGTTGCCCCTCTGGGTGCAGATGTGGTCCCCTGCAAGGTGCCCTTGCTTGTGGGCACACTGGATGTGCGTGGTTGAGTGTTCCTCAGTCCAACAGTTTTCTCAGATATTAAATTGACTCTTCCACTTGTGATCTCCTGTTACACTTAGCACAGCTCTAGCTTTCCAATAACTATATTAATTCCTGCATTTAATGGACTGTAATGCTTTAACATCTGTCATAAGATAAGATGTGCATCTCTGTGTGGTGCACACACGCGCTTCTTAAAGTCAAGGATGCTCTTTTCTGTACAAGGTCTTTCTTCTGATTTATATGATTTTACTAGTGACTTTCTTCCTCCCTCTCTCATTCCCCATTGTGTTCCTCAAAGAGCTGGCTGTGACTTGAATAAACTAACAAACTACATACTGAAAGTCAGCAAACAAGTCCTGTGCTTGGAGGTCAGGCTCGGTGGTAGCAGGCTTGCAGAAATGCCTGCAATGCTTGGAGTGCTTGACAGTTTCTCACTGTAGAGAGGGGTCCTGGAGCTGAGTGGGCACTGGGGAGGACTGCCTTGTACACCACTGCTTCTCAGTATTTCTGCTTCTGCATTAAATTGTTAGGGTGTTGTCACAAGCAGCAGCTTTGCCCTGAAAAAAAGTGACTTTTTATTACAATGTGGCAAGTCTATTAACTACCCCAGTGCTGAATCCTGCTGAGTGTTAGGATGGGCTCTCAAGGTGGCTCAAGGTGCTATAATGAGGTAACTGAGATGCTCAAGTGTGCCTGTGTAGAGGACTGGATCTGAGCAGGGACCACACACTGCTTTAGGTGCCAGAAGTGCTGTTAAAGGCCTGGGTGGCTCTGTCCAAGGAGGGTGGCATGAGTTTCAGAAAAATTAGGGCAGGAAAGGACAATCTAAACTGGTACGAGTTCCTTCTGTCTGTGGATCTGCCCTTAAATGCTCTGATGTTTGGATGGGTTAGGGAGCTACCAGTCAGACTTGCTGTCTTGGCATTTGGGTGGCAGGAGCTTGACACTGCCTGGTCCCCTGCTTACCCTGGCATCTCCATGGGTATTGCTGGGCTCAGAGGATGGCTTGCTGCTAGATGTGACATCTCTAGTAGGAAGAGCAAAATGCAGAATATCTCCCACTGCTACCAGCAAGGTGATGCTGATGTGCTCTGTCAGTGGTTTCCCAGGGCTCCAGAAACTGCACAGCTCTGTAATTCTAAAGAACAGAAACTGTGCTTACCAAAAAATACCACCCCAGAAAAGCCCCTCCTGAAACTTTGCTGAAGCTTCCTCATTTCCAGCAAACAGCAGTTCAGTCTTTACCCTCTGCCCCCCTAGAAAAGGACCAGATGAGGGTACTGCTCCAAATTCTTCCTGCAAAATAACTCTGTGGCACACAGCAGCATGCCTGGACCCCGTGGGAGTTGATCTGGCAGGTAAAGGAAATGCTGCAGACCCCTTTGGATGAGCTCCTCAGGTGTCACTTCTTGGACCAAGCAGCAGCTGCTCACAAGCTCATTGTGCTGATCCTGTTGCATGTAACCATGTGCTAGCCATGCCTCTGGGTGCTTCCCTGAAAGGGCAAGATAATTTTGTATTTTTTCCATTTTTTTTCTTTGTTGATGGCATTTTGTACTTCAAAGGGAGCAGGCAATCAGCTTCCTTCTATGCCAAGTGCCTGTGGAAGCAGAAGAGTCCATGGCATGTTGTATCAGAGGAGCCTGGTTTATTTGCTAACATCAGGAATGAAGGGTTTTACAGCCTTTCAAATGAACCTGAGCTCTAAGATGTCTGACAGTAGGGGATGGATGCTCTGTGCCCCTGCATCCCAGGGCAGGCTCTACTCTCTGACACCTCCCTGGCTATTGCTGCTGGCTGTCAGCTGTGAAATCATCTCTCTGAGGTCAGGTGGCAAAAGAAGGATGAGTCTATCCTCATCTTTGCCATAATGCTGACATTTTGTTTTGGATTGTAAGTGCATATTGAAGGAAAGCTGATTTTTTTCCCCACTTCCCCCCCTGAGCTGGCACTGCAGGGCAATTTCAGGACTCTTGCCCTGGACTCATTTTGGCTGGTGCTGAGCTGGAAGAGTTGCTGCAGGAGCATGCTTGCTGTGCCCTGATGGCTCTGGGCATTGTCCCCAAGGCCCTGCTGGAGCAGATCTGAGCAGACCACCCAAGGTACAAAGAGGTGACCCCTCAGCACCAGCTCCCTTGTTCTGCAGAGCTCTTCCCACCAGACTGTGCCCCATCATGTTGCAGCTGTAGCTCTGGATGGCCATAGCTGTGGTTGTGATTGTTCTGTGTGTGCATTTGCATCAGCCAGCTAAATACCTGCAGCCTGCAGGGCTTCAGGGGTCCAGGACAGCATCCAACAGAGACTGGGGGAAGACTCTCCTTGCTTGGACCACTGGAAAAAGTTACATGTTGTGCTTTTCTTTTAATGAGTGGTGCTGAAGGGAAAGTGCCTTGAGATGCCTCATGAGCCAGCCTTGCAGTCAACAGGAGGAACTTCTCATGCCATGGGATCAGGATGAATGGATATCATCACCCTGCAAAATACCATTGCCTGTTCTGTGTGCACATAGCACACTGCTGCTGGACCTAAGTGGTGTGTCAAGGTGACAGACCCATGAGCTGCAACACCTTTTCTTTTAGAGCTGCAGTAGAGAAGATTTGTGCAATCAGCCAGGCAGATGAGATTCCCAGTGGGTCTCTGGTAATGGGGATGATGAACATCAAGGGGGTGATGCTGGAGCAGTCGCAGGGACACCTGCTTGCCTTGCAGTGTTGCTGCTGTGGCCCTGGTGCCCCTGAAGATGGGGAGGTGTGATTGTGAGTCAGTGATGCTCAGAAGACACAGCTGAAGCTCCTTGCATCTTAAGCACTGTCGTGCTGCCTTGGGCTTGGGAGAGAGGCGCCTACGCTGTGACGTTGCTTTTTTGAGGGAGCAGCATCTGATCTACAGCACAGGAGGACCTCAAGTGAAAAAGGGTTTGGGGCTGAAAGCCATGGAGAGTCTCCCTGCTCTTTGCTTAGATTTGTTTTTATGATTATGGCATTGGGAGTTATTAATTAATTGATGCTGAGGAGAAAAGGTGTGAGGAGGCAGGATCAGCATCTACATCAAACATTAATTTGGCCGGCCCCTGCTTGCATGGATGTGGCCCTGTCACTGTTTTCTCTAGAGGCTGGGGGTTAAAGGGCCTGAATATCTTCAACAAACATAATTTTCTTGGTATAAATATCTGGTTTAGGTGTTTGTGGTAGGCTATTTTTTTTGTCAAGAGATGGTGATAAACAACCTGTGGCTTTTCAAGTATTTGGGCAAGGAGCAGGGCAGGTCCCATCCATAAGCCTGTGAAGACAGGAGAAAGATGCCTTTTCTGTGATAAACCTTTTGGTGGATGTATTTTATACCTCCTTCCACACAGGCATTATTTTCCAGTAGTTCACCTTGCTCAGGTGTGGATGCAGCTGGTGACCACTGTCCATCCCTGATGGAGCCAGGACTGCTCCCAGGTGTGAAGCTGATGGAGAGCTCTCTGCAGCATGGGGACATGGGCCTGCAGGGAGCCTGAGCCACCGGCACCAGCTGAGCTGCTCTGCTTTGGTCGCTCCTCAGACTGGTGGGGTGGTGGTAAAGGATAAGGCTGGATCATGGGAGGCATTTTGTCTCCAGCCCACATTCCTGTAATCCAGCTCTGAAATGCTGGGGGCTGGAAACTTACTGTCTTTACAAAATAGCTCCAATACTTTAAAATGCAGGAATTCTTTTCTTTCCTTTATTTTTGCCTAGATAAAATCCTGCAAGTCAAATTAGAAACATTAGATAGATGCAGAAGAGGTGATAGACCAAAAACTAATCTCAGAACTATATGATTGCCCCTGTTTTGAGTTGCAGAGTAAGAAGAGCCTGGTGGCCTCTTTTCACTGACTCTGGAGGGATTTTTCTCTAGATCTTAAGTACAAGTTACACCTACATTTCATTTCAACACTTGCCTCACTGTTGAAGTGAAATACTAACCTCCAAAGGCAGTTTAGCATTTTAGAGTGTCCTGAATTAGTCCTTGCTAGAAATGGCACAGTCTGTTCTGGCTTGTTTTGAAGCTGGATATTGGTTCTGTGGCATTTCCAGCTCCAGCTGTGGCAGGCTGTTCCCTGGCATGTGACACTTGATTTCAGACCTGGGCTGGACTTCTGCCCCTGTCTTTGCTAAGCAGAGGGTGCAAGCAAAGCACAGGAGCAGCTCCATCATCTCTTCAGCTCAATGTCTACTTTTAGCATCTCCAAAGGTGGGTGGAAGTGTGGTTTCACATTACACATGACCCAAAGAAGGAGTCACCCTGTTTACTGCCTGTTGCATTGGATCTGTCAGTATCTGGATGGCTTCAGGGTGTGCCCAGGTTCAGCTTGCTGTTGCAATACCCACCCAAAATCCTTGTGTTATGTTGTCAGGGCAGCAAACTGGAGGAGTACCTTACTGGAAAGATCAAAGAGGGAGACTAACCCCCAGCAGCTGAACTGAATGAGGCATGAAGCAAAAGTGCTCACCTAAAGTACAGATAAGGTAGCAGATAAACAGTGTAGAGAAGTGGTTTGCTGCTTAGGGGACTTCCTGCTGCTCCCTGGGGGCAACAACCTCCAAACTGTGAAAGGGAAGGGGGGAAAAAAGCCAGTTGGGCATGGTTGTGGTACTGGGGAAAAAAGGGGTCTGGGAGAAATAAAGAATCAGGGTGTAAGTCTGTCAGTGAGATCATGGATAGAGCCAGTTGGGAAGATGCCTCCTGTTAGTATCCTAGGTGGTTAAATCATCCTGCCAGCCAGCATGGCTGTTTGTTAATTATAAGTAAGCTTCTTGATAAGTATCTTACAGGCTGTGCTCAGTTTTAGCATGAAAAGGTAAGTATAAGGAAGATTCAGATAAAAAAAAAATAACTTGGAGAGATGCAGCAGCTCAGAGATCTTTGTTAAAGGCAGTGACTTTAGCTGCAATTGCAGTTGCATCTCTTTCTTAGCTGGGGCTCTCCCTGGCTTGATTTTTCTCTCTTGATAGCAAGGCATTTCCTCCTCTCAGAAAACCCCTGTAACTTAAATAGAACCACAGCCTTACATACTTTTTAAGTCCTTTTTAGTCTGGGGTAAATCATGGGGCATCCATCCATAAATTGGAATTATTGTCCCCCAGGAGTCTGGCAGGAGGAGGCCAGCTGGCCACTGTGGGCTCACAGGAGCTTCTCTATGAAGTTTGGGTTTCTGCTCTGATATTTAGCCCCCAAAAATCCTTTAGAAGGCTCTTACTATTCAGGTGTACAGCTGCCCCATCCTTCAGCCATGTACATTTCCATTTCTGTAGCATCTGTTTTCCCCCAAAAATCTGATGCTGCTATGTGCAGAGCTTTTAGCTCATCTGTCAGGTCAGTGATTATAGAATTTCTATTTTAGAATAGAACTATTTAATTAAGTTGCAAGAAGTAGCAGGCTCAAAAAAAATAGGTTCTTTATTTAGTAAATTTGCGAAGAAAGCTTTGAGACAAGCAAGAGGTGCTTTATCTTCCTTAAGTTTCAATATACCAAATTTAATATCAAGAATAACTAGCACGGGGTGATTACATTGTGCATCAAAAACATATTCATTAGGTGTTCAGATTCTGAGAAAGTGAGAATAATCTATTTTGTAGCTGGACATTGAGCAAGATCCTTTTCCAGGGTGGTGTAAAGTTCATGAGTATGTGTCTATATCTAAACCAAGGGGAAGGTGCTTTGGTTTCTTACCTAGAAACCTGTTAAAGAAAAGATTTCTGATGCCTGGACAGGTCCCTAAACTCACAGCTGTGTTTATTAAGTGTTAAAATAAAGTTTACAACATTTAGGGGACAAATGGGAAAGGGACTTTAGAGAAGGGGTTTTGGAGATGCTATCATGACCTGCAAGATGAGTGTTTCCATAGTGTATAATGAGGGTCTCAGGGCCATTTTCTCAATTTTGGGACCATCCAGGGTGGAACTGCCTGTGGATGTTGTGTGTGCCTACATACAGTCATTGCACCGTGCTGCAGCTTGGGGATATTAAATCAGAAAGGACTGTACCATCCTGGTCCTGGATTTTCTAATTTGCTGTGTTTCTTCATTGCAGGTGAATGGAAAAGGGTCCTTGTGGTGCGTTGACCCAAAATACAAACCTAATCTTGTCCAAGCACTGAAAAAACAGCCTTTTTCCTCAGCACTTGCATTTTATACTCCACCAGCATCGCCACCCAGGTAGGTGGAGTTCTCATCCAAGCAGGACACACTGCTGCAGGTGGCACAGGGTGTTGAAGTGCTGTTATCTGCTGCCACCCCAGAGCAGAGTTTGAGTGGGCCTTAGGTGGGACCAGCTGGGTGAGGTGGGGAGATGCAGTGAGGCCAGGATTCCCAGACAGCACATCTGGGATGTGTTCAAGTCTCTTATTAACTGTGGGAGGGAGAGTTTAAAAGAAAAAGGTCAGAGGTGTGTTGGCTGCTTTCTGGAGAGCCCAATTTCTGCAAAGAGGGCAGGCAGTCCTGAGAACTGGAGCAAAATCCTCTTTCAAGCACAGTCCATCAGGACTCCTGCTGTGGAGGAGGTGGGTGTCTTCTCCTGTAAGTCACTTGTCTAGATATAAGATATAAAATGTATCTATTCTGTGCTTTTGTCAAAAACAATCAACTTTTCCACAGTCTGAAGTGCTGAGATGCTGCCCTGAGAGGGTTGTTTTTCTCTGAGGCTGTTTGAAAGCATTTTGCAGCAGGGATGGAAAAGACAGCCTTTGCCATAAATGTAGTTTGAGGTGGGGCATGCAAGACTTCTAAACCCAGGACTTCCTTACCAACACAGCTGAAGATTAGGCACTAGAATTTAGAGAATTTGCAGTTAAAGTCATGTAGAGTTTGACTCAGAGTTCCTGAGCAGAGGAAGAGGAGCAGCAGCTGGTTCAGCCTGTGGAGGCAGGAGGACAGAACGCAGCGCAGCACGTTGGGTGAGCTCGGTTCTGAGGAAGGCATGTGGCTGGTTTGTCAAGTCCAGGAAAGAATTTGGGTGAGATAAGAGGTCATTAAGGTGTTTGTACATTGCCCTATGCCTTAACCTTACTGCAAGGAGTTTCCTTAACAAGCAGGAGGAGCTGGGATTGCTGGAGCAGCATGTAAGACTGATAGCACTGAGCAGACATTTCTCAGGGTGCAACAGGACACTGGCCCTGGGAGATGGCACCCCTGTGCAAGCCTTAGGGGCTCAAGATTTTTGTGTGGCATGGGCTTGTCCAGTGGGGTTTGTAACCCACAAGATAGAACCAGTTGTCTCTGGTCTCTCTCCCACCCAGGGCCATCCTGGGCTGGAGCAAGCCAGGCAGAAGTGTCCTGTTTTCCAGCTTTCTCTTGGAATTGGGAGCACTACTAAAATAACCCTGAAACATTGCAGTATTAAGAAATAGATTAGAAACAATGAGATGACTGGTGGTGTTGCTTGGGGTTTATGGGAATAAAGATTATTGAAATGTCTGTAATTGGGTTCTAGAGGATAATGCTTTTACAGGTTGTAATGTCTCTGTGTAAGGGTATGGACCTCTGGTTTTGGGTACAACTCAAGTGGAGGTTTGGTCCTTGAAAGCTTTAAAGTCTGGCTCTGCTCAGACAGACTTTAAAATTTAGAGAGTAATACAGATGGGAAGTTGCCTGTCCTGCCAGAGGTGCAGAGGATTGACACACTCAGCCTAGGGCATGGTGTTCAGAGCCTTGACCAGTTAAGCTTTTAAAATCTCCAGGGTCTCCAAGATCAGTGCAGCTAAAGTTGTGTTAAGTGTGGTTTACTTAGCTTGGATAAATGCAGCATACCAAAATTAGGTGTGAGGAAGGAGACATTTCATCCACATGCTTAAGTACTTGGAAGAGCAGGACTTTAATTTGAAGCTGTTGTTTTTGGTAACTTTTTTTTTTCCCTTTACTGAAGGACTAGTCACACTTGCCAACAATTACAAGGAAATCCTGGATCTAATGAAGCCACATGGCAAAATTCCCACTGACTTCAACACGAGAAGAGTTTTGCAGTGCTTGTATTTATGAGTACAAGAAAATAAGAAACAACATATTAAGATACCAAACTGCTCCCTAATGAAAGCTGGTTTATTTTCCTTCAATAATAAAAAAACATTTATGTGACTTTCCATCACACCCAGAAAAACAGATTTATTGTTTCCCCTTCCGTGCTTAGATTTGATTTAAATTTTGGCCTAATTTTGGGGAAGGGCCCCCAAGGATCTGATTTGTTGTAGAGAGGGATGAAGCACAGAGGTTTAAGTGGAGAGAGGCTGAAATACTGTGCAAATTTATCTTCAGAGTGATCCTAAAATTCAGCTGTGGCAGTCTCTGAATTTTCCAGTGGGAAGACTGGTGTTCCTGATTATTTTACAGTGTGTTTGTGGGGAGTCTGCCTATCATTCAGCACAATTTTAAAATAAAATTTAGGCTGTTGCTTTGAGCAGAAGCTTTCCAAAACTGTAATCTGTGTCTAGTGACACTGAAATTTGTATTACCATAGATGATTGGCATGCCTGATGCATTTTATTTCTGCACAGCTTGTTCAACAAGTCCTTGTGAAGCCCCTGGCTGCATTCTGGTTCTAGTGCTGCACAAGTGACAGCCCTGGGGACAGCCACAGTCCTCATCTTGCTCATACCTTATGCATGGCTTGTCTTAATCAACACCAGGCATTAATTTAATTTGGGGGAGCTCTGTGTGGACATGATTTTTGAAGGGTGTGAGCTTAGACAAAAGGACGATGATGTTTAGCATCTCTTTGTACAATGGGTCTGAGGGCTGCAAAGCCAGCCATTTTGGGCCACACCATTGCTTTCCTTTATTTTAAATTTTTTTCCCCCTCCATCCATTTTTGGATCTGTTCCCTTTGCACTCTGTGGCTGCTACAAGAAAAGATACCAGACAGTGAACCCTATTTTTGCACATTTTTCCCATTCAGCTGAGGTTTCTCATGCACATTGGGCTTGAAAATTCTGTCATCACCCTTCAGATTGTTCTAGCAGCACTGTAAAAGATGCACATTGCTACATTTCATGCAATTTTAATAGTGTGTACTATTTTTGTTGTGGTTACTTCTAACTGCTCACTTATATATTTATAATAAACTGAATAATTAGGGCTGGGTGTGTAGCAGAAATCAAAAAAAAACCAACATGTGAAAGCTTTAACTTGCCCTTTATTTTGTGAGGGATTTAAGGGTACTTTGGGGCAAAGCTAGTCTGATTATGAAAAACTACCCTGGATAGCATCAACTTTAAAATCAGCAGTTGTCTTGATTTGGTTTTTAATTTAGTATTACTTTTTGTTAATTGCCCATCACTGCTTGGAAAAGCAAATGATCACAACTGGTCCTTTACCTGTCCTCTGAGCATCCCTGTATGAGGGATGTTTTGTTGACATGTAGGTTTTATGTGCTAAAAAATACATATCTTAGTTTAAATCCAGCCTCTAGGCAGGTATAGAAAATCTGTAGAAGTCAGTGCCTGTTGCCAACAGTATTTTTGCTCAGTGTGTGTATTTGGAGGTGTTTTCCACGTGCTGGTGGTGGCTTAAATAGTGCTACACAACTACGAACCAGTGCTGAGCCATCTACTGAGGGCAGCAGAAATCACTTTCCTTCCTGTGGTGAATAGGGTTGGTTTTGTTCTTAGCCTTCTATGATCATAATATTGTGGCTGCTGTACTTTGTACAAATCATTTGCCTGATCAGGACTTGGCTTTGAGCTGTTGAATTTCTTTTTCAGTCGGTCGTCGTCCCCTCACTACCTGACTTCAGTCCTTCAGCAGAACCACGGCCGAGCTCTCAAAGGTAAACTTGGAATTTCCTTTCACCCTCCTCCCCTGGTGTTGGTCACAATCATGGACTAGAGTCCAGCTGTTGTTGTCTCTGTCCCTGCTCTGAAGGGTTTGCTAGGTGACAAAAGAACCCAGATGTAGTACAATGTGTGTGTTATATTAGCTACTTGTGTGTTAATTTTAAATCCATGAGGTGAAGTTCAAGGTGTAATTGGGGCCGTCTTGTTCTGACAGCAAAATATTCAGCACATGCATCACTTCCAAGTATGACCTACTTAATGAATAGTTCAGTAGAAAATAAATCTGAAGAACTGAGAACCAAAGGTAGCAAATGTTAGTGTATAAAACCTGTGGTACCAAGAGGGAGCCAGAAAGTGTCTGGGGCTTGCAGCATTTCTTTTGAAGAAGCCAGTTGGGCACAGCTCTTGCACCTTGCTAATAAAACTTAATTAGGCTTGTCCTAGACAAAAATAATAATAATAATATTGGTTTTTAAGTGCTGAAAAGTGAACAGTACTCATTTTTGAAGGGTTGAGTCTTACTAAATGTGTTGCAGAGGAGTGTTGTTACAGCTCTTTCAGCAGGATAGTGAAAGGCACTGCCCAGGTGGGACCTGAGCAGACACCAGCTCCCCGATTTGCTGGCTCAGTAGGCTTAGAGGTGAGAAGGTTGCTTTTAGTTTTTGGCCACAAACCAGGAGCTTGGTTAGGCAGCAAAGCCAAGTCTTTTTGGAGACCAAGCAGCAGCCTGGCCCACAGGTGATGATGGCCATGCACCCCAGAGGTGGCACCTGGGTGCCAAGGAAACATCCCTTGGCTGACGGGCTGCTGCAGGGCTGCTGGATCTGGGGTTCTCAGGGCTTGTTGGAGAACACAGGAAATACCTCTCCTCCTAAGGATTTCGCTGATGTGTCCTGTGACAGGTTTGGAGGTTGCCAGTCTGATGTTGCCTCATCCATTTAGCTACACCAGAGGTGCCAAAATAATGACAGCTATCTGATATCATTTGGTTTCTGCTTGTGGGGGAGCATGTTCAGCATTTCTCTGGCACTAGAGGCAAGCCATTCATGTTCCTCAGGTCCCACAGGACAGCTCTTGTTCAAATGAACAGAATTCCTTGTAATAAGGTGCTTCCTCAGCCATTCTGCTGGAGAAGTGTAAATTTGGGAAATACTGCACTGTTGAGAAGAGCAATCACAAATGAAGCCAAAGCACATTGTCAGTGACACAGAGCACTGCTAAGAAGCCACTGCAGAAGTGCCTCTCCTCATTCTTTGGGAGTGTTAAGGTGCAGAAATACTCTTTGTAGGTAGTAATTCTGCATTGCATTAATGCCTCTGATTGCTTGCCATTTTAATGAGGTGGTGCTCATATACCAACATCAGATGATAAAATAAAATATTTGGCATAGCAAGTGAGGAATGGGAATATTTCACTTCCTGATTACACTAGTGGAGCAAAGTAATTCTTCATGCTTTATTTTTCTACTTTTTTTTGTTAGTTGAGTGCATATAACCTATGAATTCAGGGGCTTTGTTTCTGCCAAAGAAAGCCAAAGCAGAAGGAGAAAAAAAAGTCATATGAGTACAATGGGGTAGAGCCTAAAGTATGCTGGATTTAAAATGAAAGGCATGGAAAACAAGGAGGGAAATGTGTATGTTTTATAACCTGTATTGGGAACAGCAGCTCAGTCCCCTTACCATCTTGGTACAACGTTCCCAAGGTGTCATGTTCTTCAGATTTCTCCTTGACCAGGGGTGAAGTTAGGGAGAATTATCAAGATAAGGAAGCCACGCTGACAAACTCTGCACTCCCCCTCCCAGTACTACCCTCTCCTTAAATTCAGTAATACAGTTAATGCCTGTAATGTGGGGAAGAAAGCAAATGCTATCAGAAATGACACTGCTGATGTTGTGCTTTAACAGTTCCCCCCAGAGTTCCAGTTCAGCAGAGCTGAGAGCCTGTTCTGCTTGCTGCTGGTCCCCTCCAGCCCTGTTCTCCACTCGCTGCTCATGCATATGTACATACCTACCTACACCTCAGATGTGATCTTCTGCTCTCAGACACCCAGGCTCTTGTGAGAGCTCACTGTCTCTGTGCTCCTGTTTTGCCTGGCTAGTCCCCCATATCTGTTTCTGTTCTGTATAAGGAGTGTTCATCCTCCATTGCAGAAGTGAGCCAGAGAACGGATTGGATTTCCTGTTCTTTAAAGGGCATGAGCGTGTCCTGAAATGAGCGGGAAAGGCGTGCTTGTTTCTTTTCCCTTTCACCTTGTTCTGGTTAGAAATGTCACTCTCTGCCCTGTTACCCTCAAGGTGCCTTTCAGAAATGTAAGCAGTCTACTCTGCAAGGGATGGCATTTTGCAGCAGTGCTTCTCACTGCAGGTGACAGTGCCACAATTCACCTCAACCTTTCCTATGTGCCTATTTATTATTTAGATCTCCCTGCTCTCTAGATTGAGCAGTTCAGTGCCCTTTTCCCCCTTGTAGTCTCAATTTCTTCCATTTGACTTATTAGTGTGGAAAATTCTGCTGGAGGAGGGAGGTGTGCTGAATTAGTGCTGCATTAATGGGCCCTGCACATTCACACAGCCAGGGTATGGAGCTGCTGAGGTGCTTTGCTGTGCCACGGGTCTAATCTTTCTCTCCCAACTGGTACAAACAAAAGGCACTTGTTAAGTATAGCAACAGCATTGTCACATGAAAGTCTAATTGTGTCACTGATTCTTGGCTTCAGTGAGTGCAACGTGAGAGCTCGGCCTTTGAATGTCATAGTTAAGGTATGAGGCTGATCTGGAACAGTATTGAGCTGTACAAGGGTCATGCTTTGTCTGAGTTTGTACATTCCCCCCACACTTGCTCTTAGGTGTACGTAAGTACAGGCAAATATGTATATATAGATTTGTATTCTTTGTATATTTTAGAGGCCTCATCTTGTCAGGCTTACCTGAGTTCTAACATTTTGCTGCTTCTGCTTCACAGAATCTGATATTGATGCTGCTACTGCAATGATGCTGTTAAATACTTCCATTCAGCAAGGAATGCTGGACTGTAAGCATTTTACTCTTGTTTTTCTTCTCTGCTCACTAACTAAATACTTTCTCTATAAAATTTCAGGAAACAAGTATGGTCTAGTTTCCAAACAGTAAGAGTAGTCAGGAAGCAATTCTGGTATAATTAGTCTTTCAGGTAGCATTGCAAGAGTTTTATTAAAAGCAGCCTTTTTTTTCTTTTCCCCATTAATTTTGATGTTTTTCTGTAAAGTTCTATCCCTGCCCTCTCTGTACTAGATAGTGCAGAGTTTCTTGGCTGTTTTGATGCCTTGTGGAGACTGACCTAGAACAGAGACTAGATGGAGTTAAAGAATAAAGTAGGGATTTATTAGAAGGCCTCAATGGATACAGCTTGGGCAGTGCAAGAGCCCAGCCAGGGCTACACCCCATAGGAACCAAAATGGTCACAAAATGGACAACTGACCATGGGGTCTCTCACTTTTATAAGTTTTGGTCCATTAGTGTTTTGGAGTTAATTGTCCAATTACAGCTTTAGCTTATGAAGTCCCATCCTTCTTGTTTTCTGTCTTCAGTCCACTGTTGTTTATGCTCTTGGGCCTGAGATTTGGATCATTTGTCCTTGGTACCCAGCTAGAGAAGGAATTATTTTATCTAAATACTTTTGTGAAGAGAGCTTACTATCCCCTAATATGAAGCTCAGAACTACACACCAAAGCAGCACAGAATCTGAAAAATATAAAAGCTAAAACCAGAGGCATAATTTTCCCCTCTGCCCCTCTAGCTCTTAGCTGAGATTAGATGGTGACAGTAAACAGGCACATTGTGACTTTAAGTGCTGGAATTCAGTGTCCCTTGCAGCCAGCCAGGCACAGGTGGTCTCTCTGGGGCATTTGCCCACTGACACATCTCGTTTCTCACAGGTGAGAAACCTCAGCCTCTGAAGACACCCAAGAAGAGGAGCTACGGCAGCGCCTTCGATCCCCCCAGCTCCATCAGCCTGCCCGAGAGCGATTCCGCGGCCGCCAACATCGACCCGAGCGAGGACCACAACTACAGCGCCAGCTCCGTGGGCTCCATGGGCTCCGTGGGCTCCCAGCGCTGCGCCTCCCGCTCCAGCGTGTCCTCCCTGTCCTCCCTGGACGAGGTGTACGAGTTCATCTCCAAGGCCAGCCACGAGGGCAGCGACGGCAGCGAGGGCTTCCACAGCGAGGTGGACACGGACGGCGACTACGAGGATGATCCCCTCGGGGACAGTGGCTATGCATCCCAGCCTTGTGGAGATGGCTCCAAGGAGAGCCAGCCCAGCCAGAAAGTACTCGAGGAGCTGTGTCAGGAGATCGACGAGGAGCTGAAGGAAGCAGCGGGGTCTCTGCTCCACCTTGCTGGCATCCAAACGTGCTTGAGTTCCTTAATAAGTACTGCAAAGACCCACTGTCACAAGCAGAGGAAAAAATAATATGTTTGTCAGTGTTGAATATATACATATATTTTTTTTAATTGTGGCAATACTCTTCTACTTTTGCCCTTCACAAGGGAGATCAAAGCCATAAGAGGACTCACTGCTTTTTTTTAATTTTTGGCGCAAACTATAATTTAGCCATTTATTTTTAAATCACCACCTAAAAAGAAAATATTTAATCTTCTCAAATTAGAAGATATGCATGACTTGTGAAAACCCAAAAGCATACTTCTTAATGATCACTTCTTAATTTTTTTTCTTTTCAATAGTTGACTTTTTTTTTTTTTCAGAGATGTGTTTGTTCAGATGCACACTGTGGATCATATTTACATCTCTGTTGGCCCCATCTGCAGAGGTGAATTTTGTTCTGTCTAAGGGCTCTGACTTCCATGTAAAGGATTCAAATTCATTTTGCAATAAGAGAATCTCTTTATAGTTCCTAGATATCCTTCAGCCAAAAAATGGGTTTTTTGTGGTATGTTGAACTTTATCCCTATTTTTCTTTTAAAATCAGTGGTGATTACTTACATCTTCCTGTAGATTATGCCTTTTTTTTTTTTAATTTTCTGTTCAAAAATGGGTAAGCAGTTCTGTTGGAGTGGGTTTTAACAGTACTGTACATACAAGGATGCCTTAAGTATGTTGCAGAATTGTATACAGCTATCCAAGGTCATCTTTCCTGTTGCTGAAAGGTAGCATGATGTGCCATAAATGTTCTCACCAACGTGAAGCTACTGCTTCCACCAGGTGTTGGGCAAGCTGGGTGAAAATTAGGAGCAGAGCCACTTAGGAAGCCAATGTCCACTGTTGAAAACAGTGCTGGATTCAGCCAAAAGTTAACCTTTCCCTAAGGGAGTATTTTCCTGGCTATTTGAATGCCTTTCTTAGACTAGTGTGGGTTTTTTGCCCCTTTTTTCTTTCATTTTTTTCCTTATTTGTCAGTCTCTTCACAAATCCTGTTCTGAGCTGTCTACTTCCAATGCAAACACAGCCATGCTGCTGAAGGTCTGTTGCTCTGAGGGCCCCTTCCAGTGCCTCTTGAAGACAACGGTGGTGCTCCTGCTGACTCAATGGCTGTTGGATCAAGCCTGAAATATTTGAGGTTCTTGGTGTTTTGGAATTTAAAGCACAAACACTAGGAGAGGAAAAAAAGGTTTTTGCAGGTTTTTTTTGTTTTGTTTAGTTTTTTTTTTCTTTTTCCAATTCAGTTTTAAGAATGATTTGTTTTATTTTTTGAAAGGGAAGGAAAATACTCTGCTTCATTCCTGTTAGCCTACACCTGTAACAGGGCAATGTGTGTGCAGACATGTGTGTGTTCTGGCTATCACAAGTGCTGCATTAGCCATTAGATCTGGTATTGGATGTAATACTGATGGGTAGTAGGAGTAAAAGTCGCCATTTAAAGGAAAATTAAGTACCAACAGCAGTGGTTCTTAGGATTTCAGGAGCTGAAGATGTGAGTGCTTGGTGGAACTGCTTCTTCTTGCTCATGGGTTGCTTTTGAACTCTCATGGAAAACTGTGAAGGGCAGAGCTTGTGTCAGTGTGAAAAGGAGGGTTCAGACACACAGAAATACTGTGAGCAGCCTGAGGTTTTGCTCGGTGCCATGATTTCAGTGTCACACTGTTGAAGAGGGGTTCTGCTGCCTGGCTCCTGCTGAAGTGGTTGCAGCCTTCTGTAGCTTCCAGTGAAAGATGGACCAAGGTGCAGGTATTGTGGAAGCTGTGTTCATAGTCAGCTCCATGGTTTGATTTGGTTCTGAATTATTTTTTGCCTCAGATAAACTTGGAGCATGTTAGTACTTACTGGGAGTGTGGCTGTGCTGCTGTTAACCCTGAAGTTGGTGACAATGACTTCAGCGTATCTGAAGGGTTGGGATGCTAGATTTAATCACCATATGCAGTGACCAGTGAGAAGCAGTTCCTGATCAGCAGGTAGCAGCAGAAGCTGCATCCCCTCCATCCTTACAGCTGGGAGAACTGGAATGGTGGAAGGGGGGAGCAGTGGCAGCCCTTTCCTGGGACAGAGCCGTGCAGCGGGGCCGTGCTCTTCCTGCCCTTCCTGCTTTGCTGTCTTCCCTCTCTGCTTCCAAAGGGGAAGGCAGAGGAGCTGTGCCCCTGCCCTGTCCCACACATTGTCCCAGGCCTCTGCCCACGTGTTTGGCAGCTCAGTTGTGGAACACCTCTCTTGGCAGTGGCAGATGAGCTGCCCTTCCTTTCTCTTACATATCTGTTGGGTTCGGGTTTGTTTGCCACCTCAGTTAAAGACCCTGGTGTATATAGTATAAATGGAGTATAATTAAAAGTTATTTTGATTGTTGGGCTTTGGGTTTTTTTAGTGACATATGTAAAATGTTGATGCCAATGGTTGACTTGGATACATTTTGGCAAGACAAGTATTAATGAGCCACATTCAGTTCTTTAAATGCAGTGAAGAAGTGTATGAGACCTGTGTTCATGGGAGGTTGCTCTGTTCAGGGTAAATCTGATGTGATTACTGTGCAGACCTATACTGGCTTTTCAGATTCCAATCCTAAATTACTGATCTGCAGGAGTCACATCAAACATTTTTAAATCCAACTGCAAAATGGAAGTTGTGTGGTTTGCAACTTTTCAACAACCTGAAAAGTACAAGCTTTAATTAAAGCAAAGTATACTCATACACGTTAATAATGGTGTGGTCAAAATATTTATTGAAAAGAAAAGGTAAAATATTTTAAATGTTGCACCTGCTATTTTATCTTAAAGCACATTCTTCACACCTAACTGCCAGTGCCATTATCAAGTCAGTTTTATAAATGTACATTTCTTCAAACTAAAAAGTGCATAATTAAAAGTATTATGTTACTGCCATATAGTGATATAAAACATTTTATAATTGCCAATTCATTGTGACTATTATTTATTTAAAAGTGAATTGTAAGAATGCTTTCTGATCAAATGAACCAGAGTTGTTTTAAAACCATTCCCGTTAGCTTGTTTCTAATGTAGCATAAGCAGTGTCCTTGGGTTTGTTTAGAATAATTTTGCCAGTAGGTGACCAATTCTAACCCTTTTTCCTCTGGTTTAGTCCTTTACCCGTTTTAAAGACGATTTACAAAAGTTTAGTTTTTGTATGCTAATCTCTGTTAATTAAAATGTTTATAAATTTTATTTTTACCAAAGAGATGCAATTCATTATGACAAAATATTGCAGAATAAACTTTGTTTTATAACATTTGTGACTTTTCTGCCCACATTTTTCATTCAGATGATCAAAGGGGCTTTTCTAAAATAAACAGCATTGCAAACAGAGAAAGCGCTGTGTTCTCTCTTTGTCTGCAGACCCTGCCTCTGGTCTCAGATGGTGCTGAACGTTCCACCTTCCCATTTAAACTTCTTCCACAAGACTGGACCAGTGTGAAAAGCCCAGTGTGTGATTCATTGTGGGTTGGGGAAGATGTTTGCAGGCATCTGGAAGTCATCTGTGCAACACCTATCAGTCCATAGCAGGATTTGCTTACAGCCACATTCGTCCATAGCTGGCCCCTTATGTTTGAAGAGCATCTCATTAAGGTTTCACCCTTTAACCTAAGGAATGTTTTGACATCTTGGAAATAGCTGAAAACACTACTGCCTGACTTCTGCCCTCCTGTGCAAAGCACTTGTTTAAGCAGAACTAGCTTGAATCTTTTGCTGATTAAACATCTGTGATTATTTGCTGTTCTGTGCCTGTATTGCTGTGGCCAAGTTGCTTGGATGAGACTCAAAGATCAACAGCCTAGTACAGGACAGGTAGTTTAAAAAATGAGTCCCTGGATAAAGCAGCATAGGTCTTGCTTGGTTTTTTTTTTTCAGTGTTTACTCTCTCTAGATAATGATTTATGATGTCTGTTGGTTCTTTATACAGAAGGCCTTATGGAAAGCACACAGGTGGGAAACACCCCTCTTACAGCAGAAATAATATTCCCCATCCCATTTGTACCTCAGCTTGCTGCTCCTGGGCCAGCTTTTCTCTCAAATGCACACACATGGTGTGTGCCCTTGCAGTGCCCGAGAGGAAGGTTTCCTCCACCAGAGCAGGAAAAGGAGACGTGACATGATGTTTATCTCTATTAAAAACAGACATTGGTCCATCTCTTGTGTTTTTATTTGTTTAACCCACTGGTATCTCTGAGTTAAGCTTGCTCTCTAGGATCTGATGACAATACAACCTTCTCAGTACTTCAGTGATAACAGTAGATGATAACAGAGACTTTTTTTATTGCCATATCTAACAAAATTTAAATCACACATTACAGAATATATGTGCACTATTAATATATTTGATTTAGTGTTCATTTTAATGGATTAATAAGAGAACAACTGCACTAATTAGTTTGGACAAAATCGCAGCCATGTATCATATGTTAATGATACCTTTCTAATTGTTATTTCACTATATTATTCTGAGAACCTTGAGCTTGTTGTTAAATTTCCCAGGAGTGCTTTCCTCTGTTATGACTTTGCTGGAAATTATCCTCTGTATGGAGCCACAACTCTCAAAATAAAGCATTAACTGCTGCAATTATGCACTTACACCAGCTGTCTTTTAAGGACAGTTGTTGAAGAAATACCTAATAGATTAGATATATTTGGAAAAAATGGTTGTCTAAATTTGACACAGATGACTATGGTTATTCTTTCACATGTGTTGAGGTTACAGGTAGCTGTAAATACTCTTATTTTGAGCAGTCTGAGTGAATACATGTAGCTTAGAGTTAATTACATAGTAGTCCAGCAGTGCTGTTACTGTGAACTTTCCCAGCATATTTTGCCATAAAAATCTTCCCTGTTTTTACCCATGAGGGTGGTTCTCACATCTGGGAAAGTGGAGCAATATCACCTCTGCTTGAATTTTCAGTCTTCAGATGGGTTGGGAATTTTTTTCTCCCCTTTTCTCCAGAAGCTGCCTGCTCTTACTGTTGTAAACTCCTTAGAGCTGACATAAAATCACCACCTACCCTCTGCCAGGCTTCGTTTAAACAGCTCTCCGTTAAACAGCAGCCTGTTTATTTTCCTATTGCATCACTACAAAAGCAATCATTTCCCTCCTTAGACTCTTGACTTGTTAAACAAACCAGAATTATTTGTTTTCCCTTTGGAAGACATGATCTTCATTCCTCTTAACCCCTTTTCTGTACCTCAGTTCCAGACTGAAGTCAGCCTGCTGGCACATGCATGAGGAGGAGAGTGAAAACCACTCTTCTGGAGTGCTTTTTTCTGAAACCTGGCCTTAATATTTCCCTGCTTTTGCAGCACTCTTGCCTGCATGGCCTTCACCTGCTCACATGCAATTGACTAATCCTATTATCAGCTAGTATGTCCCTATCTTTGTTCTCCTCCATCACTGCCAAATGGTGAGGCCCCAGTCAGCAGGAAATTTGGTAGTTCATGACCTGCAAGTTGATTTAATGAGATCTGTCATGATCTTTGTGATCCCTCCTGGTGACATTCCTGCTCACCAGGAGCAGCTTTTTGGCACAGCTTGCCCAAAATAAAGAAAGAAGGACCTGTCTGTGCTCTTTCAATGTTCAGAGAAGGACATCCAGTATCCTAAATCCAGGTATGTCTACCTGAGTGTTGCTTTTATGCTGGTTTCCATAATTTCCATTTCCTTGAAATCTTGACTCTCCAGGCCCTAATGGCCTAATGGGTACAACCTAGTACTAATGGTACTAGGTTGGACTGAATTCCCAATTTCTGTATCCATTCCGGAGGTGCTGATAGCAGTTCACAATCTGGGTATTTTCATTCTTGGAAATGCAAGACGGGTCCTTTCAGACTAACCTCAGATGCTCTGATGTGCTTATGTGCTTTAGAGTTGCCAGGCAGATGTTCAGAAATATCTCTGTAGGTGCCTGTACCAACCTTAACACAGGACTGCTTTGAAAAACAGATTTTGTGACTCAATGGCTTTTTAAAAAATTTAATTAACTTGGTATCTTGATTCCTTACTAAAATCCAGTAGGATCCCAGTTGTTACAAATGCTAAAATTAGCTCAGCAAACTGAATTTTTGGTTATTTTCAGTAAGGGTACATTTTATTCTCTCTCACTGGCTTTGGAGGTTTCCATGCTCTGAACACAGTCAGGCCTCCACAAATAGCAGGCATTTTGCTTTTTTTTTTTTTTTTTTTGGCTCTGAGTAATTTAAAAGATGAAAACTCCACCTGTTGAGTTTGGCTGTGATGTGCTGGCCGACACGTCCCGCTGTTCTGCGCAGGCTCTTCCCTGGGGTCAGGTGAGGTGTGGGCAGAGCTGAGCCATTCCAAAAGGGAAGATGTTTCCTTAAATCTCTGGGTATTAACTGGAGTGCAATTGTGTTGGCTGCTGCCTTCAAATATGATGTCACCTTGCCCCAATCACAGCCCATTTTCTGGGAGCGTGATGTGAACTCCCCAGAGAAGCATCCTCTGAGTGACAGCAGCATCCCGTGCGGCCGTTGCTAAGCGACAAGATTCGGCTTTCAGCAGGATCTAATTTTAAAGTATTTAACCCTAGATCTGTCAAGGTTCATTATTTCCAGTGTGCTGCTTAATCCCTACTTGTTGGTGCCCAACTTCACAAATGCCCTGCTCCTCACAGTGGTGCTGTTTTATTTGTCACAGATAATGTCTCAGAAGGAGGAGAAGCAAAACCGCCCCAGGTAGAGCTCGATACCAAATTTCATTTTAGCTCTGATCTATACACAGAAATATGGGACACAATTAGAGGTGAAAATCCTGCATTGCTGTTCTGGGAATCTTCCTTTCTTTGCTGGCTTGTGCAAGTGGCTCACCCCTGCTTTCCTTCTAAGGAAGGGTGGATTTCAAGTGAATGAGTGCTGGTGGCAATAGCAATTGAGCTTCAATTTTTAGTAATATTATGTGTCCTCTTGTTTCTTGCTGTATTTCATCTGGGTTAAGAAGCTTGTCATCTTACCTAAAGGCATTTGGGGAAAAAAAAAAAGGATGTAATTTTGAAATTTGAGGGGTTTTAATACAGGAAAACTTTAGTTCTTTTAAATCATTACAAATAATGATGAAGATAATTACAGATAATTCTACAGAGAATTTTTGTTGGTGTTTTTTGTGGGGGTGTGGTTGATGTGGCTTTTTTTATAGTTATCTGCATTTTGTTTCTTTCTAAAATGTAGAGGCCTGGAATGCTACTGAGGTATTTTACAAAAAAAAAAAAAAAAAAAAAAAAGAAGAAAAAAACAATAAAAAAATCTGACCAGCTGTGTCACTCTTTGATTAATTACTACACATCCCTGTAAGTGCACTCAAGTCCACTGCTATCTTCTTAATGTGATATCTCATTCAGCTGAGATAATGCTGCTATAACTGGTCAGTATCATAACAACAACAAAAGAAAAAACACTGAGAACTGCACAAGCCCTTCCTCCCCCCAGATGCAGTAAAATTCAAAAAAAATTAGATTATTCACATTTTAAATGCTAATAGTTCATCTCAGCCTCATAATCCCACCTAAGATTCTTCCTCCTCCTGTTGTTAGGGTTTGAAACCGACACCACCTTGCTCCTTGTGCTGTATCTCCTTCCCAGTTCACACTAATGCACAAAGACAAGCCTGTCCCTGCCAAGGCACTTTTCCCAGCAGTTGATTTGATCAGGATGCTCTCCTGCTGCCTTTTAATCCTCCCTTCCACTGCTCCAAGCTCCCATTCCCATCTCTGGGCTCATGCTGCCCAAAAAACTGTTTATGGCTTTCTCCTCCTGTGTGGTGTGTTGTGCCTTCTCCCTGTGCTGTCAGTGAGGAGCCCTGCCCCACATCTCCTCCATCCCCCTCTTCTTGTGCATCCTGGTCTTTACACATCAAAGACCTGGCTTTAGCTCATTCCAAAAGTCCAAATTATTCCCAGAGGCACCACAGTCCTTTTAAAAATAATCATAAAAAGTAGATCATGAACAGGAATAATTCTGATCAAAGTGTTCCCTAAACTTCTGGTAGACCTCCCATCTCTCTCCTCTCTCTGCTCATGTGTCTGTCTCTGGAGAGAAGACAAAGCCACGACATCTTTGCTGTGGTAACAGCTCCAGGTTTGTGGATGTTCCTTGCATGGGTAAGTCAGGACTTCTTCCCAAGGCTTGCAGATCTGTGTCACAACTGAGGTACATGAGAGAGCATCCCCTTCTCACTCCATAATCTTCACAGTGCTCCTCTTCCATTATTTCTTTCTCTGTAAAATCAGGCAATTTCTCTCCCGGGATTTAATGTATATTGCTTTTATTTTTCTTTCACCAGCAAACCTGCAAGACTCTGGAATCTGTGTGGGCAGTTCTAGCCAGGCTGAGGTTTCTCAGCTATGGCCCCTGCAAGTGTGAAGAAAAGCAAGAAACGAGGTTGTAGAAGATGCACAGACCTTCAACAAAAGACGGCAGAGCTAGGGAAGAGGTTTCACTTCCCCGGAGAAGGGGAATTCCACATTCAAAACCCAAACTTTTTGAGCTGTTACTAAGTTCTGCTGGTTTCTGGAGCGAGTATCAGTAAGGATTTGCTGTGGAGGGACAGCAGTTCCTGCTGCTGCACGCAGGGCTGGTATGTGTTGTACCCACGTGGAATGTGAGCTGCAAAGTTCAGCTCTGACTTATCACAGGCAGCTGCCTGCTCACTTTTTCCATCTTCTCGTCCTCAGCAATTTCTTTCTGTACAAAGGCACCGCTCCCCTGGCCATGCACACACCCTGTAGATGACTCAAGCTATTTAACCTATGGGCTGGGAAGGGACATGAGAGAGAGAGAGAGAGAGAGTGACTTGTTCCCATTTCTATTTTTAAATGCTGTGGAAACACTGAAATCAAGATAATGAATAATAACTAAACTGGTCTGTGAGCTGCACTATCTGTACATACATATACATTCTTTTTTCTTTTTCTTTTTTTTTTTTTCTACTGCCTTTTTTTTATCAGAGCAATTGGGTTTTGACGAGGTGAAAGGTTATTCTAAACGAGCAGAGTGTTACAGTCACCATGAGAAATAACGAGCGTGCATTGTGAGCACACATCCTGCTGTTCAGACTTGCCGTTGCTACGATAACAGAAACAAAACACCAGTTTCGGGTGCTCGCAGCTTCCGAGGATGTGGTTTATTTGCTGCTAGTGATAGTCTGATGACTGAAGATGGCTCTCTTCCAATCATTTTTGAATTTTTCCTGTCTCTTAGAAACCCTTTTGTTGTGAGTACTTTTGAGGACATAAGTGATGACAATGAAGTTTATTTTCCCAAAGCACAGAAAACATCTTGGATAAGCTGAAATGCATTCTTTGTTTATTTCTTTATCTGCACCTATTCCCAGCGTCTGTGAGTAAAAGTTTTGACAAATAAGACAGAGGGGAAGACACGGTTTGAGCAGGAAGGGAGGAGAAATGAGCCTGAAAATAGGACGATTTTGAAACAATCACTGTAATTCTTAAATAAATCCGTTGTCTTGAGACTGCACCTAGAATTCAACACCCATGGTAGCAGCTGCTGAGCACAGACACGAGGGAAGGACAGCCTCTGTTACACTGTCTATCCTTTGCTGTCTGTTCTCCCCATGGAAACAAATCTGCCAGGAGGGTTGGGAGGGATTCCTTTGCTCCACACGTCACCTCTGAGCTTGCATGAAGCCCTGCTGCCATAACCTGCATTTATTCCCGTGGGTGTGGCACAGAAGGCTGTACTTTGGGGGTCCTGTGCCAACCACCCCACACTGCCTGGCATTCCACTGCCATGAGCTCTCTCACTCCAAGCCCCTGCCAAGAGGAGCAATCCCTTGCAATTACTGAGTCAGGGCTGTGGGAGCCTCAGGACACCACGCTGTGGTCCCTGGGCTGCAGTGCTGGGACAGCCTTGCTCTCCAGGGAGAGGTGAGAATTAAGGATGTGCTTGAGAGGAAACAGAACAAGGAAGACATTTTTTGCACGGCTGACGTTTGGGGAAGTTGCACTCACAGCTGCCATGGCAAACCAAATGGATGAATCTGAGAATTTCCTGCAAGAGAAGGGAAAAAAACCTAAATAAACAAACACACTAACTTCAGTCACCTGTGTTTTCAGGGAAATTTGCTGAAGCTGTTTGCCAAGAGCCACCATGGGATAATTGATAAATTACAATGTTGTATGTTCCTGACATTATAGGGACTCTGGGATCTGTGAGAAACTGGGCAAGAGACAGAACCACTGTAAAACACAAGAGGCTGGCCTGATTCTTAGATACACTGCAGTAGGGCTGCTCTGGTGAGCCTAAAAATCCTGCAGCCAGCTCTCAGCCTTAAAGCAGTAAGAGCACCCAGCCTAAAAGTCCTGCAGCTAGCTCTCAGCCTTAAAGCAGTAAGAGCACCCAGCTTTCATTTGCTCCTTTCACTTGTTCCAAGCAACTGGCATTGCCTCCTGTGATAAATGCCATACATGAGGTACACTTGGGTCTTGTCACTCTGGGTGGATGCAGGAGAATAAATTCTGTGCTCTTCCACTCCGAGTGCTCTCTGCCCAGTCAGGAGCACTGCTGCTGTCAGTGGGGAAGCAATTCATTCTGCCACAACCAGGCACTGTAATTCCCTGAGCTCCTCTCCCAGCTTTCAGCTGTGAAACCTCTCTGCCAGCATTCGCTGCACCAGAGCTGAGGGGAGAACTGCATCACAAAAGCATCTCTGGAGGCAGCACAACCTCGGGAGTGCTTGCAGAGTGTGTTCAAAGTATTTCAGTGTAACATTTCAATGAAAGACACATCCTAGAAAATGCAAACTTAAAAGTACAGGTTGGAGTCAAATGTAAAGGCTTTAAATAATTTTCCCATACAAAATTTACTGCATGGACATATAAGGATATACCATGGAAGGTGTGCTGCTCTTAACCCTGATCTGTTTGCAGCAGTTGCAAACCCCATTGGCTTTGCTAGAAAACTTCTGCAGGGGATGCAAAATGGAGTGGAAAGAGAAGTGTATCTGCTCTAATAGTTAAAAACTAGAGCTTCCTTATTTCTTATTCCAGGATTGCTGTTTAAGCTCTTCTAGTCAAGCAGAACAGCAGCAAGATCATTTGGATGAATGATGACAGTGTTTGTTTTGCCTATCTCCCCTTTTACACTTCCTAAAAATGCACAGTGCTGTTGCTGGCAATAGGGATCAGCAACATGTCCTCCAACACTAAGGCTTCCTGTGGAGACACAAACATGTTTACTAATCTGGCCCCCATGTCATATTTAGGGCTTGCCAACTTCACTACTGTGATAAGCAAAAGAACAGCACACACCATCAAAGCCTCAAGACTAAGTAAAAAATCAGCTTCCATTATGGGCACCTTCTATCCACTCCTACTTGAGGGGAACAAAGACAAAAGGAGGTAACAAAATGATGATTTATCACCTCTAGCACTACCCGCTACTGAGGAACAGCTATGAAGACACCGTGCTGAAATCAAGTGGAAAAAAATGATACCATGGAAACGGAACAAAAATAATAATTTGCTGCTACATCTCTGTCCTAGACCAGGAAGCCCTTAACCTGCAAATCACCAGATGCTCAGCATATACTGGTGAAGTCTCATCACATTTTGCCTTATTACTCTTTTCCTTAAATATCTGTTCAGAAACAAAATTCTGCATTGACTGGCAGTACCAAATACACCTTTTATGATGTTTTCATTTTCTGCTTGAAGTGTGCTGATGGTGTATACACGTTTAAATGTTTAGCCAGTCTGAGGATAAAGAAGGAAATGTGAGGTAAGTAGCAGAGCCTCAGCAGTCTCAAAAGGATGGCTGAATGCTGGAGAAGCTCAAAGGTGGCTCTGAAACAGAGACCTACATGCTGGAGAGAAGGGAGCAGAGAAGGGCCCCTCCAGGACAACACTGGGTGTAGAAAGCCAGAATCACAAAATCACAGAATTGTTAGGGTTGGAAGGGATCTGAGGAAATCATCCATTCCAACCCCTCTGGCAGGGCAGGGTCACCTGGAGCAGGTGACACAGCAGCGTGTCCAGGTGGGCTCTGAATGTCTGCAGGGAGGGAGACTCCACAGCCCCCCTGGGCAGCTGTGCCAGGGCTCTGCCACCCTCAGTGTAAAGAAATTCCTCCCCACGCTGAGGAGGAACTTCTTGTGTTTCAGTTTACAGACATTGCTCCTCATCCTCTGGGCACCACTGAACAGAGCCTGGCACCATCCCCTGGGCACCCTGGGATATTTACATGCATTGATGAGATCCCCTCGCAGTGATACCCCAGACTGTGGAATTCGGGTTTCTGCACAGCTGGGGATCTACCCGTGCTCTCCTTCACCGGGATATAATGGATACGCTCAGCATCTCCTTGAGAAAAATGCATATTTTATGATTGGCTTTTCGCAAATATTAAAACGAATATGATATGTGTTGTGTTAGAAAGTTATGCTGTATTTTTTTTTAGTAGTGTGTTAAATATAGTTTTAAGTTATAATGTTAAAATAGAAACTATGCTATGTAAGATACTTTTTAAAGAAAAAGAAATAGCAGCCACAGGACACCTAAATCTTTCAGAAAAAAAGAATTTATTGTTCTCTTATCAGAAGAAACGAACTTCTTCCTGCCTCACTCAGCCCTGAAGATGCCGTCAGGATTCAGAGGAAGAAGCTGACACTGACCAGACAGAATCCTGTGTTTGAATGGAATTTATGCATCATGTATGAGGTGTATGAATATGCAACAGGCTGTTGTTTTTAAGGGTTAATCCTCTGTTAACGTGTGTCCTTTTTCGGGCTTGTGCTGCCCAGAAAAAGGTACCCGGACGTCCGCAACTCTTTGTTTCTATTGTCTCACATTGTCCTAATCCAAATTGCCCAAGTTGTTATTACTCTAATTATATCGTTATTTTTATCACCATTTTATTATCATTAAACTTTTAAAATTTTAAAAACAAGTGGCTGGCGTTTTCCACATCCTTCGGTGAGGGCTGGAGGCTGTGGGGAGAGCCGGGCGCGGGCACTGACCCGCACTGGGCGCTGAGGGCAGTGTCGGACCCGCCTTTTGTCTCACTGATCCGTCATGGGCCCGCGAATACCCGCGGCTCCCTCAGCGTCTGTGCGAGTCCCGGGGCTCCCCCTGCCGATAGCGCTGCCCGGCCGGGGAGCCGCGGGACCGGCACGGTGCCAGGCAGGGATGGCGCCGGGACACCGGAGCATCGCGATTATCGCGACATGACCCCCAGCCCCGTTCGCGGGCGAAGCTTTTTGGGCGGGGCGGCGCCCCGTAGCCCGTTGCCGAGGCAACGTTGCGAGCGCCTCGTCAGTGTCACGTGACCAGACCCGCTCCACCCCCCGCAGCCACGCCCCCCTCGCCGCCATCTTGGAAGTTGCGTCAAGATGGCGGCGCCAGCGGCTTAAAGCTCCGCCCCCGCCGCCTCGCGCACGGCGCGGTTACGTCACCGCGTTCCCGCCGCCCTGAACCCGGAAGTGCGTCTTGCCATTCGCGGGCGTGCGGGGCCGCCGGCAGCGCCCGAGTCCGGCCGAACTGAGCCGAGCCGGCGGGGCGGAGATGGCGGCGGCGGCGGAGCTGCAGGGGAAGTACCAGAAGCTGGCCCAGGAGTACTCCAAGGTACCGGGCTCCAGCGGGGCCCGCGGTGCCGGCTCCGCTCGGGGCTGCAGTGCTGCTTTCCGCGGGAGCGCGGGGTGCCGGGCGTGAGGCGGGAGGTGCGGGTTTGCGGGTGCCGGGGGAGCGCGGCTGAACGGCCCCGTGTGCAGGACGTGCTGCCGTGCCCACACCGGGCTCGGCTGTGCCGGGGGACTGACACTGGCCGTGTTTCCCTTGCTCCCCGCTTCCAGGCGGGCTCGGGCCCTGGTTTTGCCCGGTGAACATTTGTCCCGGTGCCGGCCGTGCTCCCCCCGTGCGAGCTCCCGGGTGCGGGAGCTCGGCGGTGTCAGTGGCGCTTGGAAGCGAGCAGGACATTTGCTTCCACGTTTGCCTCCTGTCTGTCCCCCTTCTTCTGCCCTAGCTGACTTTGCATCCCGTCTGTGGTGCTGCTTGGCACGGGGTTTGCAGAGATGTGTAACCCGTAGTGGAGAATGCCTTTCCTTTCCATGGTGCCTGAGGTGACTTGTGAAATAGTGGAGCCTTGCTTAGCACAGATCCCTTCATTCTTTCTTCTTCACTCAAAGGAAGAGGAGACTCTTGGTCTTGAGTGGCAGCGTCCTCCAGCAGCCTTGGGGAAGAAAAGCAGCACTTTTTGTGCAGCCGCACATCAGCAAATGTTACAAGGCACTTGTCTGTGTTTGACACTCCTCCACTTCTCCCAGCTTACAGAATCATGTCTTTAAATACTCTTCTCCCTGGAACCGTTGCAAAAACACCATGTGTAGCATCTAAATAGTTTACAGATAGCCCTTTTACTGATGCCACAAAATAGCTTTAAGAACACTTAATTTGTTTTGCAGCTTTGTAGGTCACAGAATTCACATGCCTTGTTTTATACAGAGGCTCTGTTATTCCTTGGAGATCAGTAGTGGCTGAGGATGAGATAATGGAGGGATTTTGGTGCTTGATTCCTGAATGAGCATTGGAAATGTGGACTTCTGACTATAGCTTCCCAAAGTTCCTGCTGCTGGATCCTTTCTTTTAGCATCATGGTGCCCAGGAGCTTTCTTTGACCTTCACCATGCACTTCTCAGCCTGTGCCATTGCTCCTTTTCTGGAACTATTTTTTTTCATCTCATCCCATTTCTCGTGCAGTGCAGCTCATTGTGGGACTCCCCTGTGCAGAGCCCTCTTCTCTTTGTTGTTGGCTGCTTGTTGTGTGCAGGTGGAAATGGAGAGTAGCCCTGGAGTAGCCTGCTCACCTAAAGGTGCTCTGAAAGCCATGGAAGGAGGTGGACAAGAGTCTGACGGACTCAAGCAGTGCTGGGGGAAGTCCCTGCCAAAGGATTGCTTTTCCTCTTGGTTCACAGACCAGTCCAGAAGAAGGATGAGGAGAAGAGGAGACTCTGAAAACACACAAGTTGCAGCTGCTGGCTCTCTCCTGAAGGAATATTCAAAGCAGCTTTGTGGCAGCCTGTGTGGGTCCCACTTCAGCTGGGTCTGTGTGTGCAGCAGGACTGAGCTGCTTCATTCTCTGCTCCTCACATGTCCCTGCAGAAGTAGTTGTGGCACAGAGACAGCTGTGGAAAACTGCACTGCTCCTTCTTGCTAGGGAAACCCTGTGCTTGGAAGGTTTTCTGTGTGCACTGGGAGCTTTCTTGTCTTGTCTTCGTGATGCCTGAGCAGCACAGTGGGAACACTGCAGGGGAAACAGCTGTGCTTAGCAGTGACTTCTGACCTTTCAAATACACTCAGTCATCACACTGAAACAATGAGCCACTGCTGTTTTACACTGAGTCTTGCCTTTTATGCACCTGCCAGATACCTGCACAAACCCTTTTAATTTATATCTGCAACAGCTGGACTCACACATGTCTAATGAATGCAAACTGCCTTTGAAGAAACCAGGATCCAAGCAATTTTCAAGGAATGGGACAATGGAACTGTCAGTATCCTCATTGCTGCAGGGTGGAGGTACTCTGTGGAGTGACTCTGTGGGAAATAGATTTCTTGAGTATCACTTTTCACTGCAGTGATTTTAGCTCCGATTTTGGGTACTGTGTAAGTAAGGCTTAGAGGGCTTTTCTTTGTATGCTTTCTATGTTACTCTGTTCTCTCTGGATCATCTGCTGCCACTGGTAATAAGTAATTGTGCATTAAACTCCTCTTGAATTAATACAGATTTTGACTTTGAGTTCTGCTTGAGTTCCAGAACTGGTTATAAACAGTTTTGGGAAGAAGAGGGGAGAGACAGAAATAGCCCTGAATATGACCAGGAACTTCATTAGTCAAGAAAGAGGTTGCAACTTTTCCATATTTGTTCCTAGTTCTTCAGATCTTAATTATATTTAAGTAACTGGTCTCCAAGGATATTTATTAAGAATTCTGTTGTATTTGACCAAAATGTCCAGGTGGTAAAGTTACTTCTTGTTCTTTGGCAAGTCAGGATGTGAATTGGATGCCTTTTCAACCTGATACCACTGCTGTCTGTCTGAAGAGAACACTTGAAAAGGCATTCTCACCTGGCACTCCTGAGAGAATGTGATGCTTTCTGCACTTTCTCATGGATGGGTTTTGTTCATTCTGCTGCCTTGCATGGTTACTGGCATCTCTTGTTTTTCAGCTTCGTGCTCAGAACCAAGTCCTGAAAAAAGGAGTTGTAGATGAGCAAGCAAACTCTGCCTCACTGAAGGTAATCTCTAAAAACTGCTCATGTCAGGTGGACTAAGCTGTGACAAAATAAGTGTATGGGGTACTTTTTTACAAAAAAGTAATGTTAATAAAAGAATGAGGAGGGAACTTGATTTTAGTAAAAGAATTTCTGTTTTGCTGCTAGCCTGTTGTTCTCTGTAAGTGCTGAGTTTGTAAAAGGGGAAGTTTGATTCTTGATAATTATAGAATTAAATAGCTACTTGGGTATGATCTGTGACCAGCTCAAGGAAGTGAAATACATTATTTTAGTTCAGAAATGATACTTTGTCTCTTCAGTGTTTCAAAAGTGTAGCAATTTTCTAACTTGTACTTGTTTTTAATGTGTAAAAATAAATGTGAAGATTTTAAAATTAATTTTTTTTTTTTGTCATTCAGGAACAACTGAAGATGAAGGATCAGTCCCTGAGAAAACTGCAACAAGAAATGGACAGTTTGACCTTTCGAAATCAGCAGCTTGCCAAGCGGGTGGAGCTACTTCAGGATGAACTTGCATTAAGTGAAGCTCGAGGCAAAAAGAACAAGGTATGTGCTGAAGGCAAAGAAAACTTGCTTAGCAGATGTCTGCTCCTCACCTGTCAAAGCCTTATCCTGAGTTTTAGCAGCAGGTATTTTGTGTCAAGGGTTGAGCTGAATGTTCTTGTCAGAACTTGTGTTATTTTACCTGATGTGAGTGAAAACACCCATAAAACACATATTGATATATATATATAATGCATGCTGTGTAGTTCTCTACTCTTCTAGTCTGTCAGCTGACTGATGCTGAATTGCTGTCTTCTTATGGATATTTATTAAGTGTTCAAAAAAGTGGGAAATACTTTGGAGCTCTGTGATTAGTCAGCTGCTCTGCAGAAAGCTGATCACTCTTCATTTCCCATCCCCACCTCTTTGCTTTGTAATTTGGATGTTGGTAGTTAACTCTTCAGCCTGTGATCATAGCTTTTCTATGTGAATCTTGTCAAATGCTTTGAAATCTAAATTTTTAGCTTGTATTCTTTATCTTATTTCAAAATGACAGAATGATTTCAACACTGATCTTTTCTGCCAGAATGCTTGCTGATTAAACCTTGTGATGTCATATTCTAAGACCAGCTGTGCCTTCTGTAGGTAACATCACAATTCCAGGGGTGGTGTGCTTGGACTTCAGTAATTCTCAAGCATTTCTTGCTACTTTCCTCATGAAGAAACCCCTCTTAATTACTGCTGTCTTTTCTTTTTGGTGCTGTCTTTTCTCAATGTGCTGTAGTTATCAAGACTGGCTTTAGATAGATGATTCAATTGATTAGTAGTAAGATCATCTTTCTTACTTTTCCCCTAAACTCTTGCCCATTTTTCTGTTTTCCAATTCCTTGACAAGCACAGTGCTTCTCTCTACATTATTCTTGCACCACAATAGATTGTTCTTTCAAATGCAGCTTGACCCTTTTGTTCTTTTATTTCAAACTGTGTTAGTTACTGTTTTGCTAGCTGTGTTTCCAAATTTTCAAGGACATCAGCCTGTCTTTAGGAGCTTTGCAAACAATTGCCACTGAGTTTCTTTCCTGTTAAAATGCACAGCTTTAGTTCCCTGGTCTGTGTTAGAGTGCAATCCCTTTAGAAGGAGCAGAACATGTGCCCATATCTCAGGTGGAGTTCACAGGCTGGCATCAAACACAGAGGTGACTTATCTGCCCTACATATCCTTAGTTCTTGAGGTTTGGTGTTGAGTTTAAATGCATAGAATCTCCCCTGTGTTTGGAGATAATACCTTTCTTCAGCAGTGTGGTGTGTGGGATTCAGTGATCTGAGTCTTTTGGATTAAATGAGTGGAAAATGAGGAAACAGGCAGGGGGATGTGTGTGGCTGATGGAAGACCCTGTGCTTCCATGGCACCTTGTGCTGCAGCCTGCTGAGAGCAACCTGCCTTACACCTGGGCACAGGTGTGCCTTACACACAGCTAGCAAAGCAGCTGAGCCTGGGTATGGATAGTTTGGGATTGCTGACTGCATGGGATCATGCAGGATTCCAGTGAATTCAGGTGGGCTGCTGCCCATCCAAGTGATGGATTGATTGATTCCCTGGGAGTGTGGGTGGGACCCCTGAGTGGAGGCTTTCTCCAGGCAGGGTCACAGGGGGGTGAAGGAAAGGAAAGTGGGCTGCCTTGAGGCTGGTGCTGAGTGCCATATTCCCACTTTTGATGTGTCAGTCAGTGTCAGCAGGACATCTGCTGGTGTGCCCCTCTGGGAATAACCTGTGGGAGCTGTTCTCACAAACCTGGGACTTGGACATAATGAGTGCATTTTGACTCTTTTAGAAAAGTGTAGAATCCTCATCTCAGCTGAGTCAAGAACAGAAAAGTGTCTTCAATGAAGATCTTCAGAAGAAAATAGAAGAAAATGAACGACTGCATATACTTGTGAGTGAAATTGTGTTTTGTCTTTATTGTTGGTTCAGAGAACTGGTGTTACAACCAAAGATACGGAAAGTAAAGTGCTGTCTGAAAACTGGTGGGTTTAGAAGCTTAGTTGTATGCAAAGCAGTGGATTAGATTAGATTGTTTATAAAGATGTTCACTAGGAAAATCAAGTATTTTGACTTTGGATTCCTAAGACAGTGTGTGGAATCACCTAATACAATGTTTTCTCATTCAGATTTTTAACTTTTGGTGACAGCTGCCCTACTGAAAATAGCCTGGTACTGATAGGAAATTTCTTACTAGTTCATTAACTGTTTCAGAATTGCTTTAAAGTTTAAAATATTTTCTGCAGGTCGCCTTAATTAGGAGCTACTTCACCAGAGTGGAATGCATTTCATTTTAGAAAACTTGAGAAAAACCTTTTGGCTCAAGTTCAGTTTTTCGTGTGCCTGCTATTAGTCAGCAATATATTTAAAAATTATTAGTGCTACAAAACTTTCCTGAATCTTTTCTCTGTAAATAAAATAAAATAAAATTTCTATTTTTCTGAGAACTGGTAATTGCTGTTAACCTGATCTGCCTAATGAAATTGGAGTAACTTAAAGGACTGGAGTAACTTAAAGGACTGGATTCAGTAGTAAAATGAAGCTTTTTAAAAGAGCTTTTCTTTCCTTCCTGTAGTTCTTTGAAGCAGATGAGCAGCACAAACGTTTAGAAGCAGAGCTGAGGAGCAGACTGGAGGTTTTGGAAACAGATGCTGCCCAGCACCAAGCTGTGGTGGACAGCTTAACAAAGAAATACACAGAGACCATAGAAAAGCTGCAGAATGATAAAGCCAAACTAGAAGTAAGGAGTTTTTCCTCTTGCTTGCAAGTTTGAAAAGTTTTGAAATGCAATGTCTTGCTTTGTCAGCACTTACATTGTGAGATTATCTTCTTGCATAAAGATCAAGTCTCAGACACTAGAAAGAGAAGCTAAGGACTGTAGGCTTCGAACTGAAGAATGGTAAGTGGCTTTATTTCATTGATGTAAAGAAATAATTGCTGTGAAACATTGACTGGATTGTTTTTTAAGAATATCATTTTAAAAAGGGGTTTAATTGAAAGACTTTGATAAAACTCAATTTGTATTATCATGAGGACAAATGTGATTAGTGCAGGTCAAGCCCCCTTTTCCTTTGCTATGTATGGAACCAGACAATTCCACTAGACAATTTCTGCTTTCAGTAAGAGCAGTTTTGTCTCCAAGCTTTTTCAGTACCAGCAATGTTGATGAAAGTTGGAAGAATTTATTTATAATGCAAAACCATAGGAAGTGAAATTTTGTATGAAACAAAGATATGTGAGTTTGTAAAAACTGCTTCTAAGAACAGTTTGAGTAACATATCCTGAGAGAACTGATGGAAAAGAGTTTTAGAAATTCCCTTCCATTGCAAAAGCTTCTTGAACCATTTTTTTTCTTCAGCTATAATGTTCTCAGCTAGAATATTTGAACAGGGAATTATATTGTTAGTTTTGGAATATTTTCATTGTCTTGAAGACAAGTTGAAGACGTTGAGGACTGTGGCCCAAATGAAATTAGGGTGCATTTCTCTGAAGTTCATTAAACTGCATTTTTTTAGAAGAAACATGTGCAGTATAGATCTTTAATGCAATGAATAAGATGTGTAGTGAATGATCAGATGCAGAGTTCCTTCTTTGACATGGTAACCCTCATTTACCATGAGGTACCCCTCATGGGTATTTTAATGATGTTGATAGATGTGAAGATACTTGTATCCAATAACTCCACTAATACAAGTAAGGGTTTCACTAAAAATGACTTGCAAAAGAGGAGGAAAGCTGTGTGTGGCTGTTCTTTGCTTTTTTTGTGGTGTTTGAAAAGCTGTAGTTTTAATCTGTTACTAGTCAGTTCAGGCTTTGTCTATCATGTTCCATGGTGACTGGATAATTGATGTTATTGTAAAAAGTTATCCCTACTATTTTAAGTGATACTGTATTAAGTTTTTAAAAGTAATAAAGCCTGACACTTCATGTTAAACACTGAAATCACTGTCTGTTGAGCACATGGCAGGATGTGTCCCTGAGAATACTGCCCTTCTGTTTTCCCTGCTTTGTCAAGGGAAGGGATCCATTTGCCTCTGACACCCACACTTTACTCAGAAAAGCCAGAGGATATGGGACTTGACAGCCTGCATGCCTTGAAAATTAAAGGGCAGAATGTAAGGCAAAACATGTCAAACTACTTGTTTGTCATTCCTGTAAGTCTGAATAGGAGCTATCAGTACATTTGCAGTTTGTCTTGGAATTAATTTTCTATCATGCTCAGTGCTGCTGCAGTACCTGCTGTACAGTTTCCATGCAATTATGGAGCTGCTCTCCAAGAAAAACCTTTGTAAATGTGCATGAGCTACCTATTGGCCAGTTTCTTCATATCTCCCTTGTCTATTTTGGATTATTTTGCTTTGTTAGAGTTGCTAAGTTTCTGTGTATCAAATACTGTAAGAAAGGAAAAAAACCCCTGTCACTTTGACACCTTCCCCCCAGCCTCCACTATATGTGCAGGAGTTCTAGATGTCAAACAGGAAGCAAAACAGTGAAGAATTTGGGGGCTTAAGTTGGGTAAGGTGTGGAATTTGGTCTTAATCAATAATGGAGTGTTCTTTGTAGATATATGTATATGCTGGAATATGTTACTGTTCATCTCAGCAATCTATTCTCATTATATTAGTAATCTTAATTACTTAGGTTCACATGTACATGCACAGTCAAATGCAAATGAAGAAAATTTAGAGAAAAATCGCTTGGGAATGCATCAGGAACATAATTGTCAAGTCTTGTCAGAACAGGCAGTATCATAGCAGTGTTTAAAAATATGGGTTTTGAAAAGCCTTTGTGGTATCTCAAATAGTGATGTGACATAGTTAATTGAATTATTGACAACTCATTGCCTGCTTATTGGAATACTGCATTGGATGCATAATAACTCATTTGGAGGCCCTTTTATCTTCCCATCCAAATTCTAGTAGAAAAGAATGCCTTCATATAGCTTATATAATAGTTGCACTATAGGAAGATAAGGTGAATTTTAACTCTGAAGTAAATGGAGCTTCTCAGGAATGGGATTTACAAGTTTATGGTAACTTTCAATGCTTTTGTTAGGGATCAGGATTCAATGTTGGGTTAAATATGAGATAAAGGAGGACAAATGACTCCCACTCTATTTATTTTATCTAGCTTCTAGAAGGAGACAGATACCTGTACACTCAAGGGATGCCTATAGTGAGATATGGTGTTGGTGATACAGATGAAATTTTAAAGGTTTACAATGTGTGTGTGTGTGTGTGGTTTTTCGTTTGTCTCTTTGTTATTTAGCCAGCAACAGCTAAAGAATCTTCAAGCAGCTTTGGGCAGTAGACTGGAAGAATCTCTATGCATAATTAATGAAAAAGTACCTTTTAATGACACAAGTACGTATTGCCTTGGTCTGGGTATCTTGTTTGATTTTTTTTTTTTTGGGGTATCCATCTGGAGGGAGAACTCCTTATGAATTAAAATGTATTAGCTGTAAGAAATGTTGGACATCTGAACAGACACTTGGAGGTAACTGTAGTAAGTATTCCTGATACTTGTCATGGTCTTCTTCAGTAATTCTAAAATACCAAGTTTTTATATGTATAATGAAAATTGAAACTTTTGAAGGCTTTTGAGTGATTTGCCACTTGTCTTATTTAGTGTTGACAGAATATTGTAAATGATGAAGGAACACTGTCAATTTAATGGCTGCTCCATAAAGATTGGATACTCATCTCAAAGAGTATTATTTTTGGCAGAGTATATTCAAGAGGTGCAGTAAGTTAAGGTGGGGGAAAACTGGTGGCTGCAGAGATATTGCATCATTATTGATGCACTTATTTCTAGTGGGGAATTTCTGTCTCACTGATCAGAAAACACACAGAGTAGTTCTTACCTGAAGGCTGCTTAGACTTGTTTGTCCCTTCGTGGGGAAAAAAGCCCTTTGGACCTGGGGACTTTTACCTGAAGCAATGCTTTTCTGCTTCCTTTCCAACTGCTGCTAGATCAGCTGAAGTGCAGAGGATCCCCTGGAGTTAGGAGTGCTCAGCCTTTGCATGGCTTTGGTACAAGCATGGGTTAGTATGTGCTGCTGTGCACTGTGTGCTTTCCTAAACAGCTGAACACAAGGCTGGGCAGGCACTGCCTGCACTCTTCTGGACCCTTCAAGACAAGAAGGACCTGGAATAGTGAAAAAGCTGAAAGTAGTGAAGAAGGAGCAGAGAAGTGAAAACAGGCTTTTGAATTTTTTGTGTATTTCATTGGTGGCTTTTTGCATTTTTCATTCAGTTTAAAACCTGCTGACAGTGTTTTAAGTAGCCTTAGGTTCTCTAAAAGCTGATCTGGCAGGTGTTGCAGGGTGTGCCAAGCTCTCCACTGGTTTGGCAATCCAGTGAGTCTTGGCTTAGGAACACCAGATCATCATCTCTGCAGGAAATGTTGACTCCCATACAGCACATCACACTGAGGTGTTGGTGCCTGGAGCTGGGATCCTTTTCACTTCTCTCTCTTTGCCTGGCATCTGCTGCCTATTTCTACTTCGCTGGCTTCTTTAGCTTGCATTGTTTTTAGGTGCTTATCATTGTAGCAAGAACTTTGCTAAAGTAATTTTTCTGCTCACTCAGCTGCCATAGCATAATGCCTTGCTTGTGTAGTAGAAAACACTGCAAATAGAGAACTTTTCTTTAGTGATAGGATCAGTGGAAGTCAGGAAGTGTTTGTTTGCTGTGGATTCCAGCTGTTTCTAGAGACCCTGTAGTTGGCTTCAAGTGTAACTAGCAGCTAATTTCAGTAACAATCAAATGACTGCTAAGAATGATTTACAGAGAGAAAAAGTTTCTTGAAGCATTTAGTTAGAAGTAGGATTCAATAATTTTGAACAGGGTTATTTTCCTCTAAATTGTAACTACCTCTTCCCATGTCTTAATAGCCAAATGTGAATGACAAAAAAGGAGTAAGAAACTGTAAATTTCCTTTGTGAGCAAATTTTAAACTAAGCTGGTTGTTGTTCAACTGAATTGAGAATGGGTGTGACCCCTTTTAAATCTCTAAGGCTTTGTAAGCTGTTCTCTATGTATAAATAGCCCTCTGCCCCTCCAATTGTGGCTGCTTGTAACTGAATAATCATTCTGGTTACTTCATGACTAGAGAAGAATGCTGAAATACATGGAGAGTACATCTTAGTCTAAATTATCACCATATTAAATGTATACAAGAGCTTTAAAAACATGGAAACCATTCAAAAATATATTAGTCTTACTTGGCCCCTCCTTGGCATGTAATTGAAATTCGAAACTAATCTTGAATTCTTTAAGTGTGTTTTCTTTTACAAGATTTTTTCACTCTTGTTTGTGATGAATATTGTTCTTTGGGCAAAAGGAGTCTGCTCTTATTTTTCAAATTCAGGGTCTTCAGATGATTAAATTTGGCTTTCAATCTGAGGCAAGTATTGAACTACTTTCCCTTCCACTTAATCACAGAAACCCTTAAGTGAGGATATTTAGGCCTACTTTGTTTGAGTCAATTGTTTGCATCTCTTTAGTTAATATTGCTTACATAACCTGTAATATCCCTGCAATGCATTTTCTTTTTTAAATCAGTATTTACCAAAAAATGTCTCTCCCCCACAATTTAACAAGTGCATAAAACTCAATTTTTGTCCCGTAGGATCTGCTCGATACAATGCTCTGAATGTACCATTGCACAACAGAAGGAATCAGGTAAGAGCTTCTTGTGCTTTCCTGTGGCTCTGCACAGCTTTGTACACAGATGCTGAAATACAACCAGTCATTTTAGTACCTCAAATAGCAGAAGATAGCCTGTCTTACTACTGTCATGATATTCTGAGAGCATTTCTGCCCACAGAGCCTCTGCACTTTTCAAGAGCTTGTGTATATTGTTGTTAGATCAAGGAGTCTTATTAAAGTTATATGAAATATTCTTTTATTGTGTCAACCTTCAGTGAGCTAGAAGGTGGAACATTTCATTTTTAAAGTTGATTAAAACTACAGTAGTTCAGAGGCCTTTTGTTGGAAAAAGGTAGGTTTGGTATCCTAAATTCCTTTTCCCTTAAACTGAGTCACATCACTTCAGTCACTTCATTTGAGCTTTAGAGAATGTGTGCAGTTGTAAAACTGCGCAGTGGTATGTGCACTAAAATGCTGTATTAGGTAACTTTACTTGTCACCAATCACAACCCTTTCAAGGAATAAATCATGTCACTTGGAGATCTCTGCATGGTTCATTTACATTTTGTGGGATACTTCTTGCCAAAGCACCTCTTGCTTGCAGCAGAATAACTCTTATATATTGAAACGTTTTTAGAAAACAGTTTCTGTTCACTGCTGTAATTTAATGAGATTCCTTGTGAATGTTGTTTATTCAATATTCAAAAATGAGCATTTTGTGAATGGCTGAATATTTTAAGGGTTTTTACAATAGCAAATCAGAAACCTGTATGCAGTCAAAATTTTCCTGTGTTGCTACCATTGAGGATGGACTCTTCAGCACTATGGGGTTTTTCTGTTTCCTTGTGTCTCAAGTCTTCAAGTTAGTGCATTCAGATGCTACTGCAGGAAGATTTAAAATAACTGCTTTCTCCATTCTTCAGAAGTGCCTGTAAAGAGACCTTTTTCCCAATAATGTCTGCTGTGAGAACAGGTGACTTGCTGTTCAGCTTTGTGATGGAAATAACCTTAAATTTCAGGTTGCTGCTGCTGAGTTCCAAGAAAAATCTGAATAACTGCATGGAAACTCTCCTTTTGCTATTTTCTGCCAGCACTATGTCAGGCAGCCTCATGCTTCAAGATCTGCAATCTTGAAAATACTCCAGGACAGATTTTTATGACTGGCTTTGCCAGTGGAGGCAAAATGTTGGTGTATTAGCGCAGGCTGTGGTGTAAAGGACAGCAAAACAGCAATGTGTGTGTTTCCCTTCCTTACAAGACTAATTAACATATACAAGCTGGGTATAATGACTGCTTTAATTACTTGCCACCATCCCAGATCCATAATCAAGACTGACCTGATTTAACAGTCCATTGAAGCATTAAGAGTCTCTAAAGGATAAGTTATTCTTGGTTGAAATGTCACTATAACATTATTCTCTTCCCATAAATCCCAACAGGGAGTAGTTTTCTTCTCTCTTGAATTTATGTTCCATTCTGGATTAATTTCTTTGATACCTTCCTGCTGTACTGAAGCCACAGAACAGCCTTACTCATGAGCAGCAGCTCAGCTGTGTCCAGGAGAATAAGAATTGAGTGCTCTTGGTTAGAGAAGCAGACACCTTTAATTCTGGGAGAAAACATCATTGTTTTTTACTAATTAAATTGAGGTTTCCTCGCAACCTGGTGTTGAGCTGTTGTCAGCAATTGTTGTTCTTTGGAAATTTCAGGCATGGTTTCTGTAATTGTGCTGACCTCTCAGTGTTTTTGTGGCTTGCAAGTTTGAAAAATGCAGCAGAGGCAAACCATCACCAGTTGTGTGAAATAAAGAGATACTTTGTTGTCAGAGAACAATATGCCCTTCTGTAGTTTGTGAATAAAAAATAAGTTTAAAATAATTGCTGTTGTGTATTTTAGGCTGAAATAACAACAAGAAAGAAATTGCTGATAATGATTTTTTGTATCCAGACAGGTTTTTTTCTCATATGTAAATAGTTCCATTCAAACACAATCATTTTATAACTTTCTTTCCAGCTGAAGCTGCGAGACCTTGCTGGCCAGGCCCTGGCTTTTGTCCAAGAACTTGTAACAGCTCTCCTGAACTTCCACACATACACTGAGCAGAAGGTACAGATCTTCCCCATTGATTCTGCAACAGACACAATATCACCCTTGAATCAGAAGGTAAAGTTTACACACTTCAGCTACAAATGTATTCAATTAGTTGGACTTTAATGAGTGATTGATCTTAGTCAGGGAAAATTGCACCACCTTTACTGGAATGCTGTGAGTGTGTTCCTGAGAGCCAGCCCCTCCTGCATGAGACATCTTTTCTGCTCCATGAATTCTCTGAATGTGGATGAGGTGTAGCTGCAGAGAATCCTTTTCCCCTGTGCCTCTGCTAGAAGAGAAATGTGATAATCAAATCAAAGCTTTGCTTTTTTAATTGCTGAATTGAAGTGCATCTGTTGAAAGTTCAGCTGACTTGTTTGAAAATAATAATTCACAAATATTGCACTGCTGAATAGAGCTTGTTTTAGTTAATGCACTGGGGCATAGGAGATGCTGAGACAGAATCTGGTCTTGTGTTTAAAGTGTTTAGCTGTAATATTAAATAAAGGATAAAAGGTAGACTTATATGAGGGAGAGAACCTGGGCTCTGTTCCCTTGTCAAAAAACAACTTTATAATCTGATTTTGGGCTGCTTGTGTGAAGATGTTTCCTGTAAGTGTTCTGAAGCTTCAAGTTTGTAAACTATGTTGAAATTAGTATGAGAAATCTGACTCATCTCTTTTGACACAATTCTATGGAAAGGTTTTCTGAGAGTGTCATCCAGAGCTGTTGAGCTGCATGTTTTGACTTTGTTTTCCTATGCTGTGAACTAGAGAAAATAACTATGCACAAGGATTTGTGTGGGGATGTATACATGTATGCTTTGGAACAAATTGCCTTAAGATCAGAGTTGACTTCGTAGTTTAAGGGGATCTATGAGTATTTAAGCTGCAGGGAGTATTTTGTGATTCAGTCTCTTAATTCCAGTTTAGTAGCTGCCAGGGCTCAGACTTAAGGTGCTGAGGTGAATTGTGGTTTGCATTGATCAAGTGGCTGCAGTGTATGTGGTGTCAATGTTAACTATGACAAAACTTTCTTGTTCTTTGGAAAACCTCCTATAACCTCTTTTCAGGTAACAAATATGTTTATGGAGGTGGTTATCTACTAGAGAATCCCTTTCTGTTTGTCTTCTCAGTTGTTTCAACTGTTTTAGTCAAGAACACCCTTCTGCAGAGATTCAGCATAGTTTGAGAACATTTTCTTGCTGCTGCCACCAAATGCACTCAGAATGGCATGTCCTTCCTGTGAAAATGATGGGGTTTAGTCATCTTTAAGATTTTTTGGGGCAGGAGTGGTCTCTCTTTTTTTTTTTTAATGTGGTCCAGTGTGGTGACTGCATTCTCAGATACTACTGCTGTTTACACTAAAGCAATAAAATCAGATTTCCTAGACATCTCTCCTCACAGATTTTTTTTTCCCTGACCTCCTAGTTAACACTTCTTTATTGTTTTTCAGCACAGCTGAAACAGGCAACTTAATCAGAACCATAATTTCATTTTCCTTTTCTTATAATTGAGTCTGATTCAGTAGTTCAGGCTTTGTTTTCATAATTATGTCTCTTGTACTCTGCCCCGTTGTGTATTCATGGCCTAATTCCCTCAATGCATGCTACTTCTCAGGGCTTTTGCTGTGACTTTCCAGTACTGAAGCATCTTTTATTGCTCACTGAAGCTGTAGTTGCTCCTGTATTTTTTATTAATTTATCCATTTGCTTGGCAAGTGTTCTCAGGGTGATTTTTTTTAAATTTTATTTTTAGCTACTCCACCAAGTTGGTCAAAAATGTCCCCTTAATATGGTAGAGAAGATGAAACAAGTGTCAAGTAGTGGCTTAGCAGACTTGCACTGATTTATTTTTCCCCAACTCCAGGTCTTGTCTGGTGCTTTCAAGCTATTTTCCCCACCAAACACTCAAAGTAGATGTGGACAATTCCCTGCCAGGTTCAAGTATTCCTTTTCTCTTTAAGGGTTGGATTGCTGGGTTCTGCTGGGTCTACAGCATCATGCTGGATAATTCAAGTCCTCTCTCTTGCAACACAAGCCAGGAGCATTCTGCATGTGTTATTTCTTCCTCTTTAGATTTAGGAATTTTCCCTAATTCCACCAGGTTTGTGCATGCATGGATCAGAGCTTAGCATCTCACTCTTCTTGTTAACACTGTGTTACCACACTGCAATAACACAAGGAACAATTAAAATCTCTTGGACTCTGTTTGCCTGGGATCTTTAGCTGCTCTTGTGGTGTAAATAATCAAAGGTGAAGGTATCTTTCTGTGGGGTAAAATAAAAGCCAGGATTGCTTTTGCCTACCTGTATTAATTTGTGGAAGAAGCTTTTTTGTGATACTGAGGTACCAAAATGAAAAGCTGATGGTGGTGTTACATTTGATGTGTAAGAGTACACCTTATGTTCTCAGGTCTGCTTTTTTAAAGGCTAAATTTACTGTAGGATTTAATTAAGCAATTTTTGGCAAAGTCAGGCAGGTCCATGAAATAAGAATTCTCCTGTGATCAGTTGGAGCTCTGTGCTTTGCATTAGCATTAGCATGCTTTGACTCTTGTTGAAAACTGGGCTGGACACAGATGAAAAGACAAAAGAGACACATCTCTTGCTCTTGGTTTGACTTGGGTTTAATTCTTCAGTACTTTGCACAGCACAGCTTTGCAAATGTTTGTGCTGTTGGACAAGGCTGGGAGGCAGACTACTTTTGGGAGGAAGGTGGGATAGTTCATTCTGTGGCTAAGTGGTGCATGGATCTAGCCTTAACTGGATGGAGTTGAGGAAGGAATGCAGGAATGTTTAAAACTAAAAAGCAAGGGTTTGGTGTGCTGTGCATGGCAGTTGAAATGAGACTGGATGCCCTGGCCAAGCTCTAGGTGTGGTTTTCCCTGCACTTCCAGTGCTTCTCCCTTTCCCTCAAGGTGTGTTTTTGACTGTAGAAGAGGTTGCTGTACATCACTGGACTGTTGTCTCTCATTAGTGACATCTTAGGCATCGTTGAGGGGGACAGGGCTTGGCCAAAATGTCCCGTTCAGGTGTTACCTTGGCAGAGTTGACAGGAGCTGTCAGCAAGCACCATTTTAAAACCTCTGTGTCCTCAGTTCTCACAGTATCTCCATGAAAACGCTTCCTATGTTCGCCCTCTGGAGGAAGGAATGCTGCACTTGTTTGAGAGCATCACGGAGGATACTGTGACAGTCCTGGTAAGATTTCCTCCTTTCAGTACCCACAAAAGATTTTTACAGAGCAAAAACACTTACCTGTTGTTTTTTCCTTTCAGGAAACAACTGTGAAATTGAAGGCCTTCTCAGAACAATTAGCTTCCTACTTAGGCTTTTTAAGAAAGATTCTTCCTTATCAGTTAAAAAGGTACCTTTCATTTGATAGATCAAATTTAAAGGCACTCTGCCAGGCATGCAGCACTGTCAGCATCTACAACTCAAATATTAAATCAAACCTTAAAATACTCTGGCCTCTGCTGTCTTAAAAGGCTGAACTCTTTTTTTTGGGTTTTTTTTTTTGCATGTTGTTTTCTAAACCTTGAGACTAGGCACAGCTTTTTTGAGGTATTAGGACTAAAACCATGTATTTTAAAGCTCCTCCACGCACACCCTCCCTCACAGATGAGACTTTAAAAATAATGAAGCTTTCATTAATGTTTCTTTGTGTTATTCAACAGCATTGATACTATACAGATGTGATACACTGTAACTGTTAATGCCTTGACCTTTACTGAGGGTTATTCATCAATCAGTAAATGTAACAATATTGTAAAACCTGCCTAGGTCTACATCCCTTCTGCTGGAAAATCTTTGTGCCTGAGTTGATTGAAGGGAGATGAATTATAAGTGCAAAGAGCTGCTTTAAGAGAGGTTTGGACTAAGGAAGAAAAACCCTCTTGATTTATGTCTCCTTTATACCTGTTCTCGTGCTCCTTAGGAAGCAAAATAGAATTTATGTAGTAGAGGGAAAAGTCTTCAAACTTAAATTGCTGCAATCAGTTCCTTGCTGTGAGAGTAAATCATTCCTGGCTTGTGACAGAAACACCTGGGAGTGGCCATGCACACAGTAATTTTCATGTATTGCTGAGTTCCTCTGCTGTGTTAGCCTTTCTAAAATCAATTCCTGGCCTGCTGTTGCTTTGCACTGGGGAGGTAGAGAACACCTATGTGCTCTAAAACTCGTGAGCTTGTTATTTTTAAGACAATTGCTTGCTTTTAAAAAAAATAATTCATATATTCCTAGTTTGGAAGAAGAGTGTGAGTCTTCTCTTTGCACAGCTGCTTTAAGAGCTAGAAATATGGAGCTGCACAGAGACATGAAAAGGTTGACTGCAGTCTTTGAGAAGCTCCACACATATGTCAGTCTTCTGGCCTTACCAAGTAAGTGTCAGTTCTGGCTTGGCTGGCTACCCTGTGCCTGCTTTTCTGTGGGTTTTTATGGGATGATTGACAGTCTGTATTTGTCACCTCCTAATTATGAAATGGTTAATAAACTACATTTTCTTACTAATCATCGTTTCCAGCCCCTCGTTTTCATAAGGTTATTACAACTGTCATGCTAATAAATAATAAAATTAATAAAATGAGGTAAAGCCTTTGTGTGTATGTTTGGGGAAACTATCTCCAAATGCATCCTGTAAATAGCAGTAAAAAATCGTTATTTCATAGCTTGAGGTTATTTCAGTCTTCACTCTTTCTAAAGGCCCAGATTGTTTTTCCTACAGCTGTGATCATGTCTTTCTGTATGTGTGGTTTTTGAGACCAACACAACTGATATTTATGAAATCTGAATAAAAACTAGGGGACTTGAAAGTCTTTCACCTGCCTGCTCTGCCAGAATTGGAGATATGTATATTTGATATTGAAGGGAAAATTTAAGTAAATTAATCTATTGTGACTCATCCTCCATGCAAATGGTTCTAGTAGGTGGAAACTGAATTATTTTCAAAGCTAACTTTTTTCATTCGTGGTCAAATCTTAGTTTTGTGGTTTTCCTTCTTATGTGTTACTCTTAGGTACAAGACCAGAAGGAGTCCTTAGGACAAATTACAACTTTGTGTTTACAAACATTGCTGCAAGTCTTCATGGATTCCATGACATTTTAAAAGGTGAGAGTTGGGAATGTTGTCTTATTTCAGCTTTGCTGCTTTCTTGTTTAGCATAGCACACCTGCAGTCTCTATAACAGTGCTGAATGTATTGTATGTGATAAATCTGTTTTGTTTTACCTTTACAAGCTAAGAAACTAAACCTACTAACCACTTGTTTTAGACATTCATGCATGGTTTTCATTCTTCCATTCTCTTACCTTTGTTCCTCAGAGTTGCTGGATTATTTAATTGTGGCTCTCCAGATTTTCCTGAGCAGCATCACTTTACTTTCTGAGCTTCATTGCTCTCCTGAAGCTAGCACACAGAATGGAATGCTGTGAAATGTACATATTTTCCCTGCATATGTAGCATTGACCTAGTACCTGCCTGCAAAGTGGAATTCTTCCTTCCTATTTTTAGGGTGATGACTATTTTTAACATGAATATGTAACCAAACGTTACAAAGAAGTCCAAATTCTTTTTGAAACTTGGCTTCCTCTGGAAAATGGTTTACCTTGCTTTTATCAGAACAACATGGATATGTTATGTTTTCAGTGAAGGGGTATTTGGTTAAAACTCAGAATTTTGAATCTGATGTTCCTGCATGTCCTAGAATTTCAGTCCTATGTAGCTGTTTCTGGGGAGAAAAATGATCCATAGAGATGAACTGGATTTTTTTACTATTCAGCTATTTAAACATTAAACTTTCATAATTTTAAGTAAAATTGTGTTTTTTTCCTAATAGCATGAGTAGTCTGGCCCCATTTTGCAGAGTCCTTGTTTTAAAGAAAAATAGAAGATATTAAAGATTGTACCTCACACAAAATGAGACCCTAAATCATGAGTTTTGTAGCATAGATAAGTTTAGAATACTTTCTACCTCTTAATCTGGTCACTATAATGTAAAGTCAATGCAATTTATACTTTAAAGGAAATACAGAAAATAGAAGCAGTGAAGAAAACTGTCAGTAGAATTCATTAACTATCAACAGAACAGAAATGCTCTTTTTAATATCTCACACTCCCATACTCCAGAATGTTTAATTTCTCTCTACTTTCTCAATCCCAACTAATTTTGAACTTTTTAAGATTATTTCTGTTTACAATTTGTGGTGGTGATGAGCTGGAATTTCTCCATTCTGTAGCAATAGTACTCTGTTTTAAAATGGGTGCATATTGTTCACTTGTCAATTACTTTTTTTTTAATTAGGCCACCTTGAGAATGTTCTTACATGATTAATACTTGATTCTTTTTAAATTTTGGTGGTGTTGAAATTAATATATTTAGGCTAAGATGCTTTTGTGAGTGACTTTCAAAAAGTTTTTTATTCTTAATTTGGCATAATGTGCTTTTCATTTTCCAGATATTTCCAAGCACTATAGTCAGAAAGCTGCTTTAGAACAGGAAGTTCCAACTGCCACACAGAAACTCATAACTACAAATGACTGTATTTTATCCTCTGTTGCTGCTTTAACAAATGGAGCAGGCAAGGTAATGGATATTTTTGTTTCGAACAATTCCTTAACTTGTGCAGATTTTTAAGAAACAAAAATAGTTTTAGCTGAACAATTTAAAAAATCTGTGTGCCTCTGATATTAATAATCTGTAGTGTCATGTTGATTCTTGAGTTATTCTCAGGCTATGAGTTAAAAACAACTGAGTGATAAAAGTAGATCCTGTGATGAGGATGCTTTGTGCTAGGAAGGTCTGAGTTACATGGAAGAACCTGCAGCTTGTTTCAAAGTCCTGTTAAGAACTCCAGCTTCACTAAATACTTGTCTTTTCAAAGACTAATTGCTCCATTGACTCCTCCTGGTTAATTCAGAGAGCCACTTCTCTTGATGTGTTTAGATGGCCTCGTTCTTCAGCAGCAACCTGGAGCACTTCAGCAGCTCGCTGAGCTACGGCCCCAAGGGAGGGGCAGAGTTCATCAGCCCTCTCTCAGCTGAGTGCATGCTGCAGTACAAGAAGAAGGCAGCTGCTTATGTGAAGTCCTTGAAGAAGGTTTGTTCAGCCAGTGTGCTTGCACTGAGGGAGCTCAGTTCTGTTGGTGGTTATGCCAAGCAGAACACAAACTAAGGGTTTGCAGGGTTTGGAATGGTAGAGATGGTCTGAACAACAGGTTTTGGCTGAGGATATTGCAGTAATGCTGAGGATAGCATTGCAATAATGCTACTGAAAGCTTTGGAGTGTAGTTGCCCTCACAGCTGAGGGTATGTGCCACTTCTGCCATTACCCATTTCCACTAATTATTTCTGTGCCAAGACTCCCAAGGAGAAGAGGGTGGCTGCCTATGTAAATTTCCTCCTGTATTCACCAGGAATATGGAGTGAATGAAAACATGTTCTTACACTTGCATTCACTGGAAGACATAGGGGGAAAAAAAAAGGAGGTACCCTGGAGAAAATGTGCTAAGCCAAAGGATTAAATGCTGTCAGATCTCCCTGTTGCCTTCACTAAAATTAACAATTAAGTGATGTGCTTAGCAGTTGTTACTAAATCACTTTACTGCAATGTTTGTAAAGAGGACCTTAAGATGCCTTTGATCATTAATTAACACTCAGAGTTTTCTGACCACTTTTTAATCAACTGTACCTTTTGGGGCAGTATTTCTTAAGAGCTCAAACCATTTTTTCCTTATACCTGGTAAGCACTTGGAACATGGGTTTTTTTCCTTTCCAAAATAAGGAAAGTAGTAAAAAAAATAAAAGCAGAATGCATGTTCTGATCTAGTGTGTAACATGTTTTGAGAGGGGTTTTTTTGATTTTTCTGCAGCCTTGTGCAGATTCAGTGCCTTATGAAGAGGCTTTAGCCAATCGCAGAGTTCTCCTGAGTTCTACAGAAAGCAGGGAAGGTCTTGCACAACAGGTATTGCACTAACATTGTACTAACATGTAAGGCAGTGTATTTTGTAAAGGTAAACTTGTATCAAAGTCTCCAATTTATGTCTGTGGTCATTTGTAGGTATATATGAATATGCTGAACCTTAAAATTAAACTGTAGATGTCTTGTAGAGTTTTGAAAGTAAAAACCTTGCCAGGCTGGGTTATCTGCAGGATGTACATGTAGGTAGATAGAGGAGCCAGGATTATGTCATTGATACCTTCATTCAGAAATACAAGAAGTCAGGTAATCTTTAATTATTAAAAATAAATGCAAAATAAAGACAGAAATAAGGCATACTAAAGGGTTAATTTTTAAAGTTGTGTACTGATTTGAGTCCTCTTTTGGACTATGCAGGAATTATTTGCACTGGTTAAGAGCACTGATTTTTCTTTTCAGTTGGAGTAATAAATTAGAGTTTCTATCTGCCAGTATGCATATATATATATTTTTTTTTGGAAGGTGAAGAAGGATGGGTAACATGGTATTTAAAAGGCCTACACAGTTTGTCTATTGCTTCATGTGAATAACTAATTAATACTGACACTTCTATATTAGCTTGTATACTCAGCCTATGCTTGACTCCTTGTTATTGAACTGTTACAGGAACAAATACTTTGGTGATTTTTTTTTTTTGTAGTTACCAATATTCTAGGTGTATTAGTAGGAGTGAAATGAATTTCAGCAGAAATGTGCAGTGATAGATGTGTTCTGTTCCATAGTTGTTTTCTTACCTGGACAAAGTGGGTGGTTCTGTCTGTGTGAGGTGGGACAGCTGGGAGGGGACAGTTTGTCTTTCTAGCATAGGAAAAGCTAGTGATATTGCCAGGTACACATCTTTCAGGTTTTTATAAAATTCTTCCCTGCTTTGGTTTTTCACCTAGTACAATGTTGCCATTTTTATGAGCTCTGCATGTTTCAAACTAATTAAATAATGTGGCCATTTTTGACAAAGAGCCACAGCTAAGCACACATCTCAGAGCAGTGGTTGTTTACCTGCTGCACTTTGTTAGCTCACTTATGTAATGGTTTAAAATAATACTGTCCTCAGACATTTCCTGTGTGTGGGGTTTTTCCTCCCTGGGTTCAATAACCTGGACTGTAAACTTTCCCTCCTAAAGGTCCAGCAGAGTTTGGAGAAAATTGCAAAACTTGAACAAGAAAAAGAACACTGGATGTTGGAGGCTCAGCTAGCTAAAATTAAGCTAGAGAAAGAAAACCAAAAACTGAAGAACTCTCTTAGTGGACATTTAACTGAAACTATCCAGGAGCATTCAGTTCTGCCAAATATAGCAGAACAAAAGAAGGAAACCACAGAAAAGAGTCTGAGGGAACCTATTAAGAGCACTAGTCTGGTGAGTGACCTTTCCCTTCAATAGAGAAAAATCCACTTTCTTTAGTAGCAGTGCTGTTTGATCAGTGGAACACTAAAAATGAAAGCCTTTTGACTGTATTGGAAAGCATTCACTCTTGGGGTCCTTGTCTTTGCAAAGCTGCTTGCAAATTCTTTCTGCAGAGTTGGGCACTTCTTGGATTTTGAGACTTTGTTTGCTGTCTTTAGTATTGTGAAGATATTTTTGTAGTTCTGTCCATGTGTAACTGAGGGGGAAATAATGGGTGTTTAATCTCCTGATTTGTCTGTACTTATGGAACTTTGCAAGTGGTGTGTATCTCAGGTTGGGCCTGTGTTTCCAATACTTTTATTCATCTCTAGGTGTGTTAAAGCAAATGGAAGTAGGTAGGTAGTGATTGTAAATGGATTTGAAGACTTATTGGGTCAGTTTGGGTTCAGCAATTGCTTTTGGATATAGCATGCATTCTTTCCTTGCTCTTCTGTGCTGGTAAATGGCTTTTTCCTGTTTACTAACATATTTTAAATGAATTGGCCTTTCCCCTGAATTCCACTTCTGAAGTGGCATAGTGGTATTAACAGGAATGTCATCTGTAAGAAATAATAAATCCACTCAGCATTCAATAGAATTCTTTTTTTTTTTGTCCTCCCTGCTTTCCTGTTCCAAGATAAAAGTAACCAATGGATTGTTTTGAAAGCTCCAATTCTGAAGTACACTGGCATCTTAAGTTTTTGATCCTCTATTTGATTCCTTAGGAGTTTGATGAGAATGTTACTCGTGGGTCAACATATTGTATGAATGTTCCCCATAAACATGAATCTCTAGTCCTGTTGAGATCAAGGGGGGAAAAGCCCTTTAGATCCTCTGGGAAGATATCCTTTCATGAAACCAGGTATTGGTTACACTGCTCTTGTAGAGTTTTGTCAGTGCTTGCTAGTCAGAGAGGAAAGGAAGGAATTTGGAAGGTATTCAAGAAATCCAGGTTGACTTTCCTTCCTCTTAAACATGACAAGTAATGTTCCAGTGTGCTAACGTGGCTCTGAATTAGTTTCATATGATCAAGCAGTTGCATAACCATAGGAGCCCAGCTGCATCTTGTTGCTTTTATTGCCTTTTCCCTGTGTACCTCCTAAGACAAGAGAGATACTTCTGAGAGTTGTTGTCAGGTTTAATTCTGTTCAAGGCACTCATGTAACCACTCTTGTTTATGTTACAGGTGGAAGTACTTAAATTTGATTTCAGTTTGAATGATTGCAAGATTGTTTAAATTCAAAGTCCTAAGATTGAAACCAAAATGCAGCTATGGTATCTATTTTTTTGCAGTTTCTCATTAAGTGTATTTTCTTCCTTGTTCTAGATTGGAATGTTGACTGTAACTACTGATAATGAAAAGGTAATCTGTTTTAAATATTATTAAAGTCCATCTGTTAAATACTTCAATTCTGATTCTGCTAAACTTATTCCACAGGTCGAATTACTAAGAATACTCCTGTATAATGGCATGAGTTGACCAGATAGTCTTTATATACTAAATAGTCAAATTTCTGAAATCCATGTGTTCTTTAATTTTCTTCTTCTATTAGTGAACTGTTATTTGGCCCTTGTGAGACTTTTGGAGCAGAGTGAACTGGAGTCAGGGTCTGCTTTCTATAATTTGAGGAAGGCACTGGTCATTGTGGGAATCTATAAAATCAGAGGGTTTTGGGAAAGCTGCAAAAGGCAGGCCTCAGAGACAGCAGAACTGTGGTTGGAGCTAAGCAGTAGCCATGAGATAGGTCAGCAGAAAAATTATGTAAGAAGTAAAAAAGTAAGGACAAATAGAACAATGGTCTGTGTATTAACCTTGGCTAGAATAACTCCCTAAGCTGCAGAAAAGTTTATCTAGTGAGATATTAGGGAGTTCTAAGCTTAATAATGGAGCTCTGTGCATTGTGTTTGAAGGCTTACAAGCAGATATTGTATTTGAAATAAGCAGGCATTGTTTTAACCAAAGGAATGTGTGCTTATAGTGGTTGGATAGAACTACTGTCAACATGCTTTTGCTTTGTGTGATTGGTCAAAAAACTTATAAAGTAAGTTGTAACATTAAGTTCTTGGTCTGCTGCCTGAGATGTGAGCTGCTAGCATCTTCCCATTGTCATAACCATGTAATGAGACTGATGCTGGAAAATACAGCAGCTCAAGGCACATTCCTGGCAGTCCCATCCTGTTGGTGATGTTTACAGGGACCCTGGCAGGTGATGGTCTGGCTGTGCCTCAGGAGCCCAAACTGTATCCCAAGCCTCCATTCTTAACCCTGGAGGAAGGGCTCAAGCTGCATAAAACGTCCCTATCTGCAGTGCCTGGGTCACAACGGGTAGCACTGAAACAAACCTTAAGACAGCCCTCAGAATAAATGCTAACACTGCATTTAGCCCTGCTAAAATGTAACACTTGCTCCAGCAGGAACTTCTGAGAGTAAGGTTCACTGCTTTCCCTCTTCTGATATCACAGGGAACCGATGTGTAGCTTAGTGCACTCCTCCTTCTAGAAGTGTGATTGAAAAGGGGTAGGGGGCTGGATAGTAACTGATACAAGTCCTTAGAGGCTTCTGCACAGTGCTGAACTTGAAGGTAATGAGAGATCATGTGAAGGCTGACTCCAGTGGGTTAGCCTGTAAACTACTGATTTGTTGGGGTTTTTTATTTTTTATTTTTTATTTGTTAATTTCAAATGTCTAAAGAAGCTTCTGGAACATGCAACATTAGTAATGGTTATGACTTTTGTACGCTTCTGAAATACAGTTATGTGAAGGAATTCTTCCTTGTTGGGAAGAAACAGTAAATTTTCGTGTAGGTGAAAGCTGTTCCCTTCTGGATTTTCATCTTCATCAGACACTTGCTATATTAAAGCAAGTTAAATTCTTACCTTGTCAGTCAGCTCCTTGTCCTGTAAGGAAATTTTGAGTCCCCATCAGAGTGATAAAATTGCAGTGTGCCCTGCTGTAATTAATCTGTTGTGTTTGGGGAATTTGATGCTTTTCGATAGAGCAGCCAGGGCTCAGAAGGAAAGAAGAAAAAAAGTCTGTATAGAGGCAATGTTGTGATTTGGGTATTCAGTCTAGTAAACATAAATGCTGTTTGGTTAAACTTTTCTTTGCCAGGCTCCAGATGGTGAGTCTCGTGAAGACCTGATAAAAACTCACTACATGGCCAGGATAGCAGAGCTGACCTCTCACCTGCAGCTTGCTGACAGCAAATCAGTGCACTTCCATGCTGAGGTGAGCATGCAGGCAAGGACAGTAAATCTCTTTTTGAACTTCCCACAGTGCTATGATAGTAAGTTTCAATATATGGAGCATAATGTTTTATGAAAATCTGTTCCTGGAATATTTTTGATTGCGGTCTGGCACGCATAAAAACAGATACTGTAAAAGGACTTTTTATGTTTAATAAATCCTTTGGTAGCCTTGTCTTGGCTGTATTAAGAAGTATAATGTGTGTCATGTATAGATTTGTTCACATAAGCTGAAGCAGCTGGCTTTAGTTACCAAGGAAGTTTTGACTTAATTTTATAGTGATGCTGATGTCATTCAAAAATATTTGAGTGTATTATGAAGTGATGGAAACAGCTCTCCTGAGAAAATTGGCTCTTAGGCATAGGTTATACTGCAAGAATGAACAAGATGATTCATTGTATCTATGGTTTCCTTTTCATTTCAAGTCATGAGGGAACTTTTCTTGAAAGTAGTGGCTGTTTTGGTTTGTGTAATAAATGATGTGGAATATACTAGGTTAACAGAGCAAATCCTCTTAAATATTATTTTTTTAATTGAAGATGACATAGTATGGAGGAACCATCTTTTCTGTGATATTTGAGCCTTGTATGAAGTGAGTTGTTTGCATTGCTTTTTATTTATGAGAAGTTTTGTAGCAGTTACATGAAAAATACAATATTTAGAGGATTGGCAATATGGTAGCTCTGTTAAATGAAACATTTCATGTTAACTATTCCATTACCTCTGCATTTAAAAATGTGCACAAGCTCTGAGTTCCTTGAAATCCAAGTATCACAGATGGAAAAGTCCAAAGCAAGCACTTAAGGATGCCACAAGGCAATACTGAGGAAGTGACTTTTGTCCCTTGTACCCTCCCTGTCCTGTTCTTGGTAGTGTCGAGCACTTGCCAAAAGACTTTCTCTGGCAGAGAAGTCCAAGGAATCACTCACAGAAGAGTTGAAGCTCGCCAGTCAAAACATCACCAGATTACAGGCAAGTAAATTTTTCTGTAATCATGTAGAGCAGAAAAATGACAACCATCCAGCCTGGCCATGCTATTCCTAGGTCCTGTGTTGTGGAATATAAAAACTCCAGTGGTACGTGGAGAAGAGCCTTGAATAATACACTTTAAATCCCAGGTATAAAGTTGAAGTGGAACATGCTTCCAAGAGAAGGTTATATTGGCCAAACCTGTGTGTTTTAGCTCATTTGATGTCATGGATTTTCATGTAAATCACATAGTTGTAATGCCAAAAGGGGTGGTGGTTTGACTGATTCCAGATGAAATAAGGAATTTTTAATCCTTTCTTGCACCTGGGTCTGAAAGTTTTAAAAAATGCCAAGTTGATTTGGATTTTTTAATATGGATACCTTAATATTAAGCAAAGATAGTTTTGAGGTAATCTTTAAGAAGCTGTTGTTAACAAAAATCAACTCTCATGGCATCCTGTGAGTGTCCTGTCCCTTTCTCTTTCTCCTCCACACAGCTGAGAAAGAAGCCAGTAGTACAATAAAGTATAAATAAATACACAATTCATAAATTCCCTCATGTTTTCTTTACACTTAGTTCATATCATTATTGCTCATCTGTCTGTGATGGTGAGTACCAAAATTGCTCCATACAGGCTGTGAATATAATGTTAGAAGCTTTGAGCTATTGTGCTCATGGACAGTCCTCTTAAAACACTTCCTTGATTTGTTCCTTTAAGAAATTCCACAATAGATGTTGAACTCTGCATGAGATGTTAACTTCCAACTGCATTTTAAACTTCCTAGGAAAAGATAGCAGGCACACACCATTTGTATGTTTAGTAGTCTGCATAATACTGAGTAATAGACTTGTTGAGGTTGGAAGGGTCCTCTGAAGGTGATTTGTCCCCTCCTTTGGTCAGAGCAGAGAGTTCAGATCAAGCTGTGGAACTGGATATTTCCTATACAGCCAGTCTGTATAGGAATATAGGAATAGGAACTGGGTATTTCCTATACAGCCATGCTGGTCTTCTGCCACAGTCACTCCATGTCTTAGGCATTGGGTTGTTCCTTGTTCTGTCCTTGATCATTCAGCTTTCCTGGGCCCCTCCCTGTAACTTCCAGGGCAGATTTACCTGGGACCTTTCCAAGCAGAAAGAAGCCAGAATCTACTCCTCTTGAATCTAGGGTTGCTGTAATTCTATTATTCATCTTGCTTCCCTCAGGATCCTGAATGCCACTAACTCATGGTAGCTGCAGCTAAGGCTGCCATTGGCTTTCACATCCCTGACCAGCTTTTCCTTATTTGTGAGTAAAAAGTCCAGCAGAGAGCATCTCTTGGTCCCACTGATCACTGGTATCAAGAAGTTCTATGCAACACTCAAGACAACTCCTCTGTTGCTTGTGTTCCACCTTGCTGCCCTTCCAGGATGTGTCAGAATAGTTAAAATCCCTAATGAGGATCAGGGTCTGTCAGTGGGAGATTTTTACCTGCTTGCAGCAGATGCCTGTCACCCTAGTGTTCTCCTACTGATGAGATTTATTAGTCTTCAAGCCACCTCTTCACACAGAGCATGATTTCTTCCCTTCTGTCCTCCCTAAAGTGTGTTTATCCCTTCATTGCTGTGTTCTAGCCATGCACACTATCCCCCCATGTCTCTGTGATCCCAGAGAGATCATAGCTCTCTCTAGCTCCATGTGGAGTGGTGCTTCCTTCAGCTTTGGATGCCTTGTGTGTTCTTGTGCAGGCCATGCTTTAACCCCATAAACTTTACTTGTTTCCTGGCTGGAAGCAGTGGTGGAAAACTTAGCTGTTACTCTTTTATGTAAGCCATAAAAAGTGGGGGAACAAATCTAAAGGAAACAACACAAAAATAAAGGGAACAAATCATGCATGGGACTTCAGGTAAAAGAAAAGTGGCTACTGACTTCCTTTCATAAAAGAGGGTTTTTTAGCTGAATTGCACACACTCAGCATCAAAAGTGGAGCTGACTCAGTGGAGGTGGAAGTGTGCTGCTTTGCCAGGTATTACTAATACTGAGCCATAATACTTGGGCTTCTGGTTGTTTAATTTTTCCTTTAGGATGAATTGATGACAACAAAGAGGAGCTATGAGGACCAGTTGAGCATGATGAGTGACCACCTGTGCAGCATGAATGAAACCTTGACCAAGCAAAGGGAAGAGATTGATACCCTAAAGATGACCAGTAAGGTGAGCTGGCAGTGCAGCTGGGGATGGCAGGGTTACATTTGGTGTTCCTGCAGCACTGCCCTTGGACAAACCAGCTCACAAGGTGTAATTCTTGCTCTGAACCATTTGGAAAGAAAACTCCAAACTTGTTCCTTCAAGTTTCAGTGAAGAAAAAAACTCTTGCTAAACACACATGTGGGAAAGAACAAGCTCTTCATGTCACTGCTTCACATTAGGTTCTCAAAGTGTACCCTCTGATGGCAGATCACATAATTTTTTTTTTGTTTTAATCTGGTGAAAGTGGAGCTATTTGTAAACTCAGCTGTTGAGGCTGGGTGGTTAGGATGAAGTTCTGGGTAGAAGTGTCCCTTCTGCACTCCTTTTGGTTACAGCATACTCTTTCCATGGCAGCTGGTCTCTTTCTCTGTTTTATTTCCACATTCTAGCTCATCTGTCCCTTGTGTAGGAATGAAAAAGTTGCCACTTGTATTCTTCTGTGAGCTTGAAATGCACACTTAAATTCTTTACCAGGCAAGGAGTCTACCCACTTGTAAAAAATCAGAAACAGATTTTTTTTTTTACTTACCTAATGATGAAAAATACAGAAGTCTGCTTTTTTGAGCAACTAGTGATTAAACCATGGTACATCCTATTCTGATGCTTCTAGGGAGGAACAGATATTGTGAAGGCCTTTGCCCTTCACTTGTCTGACTGTGAAACAAACAAATTATCATTATTCTCCTTATTTCTGGGATGCATTGAAGCAGGTAGCATTGAAGGATTAAAAAAGTAAAAATAGTAAATAAATTCCATGTTCTGAATCAAGATCCTGTGATGGTGATTTTTATTTTTTAGAGTAAATTCTTCCCCCTGCTTTTCTTCAGATTTCTGAGTGTTTTAATTTGGCATTGTATTCTTTAAAATTACTTTGTGGTGTATAAGCCTTTGTGTTTCCAGAAGGAAGCTCTTGGCTGCATACTGACCGTGGCACTAATGTTTTTATAAAATGTTTTCTGGAATTTCTCACTTGCCATACTTGTAAGACTTGAAGTGGTCCTCTGTCTGTAAGGACTTCAGAACCTCACAACAGAAGCCACACAGGTTTTCAGATGTTAACAAATGTAGAAGGGAATCCACTTGGAATCCAGTTGGAATCCAAATGATGCAGTTAAAGCCCTTATCAGTTGGAGAGAGTTGTTGGTTAGATTCAAAACAAATGTTATCTTCAGGAAATAGGAAGACTGAGAATTGCCAGCAAGTAACTATTGCACAAAACTTTATTTTAAGCTCCACATTTCCTTTGTGGAATTACTGAAGGTCAAATCTGAGTTGGCTAACTGTGGAACAAACTCTGAACTAGGAATAATCTGTACAACCTGAATTAAAATAAAATTCATTTTGGAAAAAACCCCAGTATGGTGGGGGATTGGTTTTTAATTTGATACAGTTATTCTATAAGAAGTTATTTGGAGTAGCACATGAAGGTGGATTATGATTTCACTTGCCTTCACTGCCCTTACAGTATTAGTGGTATTAATACAATTGAATGTCTTGGGATGTCCCTCAAATGTCTTTCCCAGGTTTCAGTTGTAGTGAGGCACTGTTGTGCTTGTTTGAGATATCTGGTACTTGCCTCTCTTGTGCTTATAGAAACAGAGGAATTTCCAGAGCAAATGGTTGCAATCTGTCAAACTTAGAAGTCTGTGGAGTGTTTATTTTCAGTCTGACTGTACCTTGTTTGCTGTGGGCATAAATTATTAGACATCAGATTTTGTATGTTACCTGTCTAGATTTCCTTACCTGAATGATAATGTTCTCTTTGCTTCTTTCTTCTTGCAGGGAAATTCTAAAAAGAACAAGAATCGATAGTTTACAGCTGAGTCTTTGGAAGCTGCTGCTGCACAGGATGCAGATAGTGACCATTCATTATCCAGTTCCTGTTTGTTCCAGGAAGCTGAGGCTGGTTTTGGGTCAAGTAAAAACTGAATTGGTGCTGTAAATGGCTTGAAAATATTTAGAACTTGTGACAGATAAAACAGAACTTAATGTTGGCTCTAAACCAGGAAATACACACTCTGTGGATAATTTATATAGTAATTACCTTCAGTTTTTACTGTGCACTTTTTAAAACCAGGTTTTGATTTCACGTAACAACTTCAGATTTTGTATATTTTCAAATATGTTTCTGCATTAACAAATTTGGATTGGTGCAGTAGGTGTCTGTTTTTTAGTTCTCCATTTAATGGTCAGCACATGTACATTCCATTACTTGTTAATAACAGTTTAAAAATGAGTTTGGAGACATTTTTTGGCCATGCAAGCTGTGCAGTTACTGTAAATGTATTACTCCTGTTCTCAGCCCTCTAGAATTAATTGGAATTGTGGCTTGAAATGATTTTTACAAATTCACCAAGTAAATGGGATCATTGTTAGACTGCAACGGTGGAAACCTTTCCTGCTTGTATTTGGCACTTTGGATTTGGAGGTGAAGAGCACAAATGGCTGAATTGGGCTACTTCAGTGAAATTGCTTTAAGGCATTTCTGTAACATTTTGTTTACAAATGTATGTATATATATATATTGGTTGAAATAGCTGTTTAAGGCTAGAGGAAACTGTGATTGTCTTTTGCCCCAAAAGAATGAAACAATGTGTGTAGAATAGACCAGCTTACTGTGCTCTCTTACAGTAAAGAAGAATATGAAATATGTAGAAGATTTAAGCACTGAACTTGCAAAAGATCTTCATGGAATTGAGTTGTGATGGATTCACTGGGGGGATGCACATGGCTTTTCCTGTGTTTTCAGAAGTTTGTGAACTTTAGGCCTCTCCTAAGTTTTTTTTTTTAAATTTTTTTCCAAGTGAAGTTTAATATCACAAGTTTTCACAGCATTGATTTGTTGTTGGGGGTGAGGTTTGTTTGTTTTGGGCTGGGTTTTTGTTTGGTTGTTTTTTTGGTTGTGTTTTTTTTTGGGTTTGTTTGGTTGGTTTGTTTTGTTTTTGTTTTTTTTTTTTTTAAATCAGATGCTGTGCTGCTCCACACTTTTTACACCAGTCTTCTGTTCCATAATTTCCATTATGGCACTTATTTGTCCCATGGGGGTTTACTCTGATATCAGTATGTGCTGAAATGTATTATCAGTATGTAATAATAAAATCAACCACATGAAACCAGCTTGACTTTTTCCTTCCTTCTGGCTGTGCCCAGGCTGCAGAGTGTGACATTTTGGTGGGGGGTTCCAGATGTTGCTGGTGGGATACTTACCCCAGTCTAGGTGCTCTCAATGCATCTCTTTGTTCTGATAGCTTTTCCTTTCAGAAATGCAAAATAGAAGTGGTTGAGATGGGGAGAGCCTGCAGGGTTTCTTATTGATGTTGAATGAAGAACTCTGTGCTGGTGCTAATGAGGATTGGGAAATGTTGGCTTTCTCTCCAGCTGTTTTATGGAAGCAGATACAGCTTCAACTGTTTCTTTTAGGCTTGGGAAGCTAATTGCTTTCTTCTGATTCTTTTGAAGCTGCCTTTTCTGAGAACTTCCATCTTGCACTGAAGGTACTAATCCAGTTATTTTAATTCTCTGAATCAAATGAATAAACTGACACTACTTTTACTGATACTACTTTTCATAGGTTGCTGCCTTTAGAAAAAGATTTTGCTTAGGCCATTTTTTTACATGTCTGAATAAAAATAGTGTGTCTTTAGAATTTGCATTAAAAAAATCAAATGCATATTCAGAGTATACCCCAGTATCCAAGCTGGAATTCATGTAGAGTGTACAGGCATTTAGGTACAATTCCAATGTACATCAGTTTATCAGCATTTTTTCTTTGCAGTGTTGTTTGGGGATGTATTTGGGTGTCCCCCTCACCAAGCCATAACCATGCTCAAGAAGAGACAATTCTGATCACTTCAGCTGCCTTCAGCTTTTCAAGGAAATGTTTTGAGTAAGTTCTAGACAACTGTAAACTATCAATACCCAAAAGTAAAATCTGGCATAACAAATTTAAATCAGCGTTTTGGATACTGCTGTAGTTGTGTTTTTAAGGGGCCACAGGATATTACATTGAACTCAGTGGCATTAGAAACTGGATCAAGTGGAAATTCAAACTCCTTGTGCTTATTATCTGCTTAACCAGGTGATGCTGAATCTTCCTCAATGTCTCAAATGCTGTTAAATGCCAAAATGGCTACTGCACAAGGCTTTGCTATTAAAAAAACTGAAGACTTGTTTCAACATTGCAGCCAAAAATTCATCTTTGAGGCAAAGTTTTCCAGAAAAATTATTTTGAACTACTTTGTTTGCAGTGGTATATGCAGAGTATCATGGAATGTGCAAAATCTGGGCAAGGAAATGTTACTAATGGAATTAATCTTCAGAAATGTACTGTGTGAATGCCTTTGAGGTGGTTAATTGGGGAAACCAGTGAGAAAGTGTTGTAAAGTGTAAAATCCTTCAGCACAATAGAGTGTAAAACCAGGGGTACAGAAAAGCCTGAATGTCAGTGATCTTTTTTTAAGGACAGTTCACTATGACACACAGGATTTAAAGCACTTTTTGAGTGCTTAATTAATTTCTCCATAATGTTGGGTGCCTCATGAATAATCTCTCATTCTCAGACTTAAGTGGCTAATTCAGAAAACCACTATTTTAATGGTTTAAATTGGATTTTCAAAAAATCTTTGAGCTTTGTCTTAAAGCTATACTAACATGTTCAAGGCTTTCAAAATGTTCAGCTGTCCTAGATTTCTGAAAGCACATCCCCAGTAACTATTCTGGGCGTTCAAAATAAATATTTGCTGTAATCAGGCATTAATTGAACTTCAAGATTTCCCTCTTAAGAACCACTCTTCATCAGTTTGAAACTGCCCAAGAAGCACCAAAGCCATTGTCTATTTTAAAAAGGCCTTAAGCTCCTGGAGGTCAGAGGCTTCCCTGCCTGAAGGCTTAATTTCTAAAACAGGAATCTTAGGCTGGTGTCATAAGCTGTGCTAGGGTGCTGCATCTCATTGCTGTTTGAACAATGATTATTTTGAGTTGCTACATCTCTGATTTAAACAGCAATCAGCTGAAGTGTTGGTTCAAAGTTGGTGGTGTTTGTCATGTCTCTTAATCATTCTGAACCAGTTCAACATTTCATGGCATGATGAAATGTGCCAGATCTTCTCGATGCATGTGAAATATCCAGGCTGGAACAGTTTGTTTTCCTACCTTTTGCTGTTTATATGGTTATTTTCCCTTTTTCCCAAGCCAGCTTCATTTCTAATTTGTATTTATGATCCTGGTGCTCCACCTGCCTTCCCTCCCCTTGCTGGCAGATGAAGTTTTGGTGTGAAGGTCTTTGGCCCAGCATGTTTCCTAGGTGCTGACTTCGCTGTTCAACAGGGCATCCTAATCTCCAAAAACCAGATTTGCTCCCACGTGCAAGGCATCACTTGCAAACAGGAAAGGAAGTAAACTTTGTATCCACATACTGCCTATCAGGACAAGGGAAAAGTTATTTACTGGCTTGGCTGAGCAGTGTCAAGGTTGTGGGATTTTTTTTTAATAGTGTAAATCCAATGATATATTAAACTTTGGAGAACCATCTGGCCCTGTAAATTGGGCAAACCTGTTGTTTAATACAGTCTGTATGTAAGGTAATTTGAGAGCACTATCTTAGCAACAGTAGGGTCATAATAAAAACAAAGCTTAGTGCAGTAAAAAATTGTAATTGCTGCCAGAGGTCTGATTACTTCCTCCCACGAAGGCTGGATGCTGCTCTAAGCATGCTTGTTGTGTCTTACTCTGCCTTTTCTGCCTCTGTCACTACCTGCAGTATTGCTGTGCATTAATCCACGTTTGCTTAGAGAGGGCATTTTTGCTCAAATCCCTGAATATTTCTTTTAACCACAGAGTTAAAAACTTCCTTTAAGTGCAGTTGTGCCTGCAGCTCTGCCAGCCTGGTCCCAGAGGGGGTCAGAGAAGAGCTTTGGGGGCCTGTGTTAAGGCAGGGCTGGGCTGTGAGCTGCAGCACATGGAAACTGGCCTGGGGCAGCTCTCATTGTCTGCTCTGCTCTGTGTGCAGGCAGCTGTAGACACGTCAGTGCTCATTCAGAATCACCCAGCTCCTTACAGGGGAAAACACTTGAATTGCTGCAATGCTGAGCTGCAAAAAAACCCAGCTGTGTGATTCTCCTTGGGCTTAACTTGCAGGGCAAGACACCCCACTAACAGCCCCCAAAAGAATTCTGGTTATAAACCTCTTACATGGAAATTGTAGAGATAGCAGCAGAGAGCATAATTTATCTGTTTTAGCACTGATTCACCTTGTGAGTCCAAAACTTTCTAAGCTGATGAGGTCTAAACTAATGAAGAAGCCTTTGAAGCCCAGGCCTGGTGTCAAAGCTGTAGTTACAGTCTCCCCTAAACAACACAGCTTTGTCCTGAGAAGAGTTAAACCCACAAAGCTCAAGAGTCCAGGTCATTTCCAGTTATTTTAGGCACTAGGGATTCTTTCATGAATTTTCTTGGCATCTGGTCAAAGGTGGCATGTAGCTTGCTGCAGGCTCTGTGTGTATCAAGTCCTTTGCTTCTGAATTGAGTGTGAGAACACCTTACACTGCCACACACTCCCCTTCTGCCCCCTCATCTGCTCTCCCTTAAAGCTTCAACTTTCTTTTCTCTTGCATTTAAGTCTGCAGTTTGGGCTTGAATAGTGAATGCAGAACACTGTATCCAAGAAAGATTATTTTAATGAAGTTATGAGGTTGAAAAGGTCTGAACTGAGAATTTCAGTGCAGTTTCATTAACTGCAGCCCTTGGCACAGGGAACAGCTGTAATCCTGGAGCTGGTGCTGCTCCTCTTCTGTGCTTAGTGACTTCCAAATTGTCTGTAGCATGTGCAGGGTTGGACAGAAAATAGGAACCTGGAGAGGGGATAATCAACTTGACGAAAAGTTTCTTTTGAAATCTGGAAAGTCTGGTTTATTCTTAGTCCAAACAAGCAGGCAAGAACAAGTTTCTCTTAGATTTTTGATCTAGCCCATAAAGTCAGGAACATTTGAAGCCAACTTCTCAGAAAAAGGACATCAATATGCTAAATTTCTATAACCAATTTATATGTAATAAATATACAGCATTTCAATAGTGAATATAATAAACTTGTAAGTTTTTATTAGCAATTGTATTCAGTGAAAGATGGATTCATTGAACCCGAGGAGATTTGACTTTTCAAAACAAAATACATCTCTGTTAAGATGAACTTTTGCAGAAATTTCTTGTTAAAATAAAAGCAAAGCAGTAGAGGAAAAAGTTAAAATAAGTCTAGAAACAACTATTTTTCTGTCTCTATTTACAAATATTTGGTTCTAGCCAGATATGAACTGACAGGTTTCACTTTTGATAAAATAGTCCTAGACAGTAAATTGTTTTTATAAACAGGCAATACACTGCAAATCATGTTAAGATCAATTTAAATATAGTCAGCAATGTAAACCAAATTTGTTAGCATTGTAAAATGTTGAATGAGCTTTATAACTGCCTCTAGCAACATATAATACTGTATCTTGATGTGAAATGCTCTTCAAATTGTATTTACAGTAGAAATAACTTTTAATAGTTGTAATTTGTTCTGCATATACTATTCATCAAAGTCAAATTATTTTAAGGAACTTTAAATCTCAGTGTTTAAATCTCAGTGTCAGGAACTTTAAATCTCAGGTTTTTTTCTCTGATGCTTGAGTTTATATTGCACTGAATTATTTTGGAAGAGAAAATGATAGCAGAATTTACTGGAGAAGAATAGTCTTGTCTTGAAAATGTATACACTTGCCTCAGCAAAGGAAAATCTGATCTGTTTTTAGATGTGCATGCTTTGATAAGGAGATATGAGACATTAATACCCTTCCCACTTGAAAACCATTAGGAAGAGCTAATGTGGAAGCTAAACAGGAAAAAAGGCTTCTTTGAATGCTCTGCAGGAGAACATGGGAGTTTGAAGGACTCATTTTGGAGTACATAGAAAATGTTAGAAATTATTTCCAGTTTTCTGGAATTTTGGCAAAACAGGAGGTATTGATCCACTGGTTCCCTCTGCTAAGAGGTTATGTCCTGGGAGAAGGCAGAAGACTGAGTTGTTGGTGGAAAATACAGTTTTTATGGAAATACATCAAATTTTGACACCAGGTCTGGATTTCAGGGGCAGAAGACTTACAGGGATGGAATTCCCAAGGGAAGAGGTTGGGATGAGGTTCTGGCACTTCCCCCTGCTGGGGGTTAAGGCAGGTGGAGCTGCCTTAACCCTGTTCTCTGAGCCTGGAGACCTCAGTCTGGCAGTGCTCAGAAAAGGCCTTCAAGGAGAGAAGAATGTAACAATTCACTGGCTTGCAAGTTAATGCAATGCTAAATTAATGGTGAAAAAATTCCGTGCTAAATTTGGCACCGGATATTTAAAAAAATTAAGAAACAAATGTAGAACTTTTTAAACCACAAATGGCCAATGTTCATCCTAGTGCAATTTGTGTAGTGGTGTTAAGCTTACAGAAGAATTTATTTACTGTACTGAACACTTCTATTGTAAATGCAGACAGAGCCTGAATGGTACTCCCCAGGCATAAAATAAAGAGGTAGAATTGCTTCATTTTCACAGAAAACATAAGAAAACTTTGCAGAGGAGATAAATGGGACAAAAGAAACCAGTTTGCAGAAAGAGGTCCTTCCTTGTTAAAATACAAGGGAAATTGCAAAAACTGCAAAGCAGTGGAGCTGAAATGGATATTTAATGCTTCACAAAGAATTTTGGATGGATTACACAAGAAACTGGAGCTCGCTGCTCCACGTGAGCTGTCCCAACTACTTGAAACCCTTTCAGATGGGCAGTTTGGGTGTCTGCAGTCCCTGGGAACGCTCTGGAGGGTTTTGTAGGTGGTTTCCCCCTCTTCATCTTCCTCATTCCATCCGTGTGTGCTGCGGCCTTTCGGGAGCAGTCCTTCTGCCCCTCTGCGAGGTGCACGCAGAGGGGAACGGGGGAGAAGGACGCTTAAGGTACCACAGCCGTACAACCCTGTTGGTTATCCAGACATTTCCCGAGCCTCGGGGGATCTCCCATCCCCGGAGCGGCTTTGCCGGCGCTGGCAGCCGGGGCTGCCCGGCCTTTCCCGCGGGATGCTCGGGCGGGATGCGCCGGGCGGGGCCTGGCCCGGCCACCGCCCCCGGCCCGGCCCGGCCCGGCCCGGCCCGGCCCGGCCGCTGCTGCGCTCCCGGCGGCGGGCGGGACCGGCGGCGCCGGGCGGGACCGGAGCGGGCGAGGAGCGGGCGAGGAGCGGCTCTGAGCCGGGGCAGCCGCGCCTGAGCAGCGGGGCACGGCGGGGACTCCGTCCGAAGTGGAATTTTCCCGGTAGCTGAGGCGCAGCCACGAAGTTCTGCCTTGGAACGGGCCGGCGGATGGGGCTCTTTTGTTTTGGTGTAAGAACATGATGCGTTTAACAAAAATATTTGGCTCTTTTCTATTTTTTTTTCAAATTTCTTCTTTTCCCCCATCTTGTTCTCCTCTCCTCTCCTCTCCTCTCCTCTCCTCTCCTCTCCTCTCCTCTCCTCTCCTCTCCTCTTCTCTCCTCTCCTCTCCTCTCCTCTCTTTTCCCTTTTCTCCTTTCTCTTTCCCCCCCTTCCTTTGCTCTTTTCCAGTACAAGTGGTGCAAAGGGGATGGTTTTGCCCAGGGGCTTTAAATCACGGCGGAAATCGGGAGGATTTGTGTGCCGGGCATCCTACGGGATCGCATTCCCATGACTTCTGCCTTGCTGGGGAGGAGACTGGGGCAGGCGAGGAGTGTTTTTCTTTAATACTCGAAGTGAATTGAATTCCTGGAGCCTTTCTCATGTTTTCTTAGTGGTTCGGCTGCTGATGTTGAAGTATGCACGTAGGGTCAGGGTGTTTGAAAGCGTGGCTGCAGGAATCTCTCCCAGAAATCCAGCGGGGGCTTTGGGAAAACGCCCGGAGCGGATGCGGAGGATGTGCTGCACAGGGCTGGGGTGTTTGAACTGCGCTGACCACGAGTCCCCCTAGTACAGACCCCGGGGATGGAGCTTTGAGGATAGTGTAAACGAGAAAAAAAGATGAGGAAAATACCCCCTTTCTGGCTTTAGGTAAGTGATCACGGAAGGGGGGCTTTGCAGTAAGGGTTTTTTGTTGTTTTTTTTAAGGTGTAGCTTTCTGATATTTGTGGGAAAAAAGGGTGCTGAGAGAACTGCTGACTAAGCTGTGCTCCGGACCCAAACGAAAGTTACACAATTCTATGCTTCCCCGGTGTTTTTGCTGTGAGGTGGAGAAACCCTGACTGATTTCTCTGCAAACAGGACTTAGCTTTTTTTTGGGAGGGTGGTAACGACTGACCGGGGAGGAGGGAACAGAAGTTCTGGAGCCTGAGGCTTTTAAACATGAACTGTTCATTTTGGTGTTAACTCGCTTTGCCCTGTCTGGGGACTGAGACTCTTCTGTAGCTGTGAAAGGAGAAAAAGCAGCAGCTGAAGAGATCAGTTTATGCTGTCTGATTTGTGCAATGGGAGAAAATGCTGTGAGGAAGGATCAGCTGCCTCCTTGCCTCTGTCTGTGAGAGGAGGAGAACTCAGCCCTGTGCTCTGTAACCAGCTGTGGCTGAGCTTAAGAGTAATTTGTTTCACCGGGCCAGAGATTGTATTTACCTGATGCTGGAGTTGTGAATTACACCCCTGGGAAAAGCTGCCCCAAGGCACGTATCAGGTCCTTGCTTCATGCCCGGCTTCGATTGTTTTCCTTCTCCCTCATAAATATGCAGTAAGTGTTGTTTTCTATCACTTCGAAAGTTTTTGGGGTTTGTAAATGGCCCAGCTTGTTGATGATCTCTGACTAGCAGGTTAGTGTAGGTTTGTAAGTTAATCTGTGTGTGGACATGAACTCCAGCATGAAAACAGAGATGCACTATCCTGGGCAGTGTTTGGCTTTGTGTTTGGGTAAACAAGATCCCTCTAGTCCACCACTCCTTTTCTTCTGGCTTTGGTTGGTATAAATATAACCTCATGTCTTCTGCCTCAGCTGCCCACGTGTCTGTCTTAAAAGGCTTTTGGAGAGGAACCCAAATGAGGCTTTTTTTGGTGTCTGTGTTAGGAATTACACTTTCTGACATGACTGTCATCAGTTGCTATTAACAGTACTTGTATCCAAACAAACGAGGATTTAATCAGCACATCCTTAGTGCTGGTATTCCTGTAAGGCCTGAAAGCAGGGAGAAGGGGAGTATCCCATGGATCAGGTGAGAGCTGCTCTGCCAGAAAATGTTCCTGACAGCTGCCAGACAGTACTTTTCATGTCTAGAAGACAAATCTTATGTCATGGGTTATACCCCAGGAAGGTATTGCCATGTGTTTGTTGGGCACTAAAGCATGAGGCAGTTTCAAGGGCAGATATAAAAACTGACTCAGAACTAAAACTAAAGTAAAAAAAAAAAGACTGTTATGCTGTTCAGTGATTTTCCTAAATACAGTATTTCTGTCAGCTTCCCTGCCTTTTATTACTCACTCTGAGATTAGTGGCAAGAGTTTTGAAGTGTTCTTTTGTGCTGTGTATTCTTTGTGGCATTTCATCCCTCCCTTCCCTTGGACACTGCAAACACTAGCAGAGGACCAGACTTAAACTTTTTTCTGTCCACAGCCAGCTTAATATTTTGATATGTGATCTGTGTGCCAAAGTACTCAGGCTTTTGTTTTTTTTTTTTAATCCAGAGAGCTGCTTAATCCTAAAAAAAAAAAAAAAAGCTGTTGCTATTACAGAAGGGGGACAGCCACCCATCCACCCATAACTGCATTTCTGCTGCTTCTTAGTCCATTATAAATCCCTGTCTCTCTGTCTCTGCGCACAGGGAGAAGAGAGGGAGAGGTTTGGGATGTTAAAGCACTTGCCAGAGCCCTGTGCAGAGCTGCTGTGATCAGAGCACTTCTGTGGGATGTGCGTGCTTTCCTAATAAAAACATGTTTCCTAAACACAGTTAAAAAAATTGCTTCAGTAGATGCAGTAACATTCCATTAACTTAGTGACCTGCAGAAGTACTGCAAATAAAAATAGATTTATTTTCCTGTCTCTTCTAGGCCAGAGCATTTTTTTTTATTATTATTAAAAGAGCCCAACAAACCTTCTGTACAGTGAAATGGCAGCTGGTGTCAATAAACAGTTTACATGAACCCCTGCAGTCCCTTGGCTCTCCCAAATGTGCCTATGGAGTGTGAGCTGTGCCATGGCTCTGGTGATGTTGAAGAGGAGTGTGATTCAGAGGATGAAGCAGGACTAGCCCAGGGAGCTGAATGTGAGTGGGCCCTGTGACAGGAACGTGACAGTGAATTAAGTGAATTAAATATGATTTATTTATCTTGTCTATGCAGATAATGGGAAGAAATTAAGTGGAACAGCACAGATCAAAAACCAACCTCCAGCTAAAAAACTTTTTAAGGGTCACAGGTTTGCAGTGAGCACTTTCTAACATTAAAGAAAACAAAGGAGTTTTCACAATACACTGCTATGTGTAACTGCTTTGCTTTGAGAAGATGCAATCATGTCTTGCATCACACTTTGCAGTCACCTCTTGCACACAAGGCACTGTGATACCCAGAAAGGAAGAGAATAAAAACTCTGAGTAGTTAATACTGATTTTATCAGGCTTTTTGTTATTTCTTCTAGGAAAAACAAGCTTTTTCTGTTAAAGATGTTCACTAAAACATAGCGAACCATTTTGTGGTTCTCAGGATTTAATCCAGTGATAATTTGAGCTGGTAAAACTGTTGCTACTGTGTTTGATAGCAGACTGTGTCTTCCTGAGGGTTTTCCTGGCCATCCCATCTGCCAGCAAATGGGGCATGAGCAGGGGTACCCCCTGTCCTGGCTTCCCTGTTCCAGCCTGGAGCACAAAGATGCACAGAACCACGGGCCACTAGACCTGTGTTGGTGACACCTGGGACAGTCTGTCACCTCCTGAGGTGGAGAATCTGCCCAGAAAACAGGAAAACACTGGGATGTCATCTGCAGGAACTGACTGAGAACTTAGAACTGATGTACTCAAGAAAGATGCTCAGACTCGTGCTGGGTACTGCTGTTTGCTATTCTTGCACATATGCCAGAGACAAATGTGGTTTTTATCACTTTGGTTATGTTAAAAGGAAAACCAAACAGGTTCTAAGTGTACCCAGGGCTCTTCTTTATGTACCAGAATTATGCAGTTTGTGGTGTGATATAAGATGATATTTCATCTCCCTGAAACAAAGCAGTTACATGTAGCTGTGGCTTGGGAAAGCTGGTTTTTTAAATTTTAGAAAGTGCTTGTTGCAAGCTGTGAGCCTTGGATGTTTGGTAGCTGGAGGCTGATTTTTGCCTGAGTTCTTTCTCCACGCTGCTCCATTCCCTGCTTGGTGTGTTCTGTAGGGTGTCTGGACATGGGCTGAGTCACAGCAGGTAGTGAAGGACCTGCTGAAAGAAACCTTTCAGCTCCCCTCAGGTGGGAGAGGTGGCCTGTGGGGTCAGAGGACCTCTGCTGCTTTTTGCAGCTTCAGGTCTGCATTCCAGTGTCTTTCCTGATGGCATTTACACTGGATCTCTCTTTTAGTTTCTTTTTTTTTTTTTTTTTAAATATAGTTTTAAATTATTATTTTTACTTTATTCTGTTTAGTTTATGTGATCTCATTCTGAAAGTTATGTTCCTGATAACAAGCTCTGCAAAAAACCCCTTGAGAGGAATGAGGGTGCAGATCCCAGGTGGCTGTGCGGCCGTGATTTGTAAAAATCCCTCAATCCCTTTAGGAAATACCTTTGGTTTGTCTCCATAAAACCATACAGACAATTCCAGTAAAATGTCTCCAGGCTTTTCTGCCTTGATTCCTGCTCCCCACTAGGAAAACAGGGGAGGACAAAGCTGATGTGACTCACCCCTGGTGATGTGACTGCTGGAGCGGGGTGAGGGAGGGTGTGGGAATCACAGCTCGTGTCTATGGGAAGGGTGGCTGAAGCTGATGGAGTTACACACCAGACCAGTCATGCATGAGGCTTTGTTGTCTTTTCGAGGCAGCTTTGGAATGACTTCACATCTGAGTGTTAGGGAAAGACTCCCAGGATGGATCTGCACATGAAAAGGAGTTTATTTTACAGTGCCTAACAGCTGAGGTTTGAGTGATTATCCATGGCAAAGACGGGAATTGTTGTGAGTAGCTGTGCTAAATTTTCACATCCACTGGAAGATCCTCACCATCCAACCTCCTCCTCTTGTCAGCAAGGAGAGTTACTCCTTTGGGGATGATCCACTGCAGGCACAGCTGAGCAGAGGTTACCAGAGATGTGCTCTGGCTGCTTTTCTTTCATTCTCCATTTGGGAGCATCCCATAGGATTTCCCTCTGCTGTGAATCTCATATCAGCTCACAGCCTTTTAAAGCATGAAGAGGCAGGGCAGTTGGAATTTCCTCAGGCCTCCACCATGCAATGCCTGTGGGATCCCTCCCTGGCTGCATCCCAGATGTCCTCCTGGTGTGCAGGGACCAGCAGCGCTGTGACCTCGTGGTGGGGAGTCCCCCACACCCCAAACCCTGCGACATCCTCCTCACTAGAGAGTGTTTTAGCCTCTGACCAACCCTTTTCTCTATCAAAGAAAGCGAGTGTTGTCTCTGCTTGGGAATTGTGATGGGTTGTGTTGATACCCTTAAAAATGTCAATTTTTTTCAAGCTTGTGCCTTCAGGCAGGAGCAAGCAACAGCGAGAGGTGTTTGCAAGAGCTGGGCCTGCCTTTGCTCTGGGGATGTGCACACTGTCAAAAGCTGAAAGCTTTAATTCCTCCAGCTCTTGGGGCCAAGAGTAAGGAATTCCAAATTAAACAGATTTGCTGCAAGCCCTGAACTTCTCCCAGCTGTGCCTGTGCCCCAGAGAGTGAGCAATGTAAATAAAAGGTCACATTGCACTTTGAAGTTGGTGTATTTTTGACTATTACACCAGTTCCTTATTTTCTAAAATGAGTAATGCAGTGGGAGGCTTAATTCATGTCCCAAATACAAGAAAATGCCAAGAAATTCCTAGGTCCCATCAGCTGTGGCTTTTGTTTATGTTTATTTCAGACATATAGACTGGATAGATTTTTTTATGTGTATCTAGGATAGGAAAAGCAGAGTTAAATAGAAGTGAAGCCACATGTAATATCAAAGTAAAATTTGAGGCAAATCATCATAAATCAAGCAGTATTTTATGTAGAAGTTGTGCTTCAAGATTTTTTTTTTTGCAGAGTTAAGTAATAACCAAAACAGTGACACAAAGAATATGGCTGTAAAACACAGAGATAAATCTGCCATGTTTTACTTGGATATCACAAGGGCTTAGAAACATTAAGGGTGTTTTATATACCATATGTGCTTTATTGCTTAAACTGCAGAGAATTTGTACCTCCCTGAGGGACTCTTGCACTCTGTGGCAAAATGCTTGAAGAATTGTCTGGGTGTTTGTAGAAAGAACAGCAGCAACTCGTGGTGTGGCTGTGGGACAGCTTCACCACAGTGTGCACAGGATGCAGAGCTTGGCATTACATTTCTACATGGCCTGTATGCAACAGACAACCTTGCTCCTGGAAATAAAATTGACTTTAGTAGTAGTTTTATTAGTAAGGGGTCCATAGTTTTTCTGGAAGGGTGGAAATAAAAATGGCCAGGCACTGTCCACAAACAGAGCAGATCATGTGAAGAGCTCAGCTTATTTGGAAGGGATTATTTAACTCTTTTGTCACACTGTATGTAGATGAATCTGGGTTTCTTTTTGTGCTTGGAGCAAGTGATGAGGCTGGTGTTTACCCAGCTGAGCCAGTGGCACACATAAGTTTTGTGCTTGGGTGTTACAAAGAGAATTTGTTTACAGGATGTGTAGCTTAACAGTTCTGGAGCTGCAAGGGCCTCTGGAGCTAGAGAGGCAGTAAGGAATGTATTTATAAAATTATGCTTTTCTGTGTGTTGGGAATGTCAGCACTGTCCATTAAACACTGCATTTACTTGCTTTGTGCTTTGCAGAAGGGAGGTGTTTCCCTGATGTTCCTCTTCAGCTGACCCCACGCTCCTCCAATATTTTAAAAGAGAACCTTTATGTTTGAACATAAGGGAACGTGCTTGAGGGTTTTAATTGGTGCCAAATTTTAGGGAAGGCCCCTAAAGAGAGGGAGATGTGCAGGGGGTGCAGCTGTGCACTGTGCTGGTTCAGTGCTGCTGCTGTGAAGGAGGTGACAGGAGGCTGTGCTGTCACAGTGTGGTGGGGACATTGCTGATGGCACAGCAGCTCCCTGAGGACCCAGCTGCTAATCTGGATTAAAAGTGCCAAAGCCAAGACCTTGGGATGCACCTTAGAGTGAGCAGGGAGTCATTTTTTAGTGTAGGAAGAGGTAACAATATCCCCCAGCAAGGCATGAGCCGTGTTTTTGCTGCAGATTTGATCTGGGATTTCTGGAGCAACAAAGGACCCAGGGATAGCTACAGCCTATAAAATCTCTCAATAATAGGATAGGATTTCTCTTCTTTCCATCCTCAAGGTATTAAAATGAAGAAATTAAGCTGCAATGACTGCTCATTAAATGCTGAGGGAGTGTGTTAATCTGATAAATGGGAAGATTGTTTTCAGGCAGAAGAGGATGAATTGAAATGAAGTGCAACTTTTGGGTTCACTGGAATTAATGCACCTAGGATCAACTGTTATTTCAGCCAGCTTTTTTTTACTGGCAGTTTCAATATTCTAAAAATGGTATTTCCTGCCTCCTCTCTGAACAAGATACCACACATGCTTGTAATTTAAATGTCACAGGCCCCATAACATGTGTGATCAATGGTATCTTGTATCATTTTCCTTTTACCCAAAGCATTTGGGTTACATTTATGTGGGTCCCATGGGGGACCTTTGCTTTTTGGAGGGAAAACACATCTATCCTGAAGCCTGAATTTTAGTTTGATTTCAAGGAAAAACGTCCCAGTTCATAGGAAGGAATTTGGAGCATGGTTTAGGACAAAATAGAAATTGAAAGCATTATTTTATTGCTTTGTGCAGATGTAAAAGAATCAGAGAACAAGTGATGTAAAGCAGCATAAGACTGATTTTTTTTTTTTTAAATACTAGATGAGTGGTGCTATCCTTAACACACAAGAGGTTGCATTTCCTTGTATTAGCATGACATTATCCAATCAGCTTTTAAAAATCCATTTGGGCTTTTTTCCTCCATTCCTAGTAGTCATTTTTGGGGATCAGTGAGCAACAGTAGGGGAGCCACTATCTATTTCAACACTCTTTGCATGTGTGTTTTTGTTATCATCAGCATCTTTTTTTCTTTTAAAAAATTCCCATGTAACTGCAAGAGCAACAAGACCTGAAAGCTGCAGCCTCTGACAGGTACACTGAGGGCATTGTGACTGCAGAGGAAAGTGCTCTTTTCCACTTTTTTCCATCTGGGAAAGTGGTTTTCTTCATTGACACTTACTGACTGAAGTTAAATGTTTGGCAGGTGGAGTTCAAACATCTTTTTGTTTTGTAATGGGAAAAAAAACCCCTGCCAAATAATCTGCAACATCGCATTTTAAAAAGGGAATAGTAACAGACCTTGGGGGAAAAAAACCCCTGAACATCTGGGAATAATAAAGGACACTGAAAAATTCCATTTCTAACAAGAAAGGGAAACAGTCTGCAAATGTGTTCTTTATTGTAAACACCCGGTTTTATGATTTCTTTTCCAATAGTGCATCTCAGTGTTGTGTGATTTGCCCCTTGAGCATGGCTGTGGTCACACTGGAGGGTTGTGGCAGCATCCCCAGAGCCCCTCCACAGAGAAAGGCTTCTCTCCCATCCACATTGTGTTTTTTTTCCTCTCTCTGCCCATCCCTTATCTCTTGTAAAAGCCAGAGGAGTTTTTAATGGCAGCCTTTGAGGCTGTTTCCTTATGTTCTCTTGTCTACCAGGCTGCCCCAGTGTCCCAGCTGCTCCAGGAAAAAGCCACACCCCGAGCCAGCATCACATTAGCTGCTCTTAACAAATGAGGCTTTGAAAAAAGGGCTGAAAACTTTGAAACTTCAGCTCTAGAGATAATTAATGCTGAAAGAGCCATGGTGGCAACCAGAGGAAGAGGAGGAGAAGGGTGTGATATGGGAGGAAAAAATGATGACCAAGTCAGAGACCGAATAGCTGTGATTTTTCTTTCCATTGCTGCGCTTTATGATGAAGTGATTGTGTGGGTGAAGGACACACTGGTAGTTGTGTGTGTCTGAGCTATGACAGTAATTTGTACTTGTTTGCTCCTTTTCTCTCTCTCTCCTTCTGTAAGTGGTGATTAGAGTGCTTATAAAATAACTAGCATAGTGCAAATATTTTTCTGAACAAAAAGGTCGAGAGTTCAAAACCTAATGAAGGACCAGAGTCCCCCTCTGCTGAGAGCTCTCTGTTGGTCAGCCTCACAGTAAGCAGATTGTGCCACAGTTTATGGCACTTTCTTACTGGCTACAAACTGCCCCAGAAATAATGGAGTAATGATAGAAATAGAGATTTGTAGCACAAGTTTCACTTGGCTGAACTGTAGCATGTCTAGAAGTGAACTGTTCTCTACGTGTTACAGATAAAGAATGGCTTTTATGGTTATGTGATTCTGTAGTGCTGTGCAATTAAACAGCCTGACTGTGGCTCTCTGTGCATGAAGGGCAATAGCTCCAAGTCATCATTAGCTGACCTTAATTAACAGAGTAATGTACATGCAGGTGGTTTTTGTCTATGTGAACTCTGCCTTCCTTGTGCTTTCAGGCAAACGTGGATGTGTTCTGACAGAACAAGAGTAACTTTCTATCAAATGAGCCATGTTTATATGAGCCCCCCTGCTGTTTCATTGTACTCCATTCCTCCTCAGGCACTGGCAATTTTTTGCTTGCTCCCTCATCAGGCAGGAGCAGTGGGGAGGAAAAACTTTGAGGACAACATGCCCTGCATGAGGATGCAACGAGCATTTAAATTTCAGCGCACAATTTAGAACCACGAAGGCAAGATTAATGATTTACTGGTTGCAGTCCTGCTCAGAGGACATCCAGCTGAGCCCTTTTACCAAAGACACTTTGTTTGATGAAGTGTAGTTTATTAATTGGTTTAAAGACCTGTCCTTTTTCCAGGCCACCAGCCAATTCAGTGCTTGGCAGATGTGAGTGCTGTTACTTGGCCTTGACTTGTGTTTCATCAGCATTTTGTCTGTGGTGGAGGCTTGCAGTCCACTCCTCAGCAGGAATGTACTGCTCATCCTTAGGGCTAACTTCTTGTTTAAAAGTTTAATGCCTTTCCAGTCTGTTTAAAAGTTTAACGCCTTTCCAGTCCTTCCTTATAACGTGTCCAGTCTCCAAGAGTGTAAGCCTGGGTTGAAGGAACTGATGCAAAGGGATTCCTGCCCAGCTCTGACAGGCATCCAGGTTTTTGCCCTGATGACAGCAGCATGTGTACCTTTGCCATCAGCACTGAGTTGCTACAGCTTTTCATCAAAAAAATAATCCCTTCTCTCCCTCCTGATTCTATTTTTGGAAACAGCTACAGCATTCTTAATAAAATGCTGGGAAGGAGGGGAAACCTTACCCAGAGCAGATGCCTGGTATGGAAAAATCTGTCCATATTTGAAATGATGCATAAGCTGTATAGTATTATGTTGTATATAATGAGGCTGAAAGTATTATTCAAGCAGTCCTGTACTGCTGTGGGGCATTCTGCTCTCTCTGATTGAGAGGCTCTGTACATCAGATGCTCTGAACAGCTTGTAGAGCTTAGAACTCCCTTCAATCCCCAGCCTGGGAGAGCAGTGGGGATTCACAGGCAGTTTATCAGTTTCTACACAGCTACCTCAGATTATACATGTAAAACAAAATACACTGGATTTGTGAACTGCTTGCAAATTTCAGCTTTGTGTGATTTGAGATTGATTTGAATCATGTTTGTTGTTTCTTCATAGATGGCTTGCGGGTGATGCGTTGTGCAAGCGCCTCAAGTTTTTCCTACAAGATGTGTTCTCCAAATCCAGCAAACTGGGTCACCTTTGATGACGAGCCTCTCTTCCAATCACCTCAGAAATTGGTTGACAATCAGAGTAGCTCCAGACCAAATGGCCTTAAGCTCAACTTGTGCAGTGTTCATGAGTCCTCAAGTAGGTCATCCTCTACAGGCAGCACTCCGCTCTCATCTCCTGTGGTTGATTTCTACCTGAGTCCTGGACCCCCCAGCAACTCTCCACTTACTACACCTACCAGAGACTACCCAGGAAACCCCTGCTTTCCAAAGTCTGGGATTCACATGCTTTACCCCATCCCTGAATGGCCATCAAATGTTAACCCTTCTCCATCCCCTGGGAATTGCTCATCCCTGGCCTCACAGAAACCGAGCAGCCTTCCTTTGAGCCCCTCACCTAATGACAATCCAGGTAAGACTTTGGTCTCCAAATCAGCAGATGAAGGAAGTCCTAACCCACCAGGAAGCTGCGAGGAGCTGGCTCCAGGACACTTCCAGTACTTCCACAGTGACTGTGCTTTTTCCAGCCCTTTTTGGAAGGAAGGGTGCTCCCTCAGCATATCTCCAGCTAATGCCAGCATGCACAGGAAGGACAAAGCGCTTGACAGGAGTGGGTGTCATCCTAGAAACAAAGAAACATGTCATGATCAGAAAAGCCTTAACCAGGGCTCCTTCAGTTACATCTGTGAGAGGCTTGAACACTTACAAGCTGACAGCTGTGAGGCTGTGGACAACCCACCCATCTCCAGCACCCACGCATGGCACAAGCTCTCCCCTGCCATTCCACGCAGCCTTTTCAGGAGCCAGAAATCAGATGGGTGGCCATTCATGCTGAGGATTCCTGAGAAGAAGAACATGATGTCATCTCGGCAGTGGGGCCCCATTTACCTGAGCGTCCTGGCTGGAGGGGTGTTGCAGATGTATTACGAAAAGGGCCTGGAGAAACCTTTCAAGGAATTCCAGCTGCAGCCACAGTGCAAGCTGTCCGAACCCAAACTGGAGAGCTACAATGTCTCAGGGAAAATCCACACTGTGAAGATCGAGTGCGTGTCTTACACGGAGAAGAGGAGGTACCACCCCAAAGTAGAGGTGATCCATGAGCCAGAGGTGGAGCAGATGTTGAAGCTGGGCACCACCGACTATGACGACTTCACCGATTTCCTCGCGGCGGTCGAGGAGGAGCTCATGAAGCTTCCTACTGTTTCCAGACAAAAGAGGAATTATGAAGAGCAAGAAATGACTCTGGAAATAGTGGATAACTTTTGGGGGAAAGTCACTAAGGCAGAAGGAAAACTCGTAGAAAGTGCAGTCATCACACACATTTACTGCCTGTGTTTTGTGAACGGTGGTGCTGAGTGTTTCCTAACCCTGAACGACCTGGAGCTCCAGAAGAGGGACGAGCGTTACTTTGAGAAGGAGCAGGACAAGAAGTGGATCGAGATTCTCGACTGCCATTTCCATAACTGTGTCAAAGCACAGGAATTTGAGCAGTCACGGATTATTAAGTTTACACCCCCGGACGCCTGCAGGCTGGAACTGATGCGTTTCAGGACACGCTACGATGGGCAAGACCTTCCCTTTTCTGTGAAGGCTGCAGTGGTGGTTCAGGGGGCATACATTGAACTTCAGGCTTTCATAAACATGGCCTCAACTGCTCACATCCCCACACGTTTACCCTCTGTGAAATACTGTGAAAATGTTATGATTCGCTTTCCTGTTCCCACACAGTGGATCAAAGCACTTTGGACCATGAACCTGCAAAGGCAGAAGTCCCTAAAAGCCAAAATGAATAGGAGAGCTTGCCTTGGGGCTTTGCACGAGGTTGAATCTGACCCCGTAATCCAAGTCTCGGTTGGAACAGCAAAATACGAGAGTGCCTACAGGGCTGTGGTGTGGAAGATTGACAGGCTTCCAGATAAAAATTCAAGTAAATAATTTGTGCTGTGGGCTTGGGTGTGTGTCTTCACTGGGTTTGTGCTTGTGTACCTCCATCAGCTGTCGTGGTTTGGGTTTTTATCTGTGGGATGCTGTTGGTAGAAGCCAGAATAATCTTTTAGGAAAAAAAAAATCTTTTAGACATATCAATTTCTTTAAACTATGATTTCATAATTTATTTGATGGAGGCAGGTGTACTGTCAGTCGTTTTAAGTGTGTGGTATCATGGAAGCAGAGCTGATCATTCTGAGTGAACCTCAAGTCTGTAGCAGTAAGGCTGAGGGAAGAGTTTATGCTTCCTGTGTACCAGCTGGGCAATGGGTGGGATGGGAATCAGAAGTTGGTAAAATTATTTATTAACCAAATATCACACAGCTAATAGAAAAGGTGGTATTGTCACTGCTGGGTCTTGGCTTTCTAGAATTAAGAAAGGGTAGGTATGATGCAGAACTAGAAGGTGCTGTGGTTAAATTTGCTGTAGGAAGTGCTGTGCTTTTGCAAAGGCTGGTTTCTGTTACCTCTTCCATGGGTTTGTGCATTGAGATTGTATATTCATGGCAATAACTGCACTGACAAAAAATGCCTCCCACTTTATTCCCTTTTCTTTCTGGTGGTGGTACCTCACTGAAAACTTGGAGCAGTACAAACAGCTAGGTTTTTAATTTCACATATGGAAGTAGTTAATTTAATTAAAGGGTGAAAATATGACTTTTTGAAGAAGAAAAAAATATAAATATTTGGGTTTACAATTCCAGTTTTTAGTTGTATTACCAGTACCTTTCTAAAGGCATATACTACTTTTCTAAAGGCATAAAAAATCTTGAGGAGTACAGTATCCTGCTTCAAGTTCTGCAGAGTGAAGGCATTTGATCCCTTGCTTGATCCTTTGCATTATGTGTACCTGACGCTTTGGGGATCTGTGTAAGACAAGGGCATCTGTTAAAGCATTTAATGTAAAATATCTGTAAAATCTGTACTTTTGAAAAAGGGGGTAAGTGTATGTTACTAACATATGGATTGTCCTGGTCCTGTATTATCCTGTCTGGGCTAACTGCCTCTTTAAAATGTCCAGAAAAGATTTTACCTTCTTAAGTCTCAGTTTCAGGCATTCTACTACTAAGCCAGGACTAATGGTGGGGGAAGAGCAATGACAGAGGGAGGGAAGTGAAGGGCATGGGCTGGGGAGACTGAAAAATGGACAGGGAAGGCAGAGGAGTGATGGAGAGATGTAGGAGAATGAGAAGGCAGAAGATTCTTTGAGTCTTCAAAATCCCTGTCCTGTGCTCCAGGTTTCAGAGATTTGCACCATGTTGCTATGACCCATGTGTTTTCCCAAGGCTTACAGGAGTGTTTGGGTAATTTTTAGTACTCTTTGCTATTTAATGTAAGTTTCTGTAAAATCAAGTCAGCAGTTTAGGCAATTTTAAAGAAGATTCAAAATCTTACAAATTTCCTGCAGTTCTTTCACCTGAAGATTTGATGTGCACAATTAACTTCAGACTTAAGTTATTTGAAAGGAAGAACTGGGGTTTTTCTTTTTTTTTGAGGCATTCCACAGCTCTACATTATTTTCCACCAGTAGCTTAAACTTCTGACATTTGAATAATTCCTCTAGCTGAGAGGATTCTGACATCTGCAGGATCTGAGATCTGCACATTCCGAGATCTGCAGAATCATTTGTCTCCGTGAAATGTTCATACGTTTGAAAAAAAAGTTTTGGTAGTAATTCTGCCCAGTCAAATTTTAAACCTCTGTATCAAGTGCTCTGTACACAGTTAAGAGTTTAAAAATAGAGTTGTCCCAAGGCTTGCCAAAAGTCTGGAGACAGTCAAACTAATAGAAATATGTAAACTTTCATAATGTGTTTACCGCCGGCGGAAAAATATGCTGAGGACTTTGCTTTCAGAAAGTCTTTGTCCAAGGCTTCTTAAAATAAAATTAAAAAAAAAAAGAAGGGAAAAGGAAAGGTTGCTTACATTTATATTGTGGCTCCATTTATGGACATTGAAATATGTTAATGTCCACTGGATTCTACTGAAGTGTTTTCTTGGAAAAGTTCTGGCCAAGTGAAGTCAGTAGGAGCTGCAAGAAACTCCAGACTTTTAAAAGCTGCCTGTGCCTATTCAGAAATATAGATATTATATTTGGAGTCAGAATTTTAGCATTAATTTTAAAAAAAGGAAAAAAAGGGAAAAAGCTAAAAGCTTTGAAGGGCTGATCCAGTGAAATTTCTGCAAATTGAGTCTATGTTTGTGAAACTGGGGCTTAGTGTAAGGAAATGCAGAACATGTTATGATTTTAGCACAGTACTGGGGCCAGACTTTGCAGTGGAGAAGCTGTGTCAGCTGCTTCCCAGGGAGTTCCCAGGGAGCAAGGGAGAGACTAAACTGCAAAGCACTGTGCTTTAATCACTTGCTGTGTAAATTTGAGCCCTGTGATTTTTCCTGCTAGGAAAAATCCTCCATCCTTGAGCCATTGTGTAAAGCAACAGTTCTTCAGCTGATTATTTCTCATTTCATTCTGCATCATGGAGCCACTGAGGAAGCAGGTACTAAACAAGACAGCAGATTGGAGCTTGGGGAGGTTGTGGCTGCTGGCAGCCTTGTTACAGCATCTGTGCATGGACTCTGCTGTGGGAGGTGATGTGGTTCCCAGGAATCGCCAGCTGCTGCTCTTCTTATTTTCTAAACTGCCCAGGTGGAAACTCAAAGCCATGGCTTTGTCAGGTGGGCTCCATCCCTGCCCAGACACCTCCTTCTGGCACTGGCACCACAGTGAGCTGGTGCTTGGTGGTGGTACTGTCCCACTCCTCCATTCCCTAAGCACTTCTCCCAAGAGGTTGGAGAAATGTTCCCATTTAGAGATAGCTGCAGGAGTTACTAACTTCTAACAACCCTAATGTCTGTAAATCTGTCCTTAGTAATTGTTTATGTTTTTATGTTCAAAGAGTTTTAGAACTGGACCTATTTTGGCAAAACTAGAATTATTACATAACTAAGATAACCCCAGTACATTATTTTGGCTGAAATTGCTTTGCTTCATAAGCCTTTATCAGATCAAGGTTGTTTGAATGCTACTTACACAGGTGAAAAAGGGCAAAACTGTGTTAATAAATGCAAAGTTAGATTATTAATTGCTTTTGAAATGCTTTTTGAATTCTAAATGATATTTGGAATCTAGTTTAATAGTTCTACTGATCTTTTGTTTGTTTGTTTTGGCTTTTTCATTGGTATTCCTTGGAGACAGAGAGCAAGGGTTTGGAATACTTTTAAGAAACAAGAGCCAGATTTTCAGATTAGGGCAGACTAAAATCGCTCAATTCACAGAACTCTTAACAAGTTGCATAGACACCTAAACTGCAGGGTTTCTGTCTCATAAATTAGATAGTAAAAGCTCAGTAATCTCCCTAGATTTTTCTGGTTGTCTCTCAGGAGTGGTTTGATTTCATCAGTCCAGGTGCTCATGTGTTGACAGTGCCTGATGGGCCACATTTTGGATAGCTGGGCTTGACTGTGTCATCTTGAATATGTCAGGGCTCTGAATATGTCTGTCACCTTAGTACACTGCCTGCTCCAACCCACCTGTCTTTCTACAGCACCAGCTTTTCTCTCCTCCTGGCCAACACCTGGCTTTTTCAGCATAGCAGTTTCTTTTGCAAAAGAATCTTCTACACACAGCCTCTCTTTCTTCTTCTAACTCCAGTGTGACACAAGGCCTGGGAAGGAGTGGTTTCATGGAGCAGAGATGAAAAAGAACTTCTCAGTTTTAGATGAAAACTGGGGGGATGTTCAGAGTCTTCCAAAATGCTGGTCAGTCACTTTGTCGTCTGACAGCCGATGGGAAGAAGTTGCTCTGTGCTCCTAGCACAGCCCAGCAGTGGCAGAACTTCTCCACAAGTGAAGGGGTGAGTACTTCCCTTTGACATTGGTGTTGGTACAAGTGACAGATGGGCTGGGGGAGCCCTGTGGTTTAGGAATAGGCAAAAAGGTCCAATGGAATCTGCTCCAGAGGACCCAAGGCATTGTCCTTATCCAAATCCCAAACCTGTTGTCTCTGCCTTTGCAGGTTGCCATCTAAGGAAAAGGAAGCAGCCCAGAATTCACTGCATCCCAACACCAAGACCACCTCATGGCTGTCAGTCAGCTGGAATATAAATCCAGGGGTTTCTCTGGATAATCCTGAATCACAACTCTGCCATGTCTAGCAGGGTAACTAACCTTCAGCAACAGCCCAAGAGGTATGGCTCATCTGTGCCTGGACTCAAATGGACATCTGTTATCCAACATTTACCATCCAATATCTGCCCAGGAAAATTCCAAGCCGTGATTATATCTGGATTCCATTTCTCAGAAGACAGAATAATTTGCTAGACAATTCCCATTGCTATTTGTTTCTTCATAAGCCTCCCCTTCCAGAAACCCAAAGAAGATTCTGAATTTGATCTCCAAAAGCCCTTAGATGTATCCTGGTTGTCTTCTACCACAAATTAACTACAAGCAGCAATTAACCACAGATTAACCACAGCCCCAGAGGGCTTGGCCTTTTCCCTGGCCAGGACATCCCATGCCATCGTGGTGCTGCCATTCCTGCTGTCCTCCCCAGGATGCTGAGTGCAGAGTCTGTGCAGCCCAACCCAGGAAACAGCACAAAGAGCAGGGCAAGTAAGTTGTGTGTTGCCAAGCTGCATCCTGGCACCACCATGGGAAAGGGGAGCAGGTCCTGGGAGCCAAAAGGAGCACAGCTCAGATGGGATGACATCTTTCAGTGTGGCTCTGGAACAGGATGTTCCTCGTGGTGTCCTGTGGCTGGGATGGTGGAGGAGTCAAGGATGGAGAGGTCCACATCAACAGAGGCTCATTCCACCATGTCCAGGCAGTCTGGAAGAGGCACTGAGGACCAAGAGAGTGTTAGTGCAGCAGAAATGGCCTTGGGCACAGCAAGAGGTGACCAGCAGCAGATCATGGACAAGGCTCACATCACAGAGGTGCAGAGATCTGCCTGTCCCTGGGCACATGAGTGATGAAACACCATCTCCTCCTCACGCCTGTTCTGTGCTCCAGTTTCATTCTCAAGACATTGGCAGGTGGCTGTAATCCTTATTTCTGACTTTGTGCCCTCCTCTATTTCCATAATAAAGTCCCTGATGTTACAGTTGTACTTGTCTCTGTGTTTTGTGTTATTGTCCTGAGACTTCAGCCACGTGCTGCCTGCCCCTGGCATGGCACTCCTTGCAAACTGGGGATCTTTGTGCTCCAGTGCCTTGCAGGACCCTCCTGAGGTGTGCCCAGAGGGCTGTGTCATGTTACAGAGAAAACCTGCAGCACAGACAGGCACCCAGCCCAAGGCTCCTAGGAGCAATGGAGATGCAGCTTTTTAATTTATTTTTGCCTTACAAAATGCCTGTGAGCCTGTGGATGTGGAATATTAGCATGATTTTCCCCAGGGGATGGATAAAGCTCAGTTAATGTTAACTCCATCTTCAGTATTTCCTTCATTCTGGAATGGAATTGATTCCTGTCACTGGGGGAAGTCAGTGCATAAAGAATGGGACATTTTTCCCCGAACTTCGAGATCCCATTCAGTGTAATGGATGAAAACCAAATATACACTGCCAGGCTTGCCTTTGACAAAATACAGGCAATCCTTTTTCTTCTTATTTTTTAAATTTTTTTCCCCCCTGCCTGCAGCCAAAGCATAGTTAGTTATCTATGCTGGTGATTAAAATCCTGGAGAGAAGGAGAAATGCAGAATTGCTGTGTTTTGCCCTGAAGAATTTGGAGAGGATTCTTTTCATTATATTAAATTGTATTATCCTGCTTTCACACACACAGTCAGTCTGCTGACTCCAGTGGCTTTGGGAAGCAGCTTTCACCCTGTGTTCCTGTGTGCCAGGAGAAGTGCTTGCCCATATCATTGCCACATGTAAGAAATGCTGAAGCAAGTGATCCTTAGGATCATCTCTAGGATGATTAAAGTAATTCAGAATTTGCTGCACAAATCCTTAATGACTCTGCTTTATGACATCACAGTTATTCTAGCAGTACTATTTTTTTTTTTAAAATTTTTTTTTTTTTATTTTTTTTTAAGAAATGGGGTATATTCTTTTCCCAAGCAGACAGGGACTCCAGGTAGCCTTTGTCCTGGCAGGTGGGATGTATCTTGTTTGAGCAGCACTCTGAGCTGCACCTTTATCTTCCTGCTGTGGACATAGTGTAATAAATGATGGTACACTAGATAGCTGTAGTACTTGAAATAAGCACTGCAGTAAAATTTCTACAGCACAGAGCTCTGGAAAGGGGATTATTGGACATAGGGCAGCATCTCTGCCTTGACTACACTGGGACCTTCCAGTTTTTATTTTTCTGTCAGAGTAAGAAATGCATTTTTAAGGGAAAGCTGAGATTCCATCAAATAGTTTGAATTTAGCAACAAAACCCTACATTTGTAATATACTCTCAATGAGAAGCTGAAAGGATCTGGTAAATCTTGTGCAAATTAATTTGTAAAATTGCAATGACTGTGACAAGTGTGCTGAAGCAGACAGAAAATGAACAAGGGGCCACCTTATGCCCAAATAGCAAAAGATTATAGATAGAATAACCTTGTATCAAACAACAGCTCTGTGTTTATAAAAGGTAAAACTGTGCTCTCTTGCTAGGAGATGAACCTAAACAAAGAAAAGATAATTCACTAATGGTGTGGTGGTTTTCTTTTTCTTTCCCAAGGTTTGGATCATCCACACAGCCTGTCTTACAAACTGGAACTGGGATCAGACCAGGAGATACCATCTGACTGGTACCCATTTGCTACTGTCCAGTTTGTTGTCCATGACACCTGTGCCTCAGGAACAGAAGTCAAGTCCCTGGGCATAGAGAGCGATCTGCAGCCCCAGAAACACGTGGTTCAGAAAGCTTTTTACAGTTGCCAGGTATTCTCAGAGCTATGCTTTCCATGTTTTCCTCCTCTTCTCCCTCCCTGCTCCCCCAAACAGTATTTGAAAAGCAAATATGCTTTCTATTCAAAACATATCTTGCGTGTACTTTTGATAATGACTTTGAGCAAAAGAATCATTAAATAATAATTCCTTGTCTGATCAAAGATGAGACTGAAAAATAGAACTGTGAATGCAGCTTTTTTTTTCTCCTCATTTAAGCTATTTTTGGGAGTAGTGGTTTTGAAATCTGTTGGGTCTGGAAATATTTTGATTTTGTGTCAAAGCTTTTTTTCATGCTGTTGCTGCAGTTCACACTTTCCGTGTCCAATTATTTGCTAACTCTACCTGCTGTTTTTTGTTTTCTACCTGCAGGTTGAAATTGAAAAGAAGTGGATTAGGCTTGATGGAGAAGACCCAGATAAGGCTGGCAACTGCCTAATGCAATGAAAGAGGACAGGAGGCACTGTCACAGGATATTAGTAGGAATCAATTTCCATAGGAAATTCTATTGTTAGAAGAAGGGCAGTGACCTAGTTTAGGGTAAACACGGTCATTGAACTTTTTTTTAGTGCTTATGGGTTTGAGTCTGCAAATCAGTGCTCATTGGACTGGCCTGCATTCAAGTAAACTTCCTGTCATGGGAGTCCTGGTATGAGTGAGGTCTCCTTGTCAGAGCAGCAGGATGTGAGCACTTCACTGACTGATTCTAAGGTATTGTTTTCCTGTTGTGTGACTGGGGAATGATCTCATACTCCCTACTGAGACCCAATGGCACTACTCAAAAGGTTCATGTCACTTGGACATTTAATATTTGGTAATAAAAACTTCCGGAGTGCTCATGATCTATCAACACCTGCGTAAGGTCCAGAAGGACCAATTACATTTTTTAGTGCTGTTTGAAAACTAAAGTCCCTCATGTTTTGGCTCCCCTTGATGTATGTGTGTAGAACAAGTCCAAATAATATTCTCAACAAGAGCCTTAATATTAGAATGAGTTGGAAATTGGGTGATTTCATTGAGAAAAAGGGTCCTCTGCAATAATACTCTTTATTCTTCTGTGGCTGCAACTGTTCTCTCCTCAGCACTTTTTAGGTTCACTCAAAGTAATCTCTTGGGCAAAAAACCCCATATGGCAGATGAGATTGAAGTTTCTGTGCCAGCATTAGACAGTTCCTTTTCACTGCTGCAGCAAGTGAGATAAGGGGTGGATTCTCAGTGAGTGTAAATCAGTCCAGGGCCATTTCATCTGATGAGGCTTGGAGAATTCACACCAGAGGAGGCTTTCCCCCACAAGCTGGAGAAAAGACTGGTTGCTGCTGTTTGCTCTGTGTCTCCTTTAGGATGCAAGTTCCAGATGTTGGTATGGAAACTGCAGGAGCTGTAGCTTTGAGTAACTTTTAAGACATGCATGGAAAGTGAGATGTTTTCATGCTCCTGGCTCTGAAGGCATTTTCCATGGGGAAGTAATGCAGGAATGGACTGTCACAAGAGACATGAAGCTGAGATGCTTCATCAGGCAGCCTGAGCTACTAATCACTAATGTCAATGTGTTAATTGTGTTTTCCACAAACAATTGGCCTTTAGGGAAAGGTTTTAATACTTCCCTTCAACCATTATCCCCTTTGCCATTTTCTGCAGGCTGTAATTCCATGTCTGAAACTTTAAAAATGCTCATGATACCCTTTTTTTTTTTTTGGGCTGCAGTTTTCTTAAAATTAGCCTTACTTCAAACTAAAATTAGTGGAGAACAAAAATATAGGAATGCACTGCCTCACTTTATATTTTGTATAGCTTGTAACTGTTTATATGAACACTGTGTAAAAATACAGATAAATGGTATTCCCCAAAAGTAGAAATATGTGGGATATACACAGAGAAAATTACCAGTCTGAAGAAACAGAAGACCATAATATGAACCTAGTTCATCACAATAAACTTTTCCCCCCATCCAGAATCTGAGAATGAAATGGGTAATAGGTTCTACAGTAAGTCCTGAGGGCAGGTTTTTTATGGGTATTGCATTGCCAAAACCCCAAATAGACTATTATGGTATTTGGGCTTCTCTATATATCCCTTTTTATTAGCAGATTATATTGTTATAAATCTAAGCAAGCGTTGGACTATAGTAGTGATCCAAATATGTCTCAGCTGTTGCCTCCTCTGTTTGTGTTTTGACTTGAGAAGCCATTAGCACCTTCAAGTCATGTTTGGTGTGTTTTATTAATATTTAATTTTGGTTTGTATTCTGCTCAGCTGAACTAAGGGGCACAGTGTTGCCACCAGGGCAAAGTGTTTATACTTGGTGACATGGCAAGCTCTGCAGTTTGCTGAAGTCCATGGTTGTACTACAGCTACAATATTTATTAACCTCTTTGCTCAGTGAGGTAGAGGAAGCAAAATATGCATTGCAATTACCTGCAGTTACCTTTGTCTGGGGCTGACTTGTTTTCATTGGCATTAAACAGCTAATTCAGTAAACCTGTTAACAGTGGTTGCTCTCCAGAACCTGTCTCACCCAGCTGGCCCCTATCTTTCTGTTTTTAAGAAGGAGGAACCTGAATATCTCCATTCCATCTCTCTTTCATCTTAGGATCTCTATTCACAGCACTCCCCTCCTGGGCATTGGGTACCTGGTGGTGTTACAGATCCTGCAGAAGCTGTGGCTGCTGCTGTGCTCTCAGGTGTCTGCTGTGTCTCAGGATGTGTTTAAGGAGCCTGTGTAGTGTTGACCCTTCAAGATACAAGCTACTGTTTGCAGTGAGTGGCTTCAATAATGAATGACCACCTTATAAGTCGCCGTTCCTTCTAAAGAATTGTATTAAGGTGTAAATGATCATTCAGACTTACTGAACTCAATAGCAAAAAAAGGTCAAGCTACAGCTTTATCTGTGTTGCAAACCCCTGGATTTTCATTTGAGGCTTGTAAGACTTGTGATTAACTTTAATCAGAATTGGATCAGGATAACAGGGAATTAACTCCACAGAAATACTGCTACACTGAAACAAAGTTACTCTGTTTAATACATGGCTTTCAGTTTAAACTTGACAATTAGTGCAGCCTGAGATTGAATAATTGCCCTGTTCAGTCTCACACTGATGTTCATATGCCTTGATGTCAGAATATTTAAAAATAGGCTGCAGTTTAATGAAAGAAAATTTGGGTTGTCTGACTTTTTTCCCCTGACATCAAATTCTAACTTCCTATTATATTGCAACATGCCAAACCAGAAATAACCAGGCTTCTCCTTTCTTCTGTATTGTCTTGAGCATAACTTACTGACCAAATATTCTTAACTTTAAGACTCATTGCTAACATTTCCCATGAATGTTAGCTGCAGTTTTCTTAAAATTAGCCTTACTACTGGTAGTATCAGCAGCTGATACTGATCAAACATATGGGCTCTGAATTCTTTAGAAATCTCAGCTACAAGTAGTCTAATTGTAATTTTGGGAAGGGCAATGGAGACGAGGAAGAGTTGCTATAAGCTGTTGTGATGCATAAGCAGTGTCCAGCTAGCAGAAGGACTGGAGCTTTAAATAACCCATGAGGTATTGGCATCATGTGAGGAGCCAGGTTTCACACGTGTCTGATCTCTGCTTCCCGCAGCGCGTGCCTGCCGCCACTGAAATGCTTCCAACTGCCTGGGTCAGTTTAGATGCTGACATTTCACTAACATTTACTTCAGGGCAGTGTTTAGATGTTATCTGTGTTTCCTTCACAAAGGACCAGCAGGGTTTGGGAGATTTTGTATTTAAAACAGAAATCAATGAGAACAACTATTTTTATAGTGTGTTTGCCTTACAAAGTGTCGTATTTGCTGAAACCGACAAACTTTATCTTTGCATTCATCTTTCCCATACTAATTGTATTACTCCAGGTAAATGGTACTTGATGTAATTTTGGATTCAAACACCCATTGAAGTCATTGGAAGTCTTTTAACTGATAAAATGAGATCATCAAAGTCTCTAAGAATAAAAGAGAGGTAAAAAAAAAAAAGAAGAAAGAAATAGTGGTAATGGTCTGTAGATGATTTTTTATGTCAGTAAGTAAGAAACCTGCAATGTCTGCTTATTCCAACCAGAAGAGAGCACAAAGGGTAAGAAAAGTACTGGATGCCACAGCTGAAGCTCTGCAGAGATGGGGAACAATGGTTCTGTTGCTCCTGGGTAGAAACTCTCAAGAAATGAGGATGATGATGCACTCCATTGAGCTTGATACCAAGCCACTGCCATTCTTATGCTCCTGGCTTTGTTTTCCTCCAGATTCTGTATTAATTGTCCAAAAGCATTTTACATCTGAACACATGTTTTCACATGTTACTTTTGGTTGTGTTTATTTTACCTGGCAGACTTCTTTGCTGCGGTATTGGTGTCTATACTCCTATTTTGCATTTATTTGTCTTTTTGTTACTTAACACAGTAACTAACTGCTGCAGTTAGTAGTTCTTAGCAATAATTTTGATAATTCTGAAGCAGTGCTGTTACTCCTAATGGAAACTATAATTTTATTTGGGTCTTTTGTCAGTATAAGTGCAAAGAGATCATGCTGATAATCTTGTAATAACATTTTGTAGATTGCATATTGATTAAAAAAATAAAGTTGTATTTCAAACTAGCAGTTTCTTGTCCCCTTACTAGAAATGTATCAAGCTAGTTTTGCAATTACTGTAATTAACTGGTTGATCTTGATCATCAGGTATTGCAGCTCATAAGAAAGAACAGTTCTAGTCTGTGAGTGGGGAATATCACTCAGATAAAGCTGGTAGCAGAAAGCTCAGGGATGCACTAGATTACATTTATCATAGAACAGTTTGGGGTGGAAGGAACATTGCAGATCATCCAGTTCCAATTTCCCTGCCATGCATAGGGACACTTTTCCCTACACCAGGTTGTGCAACGTCCCAGCCAACCATGAACTCTTCCAGGGGTGGGGCATCCACAGCTTCTCTGGGCAACCTGTGCCAGTGCCTCACCACCCTCCCAGTAAAGAACTTCTTCCTTACATCTAATCCAAACCTGCCCTCTTTCAATTTAAAAGATTCTTCCTTGTCCTAGCACTAACTGCTCTTGTCACAGCTTTTTGTAGCCCCTTTTAGGTGCTGTAAGGTCTCCCTGGATCCTTTTTCTCCTCCAGGGGGAACAGCCCCAGCTCTCCCAGCCTGTCCTTGCAAGAGAGCTGCTCCAGCCCTCTGAGCATCTCCATGGCCACATTCTGAACTTGCTCCAGCAGCTCCATGTCCGTCTTGTGCTGGGGCTCCCAGAGCTGGATGCAGCACTCTGGGGGGTTCTCACAATGATTTATGGCAGACCCTTTTCTGCCTTATTTCCTAGCAGTACTAACCCAAAGAATGCCGTGGTTTTTCCTGTTGAGTGCTCCCTCTGGTCTCTCTGGGATATTTGAATATAATGTAGTGACAACTGTTTAAGACTTTCACAAATTTCAAAGTCTGTTCTGTTACTAGGGAAACAGTGAGACCTCTGTGGGGAAATATGGGAATGAGGCATGAGGTTTATGAAGCAGCATTCAAAGAATGGGCTTAAAGAATAAAATAACCATGCCACTTGTCCTGTGCTGCGGTGTCTGTAGCAAAGCAATCAGCTATTCTGGGAACCACAGGGAAATTGAGTTAACATCCATTTTCACTTCAGTGCTGTGCTATCCTTCAGTGAGCACCTGCAAATGGAAAGCAGGTATCTAGCAAAAGTATGGTTCCCTTAAAGAGCTTAAACATTGTGCAATGTTTAAAAGTATCAGCGAACAACGTGATTCAGGGACACGAAAAAAATGAGATGGGAAATTGCTGGAATATAAGTAAAAACATGAAAACATTTATTTTGGGACAGCTTCCTAGTATTTGCAATGCCTTGTATGTGCTATTTTATAGGACTATTCTTTCCTTAGCAAAAACAACCAGTAATTTTTTTACAATAACAAGCATAACATGTTGTAAGTGGTGCTTATGCTCCCTGCTGAAGCCTCACTAATAAAAAGAAAAGAAAAGCATTGGCTCAACGTTCTGCTTTGCCATCCCAAATCCCAGTGTGATGAGGTATTTCTGGCTGTGAGTGGGTACAAACCAGTATTACTTTGCACTGTGATGGCCTTTTTGGTTTAATTGAGAATAACTTTCACTTCCATTCCCAGCAATAAAAGCCCAAGGGGAAAAGGTCGGAAGTAGGGAAGCACTGGGAGTCGAAGAGATGCGTGAGGAGTGACCAGCAGTGGGGGTAAGAGAGAGGAATCAGGGAGCGAGCCGGGAGCGGGCAGGAGAGGGCAGCAAGCAGAGCGTGTTTGCACAGAGCTGTCTCTGAGGAGAACTGATGCCTCTCCAAGTCAAGCTGAAAAGTTTACCAAGGAAAGGGACGAAAACAGAAAAGCACATGCAGAGAAGCGCTTCCAAGGGAAGGTATTGAGAACAAAGTTGGGGATGGCTGCGGGTGGCAGGGTGGGGAAAGGAAGTGAATGGTCTCCTGGGGTGGGGAGGAGGAGCTGAAGCAGCTGGAGAAGCAGCTGGAGAGCAGGGGCAGAGCCACTGCAGGCACAGCAGGTGGCTGTGAGACTGATGGGGGGCACAGGGAAGGTTCCCCACCCGAGCAGGGCAGGGACAGGCCAGGCAGGGGGCCTGCGGGTTTTTGGCTTCCTTTTTCTATCTCTCTCGAGGTCGGGACTGAAGGCATTTGAGACGATAGTTCGTGTTCAGACTCAGGTGTTTATTATTTCTTATCAGTGTTACAGTCTCACAGCAGTGAGTTCTGCAGTCTTTCATTAGCAAGGCACAAAATGGCTAACTATCTCTTGTTACAAGGTCTTTTAAGGCTAAACTATCCAATTAAGAGATGGCACCTAAATTATTTTCACTTGTAGCCCAATAACTAATCCCTCGAACTCCACGCTGCGAATTTTTCTGTCCAATTACAAAATACCAGCCAAACCCATGAAGAAGGAGGAAGAAGAAGGTAAAGAAGAACAACCTGTCTCTGCCCTAAAACCTCCATCTTGCTTCATATTTATTACTATATTCTAAAACCTCAAACCCTATGTTTTCCACCCTGTGATATTACACATTTCTAACCAACTGCACACCTGTAATCCCAGTGCTATCAATCGATTTTGGAAGCTTGCTCCACAGCCTCAGGTCAAATGCAGTGCTCTCCTGGGAGTCAGAGCCTGTCTGTACAGAAAGTTTAAAATTCTCAGTATCCAGAACTCCAAGAGGGGCCCTGCTTTGATACAGTACATCCTAAATCCTGCCACTGTGCACCAAGCAGAACTTGCAGGGCCTGGAGCATCCCTGTTTCATACCAGCACCACTCTCAGCAGTGCTGATCTGTCCTCAGGACAGTCTTGCTCATGCCATGAAAATGACAAGGTTCAATGCTGTAAGGAATGCAATGAAAATATCAAACAAAACCCAGCTGTGAAGAAGGGAGGATTTAAAGCAAGAATTTAGACATTAGCCTGGTGATATCCAGAGGTGAGCTACCACTGTAACCTTCTTGGACTGCCATCTGGGAAGGGACCATCATGTGTCATCTGCAGCATGGAGCAGATGGCACTGTCTAAATGGAAGTAATGACACCAGGATTTAGATGAGACTCCATCTGAAATGGAGGGAACCAACCACTGCCTGAACAGAAACAGGAAAAGGCTTTTTTAGCCCATGTAAATCCATTACTGAATATCTTTGATGCTAATTATGTGATTGTAATGTCAAAATGAGAGTGCAAAAAATCCGCTCCGGGTAGGTCTACTCAAAAGTGGAGCTGGGGGTGAAAAGAAAAAAAACCAAAAATGGAAAGGTGTGTACAGTTGTGTATTAGGACAGCAGGAGCCCCTCCTTGTTTTCTCAGAAAAGGAAGCTCAGGAATATGACCTTTAGCAAATACTGGGGTCCTCATATAAATGCTTCCCACAGCCAGTGTGACAGTGAAGGTTGCTCTCCATACATCTGAGTTATTCTTTAGCAGAGTTAAATTGGTATTAATGAGGCAGTAAGAAGGACAGCCTGACTGCTTAGCTGTGCTTCAGCCTGTCTCTCAAAGTCACTTGCTGGGTGATTTTAGTGGTTGCTTGGTGCTGCAAATTCCACTGCTGCTGCAAAGGCCTGATGCAGTCACTCAGCTTTATTCCTCTTGAAATTACCAAATCCAAACTTAGGCAGAGCAAACTGGCCTTGACCAAAACACGCTGCTCTGCTCTTATTTAACTTCACACTAAAACTGCTGGACTTCTGCAATCATCTGCTCAGCAATGAACTTCCATCAGCCAATTCAAATAAGGAGAAATGATGTTTCTGGCATTTATTCTCCCATTGCACCCTGCCTCTGTGTGGTTCTGCACCCCCTAGAAGCTCATCCCTCCCCACTGGAGCCAGGGAGCAAGGAGCAGATGAGTGGCAATTACAGACAGGTGAGGAAGGGGTGAGATTTCATCCACTGATCAAAAAGGGTAAAACCAGATGGCAAAGGACTTAAAGAGCCATGAAGGCAAAGACAATGAACAAAAGAGGAGGGAACTGGACTGTGGCTTTTCTTAGGATGCAGGTCAGGAGGTTGGGGTGTCACTGGGAAAAAATACACATCTGTACATCCTACCCAGGGCAAGAAAGCAGATAGCAAAGGAGGTGAGGGAACAGGGGCTGGGCACTGAGCCTGACATCAGCAGGAGTCTGACAAGAAAAAGCACAGTGAAATGACCCCTCCCCACCCCAGGTGGCTGCTCTTTCCCTTTGAGGCTTTCTGTCCACATAAGGCATATGTATCAGGGTGAGTATTTAGGAGAGGAAAGGCTTGTTTCATCCTTAATTAGGTGTACTGATACTACACAAATCTTTGGGCTTATTGAGGAGCTGAGATATACAGTACCTTTCAGTATATTCAATCCATCAGACTGCCATTTTTATATAGCAGTTTGTACAGGTCAGAGCCCTTCATAAACCACCCAATGTCCTGAAAATTTGTCATTACATTGAATTAAGGGAGAGGTCTTTCTATAGCTCTGATAAAGTGGTTTAAATCAGGTAAAAGAAAAAGAGAGGCTCTTGAAGAAACAGGAGTCACACATGATAAATGAAAAAGGAAGAAATCACAAGTCCCAGTATTATCTGTCTCAGAACTCTGAGGGAAATGATGGAGCTTGTAACAAAATCATGCTGTTAATAAAATTGATTATGAGGCTGGAGTGCCATATATCTATGAGTCAACAGCTGAAAACAAAGGCAACACATTAGAGGATATCTTTAAAATGAAATTACACCTCTGCTCATGTCATGTTATCTCCATGAGGACTGCCTGGATTCTGCAACCAGTTCCTCCTAAGAATGATTGCCTTTACTTGGAAAGAAAAGGCAAGATGGTGCTTGTATAATATGCCCTGAGAAAGAATTGTGCAGCCCTGCAGCTGTGTGGCTGCACAATTCCTCTCCAGCAGCAATGCTGGATTTAAACAGGAGAGGGCATTCATGACCAAGCATCTGAGTGTGCTGAGGGTTCTCTGTTTCTTAGAGGGAAGACATTTGAAAATGGTTACTTTTTTTTTAAATGATTAATAAAGGCTTATCATCCAAAAATAAATCTTCTCTAGACATCATGTACCAAAAGGAGTATAAATAATTACAAATTAAAATCTGTCTAGTAAACGAATGTTTGAGGTGCCCTTAAGCAGCACTATTCCAAAGGCAGACAAAACCCCAGAAAAATCAGGAGGGTTTGAACAGCATGTTAATATTTTCTTTTCTAAAACTCTGGTGAGCCCTTAAAGAGACTGCAATGGGGAGAGCTGGACTGGAAGCTGAACCAAGACTAATGAAACCCTGATGCTGTTCCTGGGTGCCATCTGTGAGCTTGGGCAAGATTTTTGGTGGGTCTGTGCCTCAGTTTCTTCTCTTAAAAGTGGGATTAAATGTTAAAAACTTCCATAAGCATGAAAATGACAACACTGTTGGCAGGACATGGATAGTAGGTTAAGCTCAACACATCAAAGCTAGCCAGTCAGTATGAGTAATGCTAGTCACAGATATTTTTATATTTTTCCCCTTGTTCAGAAATGACTGAATTTTTCTGTGCATACCAGGCTTTCTCATGGTGTTCAGCTGAGAGTGCTTGGATGAAAAGATACCTTCCCTAGGAATTTGTAAAAGAAATTATATAAGGTGTGTTGCTAGGCCACAGATGAAAACAGAAGTGTCTTGGTTAGCAGGAAGTGCCCTCTGCATCCTCCCTGTGCAGCTGGGAAAGCTGTATTCCCATTCCTACTTTATCCCCAGTGATATCTGTGTACTATAAGTAGGTTTATCTGCTGTCCCAGCTTGAAGAGAGCTGACATGACCTAGTGACAGGCCCTTTGTTATTCACAATCCAGACGGTATCATTTAGAACAGATGGGGGATGCCCACAGTGCCTTGTGGGAATGCAAATACAGACACATGCTGTCCACCTCAAGTAAGGATAATCTGCTTTGGTCTGCAAATTTTCCTGTGGACATAGGCAAAGCCACCTGACCACCATCTGAGAGAGCTGAGCAGTCCTTTGGTACCAAACTCCCCAGCTCTCCTTCTTTTGGAAGTTAGGTGTATAAACTGCTCTGATTCTAAGGCACTGTGTAAACCCTGAGATAAACATAGGGGGATAGAAAGCAGAGAGCTCATTTCTGAATGCTCTCCCTGCACTTGCACCTTTCTGGAAGCCCTGAACAGCGTGCTGGCACGGTGATGGCTCTGGGCCAGGTCTGGCTGCCTGATGAAGAGGTGGCAGCCAGCTGCAGGATCCCCATCTGCGACCTTCAGGGCCCAGCAAGAGCCTCAAGGCTGCAGCTCCTTCCTGCTATCTCTGCTAACATGACAGGAAAAAAGTCAGGAGAAGAATAAGGACACTTCTGGTATGCACTGGCCCAGGCAGTTTCAAATGAGCACTGTGCTTTAGGAAAAAATATGGTTTATTATTTAAGTTATTCTGTAAGCAAAGCAACATGGCTTGCCTTTTCCTCACAATGATGGAGGGCATACAGAACAGCTGAATATGCAACTGCTGTTTAATTCAAGACTTAAGCAGTGTCATTAAACATATTTTCTTGCAGAGAAAAATTACTTCAACAGCAAATTGCATTTGTCTCACTTGTGAAAACACAGCTTATTAAGGGTGTTGCTTCTTCTATTTTGTAGGTGTTAGTCTGGCTATTTAATTAAGGGTCTGACAGTATTTTCATTAAAATATTTTCATTTTTCAGGATGTGTAAGCCTTAAAAATTAAAGCTTAATGGGTGAGTCTCCTTTTCACAAGCCAAACAGCAGTGCAATGACATAGCTACCTAAAAAATGAAAAACAAAGGAAAATGAAACGAAAAATAGATTATATTTCTAGGTTCTCAGAAGCCTCAGGGCAACACCGACCAAAGGTGCATAAAGACCTAAGTATATATTCTCCTGCACATATGAGATTAATGAACATTTTTCCAGATTAGTAACTGCTAAATTAGTAGATCTCTGCATTAACATATGAACAGATTGCTGCAAATGTAAGCAATAATTGAGTAGTTGTACCAGATTGCTGCTGCTTAACTGCAACGCTTAGCTTCAGCTCTCCCCGTTTAGGAGGTAATCACGACTTCAGGGTTTATTAGAGCAAAAACGACACGCGTTTGCAGCCAGCTCTCCTAGGTGCATTCCCACCCCAGTGGGAATAATAAATCCTGTGCTCACAGGGTGATGCTCCAGGCTGCACCTTGGAGCCCAGACCGCACAGTGGCGGCTCGCCCTGAGTTTTAGGGTCTGGCTTTAACACGATGTGCCCCAGAGGTGGCGGGGTTTGGGGTGTGTGGGGAAATAGGAGCCCTGAGGGCCGGCGGGGTTTGGGGTGTGTGGGGAAATAGGAGCCCTGAGGGCCGGCGGGGTTTGGGGTGTGTGCGGGGAACAGGAGCCCTGAGGGCCGGCGGGGTTTGGGGTGTGTGGGGGACACAGGAGCCCTGAGAGCCAGCGGGGTTTGGGGTGTGCTGGACACAGGAGCCCTGAGGGCCGGCGGGGCAGGGCCCGGGCGGGGCCGGCCGCGTCCTCCTGGCAACGGCGCCTTAAAGGCGGGCGGGGGCTACGGCGGCGGCTGGTGCTGCCATGGCTCACGGTAGCCCCGTGGTGAGTGCCTAGGCTAGGCTCAGTTAGGCTAGGGTAGGCTAGGCTTAGTAAGGCTAGGCTAGGCTAGGCTAGGCTAGGCTAGGCTAGGCTAGCGGGGTCTGGCCGCTCCTCCTTGCAGGACCCTGGGGATGAAGAAGTCGCCTCCCAGCCTGGCTAGGAGCCGCTGCCCGTTTGCTGGCGCGGGAAGCCCAAGGACGACGTCGAAAGCCTTTTTTTTTAAAAAAAAAAGAACAAAACCACAAACTTTTACATTTCTCTTCTGTTGAAAATGTCCGTTTGTGGGCAAAAGCGTTGTGGCAAGGGTTGGCCCTGGGTAGCTGCGGGGTGGGAGGGACGCTGGGCAGGCCGGCGGTGCGGAGGCCTTTGTGCCGTGACGGGGTCTGGCCGCTGCCGCCTCTCTCTCTTCCTGGGGCTCCCGCAGGGACGGGAACCCCTCGGGGAGGGAGCCGTGGTGGCTTTGCTGGAATGGATCTGCATGAGCTCCTCCTGCCACCCCACTGCACACGAGTAAAACCGGAGTTGGACAGTTCCCACTCTGGATGACCTGGTTCTGGCGAAGGAGTGTAAAGGAATATTAAGCTGGAGTACAATAGCGTCTGCGCTGTAGCCATTTTTCTTTAATTTGCAAGCATGTGGTGTTTGAATTTTTCAGTTGCTGTGTGCAGTTTTTATATAGCACAATAAATATTTGTACTCACTGTAGCTTGGCAATCCTGGGGAGAGGAATAGGCCCGTTGAAAGATTTACATTTAGATTCTCTTCTGGATTAGCAGTGAAGGCAGAGCATTTGACATATGGGGTGATCAGCAGCTTTTAGTGTAGAGGTACAAAAGGAAATTTTTTTTTCCCCTCTTCATCTTTCTAGTATCCTGAAAAAGTGCTGGGGAACTCTTTGGAGGTTGATAACCCCTGATAAGAAATCACACATGAGTATGTTTTTAAAGTAGTTATGTTGGTTGCTTTTTTCCAGAAAGTGTAACATGTTAGTTCTTAATATCTTCTTTTCTTTGAAAAGAAATTGCTTGCCATCTGCACTTCAGAACAACTTTGGATAAGTAAAATATTAATTTGATATTTAAAAAAAAAATTACTAATCCAGAATCTTGTAAGATTTCTTAAAATACCTCGGCTTCATTTTTCACCTTGTGTAGGCTATTCTGGCTAATGAGAGTCAAGATTAATAAGCTTTAAATTGATAAAGGCTCATTATCTTACATTTGCATTGGAGTGTAGAAATCTTGAAGCTCGTGTGTATCTGCTGTCCAGGAATGACTGGAGGATTGTGATTTAATCACTGACATCATGGGCGGAAGAAGGAATAAAATGTTCTGTTGGACTCCTATTGTAATGTAAGATGAATGATCTGTATTGATAAAAGTAGTGTTCAGATTTCCACAGTTAGGTTACTATGCAGCATCAGACTGTTTCCACAAAGAAAACACCAAAAAAATCTCAATTGCTTTTTGTGGGTTCCTCACATTCTGCTTCTGATGGAATTGGCAGGGTTCATTTTTAATAGCTTGTATTATTGGTTGACCCTTAGATTAGGAGCAATGATTCCAGTATGACACAATGGGGTTAGACAGGCATGTTTGAAAATACAGCACAGCAATGGTTTTTGAATGTTTCTAGGATTTTCTTAAGCATTTATAAAATTATTGGTAGCCTAAACAATAATTTGAGGCTCAAATCCAGTGCTTTTTTTAGAGTGTTAGATTTAAAAGAATGAGTGGACTTGCAGACCTTTGCATTTGTCATTCAGTTTATGAAACTGATCTGTTCACGCTGTTCAGTTTGTAACAGCAGTTTATGACGTGAGATTAGACTTTGTGCTATCTTTTCAAATGACTCAATGCTCATCTTAAGTTGAAAATATTTATTTTTTCCTAATGCAGCCTGAGCTATACAAGTCCATCATTGAAGATGTGATTGAAGGTGTGCGGGAGCTCTTTGCAGAGGAGGGTGTAGAGGAGCAGGTTCTGAAAGACTTGAAGCAGGTTTGTTGGCTCCCCTTGCATTAATAGCAGTTGTGTTTATGTTTTTCTTTTGAGATGATGGACCTGTCCATTTCTTTGCCCTCCAAAACATGCAAACTTTGCCCTGGCTTAAGAGTTACAAGTGTCCTGGGGGGCTGCTGGGAGTTGAAATTGGTTAGTTTTTGCTGCCCTATTTGTTAGATACAATCAGTCAATTTGCTCTTGGAAAAGCTGGGAATACCTGATTATCTTTTTTGATGCAGTTTGTTTTTAAAGCTGATGCTTGTTGACCTTAATAATCTTGCTGCAGCTTTGGGAAACGAAGGTGACACAGTCTAGAGCAACAGAAGGCTTCTTCAAACACAGCCACTGTTCTCCACGGTTCAGTCTGCAGCTGCCACACAGCTCTCACAGCCTTTTGCAGACTTCAGCAGGTCAGATGTTGTTGGACACAGTACATGCAATTTAAGAATATCTCATTGATTTAGGGATATTTTTGGAAGCCTTGAAATACCCTTGGTTTGTGTATATATCTTATGCATATATCTAGCTTGATGTGGAACAGTAATTATTTGAAAGCAGAATTTGACCAGTAAATGATGAATTAAACTTTAATAAATGAATAGGATTCTCTCTACATGCTTTTCATCAGCTGCTCATTTCCAGTGGCAAAACAAGCAGAGTTTTAGCCTCCTTGTCTGCAGTCCTCCAAGTCTGAAGGGCTTGTAGCACTTCAGTTGCAAATTTACTTGCAGGGTTAAGCTCCTGCTTCCCCTGTTAATGTGTGTCCTGATGTGCAGAGTTTTTATGGCTCGTTTGTGCCATGCAGTTCTGCTGTCAGGTTGGGGCTTAATCTCCTTCTCAATTTGTTGAAATGTAATCCCTTGCTCAAACAGAAGAGAGGAAGGCTTTTTAGTTTATCTTTCAGTTAGTTTTTCTAAAAGCAGCATTCCTGTTGCAGAGGAGTACTTGACTTTCACACAGTCTCTGACATCAGGACCTATTCTTCTTAATAGAGTCCAGCTGACCACTGTGGTATTGTTGTGGCAGAGTGTAGTACTCAGCTGAGACTTATCCCAAAGTGAGAGGCTGTTAGCACCTTTGCCCATGAAGGACAAACCCCATATGAGATGATTTAATGAAAATCCGTGTTGTAGTGTATTTCAAGCTTGGGCAGGTATTCTTTATCAGTGGGGTTCTTCACTTTTTTTTCCTTTTTTTTTCCCCTTCCTTTCTTGTGTTTGTTTGGTTGTTTTTCTTTACAGTCTTCCTAGTTGAACAAACCATTTTTGGAGGCAGGTGTTTTATTAGTTCCATGTGACTAAAGGGAGTATACTTTTGTGTTTGCAGGCTATTGGAGCTTTTATATTTAATGAGCCTTTCCTTCTTACTCTTAAGTTTTTAAAGGGCAATAATATGGCCAAGCAGTGTGAGTAAATCTATTTATTTCTAAAAAGGGGATTTGAATTGCCCCATGGCTAGAGATTTTCAAATTAGTTAAGGCTATCTAAATTGCTTGCTTCTAAAAGCCCAGGAAAGTTTTCCCTTTGCCCTTTTTTCTTCCATGGAATTCAGTATTGGGTGCTGTTGAAAATCTTATCCTACTCTTCCTACTTTTAGCATCATTGGTTTTGCTCTGCTGTGAAAAAACTACTTGCATGTTTTCCTCAAGTTGACAAGGCAATACTTGTGCTCACTAATGAGGATGAACTGAAGTTAGATTGCTTTCGTTTCACCCATGTTTGCTGTAAATTATTGAATGATAACTGTATCCAAGAAATTAATGTTTTTTGTAAAGTGGCTTTTTTATTTTTTTACAGCTTCTTATGTCATCCAAGCTGGCAGAGGTTTTCAGCATTTCACAGCAGCAAAACTGGTATGTAGCTGTAGTGATGTTTTACTTCAGTTTTGATTATGTTGGACTCCTAACTTTTTAAAATTGTTTTCCAATTATTAATAGACTTCAGGAGGGAGAGTTGTAACACTGCTGCTTCTGTTGGAGCACTGAAAAAGGATGGGCTGTACCAACTGGTTCTGCAAGAAGTGAAGCCAGAAATGTTGGAAAGATACAGCTGCCTGTATTTAGCCCACAGGATGAAAGTGTAGTGGAAATGGCACAGCTACATATACTTTTAAAAGAAAAAAATTTATTACTGGTTGTTAAAATAGTGCATGGCTGGGAAATACTACCACTAGGGAAGCTGGGAGCAGCATTATCTGTGAGGTGTAGAAATCATCCAGAAGGAAAATGAGTGTTTTTATAGTTGACAAGTTTGGAACTCTGGGCATAGCAAAATTTCTTTGGGGAGCAGCCACTGATTGCCAGAGCTTGATGAACTTACTGAGTGCCTCCTGAGCCTCAAGCTAAGTAGCTTGTCAAGTTGAAATATAATATTGGGAAGATGTTTGTGCAATATGTGCGTTTCCTGATTGAAAAGTTGGATTTCCTCAGAAGAGCTAGATTTAATGGGAGGTGTATATCCAGCTCTTTGCTTCCCAGGAAGAAAAGAGACTATGAAGTGACTTCATAGGCCTAGGCAAGAAACCTGTGCTGTGTGGAGTAATGCATAAACTTAGGTATAAGTGACTTTGAGTAGAAAAACACCTTTCTGGATGGTGGGTACTTGCAGGGATTATGGAAAAAGTTGCCTTAACAAAAAGAGGGAGTGTGATAGCTGGAAAGCAGGAAACACCTGGGGCAAGCTGTTACTCTGTCAGTGCAGAATACTCTTCATCTGTTTAAACCTCAGAAGCTTGATGCAGCTTTCCAGCGAAGATGACCACAGAGGGGCCCTCACTCCTGTTTCCCATGGATACTCCAGGTGTGGCACTCCATGCCCTGTCCTGCCTAAGCCCAGCTCTTGTGTTGCAGGGGCCCCCACGAGTGGGTGTGACTCTTGCTCTCCCTTCGTGTGTTGCTTACCCTTTGCAGATGCCAGCTGGAGTGATGCTGCAGCCAGCACCAGGTAAGGGTAACAGGGGGATAAATCAAACCTTGCAGTGCCCTGGGGATGTGGCAAGGCAGTCTGAGGGACAGTAGATGAAACAGATGAGAAGTGTAGGGTAGAGGCAGTTACCCTTCTCTTTGTACTTTGTTTTTGTAGTGGCTGTGTGGGGGAACCAACTGCAATGATTAGTTGGTGTGTCAGTTTTACAGCTCTTAACAAGTGCTTTCCTTTGTTAGCCCAGACGAAGGTAGCTCCTTCTCCCTGTCTCTCTGGGGCAATCTTCTGTGCTTTCAAAAAGCTAAAAGCACTGTGGTGCTTCAGAGACAAAATTGATTTCTTATTCAAATAAAAGCCAACTATCTGTTAACCTTTTTGATCCCATTCTTTTGGTGATAACGCTGCCTGTACTGCTTGTACTGCTTTGGTGTGATCAGTGGAAGGCTTAGTTCAGTCATTGACTCTTCTCTCAAACAGCTGTTCTTTGATGAAAACTGACATCTCTAGTTATCTGTTTCAGGTATAATTCCTGATGTCATGAGACCTGTAGACTGGTACCAGTGATTCTGTCTGTGTGAGCATGTGTGTATGGGGAGAAGAAAAGGCAAATTTGGAACTTGGCTCTGGCATCTCAATTCTAACACTGATAGTAAAAACTTTAAGCATTCAGTATTTGGACTGGTTTTCTTCAGAAAAGATACATAAATTAGGGGTTGTTTGGTTTTTTTTAAAACTAAAATTAGTTTTAGGTATTAGGTATTCTCTCTAAAAAACTTAAAGGTTTTTTAGGCAGAAAAAATACCTAAATGTCCTTAAAGGCATGTACTTGCCCTGTAGCTATGGAATAGTTTACTGTTTCATTTTGTATTCCTTAGTTTCTGGAATGACATGGAGAAAAATGAAAACCCAGGGTATTTATTTATTTATTTAAAATCCAGTATGTAGTTAAATTATTGAACTGACTGTCACAGGGTACTGTGTAGGCCAGACCCAAAAAGAGGTGTTAAACATGATGGACTGTCTGGAAGCCACAATTTAGAAAGTTTCTGAATGCCTGATTTTCAAGGGCTGGAATTGTGCTTGAGGAAAGTTTTGCTTTGCAGATGTCCTTTTTCTCATAGTGTGTCCTGGTGTTTGCTCTTGTTTTTAGTGGTGACAGGTCAGTGGCCTGGATGAGCCTGTAGTTTCACCTGCTGAAGCAGTTTTAAACTCTTCTCTCTGCAGGGCAGCTTTACAAGGTGAATGTGCCTGTTGTGGTCACACAGGCCTCAGGAGATGGAAGCATTCTCCACTACCCTGTGCAGCAGATGTTTCATCCCCTTGGGCAAGCTTCAGTTCTGCAGGCCAGCCTTGCCAGTGTCACACAGCTGAATGCATCTGCTGCCCATGCAGCTGGTGAAACACTGCAGCCCCAGGAGGCTGCTCTCCAGCAGGCTGTGCTGTTTAAACCGAGCTATGTGGAAAAACAACACCTGGAGAACTCTGCTACCTTGGTCCAGCAGCCTTCTGTGAGTCTGCAGGAATATGAAATTAATGCAGTGTTGAATCAGTGCAGTGAATCCACAGAAAAATTCCAGCATGACAACCTTCACACAGCTGTGTTTACTCCAGAATGCTCTGAAGGACTTTTTATTGATGAATCCTTGGCAAGCAGCTCAAGCAGTGTCCTGCTGGATGTGGAGGGGCAGCTGGACATGGAGCATCCGGAGCTGCTGCAGCAGCAGGTGTCTGATGATATCATTGACCTGATTATTGCAGGGGAAAGTTTGGATGAAAATGCATTTCTAAAGGATCAGGGCAGCATGGCTCCCTCTGACAAGGTAAGGCCTTTTGTTTCTCAGCTAATGAAAATACATCTGTTGGAGGGGGTTGTTTGAACACATTTCTAAGTGACAACTAGCACCTCTAAATGAGAAGAACAAAAGTTATTTTGATTTTATGGTTCAATCTTAAGCTTGTTTAGAATAGCAGTAGCTGACTGCTTGTTTTTACATTAAGAATTTGTCAAAACTACTGTGATTGATGAGAATATCAATTTAAAAATACGGAAAAATGTAATGGATAGATAGAATGTATTAGACTTACTGATTACTTTTGGGGTTTTTTTGTGACTAAGCAGACATGAAAGACTCCTTGAGAACTTCCATATCATTCTGGCATGATCTGCATATGGATACTGGTCAATTGTGGGCAAAGTGCTTTTGCAGGATCAGCTGGGATTAATTTTATCTTATAATGTGTGAAGAGTATTAAAGATGTATTGAGAATGCATTCAGGATGAAAAGTCAAATTTGATAAGTGAAAATCTCCTTGAAGAAAATATATTTCCTTGGGGAAAAAGTCCTGGATAAACTAGAACTCAGCTAGAGCTGTGTGGGAAACTTGAGTGATTTTAATTAACAAGCCTCTTTCCTGACCTCATCTAATTTTAGTGCCAGAAATGATTTGCAGATGTTTGAAGTTCAGGCTGGCTTGGTGACTTTGAGTTGTAGTGCTCATATGTGATTGAGACAAATTTATTAAATGCAAATTTAATGCCAGCAATGCCAAATGTCTGTAAATAGAAAGTGTAATGTTGCTCGTCTGAACTCTGATGGCAGCATGATGAAGGCTGTCTGTAGTGAGAATGGGAGGTCAAAACAAAGTGTTCCTTTCCTGAACTAGGGAGTGTATGTGGATGGGAATTAAGTGCTACAATAAAGATTTAATGAGAAACTGAAGATGGCTGAAACCTTAAAGCCCTTTTATGCTCCTGTGAATGCTCTGTTTAGGAATTCTGTCACTTTTATGAACAGCAACTTGAGTTACTGAAATATTTACTGTCTCTACCAGCTTTTTATATCTTATTTAAACAAAGCATTTTGAATGAGTTGAGGGAGAGGGATCAGTTCCTCTTGACTTTTATTTCAAAAATGAAAAATTCTATTTTTGGGGGTGGAGGAGTAGCTTCCTTTTTTGTTTTTATGGGAGGATTATTTTTTGCAATAGAAATTCTAAGTGTCCACTTGATTGCCTTTGTTTTAGAGTTGTTTGAGTACAAAGGTGTTTAGAGAAAAGGGTAAGAAATTTTTTTTTTCTGTATTGCTGAGGAATATTTGACCTGGGTCCCGTTTAAGTTAGATGCAACGCCATGTTTACAAATGTACTCAGGCTTGACAAGCAGTAGGACCTGCAACTCCCATACTAGTGCCCCTCGCTTGTTGATACATTAAACACAAACCTCAGGCTGTGTGCTGAGCACGGGGGACCTGCAACTCCCATACTAGTGCCCCTTGCTTGTTGATACATTAAACACAAACCTCAGGCTGTGCTGAGCACGGGGGTGTTGGTTCACAAGCTGTCCCTGGTCTCTCTCACTGCTGTCCCACGGAACCCGCGGAGCAGGCAGAATCCGATTCACCGCTGGAGAAAGATCTCTGCAGTGACATTGAAGGCATAAGCCAGCTCGATGGCACCGGGGATGTTTCTTCTAAGGAACAAATACCACATACCAAAGATAAAGAAGAGAATGAATTCATTGGCTTTATTGATTCAGAGGATCTAAGAGTTCTGGATGATGAGGAAGACTATGATGAAGAATGTGACAGTTCTTCAGACATAGAGTCCAGCGGCAGTGATGGGGACAATGAAGACCTCCAGATAGACATAGTTGAGGAGGTAATTTACTTTTAAGCCTTTAGAAGCACATAACAATATTAGATCTCTCAACTGTTGAATTGTTGGACCTAGAACAGTTCCTGGTTAGTTTGGTGCAGGGCATGCACAGTGAAGTTACAAACCTCTGGAGATAGGAGGTACTGCAGAGAAATTACTTGAAAGCTCATTATGAGGAGTATGGACAAATGAAAGAACTGTTGGAAAGTCATTTGGTTATTGGATGAATTAAAATACTTAGCTATCAGAATTAAAGTTTTCTTGTAAAACCCTGGCCTCAGTGGAATGGAGCTTTTGACTTAAGATATTATTTAAAGAATTAGATTTAAATAAGATCAGGATACAAATCTAGGTTTCCTTTCCTTCTGAAGGACCACAGGGGATTAGAGAAAAATGTGATACAAGAACTTTGTTCTCTGTTTAATGCCCTGTGTTTCTTTTAATGCCCTGTTAATGCCCTAGGTTTTCCTTTTTCTTAAAGATATGCAATTTTGTATCCTATGGGTTTGTTCACAAGAGCATCAACTTGTAGCATTTGGACTTCACATAAATACAACTTGATCAGTATTTCAGTCACTGCTTTATCACTTAGCAGTTTTGCTTTTTTGACCTGTGTTTTTATTCAGGGTGTTTTATGCAAACATGTAAAAGGTACTTGTAAATGAGGTTGGTGCAATGTGGATTTCACAGGTCTTCATTTTTGCAATGGTAACTTTATTGTTCTGGGAATGTTTAATTCCAAGTATATTCAGTGCTATTCTGAAAGGGTGTATAAAACAGAATTTTAATCTCTAGGACCCCTTAAACTCTGGTGATGATGTCAGTGAGCAGGACATTGCAGACTTGTTTGACACCGACAATGTGATCGTTTGTCAGTATGAAAAGGTACAGTAATACACTTTTATCTTTGTTCTTTAATCATCCTAAACAATACCTGCAGCAAATCCATCTCTGCTCTCCTGTCAGTGCCTTCTGAAGAAACTCTAATGCTGTAATGGAGTGCTTAAATGATGTGTTTAGCTGACAATAGTCTGAAGACTTTCCTACTGTTTTCTGAAAAGAGGATAATCGTAATGGGCTATTAAAGGAAAAGGGAACAAGAAGTCTGGCAAAATTATGATTTGTAAAGATGCAAAAGCTTGTTTATTTCCTTAACTTTTAAGTAAGATCAACATCTCTGTTGATCATACATCTCTGTGGATGTATGTAGGCATATTCAGCTGTGAATTAAGGCTTTTATAAAGGATAACAGAAAGAGAGGTGTATGTACGTTCTTTTCCTTTTTTTTTCTGTCGTTATAGTGCTCACTGAGAGATTTTCCTAACAGAATTTTGTGTCTGAGAAACAAAGTAGCTGTTAAGTGCCTTATTGTCCACCTTCATTTTAATGTTTAAAATTCAACTTTACTTTGAGCTCCTGAAGATCAAATTAAATCCTTTTAGCTATTGTATGGTTTTGGATGCTTGCATGTCAGTAATTTAAAAGAGGAAAAAAGGGCATATTTTAAAGGAAATATGGAAAAATGTGTCTGTAGTTTGTTTAAGAGCATGCCTTGGCTTTTTTTTTAATATTCTTTCAAAAGTGCCTAGAGAGAACTTTTTGTGTGTCTAACTATGCCTGTCTTAATGGTTGTCTGTGGTTTAGGAAATGGAGAGGTGGTAAGAAAATTGTCTTCATAAAACTGTGACAGATTGACCTTTCTTGAGACCAGTTATTTTGGGAAGTTACAGGGATATGTGTAGAAAATGCCTCTGAAATGAAGCTATTGGTGTCTGTATTGTAGTGAAAGGTACACCAAGTGTTGCAGCCTCAGAACTCAGACATTACAGTTGCCATAGGTAGTGCATACTGTTATCTAGAGCAAGTTTTGTCTGAAATAAGCTGAAAAATTGCCTAAAGATCTGACAGAAACTACTAGGAAGGTCAGCACTGGGCATGCCTTACAGGAAATTTAATATCAGATGTTATTAGAAATTGAGAGTTACAGAAACTGGGGGAAGATGTTGGTAACTTTCCCCTTTGCAATACAGATTTAATGAAACGTGTAGGCCCAGTAGAAAGTAGATAAAACCAGTTATGTCCTAAGTTTCCTTGTTACCTTTAAAACAATGTTGTTGATAAAATTGCTGTCCTGTTTCTTTTCTTTCTGGAATTGAAAACTGATACTGAGAATTCAAGGAATTTTCTAGGGATATTTAAAATTCCTTCTTTTAGTATTAAACAAAACTTTCTGCAGTATGGATCTCTTTGCAAGCATTTAAAAAGAAACAGAATATGCAAATTCTTTCTTACTTTAAAAAAAATAAATAGCAGTATTTGCTTTTAAGTCAAGTTTTGATGTTTTTAGCCTGTTCCTAACACCTCTGTGCCTGCAACGTTGCATTGCCATGTGGGAAGGAAAATATTGCATTTTAGTTAAGCTACACTGGTTTGCAAGGTGTGCTGTGTTTTGGGATTGCCCTGTTACTGTTCTCTTGTCCTGCTGGAGTTGAGCTGTCATGGGTAACACTTTTTAGGGGGAAGTTGTGGGATAGGAGAGTGGGACAGGATGGGATGAGATTCAGGAGGTTTCTCTCTTGGGGGGGCAGGGAGTTCTTTATAAACAATTGAAGTATAATGCTTCCATTGAGTATTCCATTGAATATTTTGGGTCATAACTATTTTAAAATAAAAACCAAGTGTGTAAAACTGGTTGTGCTTAAATCTTGTTGTTTTTTTTAATGACTGGTCTAATTTATATTTGTGATTTCATTAATTTTGATTATTATTTTTCATCAGATACATCGAACTAAGAACAAATGGAAGTTCTACTTAAAAGATGGAGTGATGTCCATTGAGGGTAAAGACCATGTTTTTGCAAAAGCCACTGGAGATGCAGAGTGGTGAGGCTTCACCCCAGTAAGTCCTTGAAGGCTGTGGCATTATTTCCTTATAAGCCTTCTGTAAAACAGCTGGACTTTCTATTGTTGTGCCATTAAAAAAAAAACCAACAAAAAAACTGAAAAAAAACCAAACCAACAAATCTGTGATGAAAAAACATGCAAAATCTGTGTTGTTAATTTGTGGTGTTAATCTGTTTAATTTGTAAACTAAACCACTGTACTGTTATCTACTCAGCTGTCTTTGCTGTTTTTTCTGATTATTTCATTTTTTCCAATGAAGAAGCATCATTGGAATGAGTAGCTTTAAAGTTTGAAGTGTTACATCTTTTTGTAATTCAAGAAGGTAAAGAAATACTTAGTAATTAGTAAAGAACTACTTATTGATTATAATCAAATAAGTTTTAGTTCTGTTATTTTTTCACCAGTTCTTAAAAGCTGAGGTATGAAATATAAATTGAAATATAAAATCACACTGTTGTGTTACTCTTTTCAAAGACACTTGAGTTTAAAAAAAAGGCAATATCTATGCAAGTCTGTAACCTGTGGCTGTTTCAGCTGCACATTTCTCTTGATTTTTTTTTTTTTTTAGTTGCTTTGTGTTTTTTGGACTTAGTTTAAAGACATGCACTCTAGATGCAATAAGGGAAAGATCCTGGAGCTCTCAATATATGAGAATTGTTATTGTTTATTCTATACTAGCTATGTCTACTGAGATGCAATGAGGAGTGTGATGCAACGTTAAAATGTGATTTATTTTCACTGTCAATGCAAAGTCATTTAAGTTTGCTACTGTACATCTCCACTTTGTTCTAGGACTACAGACCAGTAAGCTGTGAATGATACAATTTGTGCATAATAATAAAAGTATCATCTCATATGCATTTCTAGCACAGAGTTGTTTTTGTGTTCCCTCAGTTTAAACTCTGCTTAGAGAAGTGGGTACAAGCCATGCATGTGGCAGTAGTTCACCCTACCATGAGATCTGCATTCCTCCCAACATCAACTTATTGTTAGTTCTTCTAGAAATAAAGGTCCAAAAGAAGCTTTGGGCCCTTGTCTTTCAGAGCTGCAGCTTTTCCCTGGCTGGCTCCTGTTCCTTGTAGGGCAAGATGGGCAATTCCATGGTAAAGCTGCAGCCAGGCTGCTTCAGAACAGGATCATCCTGCTGGAAGGGCAGTGCTATACTAGGGCACACCTCCCCCCTGTCTGCTACTCCCATGTCTGCTGGAATGAGACATTTTGCTTATCTCTAATCCCTGAGAGGGTGCAGAGGCTGGGAGAAGGGAAGGAAAAATCTGAGGGTGGGAGAGAATCAATGTATGGAAGAAATTAAGGGAAAAACCGCAGCCCTTGTTGGTAATGGTGCAAACCCTTGTGCTAATGACATAAGGCAGGAAGTAGTTATCTTAAAACTGAGTCTGTTACATGCCTTTTTGGATGCCTGTGCTACTCTCCAGTGTCAAAGACAGGACACTGAACTAGAGTACTTGAACCAAGTGTGACATTCCTTTTGTCTTTTGTAGATGCTGCTGCTGGAATGTGAAGAACTGTGTGTCCAGGGGCAGTTAAAATATTGCAGTGTATGATTTCTTTTCCCCCATTCAGATGACTTGTAGCTGCAATGATGCTACGCTTCAGACCCATAAATGCACAAAAAATGCAGTTCTTACCACATGATAGATGCTTTTAGGTTTCAGCACTCTCTCACAGGCTCTGAGGTGCTCATGCTCTGTAAATGTGCACATTATGAACTGTGGGGCCATTTCCAAGTCAGAAAAGACTGGGAGCAGAGTTAGTGTGGCACAGGAATCCATGGGACAGGACTGGATATGCACCATTCACTAAGCACCACAAAGGCTCTGAATGGTGCTTCTGAATTTGACCTGTTTTTCCTGGTCACTATAAAAGGGCTAAAGAGCACTTAGTTTTTAGCTAGTTTTACAGATAACATTAGTAAAGAATTACAGCTTTGAACAAGACATTTACAACTAAATACACCTGAAGTCAGGAATTTTTATAGTGGAAAAAAAAGCTTCTTATTAAAATGTAAGTTCTATCCTGTGACTTGCACAGTAATCTGTGCTTTTGATCTGAATAGTTTATCAATCAATGTTTTTGATTGCTGCTACTTACAGTTTAACAAACATATTGCTGCAGATGTGACAGGATGAGCTGTGTAATACCAGTTATGGCCTTCAAAGATACTTCAGTAAATGGCTGTCTAAAACTTTGCACAGAAAGAAGGTAAAGTAAAAATAATGAGATAGAATAAGAAGAGTAACTTGTATGAGAAGCTCTGTTGTGAATCTAAATTTCTTATTAAAGTATTACTTATTTGCTTATTTTTGTGCATAGACAAATTTTAAGTATATAAATTACATTTGATGTTTTGTCAGTTTTTTTTAAACAGCAACTTTGTAAATGGTGGATCTCGCTGCACTTGCAGCAGGTACAAAAAGAAAAATTCAGAGACTACTGCTGCTTATCTGTTACCTCTGCAGCTCTTATGTAGGGCAGGTGCTATCAGTTGTTAATTCTAACTCATCTCCCTTGCCTGTGGTTTCCTGACCATGTTATGTGGTGGGAAGGGTGTGCTGGCAAGGTCTTGTCCTGTTGAAACATAATGCAAGTAAATCAGTTGTTGCCACTGAAGATATTGTGCTGTCATGTCCTAAATCATGTACAGGACTTTTCCATGGGATGTCAGAAGAAATGAGTCTCACAAATCAATTTTGAGGTAGGTGACAGAGAAGTTTTAGGCCTAGTAGCTATTTTTTTACACCAGTACCTTTGGCTGGATTATAGTTAGATGTCCTATCATAGTCCTTTTGGATCATTGGCTAACATCAGGGGCTGGTGTGTGTAAAGAGGTGCATCAAATGGAATTTGTATTGATTGCTAAACCACAGAGTTTTAAGAGTCTCCTCTGTTCTCAATCCTGCTTCATTCCCACCTGTGGAACTGCTCGTGAGCACAGCTGTGCTTACATCAAGAGCTTTTGCACTGATTGAAACCATGGCATTATGCTGAAGGTAAGAGTGGGTCAGAGATATTATTGCTAATTATCACAATTATGAACTAATGATAGACCAGTCACTGGTACAAGGAATTGCTTTCATTAATGTGAAGCAAATGTAGCTGGTGGTGCAGTGTTTGGCAACAAGAGGAGTGCTTTGGAACTCAGTTGCTGTCACAGACTTGAAAGCAAAGGACTCAGCTGAAAAGGAGAATGTAAAAGGTTTAAAGTGATTGCAGTAGTACTGTTCTCTTATGTATCAGACTCTGCACTTCCTTAATTTAGCAGTGCAGTCACAAATCTGGACCAGGTATTTAGCATGATCACTTAGCATCAGACAATGTATAGTGAAAGAAAAGAGAGATTTTAATGGGAAAACATTGTTACAAAAAGGTAACTACTCTGCTACTCTGCTTCATCACCTGGGAATAGAGTTGGACTGTATGTGCTGAAGAGGCCCTGGTGCATTCCTGAATGGCATTGGCAATGTCAGAGAGTGGACCAGTGGAAATCATTCCTGAGACTGTCTGAGGAGGGAAAAGAAGGCAGCGCTTCCTTGCTTGTGCAGGAAGCAGCTCTCCTGCTGCTGAGAGGTAGCCTTTACCTGATTTGTGTGTGCACATGTGATGCCCTAAATTGAGTCCTGTGTGCAGCAGAGAGGGTTTTGCATCTCTTGTGATTTCCAGATCACACATGGCTGTGCAAGGGTTAATAATGTAAGTAAACTACCCACCAGCTCAGCCTGAGATCTAATGTAAACTGCAAAATTGCCAGTGACAAAGGTTCAATAGATAAACTTTCCTCCTCAGTGACATCTTTACAGCCTATTGCTTGAATGCTCTTCTTTAACTGTGTGTAGGTGGCTGTGTAATTGGAAGTTTCTGTTGATGAAATGGAGGCTTCTAGTTTAGTGCCTCTTTCTTTAAACTAACAATGCCAGCACAGCTGATAGGAATGAAAAAAGAAGGCATGAAAGGTAGCAAACAGGCTTTAAATACTCCAGGGAAGCAGATCTGGAGAAAAAGAAGCCAGGCTGCAATCACTGCAGTACCTGTTAGCTTCAAGAGCAACTTGACTGACTACTCCTGGACTCTTCTGGTTCCCCACACAGAAAAGTTTTGCTTAATAGCCACCTTCCACACCTATCATCACAAAGGAAGAGAAGGGAAAACACCAGTTCGAATGTCAGAACAGTTGTGTTGCATAAGAATTACTGACTGGCATTTTTATTTATTATGAAATGTTCAAGACACTGTAAAACAATCCCTAGTCATCACTAAGATAATCACAACTGGCCTTGCAAAGGGTAACTTGGCACTCTGGGTGTATTTTCCTTGTGAGATGTCTTGTCCCGTGGTGCAGGATAGGGCTTCTCTAAGGCTGACAAGAGCAGGAATGCTTGGGAGGCTTTGGTGGGGGCTGTGGCTGCGCCGCCATTCTTGCAGTTGGAGTTATAAGCAGAGAAATAGTTCATCCTGTAGAGCTCTGCTCGGCTCTTGCAGCAGCCAAGCTTGCTCATCAGCAGGAAGAAATCCCTCCGAAATGCTTTGGTGAAAATGGCGTAGAGGAAGGGGTTTGCGCAGGAGTTGACGGGGTAAAATAAAACCAGCAGGATCTTGGAGTTGGTCACTGTGATGAGAGGAACTTTGAAGGCAGCGGATATGGCAAAAAAGGAGATGGGGGCCATGCAGGTGAAATCCGTGAAGATCAGTATGGCCATTCTCTTGGCGACCTTGGTGTCTTTGTTGGCGGCCACCAGCTCTGGGTTCTGCACAGCGATGTAAATCTTGATGTAGCAAGCACAAATGACAATGAAGGCGACAACGTTGAGCACCAAGATCAGCAGGATGTATGCCTGGGACAGGCCCGTTTCGATATCCATGGGCAGACAAATGCTGACCTTCATGTAGCTGCTGACCCCGAAGAGAGGCAGCAGGGCTATCCCGATGGAGAAGAGCCAGCCCCCCAGCATGATGGGCACGGCGTGGCGCAGGCGCAGCTTGCGGTCCAGCTGCATGGCGTAGGTGATGGTGTGCCAGCGCTCCAGGGTGATCACCGTCAGCGTGTACACCGACAGCTCGCTGGCAAACACCGTGAAGAAGCCGGCCGTGCTGCAGCCGCCGCCCGTCTGCCAGTCGATGGCGTGGTTGTAGTACTGCCCGCTGGTCTGGGCGTCCACCGAGGCGATGAGCAGCAGGTACAGCCCCATGCAGAAGTCGGCGAAGGAGAGGTTGCACATGAGGAAGCGAGGGACGGTGAGCTTGTAGTGGCTGGTCAGGAGAACGAGGAGCACGGTGAAATTGCCGGCAATGGCCAGGATGTTTATGAACCAGATCAGCACCCTGAGGAAGCTGTAGCCCAGGATGTCTTCGCAGGGATTGAAGGCGTCTGGTTCTGGGGTGCACGTGAGGACTTTAGGCTGGCAGAAGTCGTACTCAAAGTCAAAGCCGGCCATTTCGCTGTCGTCGAAAATGGTTGAGTAGCTGTAGGGAGAACTCTCATAATCTGTTCCAAAGGGGTGCGTCTTCCCGTCTGCTGACCACAGCAATGTGCTGTTGGAGTCATCGCTGTAACCATGAAAAAACCACCCCCCAAACAGAAGTGAGTTATTTGTTACATGCCACTTGCATTCTTTTGCAAAAGACAACAGATAACAGTTGTTCTAAAACAGTGCCTTCCTCCATGTATTTCTACAGGGTGTTTACAAATAATGAAGCCCTGTAAGGATGTTTTGTGTTTGGGAAGTGGCCTTGGAGAGCAGCAGGGGTCACAGTCCCGTCCACAGAAATGCTCTCTTTTAGAACTTGCCTATTTGTAAGTACTTCACTTTTACTGCTTTGTGGAGGAGCCATGGTTCTCATGCTGCTGGTTGGCTGCAGTCCAAGCTACAGCAACACCTGGGCTGATGGATTACAGGTTTGATGCACAGAGGTTTCACAGGCAGTTGTAGAAGCCATACTAACATAACCTATGGATTTTAACTGTGTACCTTTGCTCCCCTTAGGAAAGGCACTTAGCAAAGAAATTCCTGAGACTATGTATGGCTTGGGAGATGCTGAGGAATTTGCTATTCACACTACTATAGGGGAAGGAGTAGAAGTGCATTGTTAACTAAAATCACAATGGTAGTTAGGAATTTATTAAATTTAGGCTGCACCCAATGTCTAATAAAAAAATGCAGGTTTTTAAGATAGACTTCTGAAATCTCTAGGTCATCAGGAGTGTGGTGATAAGCCTGCCAAAGAAATGTGTTTAAAATAAACACTGTCTTTTCTGACACTTCCCTGCCATATCAGGTGCCCATTTCCCAACTTCCAAATCATCCTGACTGTGAGTGTTTGGTGGGCAAACACTCAGTCTGCAGTGTGAGACCTGGAAAATATCTCTATTGAGGACAACTCTTGAGAAAAGTGGTAGCTTTAGGATAATTTAACTACACACTTAAGATTCTACATCTACTGAAGCATGTCCATTAAATAATATTTCTGGAGCAGGGTCTTAACTGAGACTGAGCAAATGAAACTGAGCTGCTTTTCAGCTATTCCTGTGGGGCAAATAATGTCCCAAACTCGTTATCCTTACTTCTCTCTGTATATGGAAAACTGCCCAGTGTCTTGCATTTACTTGTCTGGCTCAAATTGGAAGAGCAGGGAATACATTTGACTCTATTTACTTAGAAAAATGATTGTGATTTTCTGAGAGGCTGTGTGAATGTGCTGCTATGTGGAAGCTGGATTTTTGTGAGTTTTTTTTTTTTTTTTTTTTTACTAGTAAGAATTCAGGACTTTCAGATGATTTCTGCTGTGGTTCTGCAGCCATTAAGCCCATGAACCATAACCTTATTTTCACTTGCTTATTATAATGCCTGCTCATTGATGGGAGAATTGCTGGGATTGGGATTTGCCAAAGTAAAAAGCTTCAGGAGCCAATAGGCTGGGCAGACTATTTAATGCACAGCAGGAGTGCAACAGATGCTAATCCAAAACAAGCAGACAGATAAAACCAAATGGCAATTGTAGGAGGCCTCACCAGCCAGCAAACAAGATAATGTCCAAGGAAGTAATTATCCCAATGAATCAATCACATTTCAGCTGTATTTAGCCATTGGGATTTTGTGACCATAACCTTGTTTCTTCTAGACTTTAGAATGCTTTGACGCCACGTCAGGGCTGCTAAGAAATCCCAAGGTCTCCCATGTAGCTGCAGAGGGATGAAGAATAGCAAATCTTTAAACTTCTCCCTTAAAAGCTGGGTTAGAGCCTGTGCCATCCAGCACAGCCAACACAACAGTCCTGATATTAGCCTTTCTCATTGTCACACTGAACGCTGTCAAGCAAAACTGTGATGATATGAAAAGACGTGTTTAGACGGAGTAAACCACTGGCACGGGGTCATCACAATTCTGGCTCAGGGACTCCATTCTACCATGGAAAACTATTGGTATGCAGAGTTTGAATTATCCTTTCTATAGGCAAAAAAAAAAAAAAGTGAACAATAACAGCTCTTCTTTGAATCACACCAATAACAGCATTTATTTCAGGGAATGGAAAGTCTCCATGTAGGCCACTAACTTCTGTAAATATTTAATCATTATTTTGAAATCTGTTCAGAACTCAGAAGACAAACTGGAATGAGAAAGCTTGTGAAATCATGAGGGTTTTTTATTCCCCTTTCCTTTTGAAAATCCAAATCTTGCTTTAATGATAGTAAAATTACCGCTGTGCAACTTGTAGGGGTGACTGAATTGGCAGGCAAAGACCTGCTTAGTAAAAAACATGTGAAGAGGAAAAAGGGGAGGAGGTCTGTATTTGCTACTTCCATCATCTCTATGCAGAGAGGTACTTACAGCATTTCGTTAGTCGGTCTCCTCATGGTGCTTTCACACTCCTTGGAGAAGTTGTCAAAAATGGAAAACAACAAATTCTGTCTGCAAGAAGGATGAGAAGAAAGTTAAGTTTCAGGCTGGATTTTGGCCAAAGCCTTGTCTTCTCTGCAAGTGATCTTCAGAGACACGTAAGGTAAGCCACTGCTGGCCTCGAGGCAGCATAAATGTTCCTGCAGACATCTGGAAGTGGGAAGGAGAAGACTTCAAATGCTGTGAAAATAGGCAGTGTCAGGATGTGTAAGGTGTGTAAGGATGGTCTTTCAGGTTGGTTGTCATGTAAGATGTATTTTTTTTAATATTGAAATAACTTGAATTAAATGGTGCATTTTGAAATACTGCATTGAAGTGGGCCAGATTCTCCACCAGGATGAATGGAAGCAGTTAGGCTGGCTTTTGGAGAAGTGCCTGTTCACAGCTGCTGGGAAACTGGCCTGATACAGAACCCCAGAATGGGTCAGGTTGGCAGGGAACATGGTGGGGCCAACCTCCCTGTGTCATCCTAGATGGGCATCTGGCCCAACCTCCCTGTGTCATCCTAGAGCACATTCCAGACAGTTCTGAAATATCCCCAGTGAGGGAGACTCCACACCCTCTCCACATTCCAGACAGTTCTGAAATATCCTCAGTGAGGGAGACTCCACACCCTCTCCATGCAACCTCTTCCAGTGCTTGGTCACCTGCACAGAAGGAAGTTCTTGCTCATATTCAGATGGAACTTCCTGTGCATCAGCTCCTGCCTGTTGCCTTTTGTCCCATTGGCCAGCACCACTGAGCAGAGCCTGGTCCATCCCCTTGACACCCTCCCTTCAGATACTGACAGACATTGATGAGGTTCCCTCTCAGTCCTCTCTCCTGGGGGCTGAACAGCCCCAGCTCCCTCAGCCTTTCCTCATAAGAGAGGTTCTCCAGACCCTTGACCACCTTAGTAGCCCTCCACTGGACCTGCTCCAGGAGCTCCATGTCTCTCTCATCCTGAGGATCCCAGAACTGGGCACAGCACTCCAGATGTGCCTCACCAGGGCTGAGCAGAGGGGCAGGATCCCCTCCCTGACCTGCTGGCACTGCAGTTCCTAATGCAGCCCAGGACACCTTTGGCCTTCTTGGCCAGAAGGACACGCTGCTGGCTCAGGGATGGGTCCCTAGGTCCTCTGCAGGGCTGTTTTCCAGCAGCTCAGCCCCAAGCCCATGCTGGTGCATGGGGTGAACCTTCCCCAGGTGACTCTATTTTAAAAGCTGTCAGGGAACTGGAGGGAGACTTTGCATGCTTGAAGTAAAGCAGTTTGAATAGTACAAGTTGAAAGGTGATACATTTGGCAAAATCTCTGGGTTTGAGCCTTTGAAAGTCGCAGCCAGGTATCTACCAGTCTGAATGGAAATGGCTTTGTCTCACCTCATTGCTGATGCCCCTGGTAGGGGAGCAGTAATTTCCTGACTTGCATGGGATTTCCTCCCCAGCAATTTACTAAGAAAACAGTCACTTAATATAAATATAAGAAAGTGACTTACTAAGGCACGTCTGTTTTTATAGGCCGTGCCCATGCTTCAAAGTCAAGCACCCCAAAAATAATAGAGCATCAGAAATGTAGTTATCTTTATCAGAATAAATATCTTTTCTTTTCTGCCAGAGTTGCTCCTGCATTTAATACGCTCAGAGATGTGATCTGTGACAGAATCAGTTCATTAGCAATGGAAATGCTTAACGGTAGAATCTTTGTTCTGTTCTTGCAGAATCAAGAACTCCTTAGTAAAATGAGGTGGGCAGAGAAAGCATAGATTAACCCCTAATGCTACCCTAAAGAATTGGAATGTACTCCTGCCTTTCCAGGACATCCCTGAAGTGAAGGCAGGGGGGTGACACTGATCAGGCCTCCCACAACTGCCTGCTCAGTCATTGCTGTGGCCTTCATTTGAGATGGACGAGAAATGAGGCACCTCCATGGCTCAAACTAAACCCATATGGGATTGCTTTAGCTGCCTGAAGTCAACTGGAGGTTGGTTTCTTTGAAGCATAAATGCTGAAAAATGAGCTCCAGTTGTCTTGGGTTAACTGCCCCAAGTTTGTGGATGCAAAGCTCTCCCTGTGCCACAGTTTCCAGTTGTGGAGAGAACAATACTGTCTATTACTTGAAATGGTTAGAACTAAACTGTGTAATCTCTCTCTGTAGGCTTGTAGCAGGCATTAAATTTTGGTGGGTATTGAAAGCTTGCCCTTTCTACTATGTCATCATATCACCTGTATTAATTAAGCTAAAGGCTACAGGGGTTTCATTTTATTTTTAATTAGGGCAATGTCCTATTGATAAAAGTTTGTCTTCTGTATGCCAGTAGGCTTTTAATTGAGATACCAAGAAAAACGTAAGCTTTAAACAAGCTTAGAATAATGTTTCTGCTGGCAGATCCGGGGCACAGGATGGGATCCATTTCTGCTCTAAAATAAATGGACATAATTTTCCTGGCCTTAGCAGAGATTTGCTGTTTCCGGCAAGGCCTTGCAATGCACCATAGCTTCCCTGCAACAGGAATAAAGATGATCAAGCCATGTGAGCTGAATAAAGCAGAATTGCCATTTTGGAACTTCTGAAGCACTGCAGTACCATAATGTGCTCTTTGGACTTACCTTTCTGTCCTTAGATTTCGAAAAGCACAGCAGTGGCTGGGATATGTTAGGACAGCTTCCAGAAGACTGCTGAATTTATCCAGTGGTGGCAGCCTCTTTAATGAGTAAGATGAGGTTGCATTTAAGACCTGAATGGCCTCAAGCCCATAACTAGGCAGGGACTCCAGCGCTGTTGAAGAAATATCCCTGTGAAACAAAGGGAGCATTCACTTATCTTTTCATCCCTACAAAAATACCACCAAAGCATGACAGTAGCTAACAGCAACTGGTTTTTTCATGAAGGTTCAGATTTACAAAGCTGCTTCAGCACCTGATGGCCAGCCCAGAGACATGGTCTGTGAAACTACAAAGCAGTGGGGCAAGAGCATCCCCGAGGCTCAGCAGCTCCAGCCAGGCAAGGAGCTCCCTTGGTCCTGGGGAAACTGAAACCCACCATTCCAGGGGCTGTGTCCTGACCTTTCCATTGGAAATTCATGCATGGATTAAGGGATGGCTCTTTAAGCCAGAGACACAGAGAGAAGAAGGTGGGCAATAGTGACTTTCCAGCCAGCTGACAGGTAGGACACCCTCCTCGCTCTCTGCTTAGCTCTGAAGGGCTGTTCTAGGTGCTTTAATTAAATGGCTATTAATTAAAACCCCAAAAATGCCATCATTCTTGCCAACACAAACTTAAGCAGTTTGGCTTACAGTAACTTCAGAGGGGCTGTTGGTGTGAAAAATGTCCATCAGGACATTAAACAAAGGAAAAAAAGGCCCACAATTCTGAAAGTGATGCCAGTAATGCCATGTGCCATAAAGCACCAATAAAAGGCACAAAAAAGGCATGTGCAGCACAAAGTGCTATTTGCAGAAGCTATTGTGTTTTATTGCCAGGGCAGCCCTCCAGTAAGTCCTTGATTAATAAATCATGAGGATGATAATAACGAGTTTTATTCAGCGTGAACTTACAGCATGCAATCAACTGGTTCACTTTTATAAACAAGTTCTAAACCCATATATTGCCAAAACATGTCCATCCTACCAAAAGACAAGTTAGTTTACAATGTCAGAATATAACATACAGGATCAGGAGGATCTGACACAAATAAAGCAAAAACCAAAATGTCTAAGAGGTGGAGATCAATGCCAACACTAGAACTGATGTGTTGTGTGAACTCCTTTCACTCTCTAATTTCATGGCATCTCCCTGCCATGTTTCCACTTTGTACACAGAGGGTAAGAGATCAAATCTCCCTCCAGACTCGAAGCCTGTGTTTGCCATGGTGACACAGCCCTGGTGGCACAGTGCAGTTCCCACAGGAGACTCAAGTCATGGAGCTGTGGGTACTTACAGGACATCCGGCCCCGTGGCCCCTCTCAGGGCATCGTTGTGGATCCGCCTGAGGTTCTTGTTGTCCTTCAGGATCCTGTGGAACCAAAAATGAAATCTCTTTACATCTGTGTTTTAAAAATCACTTTTTTGGTTTATTCTTCACACCTGTTTCCATTCTTTCTCCCACCACAGCCGTGGTTGTTGCACTGCCTGGCTGGGGAGTGCTTGTATTTCCCATGTGACCTTTACTTCCTCTAATGCCATCAGATCATCATCGTCTACACTTAAATGTGATAAATTCCAAATTCTTCTGACTTAAACCAGGAACAACCAGGCTGGTTCTTTCACTACAGTAGCAAATATTCATTTTGCCCAAACCAACACACTAGTCCCTCAGCGTGTGAGAGAGATTAAAAACTATTGATTTTTCCAGACATAAACTGTAGATTCCTTAGTCTGGGCTACTGTTTCAAGTTCTACACTAATTTATGAAATTTTCTTAAGAATTATGAACTTTTCTCACAAAAGCTGTACTATTTTAAGGGATGTTGTTTCAGGAAAAGCAGTGAGAGCTAGCTGCAAGATTAACAACTGAGTCACAATGACACTGAAAGTTGCAGTTTTCTCATGGGTATTGGGAAACAGAAGACACAGCCAGTTAAACTGAAGGAAGAGCCTCTGACTATTTAAATTCATATTTACTGTGTAAATTACTGAGGAGAGATAGCATACTCACAGTTGATTCAGCTTTGTCCCGTTGAAGGCATGGCTGTGGATATCTTCAAATCCATTTTTATACAACTTGCTGGAGATTAAATAAACATAAGGAAAAAAGATTTGGAAAAAGGTGAAGTTATGTTTTGTACAACAAGCTTCAAACCTTGGTGCTGCATTCATTTTAATGATTAGAGTCTCTGCTTGTAAAGAATGAAGGTAATATAGCTCTTAAATTAAGAAAGGTGCAGATTAAACTGTCTAAGCTCCTTCCTGTTGAGCTGCTGAAGAGAACTTCTGCTGAGGTACAGATCCTCCCCCTGCTGAGGGGCTCACGTGTGCCTTCCTGGGGCTGAGATCCAGAAACAAGGCATTAGTCCAGGTAAGCTCCTGGCACACAGACAACAACCTGGAGGCAGGAGGTCTGGATTTTGTGGTGTCAGCAGGTGCAGATGGAAGACTGCAGGGCTGAGAGAGGTGTCAGGTGGAAAGCAACTGTAAAGCCTGGAGGGAGCTGCTGGATTGCAGATCCTCTGTGGATGGACAAATCTGCCAAGGAACAGCTTTGCAGAGAGGCAGGGGTGAGCTGTGCATCATCCAGCAGGCAGTGAGTTACCAGCTTCTCCAGGGTGCTGCTGCCAGGCTTGATTTGTGCTGTGGGAGCCTTGCTGTCCCCTGCACTGCACAGGGACACTGGATGCCACCCTGCTTCCTGACTCCCCACCCTGGGGCCAGACACCTAAGGCCTGAGCTCTGCTACACCTCAGCTCTTTTCCTTCAGCAGGAGATGTGACCTATGGGTCTATTAATATCACATTAATATTAATGTGATATTAAGTTCATGTATCCAATAGAAATTCAATACAGTCACTTGTATTGATTACTTTTTCTTTGATAGAAAACTTGGAACTGTTTATGAATGAAACAACATTTTCGTTGCTTTTTCACTTGCTTCTGGGATAGCACAAACTGGCCCTATGAAACCAAGTGCTCAAGTGTGGGGAACACCTGGCTCCACTTGCTAGATGGTATCTACCTCAGCACAATGCTGAAATTAGTAATAGCCTTAAAGACCATGACAATATGTGGGATCAATTTCCCAATCCCCAAGAAACATTAACTGCTGGAAAGGCTAAATTAGCTATTTGCAGTGCAAAGTATGACTGCAGGGTGACTTTACACCTCCACAGATTACTTGTGTTTCACCAGACCATGCTGTAGCAGGAGGAATTACTCCCCCTAATTACAGCTAACAACATGGGGTGGAGTTAACACGGAGCTCTACAATTAGGAAGCTGCTGATAAGATAATTCTTTTCTGCTTGTGGTGAGCTCCCAATCACAAAAGGATGGGAGAAAAATGACTGTTGGCTGTTTCCTGACTTAGACTCCCTCCCATTTAATACACTTTAGGGTTACAGTAAAGACTTTAAGCACCTTTCTCCATCTCTTTTATGTTCATTTTCTTGCACCATTAGCAGAATAATAATTTTTCTGGAGTTATTTTGAGAACTTGCTGGGAGGAAAGAGGCTCATAAGATGAAATGATGCACTAATCCAAGCAATTGCTCCTCTTTAGCATCATGTAGGAGTAGCATTCAGTCACATTTATGCCCAGTTCCTCTCTCCTTTCCAGAAGGTATTGGTCAATACATAAAATCTGGGCCAAAATTACTGTCATGCTGGTACATTAGCCTGATGAAGAGCCCATCAGCTGCAGTTCTTGCAGCTCCTTTGCAGGTGTAAATACCCCTGGAGTTTTGGGCAGGGCTCCCACTGGATGTGAGCTGGAGCCTGGCCCCCAAACCTGGGCTTGTGGCTACCACACCTGCTGCTGCTCTCTATGGCTCACAGGGTCCTTCCTTGGGAAACCCAAATTTTGGCCTAAATCCTGCCAAGAGGCTCAGCTTGTGATTTCTCCTCTTCCAGCACTACTTTGTGGAAGTTTTCCTGAAGCCAGGTGAGCTGTGAAATTGATACAGAGCTCTTGCTGTGCTGACAAAGGACATTACACCTTGGCTTTCTGCATTCCTCAGGTGGGGCATCTCATAGCATCAAAGCCACACACCTCACAGGGGGCTGGAACAAGGAACCAACCCACTGCTGGCTAAAAGGAAATTCTTGGGTGTGGAGACTTACAGGGATCTTATAGGAAAATGAGATGAGGCAAAAGAAATCAGGGTAAGAAGCAGCAGCCATAGTTTGTACCCATTTATTCTGTGTCTCCATCCCTCCTCTTCACAGGGATGTGCAGCTGAAGCTCAGCTCCCCCAGACTGCTTGGTCCCTGAAAGCACTGTTTCAAGAAACCACATCCCTGAGGTAAGAACAGAGACTTTGACCTCCAGTGCAGTTTTTGTAGTTTATATCCTGGTGATGGTATTTATAAAAACAACATTGCATGGAAGATGAAGATTTAGATCTCTGGTCCTATTTTCTTTCCTAAATAAAACTCTGCTCTTCATCTTGAAGAACATCCCTATGTTTCTTAGGCATTTAAAATTCAGCACACAATACATATTTATTTTTTATGGGGCTTAATGTCAAGATTTTCATGAAGTCAACCCACTTTCCTCAAGCAGAAGTGTTATCCTCACAGAAGGAGCTGGAGCTAGGATTATTTTACTCACAGAGTCAGTGATTCATTGTTCATCCCTTGGAAAGCATTTTGTGGTATAATTGTCATACGCAAGTTATCACAGAGCTCCCTTTGGAAGGAAAGAAAAAAGGAGTTTTTGTCAGCATCTCAGGAGCAAGATGGAAAACACAGCTAGGTTAGCATGGGTCTCTACTTACAAAATAAAATGAGCTTCCATTGAGAAGATCTGTGTCAGGTCTGGAAATTGTCTTATTCCAGTGTTACAAATGCTCCTAGAGAAAAGCATAATTCCTATTTATAGAAGGAAATATTACCAGAGTGGATGCAACAAGAAGCTGACTTGGTAGGTATAAGTTTAACAGTACTTTAAAAAGTGACTGACAAATCTAATTTTTTATGTAGGCTCCAAAGGTATTTGTAAGACCTGTAAAAATCAAGTTTTCAGAATTCTCAAGCAGTGTCCTAGAGGAGCAGCATATGTTCTCACTACATTAAGCATGAGGGAGAGATTTTAGTTACATCTTCTGTTTAGTACTCTGTTAAAATGCAAGCTTTATTCTAGAAATAAGCACTTATCAGAACTACTTTGCAGACTTCTGTTTTGTCCACCACTGCCCTACCTTGTACACTGAAAGACCTCACTATTGGCTAAAGCTGTTGAAAGCAATGTATGAACCCCCAGGATACTGTAATGCATGAAAAACCTTTTTCCTTACACTCCTTAATTTGATTTGTATACTCCTTTGGAGAAAAGAATAAATAGAGAAAACAGAAAAGGAATAAAACTCTTTCTTACAAGTATTTTAGCCTTGGAAGATTTCTGAACGCTCCGTCCTCAATGTGCAACAGATTTTTTGTGTTCAGGATTAATCTGCAGTGAGGGAAAAAAGTTTTCAGTATTATAATCAGCATAGATTTGGGAGAACCCTGAGTTTTGCTTGCAATTTACTTTCTCAGAAAACAGCCTGCAAATGTGCTACTGGGTGCATTTTGAGGTGCTGTTGGTAATAAGAACAGCCTGCAATTTTTAGGCAGCCAACAAAAGATATCACTACCTGAATTCTCATGTTCTCTGAGCTGGTCTGGCTTGGATATCCTGATCACTGGTGGGAGTTAGCATTTTGGGCTTGGACCTGAGGGTGTGAGTGTGCCTGGTCCTTGCTCCACAATCAGATCCCTTCAAATCATCCCTCATTTCCATTACATTACTGATGCTCTTCCTAGCCAGGAAAGGCAGTTCCTCAGATAGTTTAACCTCTTAGGAGCTCCATGGACTTCCTTAGAGCAGTGGTTGGTAGAAGTGGATCGAGAGAAATGTGTGAGAAATCCTGTTTGCCAGTGGTCACTCAGAAAATGGGCAAATCTCTTAATCATGGAGCACTTCCTGCAGCTGAGCTATCTGGAAGAGCTCTGTTTGCCCTAAAGGCCAATAACTGAAGCCCAGCTCCCTCCCAGCCCATGAGTTACAAAATACAAAGGTTTTAGCATATGAAATGGTATAAAAGTTGAATTTCAAGGATGCCATTGAGCTCACTACCCTGATCATTCATTGAATGTGGACTTGAGTGCAGCTTGGGACATCAAGCTCTTGCAATGAGAGTCCTGCACAGCTCCCAAGATTCAAGGAGGTGTTTTGCCAGCTTCCTATAGCTCTTGAATGGCCTTGCTTAGCTTTTGGGTTTTGGAAGACAGGCATTAGACAAGCTATCCATAAACTGTAGATGAATGCATGGGGTCAAATCTTTCATTCCTTCCCTGAGCACACCACTGATTCTAGTGGAAGTTGGACTCAGTCAGAGGTTGACTAATCCATATCCCTTGCTTAATGTGAGTGACTGGCTTCAGTGTGTTCACATATGAAAGAAAAAAGAGATGAATTTGTCCTTAGTTGCACAATTTTCAGCCACTCACTGGTCGTGCTGCGCGAAAAAGGCAGTAATGAGATATTGAATCAGATTTAGAGTTTCCAATTTCACTAAATATTTCAGAGCATTCTCCTACTCGTTGCTTTTAACTCTCTCTCTCAGATGCCTGTGCTATGAGGTCAAGTTTAAAATCAGTGCCTGTTCTGTTTGAGTAATATTTTAGTGCTCCACAGAAGAGCTATGCATACTAAGCAGCTGCATTTAAATAATGTAGGGCTTTGAAAACGGCATCTTCAAAAGAAAGATTTTTCTCATCTGTTGTCATCTCAAATTATTTCCCCACTTAGAAAACCTGACAGTGGCAGAGCTCCCCTCCTGCCACTGAGCTCACTGAAAGCAGTGGGACTCTGTGCAGGGATGTCTCTAGATCTCCAAGGCCAGGCCTTACAGAGTGCTCACTGTTTTATACAGGACTTGGGAGAGAAATTTTCTCATCACAGATCTCAGTCAAAGCCAATCAAAGTAACAGAGACAGATCTGGTTCAGGAATACTTCTCTGCAGCCTGTTTACTCCTCAGTGATCCGAAACCACAGCGTGGATGCCTTTTTTTAACTGGTGCTCACATTTCAGACAGAGAGGGGAGGCTGTCAAAGGCACTCGCTTCTATTCTCTCCAGGGAGTCGCTCTGAGAGATTTCACTACAATGAAAACAGCAGACACAAAGCAATCCATTACCAGAAAACACCCCAGAAATTGGCTTTCCACTTTGTATTTCCTTCCTTTATGCACACTTGTTCAACCCCTCCTGTCAGTCTTGTCCGTGGCTCACCTCAGACATCCTGGCTGTGCCAGTGGGGTTTGGGAGAGGAGCAGCCTTTTTCTGTCTTGGCAAAAGGGAAAGCCAACCCTTAGGAATAAGTGCCATGTAAGAGCCAATTTCCATTTCCTCAGTAAATTGCAGGTAAGCTAGAGACTGGGGGCCAGAACTAATGCAAGCAGAGTGAACTCAAGCCTCGTGAGCCTTTTCCTCCCTCCCACTGTTGGTTCTGCTTAGTGAATTTATTTGTGGGGTGAGGACGTGGATAACATTCCCAGTGCTTCATGTTATTATCAAGTCACAACTATGGTCCTCTCATCCACAGATGTAGAAACACACAGATATGGATTCAGCACACTTCATGAGCAGTGTTTGGATTTAAATGCCATTTTCATTACATGTATGCAAACTGAAAGGAAGTGGCTCTTTTCATCCTGACACAGACAAACGTGACAGTATTTGGTGGCACTCTGGGATTGTGATGTACAGGTGCTCCTGTTCCACACGTGTACTCAAGATTAATCAATACTGACATAGAAAAACAAAACCAATTTATTAGATGCTTGCTAAATGCTCTAATGTTATATTAATTCCAAAAGGAGCAAAGCAGAAACAAAGTTTCATTGAAAATTTTTCTTTTTAATTTTTCCAATTATTTGTTATTAATTAAAATTTTACAATGACAGCCTAAAGGGAAGATTCTGAAAACTTCCAAGCAGAGAACTGGTGAACAAGTTGATAAGTTGCTCCTTTTCCAGGTGAGCATAAATGAAGGATGGCAAATGAATTTTCCAAAAAAGAATGTCAGCCTAGAAGCTTCCAGAAGTTATGAACTGATGACCTGCAGAGCTAGCAAGCCTGAAAAGATTGTTTAGCATCTTTGAGATGTACAGTCATTTTGTGATAGTTAAGATCTAAGAGGGTATGCAAAACTGAGTCCTGAAATTAAATAGTATACATTGATGCATATATAAGGGAGAGATCTTCAAAATTTCTCAACAGAATTGACTAGAAGGGCACACAAAGCAAACCTAAGATTATACACTCTCAAGAAAAAAACATTTTCCAAACAACTGGAATGTGTTTACACCATCAGAGTCAGCATTGTCACAATCCTGAGTGTTATTTTAATTCAGTTGCAATTATGAGAAGACAACTCTATTGGTGATACAAAATCCCTTAGACCAGAATAAGTTCTGTATTTCATTTATAGTGGCAAAGGGGGATGCACACTAGAAATCACAGTTACTGTGTATGTGTGTCTTAAAGAACTATCAAAGATTTTTTTCATCATCATAATTCAGTGAGAATGTTATTTTTGGTATTGCATCAGTTAATTATAAATAAAAGATGGATGTAGAATAAGTGGCCTGATTCACAGGCTGGGAGGGATCAGTGCCTGCTCACAGGACTTTTTTGGGGTCTGAAACATGGTTCTTCCATGGGATCCTCCCTGTGAGCCACAGTTTTTCTATTTACATATGTTGGAATGACTTTAGGGCGTGAGAATAATTTAGCATGTCTTGGAGAGTCATGTGTTGCCAAATAGCTTATTCAGAGATTTATAACTATAAAATATGCATTTTTCAAAGTAGCACTAAATCTCAATAAAATGATGAAGTGTTCTACAAACCAACTTCATAAAAATACATTGATTTCCACACAGTAAATTTGGAGAGATTCATTAAAAGCACACAAAAAGATCAATTAAATTCCTGTTATGGGAGGGATGATGTCCAAGAACAAAGCATTCTTTATGGAGAATATGACATGTGTACAGTTTGAGGAAGTGTAGCCTCAAGTCATACAGGTAGGAGAAATTTTGTGGATTTAAGGTGGTCTTCAGTGTGAAAATAATCAAGTTCTCATTGAACAGTCAGATGCAAGTGGATGCAAGAATACAGCACCACTGGATTCTGCTTTAATACTGTATTGCTGTTGGATATGTGCAGCAGAGAAGTACAAAAAGTGCACCTTGAAAAGAAAGCAGCATCTTCTGTGCTGCTGCTTAAGTTCTGGGGAAGGTCATTCCCCTGCTCTTCAGTGCACTGCTGTGTCATCAACTTTGTCCTTTAGAGGCCACTCCATGCAGACAAAATAAAAAATAATGGAGACTCAAGCATGCCATTTCAGCTGGAATAACAGCAGAAATGAGGGCAGGAGGGGTGAGAAGAGCCTTATGGTCTGAATCCTTGATGGAAAATAGGTACAATGCTGAGGGTCAAGAAGCAGCACAGACCTGGTGAGCAAAATTACAGCACTTGCAAACTGAAAGATCAAAGAAAGGGCTCAATCCTACTGATCCTCTGCCAAGCTTATCTCTCACTGCAAAATGCTGAAGAAATGCCTTATTTGGGTCTTCTACAAATGCATAATGTGCCATGGCTGTCATTGCAGAGGTAATGTTTGATAATAGAAATCAATCTCCTCTGCTAATCAAATGCTCCCTTCATCAGTTACTAAGCTGTATCCAGTTCTCTCTGACATGATTAATATTTCATTATTTGATCTCTAAACAGCTGTTGAAAATCACACATTTTCAAAGGATCTTTTGTGTACTGTTTACATGAAAAGGAATGCTATGTTTATCCTTCTCCTGTGGTTTTATTTCATCACTAGAGCATATTAGCATTTTTACATTATTATAAAAGGATGATCTTGGTAAGAAATTAGGGAAAAGCCTATGGAAAATATTGACGACTTACATGATGAAGGCATCTTGAAGTCCTTCAAATGCATGTGATGGGATTACTTTTACAGGGAGATGAGTAAATGATCTGAAAAAAAAAATAGAAGAGAGGGAAGAAAGGGTTGTAAGGCATGGGGTTTCTTTGTTTATAATTGTACCATTATGGTAGGGAGAAAACCAGTAAAGCATAATGCCACCTTATTTTTCCCACAGTTCTCTGTGCCTCTGGGCCTGATCCATTTGGCATTGATCTCAGTTAAATGGAATTCAAAAGATATTGGGTCAGTTCCTCAACAACATAAATTTGAGAGTAATCATCAGATCAATAATAATCATAACCTATTAAGTAAATTTATAGCCTGATGAAAGTAGGCTGCTACATTCACAGTTAAAGGAAGCTACAGGCTATTTAAAGTTTGATCCTCAGAAGAAGTGGCTTTCATATAAAGCTTTCTCTATTAAAACAGTATCTTTGTGTTGGCTGCACCATGTTCTCCTCCCAGCAATATCCCTGTAATGCTTCAGTGTGGCATCATGAACGTGGCTGTGCACAAAGTGTAGAAGAACTTCAAATCAGGCTGGTATAATGGAATTCTTTTTTTAAATAAATTGCATCAGTGTGGTTAGTTGATTCAGAGCAAGTGTGCATTTTAATTTTTAATTTTTCAGTTTCTCTGATTGAGAAATTAACAATGATGTGGGAGGCAGAGCCACATTTTACCATTCTCCACATCTGAACCACAGTACTTTTACCAGCCAATTTATCTATCCATGACCACACTCTCCCTGATAACAACCATAGGAAAATATTTAACATATTTCAAAATGTTATCTCTGTGAAAACAGATAATTGCTCCATTTTGCTTTAGAATGACAAATATCAGAGACATTTGTTTCCCATCCTTAAACTTACCCCCTCAAGGCTTTTTGACTGAAATGTTTTCATGCTATTCACATAACCTGCTTTTTTTTTCATTGTTATCATAATCCTTTATATGAAAAAAGATGTTTGTTATTGGCAATATTTATGTTAAATGTTCACCAAGTTTTATATATATATAAAATTTATATTTTATATAAAATATATATTTTATATATTTTATATATATAAAATATAATTATATATATATTTATATATTTAAAAACATGTCATACCTACATATTAGAAAGGCAGGCTGTATACATACTGTGTCTAGGGGTTACAAATCTGGATGTACCAAGGAGCCTGGAAGTCACTTCCTAGCTATGTTCCAAAAAGTCTGTATGATTTGGGGCAAATAATTTAGTTCCTTTGGACCTTGTCTCCCTGTCAGTAAACTGGGAATAACAATGCTTTCCTACCTAACAAGGATATATATGTTTGTCATTCCATTGTGATTGGGTCATACCTGTCTCTAGATTGATGCTGGCATGTTTTGCTCTGTGTGAGGTTTGGCTAAATCAGGAATGAAGCTAAGTCATACAGCTTGAAGAATGTATTTTTTCCCTGAAGGGTAGAGACAGGTAGAAGTAATCTGCTGTAGGTTTTAACACTCTGAGCCAAAAGGAAAAGAACTTCAGGAAGAAGCAAAAAGTAGAAGCTGAGAAATTCCTGCTCTATAACCCTATACCTGCACCATCAGCTCAGGAACAAAGGAAATGGAAATGTGACTGAAGGTGCAAAAAATAAAACCAAATCTTGGCTTTCAGTTCCATCAGGCCCTGAGCCTACTGCCTCCCTGTGACGTGCTGCTAGGTGAGCATGCTGGTTGTAATGGTGATGGCTTGGAGTGACAGGTGATGATCCTCAAGGTCCTTTCCAACCCAAACCATTCTATGATTCTGTGAATATTTACTGAACAACCCCAGCTCTCTCAGCCTGTCTCTCTAGGAGAGGTGCTCCAACCCTCTGAGCGTTTTTGTGGCCTCCTCTGGACTCGTTCCAGTGGGTCCACATCCTTCCTGTGCTGGAAGCCCTCGAGCTGGGTACAGCTCTCCAGGTGGGTTCCCACAAGAGTGGAGTAAAGGGGAATCCCCTCCCTTGCCCTGCTGCTTTGGATGCAGCCCAAAATGCCACAGGCTTTCTGGGCTGCCAGCACACATTGATGGCTGATGTCCAGCCCCTCCTCCACCAGCACCCCCAAATCCCTCCCAGGGCTGCTCTCAATCCATTCCCTGCCCAGCCTGTATTTGTGCTTGGGATTGCCCTGGCCCACAGGCAGGGCCTTGCACTTGGCCTTGCTGAGCTCCCTGAGGTTTGCAGTGCCTCAAGGCCTCGAGCCTCTCCCACCTCTCAAGGTCCCTCCTCCCCTGCAGCGTGCTGATCCCATCACACAGCTTGGGGCCATCCCCAAACAAACCTGCTGAGAATGAGCTCTGTCTCACCAACCACGCTGCCAAAAAAGGTGTAAATCAGAGCTGGTCCCAGTGTGACCCTTGAGGAGTGTCACTTGTCCTGCTGTCCACTCAGACATTGAGCCATTGACCAGCTCTGAGTGCAACCACTTATCCACTAAGTGTCCCACCCACCAAACCCATCTCTCTCCAATTTTAACACAAGGATGTCATGCAGGCCAGTGTCAAATGCTTTCACAGGTCCAGGTAGATGATGTCAGTGGCTTTTTATCATCCACCACTGCTGTAACCCCATCCTAGAAGGTCACCCAATTTGTCAGGCATAAGATTTGCCCCTAATGAAGCCACACTGGCTGTCACCAATCACCTCCTTAGCTTCCATGTGCCTTTGCATGGCTTCTAGGAGGATATGCTCCAGGATCTTGCCAGGCATGAAGGTGAGACTGAGCGGCATGTATTTCTTTGGGTATTCCTTATTTCCCTCTGTAAAAAAGGGGGTTATGTTTCCTCTTTTCTTAATTCCATCAGGGTGTCAGCTTTCCTAACCTGATCCTGTCTGCTTAATTTTTCTGTGCTCCTCCCAGGCTACCTGCTTCCACCTTCTTCCCTTCTTTTTGTGTTTGAGTTTGTCCAGGAGTTCCTTGTTCATCCATGCAGGCCTCCTGGTGATTTGCCTGACTTCCTCTTTCTTGGGATGTATCACTCCTGGGCTTGGAGCTGATCTGGAGCTTTCTTGGGCCCCTTTGCCCTCCAGGGCTTTATCCCCTGGGACTCTGCCAAGCAGGTGCCTGAAAAGGCCAAAGGCTGCTGCAGTCAGGGGTGATGAGCTTGCTGTGTGCCCTCCTCGCTGTCCTGAGATCCTCAAACTCATTTATGGTCCTGAAAGCCAAGGCTGCCCTTGGGCTTCACATTCCCCACCAGCCCCTCCTTGTTGGTGAGAACAAGGCCCACACTGCACCTCTCCTCCTTGGCTCCTCTATCACATGGAGACAGAAGTTATCATCAAAGGATTCCAGGAACCTCTTGGATTGCTTATGTCCTGCTGTGGTTGAAGCCCCCCTGAGGACCAGGAGTTGTGAATGTGAGGCTGTTGCTCTCTCTTTGTAGATGTCTCATCTGCTCAGTCTTCCTGGTGGGGTGGCCTGTTCAGATTTCTTTCTGACACCACTCAGATTGTGAAACTAAGTTATCATCAAAAAATTCCAGGAAACCTCTTGGATTGCTTATGTCCTGCTGTGGTTGAAGCCCCCCCTGAGGACCAGGAGTTGTGAATGTGAGGCTGTTGCTCTCTGTCTGTAGATGTCTCATCTGCTTTCTCTTCCTGGTGGGGTGGCCTGTTCAGATTTCTTTCTGACAGCACTCAGATTGTGAAACTCAGATATGGCCATTCAGCTGAGGAAGCTTTTGACAAAAAATGTTTTTACAAAGCTACAAAGCTCCTATACATCTAACTTGCCCATGCTGCTGGCCTGACTTCTGTAGCTCATGAAAGGAGGGAGGCACCCATCTTTAATACAAGTCACCTGCACTGTTTTGAAGACTTTTGTTAAAGGATAAATATTTGCTCTTTTAAGAAAACCTGTAAAGTTTCTTTCACATCTAATGCATCATGACTTGTGTGCTTATACTTGTATTCAGTGCTGTCATTCAGCACTGACAATACTGCAACTCCACAGAATTGCAGGACTTCTCATGCTTGGGAAAAGACAGAAAGAAGTGGAGCCAGACTTCCTGGCATTCAGCAGCCCTTGGCATTTCTATCTTATCAAGACTGGTTTTCAAGGTACAAAATTCTAGGCAATAAGGTTTGAAATGGCCAAGCTAAATGTATGTAAGGCTATCCAGGAGCATTTGGAAAGACAGGAACTGCCACCACATGGACTTGAGCTCCAAGAAAAGCTTTTGAGAGCTCTGGATGCCCCAAGAGCTCAGGACCACTTCAGTCCTGCTGAGGAGGAGTCAAAGCTCCAGCCCACTCACACCACTGGAGGAAATTGTTCTATTACAGAAATGACCTTTTGCAAAACGTGTTTAGTAGAACTGATTAATAATAATAACAACATAAAAAGCACACGCCCAATAGCAAGAGGTGTGAATGAGTTATTGTAGTTGGATTGGTTATTATATTTTAATATGTCTATTTTATAGGATTACTTGTATTTTCAATGCCCAAAAGGTGAACACATAAGGTAGACTGCTGTTGGCAAGCATTTTATTCAGTAGCATCCCTAAGCTTGGGAAGATTGGGAATATTGATTGAAACTATGGCCAAAAAACCACTATTTTCCCAGGATTTTTATCACCTTCTGGGGGACAGTGTAAAGGGTTGGCATTGATTTTTAAAGCCTTGAATATTGGGCATTATCTACCTGAAATGTGAACTGTGATATGCCACAAACACCCAAAGTAGCATTTTTCACTAGGTGATGATGGGTCATATAATCTCCTATGGAAGACACTTTGTCCCTGAAACTGAATTCTTTTGACAATCCCAAAGAGCCAAATATGTCCCCAGTGAACACATGATAGAACTATCTACTTCTTCAGGCTTTTGCCACAGTTTTGTATTTGATATTTTGTAATTTGGTGCCTAATCACATGTCACTCACCCAACTGCAGAAGCTCTGCATGCAGGGTTACATATTCAGATACAGCAAAGTGAACCTCACCATGAAATGAAGTTTTTGAAGGGGCAAAAAGGTTTTAAGTTATCCAATGCCCATTGCTGCACAGTTGGATTTGGGTGCCTTTGCAACTAGACTTTGCTTAAACCCCCAAAAGTACACATGAGATTTCAAAAGAAGAAAAATACTGTTTTGTTTCAAAATATAATAGTGTATTAAAGATTATTTTCCTTCTGAGACTAAGAGGACATGTTGCTGCTGTAGCCTAAGGGCATTCAAAGGTGTCTGAATAATGGAGGTTCTATAGTGTTTGTGTAATGTCCAAACTAACAACAGGAACTTGAGAAAAAATATGGTCAATTCAGGACTGTATAAACCCCATAACTCTGCCACCTGTCAGAAGCCATATAATTTTGAAAAAGTTTTTTAGCAATAGTGTCACATGGCAAGGATAACTCGGGTAAAGAAAAATGGCTGAAATTTCCCTATGGGATATAGACTACGGATATAGCAAAGTATCAAAAATACATTTGGAAGCACAGATCATTACAGCAACAGATTTTACTCAGATCTAGCTAGAATTACATATTGGAGCTTGTTTTCTTGACTGACCATAAAATTAAGAAGGACTTTTCAGAGGTCTGGCACTGATGGAAGGATGTGGGCAGAAGAAACTGTGCTGGAACAACCTAAAGCAGCATTTTCCCCCCAAATTATTAATGCACTTGCAAGCACCAGGCTGCAATTCCCCTGGTGCATGTGGCTACAGATGTGGCTATGAGGGGAAAAAATTAACATTCTCTTGCTTTCTCTCTCATGCATAGAGCTGTGCAGGGCAAGGAGAGAGCTAGGAGGACTGGGAGAGTATGGAAAGAGAGGCAGTCAGCAGTAACAAAGCTCCAAAAACTGTATGAATAAGAGAGTAAGAGAGAGAGGAGAAGATAATAGCTAAATGGATAAGAAGAAACTGGTATAAAAACCAGAGGAAGAGATGAAAGAAAAGAGGTTGAATAACAACTAAACAAAAGAGTGAGAATACGTGTACACCTGTGGGGTTAGAGACTACATTCATATGTACAGCTTTGTAATTGAATGATGAATGCAAGCTTTCTATTAAAAAATACAAAGAAATGGAAATTTTAATAGTATAGGTTCAGGCTCAATATAAATCAGGCTGGAAGCAGAAGGAGCTGGATATGTCTGTGAAAGACAGGGATTTTTTTAACCTCTAAGTGTAAATATTTTCTTTGTAGGAGTATTGAGCTAAATCTTGGTTGAACTCTTTTCTGACTGTAAAGTTGGTTTCTACAGCCAGCCTAATAGTGGGACTTTGTGTACAATCATCAGGATTAAATGTTATATTGAAGGTAGAAAGGAAATTTTTTTCTTCCTTTTGTCCATTACCCAGCCCTGTTGCTCTCAGTGAGGCAGAAATGGCAGCAGCCATAAACCCATTATCTGTCCTACCATGATCACTGAGGTTGAGATGTGGTTTCTTCTTGGGGTGACAGATGGAAAAAGGAGACATAAAAGATGAAACCAACACAGAGAAAGAATAAAATCAGGTACGTTTAGGGCTCTTGATAACCTCTCTGGGCTGTGATGTGCATCATCCTAATAGACATGCTTAATCCACTGCCAGCTCTGCATGTGCTGTGAATAGTGGGGAAGAAATGTGATGGGAGAGTCTCCTGCTCCCATGGGCTCTGCTTTCTCTGACACTTAAGGCAACACAGGGAAGTAAGGAGGGAACAAATCCAGGGCACAGATTTTTCTAGAATCTTTGACTTTGGAGGAATGGTTTACATGGCTTTAGATTAGTACAAATTAGGTTGTCTTGCTCCTATCCATTCTTGAGCTAGGGAGACAGAGGAGATCAGGGTTAGTATCACCCCTAGGGAATTTCAAGAGCGAGTTGAATTTACAAACAAGTCAGATGAGAATGGAAAACACAGACTTTGTTACCAAAAGGGTCATAATATAAAAACCCCAGCTCAATTCATGCAGAGATAACAAAGTGATCCTGGAAATGGTAACCATCCTATTGGCTGCTCCTCTAATCCCATATTTTGACGCCATGATTGTTTAGATCAGGGCTGTAACTGAGCCCATAAGCAACACAACACTTGAATAACGACATATATCAATTATTTGGTCTGGTCTCCTAGACCATGAGCTTGGACTATGGTGTGTGAGTGGGGAAAGGGAATGCCCATGATGCCTTGTTATTTTAATTTAATCCTAATTACCAGCAAAGCATTAAGCAGAAAGTTATGATGGACCACCCTGCAGAGATCTAAACACCTGTCAAAACTCACAGCACATTTTTCAGCAGCTTTTTTACTAAGAGAGGGGGAAAAGAAAATAGTCAATAACTTGTCAATGAGCTGAACCTCAAGGAGTTGCAATGAGCCCAGTGAAGAGGATTTTGATGCTTCAGGATAGAGGGAAAATTAATCACACAAACCTTGGGAGAAGAGGTTACAAGAAGTCCAACAGGGTTGGGAAAGGAAAAAACAAGAAAGAAAGAAACCTGATTAAAATCTTGAGAAGTCACCTAGAACTGACAGAATGCTTAAGATTACTTCTCAAGATTTTAATCAGGTTTCTTTAAATGTAACATGCCATTACAAGGCGTTGGTTTTGGAGCAAGAAAGGCTGTTTATGCCTCCTGCCGCAACGAGAGAGCACAGAAAAAGCCCTGACACCTGCACCCCGTTCCTCTGTCACTGAGGCTGCTGGACGAGGAAAAGTCCCGCAAGGATGCTCGCCTCCTTCCCAAGGGGAAAACTGCGTCCGTTTCAAACTTTGAAACTTTGAAAACTTCAGCCGCGCGTCCCGCACCTCCGCGCGGCCAGGGATGCTCCAAGGGCCCAAAGGCACGGCAGTCCCCCCGTCCTGTCCCCCCCGAACCCCGTGGCGGTCCCTGTGGGTGGGAGCAGCCCGCGGTACTTACGCGCGGGCGGGCGCGGGCAGCGCTCCGTGCGCGGGCGGCGGGCAGCGCAGCGCTCCGTGCGTGCAGGCGCAGCGCAGCGGGCAGCGCCCGCCCGCCGGCACCGCCAGCAGCAGCAGCGGCAGCGGCAGCAGCAGCCAGGGCACCATGGCCGGCCCCGCTCGCCTCTCGCTCGCCTCCGCTCGCCCGCAGCCCCCGGGATGCGCCCCCGCCTCCTCCGCCCGCCTCCGCCCGCCCCGGGGCGGGAGCGCCGCCCGCCCGCCCGCCCGCGGGGATGGGGATGGGGATGGGGATGGGGATGCCGCGCTCCGGCCCCCGGGGAACAGCCTTCCTTCCGCGGCTGCTCTACCTGGGAAAGTTGACTGCAAAGCCTACAGGTGGCTGGCAGAAGGTTTCCGTGGATTTTCAGAAGTTCTGGTCCCCACGGTCCTGCCTAGAAGGGACCACAAGCGATGCTGCCCGTTCCTAGGGGAAAACTCAACCCCTCAGTGCCCCACTTCCTAGTGGGAAAGCTGTGAGAAGGTGTGGGCCCTGCAAGCACCCATTTATCTGGCTGTGAAAGCCTTTGAGAGTTCGTGCCTGGGGGAAAATGTGCCTCATTTCCCTTAAGGGGGTAAATGCTTTTACAGCATCCTCGTTGGAGAATGGAAGGGGTTGGGATACAAATGTCCGTGTCAAACGCTCTTTACAGCTCCACTCACCCTCGCTGTATCCCTGGTGAAGGATTGTGATTTGCCTGCTGGGTGATGGGAGAGGCATCTCTGAGTGCGTGACTTGTTACTTTATGATCAATTATAGCCTTTGTGTGGAAGCAGCAATCATGTTCTCAGCACTACTTCTCTTCACAAAGGTCCATCCATTTTGTAAAGGACTGATTTCCACGTAACTAGCATTTTTCTGCTGTTGTTATTATTGTTTATTGCTACAACTGTAGCTTTGAGAATCTAGAAAGAATCTAGTTGGAAGCTAGTTAGAAATCAGGACCTTATTTATGGCGAGTGATGGAGCAAGCCACCAAAAAGATAATCGTTCCCCAGAGGAGGCTTTGTAAAATAAGGGTATGGGTACATCATCCTATCCCTCTCCTCCAGTGTATCCAGGAAAAGTCAGAGTCTAGGAGGGAATGATCCAGCACCACATGGGATTTGCCTGACAACAATTCTTCCAACTTTAAAATCATGGAATCAAATGATAAGGCCTTATACATTTCAGGTATGAAATGTAAGACAGGAAGGAGGCATGAGATATGTGTGGTTCGGGGCATCCCTGTGCTCTCAGCAGGGACTGAGTCGTGGGGAATAGTTGGCAACTGCTAAGAACTTCCCTGGACTGGCCTCAACAGCATGACCTGTGTTCATCTGGACCAGGAGCTTGAACCAAATCTTGCACAGGAGTGTAGGGTGGCAAAGCCCTGCTTTGCTGTCCCTTCCCAGAGTCCTACCTTCCACTCAAACCTTCTTCCTTCAGTGTCATTTGCTCCACTTGAGCTGATAGTGACATTAGCTTTTATCCTGACCTTGCAATGGTTATGAGGTGGCTCCCTCACTTTATTCTGCTGTGCTTGGCACACCCTTTTATCCAACTCTACAGCAGGGTTATTCTGATGGATGGTCTACCTAATTCCAGCTAGCATGTGCCTTTGTATTGATCTCTCCTCCTCCTTCCCCCACCTCCCCATCATCTTTGAAATCAAAGAAAGTGATGGGGCTGTGAAATTACGGGATCAACTGAACTGTGCCAGCTGGCAGTTGTGGGATAACATTGTGCCCTTGTGAGGACCTGTAATTGCCTTGAGATCTGTCTGTGTGGCACTGCTGACCCTTTCCTGGTGCTCAGCTGCCAGTGTTGAACAGAACCAGGTTTCTGGCTTCCTGCAGCTTGGTTTCCTATGGCAGGAATAATCAGTGAGGAAAAATCTGGTTATACTCTTGCATTATTTACATGTGCCCACATACATTGATTTGGGGACGAGACTGTCAGAGGGCAAGCAAGAAAGTCCCATCTCCAGACTTCTTCTGCTAAGTCACTGGGTCCCAAGGAGGAGCTTGGTTACTGACTGATTGCACGTGCACTTGATGTGAAGAAGCAAACTCCCTTCTGCTGGACAGTTTTCCTGTCCACAGAATACTCCAAATCCAACAAAATGAAAAGGAATTTGTTTGACAAGCCATCCTGGAAGAGCATGAGGCAGCAGCATGGCTGAGTGACACCTGCTGTCACTCTTTGCCTGGCAGCTGTCATTCCTTGCCCCCATTATCCCCAACATTTGATGGTTTGCAGCATTTCCCTGATGCTCAGATGCCTTTGAGGATATTTTTAATGAGGGTGTTAGAACAGTGTGTGGTGTTTGAGGGCATGACTGCTTTTCTCAGCAGAGTCCCTGCCAGGAGAAGTGGCACTGCTCTGTCTGGGAGACAAGGCACTGTGAGTGGCCTCTGGGACCTTCAGGGCTTGCTGTTGGCTTGTGATGCTGAATTCTAGGGACAGACTGGCCTTGCTGAGAGGGAACCATTTTGGGCAAGGTGGTTTTGTGTGCTGCAGCTGTAGGGGAGCTGGTTAGCTCAAGGTGGTTTGGTTATGAGCTGCCCTCCCAACATAGCCCAGGCTGCAGGGGGATTTCTCTGTCCTTACCTTCTTCTCTTTTGCCTTCTGCATTTTGACCTCCAAGTAAAGTACTGGTGCCTGTGAGGTGGTTTGTAACTTAAGGCTCACTGAGAGCTGGGTTTGTGCTGATATCAAGATATGTCAAATCTCTGAGCCTCCCTCCTGCGCCTTCAGCAAGTTTGGCAGAGCACCACAACTAGCTGCATAATTATAAATCTTGTATTTATAATATATTTGTCATTATGCTCATGTGTGTAAGAATATATAGCTTGTGATCAAATGCAAAAGCCATTTAATAATCTGAAACAAACATACTTAATTGCATTCAACCCACTTTTACCCCCTGAAAGTAACCCCTGAAACTGAGAAATGTTACCCATATATATTAAAATATTTTTATGTCAATTTTTTTCCACATACCTAAATTAGAACTGTAAGCAAAAAACTTTATTTCTGATGGAAAGACATGATCATTAATCATGCTGTGTGCACATCTGTTGCTGAGTTAATATCTATTCAAGATGAAGCAGTAATTATCTGTAGTATAGACATATATTCATGTAGAGGTGTTTAGGTGTTTAACCTAAACTGACAGATTCAGCAGTAACAGCAGTTTATACATGAAGGAGCCTTCTACAGCTCTGTAACTACTACAAAACTACTACAAAGAGCTTCACATCTACATTCTTATATGGATATATAACCATAATGAATGGTAATTTTATAGTTCAAGGGATCATCTTTATTCTGGCAGTACTTCAGTGGGAGCTTGAGTTCGATGGGTTGAAGATTCACTGAAGTTACAGGAAATTAAAGATATGCCTGATGTTATTCTTCTGCTCAAGTGCTGGCAGAGGCAGGGATTGCTTTATACATGTTGGAGAGCTCTCCTGAATCCTTGCCCCAAGGCCACTGTGCAGAAGTGTACGTGAGCCCTTCTGCACAGAGGAATTGCAGGATTGATAACAGCTGCCAGAGCTGCAGCTGTAGGTTGTAGGTTTGCTCTGCACAGGCAAAAAATGCAAACAGGAAAACCCCCGAGTCCTCACTCCTTTGGATCTGCCACTGACCTGAAATGTGGGGTTGATGGAGTTAGGACTGGCAGATCTGGCTTGGAGGAGCTGGTGCAAAGTTTCTCACTCAGGGCTGCAACCTGTCACCCCACTTTGTCCAGGAGCAACCCAGAACCTGCAGTCATTGTAGACCCACTTTAGGCCAGTTATTCTAATTTACTGTCTTTCTTTCTCTTTCCCCATTTATTAACCTCAACATGCCTTTTTGCAGCTCCTCAGAGAAGTGGTGCCAGTGGAATATTCCTGTGTAGAAAAAATTGCTTCTGAGATACAGAACACAGCTAATTACAGTGCTACGATTAGCTGAATGCCCTTAACAGAGTCCAAGGGGGGAAATCATAGTGCAGCATCTGCTGTAACATATGCTTTTCTAGTTTCCAGAAGATAACAGTGAGCATGTAGGCTGCCATGGACTGTGCTTTCTGCCTGAAAAGCAGAGCAGCCTGCAGATGCTCCAGGATTTTTTCTACCCGGCCTCTGTTAGAGACAGTTGATGCTGCATACATCTGTCAGCAGGAATGATGGGGTTTTTTTTTGGCTTTAGTCTCCCACATGCAGACAGACTCATGAAGATGCAATGGTGATTCAGATCCCATTGTTCCTGAGTGCACATTTCATCCTAAGGGCAGGTGTCACACCAGGAGCAGCACAGAGGTGACAGGCAGCATGGCACATTGCAGGAGCTCCTGCTTGCTGCTTTCTGTGTGAGGTGTTTTCCTTTCACGGTGGTACTGGAAAGATGAAGTGCTTTTCTGTGTATTGTTTAGTGAACTAAACCTAAAGTGGCTCATTATTTTCTATCCTATAGATTAACTTGGCCAGAATAGTTGATATAACCCTGCTAATACACCGCTCAATGTGCTGAGCTGTGTTAATTACTGTTGCATTAGAGCTGAAAATGATTGAGCCAGCTTAGTCAAGTACTGCTTCCCATTTAACACAAACCTTCAGCCCCTTTCCATTACTTGAATTTTTTATCACATTTTTAACATTTCACTGTCTTTTGCTTTAACCAGGCCCAGAACTACAAAAAGAAACACATCTTGGTAAAGATGCTGTTAAAAATCTTGGTAAAGATGCTGTTAAAAATACGTCACTACAGTCACAAAGCAGCAACTAGTAAGTAATTTTGGACCACATCCATCCTCCTGAGCACTGATTAATAGGAGAGTTTGTTTACAGAAAGTGGGTCTCTATTATTTAGCCAATTACTTAATGATCGACCCTTCCCAGTTTGTCTGGCAGCATTGAGCTATGATTTGTGGCAATTCCTGACCAAAAAGATACTAAAATTTTTGGAAAGAGCTTTGGCCAGGGTATAAAAATCAGTGATTTGCCTCCAGTAAAGGCTGGAGGAAGGATGCTGAGAGAGAAAGATGCCACTGGCTCGTCCGTAAGCAGTTGGAAAATAATCTGCATCTGGTCAGGTCTCTGTAGAATTGTTACTGTGCCCCAGGACTTCACTGTGTGTGCTTTCAGGGTAATGCCAGAGCTGTTGGTTCTTCATGAACATGATGACAGGAGTAGTGCTTGAGTCTCTGTGAATTAGAGGACTGTGACCATTTTGTGGAACTGATGTCACACCATCCTGCTGTGGAGGCTGTGAGTGCACTGGGGAGTTAACCCTGGGCTCTCAGCAGTGGGACCAGCACTGCAGGGGAGGGTAAATGAGCCGAGTCAGGGGAGTGGGAGTTTTCCCACTTGGGCCCTGGGATTAGTTCTCTGACTGACCCAGTTAAGTCTGGCTTATCTGTAGCTGTGTGTGAGCTACACTTACAGGTGTTAAGTGAGGCCAGTGGGGCTCCTCGTCTGCACCAGCATTTGAGTGCCTGAGAGGGGCACTGAATGGAAAAGACAGGCTGTGAATTCATACAGGGAGTTACACAGCAAAGCCTGAGGGCTGGGTAAGCTTTGAAGTAGGGTGAGTTGTAAGCTTAATTCACTGGATGACAAACCCCCTGGTCTTTGATCCAGTAATCTGTGTGTCATTTGGATGATAAATCCAATAATTAGGTACAGTGTAGTCTTACAGTTCCCCTTCCTAAGACTTTCTTTCACCTTTTTATTTATTTTTTTGTCTGTTATCTCAAAATGTCAAAAGAGGTGCAGCCTTTTGCAAAGAGGTCCAGGCCATTCACAATGAGGTCTGAGCCTGATTCCTCTCTCACTTTTAGCACATATTATGCACTGATTTAAAGACTATTTTAAAATAAATTAAAGCCATCGTGAGAAATGAAGGGAGCCCTGCTCTTCTGGGTTGTGTTTGATGCTTACCTTGTTGAATTCAGGAAGAAGGCATTATTAAAGACATAAAAGCTGTCTCTGTATCAGGAGCTTAAAAACACTCCAAGGGAAACAAAATCTGGTGTGCTTAGCTGCTGTAATTTAAAAGCCAAATTCTGCTCATGTTTGCAATGGCATAAATTTGAATTTGATTGAACTCTGGATTAACATTGCTGCAAATGAGACCAAAGTGTGACTTCCAAAGTTCATGAGGTAAGAAGGAGTTTTGCAACCAACCTTGTTAATCTTACATATGTAAGCTCTGTGCTGTGGGATGCCACCTTGGACAAAAATACCTGTGGCACATTTGATCTCTTTTTAATGATCCTAGTCAGAATGGGTATTTTTAATTCTATCAGCAGATGTGGCCAGATTGGTAAAATTCCACTAGATTACACTTTACCATTCCCATGATATTGGTATACTGAGTGAAAAAAATAATGGCATGCTGCCTAGATCCTGAGATTTTGGTTCAAGTATTTCATGGACTTTCAGGTTCAAAAGGGCTGCAATTACATCGAGTTTCGATTACTACATAAGGCAGGCCAGCTTGTGAGATTCTGACAGTGCAGAGATGGATAGGGGACAGTCTAAAAAGACTGCAGTGATTTCCATAATTAAATATTGGTTTAATAGTCAATACAAGTTCATTAGATAAAAATGATAGCTCACATACTGTTAATAAAAATCAGAAATGCCTGTACAATATTGATCTAAAAAATATTTTTTTTTGTAATAGTATGAAATGGTTTGGAAAGCAGTTAATATTCCTGTTTTTCCTGGGAGTTCATTAAAGTAGAAATTCTTGAGTTGGACAAAGATATGTAAACTTAGAATGGAGAATAATCCAATTCTTGGTGTTAATTTCAAAAAGTAGTTGTGTTATCCATCTTCAGCTTTTTCACTTTCTCACCTCTTCCACTGACATCCAAGAGGGTTACATTATTTCAAGGTCAATATTTCCAAGGGTGATCCTCTCCAAGGGAGCAGGACCTTGTGTAATTGGCCATCAGTCAGAAAATGCATTAATAATGATAAAACATGGAATGACTTCTGCTTGCCCTTATATAACTTACAAAGCATACAGTTCTTTTTTCCCCCAACTCAATGTCAAATTAATAGAGTTTGTCAGCTGTTTAGGCGATGGGCTAGAGCAGATATTATGTTTTTGGAGGAGATGTGTGTGTGTTGCATTGTCAGGCCAGAATCCAGAAAGATTAATGCTTTCAACTGTCTTGACAATCAGATTATCTCCCTGAATATACAGTGCCCAGTAGCCCTAAAGAAAGACTATTTTGTAAAACCTTTTAATGATTACTGGCAGAAATTCAAGAAAAAGGCATTTTGATTTACACCAACATGAAGTGAGATTGGAATCAAGATCTAAATGATAGGCACTTTTGGTTAGCCTCATATGCCTCTTTTTTTCTGTTGATTTATTTCTTTTTTTCTCTTCAGTAATGTTTCACTGGTGTGGATAAGGAGTCAGTGCAATGCTTGGGAAGAGCCCCAGGAGATGATTGACCCCAACTCTTTAATTTCCTACCTGGGCTTAGCTGTGTTGTGTTTTTGCAGAAGTCAATAGTATCACCTGAGTTTGAAAACCTGGGACTGACACCAAAATTCCCTACCTACCTATTGCCTATCCAACCACTTCAGCAGCAGCACCTATCTCCAAGGTGTGGTCTGTAAGCTTCTTGTAAAGCTCATGGAAGGAGTGAGACCCCTCCAAAAAAGTGATCCCAAGCCATGCAAACTGTACAAAGATCCATCCAGGGTAAGCCAGGGAGCTCTGGGCAGAGGCATGAACATGGAGCCCAGCTCAGCCTGGAGCTGGGTTACTGGGGGCAAACACCTGCATCCATTCAGGATGCAGAGCTGCAAAGCACCACACCTATCATTTGGGAGGAGGAAATCCTTGCAAACTCATCCTTGGCTTTTAAAGAGCTTCCACAAAGGGAAGAAATGCTGCTGCCTGTAAGGGGAAGGGAGCCTGGGTTTGGTGTCTTTCCTGCTCAAAGGCAGCTTGGATTTGTGCCTCCCATCTTCCAGCAGCTCTTGTTGGGGATTGAGCACCTGTAAGCTGCTGCCTGGAGTAAAGGAAGGTAAGAGGTGGTTTTTCTTATGTTTTATAGTTTGCTATAACTTTTGCTTACTTTTCTCTTTTTTTTCCTCTACAATTTCTGATTCAGATTAGCTGAGAGATCTTTGCTGCTGTGGCTTTGTTGTGTTTCTCTGTTGTGCACTGTTATTGCTAATATCCTTCTGAGATGTGTGCTTTGCCAGCTGTCTCTGGAACATTTCTCCACTTGATTTCTCCTCAGGACACACTCTGGTTCTCCCACTGAGCTTAGCCTAGTGTGGGTGAAAGGAAGTGTTTTGTCAGGCTCACCAGGGCCAGTCTTGTTTGAATACCAGCCCAAGGAGACTAAAATTGAATCCTCAGATGGTGGCTTGCATCACCAGAGTCCAATGATGTGGGGAAGGGCCACAGTTGACATCTTAGTGCAGTGCTTCTGTTACTTACCTGTTTGGATTTGGAGCAATTATCTACTTCTATATGTCAGTTTGGGATGTGCCACTGTCCTTCTTGAGCTCTGTTCCCCCATGTACAACCTCTCAGCTGTGTGTTCCCTGATGTGCTTCAGATCCCATCCCTTGGCCTCCTCTGAGCTTCCTGCTCCCCCCAAAGGCATTTGGGCCAGCCAGCCTTGGCACACTTCAGCTCTCTCCAGTGCCACCACTCCTGCCCTGGCCCTTCCAGCCTGAGGTTCCCAGAGGAGCAGGTCCTTGAGGCTCATGGAGCTCTCCCTGTATGTTCACTGCCTGGCTAGCAGGTACTGCTACCCTGAGACACATAGGGCACTTGAGTTTTCCTCCCCATTTCCAGCTCCCCCACAGCATCCTTTCCTACTTATTTCAGTGCTAGTTTGCTCTGTTCACACTCTCCTGCATCCCCACACCAGCCCAAGCAGCCCAAGGTGTGGCCAGCTGTGGGTTTGGTGCTGCCCTGTTGTGCCTTTTGCTGGCTCCCCCGAGCACAGATGAAGCCTGGGTGTGAAGGGGAGCTGGAAGGAGCTCTGCCTTAGGCAGCCAGCAGAAGCTGCATGCCCAGATCACACAGCAAGCACCCTTTGGCTAAACTCTCCTGGCTCCACCTCGTTCCTTTTGGCTCAGAGTGAGTGTGGGATTGTGTGCTTGGCTGCCAGAAGAGAGCATTTTCCAGATAAAATGAAGAAGAACATGGGTGGGATAAATATCAGAAAGATGTTTAATGGATCTGCCCCTACTTTCCTTTTTCTCAGTGTGCTGTGTGCCTTTCCCAAGGGCAGGCCAGCCAAAGGATCCTAATCTTTGCCATCATGAGGGCACTCCTTGGTGTAGCTGCTGAGAATGGGGCCAGGTTGTATCAGTGGGGGATGTCAGTTGCTTTAAGCCTCCACTTCAGCTGCTTTGGGGTCATATAAATGAGAACAGGGTGCACTTCTTGTGAGCTCATATATAATTGCTGCAGCTCCACGGAGGAAATTTGTTCAGCACATCTCTTGGTTGTGAAAAATGTAGAGGTCAAGATAGTCCTTTTTCACACCTTTCCTCATTACTTTTTGATGTGTGTCTTGTTTAGATGAGCAGCTGAGAAACTTAAAAAAGATAAGCAAATATTCTCTTTTAAAAAAAGAGGTTTTTTGTTTTGACCTTTATTACATAAATATTTAATTGATTACCAGATCCTAAAAGATGGAGGGAACTTCAATGCTCCTTATGTGTCCATGAAACCTTTGTACAGATTTGTATTCTTCTAAGGGGAGTAAGAGGGTCAGAATGGAAAATAAAGCAAACATTTTAATTTGTGATAAATAAAAACTAAAGCAGATGAGTGATTTTTAATTATATTCTTTTTAAATTTGTGAGCATGTGTGGAGAGTGAAGTACTTGTAACAACAAGGAGTTATTTGCCTTTTTTTTTTATTAGTCTCTGATGTCAGGATGCCTTTCAGTTATTGAAATTGCATGGGTGTGAGCAATCTCATTAAAAGCAATTTGAGCAAAATCATAGGATTGAAGTTAGTTGTATGATCAATCCCACTGAGTTTAAGGGCATGAATGGTGAAGGTACCCATGGATCCTCTTGTCCTGAAAAGCTCTTGTAAAGAGGTAAATACTTGCTGAAGCTGCCATGGGAGGCAGGTGTATATCCCATCCTCCATCTCTCCAGATGAAGCAGTGAAACCCAACTTTTATAACCCAGTCCATTTGTCTAAGTCCAATCACTCCAAGTTCATGCAGATGTGACAGGTAGGAAATTGTTCCAGGGTGTAGTTGTACATCAGTCTTTAGATGTGACTTTACTTCTATATAATAACTGATGCAATTTAGGTGTGCAAAAGAAAACTGAATTATGGATGGCCCAGGAAACTGCATTTTTGGGAGAGCACTGGTTTAATGAACCAGCTTGGTGCCAACCCAGATCTAACCAGATTGTCTTCGTGCCAAAGTCAAGGCAGATGGCTTGTGAAAAATGGCTTGCAGAATGGAAAAGAACAGCAGGAAGTTTTCACTGGTTTGGAAAGCATCAGTCTTGATTCAGAAATTGTGTTCCAGAAGAAAAGCACAAGCTGCTTGGGAAACAAAGATATGTCTGAGGCTTTCCTGTCCCCTCTGCCCCTGGCTTGGGATGTCATGGGAGAGCTGCACCCAGCACAGGAGGTTCAAATGTGGCATTATTTCACTTGTTCCACATACCAAAAGTGCAAAGGGAAGTCACCTCTGTCACCTCCCAAATCAGGCAGACCCAACCTGATCCATTTCCCTGGGGACCCTTTCATGGAAGAGCACAGTTAGTGTGGGTGACAGGTCATTGCAGAGGGCAGGGTGGCCAGGTCTGTGAGATATCTGGAGTGTGGAGCTCCTCATGCATCCAGTCATGGTCTGACTGAGGGATGAGTGGTGAGAGGCACAGCTCATTGTCTCTGAAATCAAAAGCACTTGGATCAGGCTAAGATGTATCTGAAATGGAAAATCTTTTGAAATCCCATAACACTTATAGTCCATCCAAATGAAAATTAGCTCTAAGTTCAATCCTTAATTACCCCTGCTCTTTCTTTGCTCATTAACACTAAAGCTGTTCACAAATGTCCTTACTCAATGTGGCTTGAGGCCAGCCTTTAGATATGTTTGACATTGAAAAGAGTGAGAAATGCACAGGGCAGAAACATGGAGATGTGATTTAAAATATAAGTAATTACCAAGAACCTGCACCATTCCCCGTCACCCTGCTGCCATTCAAATCAGCACTCACAAAACTGAGCAGGGATTCCATTTCCATAGCTTAAACATCCACGTGTTCCTAAAAACAGGACTTCCCACTGTGGAGCTACTATTTCCACAATGCTGTTGGGATAAATACAACATCATCAATACCTAAATAGATGGGAAAACAATAGAAAAGTTTTACATAGTGATTTCATATTTAGCACTTTCCAGTCCTTCAAGCATCCCTGTTCACAGGCCAGTGTCACTGAAAGTTATCATCACAATGGATGATGAGGGAGTTGGCTTCCAACATGAGGAGTTCAAGTTGTATTTTAGTCCCTGGCCCTTCATTATTTTTCAGGGGTAAATAGTGATTTCTGTGTGAGCTGGTACTTTGGGTTCTCAGCTCTGCTCCTGCAGGCTCAGATGTGATGCAACAAGGAGCACATCCACAGCTGGATCTGCTGCAGCCCTTTCAAGCCTCCAAAGTAGCCCATTGATTCACCTGGCTGTCATATCCTCAATTTCCCTGATTGTTATATTAAGAACATGTGTTCTTAATGTTTAATATTAAACATTAGATATCTCTAATAATTAGGTGTTTAGATATCTCTAATCGTTTCCCGCCTAGTAGGCCAGGTGCTTAAATACCAACTCAAAGACATTGATATTTGTGTTTCTGCACAGGAGAAACATCTCCTGATGCAAAGGAAACTTGCCCAAATGAATTAAAGCATCAACCAACTCTGTTTGTTTGTCTCCAGTGCTAGCTGCTCACAAGCTCTCCTGTGTCTGTACATCTGCATTTTCTGTAGGGACTGATTCTGCACCTCAGCATCCTCAGTGAGTTTTCTTCATGCTTTCCACTGAAATACTTTGGAGTCAAAGCACAAGTGAGATCACTCCTATATGCTGTGAGGTCATGTTACTACTCTTGCAGTAAGAAAAACCCAACACAGTGATCTTGAGAAAACATTTATGATATATATAAGTTTAAATGCATCTAAATCCATTCTGTTTTCTGCTATGAGGAAGTTGTGATTTTTTTTTGGTCTCCTTGACTTGATTTTTTTCCATTTGTTTTCAGATCTTGTCATAATACAAAAGTTGCAAATTAAGGCACAAGTTTTACAGTTTTGCCTTTTCAGATTTTTTTTTTTGTGCATAGAGACCCCACAGTGTAATGTGCCTTAATTAATGGAAAGCAAGAATGGATTGCATAAACTCCCAGTGAATATTGTCTTAGCAAATTAAATCTGATTTAATGCTTTAAGCCGAAGACATATTTGCATAGCTAATGAAACTGATTAACTTGGAATTAATTTGCAATGTTTAGTCATAAGGCTTAAAATGAAAGTGATGTTAGTAATGTGTTGATTATTATTAATACTCAAGATAATCAGGCTTGCTAGATGATTAAATGTAAATACATAGTAAAAAAATTGGTTCAGGTTAATAAACAATTTCAAATAGGAAAATGCCCCATGATGATAAAGTGAAATGAAGGAGTGTTAATTGTACAAGCAGAAGTTAAGATGGCTCGAGTTCCCTCCTGCCTGCTGGAAGTGGGTGAAAAGCTGCTTCTTTTTAGCTTCCCTGTGGTTTGATAATGATTTCTTTGTGGTTTGTGTTACACTTTGTGCCCAGGAACACTCAGTATGGGCCATGGACCTGGCGTACCCGAGTGCTGTACAAACAGATCTCGGGGAGCTCAGGGCAGCGTGGGCAGCAGCTGATGGGTGGAGGAGATGCTCTGTGTGCATGGACAGCAGGGACCTTGGTTTGCCAGAAGCTTCATTGCAGCTGTGATTTTTTTTCCCCCCCTTAGTTCTGCCAGCTTTGTAGGAAAGTTTTGCAAGGAGGACAATGTAAAGGCTTTCAGAGATCTATAGGAAAATCCCCCTTAAGATAAGGTATCTGTTGGACAAAGCATGGAAATGCATGCTTAAAAATGAAGTGGTGGTTGTGCTAAGAGGTGGCACTGCTGACTTGTAAGGATGCAGAGGTTACTGGTCCCTTTGCATAAAATTGGCTATTTAAATAGGAGTTTTCTCTGTGCTTTGAATCTTCCTAGTGTGAGAGTCAGATCAGAGGTGACTAGACAATTTCTTCACTTGGTTACACTAATGTAAATACCAGCTAAATGGATGTACAAATTTGTTTTCATACAGCTGTGAGCAGAATTTGACCCAGAGAATCGTCCTTTGACCCCACATTAGCACACACTTATGCTTTGTCTATGAATTAGGTGGAAGAAGTATAAATCAAATCAACTTTTGCTCATCAAGAAGAAGAGCTGCTATTCTGTTTGAGTTCTCTCAGGCTGGAGTGTCCACAGAGCTTATAAAGGTCAAAGCCAACATTGGGGGATGGCAAATATCCTCTTCTGGGTCTGCTAAACTTGCCAGTTTGGACCAGTTGACTATTGTGGCCAATGCTGGAGTCAGTGTGAAAGATCATGTGAGCTTTCCTCACCCACTTCACTGGGAAGTCTGTAGTAAGTTTTACCTAAACCTAAAGTTCAAAGTAATGGTCTTATGACCATTTTAGTTTCAGAAGGGGCTGTGGGAACTTGCAGCAGAAGGGAACAACAAGCACGTGGTGATGCACACATGGTGGTTGTTGGCAGCAGAGGAGCAGATGGAAAGTGCAAAATGACCTGTTCCATGTCCCATTGCATCTCCTCATCATGTCTCTTTTCACTTCAGTGGCTGGGTCTCATCCCTCTGGGACTCTCTCCTTCCCAGTGTCTGAAGATGTGTGTGGTATTAATTTTTTGTTTTCCTTTCTATTTTGCTCTCCTTCCTTCATACCACTAGATTTTGGTTCAGATCATTTTGACTCCTCAAGATGAAGTTTTGCAATGCCTGTGGCGTATAATCCTATCTCTGTTATGGCTGGTGGAGTCTTGGTAGCCACAAGAAAAAAAGCTAAATTTAACTAAGCTGAGAAACCCTTCCTGCACAGTATCACAGTGTGCTGCCACTCATTCTGATATCTCAGGGGGCCTTCCCAACAGGATATCATCCCTAATTCCACAAAATTCTTTGGATCCCCAGCTGTCAGTAGTTAAACAGCATAAACATGAGTTTTCTAGGTTGAACAGTAATGTTGTGCAGCTCTGTAACTTAGCAGGAGTTTGGTTACATTGACATCAAACAATGCTTGCTCCCTAAATCACTTCTTGCTCCCCAGATCACTTTTTAGAGATGACAGCTCTGTTCTCCTGGGTGATGTGAGTGCATTCATGGGATGTTTTGGGAACTGATGCTTGTGTTTGCTGTGGAATTTTATGCAAGTGAAGAGTGACTCAGAGGTGCATAAGGACAGGGAGATGTGTCCTGGTGTGAAGGCAGATGACCCAGATTGTGTGGCTCTGCCAGAAGTTTCTGCATGGTCATCTTGGAGTCTGCCAGCTGAATCCTTCCTCTCCACCTTTGTACCATCAACTTCAGGGGTTTCATGTTATGATTTTAAAGAAGCTGCCATGATGACAGCCTGGCCTCTGGCTGGATGTTCTAGGTCCTGCTGTAATGAAATAATATGGATTTCATACATCATTCACAAGCTTCTCTGTGTCCAGGGAGCCCTGGATGGGCAGCATGTGTGGTAGCCTTGTTCCATGGAAAGGTATCAGGTTTGTAAATATTGTCCAAGTGCTGCCACAATATAACCCACATGTGCACACCTGTATGCAGCTCACAAGGGCTGCCCAGATTTTCTTGTTACAGCAAAAATTGAAAGGAATTGTAGTGAAAACCACTTAATTCAGGGCAGAGTCAGACCCATTGTGAGGTTCAAGATGTTGTCATATTCAGGATAGTTCTGTACACTGATAATGTTATTAGGAAAAAAACCTCTATTGCCTCCTTTACTGTATAAAATATCTAACCTTGCACTGTGTATAATGCATGAGAACAATGTTTATAACACAACTTTTCTGCTCATAATGTAATAGTGTTCTTGGTCAGCATCCCTTGATGTTTTACAACCAAATTGTAAGTCTATTTAAATGATTTAGTGCACCACAGCCTGGTTAGTAAGCACAGGTAAACAAGTTCTCTGGGAAGATTTAAACTGTAAGGACAGTCACTATAAAGTCTATCAGAAATTCATTGCACTTCACAGATGGAACAGATAAAAAAAAGTCCTTAACTGCAGACAGCAGGGAAAGAAAATCCTAAATTATCGAGATGCAATGAAATCCTCTTGCAGGGTGCAAATTGTTGGAAAACATTTTTTATTGATTATTTAAAAGAGAAGATGAAAGTTGGTGGTGAGCTATTTTATAAATTTCCAGATGACCTGTCCCCAGTGGGTGGTTATGTTTGGGTGGACAGTGAAGGGGAACTTATTGTAATGACTTTTTGTGCTGCCAAAACCTGCCACCTATCTACAGACTGAGAAGTACCTGTTTTGATGGTCCCAAGCAGTTAAAAATCACATGTAGCTTTCATGCAAACCTGTCCACCATGAAGGAGAGTAAATGTCAGGATTTTTAATTTTGTTTCCTATTTGGCTTGTAGGGGTAGCTTTTTTCCTGCTCTCCCAACTTCTGTCTGTGACCTTGAGCATCAGATGCTTATTTTGTAGATGATGAGGTGAAAATCACATCAGCTATTGAAAGATTTGCCATTTAGTCAATCAAGATGACAACACTAAATTGAAAAGGAGCAACAACAACCACAGTTACTGGCTGTGAGCATGGACTAGAAAATTTAGAGCTAGTGATAGTTTTCAGAGCTGTGAGGTGCCAACAAAGTGCAGAAAAGCAGGACAGAGCCAGCAGAGAGGCTCAGAGCTGGAGGGAAGGAGCATCTGTGAAATGGCTGTCAAAGCCACAAGTCTGAAATTTTTGGAAGTCTGTAGAGCTACAGTTAGTAAAACTTTGCCAGTTAATGCTGGATCAAGATCTTGGTTGTCCTCCTTAACTTTGCTTAATGAGGAGCTCTCCTTACAGACTGGCTAAACTGCAGCAGTGAACTTTATCTTGGTGCAGATTTATGGTGGTGGCCCAGAGTGACTCTCTGGAGTCAATGAAGTTGGTGTCTGAAATCAGTGCTGTGTCTGATTCAGAGCTCTTGGCTTCATCCTCCAGTTTTGCTGTAAGCCAGATTTTGAGGGACAGGGAAATGGAATAACATAATAAGGTTTAGAGAAAAAAAAAAGGAAAATATTTCTGTCCTTTAATCCTGAAGAATTTCTGGTTTTGCTATTTTGCACTGAAGAATTTTACTAATAAAGAATTAAATTACTCCAATACCATTCCTCTTGCAGGGAATTTTAATAGTCTGCCAAGTTGTACTATGGTTAAAGGAGAAAGTTTACTTTGCTGAGTTTGAGATCCTCTGGCATCAATCTTGCTCTGGGAATATGGGAACTGACTTGCCACCTACTATCAGTTTTCCCTTGTCCTTTATACAAGCAGGTATCAAGTCCTTTTTTTTATATAAAGAGACTTTCTCTAACTTAGTAACTGCTTATGCAGGGAGGAAATGAGAGGCTGAAATCTTTTTTTTGCTTCATGACCCCCATCCCTTGCCTGAAAGAAAGCAAACCAAAAGAAAGCAAACTTTTATCTTTCTTCTGCAACACCCAGACAATAGATGGGCATGTTTTGTTGAGTTCTGGGCAGATTTTACCCACTGTGAAAAATGTATATAATGCTCAAAAAGGTCATGCAAACAACACTACTGGCAATAGGTGTTAAATGGTGTCTGAATTCTGACTGTTGGCTGGCTGGGTATTGACTCAGTGCAAATAAACAGAAGGCTCTTCCCAAAATCTTCCTGCCAGTCATTTGTAGTGCACCATTGCCTCTGCTGCAGGAGTGGACATCCTTTGCTCATGCCATGCAGGAATATTTAGACTGAATTCCTCCTGAAGCTGCAGTTTGCAGTAAAGTTGTTTTAGGATGGCAAATGCAGTGAGATCTGAGAGTTTAGGTCTGTGTTTGTATGATACTTGCAAAAAAAAAGACCTTGAGCACAGGGAAGGTAACAGTGACTAATAATTAAATATGAAAATCTATAGGACTTTGTAATTTTCAGTTAAAACAAGTTGCATTTTCACTTCAAATGTCTGTTATTGATGATGAAATGGATTTATGTCCTCACTAAAGGTCCATACACCAATCCTTAACCCCTGCTAACACCCACTCCCTGAAATCCATCAAAGCAGTGCATCTTTTTGAAGTCTGCAGTCCTGCATTTGCTTGGCTGTGCTTGCTTCCAAGGGACTGTGCTGCAGGGCCAGTGGGAGAGCTCTGCCTTTGCTGCTGCAGACTGACACAATTTGTGCAGGGCACAAAAATTAACTGGCTAAGCAAGCTGAGACTGTATTTCTTTCCCTGCTGAAAGGAGGGATATAAAATTTCATGCATGCATTTGTAGGCTTTGTAGATGTGGAGGTTCTGTTTGCTAAAATTTGATAGAGATAAGACAGTAGTAGACAGGTGATGTGGTTGGATCTTATTTCTCCAAAGCTGTTGGTTCTCTCAATGCAGTAGAAGTTATGTTGCCATGCCATGATAATTTGTTTTTGATGGTCCAGATCTTTGTCACTGTGGAGTTTAGATAGAGAAGGTGATGATTTCTGCAGTGATTGTTCCTTTACACAGGAATGTAAATTGTTGATAGAAACATTCCTCACCTGCTGAGCTTGTGCTGGATTCCCAGGGGCCCAAGGACCCTGCAACCCTCCTCTCCCTGCACTTGGCAGGCTGGAGGATGGCAGGGCTGTTTGCTGCCTCACTGGTGCTTTTGCTAAAGACACAGACAGCATCTGTTTCCAAGGCATTTTCTTCCTTACTTTCCCCATTCCCCTCCCCTCCACGCCCCTTTCCTTCCAGGGCAGCATTCAAGGGGTTTCACTTTGCCAAAAAGGTCTCACATGTGCACGCTTGTCTTGTCCTTTTTGGTCAGCTGAAGCATGCAAAGGCATATTTGACTCACCACTTCTGCAGAAAACATGTAGAACTGACTGCTGTAGGAATTGCCTAAAGTCAGATTTAAGGAAAAGAATCAATCCTGAATGTTTGATGCCCATAATGTGCTGGAATTGGATTGGGAGAGCAACAGTTCATATTTCAATCTGTGAAGTGATGTGCTTTGGTGTCAAATCTAGGTGAGTGGAATTCATGGTTCATGTATTAAATCAGGTTTGTGCTTATGTTGTGCTGGTGTCCCTTTGGGGATAACCAGAGCACAGCTATTGCTCAGTAATAAAGGTGTAGCAGGAAAATCTGGTCCCTTACAAGTGGTATTCATTTTGCTTTTGAACATTTTACCATTTCCACTGCTAAGGTTTGGATAGCAGATGAAAGAGTTCAGCAAACCTTATTTCTCACTGGTGTCTTTTCTAAGTAAGCACAGCATTTCAGTTTGATTTACTGCAAATTTTTTTTCTCCCATGGAAAGATTATAAACTAGAGAGCATACTGACTGGAAGAAAATGGCTGCTAATCTTCTGAAACTAATGTTTAATCAGTGATGGAAAGAAAATAATTAACTAAAAAGCTTCATCCAGCTAATTAAATAAAGTTGGTTATTCTGTTGGAAACAGTTAATGAACCTCAAGTAATAAAATTATTTTCAGAATATTAAAGCAGGAAAAAAGTGATTACTTATTTAAGACTAAATAATTACAATGTATTCTTCACTATAACAGGTTATAAATGCCAAAGACTAAATAACCACTGTGCTTCTGACTCTCCATAAAAGGGTGGTTCTCAGGAATTATTACATCTTATGTTGAGCTTGCACTGAATTTTCTTCTCTTAAGATAATCTCCAATGATCTCTAAGGGAATTTGCCTCCCTTGGTGCCTGTTATTATTCTCCTTTTTAGGGACTGGCTGGATTTGATTGCCTTTAAAATGAGCTGAGATTGTGTTAACTGTGCAGAAGGGATGGGGTGCAGTGGCTCTGACCACAGCAGGAGCAGCTCTGAGGTGAGCCCTGGGTTTTGTTCTGCTGCTCAAACACTGCTGGGACAGCCCAGTTTGGCCTCAAATCCTCCCTCAGCTGCAGCTCAGCTTGTCTCTGAAATGCTGCACGTCCCTCCTGCTCCCAGATTACAGATAAGGGGGAATTTCTCTCAGAAAGGCAGCCTGTAGCCTAATTACCCCTGCAAGTGCTTTGAGCTTCCATTTTGGGACCAGAGTCTCCTTAATGCTGGGAGCTTTGGAAAAAACCCTGCCTGGCTCTGTCCTAATAATCACTGTAATTTTTTTCCTTTTAGCATCTGAGAGCTGGCACATGAGGTGCTTAAACAAACCAAACTCCAGAACCCCGAGCTGGGAGGGGGAAGCTCATGCAAAGCTGCCCTCCCAGCCAGCTCCAGACAAATGATTTATTTATGAGGCCCATCCCTGAGGATGGGGCAGTGCAGAACAGCCTGTGCTGGGAGGAATCCCTGAAGGAAAGCCTTTTGTGCTGCTCTGCTGCCATGCTGGCACTGGCTGCTGCACCCTTCTGTGTCCTCCTGGCTGGTGTCAGAGCCACCTCTGCTCCCTGGGGCAGGCAGGGGAAGCCCAGCCCCTGTGCCACACCAGTGATGGGTGTCTTTGGCTTGGAAAGGCTCTTTGCTGAGGTGGGAAGGTTCCCTGCTGGTGCAGCTGTCCCCTGCTCATCTCTGCAGGGCTCAGGCTCAGTTTGGGGGTGTAGAAGGCCAGAAAGCTGTGTGCATTGGGGGGGGAGTGGGACTGGCTTTCCACCTGCCTCCCTAAGCCTGGCTCAGCACCCTTTCCCATGCAGGGACATCAGATTAAACCCACAAAGGGCAGAACAGGTCCTGTGCTTCTCACTCCTTTCACTTGCCTGAGATACATTCAGTGCCCACATCACTCATCATCACTGCCTGCTCCATCCCCTTTGGCAGAAGCACCCACCCAAAACGTGGATTCAGCTCATATGATCATGGAAATAAACATCTCAGCCATTTAAAATTATATTTTACACTTGAGAGAGACATGCTGAGGACATAGAGAAACAATAGATTTAATTAGGCTTTTAAAATGTGACACATCTATTATATGTTCTGTTACAGCTTTAAAGAAGTCTCAGTTTCTGTATAATAAATCTTGCTGGAGTATTACCATTTAATTAAATGGGAGTCAGCACTGGGAACAATTAAAATGAGTTTATGCACTTTCAGGGAAACCCTATAGCAAGATGTGCAAAATAGCACACAATAAAATGAAAAATTAAGCCCTTAGTGGGTTTGAGCTGCTGCATATAAGAAATTTGATAAAAAGCATTTTAAGAAAGTAGGCAATTTTACAGTGTGGCAAGTAGTCTGCTCTGCCTCATAGGTACCAGCCCATGTCCCTTGGATTTTTGCCATTGGCAAAATACTCCAGATGGACATAGGCATTAATACTAATAAGTGAAATTCATCCCTGAGAAAAAAGTTTCTTTGAAGCCCTGAATAGGAGTGGATGTCATCTAGCAGAAAATATTCATCAATAGGTGAAAAAATAACTGTTCTGAATAGTTTCTGAGCTGCTTCAATCAAGAGTTTCTCTGCTTATGGGATTTAGTGAAGGCAAACTTAATTTTTAGGCTATCATTTGTACAGGAACATATGTAAGCAAATAGTGATGCTATCTTAACTAGAACATGATATATACATTTTATTGCATATTAAAATCCATTTCAACATTGCATTCAGCCCAGGGTTTTTAGTGTTTCCCCCTCTCTGCCTCAGTATAAACAAGCAGCCTTGAAATGAACATCAAAACTAAATGGCATTGAATATAATGAAGCAACATTGAGTCTAATGAAGCAGAATTGCTATGTAAACAGGGATGCTTTTATCTCATTGGAATTTTTATGTCCTTGCACGTCTCTCAGCTACATTTTTGTAACCTGATTCTTAGGAAATGTCTGATATCTGTTTATGATTGTTAGCAGAGACCAAGGCAGCAGTGCAATGTGTGGCTCAGCTGAGTGGTGTGGAAGTACCACACTGAGTTTGCTGCTTTAGAGGCAAAATGGTCATCACCCTCATCCTCATCTTGTTATAGAGGGCTGCCTGTAAAACTTGGTTACCTGGTAACCTCTAAGTGTGAAGAGGTCTGCTAAGAAGAATGAGTTGCAGACACTCAAGGATTGGGTGAAAGTGCCACTTGGAAGCTCCCTGCCTGTGAGCATTCCAGCCCTTTCCTTGTCTGTTAATGCCTTTGTGAAGGCACAGGCAGTAATAAACACAAGCAATAACACCAAACCTCATAAATCTTTGCTCTGGGCTGAGAACCATGCCTTCCACTGTCTTGCTGTAACATAAGCCTCAGCAGGACACAAGCTGACCTTCCTCTGGCAGGGAAGAGTGAAACACCCAGGCACCTGCTCTTTGTCACCTTGGGCTGCTGCAGGAGCTCTGAGAAACTCTGTGCTTCCTCCATTGCAAATTAAAATATTAGTAAATATTTTTAGTAAATATTCAGACCTCCCTCAAATTTCCTTTTTATTCCCACCTTCTTTGATTCTGCACTTGGAAGTCATGCTCTTTAATAAATATTGGCTTGCACCTGAACATCTCCCACTTCCTCACAGATATGAGCTTTTTGCCCTTTTGGACAGCAGCTCAAAATTCAGCATGTCAAGTTAATGTGCTGCAGCTCCTCATATAAAAGTTGGGTTGAGCAGAAGCAGGTGAATAAATGCTGCTTTTTGGCAGTGTTGGACATGGAAGAATTTGTCATAATACACTGATATGCGATGCCCTTTCACATTCTCCACTTGAACTTAAAAAAGTATGATTGCAAAGTAAATTAATGGAATCTTGTCTGCAATGTAGTCACTGGAAAAAAGAGAAGGAAGCCACTGTGATATCTATTGCTGTAAACTGTCCTGTTCTGTAATAGCCACTTCATCTAAAATACCATCAACACTGCCAAGTCTTGCAGCTGTTCTTAAACCTCTTGTTCCTCAAAGTTTGTGTATGGTTTTTATGGCTTTTGTTTGTTTGCTTGCTTGCTTTTTCCCTGAAAATTTCTGTTTCAGTAAAAATTTTTCCCCATCTTTGACCTGTTGCATTTCTCTGTGTGCTGCTGCCTTTTAGTGGGCACAGTGCACAGAAGAGCTCTGGCATAAGGTTTTCCATATCTGTGCATTTAGATAGGCTGAGAACTTGGGTCTTAAAATGTATTCCTCTCCACGGGTTGTTAAGTCTGTAGCCAGAAATTTAGGAGAATGGCTAGCTGGCCCAGCTTCCAAATATTGAAAAACCTTGAAGTAATGTAGCACATAACTGAAATCACATAAAGTTTGGATATGGGGAATGAAGCTTCTGGCACCTCATTTTCATTATGAAGATGGCAACAAGAATGGAAAATGTCACAAGAATAATTCACATGTGTTTGGTCTTTAGTGCAATAATTATCTAGACCTTCTTGCTTTGGGCTCTCCTTTTCTTAACATAGCTTTTGGGAAAAGGTGGGTTTGGCTTTTAATGGCCTAATAAATACAAGTAATAGGCTGTGATTTGTTTAATATTTTGAACTGAAAGGTCAAGGGCAGGAAGATTAAAAAGTCACTGGGGGAAATGCTCTCAGTAAAAGCCATCTCTTGCTGGAAGTAATACAGCTTCTTAAGTAAGCATAAAATCTGTTTAAGGCAGCTCCAAGCCCAAATTAAAGCAGAAAGGAGAATAATGTTAGTGTATAGATACTACCTGCTATAGAAGGGTAAGTGAAATGAAACACCAGACCGGGAAATCATCCTTAGTACCCCCCACAGGGTCTCTGCAGCACTGATTATAACATTTTTGTTGGATTTTTGAGCATGTGCATCTGTCTGAAAGTCTGGGAATCCGAAGTAATGACTGAAGTGTTCTTGAGTCTCTCCTCTGCTTGCAAAGACTCAGATGAGACTGAGTCATGGAGCATTTTATAAAAAGCTACCTGCTGCCAAACAACTGTCTTAAATTCCAGCATCTGCCCACATCCCAGCTCCTCTCCCAAGTCTGAGCACCCCCCTTCCCTTCTCTTTTGAATGTGAGAGAGATGGAGGAGAAATTAAAGGGCTCTTTTGCCAAAACTTTTTTCCCTGCTCAGAAGGTGCTCAGTTATGGAGGTTCTGCCTTGCCCCACTTCTCTCCTCAGCAGTGCTGCAGTGAGTGATACAGAAAAGCAGCTCTGATGATTCAAGGCTGCTTCTGCAAGTGCTATTTGTACACTGTGAGAAATGGAGACCTGACACAGATGGGTCCTTTTCTTCTCTCAAGGATACTCTGGAGGGGTTTGCACATTTTCCTGGGGCCCCAGGCAAGTGCATTGCTTGCTTTCCTCCAAAATAGGCCCTTTCCATCACAGAAAATGGGATTGTGCCTGCAAAGATCTTGAAATACGCTATTAATTTTGCATATTTGTTCTTAGTGACAGTGTGGGAGCCTTCTCTCTAGAATAAATTTTCATTACAGAAAACAGGCTGAGCAGACACATTATGGGGGAGTCTAGTTGTGTATTTGGTAGGTAGAAGGCAGGCTTTTTATCATTTTGGTGAAAAGAGGTGAGAGAGTAGGATCTGGGGCATTGTTGAGAGCTCATTGTGCATTTCAGGATATCTGCTGTTCTATTAATATTATAATATCAGCACCTCTTGTGGCTCTGGTGAGTGTGGAGGCACAGCCCAGCTGTACCAGGCTGAGAGCTCAGCTAAGAGCTGCCTCCACCACTGCCCCAGGTCTGCTGGGGGCCACACACACAGTGCTTGCTACTGAAGGTGTGATTAATACCAAGTGTGGTATTTTCTCTCAGCACTGGAGGTGGAAATGTACCTGTAATTATCATCCTCCAAGTTAAAAATGTTACTGCAACAGTGCTAGGTCATCCTGACCTTCCGTGGTGGAAAGAGAAAACACTATTTAGTACTTCTTTTACAGTTTTTTGAGGGCACCTATTTTTCCCTGGGATGTTCTGAGCTGTTAATGCCAGCTCTCCCACAGAGTAGGATCGTGCTCTTCTTATTTAGTTGCAGAAAACGTTTACCATATACAACAGCAAATCACACAATCAATCTTCATGTTAATCATTCTCTGCTGGAAGCTATTTACTACAAAAACTTCTGAAATTTTCTTACTAGCTGGAGAGCTGACTGTCACAGCCAAAAGAGTGATTCATTTATGTTTTTTTTTTTTCTTTTAATAAAACCAAAATTGAATGCTTTGAAATAGGCTTGAGTATTTAAGATTGGATGGGTAAAGGCTGAACAAAGACACACCCAGAAATTGTCTTCTTCAGTAGGGCTTCTCCTTTAATCCTCCCAGATCTAATTCTAGCTAGTCACTTGCCTCAGCCTTTATTTGCTCCATGTTGCCATTTAAATGACAGGCCTCTGGTGATGTGCATTCACCCTGGGGCAGTGGTTTCCTCAGTGTTAGCTCTGATTTGCACCAGCAGCTGTGGCTGTGCCTGGATGTGCAGCTCCCTTCGTGCCCAGAGCAGTCTCCAGAGAAGGTTTGGATGTTGTACTGCCCATGAGCACTGTGGCAAGTTTTGCCCCTCATGCACAGCTACAGAGCTGCCAGCTGGTTATGTGATTTAGAAATTAAAAAGTTCTGCTGAGCTTTCAAAACCTGCTGTTTCTGGTTTTATTTTGTATGAAACACTGTTGTATTCTCTTCTGTATTACTGAATTCAGCTCTGAGAAGCAAATGCTTACATTCCTGCTCCTGATTCATAGAATCACAGAATGGTTTGGGTTGGAAAGGACCCTAAATACCATCCAGCTCCAACCCCTCTGCCACAGGCAGGGAAACCTTCCACTAAACCAGGTGGTCTAGTGCTCAAAGCCTCATCCAGCCTGGCTTTATATACCTCCAGGGGCATCCACAACTACTCTGGGCAAGCTGTTCCAATGCCTCACCACCCTCACAGCCAAGAATTGTGGCACATACTCTTCTTCCAGAATATTTCTCCTCCTGATGAAAGCAGAGAGCTTTGGTCTAGTTACAAAATGTCTGGTGCCTGTCTCTGATGTTCCACTGCTTCCCCAGAACACTGCAGTTTGCAGATGGGGTAAAAAATGATGTATCTCAAAATCTCTGCTAGGATCCAGCCTGGTTAATTGTGCTGCAGATCTGCAAAGCCAATTGCTACCAAAAAGAAAAATCATCACTCTCTGCAACTTACCTGTTCACCTGCATGGTATAACAGGGCAGCAAAGGCACCAGTGGAGTGGGACACATCAGTGTCCAGCTTGTAGAAACCCTGCTATATGTGCAGAAAGGCTCAGGGGCCAAGTGAGGTTTTGTGCTCTTTTTGCAGCACAGAGGAGGAACACCTCCATGTATATGAGAGCTCAGACCTCTTGCTGTGCTCTGTGGCCATTCTGGCTGTGCTTACCTGTAGCAAGGACAGAGAGACTCGTGCCAGTTTGGCTTTGAGGGAGTTGGAAGGAAGTGTCAGTGATTCACAAAGGTAAAAAAAAAGAAAAGAAAGAGAGAAATGGCAGGCATGGGAAGTTATTGGATGTCTGTGGTAGGTCCCTTCAGAAAGGAAATGTATGGATGCAACAGAACTGAACAGAGATTTGAGTTTTTCTGGAAGGGAAACAGAGAAATTTGCTTTTAAATATGTCTCTGGTACAGAGCTGTAGCATTCCTCACCCTCTGCTGCACTGTATATTTGATTTGCTTTCCAAAATCAAACAGCTTAAGGTTTGAGTCACCCTCCATTAAGCTGAACAAAATGAAAATGCCAACACTTTTGGAACGTGTTGGCGTGGGCCTTAAATTGGAAAACAAACACAGCATCAAGCTGCCCTTCCCAATGTGAATGGAGAGAAAGAAACTATTTAGTGAAGTGTGGAATTTGGAGAACTGGGTCTTCTGCATTGCTCTCTGTGCTGGGGAAAAGCACTGGACAACAGAAAACTTCAGTCTTTGTTGAATGAGATTTGCATCTTGACTGGTTTCTGATGTTACTGTTCTTGCCTGCTTCTTTTTTACCTTGTTTGCTACTCAAAAGCTGATTCACAGGAGGAGGTCTGATAACTTAAAGCAGAATTATCTGGGACACCAGTGAGAACAGCTCAGCCCCCAGTGTGGGGGTGTGGGTTTCAGCCTCTCTCACCATCTGAGTGCAGCTTTTCTGGGAGGAGACGGAAGGAAGGTGGGAGAAGGTTTGTCCTAAAGTGTTTAAGAGTGTAGCACGGAGCAGAGGGTGTTTTGGCAGGTGTACACCTGCAGGCTCACCATTACCCATGATTGGATTCCCTCCTCCTCCTCACCACCTCTGCAGATGGCCACAGCAGAACGTGCAGGCAGTGGGAGGTCTGCCCATCCAAAGGCACCTGGGAGGCTAAGGCTACAGGAAAATGACATTAAACTGTGAATCTGAAGGTGTCTGGCCAGGAAAGCACCAGAGGCTACAGGTGAGCCCCGAGCTATGTGGGGGAAGAGTGAGTGGGCTGTCAGCAGAGGCATGCAGTGCTGGGTTTTCCAAGGGGCATGAGGTGCCTCACATAACCCTTAGTGCAAAGCAGGCTCCATTTCAGCAGGGCTGTGATTCCCAGCTTAATGAATTTAAGAGCCACGGTGATTGCCTCTGAAAGTAGCTCTCAGTTCTCTCCTGTGCCAGCAAGGGTGCAGGCAGTGCCTGAGCTGCAGTGTGGTCACACTCAGTGCCCCTCTCTGACTGACCCTCTGTGACCAGAGCCCCTCGTGGCTGTGACATGACCACGTTGTCTTTGAATGGTGGCACAAGGCAGGAGCTGCTGTCGGCCTCAGGGGGATGGTAATGGGACAAGGGAGCCCTCCATGGGCTCAGGCAGGCCCCTTCTCAGGTGAGGTGGGCAAGCAGCTTGTACTTTGTCTTTTTTCTTGTGTCCCACCTTTCTTTCTGCAGCATAAAGAGGAAAAGTGGTAGAAAGTCACTGCAGCCTGATGGAGTCATGGACACAGGAGTAGATCTCTGCTCTGATTAATGACTTCTATCACTTAAAAAAGGGCATTTTAATGTTTTAACTACCCATTTCATAATGATCAGAGTTCTCAGGTTGAACCACAGGGCTGATTAATGCTCACCTCAGGTGTGCCAGAGGCTCACGTTTATTACACACGCTGCACAGCCATTAATCGGCAGCGCAGCGCGGGCTGTCGTCCCCGATTGCTTAATTACATTGTCTCCCCCTGCCCAGGGCTCATGTGTGTTGTGCAAAGCCATAAATACTCCTAGAGCCCCATTTCCACTGAAATCAATAGGAGTTCTGCCATTGTACTGCCATGAGAGCTGTGAAAGCAAAATAATGCAGATAACTGTGACTTTCGAGTGGGAAGAGGGGCAGCAAAGGGCACGTGAATTATGAAAGATTGAATTTAGAGGTGGTCTGAAAAAATTACAGGAGAAACTGGAAAGTGTTAAAGGAGCCATAAGAGTAGGAAAGATAGAAGGCAAAATGAAAATTGGACAAGAAGTAAGAATAAATAAGAGGGATTTCAAGTGGATAAAGAATAAGAAGTGAATGAGGCAACAGGGATTCTGCAAAATGGAAAGGGTAATTTTGCAGCAGAAGCAGCAGAGGTTGTTGAATAAATAAATGAATTATGTGTCTCTTTTCACAGAGCAGAATGGGAAAATTCAATGTGTCAAAGGCAGGGAGGTTCCAAGGCAAGGGACATCCATGTGGAACAAGAGGTGAAGAACAGGAGTGAGCCCAGCCCTGAGACAAACACTGGGCACCATGGCTCCCTTAGTGCTTCTCCTGGGAATTTCCTCTGTGCTGCAGAGCTGGTCTGCTTGTCTCTCTGTACTTCATGCAAGGTGCTGCTCTTTTTGTCCAGTGTTTTGGTTGGAGCCAGGATCTGAGCATCTGTTCTGCTTCTGCAGTGCTATAGTCACTGCTGACCACCAAGAAACTGCATTAGAATAACTGAATAGCTTATTCAGTTTTGACTGAAAATTTAGACAAAAGAAAATAATTTAATTTTTGGCACCCCTACCTTTTGCTTTTATCTTCTAGAATAATTTGCTATGACATATATTTGCCAGTGTTTGAGTCAGTCTAGCCCTGGATGCTTATCAGCTGTCCATCAGAGAAATCTGTTCGACTCTATAACAGCAAAAGAAAAGTCTGCTGAAAATTACTTTGATGGCTAAATTAGCATTTGGTCAGTTTAAAAACACAGAGGCTGGCAAGATTTGGAAATATATTGGTCATTTGACTTTCTCTTGTCATAAATATATTTTAAGTGCAGCAGAAAAAAGAAGGATGCATCAGGTCTTTATGGGTATAAAAATTTATCTCAAGGAGTCTGTAGACCTAAACCTAAAGGTGCATTATTTTGTATCAGTGAAGGACTGCTCAATGTGGTCATAATTTTTGCCACCTTGTTAGAACCAGGAAGAAATGTGAAAACATGAGGAGGTATCCTTAAGGAATTTACCTAAGAATAAAATGCTGTAATAGCTGAAGAATTCAAATAGTCATATCTAGATTAAAGAAATAAAAATATCCTTAAGGATTATAGGTTAGTATAGAAAGTTCCAAAAATTAGTTTGAAAATCATAATAGCTGAGTATCTCTGATTCCATACGAATCAAAGGTCAAAAACTAGGCAGGCAACCCTGGAAAGGTTTCAAGAGAATAAATGAACATTTGTTGGGAGGGAATGAAAAGATACATGAAAAGAAAAGCAAGAGCAACAACAAAAAAGAAACAAAAAAGGAAAAATCCAAGCTTTATAGGCTGTTGCTTGTACCTGGAGCAAAACCACAGTGCAAGGATGATAATGGAAGGTGAGCCCAGGAACTATTCAGCTTTGGAGCCTTTTTGACAGGATATTTTAGCACCACATTGCTCTCTCTTTTTAACCAGTGTTAAAACAATATGAGAAGTGTGATGTGCAAGCCATCCCTGGACAGGGGCAGTTCTGGCTCCTGCCAGGGAAGGAACACAGGGTGAGGGCAATGAACAGGGAGCTGCAGCTCCTGCTGGACAGGGTGGGACTGAGCCCCTGGAGGATCTGGGCTGATTGCAGGGATGGGGACACTCCTGGACAGAGACATCAGCTCCAGAGATGGCAAAGAGCTCGATGTGAGGTAAAAGCATGAAGTGAGCTGGTACAAGCACATGCCTGCAGCCTGGAGAGACAAATTCAGGTGCTGTGGACATTTGGACATTGCATCCCTGGGACACTGATAAGGCTGTTATCATTTTTCTCCACTGAGTTTTTCTTTCAGTGTGGATGAAGAAGTATTAAACCAAACCATGCTATTTATCTGTTTAAAAAAGCTGTTTTGACAAAAACCTGCTTATAGCACTGAGGATACATTTTCTTTTTCCTTTCCAATAATAAATCTTTCATAAAATTAAGGCATTGGCATTACATCTCTGTTAGGGTAATTTACTCCCCACAGTAATTTTGACTTAGTTTGTTCTACATGGAGTGATATTTTAATCATCCTTTCAGTGCTTATTGATGAGGGTTTTCTGCAAAAGATGAGAAGATTAGTTTAAAATTATCCCTTGTGAATTTAAAACAATAACAAGGAAGTGAACACAGTCTAAAACAAATTAAGAAATGTAATAGACTTAATAAAAGGCCGATATTTTATTCAACATACAAAAAATGACTCAAGACTTGCTGTGATGGGGCTGCACATACTCTTATCCAAACTATGTTCTTTTCTTTCTTTTGAATTGAACAGGCACAAATCTCCCTCTCTCTAAAGGTGAGTGATGAATGAAATAAATGGCTTATATTTTGTCCAATAATAAAAAAGTATTACCTTGACTCAGGCATCATATAAAACCTGTGCCTCATTCCTACACCCATCACCTGGGAGAAATTTGCATTTCCCCACCCAGCAGGAGGACCCTGGTTTCAAAGTCTTGTCCTCTTGGCTCGTCCTCAGTGTGTGAGGGGTTAGATTTCTTCAAAGATTAATTAACTGGCTGGTCAGAGGGAGTGGAATATCTTCCTTGAACACCAGGATCCCTGCAAAGCTGCAAGGATACTGAAGGGCATCCTTAAAGGCTGAAATTACAGCTTCAAACGACGATTTATCTTTTTCCTTTAACTAAATGTGACACAGCCTCCACAATCTCCACAGTCTCCAGCACTGATGTTAAGTGGCAATCAGCCAGATGAAAGAAGTCATGGTGCCAGAGTCCTTGGATGGCTGAACTGTCTCAGAGGTTTGAGACCTTAGTGAGTCTCTACCCAGTGAGAAGTCTAGTAATCACAAGCTAAAAAAGAATATCACAAGGCAGTTTTTGCCAGTATTTCCCAGGCACTCAAGAGAACATGGATTAAAAAAATATTTCAGCTTTTTCCAAAACTGTATAGTTGTATGGAACTGGTTCTTCAAGAGCATTGGTGGCAGAGGAAGCTGAGATATGAGTGTCTGCTCTGAGGAGCAGCAGAGACCCAGGCATGGTGGCCAGATTCCTTCTTGCACTGTGTCCCTAAATGCCTGGATGGGGATGGAGGTTTTGTGTGGGTTTTTTCTACCCTTCCTGTCTTAAATTGTGGCTGCATCTTGCAGTGTCTTGCTAAACCACAGCTGTCCATGTCTGTGCACGCACCTGTACCTATATAAATGTACACAAACTTGGCACAAACTCTTCTGGGTCTCCTGGGCTCACTCTTGCTTTGCCAAGTTACAAACCATGTCACTGGCTCACTGTGCGATTTGTGAGTTTTGCTGAATTCCTCAGGACTGCTTGGGATTTAAGGCCCTATTTGAGCGTAAAATGTGATTAGCTAAAGTGAAGTGACTTTTTATCTGGCTGATGCACCTTTCTTTCAATTTAGTTGATGAATGTGCAGTGTTGGGCTGGTCACAGGTGTTTCACTTGTGATCCTAGGGAAGCAGCTGGTGGGACTTTTGATGCTGATGTGAAACTTGCTCTTTCTGCTGGCTGCTGACCATGGGGTTGCTGCTGTGTGCTGAGCTAGGATGTGGAGAGGCATGGTCTTTGGACACCATGAGTGGTGAGAGGTCTCACTCCTCACACTCAACACACCAGTTTAATGTTTTGGCTGGGGAAGGATGCTCATCAGTGGAGGAGTGGCAATATCTTCAGTGCACCCCGTTCAATCTGCAGGAGAAAATATTTTGCTGTGCCCTTTGCATCTAAGTAATGAAGCCTTGAACTGGTTTAATTATACCTATTTACTTCGTGTGGGCCCTGCAAGGCTTAATTAAACGTTTATGTATTTGCTTTGAGAGACTCCTATGGAAAGCAATGGAAAATTGCTACATGTTAATCCTTCCATTGATTCACATTATGGTGCCCTGGAGTGCTGACTTTAATCATTTGGGGGTCCATTTCACTGGATTGAAAGAAAATACTGGTGCTTGTCAGATGGTTAAACAGCACCCAAGTGTAATGTCCAGCAACCTGGGCCTCTGTGGGCTGCAAAATACAATATTGTAGTTAGCCAAAGCTTTCCCTCCATCCGCTTCTCCGGAGTAATGGATAGTCAGGAATTATTTACCAAGATATTCTGTGTGCTACTTCAATTTAATTATGTCTTTGACTCGAACAGAAGGCGTATAAAGCGTGCCTGTGTACTTCTGTGGAAGGATTAAACAGGAGGAATGGGCTTTGCCTGATTTGCAGAGCCTGTTGGGGACGGACCTCAGCGTACATATGTTGATGGCAATAAGATGATCGTTATCAAGCCCTTGCCTCCTCTGTAGGTAGAGAGGTAGGGATGCCCCCAGGGTTTAATTCCCAAACTTTCATTTCCTTCCTCTATTTTCAGCTGCTATTAACTTTAAAAGCTTTTTTTTTTTTTTTTCCTTTGCACAAGGAAGGATTATGCACAGCACCACCGACACCTTATTACTCAGCTGGGTTCGCCGATTGGCTGGAACTCAAAAGTCTTTACTAGTTAGGCTAAAACATTAAAATGTCTTTTGATAAATGATCTGAAGGGAAAATCAAGCAGATGGCTTTTAGGCCTGTCTCATGATGCAACTTTGCAGGGAAATAATAGTTTCAGTAATGGGTTATAGAGCTTTATTTAAATCACCATACTATTTAGTGGAGAGGGGTGAATCATTTAGGCTTTTTTGGGGGTGGTTTTTTCTTCCCTTCTGTTTTTTCAGATTTCTCTCCTTGAAATGAACTGAAGCACACTTTGAAGTGCTGTGAAGTTATTCTTTCTTCACTTTTTGTAATTGGTCCATCGGTTTTCTGCTGCTGTCTCAGATTTTTTATGGGTGATATCCCCTGACTTTCCACAGCCTGCTTCCTGATGGATTCATTTACTGTGTGTGTTGCAGGGGCAGGATTTATGTGCCTCAACCTGCTGCCTACAGCTAGAGATCTCCTCTATTATACTGGGTTTATAGGGTGAATTACAGCTTCTGGGAGGCTTGGTGGAAAATTGTAGGAAAGTTCTAACCAGCTTGTTTGGCCTCCAGAGGGATTAGGCAGATGCAGCTGGGATGGGCAGGTCTGCTGTGTGTGTGCTGGGAGGGCAGGGCTCCCTTCTGCAGAGCACCAAAGTGCCCAGCATTGGTCTGCAGGCATAAATATCAACCCCATGGTTCAGCTGTGTAGGCAGGGGTGCAGTTGTGGTGTGACTGGGAATTTGTGGTTGTTGTGTGAGACACAAGGGTTAAGCTTTTGGAAGGGCAGGAGCTGCTTTATGCAGTGCAGCTGAAGAGACATTGTAGAGGAGCTGTATTTTTACATGTATTTTATCACCCAGTCTCTAAGGAGCAAAGCCCTTTAACCTGTTTCCCACTGAGCATTCTAGAAATCAAACGTCAAAGATCCTTAGCTGCTTTTGAACTTCTGAGCAAAAAAAAAAAATAAAAATGCTGCACTTGTACAGAAAGGCATCATCCTCCTAGGGATAACACTTTCCTCTTTGAAACATCCCCTCAGTCCAGCACTCTTCATTAGATGAAATCTAATGGTGAAATCTTTGGAATAAATACTGGATGTAATTGTCCAGATGCTCTTATTTCTGCTTTTAGCAGAAAATAATGACACATTTAATATTGTGTCTTTTTTTTTTTTTTAAGTAAAAAAGTAAAGACAGGTTTATTCCAGCATGGTACTGCTTCAGTGTGAGCTGGAGGACAGATAATGGGTATGCTCCATGCTCCAGCACACTAAATACTTGAGATGATGTCTTTGTTACTGTCTTTTCATAGATCAATGCAACACCCTGTTGAGAACTCGATGCAGAAACATGAAAATGGCTCACTCTAGGTAAGAGAGCTGGAGGCCTGGAGTGTTTCAAAGAGTCTGAAATCAGAACGACTAAAAACGAGCTCCAAGCTACCAAGAGCAGTTTGTTGTCTTGGGGGCATTGGCTTTTTTGCAGACCCCTGTCTCAGTCAGGGGCACAGCTTCTTCTGGGAGCTGGTCCCGCATCTGCTGGAGCACAGTGCCTCTCCCTGGCTGCCTCAGCAGAGCCAGAGGAGTCTGTGCTAAATTGAATGTGGGGGAGAAAGACAGAACATGAAACCTGGAGGAATGTTGTGTAGGGGCTGTGTAGGGAAGGAATGTGTCGTAGGGGGTCAGTCAAAGCTGTCATAGTTGTCCAAATTGTACTGGCAGAAAGAGTAAAGATAAGAGGATTTTGTTAAGTCTTGTAATATTACAGTGTAGAATAAAATGTAAGTTGCCTCTCATCTCTGCTCTGCCAGGAACTGAGAGAAAACTACTCCAGAAAAAGAAGTCCAGGTGAAACACTGAACATGACCTCCTATGCTAAAACATGGTCTAAACACGACTGTAAGTCATTATCATCCTCAGTAAAAGGAGTTTTCTCCTGAGAGATGGGAGCTTAAAATATAAGGTCTTAATCTCTAAATGGAATCCCTCTGGGCAGAACTTTTCTGTCAGCCTGAAGCCCTTTGATTTCAATAGCACTTTGTGGTCCTGGACACATCAGTCTAGCCAGAGGTTTAGACCCCTACTACACACTGGTATAGTAGCTTTTCATACATTTTGATTAAAAACCCTGAAACTCTTAACCTCAAATGATATGGGTTCTTTATTTTGGTTTTTTTTTTTTTCTCCCATAGTTCGCTCCTTTGTGTAGTCCTTGGTCCCAGCCTTTCTGGTCTTTCTCAGGTGATTGCAGGCACTGACATTTTATTTTTGGATCATGTAACGGAGATAAATACAACAGGGTGGTAAATTAAACTTCACAGGTAATTTCAGACTGGAGACTGCAGTCTGCACCTCTTCTTTTGAGGGTATAGCTCCATTTGACCCATAAGGGCATCTCATTTTGTGTCTGTAGAGGATGGCAGCTTGGCCAGGTGTAGAGCATCCCACGGCACTTAGCACCTGGAAATACCTCGTGCATTGGAGGGTTGGTTCTGTAGCACAATCACACGTTTTGCCATCCAAGACTGATAGAAAGTCCTTGGGAATGATAACTCTGGTGAGCAGCAAACTTTGGAGATAAATGGTACATTGACTTTGCCATTTGCATTTACTGTGCAGCTTGAGATGGCTTTTAATTATTCAAAAGAGGCAGAATGTTAGTCACATCTATCTTTGTTCCTCCCCCTAAAGCAAACCCACTCTGTAAATTTTCCTGTGACCACTATACCAATATTTCCCTGTTACAGCTCCTCTGACTTTCACCTCATTTTTTTTCCCCTTTCCTTTGAATTTTTTTTGTTAGATGTTTGAGATGCAACAGAATTCAGCTACATAGAATTTTTTTCTTATCAGCCAACTCAGAGCAGATTGATCAAGTCTATTCATGCAGGGAACAAGGAGAGGAACATAAACACTCACCAGTGCTACAGGCACATATCTAGAAAAACAATGTGGCAGTGAAACAGCCTCATCAACATGAACATTGAAAAAGCTCCATCATATTTATTCATGTTGGGAAGAAATGGGTGCTCAGTGTCAGCAAGGGGGATGGCAGGGAAATTCCTCAGCCTGTTTAGAGACACCATCTCTGTATCTCTTCCCTTTGGCATCCACTGCTGCCATCAGCATGGGCACCTTGCTGATGGCAGCAGTGGATGCCAAAGGGAAGAAAAGGAGAAATCCTTTTCTTTGTAAGATAAGACATGTTATTTATTTCAATATTAGCCAATTTTTTGGATAATGCACTGTGAGAAATATGCAAAGCAGAAGGGAACTGAGTGTTCTTGATGTTGGGTTACAGATGTTTTTGGCCAGTCCATTTAAGCACAGAATGGCATTTGTTTGAGGAGCTTTGAAGGAAATAATGGAAACCATACAACTCTAAGAGAGAATTCAGATTTTAATTGCTCAGGAGTGAGGTATTTCATCTTGCACATGCTTCACAAAGGAAGTGGTTTCAAATACTTAATGTGTGTGAAAAGTCCTCCCCCCACCAAAAACACCAACCAACCAACCAAACAAAAAGCAAAACCAAAATGGAACAAATAAAAAGGAAAAAAAAAATATATAGGAAAGCAAAAAAATTCTTATCAGGAGTTTTAAACACTGCAAACCATGTGGTGGTGCTAAAGTTACAAAAGAAAAAATCCTCGAGACACACACTGACAAAATGTGCAGAAGTGGCCAGATGAGATATGACAACAAGTACAAATTATAGCAGTGGCAAACCAGTAAACATGGAAATCTGAGTAAATCAGTCATTTCAAATCTATTTGCCAAACTGTGTTTATCCTCTGCAAAACCTCACCATCTCCACAGGAAGCACTTCAGAGCAATCTCTGCAGGGCATTTGCTGGGTGGAGTAAGGATCAGGATGCTCCACAGCAGCCTTTTTGTAGACATTACAGCTGATCTTTCAGCCTAATTGAAATGAACAGTGATGATAACTGCATCTTTTTTTTTCAATTTGAATACCCATTTCCCACTTTGAAATTGCTACACAAGAAGACACTGAATACTAGGGATAGACAGATTAAATGTTTATGATTTAAAAGGAAAAAAACGTATTATTTTGTTTGTTTGTTTATTCCTCATCCTAAGCTACATGAATATCTCAATATTTTGCAACAAAAAGAGTATTTTCAACAGATGTCAGGTTGGTTTTTTCCCCAGTGACTTCATCAGTGCAGTCCCATCAATTTCAATGGAGTCCCTCTTGCATGTGACAGTGCAGGATTTGTCCTGCAATCTTTTTGTGCTTATTCTTTCTGTCCCACATTTCTCAAATTGAGAAAGGGCTTTGTTGAGAGGTTAGCCCTATGAAATACCAAGACTAGAATTTGTAAGCTAGCTCTTTCTTTCTTTCTTTCTTTCTTTCTTTCTTTCTTTCTTTCTTTCTTTCTTTCTTTCTTTCTTTCTTTCTTTCTTTCTTTCTTTCTTTCTTTCTTTCTTTCTTTCTTTCTTTCTTTCTTTCTTTCTTCTTTTTCTTTTCTTTCTTTCTCTCTCTTTCTCTCTCTCTCTCTCTTTCTCTCTCTCTTTTTTCTCTTTTTCTCTTTCTTTCTCTCTTTCTTCTTCCCTTCCCTGTTTCTTCCTTTCCTCTCCTTCCTTCTCTTGCTCTCTTTCTTTTCTACTTTCCTTCCTTCTTTCTTCCTGGTCAGTTTTAATCCCCTAAGTGTAGCCCTGGATTTGTGAGCTGGTTACAGAGATTCTCAGTGATGAGAGCTGATATGGGCCAGTTAGGCTTTTAAAACATATTCTGTGACTGGGGCAGAATAATTGCATTCAAAATCCACATTTAACATTCACTTACAGGCTTACAGTGAGGCACACTGTATGTGCCATGCCCTAATTTGTACCACTCTGGGAACATCTCCCTTGTCTCAACACTTCACGTTGGGTTTTGTAGACAGGAATTGAAGATCTGAGCACAGACCTGTTTCTGCCTCAGACTTCCTGTGTAACCTTGGGCCAATTACCAAATCTCTGTGTATCAGTTTTTCCTTCTGTAAAGTGGTGACTACAAAACCTGTCACAAAGGTCCCTCGGGCTGAGCAGATTTAGACGTGGATGGAATATATCTTGGTGTTCACATGCTATCCATTTTTCAGTTCCTTTTTTCTGTCCTTCTTCCCTCTGGCTATGGACTTTTCCTACCAGATGGCCTAAAAAATGTTTGTGGTGTTCAAGATATAGTGGGGCCACATTGGTTTTGATTGTATTCTTTCCTTATTATTTATATATTCTGAGTTACTTACCTACTTCCAATGAACATTGACCTGTATTTTTATCAGTCATCTGTGAGTGCACCCTCAGGAACGTGCTGATGACAGCAGGCTGAGTGGTGTGGTTGACACATGAGAAGGATGGGGTGCCATGCAGAGGGCCCTGGACAAATCTGAGAAGTGGGTCAGTGGGAGTCTAGTGAGGCTCAGAGGCAAAATGCTGGGTCAGGGCAAACCCTGGTAGCAGCACAGGCTGGGGATGGGTGGATTGAGAGCAGCCCTGCCAAGATGGACTGGGGGGTGCTGGTGGATGAAAAGCTGGACATGAGCTGGCCACATGTGCTATGCTCACAGCCCAGAAAAACAACTGCATCCTGTGCTGCATCAACAGCAGGGTGGCCAGCAGGGTGAGGGAGGGGACTCAGCCCCTCTGCCCTGTCCTGCTGAGACCTCACCTGCAGTGCTGCATCAGCTCTGGGGTCCCCAACATACACAGCACCTGTGGGGTGAATCCAGAGCAGGCCACGAAGAGGATCAGAGGGATAGAGAAAGGCTGAGACAATTGGGATTGTTTAGCCTGGAGGAGAGAAGGCTCCAGGGAGACCTTATTGCAGCTTATTAGTGCTTAAAAGGGACTTATAAGAAAGATAAGGGCAAACATTTTAGTAGGGCTTGCTGTGATAGGACAAGGAGATGGTTTTAAACTAAAAGAGAGTATATTCAGACAGGATATAAGGAAAAAACTTGTGGTGATGAAGTTGCTGATGCACTGGACCAGGGGTGGCAGATGCCCCACACCTGGGAATATTCAGGGTTGGGCCAGGCTCTGAGCAACCTGGTCTAGCTGAAGATGTCTCTGCTCATTGCAGGGGGCTGGACTTTAAAGGTTCTTTCCAACCCAAACCATTCTGTGCTCTACCATGAATTCAAGATTTTCCTCATCATGGTAGTGGGGGTTAAGCTCAGCTCAGAAGCCATCATTTTATAAGTGAGGTTAGGATTCTGGGGTTCTTTCAGCCAGATATATTTTGTTCCACATGCACCTGCAGTGCATTTCATTTGTTACTGGTTGGTCACTCAGTCTGGCAAGGTCTTCAGGAGATGCTCTTCATAGACAATTCACCCTTACTACACTGAATATTTTCTTTCATAACTTATCACTGAGTTTCATTAGAAGTCTTTGCCACTCCATTGCCTTCCTTTGCCCTCCACCCCATTTCTCCTTCCTTCACCCATTTCCTACAGCACTTGTTGGACAGCACAGACCCAGCACAGCCCAGTTTGCTGGAGAGCTCTCCTAGTGACTTCTCTCTGATGTGTGAGATGACCTTTTGCTGCTACCTGTGTTTCCTGTCCATTAATCAAGTAATAATTCAAACAGGGGGGTTTGTTCTTATGCAACCCCCACAACCAAAACTTACTTTCCATGAAAGCCTGTGGAGAGGGACATTGTTAAAAGTCATTAGGAAGGTAGACAGTATCAGCCCTGTCCATGTACTTGTTCCCCCCTTCAAATACTTCCAATGGGAGCTTGAGAATTGGTAGTAATGAAGCTTGATGACGAGGTCATCACTGGGTTGTGCTCCAAAATAGTGTTTCAGATGCTGATCAGTCACTGGTGTTTCAGAAGGTGATGCACAAAATCTGTGTACATAAATTCTGCATGCTAACAACATCTTCCTGGTGCACACACCCAAGATGTGGCAATGGTTTTACCTCAAGGCAGGCTCTGTTTGAAGGAGGAAGTGGAAAGGGGGACAGGATGTTCTGAAACTGAAAAATACCCCACTGAATCTTGATCTAAAGAGATAGGGAAATCTGGAAAAGTGGCACTTGCGACCTCGACAAATCCTCTAGGTCATGATGTCTGGTGGAAACCTTTGGAATATTTGAATTTTTGTATCAAGCACATGGAAATGTCTTTATTGAAGAAAATGCACTTATATATACTTTTTGTATTCATGCATGAGGTTTCTATCTATTCTTGCATATAAGAAATTATGGGAAGTGCCTCTAATGTACCAAAGCACTGATTTCTTAGAGAGCTTCTTTGTTCTGAGTTTCCCAGCTAACCTGCTGTGCTATGGGCAGCACTGAGAAACCTATCTGTGGGGAATTTCTGAGTCAAAGAACTCATAAAAAGCTCAACTGAAAAGCCTAAACATGGTTTCATTTCTGTTTGATTCCTTTATTAAAAACCATATCCTGGATGCCCAGCTTCCCTACATTCCCCCTGATGTGCAGTAAAAATTCCTGTTATTTTCCTGGGGAGAAGTGAAATCATCACTGGAGCCAGATCAGACCTTTCATAGGTCTTTATCAACATATTTCCAAGTTTCCTTTCAATTCATTTCCCTGAAGATAACATTTGAGATTTCGATTTCTGCCGACAATTCATACCATGCCCCAGCTGAGTGGGAGATTTAGGGAGAGGTATGACTCACTGACATTATGCTCCAGGTTTACACTCCCTGGTTTCTGTGTGTGTGGTACCTACAGCCAGCATTTTCCAACAGCAGAGACTCAACCTCCCCAGATCTCAGTGTGAGCAGCCAGCAGCAGAAACATGCAATCACACAGCAGCACGCTGTCTCGCACAAAAACCTTCATATTCATAATGAGGGGTGTGTTGCAGAAAACATTTGTTTGTGGTTTCTACTCTTTCTAGAATGAGGATTCAATTACTGCTGGGTTTTTTTTTTCCCCCAGGAAGCAACTGTTTTCAATGACAAGTTATTATTTCTCTCACCCTTGCTATGGGAATGCTTTGCTGATACGCACCTCAGTCTCCCTGCCTTGCTCAGATAGGCTCTTTAAAACTATGAGCTGCACGAGTAAGTAAAACAAATTGAAGTAATAAAATGGAGTCCATGTCTGGCTGGCGAGTGCCAGTCGCTGTATCAGCACCTGCTGTCTGCTCCAATTCAGGTTTTTATTGAGTTTCCCACACATTGCAAGCATTTGGCTTCTGTGGAATCATCTTCCCGGTCCTGATCCCTGATGAACCTCCCGTGCTCCTCTGCACAGCTCGCTCCCAGCAGCCCCCCAAAACCAGCTCTGCTTCTATTGCATGGCTGACAGCAGCCCCCCAAAACCAGCTCTGCTTCTATTACATGGCTGACAGCAGCTCCATGATTTCTGCACTGCCTTGTGTATTCAAACCAGCACTGACTTGCAAGCCCATGGATTTTTTTTGCCATGCCACGAATACGAGTTAATAAAGCGGAGTTTGATGCTGCAGAATATAGCAGTGACATTTGTCTCATGTTTGTCGCTTTGATTGGATAAAGCTCTGGCAAAGGCCTTTCTGAAATGCATCTCAGGCTGTTCTGAGTGAGATGTGAGCTGGGCTTTGTTGGCTCGGTGTGCTGGGGCACCGTGACAGACGAAAGAAACAATTATCTCACACTGCCACAGTAATAGCTTTTGCTTATTCCTCAGTGAAAGCATAAGGGCCAAGTCCCCAAACCACTGATGTCAAGGGAAAGATTCCTGTTGTTTCACACAGCTTTGGATCAAAGCCACTGTGCAAAGGCACAATTTTTCTGTAGGTTGAAAAGAAAATACTTTTTTTTTTTTATTTTTAAATCCAAAGAATGAGAGCATGGTCATGCTATTTCTAACCCAGCTATGCTGAAATAATGAGAGCGGAGAAGTTTAGGGAAAATTCGGATGAAGACATTTGGAAAAATAATTTACTCATCAAAATCCACAGTTTCATGGGTGACTGAAACTATTTGTGAGGGTGGGGTGAATTTGAGAACAGGGCTGGGCAAAGGAGCAGTGTAGGGGGCACTTGTCTAACAAAAATTTGGTAGAAAAATAGCATTTCATTTAGAATTGCTGCGTGATGCAATTTAAAAATAATAAAGCAACACTCGCTTTACCCAAACACGCTGCAGTAAATGATCCCCTTCTCCCAAATGATCCTTTTGCCTCCTTCCCCGGTTTCCCAGCTTAGCCATGAAAGGAAGGCAGGAGCCTGATTGCCCAGCTGTGATTGCAAGAAAACGACTCGAACTCCGCAGTCGCTGTCGCCTCGTTTGTGGCTGAGCCAGAGGAGAGAGCCATGAGCACTCCCATTAACTGGCAGGCTAATCATTTTTTGCTGCTTGTTATGGAGAGAAACGCACACGGATGTCTCTGTTTAATTGGATGAAATTCTGGAAGTGCTTTTTGGTTCTCGAGGCTTTCATCTTTGGTGCCAGGGTTTTCAGCCCTCGGCGGGGAGAATTAAGGTGCTTCCTTTGCTGGCTCTCCCGAAAGGCAGATTGGTTATTACACCTGGATGCAAATTGAGCCGTCTGCCTTTGCTGAGACAAAGGAAATGAGGATGAGCTTCACCGAAGGAGCAAAAGCTCCCTGAGGCCGGCAGGGCTGGCTCTGGGTGTGTGAGCAGGGGCTGGGGGTGTGAGTGTGAAAGCAGGCTGCCTTTCATGGGCTGAAGGGCTCTCGCCCATCTCTAACCCGCCGCAGCTCAGCACTGCTCTGGAATGCCCTTGGCATGGGCTGAGAGGAATCTCCTGCACTAACAGGACCCTGGCTGTGCTGGGTGCACCCTGTGCTTGCTTTCTCTCCACATCTGCCCTTTTGGACATCTTCTGACCAGCTCATTCCAGTGCCCTGCCCCTGCCAGTGACTACAGCAGGTACTTGAGAAAACATCTGGAGGGAAAATATATAAATACAGTGCCTACCCAAATTTCAGCCATCAGCAAGGCAGGTGTTTTCCTCTCAATCCTCCAGTTTAACACTCTCAGATAAACTTTTATTTATACCTTCAGGTCTTTCAACATCCTGTGGTGACAAGGTCTGTGCTTTACTTGTATATTACATGAAGACAATACTTCCTTCTCTGTGTGTTAAACCCTCTGCCTAACAATTGCATTAGGTGCTCTCTAGTTCCTGGGCAGTAGTTGTTCTTTCCAGGTTGGCTTTACTCTGGTTGAACGTGATTGCCAAGCTTAGCCTGCCACACATGGCCTCTCTGCCCCCCTTTGTCCAGGCAGAAGTGTGACCTGTTTGACTTTGCTCCTTTGCAGGGGCCATTCCCTACGTGGGCACAGCCATGAGCTTCCTCTTTTGCTTCCTCTTTTGGGGAGAAAAAGGGGTAGCAGGACTGCATGATACCCAAGATATGACCTGGGATGAAGGAATATGGTTTGGAAAAATGCTGGGATTTTAGCATTTCTCTCATTTCCTTTCCAAATATTACTGCCTTTTTGATTCTTGATGGTAAATGAGTTGATATTTTTGGAGAACAATGCAGAACAGCCTTACATAGAATTAGCCAATATCCTGTTGTTTTGCATTCATCCCTGGAGGTGTGTTCTCAATACCCATAGCTTCATACATCTTTTGACAATATTATCAGCCTGGTACAGCATTGGACTCAGAAATGGCTGCTGAGGTTTTTGTGATCAGTTTTCTCTCAGTGGTTTTGTCAGGAAGTCCAGAGCACACAGAATGGACAGAGGAGGAAGTGAACATACAAAGGTATCTGATACCATCACTCCCAGACCTGAGGGTGACAGGCACTGTCTGAAAGCTCACCACAATTAGCAGCATGGTTCAATATATTTTTATATGGATTTTTAAGATTTTTTTGAGAAATAAGCTTACCTTTTGTTAATTTTTTAAACAATGGAAGCGTATCCATTTTTCTACATAAAATAACTATCTGTTTAGGAAAAGAACTTTTAATTTTGTGTTAAAGTGTTTATGCTAGTTTAAAATCACAATGAGAAGTTTCCTTTGGCTAATTATATGTTTCCTTCAGGAACAGACATTAAAATGAAAATCAGTTTGTATTCACCCAGATTTAAATGTGATGCTGTGAGAGCAGAATACTGCAGAAACCATTTCTCCAGTGCTGTAGTCATCAGCTTCCCTCCTGACCTCACAAAGCAGCTTGATCTGTGGGGCAGAACTAAGGAGGCCTTTAAACCAAACCTGTACAGAGTGTCAGGTGAATGAAAGGCAAAGATCACATTTTTATTCATGTGCAAATCCACTGCCAGTGATGTCTGAAAGTTTGTTTTGGTCTGTTGTGTGTGGAACAGGCAGATGGCATCCATGGCATGTAGGGGAAATCACCTTTAGAAGTGTTTCCTTCTTTTCCTCTGGTAACTTGTGGGTAACTCCAGCTTGGACTGGTTTGAGGGATCTAAAATAACTAACCCAGGTTGAAGTTAACAAGGCAATGCTTTGAGGAGCAAACAGGCACCTGAATTGGATTGAAACTTTGGATAATTTAATCTCTGTTACTCTGTGCCCATCTTTGCCAAAAGAAATAATGTTCTTTCACCCTACTCAATCCATGAGAAAATTCAGCTGGAGGGAAGTGTCAGATCTAGATCCAGGGAAGGGCTTGCAGGTTTCAGTGCCTGGCACTGCCGCTCCTGTTGGGGATGTCACAGCAAGACAGGCTGAAACTTGGTGTAGCTTGATTTCTGCCTTGGTATGTGTTGGATTAGGCTCCACTACAGTGAAATTGCTTCACCAGGCAAACACAGCAGCAGCAGCAGCAGCAGCAGCAGGTTCCCTTTGTTATCTGCCTTGAGCATTGGTGTGAGGTGAGAGAGAAGGTCAAATGTTTTTGGGCAGAGAGAAGAGCTGCTCACCTTTTGTGAGACCTCTGAGTCCTGAGCTCTTGTGGAAATGGGGAAATGCTCTTCTCTTCTGCTTCTCTTTTGTGAGAAGATTGACCCTGTAAATGTGCTTTAGCTATCTTCAGGGAAAGCAGGCAGTGGAATGATGAGTTTGCTCCCAGATCCCCAATGGGACTCTAGTGGTGTTTGGGAATGGAGATGCAAAGATTCTCCAAGTTATCAGGACATACATCCCTCAGAGGACGCCTCGAGGCCTTAAGGATATTTACTGACAGATGTGGAATAATTAAGTTCTGGGAACCTGGGACACCTCCCAGGCAAGGTGGAACTAATGGGGGGACTTTGAAGACGTCCTGGTTTTGTGCTCTGTGAGCCTAAATCCCCTTGCAGATCAAGGCCTAACATACAAGCAGGGATGCCCTGCAGAAGACCTCCAAGGGGTTTAAATCCACTGGAAAATACAATGTGTAACTGGGTGCTTAAAGACTATGTCACACACAGCAAGGACTGGGATTACATGGATAAATTTAAATGCAGGCCTGCCTATCTTTGAATAGAAACGTCATAAATTTTAGCTCAATTGAAAATACTTTGTGTGATTGATGCTGGTTAAGAGGCAGTAGATAAAGAAGTGTTGCTGGCTTTGAACATAAGCAATATTTATTGTAGTGGCTTTCTGTGAGTCGAGTCTTTTCAGGATAGGATCTCCTGGTTAAACAGCAAACATCATGTCCCCTCATGTTTTCATTAAATGTGAGAGCACGATTGTATCAGTGAGAATGAGGATAACACTGTACAACTCACCAAGTTGAGAGTCTCACAAAAGGCTTTAAAGAGAGCAGTACATAGGGGGTGTGGGAACGTGAGATTTTCTTTGCTTTGGACCGAGAGGCCGTTTTCCAACCCTTCCCAGTCCCCTGCTTGCCAGCAGGGACATTCCCAGGGTCACAACACATCTGCTGCAAAATGCTGGCTTGCTTCTGGAGGGGGGGACATTTCAAAGACAAAGGGTAAACATTCACCTCTTGCTGCTTGCAGAACAAAGGCTCTTTCTGTTTTCAAATCTATTAGGCAAATAAGAAAAACTGCCAGAAAGATAATTTTAATTTCTGGGATGCAACATTTTAAAGCACATCTTCTACACCTGAGCTGAGCTGTGTCACCTCTAAATGCCTTGGAGTAGCATCCTCTCACCCACTTCATCATCCAATTATGAGTATTAATGGGACTTTGCAGAGTGCATCCATGGGAAAATGCACTGCATCTCTCGGTTTGTTTCCTTCACCATGACACTGCCTGGGCACACTGTAGGCTTTATTGGCAACAGCTCTTCTTCATTTGAGATGTGTGAAGCCATATTTACAGTACAACAGTTTTAATTACCAATACAGAAGTGATAAAAGGGAAGGAAAGAAAGGGATGATCCATAATTGCCTGTTTTTGTCTCTGATCAGCAGGAATTCCATCCGTTTCCTCAGAATTGTTCCCCAAAGGAATGAAACGTATATAAATATGTAAGATGGGTTTTTAATTACTTAAAATTCATCAAAAGCAGTGTATGTTTCCATGACTAAAACCTTTCCTGGAGTCATGATAAACATCCCACAGAAAAATGGGGCCGCTAATTAGCAAAGAAAGTAAATTATGATCATGCATGGTGATATCCACGCTAATGGAGTTGGAACGTGCCAGTGTTAATTTTGTAAGAAAGGGAATTTTAGGACTTGGGCTGCCACACGAACCTCAAATGAACAAGGATGTGCTCCAGGATGTGCTAAATCCTCTCTGCTGACCATTGCCCTCAGCACAACAAAGGTAAATCCAGCCCTGTTGCTGTAGTGGGAGATTTAGGAGTAGGTTTTAAGGGATGTGAAGTGAAGCACTTGCTGCTCCTGGTGAAGCTGGCATCCAAATGTATCTGCTTTTCTGGTAGAAACTGGCAGTTCACTGAAGCCAAATCCCTTCCATCTGGAGCAGATGAGAAGTCTATAATTTTATACAGAAAGGAAAAAAAGCCCCCCAATAGTCCAACCTTCCTAAATCTTTGTAAGATTTGGAGGAGTGTCTGCCCTAATTCAGAACAGGAGTGATTTCTTTAAGAGCATAAAAACATCTTAAGATTGGAGAAATTGTTTCCCACACATCTCTACTTATGATTTTATTTCCAGATATAAGGCAATGTTATGTCTCTGGGTATTCTGGGAGTGTGAGCTCACTCTCAAAATGTTCCTTTTTTTAGCTTTGTTTGCATGAGTTTTCCTTGTATTTTGTAGTTGATTAGTTTAGATTGATGCAATTAGTGTAATTAAGTGTAATTATGAATTTTGGTGCAAATTCGTGTAATCATATATTTACAATGTGTAATTAGGTAATTACAATATGTAATTTGCAATATAAAATGTAATGTCATTACACAATGCTGATTAAATTTCATATAAAAAAAAGATGTCCTGGCACATGGAATGGATGATCTCAAAAGTTCATTCTTTCGGAATGTCTTTAGGAAGTCCTTTCCAAATTATCCAACCCCTTCTATTTCCCATATGGAACCAGAATCCTGTGGAAATCTGATTTTATAAAGCAAACATATTTCCTCATCTCACTGTAGCCAGCTGAAAAAAAATGCCCTCACCCTCCACCTACATTCTTCATCCTCTTTTCTATGTATAGACTTTAAAAGAAAAACAGACAAAAAGAGCTCCAGTAAAACATGCCAACAAATTGCAGCAGCAGCAAAAGAGCAGTAACAAAGAGATTTATGTTTTGGAATTGTAATGATTTGTGCTCCGTTTTATCGAATCCATTTTTCTGTGTAATATTTAATCTCCAAGCAGGGCATTTAAAATGCAGCAATTAAATGCCTTTATATGTTGATGCATCTCTGAGGACCAAAGATGAAGTAAATGGATTCTGCATGTGCATACTCTGAGGATGTCTTCTGGGAAATGAAATCTCCATTTCAGCATCAGCAGTAAATATTAACTGAACACCTTCATAGTCCTCTGTGGTGTGTTCAGAGAGATTGTTCATCCCTGTGGAGGAGGACTAAAGGAATTCCTGTTGTGTTTGACACACATCTTCTCGAGATATTGAGGTTATTGCTCAATGGATGTGATGATAGAAGGGAAAGTCACTGTCATGCTAACCTAGCAAACTATCTGCTGGTAGTTTGCATCAGCATCCAAAAAACCTAACTCCTGGGATTTGGCAATATCCCAGCAGGCATTGCCCTTCATCTGTAGGATCAAAAATCTGTTTAAAAACATCTCAATCTCACATTAAGGTGTCTTTAGGCCATTATACTCCAAAGTTGTAGCAGAAATCTCAATTATCTTAACAAATTATTATTGTTTGCATAGGGGCCATGAAACTACAAAGCTCAACGTGCTGAAGCTGCTTGTTCTCTTGGAGAAAATGTGACTTAATGTTTATTTTGGTCAAAATAAACACACCCCCCTATTCATAGTAAATAAACGAAAAGACAACAAGGCACCGTAAAACTGAATTTTAAGTTTGATGCTGCTGGCTAGAACAGGCACAAGGGGAGGTGGTTTCATCCATGAGATGAAACATCTTTCCCAAAACTGCAGAGGTTCTGTAGCAAAGGAGCAAAGGGTTTCATGAGCCCAAAAGGGGCCATGAGGTACTGTTCAGAGTCTTGAGAGACTTTGGATGCCAGCCAGCTTCTGGTGCCAAGCCCTCAGTGTAAGCCAGGGTATATCAGGGAAACTTCCCTGCATCCTTGCTAGAAGGGGATGTGATTCCAAGCAGGCATGAAGCCAGCAGCAGAGCCTGAAGAGGGGCCATGTCATTTGCTGCTCCATGTTGACAGATTTCCACTGCAATCAACACCTTGGCACGGCCAGCACTTCCCTGAGCCCCAGAGGAGAGCACTACATCTAACCTGACTGCAAATCCTGCTCGACTTGCCAAGGAAAATAGGTCTCAAGTTTTCAATAGCTGCATTGTGAACCACTCTGAGGAAATAGCTTTCCCCACTCTTTGGTTTCCAAACAGCGTCGTCTTCTCCACCCTTGAAACAGAGGTTTGAGCAGAAGGCAGCCTTGACTTTTATCAGGGCTGAAAGTGAGGTATGAACAGTACCATAAGCAGAGAATAAGAACTGCTGAAAACAGAGGGAACTCATCTGCTGGGGCACTCTGCTCCTTAAAGCTCTTTGGAAAGCAAGATAATTCACAAAACTCTCACTGAAGCACAAGGAATTTGTGCCACTGGTTTCCATTAATGCCTGAGAAGATTACCCGTGAAAATATCCACTGCACAGATGGGAGAGTAAATTGTGTAGCTCTGCTCTGAAATAAACATGGATGTTACCAAATAAAGGACAGGTTTGTGCATAGATCCTGTAAAAATCATTCTGTGGTGTCTGGCTGTGAAGCAAGTCAGTGGGTTAGGTGATGAGAGGATTTGGACTACAAATAAATGCATGTAATTGAAAAAAAGAGGAAAAGCACATCTTTTGACAGCAGAAGTACATGCTAAGATAGGAACTACCCAAACCAGGAATTGCTTTTTCAAGATACAATAGAGTCCTTCAAAATGTCTGTCAAGAAAATAAGATTATCAAGATGGCTTTATCATTAGAAGAAGAGGAATATTAAAAGACCTCAGTTAGGTCTGAATAAAAAAGATAAATTTAAAGTAAACTGGCATTGGAGTTTATCCACGGTTGGGTTTGCAGTAATAAAGTCAGTGAGGGTATAAGCTGTGTGATTTACAGGCAGTAAGCTTCTGTAAAATTTACAAACTGCTGTTATAAAATGTCACCTTTTATGATGCATTCCTCTCAGCCTGCATATATAAAGGGCACTGCAATAGAAAGAGTAGCACAGGCAAAGCAGTTTTCTCTCCTACCTAGCCAGATACCTTTTTTTTTTTGGTTTTCCAGCAGTAGCAGAGATCTATCATCTGATGACCCTGCACTTGGTTTTTTCTCATTAGTTTGTCTGTTTGTGTAGATACACTGCTGGCCTTGGCATTGTTAATAGAAAATTTAGGGTGGTTTAAATGAGAGTTTTTTGCAATGTGCTCATGCATGAATAGAGGAAGACTCCTCCCACAGCCATCAGTGTTTATATAAAAGAAGGGCTTATGACAGAGTTGGGTAATTATCTGGTTTTTCTGCACTGATTTAATTGCTTGGTCTACAGCTCTGCAAAGCTTAGGTGTGATAGGCCAAAATTAACCTTTTTCTTGATGCTCTGAGTTTCTCCAGCAGCTGACCTTGGGTACTCAGCATCCATTTCCAGCCTGGCTAGCTGAGTCCAGGAAACCTCCAAGAATGCCCCTCAAGGTGGCAAGTCTGTTACAAGGCTTTGCTGGCAGGGTGACCAGACATTTTCACCACCCCTTTTGGGCAAGTTCAGGTGCCATGGATAGGGATAATTTTGGCTGGTATTATCAGGTTTCTGGCCAGCAGGTGTCCAGGCTGAGCTCCTCAGCTGTGGTCTGTGGTGACTGAGCTCCTTTGGGGTCACAGCCTCGTCCCTGCTTCATGGCAGAAACACCCAACACATTCCTCTCATTTTCTGTGTCATCTGAGGGGGTAATTCCTGCCCAGAGTTCCCCTTCCAGGTGAAAGCTCAGATATTATTTTGTTGGGCTCTTTGCAGCCCAGTGTGAGTGACACAATTACCTCTGACCTAAGGGGAAAGTCCTGATATTCTTCTTTCAGTGCCAACAAAGAAGAAATACACTCTGAATTAGGATTTTAACAGGGCTGTATTCTGGAAGTTCAGGAAAATAAATCAATAATGGTGGTGATAAAACTGCAGTTTAATGGTAGCTGTTATAGTAAAACAATAGTCAGTGCACAGCCATTTTACCACCCTATGGCAATGGTTTCTAGAGTTTACTCTGACAGATTTATGGTCACCTTCATTTAATAATTTACTTCTCTTTAGCACAACCACCACCATTGTAAGTTTAAAATAAGCTCTTTTTAATTTTACTACACAAAACCCAATAGGGTGCATATCTACTGCTTTCCTAGGAAAATATTTGAATTTCAAAATTTTCATAGGCAGAAAAACAAATAAATACCATTTAGGAACCACCTCTTTTGAAGGAAATTGGATGAGCCTCATCAAATTCAGCAGAGAAATGTGTCTGAGAGCATGCAGGATGGAGAGTCCTGTGTCTGTGAACCTGCCAGTAAACTCCAAGAGTGTGCTGTGCAATGAATAACAACCAGTGAACTGGTTTAAATTTCTCATAAAGTTGTGTTGCAGCAATTCAAAACTGGAAGTTAGCAGAGTACTGGCATATGGGAGAATCTGGAGTGTCCTGGAAGGAGCAGTTTCATGTTAAGTCTATAAAGAAAACACAGACCAAGGGTCATGCCAGAACAACTCCACAGTTTCTGATGCCAGGGTGGACTAAGAGTGGGATCATTTTTCAGCACTGACTTCCATGGGAATATTATGATTTGAAGTGGATTGAGTCACATATGAGTTAGAGAGTTACATGATAAGGACCTTGTATGCAAGAGGGACATGGAATAAATGCAGTAAAATCAAGTGGTATTAAAAAATAAGAAAAATTAGAAAATCAAAATGGGTAGGTGCTGTGGCTTTGAATGAAGACTTTTGAGAAGCTTTTTTGAATGAGAACTTCAGCATTATGTGTTGTTCCTGTTGATACCAACTTTCCAGGCAGTGAAGCTGGTCTAAGGCTGGACCTTCCAGGCTCTCATGCACACAAAGTGCTTCTTCTCAAATCATGTTTCAGGGGCTGTGCTGGTGCCTTGCTATGCAGAGATGCAGTGGGGAAGAGATCAGACTTGGGAAGTGCTGTGCCTGACTGGGGACTACAGCAATTTCATGGGAAAGGATGTGTCCTGTGGGGAAGGTGACAAAGTTTGGTGGCTGAAAGGTCCCAAAGAAGGAAAATTGTGTGCTCCTCTTGGCATTAGCAGCTGGTGTTTCTTCCTGCACTATCACCATCATTTCCTTGGATTTTGAGCTTTTGTGATGTGTTTTGTTCCTGGCCTGTGGATTTGAGTGTGATCACTGAAAGCCAGAAATGCATTAAGCCTTCTAAAAGGGTTTACAGTAATTTGTGGTGGAGCCAGGTGAGCTTATAAAGCACAAGATTAATATTGCTGCACCACAGATTAGGTGACTTAAATCAGGATTGCAATGAGGCTCTGTGTCAGGACTAAAAATAGAGAATGGGCCTATGGGTGCCTTTTGCATAAAGCCATCCTTCCTCTATGAATGTGCTGTCCTGGTCCTGTTGAAATAAATCCCAGCAATTCCACTGATTTTAATGACTCAGAACAGAACATGAGCACCTGCTCTTTCAGGTCTGTCTCCTGCACTAATATCTAGTTTGGATTTCCTTCTGCAGCATATGTTAAATGCTTGATAATAAAATATTTGAGCAAATCCAGCATTTTTTTTTCAATGGAATAACATAAATTAATGATGCATAGATCAACAGAATTATATTATTTCATCAGCAAATACAAGAGGTTGGCACTTCAAAGCACAAAACATTTAGTACAAATACATGTTTTAACCAGTTAGAAAGGCAAAGAAAAAATCTTGATGTATGTTGGAGCATTTCTTCTCTGTATAGAGTTGCTTTACCAAAAGTCCTTGAACACTGGCTAACCTCCTTCAACAACAAAGGATGTAGCACAAGTCTTTTTAGAATCAAGTCTCTTTCCTTCCTTGTTTCTGCTGTCTTGAGGACTAAATGATATTAATTTACACCAGAATATTGAACTTGAAGCAAACTTATTTCTATACTATTGGGGACTGAAGTGCTTCAAAGCCATATTTGTGGGATGGATGGATGGATGGGCAAAAAGAGTTTTAGGTGTGATGAAAACACCTGTCTGATATAATTTCTTTAATTTCACCTGCTTACTCTACTATTTTACGTCCCCTTCCTGTAAAAGGAGAAGTTAGAGAATTAGGCTGCCTGTCCAAATCCAAATATTGAGTTTCTGTGCAATATGTGCATGCCTGCACACTATTTTTCCACAGGTTCTCCCTATCTTCAGTGCACAGAAGAGGGGTGCTCAAAGAATGAGTGCATGTTTGCTAGTTCTGTTTTTCTCATTGCTCCCTGAGCAGCCCCATGAATTATTTGCACACACACCATTCAAACCTAACTCAGCAATTGAAAATAACAGTTGTTATTTTCCTCCTGGGCTCTCCTTTAATGTTCATTGCTACTGTACCTAAATGCTTCACAAATATTAAGGCACTTATTTTTATGCCATTCACCTGGACATGCAATAACTCCACTTTACTGATCATGAAATGCAGTTCAGGGAGAGAGGTTAAAAATATCCCCATCTGCATACCCAGATGGAGGCATGGGAGTTTGGTTCTCAGCACACCCAGACTATTGCTGCCTTCTGTCACCATGGCTCCTGTGCCTTCCTAGGCACCTGGTGGTGCCCTCATTGCCAGAGCCACTGGGAATCTGCTTGGCAAAGGTGGGGAGGGAGTACAGATTTTCAAGGGGGCAGGGAGGCTCTAGCCCTTCTGAAAACTGGGTGTTGAGATGCCTTGAGCTGGTATCACCCAGCCATGATCCTCATCATGTAGGTGGAGCTCATCTCACAGCCCCATGAATCCCTGCTCCTTCTGCAGGAGAGCAAGGAATAAACAATCTGTGGGGACACTCTTGGCTTTTCCTTGGCACTGCAGCATTGTGTGGCTGCTCAGTTTCCATCTCGGTTTTGTGACCCAGCTCCAGATAAAACTGGGATAATCTAGGAATATTTGAGAGGAATTACAATTAATATATGAAGCTAGTGGAGTCTTGGGATTTTGGTTGTTAATTGCAGCCCCGAGATGTGTGGAATGTCTCTGTTTCAGCCTGCATGTCTGAAGAACGAGTCAGAGCTCTTCACTTTTTGGTCTTGAGGTTGTTTATTAATTCTTATCTATAAAATTTTCTTTCTGCCCAGCCAAGATCTGCTCAGCAGGGCGGCCACAGGCACTCTGACCACCCCCGAGGTGGTGGTGTCATTTTATACTACAAACTATGTATAACATATTTACACTTAATTCCCAATACCTATCCCCTGTGTTAGACAGTGCACTTCTATTCTAAACCAATCCCAAAGTGCCAACATCACAGCAGAAAATGGAGACCAAGAAGAGGAAGAAGAAAGGCTGGACACGCCCAAGTTCCTCCATCTTGTCCCCATAACCCCCATACCAAAAATCCTAAAATCTACATTTTCACTCTGTGATAACTTTATTATTATACTATTTGAACTTCTGTGACTTTCAGGTCCTCATAAAAAGCTGGTAGTTTTCTCCACGGGTCAAAATCAAATCTCCAGGTGCTCTGGGCTGCGTGCCAGGGTCTCTGAGCCCCCCAGTGGGGTCCTCAGCAACTCTGGACACCCAGAGAGATGTACTGAGTTCTGACAATGGAGTGCTGCATTTGGCCTGGATCAAGGTGCCTGAGTGTGACCTTGGAGATGGTGCAAATAGTTCCTGTAGGCACTTCTTGCAAATAGATCAGCTCTTGTCAAGCAGCATGCTGGAAGTTCAGAAATGCCTCTTGCTACGTGTCTTCTTGTTATACAGTGTTCAGTGCTCAGTGAGGGTGTCCAGATGGCTGGCTCCCTCAAAACCACTGCAAAATCCTTTTCCAAATAAACAGCCTGGAGATGCTGCTGAAACCATAAAGAAATCTGCAGGATGACATGGTTTTTACATGTCTGTGGGCTGCAGAAAAGCCAGAAACAGAACTATTCAGAGTTGATACTGCTCTGGAAGAAACCCCCCCATCAGAGCTGTGGGTTAAAACTTAGCAAATAAAATTTGTAAAGCATAAGATCCATTCTGCTTACAGGAGTTTCCTCAACAGCTGTTGAGCATCCACACTGACACATATTCCCAGCAGTTACCAACCCAATGTGGATTTTGGACTGCAAAATCGGGCAGAATCACAGCACCAGGTGGAATGGCCTCAAGCCACTTTCTGCAGCCCAGTGAGCCTCACACAGGCTCTGAAGTAATTTCTGGGAGCCTTTGAATGACTTACAGAGAGGATATATTAAATATGCCTTAGGGGAAGGAAGGCAAAAGACTGAATTATTCTAAGACCTGCAGAAGCAATATTCAAATGTCTAAGGAGTGCTCTGGTGTCCTGAATTGAACCAGAGGAGGGGATCAGTTTTGTTATGGCTGATGGGTCTCAAGGCATCAGCTAAACTTTCCCTCTTGCTCCTACAGAGGAAAGCCATTTTCTTGGCTTAGATGAGGGGGAACCTACCTGAATAGTAGCAATATTTGCACAGGGCAGCAAGAACACTTGCTAAAGGGGTTAAAACTCCCCACTAAATTCTGTCACCATCTGCCCCACAAAGAAATAAGACAGAAGCAGGATTAAGGCACTTTAGGAAATTGGCTGGTTGTTCTGAAGATATTCTGAAGACCTCTGTCCCCTAAATCATCTATTGAAGAGGTAAGCACTTTCCCCCACCCCCACAATGGGTTTTTGCTACTCTTTCATCCTAACCAGTGAGAGGAACAGCTGTTTCTAGTGGTGCCAGAGGAATTAGGCAAATGGTCGGTTAGTTGCTTCTGAAGAAGCCTCTGTAAATCATCAATGGTCACCCAAGAAACATTTAATTTTCATAGTTAGCAATGAGAATTTGGACCGAACTTGTGAAAACATACAGCTTTGAAAACCCACATAATTTTCTGATAAGTTAAAGGGATAGGGGAAAAAGACACTGGGATGACAACCAACAAGGATTTCTAACAAAAGGCAGTTACTGCTGAGACAGAAATAAAAACCATCAAAACTCAATTTTAATATCCTGAGACTGTCAGCTTTTTCCTGACTATAAAACCACTCTACACATAATTCCTTGATTTTGTTTTTCAGGATTAGATGTAGTTTCTACCACAAAGGTGGTTACTATCACAAAGGTTACTGTCACAGAGTTCCACAGCAATGCCTCCTTTTCACTGTGGAGGATTTTCATCTGAAATTATTTATTTGGTGAGTTGCAAACCACAGAAATGGATCAGATTAGGGAATGTGGAGAAGTACTAATGCAGATAACTCTGCCAGGTGGTTCAATCTGGGAAGAATTTGAGGGTCATCATCAAGAAAAATCCCTTGAGTTTCAGCCTTGGGGCAGCGAGATCCATTTTATGCAGGACATGGAAAGCGGGTTCATCCTGCAGAACAGAAGTTAGTACAGATGTAGTACAGGCTGAGAAAATAAACCAGCTCCCAGTGTGAGGAGTGCAGGCAGTGCCTGGATGTGTACCCATCTGGCAGCTCATGGAGATAGGAGCAGAGATGTGGTGGCTCTTGTGCAGTTTCAGCCCACTTGTATGGTGAGTAGAGAAGTGGCTTCCCTCCAGCTGGGCTTAAAATGTGGCTCCATGTACATTTTAAGTCGCAGTCAGTGTCAAGGAATATGCATGTGGAAACACAGGACTTGGTACCTTTGGCAGTGATAGGTAGAGAAATGTGTGGGTGACAATCCTGTTTTTACATCAGCACTGCAGAAAAATGTGTTGTGCCATATTGCAGTAATGACTTACATGGCATCAGCATTCCTGGATTTTTGCAGCCATGGCATTGCTGAAATGAGAGAGTTTTTCTGTCAATGTATTCTTAAATGTTTTTTTTTCCCAGTCTGAGCTAAGTGTTCTAAAGATTTTATGTTGATTTCAGACAGTTCAGTCTCACTGTCTCTGTTACCTTTGTGTAACAGAACAGCTACCTTAAACTGAGTAGTTTCTGGCTTCTGGCTGGGTAATTTAAAATTCTCAAATGGGAAGACTGGAAGATAGCATTTGCTAAATAATTAATCACATATGATCTTGTTTGCCGGGTGAATTTTTTTACTTGTGGGGATAAACGTATGCTTGCATGAAGAACAATCCTTTGCACCAATCTGTCCAGACAAAACTTTGTTGTAGCCAATATCAAACATCATGGGAAATCAACATGGCTGCAATGAATAGCTGTTAAGAATATAAATGAGGGTGCTTAAGTTTTTTTGAGTTATCTGAAATCCAAGCTGAATGCAGCAGCAGCCCTCAAAGAATGATTTTTTTTAAATATATAAATAATTCACTGTGTGCACAAAGCCTGCATTTTATTTCTATTTAGCTTTGGATTGCTCAAGTTTATTTTTCTGGTATTTGGGAGGTGTGGAAGCATAATATTGGCCCTATCATTGCAAGCAGAGATGTAATTCTGGGAGTGGTGGGAGAGCTTGACTCATGCTGTGATTTCTTCCAGAGAACTTGAACCATGACAGCTTCTGGTCTCCTGTTCTCTCTGCTCACCCCTGGAAAAGGCAGGAAGCAGGAAGAGTATTTGATGGACAGGGAAGGGAGGCCAAGGACTTTTCTGTACCTTGTGATCCTGCTGAGGGGAGGCAGCCATGGCTCTGAACAGCTCTGGGCAAGAGCTCAGGTTACACTCCTCCATTCCTCCAGAATGTGTGGCACAGCTTGCAGTGCAGCAAACAGGCAAACCTCAAAAAGGGAAGCAAAATGCTGCCCTTCCTCGAAGAAACTTATCAGCTCATGCAAGGGATTTCAAATACCTTTGGGAGTTTTTATTGGTACTCCAACTTGCTATTCTCTTCACATGCCCCTTCAGTCCCCAAATAGCATCTTAGAGATCAAAAAATCAGAGCCCCTGGCCCTCCTGCTAGCATAATAAGATTTGTTTCCTGTTTATTGGAGTGTGTCTGTGCGTGTTTAGAGCACTGAGGCTGGGAGCAGGGGCTGAAGGGAGCTGATGTCGAGCTGAAGGACCTGTTTTCTTCCTAAACTGCTGGGATCACATAATTATAATCGGCACCTTAAAATTTCAAAGCATCTTTCAGAATTGCTTCCACTCCATAGCAATAATTATTGCTGTACAGTCATGAGGAGACATCACATTCAAGAACGCTGGGTGTAGTTCACTTGATGAGGACATGTGTATTCAAAGACTAAAAGAACAATAAATGGAGTTATTCCTCTGAAGGCATTGAAATTCATTTGAGCTGATGGCCTCAAATGTGTGTTTGTCAAATGCAGGTAATGTTCAGTTATACTGTAAATCACAGACTACCAGAGCTGGTGCATACTGATGTTTCATGAAAAGGATGTGCTAATGCTGCTTCTGCTTGATTTTGTCAGCTCTATTTAGCCTTATGTTGGTTGTCTGTCTAATAGTGGACTGAACCTGTATAATTTAATGTGTTATTCCTTATTAAATGTAGGTTTGGTTTGGCTTGTAGCAGAAGTGTGAGAACAGGTCAGGCAGGAATCTGTCTCAGAACCTGAAGGCTTAAGCTAATTTCACTTTTTCTTATCTTTTATCAAAAAATTAAGCAGTCTATCCTTTCTGTCTGTTCTTATAGTCCTGAAAAGGTGGTGAGCTGAGCTCACATTACAAGTCAGGGTCTTAACCATCCCCTGAAATAATTGTGGTTTTGCTAACACATAAAGCATTTAATTAAAAGGTTGAAGGTTTATACAACCCTTCAAACCGGGCAACTGCCTCCAATTTTAATCACATTTTTGAAGTAGAAATGGAAGAGTCTGTGGGAGTTTATTTTCACTGTAATAAATATTTCTCCTGGATGGTTGTTCTAGGGGCTCAGAAATGGAGTGGGCTTCTCTAGGGTCTTGGCACAGGATTTGTGTGATCTTATAAGATCAATGGGATTAATAACTGGGCTTGAGCTTTGTTCCCCACCAGTAACCTCCAGCACTGGCTGAAGCCTCCTGCAGCCTCCAAAGGGAGTACTGGCCATGAAAAGGCAGTGTTTGACTACCTGAATCGCTGGTGTAGCATTTGTTCCACCCCTTTTTGGCCTGTATTTAAATTCCATGTCTGCTGAAATGTCTTCTCAAAGTGTAAACCAATTGCTGCTGGGGCTGGAACAAGCTGCCCCTTCCCAAGTGAGCCCTGGGAGGTGTTTGGGTGAGCCCCAGCCAGAGCTGAAAGACACAGAGGGGAGATGTGGTAGGCAAAGCAAGGTGCTCAAACAATTGTCATCTTCCAGGACACAAGCTGAATAAGTGTATCCATCCTTTTGGAAACAGCCTGGGAAGCTGGTGAAAGGAACTGGTAGTGCTAGAAAAGAATTAAATAACCTAGAAGTGCAGCTCTGGCTACCGAGGGAAATATTCAATTTTGATTTTTGAGAAAAAAATTTGTTGCTCAGTATAATTTTGCCTGAAGTTTCCTCACACTGTTTCTGCTCTTGGAAGAGGGTATGTGGGAAAATTAGGTTCTGTCCAAGGATATGAGTTTGTCTGAAGGCCATTGATGAGCGTGCATGTCACTAAGAAAGCTCTGGGTTACCTCTTTATGGCCTTCTGCCTTTTACTACCATGAAGGAAAAACATGAGATGTGTTTAGCATTTGGGGTTTCCATATGTCAAAACTATGAAAAAAAGGGGATGCAGAGAGGGACCAGACCACACTACCCTCTGCAAGTCCTGCAGAATTTTGCCTCCACAGACACTGCTCCTTAGCTCAGTTTCTTGGGTTCATCAGTGCAGCTGTGTGACAAAACTTTGCTGGAGGTGTCCCCAAAGGAGTTTGGTTTTGACAGCAACCTGCAATAAGTTGAGGAATGTCAGTGAGATGGTCTCCTAACTGTCAGAGATAAACAATTTAGGGATAAAAATCTCGCTTTTATTTTTTTGCCTTTTTATTTTTTGATCTATAATTGGCTTCTAATTTCAACATTTTAAAGCATTTTAAACATCCACCCTAATGTTAATTGACTCACAGTTGGGTAGCATGATGAGCAGATGCCACTTACCTGTTCCTTGGCACCCCGAGCAGATACCACCTGCCTTCTACAAGGCATCATAAACAGATTCAACCTGTTCATTGGCAATGTGAGACAAAAACACCTTCTGTGCTCCCTGGAAAAATGAGGAGTTGCCACTTGCCCTCTGCTTATTGTCTTGAACAAAGAGCTGGCACATACTTTCTGCCTTGTGTCAGCAGGAGAGATCAGAGATTGCCATTTATCTCAGATGCACTCTCACCTTTAGGTGCACGTGGTGTCTCACTTTTCAAGAACAATTAGGTGCAGAAGAAACCATCCCAGCAGTTACAGTAGTGCTGTATTTGTGCTTGGAAGCCCAGTCTCAGATCTGTTCATGAGGCTGCTGGATTTTCCCATAAGTAAAGGTTCAGGAAAGGTGCCAGCTGAGGTTAAGTAGTTTGTTATCATTTAACTTGGCTTGCGAATTGAATTTATGGTGGTGTTGTACAAAGCTTGAAGGATCTCTGAGTGTTTTGGTCAGAGGTTCTTGATGGTTTTGAGATTTGCTTTCTCCCTCAACTAGCTGATCAATTGGTGGCCGAAAAAGGAGTTCAGGTTGCAGTGAATACAAATGTTGGCTGGAATGAGCCACTGGCAGCTCCTTTGCAGCAAATGGAACCTGGAGTATTTGCTCATGCTGGAATTAAAAGCTTGAACAGACATAACCCAAAAAGTCTGGAGAGCAAACCAGAATGTCCTGGAGGTGTTCTAGCTGTTCTGTGAAATGATGTGAGAAGGACAGAATTCATCAGGGATTGTTCTGAGTGAAAGACTCTCAGTTTCATTCTCATCCATGCAAGGTATGCAAAATGGGAAAGCACTGCCCATTATTTACGTCTTGCAGGTAATCAGTCCCCGGTGCTGTGGCAGAGAGAATTTTCTTAACCAATCCCTTAGGCTATGTATTTCATTTTATCTTTCTCCACAGCTCTCCCTTTGCTGTCAAGCAGTAAATACACTTGTTATGTGTCCTCACTCCAGCAAATGACAGATCTTACCCTTAAGTATTATCTCTCATTAAGATGTCACTCCTGCCTCTCCTGCCCAAGGCAGCAGCCTCCAATACCTTTGTCTTACTGGCACTGCAAATGCTTCCCTGTCTTCTCCCATGCTGCCTTTCATTCCTGAATACACTTCCTGTAAGAATTCATAAACCCCCTCAGTATTTTCCTTTAAACCCCTTTTAAAAGCTCTCCTAGGCCATGCTACCCACAAGAAACTCCTTGATTACAGACCCCTGGGTGTAGAGACCACAGCTCCTTGCAACGACCTTGGTGTTTTCTCCCAGCAGCTGACAGAGTTCTGTGCTGCCTTCATTTCTTCTCCTGTGTGAATAGTGGAGTTTTACTATGACCCAGGCTGGATAGAGCTCCTGCAGACTTGGAGCAGATGCTGCAGAAGTGTTTGCCTCCTGGAGAGGCCAGAGGAAGCTCTCCTGGGCCTAAACCAGAGCCTAAACCAGAGTGGCAGCCCAGAGGGATGGCGCGCATATGCCTTGTTCGAGCCAGGACAAAACCATCTCAATTTGTTTTTTCCTGTTGCCAAATTAAAGCTCAGTTCCAGCTTTGCTCTTCTACACAGCTGTTACAATTAGAAGCTGGGCCCTCTAAACTACTGATGAAGCTTTATTTTAAACACTCATGGTGCTGGGAGAGCAATGTTAAGCTGTGCAGCGAGTGTCCAGCAAGCCATGTGGGCAACAAGATGCAGCTAATACAGAATTTCTGAGCATGCAGGCATCTATTTGAGCAAGCTCTTGGGCACATCAAACTGTCACATAAGATTTCCGTGACGAGTTGGCATGAAATTCAAATTATGGGCAACTCTTGCTTTCCAGTCTGCTGACAATTTATTGGGAATTGCTCTGAGTCTCTGCTGCAGGCCACTCCTTTAGCTTAACATGACCTGACAGACAGTACCCAGTGCCGTGCTTCATGACACAAAACATCACACAGTGCCTCTGAAGAGAGAAGGGGGCAGTCCTGGGGGTAGAAATGCTTTTTAAAGCCTTTATAGGGAAAGAAGAGTCTTTATTCACAAACGCTCAGGATGGAGGCACTTGGCTTTAATTCCCCTCTATATCCTCAGGAAAATGGTGATGTGCTTCTAATGCAAAAATTGCCACCAGTACCATCCTGCACCATGGGACAGGGGGATATTCAATGACCAAATCAATTGCTTGCCTTGTGGCAGCACAGTGACACCCTCAGCCTGGGTGACAGCTCCTGGGGCATTACACACCGGGCATGCCCCAAGAGCAGCAACTCCCAGACCGGGCTCATATGGCTCTCAAATGGAAACATGCCTCCAGCCCCTTCTTCTGCAGTATAAATGTAAATTGCACTTAAACTCTTCTTCCTAATTTAATTAGGAAGTAATTTAAATCTCAACTTTCTCTCCAGGTCAGAGCTGCATGTGCTGCATCAGGAAAAGACCATGCCCAGAAGGGCAGTTTGGCACAACCATCTCCTTTGTGTATGAAATATCTAACTGCATTTCAGACTTCATTATAATTTATCTTGCTATTCCCTTCCCTGCTTCTTTCCCCCCACTATATATTAGGTTCTAAAAAGCCTGCAAACTCACACAGCTTAATATGTCATAAAACTTTTTGCTACACTCTTTTACAAGCAAGTTTCAAATTAGATCAAATGAGAAACTTAGCTGACTCTGCTCAATATCTCAGCAAGCTTGGGTCCTCCCAGAAGGTCTGTACCTATAAATACCACATTTCTGCAAGCTCAGTAGCACAGCATAGACATGCAAATGTGAGCTGGCCTCCCTGAACCTGGCAGTGGCAAGCACACCAGCTGCATTTGCGGGCAGTTGCATTGCATAGAGAGCAGGCACTTTGGAGCAGCTCCACCTGAAATGATCTGGGAAAGCCACAACCCTCTGCCTGACCACTGTGCCAGGAAAGATGTTGGTGGGTCCCTAGAAAGAATGAGTGTGCCTTTTCCAATTTCACCACAGCTGTGGAAATAGGAAGGCACAGCACTTTTTTGGCCAAGAGAGTGCCAGGAGTGGTGGGGAGGGATCAGGGGCTGCTGGTGTGATCAGAGCAAGGAAAGTGCAGTGTCAGTGGCCTTGCATGCAAAAGGCTGTGGGGCTGTAGGAGGGACAGGGTGCTCTGCATTCAGCAGCTGTGCTGCTCTGTCTGTGCAGAAAGTGGCAGCCTGCAGGTCTGGGGATGTGGGCTCATGATCAGCTCAGTTCAAAAGCAGAGTCACGGTAAAGTGATAAGGGAGTCCTGAGGCATCATTCCACCTGAGTGGAATTAAGGTCTTATGTGGATTTACATTCATTTACCAGTTTCTGACTTTCAAGACGTGTCTTTTCCTGAATTTAAAAGTTCCATCAACCAACCTCAGCTCTTCACTTTGCAAATCAATCCCTCCTTCCCTCTGGTGGGAATAAAATTGTTATTTGTAAGAGCTAGGATAATACAGGGAGCTGTAATTACCATCCATATTTTCAGTTCATGCTACAACAGGGTGAAAAGTCCATGTAATTTTTGAGTGTTCTCCACCCTCTTCTGTTTATACTCTTCTGGTAGTGAAACACATTCAAAAATCTGCCACAAACCAGTTTCCTCATTTGAAAAGTCCTGCCTATTTTACTCCAAGGAGGTGGTGATAGCTCTCTGAGTACTTGATGCAGGTCCCTCTCTGCCTGCCTCTTGCAGCCCCTTTGGCCCTGGCCCCAAGAGCTGATGGAGTTCAGCTGCTGCTGAGAGCAGCTCTCATTTTCCCTCCTGACAGAGATGTGCCAGAGCTAAGGTGAGCACTCGTGGATTAAGTCTCTAATTAGAAACACGCTTTCAGTGTACAACTCAGTCTAGGACAGGTAGGAAATGATTTTCCAGATCTAAGCCTGTGGAGCTGCAAGGATGAGGCCCAGGGGCCTTCCAAGGGTGGGAACAGAGCACATACAGCACATGCAGGACATGAGTGTAATGTCACATGGATGTGCTTTCCAAAGTCCAGCTCACAAGAGGGAGCAGAACCCTGTAGGATTCAAGGACACCTAGGCCTAAGATCTTACAGGAACTCCCCATCCTTTTCTTTGTCAGATAGAGGAAAGGAGAGCATGAAAGTTTCTATGCTGTTGTTCTTCCTATCTTGCTTGGCTCCCTACCCTCACATTGTTTTTAAGCTCTTAAAAATCTCTTCTTAAAAAGAGCTTCTCCTCATGTTCCCTCTGTTCTACATGGGAGTTCTCTGAGTTTTTCAACCCATCTCACGGCCCATTTTCAACCTGTCTCACATCCCATTTTCTCCTTGTGCCCATCCCATATTTTCCCCCCCTTCCCTAATCCCTCCCTGCAAGGATTTGTTTGTCACTTTCTCTTTGAAAATACTTCTAAGCATCTTCTGTTCTTCTCAGATCACATCTCCCCCAGATAAAATTCTGTAATAAACCCCCTTTTGACAGAGTCAGGCTGTTGCAACATTCATTTTTCTTTCCCAGGCTGTGAGCTGACCCTGACTGGGTGTAGGTCAGATTTGGTGGCTACTGCACGTGCCCCCAGGCTGTGAAATCTGGCAGCTAGACAGCCCTTCAGCTATTTGGCCTGCATTATGCAATTTGTTTGGTTTATGAGCACCAGGCTCTATCTCTGCACAGAACTTCTCTCTTCCCTGGGTGCTGTTGGAAATGGTGCTGTCATCAGGTGTGTTGTAGATGCCATTAACTGAAGTAATTGTTATTTGACCCCATTGTGTGGGAAGTGTGAGAGTTCAAGGAAGCCTCTGAAGATGACTGGGCTGTGACAGTGACAGATGGAAAGGATGAGATCTGACTGCCTGATCCTTGGGTGGCTATTAGAAGGACACTGTGGTGCTCTGTCAACCTGTCACTCCTTTCAGCTGTACTCTAACGTCTCCAGGTGGAGCTCAAACCCTTTCTTGTACAGGCTCCAGGTAAAATAAATTAGCACCTGAGTACCTTGAATACTGACTTTTAAACAGAAGAGATTGTTCCCCTTAACTTGGTTTGTGCATCTTTGCCTCTGTCTTAAAACTGGTGTTTTCTTCTAGTGGTACCAGTCAGATCTAGCTGGGGAGCTGATTCAGGAATTGTGAACTTCTGGGAATCTTCTCACAGTTCTGGCTGTGGCTCAAATAAAGATGCTGACTTTGGGATAGATTCACCATCCCCATGGAAAGAGAGTATCTGATGATAAAGGTAAAATTGGTGGCATGGAGGGAAATGAGCAAGTGGCATTCACCCACATCAAAGGGTCTCTGGGGCCACCTGTGATGGTGACAGAGCTCCTTCTTTAAATGGAGTCTTTAGGTGGGCATATCTGGGGCTCAAGGCAGAGCCTTAGCTGATAAACCATCAGCTTTACTGGTCTAGAAATGATATTTGGCACCCTTTATCAATGTGGTAGCTTAGTTCAAATTAAATTAATTAACTCATGTGATAAAATCTGAGGTAGATGCACTCAGGTATATTCCTGACTTCATGAAAAGGGAATGAAATAAAAACCTTAATTATTCTAGCTCTTAGAAGTTAAATGAAATAAATTCTATTTTATAGGGTTTTCAAACTGGATGATCAAAATTCTTATTGTCTGATATAGCAGACAATAAGAATGATGGGACAGTGGACTGGATAATGAATGTCATCCTAAACACCCAAAACAGTAGGCCAAAACCTCCTTCTCTGCATTTCAAAAGCATCAAGTTTTTCCTCAAACCTATTAGTTGCAAGGGCTGTGCACAACTGAGGTGCAAGATAGTGGAGACAAAGAATCATATTCCTGAAATACTACTGATTCCTTAAAATGCTCTAAAATTAATTCCCTATGTCTATGTATCAGCTTATAACTTCAGTTTCATAGCCTTGAGCTGAGTAATTATCAATAAAAATAGCATGTGGTTGACTTAGAGATCAAAATCTGAGTGGGGTATTGCTGCCAGTGGGGTGACAATTCCTTCTACAGCTGGCTGGAGCTTTTGGCTTTGGAGTAAGCAGTGGCACCTTATGTTCTTGTTCTTCACTATTTTCTTTCACTCTTTTTTTTTTTTTTCTTTTTTTTTTTTCCCCCAATTTCACTGTTCTCTGATTATCACACACACTCTGTCACTGCCTTTGTCCCCTCTGGTTCAGCTCTGGGTCACCTCCTCCTTCCCACTCTTGCACATCTGTTCCCTCGTGATTCTCCGCTTTCTCCTCCACAGAGCAGCAACGAACACAAGCAATCAGCTTCCTCTCTTTCTGCCCATGAAGGTCTCAACCAAATATCTTAGAAGAAAAAGGGGCAAACAAAAGAGCCTGGGATCCTCCTTTGCTCGCTGCTGAGTCCATGGGATGCTCTGGTGGGAAGGAGATGGGCAGGCAGAGAAGGGAGGCACCACAAGGGAGGCAGCTCAGAGATCCCTCCTTGAGGCATCCCTGGGGACTGGATTCAGTTCTGTCTGCTCCTCTCTGTTTCTCTGCTCTCCTGGGAGCCTTTGCTCTTGGTCACTGTCACAAGCAGTGAGCTGAAGAGCCCCTGAGTGGCCCAGCAAGGCCAGCCCTGAGGCTGCCTGCAGTGAGCAATGAAACTCTGCTGCCCACATCCCTCAGGCACTGGAGGGGACCCAGGCTCTTGGTGAACCACAATATTTCTTCCTCAGAGGCAGAAAGGGGCTCTCAAGTCAAGCTCTGGCCTCCTGAGGGCTTGCACAAGCATTTTCAGCCACATCCAGGCAAGGTTTCACATGGATGGCCGAAAAGATGGATGGCTTGCAGCTCTTTTCACATTAGAGGGATGCTTCTATCTGGACACAAAGAAGTGATAGAACAGGGAGAGCACTGTGAAATACTTGGCATCTTTGTTCAGGTTGTCTTCTCCTGGCCCTGGAAATCAGAGATGTGCCACTGGATACAGTGCAGTGTGTGGAACTGTGTCTTGTTTTAGGAATAGCCCACTGAGAGTGAACCTGCAGGGCAGGAATGCAAACATGTGAGGCACCAGGGCATGTGAAAAGAAAACAGCAGCAGAAAGAATAGGAAATAAAATATTCTGGGGATTATTTCAAGATAAGCCCATGGTGTATTAGAAGGAAAACATTAAATTTATCAAATTTGGGTTCTAATCCACTGAAGCCAGTCCTGTCCTCACTTTAAATGCTGCCCAAAGCAAATTTCAGTGCGTGCTGATCTTTCTTCAAAACAAACAACCACACACTGATAGTTCAGAGCCATGGTCATCCTCACATATTACCAACTTTTTAATATGGTACTATGTTACTATCTTAACAAATATATTACTGTGTTCTGTAGAGATGCAGAAACTGGACTTCATTGCAAAGGCAATTTTTTTCTATTCCCACAGTAATTTTCTGTAATCAGTAAATTCTGACCAAATATTTAGTCTACAGACTGAAACTGATTTTTCTTCCGGAAGTAAGGCAAAAAACTGGGTACTGAAAAATAAGCTTATAGGAATGGCTGTGATAATCTGATTTTAGAACTATCACTCATCATTTTCTTTACACTGAGAATGATAGACAGGTAAGAAAATATCTTGGCTGTAGCTCTCTATTCCAGCTGGCAGAAAGAATTCTCTTACCTTCCACCAGAATTTCCAATAAATCTATATTTAGTATCGCTCATAGTCTATCACTTGATGAAATTACTTTCCTTCGTGAATGTGCAATAAAGTCTGACAGTGAAATATGTGAGAACATTAAATTCTCAATGGCCATGTTATGAGCAAAGGTGATCCAACAAAAAATAATATACTTTAAGGAGCAGACAGCAGGGCCCTGTCTCTGATCTCATTGACAAGGCTTAGCAGTGGTAGACCTCTCTTTACATTATCAAATCATTCATTTATATGGATGTATGGGAGAGAAGTTCTTTTTTCTACAGATGTGCTTCTCCTCTCCCACACAACATTTTGAATGTTTGATTTTACTAGTGTGAAGTGTATTATTTTTTGTTAGATCACCTTTGTTCATGAGGTCTAGTTCAGTGTAAAGCCAGAGATAGAAATTTATGAAAGAAGAGAACCAATGAGTTGAGTGGTACAGGCTGGAAAAAAACTATTATCACCCCACTCAGAAAAAATACTCCCCTCAGGCAGACTATGATTTCCCCTATCCCATTCCCTATTTATGTTTGGAAAGCTAAAATTCTGCTGTTTCTTATAGAGAGGAGAATTTTACTGTGGGTAGTCAAGTTTCTCTGAGTCCCTGGTGGTTATTATCTACTCCTCTGATGTGGTTAAAGATCTGCTTCTATTTTAAGAAGTAAGAAAAAGACTAGAATTTACTTGAGGATTAGGGTTTAAAGGGATTGATGTGCTCACGTGTCTTTTCTTATATCTGGGTATTTTACATATTCTCTTATTACCTCCACTCTCCCTAGGAAAACTGTCCTTGCACAGCCTTCTGCTTTTTTCTCTCTCTCTCTCTTTTAATTGTGTGTGTTTATTGGATTTCATTTCTGGAGGAACCCTTACAGAAAGGTTTTTTCATATCCTAGTTAAAAGGTGCTACCCTTTTATCACTCAGCTAAGGCTGAAATCCAATCTGAGCCCTCCCATGGGGTGCTCTTTATTTATGGTGTCATTACAGTTTGTTTCAGAAGAGCAAACCCTCTGCAAAACTTCCAGGATACTTGTCCGGCAAGGAGTGTCACTTAGGCATGGCTGGCCTCCAATCTGATGCCTTAAATACTAGCCTCACATAAAGATAATGCTTTTAATCAGAAAAGGGAGACAAGCTGTAGGAGCTTGTTCACAGTATCTGTCAGCAGGGAGCTGTGGTGGAATCAGGACAAAATCAAAGTCTTTGTTAGGGGAGGCTCAGTCCCTGGGCTCTGGAGGCTTTTGGAACAGCAGGACCAGGTGACTGCCCAAGCTTCTCCTCAGTCCCTGCTCCCACCCTGCAGAAAATGCCAGCCTGGGGGTCCTCAGCCCTGGAGAGACAAGAGGGGCAGGGGTGAGGGCTGCAGAAGTGCTGGTGGGTGCAGATCTGCACTCCAGCACTGCTTGGGCTTTGGAAGTTTGCTGTGGCAGAGGTGGGAGCAGAGGAGCCAACAGAGCTCTACTGCAAACTGTCTGAGGTTCATCAGCTGCTGTGGGAATTGGGGGCCAATTTGTTTTTCCTCTTCTTGCAGGCCAGCACTGGGCTTTCAGAGGAAAGGTGTTGGTTCAGGGAATTTGGAAATAGCTGGTTAACCTGGTTTGCTGATTGCTTTTCAATTGCGGCTGACATTTCTAACGTGATATTGCAGGTTTAGTTTCAACATTTCCTCTTCTATAAGGGATCAGATAAGAACAGACAGAATTACTCATTGCATTAGGGAAGGATTTACATATATGACTGTAAATTCCTGACTGGTAAATATCAGCCGCTTTTTCATTGTGATAATTTCTACAAGCTTGGAGTGATATACTGCTGATGTATGAAAAAAACTCTTAAAAATAGTCAGCCTAATATCCAACCCAGATTTCTGAAGTAAACATAAAAGCATAGTAACTTTCCTGAGATTGATGAAATTCTATTGGAGTTAAACATTTCCTCACCATCACCATATTTTCCCTATAAAGGAGTGTACAGGGAAGCACAACCCTTACAGTTTAAAAGAAGCAACTTTCTGTGACAAGATGAGGGTAATTTTGCAAGTTATAGTTTTAAATAGGAAGAATTCATTCATTCATCTTAAAGCCTAGCTTTAGCCTTCTATAAAACATAAATATTAATTGACTTTGAATAAAAGACAAATCAGAAGATTTTATCCTTAAAACCCAGTTAGGTTTAGGTATGTATTCAGTAACATGCATCTAAAATAACAATTCTTACATAAAATACCCATAATGATTAAAATAACAATTCCAAACCTTGCTGCCTTAGTCTAAAAACTGGTAGTTTTTAGTGATACAGAAAAACAGAAGCGCTGATGATCCATACCTTATTAAGGATACTCAAATTTTAACATATGCATTCAAAATTTACAACTTTATATCAACTGGAACTCTGCTGTATACCTGCATCAAATAAAAAAAATCTCTGCAGAAAACAATATCAAGTCCAAATGAGAAAGGTGAGCACTTCCCACCTAATCACAGAAACAGGAGAAAATGTACCTCTCACAGCAGGACTGGTAAAAGGATGTAATCAGCTAAGCAGGGCAGGAGTCACATGTACAGGTTTTAAAAAACCCCATTTCTGGTCAAAGTGATGAGCCATTGAGTGGCCAGACCTCTCCTTGGGGCATTGCAGCATTCTGAGCCTGCAAAGCAGGTATATGGCTCTGGGTGCACGTCTGTGTGAGAGGCAGAAATTGAACTGGAGGTGTGAAGAGGTGGGAAAATTCATAGCATGCCTGGATGCTCTCACTCAGGGGTTTTAAGTGGCTGTAGATCTCTGTGCTTTATGCCTCAGAGAATTAAATTATAGTGAATTAAAGACTCTGCTGCACAAACTCCAGTGATTCATGGGGGAAAGATTTAAGTGATTATCAGGCTGTTCCCTCCTCTGGCTGGAGACTTCTTCCAGCAGGGTCATAACTTGGCCTGCCTTCATCCTCTCTGCAGTGAGTGCTGCAGTTATCACTCTGTCTTATTAATTGCTTACACAATCAATTGCAGTTTGGATTAACTCTCGAGGCAGTGAACTGTGGCACCAGGAATTAGAACTTCCCCATCACCTGCACTTGTGCTTCAGTGCTGGGGATAAACAGAGAGGACAGGCGGGTGGAAAAGGCCGTGTCCTCTGTCATGCCAGCTAAATCTTAGCAGAGCCAGTGTCTTAGGACCCTGAAGCACCTCAGCATCTTCCTGCAGTCTGAATGTGCTTTGAATTATGTGCATTGTCTCCTGCCTGCAGTAGGTTTGCTTTGACCTTCCTGAGTGTGTGTGTGTGTGTGTAAACATCCTAAAGGGATCCTAAAAGGGAGGCTCTGCCCTACCAGGCAAACAGGAGAGGGAGGACAGCTGAGTGTCCCTGCCACCTGTCACCCCAGGAATAGTCAGGTGGGAATGAATAGGCAGTTTTGCTATTTCCCTTTTCATGTTGTCTGGTTTTCTTACAGAAACTGTGAGCCCAAGCCTGTTGCCACAGGCAGGGATGCAGAGTGACAAAAGATCTGTATTACCCACTTCAAGGAAAAATATGCCAGTGTGTGGTAGGTGTAGAAGGAGCTGAGCCCCATGGGGTGTACGTTTGGGAGTGTTAGAGCACCTTGTATTGAAGGAAAGGAAATAAAAAGGAATGAGGGCATGAAAAGACTCATACCTGACCTGGAGGAGCTCCCCTGCAGTGGCAGGAGAAGGGGATGCTGTGGCTGTGTCTCTTTCTGTGCCTGCTGAGGTTTCCCATGGAGGGATCTGCCATGGCTGTGGCAGGAGACAGGACAGCTCTCTGCCTCTTCTGCAGGTCAGGAACAGAAATTCCACACACTGGAAAGCCCAAAGCAACCATCAAGGCCACAAGACTGGCCTGAGTTAATTTTTACTTGAATTTTAAGTGAATCCAAACCAACCCCTTCCCATTTTATTCAATATTTTGCTGTGGTGGAGAATCGAATTTACCCTTGGGAAATTGATCTGGTGATTAAATACAAATATTGTTTAAAAATGGCACAATGGATTTTTAGCACCATTTTTTGTAGCCTCGGGTTCTGGCCATTTGGTATTTGATGCATTTGACTGCTAGATAGGAAGTTTTAGAACCTACCCAATAACCCCTCAGGCCTGATGGGATAAATAGCTGGAGCTCCTGGAGTTGGTTCTTTGTAAGTATACTTTCAAATCCCCCAATAATTGTCAGGAAATTTCTTGGAATCTCTTCCAACTTTTCAGTCTTTTTGAGTGACAGATGCTGCATTTTCATCACAGATGGGTAAGTCTCATATGCAGAGAAAATCTAAGCTCACTGCTTCCATCAGTACTCTTTAATCATGCACCTAATGACTGCATTTGTCCAGGGCCACTGTGTTGTACTAAGAATTCACAGTGAACTGATTATCTGCAAGTCTGTCCTGCTGAAGATAATGTTTGCTTGCTGTAGAGAGCCAGGGGAATGTTTATCCCGCTGCTGCCTTACAACACCAACACTTTTTCTAGGTGGCTTTGCTAAAACTTGCAAGATGCCTCAGTCAGTGAGCCAGGCTCTCCAGCCCAGCCAATATTCTGCACTGACTTGTCCATGTTTCACCATGTGAATGTGAGGAGGCCTTTGCAAGGGTGCTGTGTGCCACACTTGGTCTGTGGACACGGGAGAGAATTTAAATAGGTTCAAAAGCACCGAGGGAGCAGAGGGAGGCACAACACAGCAAGCAGCACCACTCTCACTCCATTTCCCATAATGGCTTTGTTATCAGGACTACATGGACTTGTCAAATTTCCTCTCCCTGCAGAAAAAGAGAGAGAAAAGCTGACAACAGTACATCCCTGAGGGCTGCACACCCGGAGCTAATCTCTGCAGCTCATCCCAAGGCTGTGAAGAGCCGCCTGAGGAACACCAGTTTGTGAAGGCAGCATAGCCAGCATGCAGTTTATTTATAACAGCAGGGAGACCAGGAGGAACAGTGCTTGGGGGAGGGTAGAGCTCTCCATGTGGGTTTCATATAATGCAGAATGAATATTTAGTCCTTCAGGCCCCTCTTGATGCTGTGAGTTTGCATCATTATAAGGTGGCTTGCCCATAACCTGCAGATATTAGAGGAGAAGCAGGTTGTATCCTGGTGGTCATAATGCCTACCATCCCAGGGAAATGATGTGATTAATGAGGCTGGAGGCACTTCTCATGTGCTACTGCAGTGAATTGCACAAATAGTCGTCAGCAGAAGCCACACTGTTAATAATTTCAGTGTAATAGGTCCATGTCACTGTGCTATATGGGCATCCAGAAGATTTCTGCAGTGAATGCACTTGGGAGGAGGAGGGGACAGCTGGGCTTAAGCATCATGAAATGAATATTAGAAACACGAAGATACAGGAGGAAGTATATTTAAGAAGGGGTTTGGGCATGATTGTCTACACCATTGTGTTTAAGTGCCTTCTGAGTGAGGCAGGGAGAGTTTCATCCCTGGGTGTGTTGGCACTGCCACCAGAGGGGTGGCAGGGGAGTGGCAGGGAGATGTGTGCCTTGGTCTGAGACAGCTGTCCATCTTCTGGGGAGCTGCCTGACCAAAGTGACCCCAAAGATTTTTCTCTCGACCCAAATGAGAGAGGATTAAGGAGCACTAACACAGCACATTTGCTTCTGCTGTGTTACTTAAGGTTACAGCAACGTGGAGAACCAGAGCACTGAGGCATTTGAAGAAAAGCAGATCTGTAGCAGCCTTCCTATCAACACAAGAAGCTTGGGCAATAAATAAGAGGAATTACACATTGAAAGAAATTGGATGCCCTCAGGGGTACTGAGAGCTGGTTGGAAGCCCAAAATACCTGGAGTGCCCAAATACAGGGCATGACCTCTGTAGAAACATTAAATTGTGCAGAGAGGTGTGTGTGTTTTGGGTGCTTGTGATAGGCTGGAAGCAGCTCTCTCTATCAAAAGGGCCATTTGTACCCCAGAGTGACCCATTTCTGAAAGGCTAAGAGTTCTTGCATGCAGGATAGGTACAGAGGGGCTGGGAGGTCACCAAGAGGACACCATCCCCTTATAACCCAATGGACTTCAGCAGAGGGAATAAGCAAAGGAGGCCAAATTTTGAAGCACATGTACATTCTTCCCTTCACACCATAACCTTAGAGTTTCTAAATATGATAGGTAGTTTTCTAAGCACAAAAAACCCCAAATGTATTTTAAATATCATTAAGAAAACCCCAGTGGCATTTGCTGATCCTGACTGGAAGGCAGACATATCCAGCAATTTCCTCTCTGCTTTAAAAAGAGATAATTCTCAAAAGACAAAATCATAATGAGAAAAATTGAAACACCAGAGTACACACAGTAATAGAAAACTCTTCAGGAAATGTTTATTAAATTTCAAGCCCCTGCAATTCAGCAGTGGGGGAAAACCAGGCCACAACCTCCTGCTGATGAGAAGGAGGGGCAGTGATTGTAAGTGAAACCAAATAGGTGTATGCACATCCATACACATTCCCAGTAGGAAATTGGAATGTGGAGCTCTTAAATTTAACATTAAATTCAGAATATTGATGAAAGAGGCTAAAGACAGTGCTGAACAGCCTGAGGAACAGATGAAACCTTAGCATTGGTACATGGAGAGTCATAGAGAAGGATGATAAAATTATCTTGATACTAAAAAACTGAAATCTTTGTTATGAGGGTGCTGTTGGAACCACGGGTAGCTTAAAGATGGAGGAGGTAAAGCAGATTTTTCAGGCAGTGATAAAATCTTTTATTATACCTGCTATCAGCATGGTCAAAACTATTTGATAGTCCAACAAAGATATTGCTTCTCCTCAAAAGCTTTGCCTCAGGACTGTTCAATAATTGTTTGTTCCTTGCCCAGAGAGAAGGGAAATGATGGTTTCATGTAAAGAACATGTGTGGTAACACTTTCTCTTCTGTTCTTAATTAAGGAGGATGTTAAACAGCACCTACTGAAGTGAAACATTTGAAAATCTCAGGATTTATAGTGCTTGTATCCAGAAGCATTGGAAGTGTTGCCTGAGGAGATTTATGAACTGCTTGTGCTGATTTCTGGCAAGTCTTGGAGCAAGAGGGCTGAGGGATGCCAGAGCTAATACTATGTCACAATTTAAAAGGGTAAATCGAATGACCCAGCAAATTACAGACTAATTAATCTAGCAACTCTCTGAAGGAGACTTCATGTGAAAATAGAAGAGGATCCATAAGTAATGAAAGAAAAATAATAGCTGAAGTATTGCTTTAGGTTTATGAAATATCAATTTACTCATCTTAATGATGTCAACACAGTACATTTTGATTTCTGGAAAGCAGCAGGAACTTGCCATATTGATGGAAACAGTAGTCTGGAGATATCATGGTAGGCCTTTTTTTAAAAAAGAGAGGTTAAAGTTGTTTTTATTACTAGGGTATGTCTCATTTAACCAAGGCTAAGAGGCAAGCTGTTTACTGTATAAATCCTACCCTAGGTAGAGGAGAAGCTGCTGGTAAAAGGCAGCTCTGTAATGCAGCAGAAGAAAAGAGTAAGGACAGGGATGGGAGCAGTATTACTCAGGATGGACAGAAATATGTTAAAGCAGGCTTTTCTTTCTTTTCTCATCCATCTTATGCTGGGGTCACTCATGCTTCTACTCATGCTTAGTTACCTTGCCAGGGGACTCAGCCCAAGCTGTAAGTTTGCTGCAGGTGGGGCTGGGTGAGGTTGTCTGTGCCAAGCAGGTACCACTGTCAGCAGTGCCTTCCTGGCCTTCAGAAATGAGGAATATCTCACTGGTTTAAAGGAGCAGGGGCATCAGTCTGAGGAGGTGAGTAAGCTCAGCTGGCAAAAAGCTGGGAATCTGCTGTCAGGCTTGGGTTTAAGGGCAGTTAATTGTTGTGGAGGGTTGGGTTTTTGGGCAAAGCATTCATTGGTAGTGCTGCTTACACTGACAGAATCACATCATATTTTTTCTCCTGCAGAATTTGAATGATTCTGTACAGATGTAACTTTGCCATTATGGGAAGCTGGTTCTTTGTTTTGAACACAAGTGCTCAGCTCTGAGATCTCCAGCCACCTTTACAATCTTCATCCCTGCAATAAAAGTCTCTGGATGGCAAAAACTTCAGAATACCCATCTGACTTTTATGAAATCAAACTCTTAGGCAAAACTCATCAAAAAAACCAACCAACAAAAAAAAAAAAAAACAGTTGGAAAAGAATGATTTTATTTTGAAGTACTTTGCATTTTGCTATGTATTAAAGTATATTTTGCTCTAATCTATTCCTATATTTGTGAGCAGGATCTAAAAAGAGATAATCTCATGCAAAGAGCACAGTGACCTGATACATTTACCATTACCATATACTTGTAGAAGCCAAGTGAAACAAGAGTGTTTTCAGTTCCATGTAAATAAATATGTGTTTTAATAACAGCCAATGTTGGTTCATAAAGGGAAGCACACTAGGAGAGTTCTTTAGGAGAAGATTACACCCTCGATGCAAAATCCTTTCCTAGAAAGTGATTGAAAAGAAATATGAACTTACAAAATATCATCTCCAACACAGAGCAGTCTTGGCTCCATTTGTTTTCTGACTCCCTTAGGAAAGTGGAAAGGCATTATTAAGGCATATCAATCAATTTTGGTAGCACCTTTACTGCCTAATATTATCATTGTGTACATACTGATAATTTCTCCACATAGTGTTTCCATAGCACATTTTACCCATCCCTTCTTCCTCCTTGCAACAGTTACCACAAAAAAGTGCATACTTTAAATAATGCACTGCACAAAGTGCTCCCTGGTACTTTGGCAGTATCCACCACTGGCAAAATCCATGAGAAATGTAAAGAAGAGATGGTCCCCTTCTCTCTACTACCACAACCCTTTAACATCAGACATGGTCTGTGCTCCTCACTGCCTTCTCCTTCAGATGGTACCTTCCAGGAGAAATGTGTCACACAGTGGTGCTCCCAGAATAAATTATTGGTGTAGATAGGAATTTAAAAACCTGCACTGGGTCACAGACCTGCTCTCAGAGCCTGGGTTTGGCCAGAGTTCAGCCCTGTTTTGGATCTCCACTCACTGCAGACGCAAGGTCGTGGTCAAAACTCTCAGTAGTTGTCTCAGCATCCCTTTGGCTCTTACACTTATTGCTTGCTTAGCCTGCAACAAAATAAACTGAAGAAATGTGGTGAAAGACCAAAACTTCCAAATGCAGTGTGTCACAGGACACCTGGAGCCATTTCCAGAGTCCCAGGATTTCCAAGGGTGAAGTTTTAGCTGGAGAAAAATCCCAGACTGCCCTGAAAAGGGGCCCATACCAAGCAACAGAAAAAGATGGAAAGCAAAGAAACTGAAAACAGTCAGCCAGGAAACAATGATTGTTGCAAAGTGATGTGTAGAAAAACAAGTTTGATTCCAAACCAGATTATGAGTTTAACCCTGAACTAATGGGGGAAAAATGGTAGATGGCCACCTGGAGGAGTTTAATATCACTGAGCACACACTGCACTGCCTCCTGTGGACAAGCTCTTGTGCTCCAGAAGAAGGTGGAAAAAGACCAGCCCTTCAGAATCCATGTTGTGTGTGTTGTATAAAGAGGAAGAAAAAAGCAAAAGAAGCTCCCACACCCCTGTGCTGCTACTCTGAGAGATTTGAGGGATGTGTAAGTGCAGAATAAATAGGGTGTGAACAAGCACTATTAACAAGTGAGATCTGATCCACTCCCTACTCTGCAGATATTGAGAATTTGGAAGTTTTAGGATTGATACAGCAATCCTGTGTCTTAGTCCCTTCTTTATAATCCCATTAATATATCATCCTCATTTTAAAACAGTGGGAGGTCCCAGTTCCCACTATCTTCTATGTAAGCTATTTCAGTTTCATTTTTTTATTAATCAGAACCATTTTTTTGATTTCCAGTCTGAACTTGCCCTTGATTCACTCATGGCTATTTGATTTTGTATCAGTTTTTATTATTATTTTATTGCTATGTGCTTTCAAACCCATTTAAGATAATGATGATGATGGTGATGTTACCAAGAAAACTGTGTTTGAAAAACAGAATTGGGACAGGCTACCTCTTCTGGCAGTGAGCAGTAACTGTTGACTGACTGAGACTGTGACTACTCCTGAAACTTACATGTTTTGGCTAGTACCATTGAAACACTCAAACCATTTCACAATAGACCTCTTGCAAGTTAGAAGTGAGAAAATTATATAAGTGAGTCCAGAATTAGCATTTCAGAGAGACCTGGGCTCTCTTAGGACACACAACGCAGTATCTGCATTAGCATCTTCAAGCAGAACTGAAGTGTGTTTTGAAATTAATTTCCTGTCCATTTCTCCTCACTCTACTTTTGGTTCCCACTGGGGAGTGGTTTTGGACCAGGTGGCCTTTTCAGAGCATGCACCTGCTGCACTCTGCTTGTGAATGTGGGTCCAGCTTTATGGGCCCAGAGTAGAAATAAACACTCAGCAAGGACTGTCCATGTGGGTGCTTTGAACCCAGCACAAATATCCTGGACCTCTACAGATTTTTCTCCCCACAGCTCCACTCCTCCTGGGCTGTGCTGCTTGATCAATTTTAGATGTCCTGCCTGACCACAGCAAGGTGATTTCAGGATCTGTGCCTCATGTTTGCCATCTGTAAGGCAGGACTAACTTGTGGCTTTTCTTGAGACCATTACAATTATTGATGACTTGTGCTGGGTGCTTACAACAGGGATCACAGCAATTTTTATGACCTTTCCTCTTTGTGGTACCAGGAATTTCTCATTGCTGTTAATTAGCAACCAACTGAAAAAAGGGAAAAAAGAGAAAAATCATGGACAATTAATTTACTGAAAAAACCCACGGTTTTTGAAGAATTGCTTTTAATTTGTTATTTATTTTTGAAACAAAAGATTTTTTTCAATGCTTTACATTACTTTTTAAAATTTCCACAAAACATGGTGTTTTCCATTTAAACTTAACACAAATTTTGCTTAACCTATAAGGCCTGATTATATAACAGAAAACTATATCCAACAGAAAGCTATATCCAAAACATTTGAGTTTTAGGTCAAATATGAATTTTTACCTCTTCCAGAATGTATGTGTTTCCTAGAGTTTTCCTGTGGCATTTTTCAGGTAAATGTGAATATTTTGATCTGACCTGAAACAAATTTCTTATAAATTTTCAGATAAAACACAAAACTGAGAAAAAAAAAATACAAACTCACAATTTCCTAAGTTACCCAACAAAACCCTGAAACCCAGCAAAATAAACTGAGAGTGAGATTATTTCTGAAAGAAAAATCCTCGTGTAACCTCAATACTCAGCACAAGCCTCCTGTGGTTAAACTACATCACTGGAGTGCAGCTTTGAATCCTAGAACAGTTTTTGGTGCACTAATACATCATTAATGTGTCTGCCTTTGCCTCTGAGCTGGCAGAGCATCTCTGCAGAACGTCTCTGCTGGAGATGAGGAGATGTGCTCCCTCTAGGAAGAGGGGTTTGCAGCTTCGTGCAGCTCAGGCTGCAGGGAGTGTCTGTCCTCAGGGGGCAGCCACCATAAACAACTGGGGCTCCTATGCAGATGTGCTGAATATATTCACACATTTAAAGCATTCTCTTTACACTGAGTCAGGCTCTGCTAACAGTAACAAACCCTTTTAGCACAATTTGACAACAGCTCGGATAGTTTTCTTCCTTTTTTTTCCCCTTTCTTTTTCTCTCTCTCCCTCTCTCCCTGTGTCATGAAGCAAAGACAAATATGTCTGAATTTCCTTCTTCTTATGGTTGCAGCTTGAAATATTTAAACTCAGTAACTTTCTTCTACCCAGCAGTGAGAGAGATTTTCCATCATACCCAAAAGTCATGTGATACTCAACTGGTTTCTGGTTCTAGCTCCAGCAGGGCTTTCTTTGAGATCTCTTAGTGACTGCAAATCTTCAGCAAAAATTGCAAGTGGAATAATTTAGCTGCCTCCAGAGCAGCACAAATTTCTTGTGTCAGAATCTCCATTGATTTGTTTCATGATCATTAATAAAATCCACATGGCAAGTGTTCTGGGCCTTCATTCTTCAGAGCTCACATGCAGGAGCTGATAGAATAGACTCCATGCCAGTCCCTGTTAGATATTTGTTATATGTGATATTTGTACCAGACCATTTCTTTCCTTGTGTTTTTCATACCCACAATGAGCTGAATGTGGAAGGCTGCCCAGGTCTGTAAACCACAATTCTCCAACCTGCCTATAGGAATGGACACACTGATTAATTGCAGGGAGACAATTAATTAATACAAGATTTCGATGCCGTAGAGCATCTGTTCCAATAAAGACAGGCCAGTCACTTCAAGTTCTAGACGAAAAACAATAATGCTATATATAGCAATATTTCTAAAAAAAATCTATTTCTGCCTATGACCCTCCAATCAAGTAGATAAAAAAGAAGAAAGAATTTTTTAAAAAAATCAGTCTGGTTTTGTTTATCCAGGGGGAACAGTGCTGGGTGGATCTGGAGGGCTCTCGCTGCGATTCTGCTTTGTGTCTGCATTTGTTATTTCTGTCCTCATCCTTGAGGCAGCAAAACAGCCAAGGAGCCTTGAGCTAGCCCTAAGAAGAATATAGTCTTCCAGCTATCTGAAAAGCACTCTGTGCATTCCTGATGAGAACTGGATGGTTCAGCCTGGGTTTACACCATGATTTACACCAGGCAATGAGTTGCTCTGTTTTGTCCCTTCCTGGGTTTAAGGTTAACCGTGCACTCTGATGGTGTTGTTAGGGTGGCACTCTGTATGTTCATAGGGTAAATCATATTTATGTGATGTGAGGCAGAATGTCCTTTGTCTTCAAGATTTCAGTACCCTCACAAGATCAGTGACAGGAAGCAAATATTGAGGAACCCCAGAATATGCTGAGTTGGAATGGACCCATCAGGATCATCCAGTCCAGCTCCTGGCCCTGCACAGGACACCCCAAGAGTCACTCCAAGTATCTGAGACCATTGTCCAAATGCTTCTTGAGCTCTGTCAGGCTTGGTGCTGTGAGCACTGTCCTGGGGAGCTGTTCCAGTGCCCAACCACCCTCTGGGATATAAAACCACATATGTTATGAGCATATGAATAAAGCACACTTTTTGTTGCAGATATTCCTTTACTGATTACTTTAATAGTTACTAATTAATACAATTCAGGCAATCCCATTGGAACGAGTCTGGAGTCTGCACGCAGTGAGAAAGGCAGCAAACCAGGAATTCTATTTCATGTTCTGATTTTCCTGCTGCACAAACCCCCAAGTACATTCCTCAGCAGACATGGATGCTCACTAACACTGCTTCTAAGAAGAAATAAATATTTTCCAGGGCAGAGCCTCTGTCCATGGTGCTGGAGACCAGAGGTACAACTTCAATGGGAGCAACCATCCCACAGAGAGCCCTTGTTCCTCAGACACTGACTTCTTCCTTCTGTGGTCAGTTTTGCTGTTGTTGGCAACCTGGCATTATGTTTTCCTTGGAGCCTAGTGGTTGATTGTTGTGGGTCTGGTGTGTTGGGTGGTAAAACAACATTCCCTGGGCACCTTTCCCTTCTGGGTGTCAAAAAGCATTGAAGGGTTGTTCAGTTTGCTTGCAGTTTTTTTTCTTTCAGATCGTATTATTACATTGAATCTAGCAGTGTTGTGGGTGTTTGGGGTTCATGATGAGCAGAATGCTTGCATACATTCCCTCCCCAGGATTTCACACAAACATGACAACCTTTCCAGCAATAGCTCCAGGAACATGGTGGTGTTTTAAGATTCATTTTGTGGGAGTTTTGCTGCTGCTGTTTTAATTTTCAGGCTTTTATCAATTTTTTCAAATAAATCGTCTCTTGCATCGTTATAATTAATAAATAGGGTGAACATGTTAGGCCAATATAAGACACTTATATTCTTGCTATTTTATCAATAGATTATGGTAGTACAGGTAGCAATGCAGAAAAATCAAAATAAGTTTTCTTATTAAAGAAGATTTAACACCAGTTTCTAAGTGTAAGCACCAAAGAGTATCTGATATCATTAAGCAAACTAAGGGAGATCACCAGCCCTGCAGCCCATTTAAGCTGCCTATATTCAAAATTTATAACCTGGGCATCAACTCTTGTCCAAGGACATGTGGAAAATACTTATTTCCACAGTGTTCACAAGGAAACTCAGAGGTTCTTCTTCCTCCTGAGCATGTGGAGTGTTTTGTAGGAGTTACTGGGACCTCAGAGAGCTGACCTCTATACAGGAGTTGTAATCTCAGTATAGCGGAACTGACTCACAGAGCACCTTGTCTTTTTATTGATACAATTAATCTTTTGTCCCATAAGTGGAAAACCCCAAAAATGCTTAAGAAAGGTCTTTGAGAGCACAGTGTAAGTCTTTGCCAGTGCAGAGAGAGAAATCCTGAAGTGAATCTGCATCTCTTACAGGGCTGGAAATAATCTGTTTCTCTGGATTTTCTTCTAGGTGCAATATTTATTTGAGACAGAGGAGAGACAGCAACAAAATGACATATTTTCAGCAGTACATGACCAAAGATGCATCAGGATGAAATCTGCCTTTTTGCTGTGAGCGAATCTCTTGTGTCAGGCTCCTGTAAGGAGCTTGCTTCACATGTGCAGCACTGTCTGCAGCTCCTCCCCTGGTATTAAATGCATCCTGTCAGCTTCAACAGTAGGGGCAGCGGAATTAAAATTTGGGGGTCTTCTACACAGCACAGGAGAAACTACAGCCATGGTGCCAATGGTCTGACTCAGCCCTGTTACAGCTCTTTTTTTTCCTGTGCATATTCCAGTTGACATGCAGAAGGCAGCAAAGGGCTGAGCACTTGCAGAATGGTTGCAGAGGGGTTAAATTCTCATCACCTGCCTGTGCTGAATTCCCTCCAGGGATGGGTTTGCAGGGTTGGCCATGGGTCAAACCCAACCATGTGAGCATCCCCTGAAGTTTCCTCTACCCTCCCATGCCAAAACTGAATGTGCACTTCAGGGACCCTCACAGTCCTTTGCTTTCCTCAGACCCCCAGGAGATGCTGGGTGTCTCCCTGCTTTTCCATAGATGGGACCACAAAAATTTCCTTGCACATCCCATCCTAACTCCAAACAGTTGTCTCCCACAGGTGGGAAGCAGAGGAATAATGAGGGCAAGGTCACAAGCCAGGATGGAAGAATCCAGCCACTCCCTTCCCTACCTGTGAGCATCCTTGCACTTTATTCACACATTTTAATCATGCATTTTGAGGTAAACTTTGTGCTGTTGTCCTTAAGGGAGGACTGTTTCTCGGTATAGGCATGATGTAATGCTCCTTTTTTCACTTCAGAAAGAAAACAGCCATTGCAGTCTGTGCCTCAGTGCTGTCTGTGCAGTGAAATAGCTCCCTGTGCAGCTGTGTGTGGGAGCACACCACAGTGTCAGCCTCAGACAAACTCATTTCCCAGGCACAGCAGCACCGAGCAGGAACCCCCCTGGCACAGGGCTGACCTGGATGGGGGGAGCAGGAGGAGACAGTGGCATGCCAGAGGCTGCTCTGCCTGCAGTTTGCCATCTGGGAGCGATGGTGGGTCCAGGCAAATCTTCCCTGCAAGGCATTCTGTGAATGAGGCAGAGTGAGCACTGTGGGATTGGCTGCCTGAGATGGACCTGTCCCACGTGGCTCTTTCACCTCACCTCTGGCTCCACAGCTCTCTCCTGAGCCAGAAACTGCAGCAGGAGGCAGCTGCTGTGCCCTCCAGTCTGTGCCCTCTGTGGGAGAGTTCAGACATTTCCCAGGAATGAAAGCCTGTCCTTTCCACCACCTTGCAAGCCTGAGGTCCATGAGGCATGGAATGAAAACGTCACTGTCTCTGTGGGCAATGGGAAACATTCCCCTCGATGTTCAGCAGCTTGGAACACTCCCCAGAGGCCAGGACAAGGGTAAGCTACCCCAGCAGGTTGGATGTGCCCTTTGGAGTGCTGCTCACCCATCTCTTTGGGATGAAGTGCCTGCTCTGTTTGTGCCTGGATTGCCCCAGGAGCCCGATGTTGCCACGGGCCATGCCCATCATTTCTATGCCAGCTTTCCTGGCTGCAAGCTCTTCTGTATTCCCATAGGCAAAACGTCTGATTTTTGTGCTGTTCAAAAGTTTGCAGTTACTCAGAAACTTCTGTCAGCTCCTGCTGCTCAGCCTTGGTTTTCATGTCCTTCTCTGAGCCTGAGCCTTGGGCATAAAAGCCTATTGTATTGCCACAAAGCAAGCCCAGAATTTATTAATATTTTTACAGTTCCACTAGCACAAAGTGACTGCTGTGAAAGTCCAACATGATAAACTCCTCTGGGATGTGATGGCCTGAAACTGATCAAAGACATGCAGGAAGCAGAGCAGTGAGTGAGCATTTCCAGCTTCTGCACGTGTGCCAGGAATGCTGGAGTCCCTGAGGACTGAAACAGAGGAGAAAAAGAGGTGCTCAGCATGTCCTGATGGCAGCCAGCACATGGGCATTACTACGAAAAAGGTGGTGGAATGTTTTGTTTAAATGCCTCACCGAAAAGCCTTGCAAGGTCAGAAGTTCTCTGGTATAATGAGCACATTTTCCTGGGGTATGAAAGCATAGGATTTGCTAATCCACAACTTTTTTACTGATTGAACTGGTTAGTAAACAAAAAAGCCCTCTCTGCAACTCTGTGGAACCTTACTTTCTAAGATGGAAAAATAAATCAGAGGTGAAAATCCATCTTTGACCCAAGCAGCTGTACAAGTCACTACATTTTACTTTGCAACAATCTCAAAAGTGTCAGGACCTTAAGTCTCTGCAGAAAAGTTTATGCCATTTGTCCAAACTGGCTCAGAGGTCAATGGAAGCTTGACTGAATATAGGGTGTGTGTTGCTATGTGAAGACTGTTGGTCTCTAACCTCAAAGCAAGAAGCCAGACCTGCTTTTTCTTTTGGTACCATGTGCACATTCTCATTAAGCTACACTAAAATGTCACATCCTTCTTCCAGATAAAATAGAAAAAGCTCTGGGAGGCATAATTTTGGTCTAAGAGAAGTTTGGAGGAAGAGGGCAGCAGCTGCTTCTGCTTCAGTCATGGGAAGAGAAAGGGTTAAATGAGCAGTCCTGAAAAATTTGGTGAGGCTGAGGCATGAAAAAGGAGAAGGAGATACTCCCTGCTCCTGGAAAGCCTGAGGTCCATTCCTGGGGACGCACAGGTGGAGTCTGGATGGACAAACAGCTACTGAGCAGCAGGGTAGCTAATGCCATCCCATTCATATGCTAAACACTGGATACTGGAGAAATCCAGGGCAGCTGCTTTCTACTTGAAGAGGAAAAGGAAGTTTCTGAATTATGAATATGGATGGCTGAGACTGGGCATTCTATGCAACTGTGAGTTAATCCCATTAAGGGAATGGATAAGCAACCATGGCAAAACTTTCCAGGTACAGAAATAGCAGGTGGTCACAAAGCCCCAGGGTGCTCTCAGAGAGATGAGGAGCACTGCACAAGCTTGGCCTGTCCTCTGGCCCCACCTCACCCTTTGCCAGGTGCCCATCTGTGGATGCTGTTCCCTCTCTCTCTGCCCACAGGGCTTAGCAGGCAGAAAGCAAATGTGCTAAGAGATAGGAATGTGAAGAGGGGAACATTTTGTGTTCACAGCAATTTCCCAGCAACTGGCATTTCTGCTTTCTGGAGCAGCTTCTCAATCCTAGGAGCTTGGCTGGGCCACCTGTGGAGTGTGGGGTTTATACATCCACTCAGCCTGATTTTGTGGCTGGAGGCTGCTTAGCAGTGCTTTTTTTATCTGGCAGTGCTTTTAAAGCACAGCAGCTTTCTTTACTATTCCTCTTATTAGCTGGAAAATGCCAGCCAATGTCCTGTAAATAATGTGACAGTGTTTTCATAACTGCTAGCATCTCTGCCTCCCCATCATAATGTACATAAACCAAGTCCTTCTGAAGGGTTCAGTCTTTGGTTTCAAAAGTCTAACCCAAATCAGGACAGAGCCTTTGGGCTAGGCCAAGGTTTCTTCTCCTTCTCCTTCTCCTTCTCCTTCTCCTTCTCCTTCTCCTTCTCCTTCTCCTTCTCCTTCTCCTTCTCCTTCTCCTTCTCCTCCTCAGCCCCTCAGAAGAAATTGTCCCACCCATCAGTCTCTTGATCAAGCCCAGGCTTTCTGCTTTGAGCCTCTCCAGTCTCCCCTCTCCTGTATGCTTGGGGAGCACAGAATATTCCTGCCAGAAGTGAAACATCCAGGCTGGTTCAAAGAAATGTAACAGGCAGGGAAAGGGCAGAAACAGAAAGCACTTGAGCAAAAAAGAGGGAAAGAGGACATGTATGCCTTGGGAGGTGGTGGAGGAGAGCACAGAAGGGAATTACAGAAATGGGCTGCAACTTGGTGAGCAGTGAAGGAGACAAGAAGAGCAGAAATGATAGCAGAGCTGCAAGTGCCTCCTGCTCCTTGTGGCCAGACTGACTGTGTGCTTTCTCCTGCTCTGCACAAGTGCATGCTCTAGCTTTAAAATGCTGTGCACAAAGGATATGTACACCTGGGGGGAAACTCTCCCCCCACCCAAGGCCAGGGCCCTTGAGTAGCTGTGGAGCTCAGCTTGCTCTCATGGACCCTGCACATCGTGCCCTTGAGTAGTTAATGGTGTTCAAGCACTGCCTTATTTTGGTGTCCTGGTTCTTAGCAAGGAGCAAGGAGCAGGAAAAGTGCCCTAGCAAAGCACAACATGCTCATTTCCTCATTTCCTGAGCTCCACTCCTGCTCTCTTGCTCATCATACACACCTGTATAAAAGAATTCTCCCTAGGACAAGGGACCTGTGTGAAGCAGAGGGGAGGGCAGGGACTCTCCAGCCTGCTGCCTGCTCTCCTCCACGCAGCCCCCACTGTCTGTTTGACTTTAATGCCCACACACCAGGTGAGGGCATTAAATATGTGCTCACTTATTTCACATGCCTTTCTCTGCCAGTTGCTCTGCTGCAGAGCGTGAACAAAAGCAATTCTGCAAAAGCACCAAGGTCTCGCTCTCATTTTGCAGCACCTACCGCTCTGTCTGGGGAGAGCACGCCTTGCATATCCATTGCTGGGTTTGCCAGGCTGCACAGAGCTCTGGTGACCTCTGAGGGGTGAACTAGAGGCTTGAATCAGTCTCCAGACCCTGCTGTGATTGCTGATATTTGATGTCATTGGTCAGGGAGCAGAGAGGGATGGGGTCCTGGACTGCCTGTCCTGTGCAGGAATGAGGCAGGAAGAGAGTTTACTCTGCCACTAGTGGAGACATCCCTGCCCTGAGCAGACATGGGAGGGCTGCAGGAGTAGCTTATTGCAGACAGGCTTTCTGGCACTGGGAAGGGCTTGATTAGGAAAAGATTTCTTTCAAGAAAACTGTAAGGAAATATAGAGATAAAACCTAGAGTGATGAGGCAGTGAGATGATTGCATGTAGTGATGGTGAAAGTGGTGCTTGGTGATGAAACATGAAGGTATTTTTTGTGTATGCATGTAAATTTGGCTGTAATTCAACACAGGAGTTCATTTGGTTTGTTTCTAAGTAAGAGCAGATACAAATCCATGTCAGAAGCAATGACAAGCCCACAAGATAGATTTGCTGGGGGTTTCATGATCTTCCAGCCCTTCAACCACCCTCTTGCAGAGGGAAGGGTGTTGGCTTGAGAAGGGTGACAGCTGAGACACTCAAATCAAACATTCCTTCCCTTTGCTTTCTTCCCTCTGTTTTTTTAATTTTTTTTTATTTTTTTAAAATTTTTTTAAAATTTTATTTATACAGCTTGAACATATAGGAGCTTAGGTGTCCCTGTAGCCTGTCTGCCACCTTTCTGTGATTTTCAGCTCAAAAAAGGCTGCCCTGATCCCATGCAATAGGCAGGAGTCACCTGTCTTTTGGGGAAGGATTTTACCACGCATTTTACTTTAAAAGAGTGTGTTTTAAATAGCTCTGGTGCTATTGTGTGATGCAGAGCCCTGGAGCCCGAGGTGCACATAAACAAATGTGTGTTAGGAGGGGCTGGGGGTGACAGGGCAGCCAAGGGACATTTGTCATGGGTGAAAGACAAGCCTTCCCTCCTCAACATGCAATTTGCTGCAGTGCAGAGGGCCAGCACAAAACTTACACATCATGTCAGCCCCACTTTAAAAGGTCATTTTTTGTGGAAATAGTCCTCGTGCTGGTTCTCTGAACAGGGATGGATATTGGTCTCTCTGCAGAGCACTGCTTGCTCTAGGAGGCCCAGCTTAAAAAATTAAACATTGCTTTTTTTTTTTTTTTTTTTTATGAGCCACCTCAGTGCAAATCTTTTCACTCCCCTAGTAAGAATTATTTTTATAGGTTTATTTTAAGTAAGAGAAATTTCATTCTCCTTGTCATCCTCTTCCCTCCTTCCCCAACACTTTTCCCTCAGAGTTTGCCAACATTAAAAAGAAGTATAAAACCTTTGAAAGCCTCACTAAGAATCTCTCCTCAGACAGCCATGTTCATGGAAGATTTTCCTTCAATACCACCTGGTTTCTGGTTACAGCCTTAAGAAAATCATTCTACTGCTGAAATGTGGCAAAAGCTCCTGTTAAGTGCACCTTGTTTTCCTAGACTCCGTCCATCCATCCATCCATCCATCCATCCATCCATTTCCCTCCTTCCCTCTCTCCCTCCTTATCTCCCTCCCTTATTTGCAGTGCTCCTCACCCTAGTAGCAGTGACTGCTTCTCCAGACTTGCCTTTCAAAAGCATTTTCATCCTTTTGATTTTTTGGGAGGGGAACAAAACCACGAGGGTAAGAAGGGCACTGCTGGAGACCTGCCTTTGTGTCAGCAAGTATTAATTAAAACAGTGCAGATCATCGTCTTGTCTCGTGTAAAACCCTTCCTTTAAACATTTTCCCAAGACTAAAGGGATGCTAAAAACCCCAAGCCATCAAAGTGCAGAGTTCTCCCCATGAATGTCCATGAATCCTGGACAACTGAGGTCCCTCAGGAGCTCTCAGCCTACCTTGTCTACATGCAAGTGTTAAGTGGAGCTTTGCAGAGCTGAGGGAAGTGTGGAGATTGCATTATGCAAACAGGCTCAGCTCCTCGCTCGCAGCCTCGGGCACTGCCATCTGTGCCTGCTTGGCAAGGGGAAGCCAGACACAGCTCTGGTGGTGCTTCTCACCTTTTGAACAAAGTGACAAAGGGTCTTTAATTATGAAAGGAGGAACCAGAAACCACTTGGGCTGCAACTCACAGGGGGACTCTTCACAGAAAGGAAATGTATTTGCTGATTAATTATTCTGAGAGAGGAAGCGAACCAAAGGATTCCTGGATGGTTATTTTCCAGAAATTAGGTCAGACCTAATTAGGTGCATAATTAATTGTCTGATTGCCTAACTAGTTAACTCTTAGAGACCTTTATTGACTCCTGGTGACAAATGCATGCATGCATGTTTTACAGGAGAGGTCCCACTGTGCTTTACACACTGCAGCTCCAGCACGGTGAGTTCTGGGACACAACACTGGTGCTGCTGTGTGATACATGGAGGTTTATCTACAGCAACAAGGGGGGAGGCAAAATTGTAATTACATATGTTTACATGTGAAATTTGGCTGCCCTTCTAGTGTCCTTTGAGGTGTTTGAGCAAGGGTGAGGCTGTTCTGAGCACAGGTCACCAATTTCCTCCTCAGCTTCTCATGACTACACAGCTCGCACTCCTCAGGGATGAAGGCAGGTCTCTTGTGGTAAACATCAAAGCAGGACTAGCACCTACAGCTTGGACATTCAAAGTGGGAGGTCTCTTGTGAGGATCTGAGAATGCTGACACTTCTCTGGTTTACACAAGTGCAGAAAGGATGGTGAAACTGAGACCAAAAGCACCACCGATATCATGTCTGCATAATGGTGTGCTGTAGGACAGACACTGAAGCTGAGTGCTAGTTATGATGGTATTAGGTGTGTGGAAAAAATATTCTGAGTGTTCCCATGAAGGAAAAAACCACCTTGATGGGAGAAAATAGAGAACTGATGCCTTGAAGGCTTTTTCAGTCACTAATGAGTGTTTTGGTGGACTCCAGTGCAATCACACGTAAAGATGCCACCATCCACAGAATGAAGGAAAACTGGTACTAAAAGTGGTGGTTGTGGGCAGCAGTGGTGAAGGAAGGAAGGAAGGAAGGAAGGAAGGAAGGAAGGAAGGAAGGAAGGAAGGAAGGAAGGAAGGAAGGAAGGAAGGGACAAGCATTCCAAAAGAAATGTAATGTTGGGTAGCAGGAGAAGTTGCTGGGGAAAAAAAACACCCCAAACCTTGATTAGATTGATGTGGTTGAAAACAGTACCATGGATATGCCACCTCTAGAAAAAAGCCTAGTTCAATCCAACTTTTTTGCCCAGTCCAGGCTATTAACTCTGCAGAGAAACAGTCTTTCAGGACAGGTACAGCACTGAGCAAAATCACTGTTTCTGGTGCCATTGCTGAACTTGGTATTTGGCACAGCCTCCTGACAGACAGATCCCATGGTTGTACTCAGAGATCCCTTGGATCAGTGAATCCTCTCTGACTGCAGGCCTTGGTGGCAGGAATGGAAAAATAGAATGGCTTTGGGCTTTTCTTTGATGTGGGTTTTGGTAGTTCTTGGAGCATTTGGGGGTCATTTAAAAACTGCTCTAATGTGGGTGTGCTTTTCTAGCTTTTGGTGTCCCCATTTTATCCAGACTATGTTTTCTCCCTCATCCTTCTGCAGCCTCCCCAGGGCACTTAGGATTGCCTCATGCCACCATGACATCTGTGAGACAAGACAAAAATGCAGCTGGCAATGTGGGAGAAGAAAAGTGTAAATCATCTATGTAAAAATCAGGGTTTTTTCCCCCCCCAGCAAAGTCTAGGGAATATGTAGAGTCAGAGAGAGGGATCTGTTCATATCACCCTAATTTTTGGCAATTGTCTGGCTCAAACAAAGACAATTTCAAAGCAAAATGTCTCAAGCTTGGCAAAGGGCCAGTTATCCTCATAACAGTCACTCAAATAACCAAAAAGGAGAGACAGAGAACCTGGAGGGCAGCATAAAATGATTTGTGCACCCAGAACAGAGAGCTACGAGCAGAGTTCTGGTCTTTCAGCTGCTGATTTCTGAAGAAGTGTTTCTAAGGGATGTGGATTCTGTTCCTTACATGACTGCAGGTAAAAGCAGAGCGCTTCCAAGCACAGACAGCACAAACCATCATTGTGGAAAGGGACAAGATGGGGTAAAGCTGAGGCAATGACGAGGCAGGAGTATAGCTGTCCAAGGGGTATGTGCCTGTCCACACAGCACAGCCAAGAAAAGAACAAAATGTGAGCATTTAAAGCTAATCAGGCATTTGTAGCTCACAATAAATACACAGAATTGCAGTGCAAAGGTGACTGGTGCAGTGTGGTGCCTGGATGGCCCCTAAAGGAGCTGCTATCTCTTTTTCCAGAGACAGCACATACTCTCTCATATCAATATTTTGCTTTTAAACCCCACTGACTTTAACTTTACCTTTAAATTTTATCTCTCCATAGGATTTTTCCATGCAAATTTCTATTGCTTTCTTCCTGGGAACTATACTTCAGCTAAACTGCCCCTTTAATGCAGAATTTTAGCACTGGATATTCAAATGACTCAACAGAAATGTCCATATTGCTCAATTCTGCCCTGCAATCTTCCACCCACTCACAAATACAGCACGTTCCCATCTGTGCACTGCTCTCATTGTGAACTTGTTGATTTTTCCTGTTCTTTTTTGGTGGAGATATGACTTGGTGCAGGTGTTCAGGCTGGGGTAACAAAGACCCAGGTAACACATGGCAAACTCTGCATGAGGCAGAAAACAGAAAATACAATATTTTAATTACAGCAAGGTTAAACAAAGCATATATCTGATGAGTTGGGCCTGGAAACATATTTTTGTCTCACCAGCATAATTTCTCTCGGAAAATCAACGCTTTACAAAAGATTTTCAATGGACTTGGAGAAGTGGAGGGAAAAGGGCTCCTCTGCAGTTTCTTAATGTTTGAAATCCATTCCTGAGTACTTTTATCCCTAATTAAAGGTCACCTACTGGTTTGTGAACAACTGTTAATGAAGAGTTTAATTATCCAGATGACAGCTATAAAATCCTACTCCTGTACTTGAATATTTTAAAGCAACAATGCCCAGACTTTCAAATATGTGCTTGTAGCCAAGTACTCAGACAAAAGCTCTCAGGGAAGAAGAGTGTGTATGTGCAATTCCCATTTGCATACACCATGGGAGAGTGCATATGCCCACATTAAAGATGCAAATCTGTGAGGAGGTTTGTATGTGCTTGCTTGACCATTTGAACCAGACCTACCTTTATTTTCTGTTCTTTCATTCAGGGAGGGGAGGGATGGTTAAATTATTCCTTGAGGATAAATCATTTCGCATTATTAACTCTTCTTAACAACAAGGCTGCATAAATTAAATGTAAGATTATCTGCTGTGTCCTCAGTGGAATGATTAGGAGGGAATCTACAGGAAAGAAATGTGGTCAAATGATTTGAAGACTTGCTAAATGGGATGCAAATCTCATCTTGAATTCTTAACAAGCTCAAACACAGACCTGCCTTCTAATGAGCAAACTCTGCTTGGCATATCTGTGTAACCCCCAGAGCAAAGTTGTAAAGAAAATGGATCATGGTTCATTTTCTCTACCAAGTCAGGATTTTGTTTTTATTGGCACTTTTGACCAGGTGCTCCTGATGCTCCTATTACCTTTACCCATGGTGGTAATTTTTGTGATGCTGCTTTTAGTCTGCCAAGCTGAAGTGGCCCCATTTCTCATTTCCCATCACAACACCTGATGAATGTTTATTGGGGAGGTCAGGTTTGGGTTCTCCACAAGGTACATGCCTGAAGGGATGATAGTTCTATCAAAAATATCAAGAAGTTGCTTTTTGTGTCCTCACTGCCAGCACAGTCTCTTTTTTGTCACTCTGGCACCATAAGGGCAAACAGAATCATAACTCTTTAACTCAGCCTTTTTGGGGGCTTGGTGAAGACTAAAATGCAATGAATTGCCACAATGAATGTCAATTCTACCCATAATAGACAAATTATCAGTTTTTTCCTGTGAATCAGAGCTAGGCTTTGATTCAGTTTCCTCATTACCTTTGGTCTGTCTCTCCTACTCACATGAGCATATGTGAGCACACAGACACACTCTTATTTGTTTGAGCAAAATACTAAACAAAAGAGAATTACAAGCTCTGGCTCTAAAAATGAGGGGGAAAAATTAGAATGCATCACATAAGAAGAGCTGTTCATATGAATTAAAGAGAAAAAACACGCCTGTCTGAGTTCTGTCAATGGTTCATATCTTATTTCCTAAGAAATATGGGTTAATACAAGAGATTTGTTAAGACAAAGACAGGTCAGACCTCCTGTATTATTTGCTGAAGAGGTTTCAAGCACACCTTTCTGTGCTTTGTTAACTCTCCAGGAGGGTTTTCTCTGCAGAGTCTCTCATCTGTAGGTCACAGTGACCTGACTGTGGGGGCTGCACTGCACAAATGGAACTCTCCAGATAAGCAGCAACATTTATTGCATACTTTGTCAACATATCTCTGGCCACACACTTGTTCTCAAGGCACTCTGTTTTGATATTGGTTTTATTAAAATAGATTTCGGAAAGGGAAATGTAAAATAGCTTAGAGATTGCAACATAAACATGTTCAAGAGCTGAGGAAACCCACACCAAACACCAGCAGGCTTTTTTTGTACATTACAAGCATGGACAAAATGTATCCTGAGGTATTTTTTTTTCTTCACATAAAAAAATGATACAAAAAGACCAATATCTCACACAGGGAAAGACACAGCGTCCTTCACAATCTGGAAGATTTTTAAAATTAAAATCAAAAGAATAGCTAAAGCCAAGGAGATCTACGGACTGGAAGGGGGAGAATTTTGTCTTGGTGACTGCACAGTCAATCTCTCAGCTTTGGAGCTGCCACCAGAGCTCCTGAGCAGCCTGTGTGGGCAGGATGACATGTTCTACGTGGGGCATGGTGTCCAACTTTGCAGGCTTTACCTGCTCCTCAAGAATCAGCTCATGTGTCCTCTGGAGGAAAGCCCATGGGCTAGGTGGCTCAATCTCAGGCCACAATCTGACTCTGGGTACAAGACACAACCCTGCAAGGTTTCTTTTCAGGGATGTTAATTAGAAAAAACATATTTAACTGTGTTCTGATTCTGCAAATGTCCAGGCAATGGGTTTGCATGAAGTAGATGGTCTGTATCAAGCTCATGTGCCTGATGTATCTGTGAGAGGATTTACTAGACTGGCTTCTAGACTACTGTGCCTGCATTTTCCTGAGCTGCCAGGTCTCATTCCTGGTAAATGGACAGAGCTCAGCCAAAAAAAGTGTGACACGGCATGCTGCAAGAATTTTGCATATTTATCATCAAAAGTGGGGTAGTATTTGCCAAAGAACATCCCTCATTTTTAGGAAAATAATAGATTCAGGACCCTTTAAAAATAGAACTACATTATTTGTCATTTTGGAACATCATCATTCAGTCACTTCCATCAGGATGGGTTTTAATGGCTGCACACCAGCACACAGTATATGTCATAAAGCATTTGTGAAAAAAAAAATGATTCCTCTGAGTAGTCAGATGATCTTCCCAGAGATGAAGTGTCTTTTCCACTTTTCTCTTTCATTCTTCCTTTTCCTGGATCTTGGAGGGAGTGTTACTTGTGTTGAGTAATGAAATTTCCCCTGCCAAAACACACTGTCTTTGATCTCCCCTGTTTTATGCACTAGGGAGCTGATAGTTCCTTCCCTGCCTAGGACTGAATGAATAATCACCTCCTGTTGTTATTCACATAAGATTCAGATGCTGAAATGTGAAACTGATGACAGGGGAAATTATGGATAGAAGCATCAAGATTTGCTACTGAAATTTTATGAGCTGTAGGTAGGAAACATTTAAAGCACATCACATTTAACCATGGAGACTCCAAGCTTTTATAATTTCATGGGGCAGAACTGTGAGTTGTTTGTGAGATGGGAATGAAGCCCAGACTGCTCTCCTGGTGTTTTCTTTATGCCCACATATCCACACACAGACACATAATCAGCATGAGAAAACCCTAGCCATCCATGAATCTTTGTTGTAATTTGGAATGATGAACCATGCAAAAATTAGATATTCAAATAATGTAAAAAGTCTGTACGTTCATTGAGGTGTTAGTAAAAACCCCTGTAAAATCAGAAAATCTTGATTAATTTTTTTTCTTTCTTCTTTTTAACTTTCTTTCTTTGTGGGGTTGTTATTTCAACATATGCAGCTTGTGATTTATTTCAGGTCTTCCAATCTGGACCAGCATGTAATAATGTGTGCACGAAGGACTTCCTTTTAGAAGGGAAGGAGAAATCCTAAAAGGAGTATACAAAAAATTAGGATTTCACATGAACTTTTGTGCAGGGATTTAAAAGCCACATCTAGTGCCATTGTTCTCTGTGCAGCCTAGGCAGTATAATACACAAATGCTGTTATATGGCAAACCTGACTCACATGTCTTGGTGGAGCAGCCCATCGGCCCATGCTGGCATATCCAAGGCTTCCAGACACACAAATGAATTCAACTTTGTGAAAACAACTTTAAAGAACACCCTTTTGATTATGAGGATTTTCTCTTGCCCTCATTCTTGCTCTTTCTTACCTTGAAAACAAACCCTAAACCAAACCAGCTCTTTAATACAAGCTCAGACGAAACAGGTTTCTCTGAGCCTGCCAATCTAAACCAACACAAACACCACTCAAAGTGACACTTCTGTGCAGGGTAAGACAGGTCCACACAGTGTGGAACTGCAAAGATCCAGCATAGCTGGAGATGCCTCCTGCCTCCCTGCTGTGCTCAACAGAAATGGAAACATCATGAGATATTCTCATTCCTAGCAAGCCTGTGCTGGAGGAGGGCTTAAATTGGCCTTCTGTCTCCTGTAACCCCAGGAGATGTGATTAATGAAAAAAGCTAATTATCTGTATTGCTATAACACAATTCACAGGAAAAGAAATTAGTTCTACTTTTTTTTTTTTAAAACTGTATATAACCACCACTTAATTCTCAATAAGCAACTAACACCTCCCTAGAATGAAGGGAATCTCTGCCTGCATGGTGGGAGATACCAGTTTATGATCTCATTTATTTCTTAAGACATTTCTACATGAACACTTCGGCACTTTGTTCTTCAAGAACTGATGAAGATGATATCTCTGATGGTTGTTCATTGAACAAAAAAATAGGGAATTGGAAAGAATTTTCTTTTCATAAAAAACAAGCTTGCATGTTATGCTGAAGTCATTATTCAAATTCACATACTTGCAAGTGATTAGCACACTGCCTCAGACACAAATTTATGCAAGCATTTCAGTTCAAGTGGTTCAGGGGAACCAAAGAATAAATAGTGCCATCACCGTTTTTTGATGCAGGGGGGCAATGGCCATTTCTTGTGTGGAAAGTATGAGCAGACGAGGAGATCTCTGTTCTGTAAATCTGGGCTTGCATTTCACAGCAACCAAACTTGCTCAGGAGAATGAAGAAATCCCTGCGGAAAGTCTTGGTGAAAATGGCGTAGAGGAAGGGGTTAGCGCAGGAGTTGATGGGGTAAAACAAAACCAGCAGGATCTTGGAGTTGGACACTGTGATGAGAGGAACCTTGAGCGAGGCGGATATGGCAAAGAAGGATATTGGTGCCATGCAGAGGAAGTCGGTGAAGATGAGTATGGCCATGCGCTTGGCGATCTTGGTGTCGCTGTTGGAGGAGACAACGTTGGGGTTGCGCACGGTGAAGTAGATGCAGGTGTAGCAGACGCAGATGACCACGAACGCGAGCACATTCAGCACCAGGAGAAACATAACGTAAGCCTGGGCAAAGGGTGTCTCTATATCCATGGGCAGGCAGATGCTGACCTTCATGTAGCTGCTGACCCCGAATATGGGAAGGAGCGCTACTGTGAAGGCAAACACCCAGCCAAAAACCATGATGGTCACGGCGTGGCGCAGGCGCAGCTTGCGGTCCAGCTGCATGGCGTAGGTGATGGTGTGCCAGCGCTCCAGGGTGATCACCGTCAGCGTGTACACAGACAGCTCGCTGGCAAACACCGTGAAAAACCCTGCAGCATTGCATCCTGCCCCGGTCTGCCAGTCTATGGCATAGTTGTAGTACTGGCTTTTGGTCTGGATGTCTACAGAGGCAATAAACAGCAGGTAGATCCCTATGCAGAGGTCTGCAAAGGCGAGGTTGCACATCAGAAAGCGAGGAACGGTGAGTTTGTATTGACTGCTTATTAAAATAATGAGGACAACAGTGTTCCCAGTAATGGCTAAAATGTTGATGAACCATATCAGGACTCTCAGAATGTTGTATCCCATGATATCTTCACATGGGTTGAAAGCATCAGGTTTAGGAGAGCAGGCTACATTAACTACTTCATTGCATAAACCGTAGTCAAATTCATTCTCTGCTGGGTCAAATCCTATGCCATAGTTGGAAAAATAATCTTCAGCTGCAGACCTTCTCTGTAGTTTTTTGCCAGGCTTCTCCTCAAAGTCTTGCTTCACCTGAGATATGCTACATATCGGATGTAATTCGGTCCTGAAATTGTAAAAAGAGTAGAGTTGGAAGATAAGAAACACAGTATGAGGCAAAAAACAAACACAAAATCCTCCAGTTTCCATTAACAGCACAGTTTTTCTGGTTAGCTGATTATATAGATTACCCTGGAGCCTGAAATTAATAGTGCGGCTGGTCCCTATTTATAAAATACTACAAGAACATGTAAATGACTTGGAAACATCATAAACTGCACGGGGAAGGAAAACCTAATGTTTGCCTAACGCTCAGGATGCAGTTATCCACCTGGATAACACACTCTGTAAGAAGCCTTCCTCATCTGAAATGAATTTCTCACCTAAGCTGTCACTGACAAGCATGGGGGGGCAATGCATGACAATGAACACCAGTGTGAGACTGAGCTTTGAGGAAGGACTCAAGTCAGCTGGGAATTCTCAAATTCCCTCTTTTCTAAAGGTTTCGACCACCACCATCTTGTAACTCTGCCAGGGCACATAACTCCATTTTGTGCTGTTCCTTTTTAGTATCTCATATCGTATTAGTGATTAGCCAGTAACACAAGTAAATAGCAGAAATAAATTCATGCAGGATTCCAGATAATCTCTAGATGACAGATGCCAACAGAAACACAAAGCACAGGAGACCATTTATCTTAAAAACTGTTTTTTAAAATAAGTGGATTAGAAATCAAGTGAAGTGAAGCAAAATCAAACCAAACCAAACCAAACCAGACTAAACTGAACATTTTAATGGAAACAGTAGTTGCATTTGTTTCTGTCAGAAAGCATTTTTAAAACATTTTAAGATTTTAAAGTAGCACAAGTAAATACTAGCATTTTTGATAGTTTTGTGTTTGGCTTTATTTTGTAGAGTATTAGCTCTGTGCCCTTCTCCATGCATAGACCTACAGAAGAAACAAATATTTTGGCTGATGATAGAAAGATGATAGAAAGATGATCAGCTCCAACAAGATCATAAATATCAAGAAATATCAAATATAAACATGAAATGAATGGTGAGTTTTTACAACAGCTCTTTGGCTGCCTTAGAATTTGGTTGTCCCATGAACTTGCATCCACAGTTTTGGATGCAGACCTAATCTGAGTTATGGAATAAAACACTTGACATTTTGTTGTAAAACCAACCCAGTTCAGCTCTGCCTACATTCAGCTACAAGCCAGACTGCAGTTTAGGTGTGTAATTTCTAGGACAAGATCCCTGCTTATCTTCCACCCTGACTCTGAGTACAGTTGAGAGAAGAACTCTCTAGGCAAGTAAAGTTGAAATTTTTAACAACTGGTAGCAGCTTAAAAGGGAGAATTCTTCTTTGTAACCTAATTTTATCTTTTGACTTTCTGCACTCACTACATCTTCTGAAAATTGAGTTTAAAGGGTCTGCAAGAAAGGAAAACTAATGAAGGTCCAGCACCAGAAGGTGAGGGACATTTCCTATGAGATTCTGAACATCCTCTACTATTATCAATATTTTTTATCTTGCCTGTCAACTGAGTGAGAAAACTGATTTTCTGTGAGGTCAAATATTCACTAGGAAGGTCACAGTAGCAATAACAAGGCATTACATTTTGCTCTCCTGTGTTCTACTAGCATAAGGATGAGTGAAGGGTCCAGAGTATTGATCAATATATCAACAGTTCTCTGGCTGAAAGGGAATAAAGGCTTCCAAGGAGCAATAACAGAGAAAAAGTCCCTCATTTTTTAGTGCAACAGGCACTTGGGGGCACTGAAAGCTACAGCAGTTGGTGGTTTTTTGAAAATGAACCAAGGGAAATGTTTGTAGCCAATCATTTCTCAGCATGAGGCAAAAATAAACTTTTTCTAAAATTTTGGAGGTACTGCCTGGACTTAAATAAATACCCAGGCAAGAGTGATTTGTAAGGACAATTAAATATTTATGATGATTACAATTCATTAATTCTTGCCTTATTTTTACAGCCAGTAAAATAAAAGCAGGGTCCCAAGGAATAAGGTTTTTGCTCCAGGGAAGGGCAATGGGGAGTGTCCTGCTGGTTCTCTGTATTGGGGGCAGGTAGGATGAAACTCCCAAGGGAAGGAAGAGCCATCCTCTGATACTGACTCTTTGTCATATCTTTGCCCTCTCTTTCTCACCCTTTGGGCTGTGCAGTGCACTCAGAGCAACAAGTTAAAACATTACTTCCCAAGGGATGTGTGGGTCCTTGCTTCTTATTGCAACCATGGGTGTCATCACACAGTCAATTCATTCCCTCTCTTTGTAAACTTTCCTTACTGTTCAACATTATTTTGCTCAAGTAAACTAGAAAAATAAACTGCAGAAAGGGCAACTTAGAGAACAAAATTGAAATTGGTGGAGTGCTCTGGCAAAAATAAACAAAAATTACTACCTTTGTACAAGTTGTTATTTAAGTTGTTATTTTATGCACCTTATCTGGATCTGCTGGCAGCAGGATGTTGTGTGCTGAGAAACATGCTCAGCAGAATAAATAGTCTTGACCTGTGTTCTGTAATAAGTCCTATCTCAAGCCAATCATCCTCACCAAAAAGAGCCATTAAGTGAGTTGTGAGCAACTGATAGTATGTTCTTGTGAGATGAGGCCCAAACACCATTCCTGATGCTGCCACATTTTTTGAAAAAGTAGGATTTCAAGTGACAGCTCCTCCAAAGAATAACGATCAAGTGTAAGGACAGAGTCATATCAATGCCATTCTTTTGGGCAGAAGGTGATCTTTATGTCAAAGAAAGCCAAAATCCTGCTGAAGTTCCTAATGGCCTATGTCAAGTTGAGGGTTTTAACATCCGGCCTCTGCCCTATCCATACTTCAAGGATATTATTTTCCAGTCACAGAAAAACGTGAGGGGAGTTCAACATGCTGTACTAGACTTGTCTTAAGAATGCAGCTTACCTTTTCTTAGGCCAGCACCAGATTATTCAAACTACAGGTCAATATTTAGCATGTAACCCTTATTAGAATGACAAAAAAAAAAAAAAAAAAAAAATCAAAACTGTCTTATATTTTAATTGTATTTCTTAGTCTGGCAGAAATGTGCTTGATGTGACATCCTCCAAAATTTAGAAAGCACTCTTGCTGTAACAGGTTTAAACTTTCCATTATCACAACAGCACCTGTTTGCTGCTGCAGACAGTTTTTGGAGAGGTGATTGAGCATGATCCACTATGGTAACTTATTTTATCTAGGTATTTGAGTGCTGCAGAAGTCTCAAAAAGGGGAAATCAAACATGAACGGGCAGCCAGAAAGGGGCTGCACATCCCTGACTTAATTCCTTCCCAGAGTTCTCATGTGAACACCAGCTGCTGCTGTGATCCTTAGAAATGCACTTTTTGTACTCCCTGGACTGCCTGGAAGTATTTAGTGAGCCAAATGGCCACAAGGAATGACCCTCTCCTGTCAAGGTGCACGGCAAGCCAGGTGACACCGGGGCTTCCAACAACACATGCAATGCCTGCTGCTCTGAGCCAAGCACAGCTCTCCCCAAAGGAATATTACACATTGTGTGATCAAGCACTATGCAAACTATTAATAACTTCTAAACAGCCTGAGCAGCCTTCAGTGCACACGCAGCTTGTGCCAGCTGTCATGAAAACTGCTTTGAAATGAAAGAGGGTGTAGCTACTGTATGTGTGACTAATCTCTGCTGAAGTGTATGGTAATACTTTCAGTCTTCAAACCAAACACATGCATCCACTTTCTCTCTTTAATCTGGAGAGAGGATCTCAGTTTCACACCAAGTTCAGTACAAGAGACATAGCTGTGTGAAAGAAATGAAAATTTTTAATTGTGTTAAAAAGAAGCACACAGGAAGAGTTCTTCTAAGTAATAGGCTCTCATAATTTTGCATTTATGCCTAATGTTTGGTAGAAAATACAAATGGTGACTGTTAAAGGCATGGATAAATATGCTCAATTTGGTTCTGCTGACACAGGAGGTGGAGTTGTGACCAGACTTGCTCCAGAAGCAGCCCCACCATGGCATGGTGTTCCAGCCCAGCCTCGAACATCTGCACTGGGGCTATGTGAGCTCTTCACAGGTTTCTTGGCATTTCTTTGCAGAATTACACTACCCCAGGCTGTGGAAAGGGCTGTGTTGTGCTCTCCTTGCCTTCTTGCTAGCCAGGGAAAGGCTTCCAAAAGCAGGGCTGTACTAAGGGGGAAGTGAGTGCTGTGGACTTCAATTATATGGCATGGAAGTTTTCCAAAGCCCAGATGAGAGGACTAGATACTGAGACCTTACCACAGGGTCAGGACTATTTCCTCCTGTAGCTTCCCTTCAATAGCAACTCTTTGTTTTTGAAAAGTCCAGTTGCCTAATTTAAGGGGTGGATTCTGGGATTTGGGTCCTGATTAGGCTCAAGCAGCCCAGAAGCCAAATACCTTTGAAAATATGAATCAGAGTGATATCAGTGTTCCTTTGCACATCCAGAACTAAACATGTTTTCATTGTATAATAACACTTTGCCACCAGTTCTGGAAGGACTGGACCCATTTCTGCTTAGAAACCACCAGCCACCGTGTCTGCATAAGACTGCACAAGTGTGTGAAAATGTCGCCTGCTGATCTAGTTCTGTTCTAGTGAAAACTTAGCATTTTGGATCAAAAATGGGTGATGGATTCTGTCAGATACTTCTGTCATCACTATAGTTTCCACCATCACACTTGTGCTCTTAACACAGTTTTATAAACACATGTAGATGATATTTATTAGTGATGAGCAAACTCCATTATCTTCCCTTGTTTGGAGACAATACAATGCTAAAAGTAAAAAAAGGGGCTATTAAAGTGTATTAAAATAGAAGCCACTAACAGTTTATGCTTTCTCTGCATGGTTTTACTTTTCTTTGAAGTTTTATGCCACTTCTGAAAATGATGTCTTGAATTGTAACCGTGGTTCATAATTTTCTTTCTCTCGTGGCAAAGTCCAAGCCTTTCAGGACATCTAGTGAAGGAAGAATTTCAAACAATACCAAGGGGTTTTGTAGGTACCAGTTCCTCATGTTTTCCAGTGGCACAGATTCAGGAGGTTCATTAACTACTAAACGTGAACATTTCAAGACTGCATGACTGAGAGGAAAATACTCAATGAGAATCCCTGATACCTAAAGCCTCACAGCAACTTGGTAATGGAAAATTAAAAACAGCATGGAAAATTGCCTTTGGAGTCTAAAAAGGCACCTTAGCCTCCCACCATGCTCTGTTGATTTGTGTGAAATGGATCTGCTCAGAAAACACGTCCCAAATTGCTGTGAATGTGAACTCAACAGATAATGTATCTGTGATGCTTGGCTGGGCAGTGCTCCAACATCAATGAGGCTTTCAGAAAGAAGAGTTTGGGATCACTCAGTGGTCCTGTTGCCCTCCTGGACTGATGAACAAGTGTTGAGCAGCTTCTCTACTAATACAGCCTTCCCTCCAGTTACCTTCTGAAAGAGTTGTCAAATGTTTCCTGGTTAATGTCTTCAGTGTGGCTCCAGGCTGGTTCCAGTGAAAGATGGATTTATGACAGGTGAGGGCAGAGTTGTGTCTGGGGAAAGTGCTGATGACATAAAAATTTAATAATTTCCTGCAATGGAGAGGCAGTGCACTGTGTAGCATGCATAAACCTGCATGTACTGTGTATTCATTTATTTCCATCCATTTACTTACCTGCACTGAAGAGACCTTTTCTATCCACATTTTGAGGAATTTTATTTAATTCACTATCAACTGCTGAAAAGCACCAGAAAGAAAAACAAATTAAATCACTTACTTTTGTCTTTTCCAGTTTGTAAATGCACAGCAATGGCTAGGATAGGTGAAGTTTGCCTCAATCAAAGATCTAAATTTGCTTAAGTCAGGAAGCTTTTTTAAATTGTATGTAGACCTTGCTCTTAGCTTCTTAATGTGTTCTAATCCATGACTTGGCAGGAAACTGATTTTCGTGCTGGAAATATCCCTTTAAGAAAACATATGAAAATCTTGGTAAAAAGCAAATTTACTTCTGCTAAACAATGGATATGTGTTTTAGACTGTCCTACTCATTCTCTGAGTAGTGACTGGAAACAGATCAGCTGGAAATCTACACTGAAAAGATGATCCAGTGCTAAATTAGGTGTTCCTCCAGCAAACTGAGGTAATATTCATTGCAAACAACAATCAAGTGGTGTTAGTCTGTGAGAACAAAAGAAAAAAATACCATAATGTTCTGGATAAAAATTAGCAGGAACATAAACTATTACTGCAATATGATGCTGGGTTTAGTAAATACTGCAATATGATGCTGGGTTTAGTAAATACTCAGAAATTGCAGCAATCATCCCATAATACTGTTAAAGGACAAAAAACATGGCTGATGAAATCACAATAGAAGTTTGCTATATGAACATCACATCATGGGAAGGCTGCTGTGGAAAAGGCAATAAACACAAAGAGAGAAGCTCACATGTGAATACAGGTTGGGGATATCAGATTTTGTACTCATTAGGAAGAAAAACATTAAAGAGAGACAGGGGTGGCATTGTTCAGCCTGTTAGGAACAAAAAAATCCCAACAAAACCTTCTTGGTGGTTTAGAGACTGAAGCAAAGGAAGGGGCACGACTGCAGGAGGTTGGGAGATGTGTTTATGTGAAGGCAATTACTGTGGGGCAGGCTATCAGAGGCAGTGATAGAATCAGCAGCCATGAATGAACTAAAGAGAGCATTAAAAGGGCTTTTAAAAGGAAACATGTTCTGCATACACTTAATCTTGACTTGTGCCATGCAAGCGAAGGAAGGGAAGAAGGACCAAGGGTGCTCCATCTCCAGGCTAAGAGAAAATCCATCCCCATAGCTCCAGACTGTAGCAGCTGGGGCAAAACATCTCTGCATTTCCCTTACTGGGACACAAACCATGTCCCTCAGATCATGAGAGCCTGAGATCAACTCCTTCCTCTGAAGAGCAAAGGTAAAAGTGAATTGCACAAAATCATTCTTCCTCCTTAAAGCCCTGTGCTCTCACAGCCTGAGACTGATCCAGGATGCAGTGTTTGCTGAGGCTGCTCTGCTCTTTATTCTCCAAGAAAAGAATTCTCCCTAATCAAGGAATTGGACTGACAATATTTTTTTCTCCATGTCCCCTCAAAGGTACAGTTTCCAGTTCATCTTTGACAGTGTGATATCCGAACATTTTATTTGATCTCTCACCCAACATGCACAAATTGTTTTTGTTATCACATTAATACAGGAGAGTTGTGCCATTTGAGGGGGAGAGCAGGTTTTAGCAGCATGTAATAAAGTTTAGACGGTTGCTATGTACCACACACACATTTGCACCTCTGTTCTCTGGTCTAGAAAGAAAAATTAGTACCAGGAAAGAGCTCTGCTTGAGCACCAGCCAAGCCTAAGAATTTCATAGGCAGATGATGAAGCAGTTTATAAAATTGGTTAAGATGATCTTTGTGTCCATCTTGTGCCCACAGTTGAGCCTTCACATCCAGGCTCTGAAGGAATGTGTCACCTTCAACAGCTGGACAATGGGCTGTGGCAGAGAGGAGCAAACACAAACCCCACTCCACTGCCCCAGCTGGGGCCGTGGCTTTTACAGAAGACAGACTGGTGTATTCCAAAGTGCTGTGAACTTCTGCAGGGCAGGCTGAGAGAAGCCACACTTCTCACACAAGAGGTCCTGAGGTCCTGGGCCTGTTTCTACAGGAGCTAAACCTGGCAGCCGATGAGAAATTTTGGGCCATCGATTTCTACCTTGGATGCTTGAAGAGGCAATTAGGCTGCAATGAGCAGCCTCAATCTTCACTCGTGCTGACTGCTGCCCTCAGTGCTCTGCCTAATGAAAACTGTCACCAGAGTGTGTGCTCATGAGTCAAAAACTAAACAGCAGGTTTCTGCCTAAATCCACAGACAGCATCTCTCATGGCATCATTAAGAGAATGTGGAACTTCTTAGTTCTGAACAAGAGCACAGAAAAAAAAAAATGTTTCCTTTGGCTTATTAGCTAAAAAGCATTACTGCATCCAAATTGATTTTACACTGTGTGGAAATAAATATGAATAGGGACAGCACTTAAAAATACCTAAAAGTTTTCTGAATCTTTCATCATCTCTAAATAGTCTGAAAGATATTCAATAGTTTTCCCACAAAAACTTGTTACTTCTTATTTAAGAAACTTTTCTTTTTATGCTCATTATCACACATAAACATATGTGAATTAGGGAAAGTGCTTTGCATACCCCTGTGGGGTTTTTTCAGTATGTCTGTGAGGGACAGCTATGGATACACCACTGAAAAGCCCCAAAAAGCAAACACAGACATTGTGCAGGTGGTTTAGTAAATTACTCCACTGAGTTGCCACACACACCTCAGCACAGAGGTTCTTTGGGATGCTGTTCTCTAGTTAGAGGCTTGATAAATTAAATAAGCCTGATGAACAAGATTATAAAGTGGCAGTAGGAAATCAAACCAGAAGGCATCAGCAATTGAAATACGTGTTCTTGTGTTATTGTTGCTTGGCTGTGAGTCACCAGCCTTGACAGCAGCCGGTGCAGGAACAGCAAAATGAATCTACCTTCTCCTCCAATCACCTCCCTTTCCCTCTGGGAGTCTCTGTTGGATTAGCAGAAGTACTGACCAGCTAATGAGGTCTGAAAGACACCTACAGAAATGATGAAAATAGCTCCTGGAGCAGAAATCAGAGCAGGATAGGCAGACTGGGGAGAACAATTTTCTTTGTGCTTGTATCTAAACTGATCTCTGCTGCACTTCAGGGGCTCAGCTGAGGAGCTGGGGATCTACTGGAGCTCTCCTGCAGCCTCCACATGTGGGATTACCGATGAAGAAAAATTGCAAGGGTGGGATGGGCCACAGCCATGCCTCGCTCTGCACTGAGCCAGGACACAGCCAGAGAATCAAGGACACCAGCAAAGGCTGGTGCAAGCCACGACAGCTCTGAGAGGAGCTGCAGACAATTAAATGAAATAGTGCAGCTGAAAATTGAAGCTATGAAACTTCAAGTTGGAAACAGAGTGTATATCTGTATGGAAGGAATATGTATAGTTGTGGGGTTTATTAGCTATTTGATTTCCTGGCCTACTGTCAATGCTGAAATCCTTTAACTCAAAATTTGATGTCTTTCCCAAAGAGAGATTCTAATTCAGCCAAGAGCTGTAAGTCTGAGAGAGGAATTAATTTGTGAAGCTCTGTAGCCTGCACAAGGCCTGTGATTGGTGCTGTCTAGTTGTGTTTGTGTTTCTTTCACATTACTTTAATATGATGAATTATAAAATAGAAGTTGGCATTAATTGACTCCTTAACTCTGGTTCGGGAAGATCAAGAGTTAAACCACCTTGATATTCATTCTATTAGAACACTGCAGTCTGCAACATGGATTTGATTGCAGCAACAGCAAAAATATGATTTGTCCCAGCAAAGATATGATTATGGGTCAATCATTTCCACAAGTGAAAGCACATCCCTGGTGATGGATGAGTACGAAGGCTCTTCTCTCATGATCTCAGCCAGGATAAAAAGGTAATTTCCCATCCATGGTATTGGTAATGGAACAGAAAACTTTTTACACAAATAACTCAGTGTTAGAAATTGAACTATCAAATGAATTTCAACTAGAGGCAAATCAATTTGATAAACCTCCAGAATATGATTGTATCAAGTATAGCCTGCAAAGAAAATGCACTTACTTTTTGCTACAGGAAACAATGATTTCCCAAAGAAACACCTAAGATATTACTGATTCAAAGATGCTCCAGTGACAGCCTTTTCCAATAAAAGAAGATGCTTTGAAGAAACAATGGAAGTGGAGCAGAGTGCAGTAAGCCCAGCTCTTTATATCACAGGTGCACTGACCATCACACAGTGGAAAATGAGGCCTTCAGATGAGCTCTGGACTCAACTGAAGGTTAATCAGACATTTTTTGTCCATCCTTTTCAGATGTGCAACCACTCTAGCATCTGTGCAAAATCTTCCAACAGCTCCAATGACCCCTCTCACTTGTTCAGGGTGACTTTTAGCCCTTTCTGGACAACGAGGGTAGATGCAAAGAGAGAGAGGTTCCAATGAATCCGTGAGATGAAAAAAGAACCTCACATCTCTCTTGCAGCCCTTACGTGTGGTGGGTTGTGCTCAGAAACACAGGCAGCTGTGCAAGCTCATATATTTTTGGAGCCTATGGCAAACTGTGGCTTGAGGTAATGGTGGATGAGATCCATGAGCATCCTACTGCTGAATTTCTACTGCTGAGTTCTCAAATCCCAGCTCATCACCCACCAAGAACATCCTGCTGTAACTGTGTGGGATGTATCTCATACCTATCCCAATTCCCATCCCTGTAGGATGGGAATTTTGCTTCAGAATCAAGCTGCACAGATGCAGGGGAAGATCTTCAGTGGCAAGTAATTCAGATTTCATCACTAAGAACCACTCACCTGGTCTTGATTTTGCTCAAACAGAAAACCAAAAGCCTTTTTTTTTTAGCAGAAAAAACAAAGCAGAATGACTCCTCTCTTGATCCAGTTTATGAACCTGGATCTAAATCTCTCACCTTCAATACTCTCAAAAACTTGAGAACAAAGTGAAAATAAAAGTTCTAGACTGATATTTCAGTTATGGCTTCCTTTTTTAAAAATTCAGAGCTAGACCTCTGGTCTTGGCCTCCAAGGTTTGCAACATGTTGAAATCCAGACTGGCATTCATATGTTCTTCTCTGACCTTTTCTAAGGAGACAGTAATGAGAAAAATGTTATCCAACTGCTACTTACAAAACAACAGGTCCATTGGCTCCCTGGAAGACCTCATTTGGTAATTTTTCTAGGTTGTGATTATCACTTAGATTTCTGAAAAACACAATATTTTATGCTGAAACAATCTGAGACTTAAAAAAAAAAGTCTTGCAGAAGTTACTATCTTCATTTTTCAGAATTGCAAACAACAGAAATAGTTACAGCTCATCCAGATATGTTCCATTAAATGCATGATCCTCAATGTCCTGAATTCCATTTTTATTGAGCCATCTGCAACAGAGAAAAGGAAAAGAGAGTTGTGTTCTTATTTATGCTTCATGACTAAAATGTATGCAAATCAAAACAGGGAATCTCAAACAAAATCACTAAATGGACATTGAAATGGTGAAATTTTTACAAATCCTAGCCTGTAAGACTCCAGTAGTGGAGGCAGGCTTTGGAGGGGGCAGACATGAATAGGGTGGATGAGTGCTACCATGAGAGATGGCAGCTGGAGTAAGTTCCAGAGTAGAGTCAGAGCTGGTGAAGATGCTGGTGCTGCTCATGGCTCCACTGGGAAGGCAGCAGAGGAGCCAGGGAGACCAGAATCTTTCCTGTCGGTGCTGTCAGTGCCACTCAGCTTGACTCTTAGCAAGGTGCTTTTGAAATGCTGGGCCACAGCCTCACCTTTGCCAGTTATTAGGGAAAAAAGCCTGCTGCGTGCCATGGGCTGACATCCACAGCCAGGCAGGTGGAGGGGGGGGGCTGATGCTCACTGAGCCAGGCAGGAGGGCACAGGGGGCAGCCAAACTGCCCAGGAAGCAGCTGATTCCTCCTACACTGCTGCCTCGACAGATTACACTCCCTGTCTGCCCAGCCCTACCTCCCCAGGCTCCTTTCCCCAGGAGGAGGCCACAGGTAGTGAACCTGGCAATTGAAGCTCCTGGGGCTCTCTGCCAAGTTTTTACTCTGGTGCATTAGCTAATTAATGTTTAACGACCTTCCTTCTGTCCCTTCACGGTGCTAAAAATTTACATTGAGGTCAGTTCTATTTATCATCTTTACGGTGCAATCTTTCAGCTCGCCTCAAACGTCACTCTGCAGCTCACGCCCTCTCCAACAGGCAGTGACAGGGCTGATTGATGGCAGAAATGGCCTGATTTAATTAAACTGTCAGCCAACCTGGACTCTTTTCTAATTCACTTTGAAAGCTGAGCATACAAGTGACCCACTTATCTGAGGTCTGAGGTGGTGAGCTAAGGTCAGCACGGAAATCAGTCATGGGTCTGGCTGAAAGGATTGCTCTTTTGACCATGACAGGCAGATGCACATAGCTCTGTGTCTATCATGTCTGTCAGGCTGGATCAGGAGAGCTGTCACCGTCCCCTTCACTTGCCAGCACCATTAGACATGAGTGAGCAGGCACGGAGGAGAGACAGGTCCCTGCTTAGAGCATTTGAAACATTTATTATATTACATTGATCTTATAAATTTGTAGCTGCCAGGCTGATAGATATGTTTTTAATCACACTATTAGCACTTGCTGCATTCTCTCACTGAACATGATGTTAATGCAATGAGATACTAAGGTTGTAAAACAGTCACTGTAACCACACAGTGTGGACTATATACTCCTGTCACCTGGCTAATAGCATCTGAGTAGTAAAAAGAGCAAAAAAAATTACCCAAATCCTGAGACCTCATTATAGTACACATAGATGAATTCCTATTGAGGCATATTCTCCTCTCACTTCAACCAGCATCCTTACTGACTCCACTAACTCTTACATTAGCAAGGTGACAGTGGAGACAGAGATCAGAGCCCGGACATGGGAACTTTTCCTTATCATTTCATGGCTAGAGCAGATTTTTAAAACTCCAAAATTCACCCAGTGCAAGAGGTCACTGTCCCTGAGGTACCATTTGCACCCTATTTCAGGACTGGAAAGATCTATCTTAGAGCCTAAGTTGCATGCAGACCTGGAAGCAAGGTGGATTTCTTCCACAAATTTCTAGCACTTCATTACCAAATGTCTCCTCAACTCCCACCTGTGCTGATCCCATGCATAGCATAAGATTAAATCCAACTTACTGGTGGAAATATGCTTGGAGCCTTCCATAGCTAAGCCTATTAAAATGGTTTCTTCCTAGAATGTGGGGGTTCAGTGGGTCCTGGATGATTCAATCATCTTGATATGCCTGCTTGCACTAAATGATGTTGCTGTGACTGCTGAGTTGCTGGGACTTCAGTTTTGTATAGAAAAATGGCATATTTGTGCCTAAAATGAACTAAGTTCCCCACAGCACAAGGAAAGCCTAATCAGGGACTCTCAAAGGGTGCATGCAGGGCCTCTGTCTCAAATTGATCTGGGGAGAACTAAAGTTAGGACATTGTCTGATCAGGGTGCTGGAGGCCAGGTCTGCTCTCAAGCTCTTGCTACTCCTGCACACACTGGTGAGTGTGGGACAATCACAGAATCACAGAAAATTTGGGCTGGAAGGGACCTTAAAGATCACCCAGTTCCAAATCCCCTGCCATGGACAGCAACACCTTGCCTAGATCAGCCTGCACAAAGCTCTGTCCAGCCTGGCCTTTTGCACTTCCAGCGATGGGGCATCCACATCTTCTCTGGGCAACCTGGTAAAGAATTTCTTCCTGATATAAGCAATGAAACATTTTGGGGACAAAGGGGAAACCAAAATTCAAGCTGCTCAAGTGGCACAGAGAGATCAAAACACAGCAAAACTCCGGGATATTTATCTTACCCTCCAGTGGTATCATGAAAACAAACATAGAATTTGTTGTGCAGTGCTTTGGAAATATATACTTGAAAAAAGTCTGTGTGTATATGTGTGTGTGTGTGTTTAGAACTTCAGAAAAGTATAGAGAGCTTGTGCATAACTGATAGGGAAAAGGGAGAGATAAAGCCAAGTGACTTCTCTTGGTTATTGATGGTCTGACCTTGCTCCCCCAGAATCGATGTGAGCTCAGTCAATTCAAACCTCGCTTTTCTCTCTCAGTGGGCCAGGTAAACCACATGGTGGGAATTTTTCCCAGTCTGGCCACTGGCTAAGTGAAAGGAAGGCAGCTTGTTAGCAAGCAAACAGTATGTTTTGATATACAGAGAGAAAGGATCAAAGAAGCCAGCTAGTTCATTAAAATACATGACTGCTGAAATCAAATGTAGGGCCAGCAAACCACGCAGCTCCAAACTGCATTGAGAACACACTTGTACCAATGCATTAACATTGTGTACAAAGAAACCACATTTCCACAACATCTTCATACATTTTGCCCAAGTAATAAATGTCTTTGAGTGATGTGTCTGACTGTAAATATTTATGAGTTGTGCTATCCTTTTGAACACAATTTGTATCGCAGGGAACTGTAGCTGTAGGTGTTTAACCTTGGCATTGGTAATTACTAAATTCACTCTCTGATGTGCTTCTAAAATAAAGAGAAGGAATAGAACACAACAAAAAAAAAAAAAAAAAAAAAAACCAAACCCAAAAGCATTCATTTGTTTCATGGCAGGGAAACAGAATACAGAGATCTCAGGGGCAAGGAGAGATGTAAAATCTCAAATTGAATTTGGAAGTGTATGAAAAAGTGCCCAACTCCTGCTATCCTTGACCCTGTTCTGGAAAAGAAATGAGCTAACAAGGAGAATAATGAATTTGCTATGTCTACTCACAGAATCACACTTTCAGAACTCAGGCCCATGAATGAATTTCTTTCAATTGTACGTATATTGATATTGTCTTGAATATCTCTGAAAAATAAAATACAATAGAAACTACACCTTTTTCTACTTCTACAAGCCTTTCAATACAATATGCTGCTTCAAACACAGTATTTTCCCCTTATGTTCAATCTGAGGAAGTACTGCAGACAGAGGGTAATAACCAAACTTTCCAAGACATTTTTCTCCCGCAGAGCACAAACCTTCCTGATAAAAAAGGCTGGAGCAAAACATTTCCAACACCCCCATACTTTCCTCCCAAATAGGCTGAAGACATTAAAATGCATATAAGCTCAGGTCTATAACCCTGAGGTGGATGAAATAGCTCCTCCAGCAAACACACTCCCCAGAAAATGCAATTGGAGGGGCTGCAAGGCCACCCCTTCTCCCAGCCTCTCAACCAGCAGGAGGAAAGCCATTAGCCTTTCTGGCCTGATTCAGCAGGGCACCTACCAGCCCATGAATCATTCCCCAGCTGATGTCAACAGGGGTGCTTATAAGCTTTGTATGTGCTTAAGAACTTAAATGCAGGACCCCTGTCAGTACAATTTGTTGAATGGACAAATAAGAATTTCTGTCTTTCCTCAGTTGTGACTGATACAAAAAAAAAAAAAAAAAAGGAACCTTCTGTTGCTGGCTCAATATAGGCCTCAAAGAAGTTAAATAATGTTACTCATAATTTAGACTGGGGATATTGCTGTTTCCATGCTGTTTCTGTTGGAAAGCACGGAACAAAATTAATTATCTGCAAAGCTTGAAATTAAGTGCAGTTCCAAAATTATCTCATGCTGACAGCTCCATGCAGCCACAACTCTGCACAGAGTGACACTTACACAGAGGCTTCATTCAGCAAACTGAGGGCAGCAGGGGCAGGAATAGGGAGGGAACACAGCATCCATGCAAGTGAACTGTATCCCTCTACTAAAGCTCTGCCCTTTATAAATTTCAAGATCTGTCTTTGGGACTTAAATGTCGGCACAGCTGAAGCCAAAGGGAATTCTCTTATTGACCTCAGAGGGTCCAAGGTTTGAACTGAGGTCTAGTTTGGGACTCAATCAGTATCAAGGTCTATTTATTCTTACAGGGAAGTAAGGAGTTGCACCTAAAAAATTCAAAGCTCTCATTAAGACTGATGATAAACACAAAGATGAACAGGTGAAAGTCCCTGTTGTGCCATAGCTGTTGCATTTCCTTGATGGTTTCGAGGAGCAATGAACTGAAGTTCTCAGAATTAAGAACTTCAAATGTATTCCTGAAATGGATTTCTTATCTTATATGTCTGTACACTATAGTCAGTTATCCCCTCTATGTTTTACATGCATTTTGATTGATATTAATGGCTATTACTAAGATAGCCATTAATAATTGCAGGATTAATGTTTCTGCAGGCTGAAATCTTCTAATCAAACATCTGAAGATGCAGAAATTTGTATGTGAATTAACAATAAATCTTGTCCAAAAGAATGTTTTCAGTTACACTAGGAACTTACTGAGAAATGTATGTCAAAATATTTTTCAGTGAAAAAGAAACCAAGTTTTTCTGATATGCATTTTTTCTGCAGAAGAAATGCTTTAGGAAATTAACAGCCTGTTTTCACACAAAATTTTGCACAATTATTTTTTCCTCATTGGCATTGGAGTTTTCCATTGTAAAAATTTTTTATTTTCTGGACAGTTTTACTGATGGAGGAAAATGTAAAAGGGTATGGTAGATCCCCTGAGTTTGGGTTTTGGTGTGGTTTGCTGCTGTTGTTGTTATTTTTCTTTTCTTTGTGATGTGGCCACTTCCGATGGAACTCAGCTCTGAGATCAGTGACTCTTCCCATGCAGGTCAGAAAATTTTCACCAGGTGACAACAAATTTCCACTGCCACCATCCTGGTTTGGATTTCAACTCTGAAAGAGGAGTCAAAGGCTGTTATCTGTCCCCTGGGCCACCCAGGCGTGTGCTCACACTGCAGTTAAAGGAAGAGTGGCCTGTAAAGTGCAAGTTCCAAAGCTTTGTAGAAGGGAGACCTGGGGAGAACTGAGACCTTCTGATCATCAATGCCTGCAAAATCACAATCAACACTCCACTAGCAGAGCCAATAAATGAACACATGGCGAATCATGTCTTGAAAGGTTTTGCTGGAGCAGAAGAACACTCAAAGGCAGCTTTCAAAAAGTGAAAAGCAAACGTTCAAACTTACAGTAAAACTTTCTGGAAAGAGTGAACCTTGTGGACAGCAGGTAAAAACCGAAGGCCAGTGTTTGATATTAACCTAAGGGGAAGAGAAGATGAAGATTATTCAGTCTGCCCCTGGAAAGAAGGCAGCAATTAATGAAGAAGAAAGAATATTGGACTTAAAATGGTTGTCACAAAAGGCAGAGTTTAGCCACAAAAGTGGGGTTTCCCAGTAGAAAACTTGACATTGTAATTTCAAAAGGTTTTTGTCCAAAGTACAAGCTGAATTCTGCCGATAGAGGTAAAGGCAGAAACCCTACTTTGGATGATAACACAGTCCCTCCTGATGATCTCAGTAAATTGTCCATATTAATTTCCCAACATATTCTAAGAAATCAACTGCACTGACACGTTATAATTATTTTCATGGTAGATGTTTAAAGGCAAAAGTATCAACCCACCATAATTTTAACCTTCTACTATAATAGAGGACACATTAATTCCAGGGGAAATTAATTGATGAAATTAGGAGAGAATCAGGACATTTTACTCCCCAGCACCTTTGATAGTGAGGAACCAAAACCATGGGAACATTTCAGCAGTTTGTGCAGCTGTAAATGGACCCAAGCCTCTGTCCTTAGATACCTTCACCCTCCCTCTGCCCTGACCATCACTGGTCTCTGCACTGTGGCTCCTGTCCATGAAACACCACTCCAGAACTGCTGGTTCTGAAGGACAACCCTGTGCTCACAGCCAGTGAGGCCACAGGCATCTAATTTAGTCAAAATTTGTTATCCAGAGCAGTGGCAAGGTCGGGCAGGAAAAATGTGATGTTGCCATGCAGCAGGAGATGACTGGTGGCTGCTGATGGCTGGGAGGAGGGCTCAGTGCTGGAGGGAGGAGTTGGACTGGACTGACCTCTGAACATCTGGGAGCTTTTCCCAGACACCAAAAAGTCTCATGATTACCCCACCAAACAAAGAGAAAATATGGATTCTTGAAAGTTTGATTATATCTTAGTGTTTTCAATATATGAGATAGTAAAGAATGTAACCTTTCACTGAGAATATTGGTTCCTTAAAGAACACAGGATATGTAAGTTTTTTTTTTTTTTAATCCTGGTACTTAGAACAACATTCTTTTATTATTAGATTGGATTTTTTTTTCCTTTTATTTATTTTTTTTAAACAGAATCATTCCTGAGTAGCTGAATTGTGATCAAAGGACCGGTTGAGACTGGAAAAAGGTAACATTGTTCATATGATGTTTTTTTATTAAGCTATATTATTTCAGGAGAGTTGCAGTCTTTCAGGTTTCATAATTTGAACTGAAACTGAACACCTCCATGTGACAATCAAATCCTACATTTGGGAACTTTGGGTGACACATAAGTCCATAAAAAAGTCATTCACTGCTCTGAGCTCCCTGAGATGGTATCTGGGTATCCTCAGATGCTGAAAAGCCAACTTTGATCTGTCTCATCTTGTAACAGAAAGCAATAATAGTTCACATGCAGGGAAAAATTAAAGTAGTATTAGTGAATATTCAAGAAGTCAATTTGGGAAAGTTGCTGAAATGTCAAGACTGTTTCATCTCAGGATTCAGAGTGGTCTCACATTGCATTAACTTATAAATAACAGCTGTCATGTGTGACCAAGAAAGCTCCACAAAAATGCCTGTGAAAAACTATTACATATAGTTAAATAGAAAGCATGATTAATGAAACAGGTGGATTATACAAGGCCCTTGTTACTTAAAACATTTCTGCACTTACACTTCATAAAAGGACTTTGCCAAAAAAAAATTAGAAGCAATAGGAGAAGAACCTGTAACTCCCCCTTACAATATTTTAAAATACACTCTCTAAATTACTGGAGATATATAGGGTTTTGGTGGAAAGCTGCCTTTAATTTTAAATGAGTCATATGCTAAAAATTGGTGCAATCCTATTTTAAAAGCCCCTTTTAAACACAAATGATGGCATACATTTCCCTTAGCAGGAAAATGAAGGAGGAGACTGCTGCCAAGCAGTGTGTGGCTACTGCAGGGCAGAGAAGACATAAGAAGCTTTTCTTTCTGCAGTCCTTTCCCAAGAAAATCCCAGTCCTCATGGTGCAGCAATGAAAGGTGACAGGGCTCCAGCATCTGCTATTCAAACCCTGCTCCCAAGGGCAACTTAATCCCAGCATATCAAAATTCCACATTGGCTATCAGGGCTTTCACCATACATGGAAGAAAAACCATCCCCAATGCCTTGGGTTAGTTCTGATCTTTCCAGTGATTCCAAAGTGTTCAGGGCTCAATTTTCACCGGTGTCAACTGAGCAGCATGAGATGAAGAGGAAAGCATCTTTGACAAATCATTACATATTGAAGTAAATCTACAGGTGGTACAAGGCACTGATTGCATAGAGGCACAGAATGGTGATGAGGAGCAGGAGAGGATGTTCTTTTAATTAAAAGCAGAAAAAAGAACTGAAAAAAATATTTAGCTAGACTTCAGCCTAGATCTTCCCTCTCTTTTTATTCCACCAGCAAATCTCCAGAGGCCTTAAAGTAGATAATCTTTTTAGAATGTAGATAATCCAATTTACTGAATATCTTTCCTGCAGGACAGCTTTGTCAATATATTTACCGTACAATGTATACATCCTTAGTAACCTCACTTTAAACAAGTGTCCTCTTTAATCTGTGTTATAACTGAGTCCCCCCTTGCCATGCATAAACAGCTTGCTGAGAATATTTTTATTTTTTTTACAGACTGCTGATGGCTGCTTTCCAAGGTATTAATTGTCTTTCTGAAAAGGCTTACTAGAGTCAGCACTTAAGAAAACAGAGCACCACAATCAGCAGAGAAAAAAAAAATATTTCAGAAACTAATTCCTGGAAGATTCTGGCTGCTTATCTCCAGATATAGCAATTTGTCTGTTTTTTTTTTTTTTTGTGCCAAATTGTAGGAGCTATTCTGACAAATCTGGGAACGCAGTTCACCTCATCAATTTATTGTGGGTATTTGCTAAATTGCAATCTCAAGGTAGGTAGAGATAAACACAACTTCACTCAGGAAGCATTATCTTTGGGTCCCTTAGTCACACTGGTCCCTTGATGGTGCCTGTGAGCCTGGTTGCAGCAGGACATTCCTCTGATTCAGGTATCCCAGGCTTCTTAAATCTGCAGCCCTCACTCCTGGGGAAAGGTCTGTAACTGTGAGGCCAAAGGAAGGAGTGGAGCATCACTTCTTTTGATTGAAGAGTCAACTCCAAGAAAAGGGCCAGGAGTTCTGTGGGGTTTGCTGCACATGCAGCAAATGCAGATTTGTCTCTAGGAAGCATCAGACGGGCACAAGTTGCTGAAAGACTTTGGAGCTGGGCTCTGCTCCTTCTGCAGGCAAAACCTACAATTTTGGGACCTACATTTTCCCTCCCCTCCAAGAATTCAGCTGTATGCCCTCAAAAATAACCTGAAAGGACTGTTACATTCAAATCTCTGTATTGTAAGCTGAGATTGCTTCATACAGGACATGGACACCCCTCAAAAATTAACTAAAGGACATAGATCTCAACTGAGAACTAATTTTGGAAAGAAAATGAGTTTGAAAAGCCATCAGTATATTATTAAGGAGACTATGCCACAGGTCTCCCTGATGAGAGCCAGATAAATAATCTTGTACCCATGAAAAGGTCAGTAAGTTACCATTTTGCAGCAGTCTGTCTCTCTGGCATATACCCAAGAAAACCAATTAGCAGTTCTCTTCACTGCTTCTAAAAGACTGGTGAGAAAGTTAAGGTTGCCTGTTTCTAGAAGGTTTAGGCTGTTCAGCTTTGTGTTTTTTCAGCATTTTCCTCTCCTTTGTGTTTTTGCCATAGTGGTAATGATGATGCAGGAGACAAAGGGAGTGCCAAAGGGGCTGGGAGGAAATGTATTTGTCTCCAAGTTGACAGAGATAAAAGCATATTAATATTCAACAGCTGGTGGCCATAATGAGCCCATGAAACCGATGAGGGGACTGACAAGGCAAGCTAGAGCTTCTTGCCTGCCCATAAACATGACCCAGTGGCTTTGCAACTATTTTTGTAGAAACACAGAGAAAGCCTTGCAAACAATGTGTTGCAAAGGTCATTAAACTAATGGGCTGTACCTGGGCTCAGTTTTGGACATTGAGACTGATTTTTTTTTCTGTGTTTTCTGAACTAAAAGCACCAGTAAATATAATTTTTTTTTCTGAAAGTTTTTCTGCATTGTGTTTTAAGAGTTCTGCTACAGCCCCAGAACTGTGTAAGGAATCAGAGCATGTGTCTTGTACCTTGCCAGGCTGTCCCCATAGCTGGGAGCTTCAGAAGAACCACAATGATCCAAGGATGGGCAGGTACCCAAGTCCCTTGTGCTTTGAGATGCTGGTTGCAGCTTGGTCTCTCTGTACTTCCTTACACAGTCAGACAGAATCACCTAATCTGTTATGTGACAAGATATTGACAAAACCATGTGCTATTCCTTCCTAACTTACAGCAATTAATGTGAAAATTAGGCAGTGATGTACAGGTTTTACAAGTTTCCAGGTTTTACAAGTTTCCAGGTTTTACAAGTTTCCTTTCATGGCCTTAAAATTTTTATCATTTCTGCAATAGCTGCTCCACACAGATGCTTTACCCTTTTATGAATTATTTTAAACTATAGTCCCACATGTTTACAACCTTTTGCTTGTGTATTGTATAAAAAACCCTGAACAACCACCAAAAAACAGAACAGAAAATCCATCAATCTATTAACTCCTCAACACCTTACCTTATATTTTCAGTACTGCCTCTTCCTTGCATGTCACAGGCAGGTGAATATGAGGACTGGGTTACCTTTATCAGATGGTGTTTTACAGCCTTCCATCAAGGTTTCTGCGTTCTCATTAAATTAACCATCCTACCCTTTCAAACAGCAAAGCTCTCTGCCTATTCAGTTTCCAAAAGGGCAAGCACCAGTCAATGAAGCCAGGGGATGGAGAAAATGGCATCTTTCCTCCAGAAATGCAAGGGAGAACACAAAGAGAGGTGATCTGAGCATGTTGATTTGATCATGATGTTACTCAGCACCACACCCAGCTCGCTGGATGCAGAAAGTCCCCAGCAAGAACTTTGTGTCCTGCTCCCAGTCCCTGTACTGGGAAATGCTGTAGCTCCACTGAAGCCAACAATATTGCACAGATTTATACCCCCAGCACATCTTCCTCAACCCTTGCTATTAGAACAAACCCCACATTCATCTCTTCAGAAGCTCCCAGCTGTGGAACCTGCCCCTTTTGTACTCTCTATAATCATGCAAGGCTGGGGGGGTTTTACCTCCTAAAATGAAGGCACAGAGGGGATGCAGCATGAATCCATTAGTGAAGTAAGCACCAAAGATGGATTTTATGAACATAAATCACAGAAAAGCTTTGGCACAAGGATGAACATGAATTAAGGGGCTGTGAATAAACTAGAGGAAGTCTCCTAGTTACCAAATCATTAAGTTTCTAGAAATGCCTCTCCTGGAAAATGGAGGAAAGCAGGGAACAGTGAAGAGCATCAGGAATTTCAATAAAGCACCTAATTAATGGCATATATGAAGTAGATCTGGGAAGAAATAGGATAAAGCAGCTGGAGAGTCTCTTCTAGCCCTCCATGCTCACAGGAGAAAAAACCTTGAAAAAACTTCAAAATGCAGTTTCCTTTGATATCAACAAGCAAGTAAAACTTGCTGAAGAGGATAGCGGAAGGGTCAGGTAGACAAGAAATCCTCTGTATTTTCAACCTGTTGCTTCTATAGGTCATAGGATTGGAATCTTTGAATGTTTGAGTAAACATGCATGAGAGTGTGGAATGACAAGTGTTTACAAGTGTTCAACATCCACTAGTGCCAAGAGAAAAACTTTCACTATTTCAGATATTTAAAGTGTGAATTTACCTTCACCTATGATTTCTGTGTGCCATATTTAAATGCTCACTGTGTGTTCTTTAGTATGTTCACATTTCTGCTTTGATTTCATGTGAGATAAAGGTACTCTCATTCTTTCCACCCATCTGTACATCTGACAACTGGACTCCCCACAGCACCTTCTTCTGGGGATTTCACATGGGATAAACAAATGCTGTGGTTTTGTTCTTAGGTGGCCAGAGCTACCCAAAGACAGCAGTCACTGCTGAATGACTCAGGCTTGAAATGGGACATGACATCTCCCCATGACAATGCAAACTTAGAGCTTTATTTCCCCACTGTCAAGAGAAAATCTGTGTTTCAGTTATCCAAACACAAAATTTAAAGTTTACCAAGGTGCCTGATGAATTTGATAAAGTGGGAATCAGTCAAAATATTGGGAAGAGCAAAAATCCTACTCCAAATCTAGACACATATTCCAGTTCAATGAGCATTTAAACTGTAATGGCTTCTGTAGTGCTAAATACACCTTATCTCCTAAAGTCCAAGTCTTAAATCTCAAATCTTAAAGTAAAAATTCAAAGCAATGCCCCTTGGCATTTTTGAGCCCAGAACCTGTCAGATACTAGTGATTTTCAGAGACTTTAAACACTCCTTGGCTTACTGGGAGCTATGCTTATCAAACCACTGACCTGATTTCACACTCTCTTTATAAAATCTCTAACCAAATCTCTAAATGTTTCCTTTTATGTACTGAAATGTGCAAACCATGACCAGGCTTCTTGCATGAGTAAGGAAAACAAGGCTTCTTGCATGAGTAAGGTTTCTTGTGTCAGTCAGGAAAATCAGATGGGGTTTATGTGTTCAGGTTGGTGGACATACAAAAGTTAAGTTGGTATCCTGCTGGGTGAAGAAACTGGTATCCTGCTCACCAAAGGGCACCATTTGAGCTGTATAAGCTGCCACCATTAAAATCAACCAGTTTTAAATGGAGTTCACTGGACTTCATTGGGGTTCTAGAGCAGAGGAAAGATCATCTGTCACATTAAAACCATGTGCTAAAAGCAGTGAAAATATATTTGAGTAACCAGCTTCCTGTGATAGTGGAGCCCTGGAAAATGTTAAAAATAGTCTTTGAAAATATTAGGCTTTGTGTTTTCTCAGACACAGTATGATAAAAGATATAATTGTTAGATGTGCTGATTGTTTAGTAATTAAAGATAATTATTATATAACCATAAGAAGAATCATGAGAAACTATGTTGGAAATTTAAAGGGGGCTATGTTTAGCTGAAATCTGTGTATACAATAGAACAATATAAGTTTGATAATTAACACGAAAGTTATATAATGATAGAGTATAAAGCACGTTCACCTTGAAAGTATGGTCGGAATCAGATTTGGGTGGAAACTACCCCGATTCCCAGAGCTCTTGAATAAAAAGCACCACATAAAATTGCTGATGTGATTATGTGATTTTGAACACTAAAACCTGTAAGGATGCATTCAGTTACCACTGAATTTTGATGGCAACTCCACAGAAGCAGATGTGGCAACCACAGCAGTGCAAATCACATTCCTGATGAGGCTGGCTGAGGAAATAAAGCTGTACATACAGCTTTATTTTGTATACAATTATTTTGTATCTGTATACAGCTATATGTTTGTATTTTGGGGATCTAATCATCTCACATCAGGCACTTATGAAGACCATGGCTGTAACACCATCTTTGCCAAAGAAAAAATAATCTGAATATTTAACATCATGTATGAGACATATAATGGAAGGCAGCACCATAGCAAAGACAGATGAGAGATTATATTTTTGTCTCTAAGCTCCCAGGAGGAATTTCAACCTAAATTTGTTTTTATTGATGTAAGAAAGCTCCAGCTCCTCTTCTCATCACTCATTTTCAACCTCTTGCTTAGAAAGGCTTGAGGAACTTGTGTGTGGGACTCCTCTGTGGAAGCTTTATCTTCAGCTTTTCTGAGGAATGTGCAGGCATGAAAATGTGTCTTGATAATGTGCAGCTGGTAGTGAGGAGAGGGAATCATCCTGTCTTATCACCCAAAGTGCTCAGCACCAGCTGGACAAACACACAGGTGCGTAATTCAAAGTGACTCTAGGAGTTGTAAAGAGCAAAAGATCTTACAAATATCTGAGGCTTGGAAGGTGTTGGAAGGCATCTTTATCGATGTACACGAGGTTGTTGGCTTTCTCAATTCTTCTGTAAAGAGGAAATGAAACATCAGAGAAAAATAAATCAATAAATTGATCTTAAAATTGTGTTTGTCCCATGATGCAGTGGAACAATACACTGAGGTTTTCTTTTTGGCAGCAGCAGATCTGGATGATTTCAGGGAGCAGCCTACCATGGACAGGCAGACCCCACCACTTTTTGATCCTGGCAGTGATCAGAGGATAAATTTTTGCCTGAGCAGGTAAAGAAAGGGGCAGCTAGATAAGAAGATGGAAAAGACAAAGGGAGATTTCAAATGCTCCTATAATGCTACAAATTCTTCAGTGCTTACCTGAACTAAACTGCAAAACCTTTGATACTTGCCTATAATGAATCTTTATAATTGTCTCCTTTGCATTTAGATTGCTCATTACTTACATTTCATGTAGTTTGGGAAGGTTGGAAAACACATTTGCTTCTATGACCTCCAAGGCATCATTCTGTGAGATCTCTCTGAAAAATAATTTAGAAGTCAAGATATTTCAAGTCATGGTGAAGCAGAAAATGGAGAAGTGAAAAATTCACAAGGAACTGCTTCTCAGATTACTGATGAGTTTTAAAAACAAGGTGGATATCAGATAAGAAAACAGAAATTCTGATGAGTACAAGGGGCAAGCAACAACAACAGTCAGGAACAGAGATCTGAGGCTGGAGTTTGTATCTGCAGCATCAGCCCTGCATGTCCTGCTGTCACCATTCCCTGTGCATTAGAAGTCAGGGTCTATCCATCATGGGCTACTGGCCTTCTGACATCACTAATTACAGAGAGAAATTTAATGAAACCTTTTAACTCAGTGAAGAAAAGAGGAGGTGAAGGTGACTGAAAACAAAGACAACTAAAAAGTTTCCAAGAAATATTACACAACTTCAGCAACAGGACACTGCTGTCTTGACTCAATGTGAAGAACAGAGATTAAAATTAAGCCACCAGCAGATGTGCCCTTGTTAGCAGCAGCTGGAGACCACAGAAGTGAAGAAGTCTTCCACACCTTGGAGCAAACCTCATTTGACATGGTCTGTACAGTTAATGCTCCCTTACAGCCAGAGAACTGCAGAATACAAATGGCCAGTTTTACTGCTATCACCACAACAGAATGCATTTCCTGCTAGTCCAGAACACATCTTTCTTTGCTTCCTTAATCTGTGGGCTCATGCTCTGCTGTAATTTAGAGCTCAGGATTTCCCCTGGTGAATCAAGTGGGCATTACTGCAGTGTCCCCAGTCCCAGTCACATCACTTATCCTGGCACTGACCAGGAAGGTCGAGGTAAAGACAGCCATGCCAAAAGATTCCTCACTGCCATTTTTTTGGAAATGGTGCCAAAATGTTATTTTCTCAGGCTGAGGTCAGCTTTAGGAAGTAAAATTTGTAATACAGTTGTAATTCAGTGATATTGTCATGGTCTATTGCATTTTAATCATAAGGAAACTGCACACATCTTTGCAATGAAACCTTGGATAAATAGATTGGAAACGGGATGACACTTGTTCCTGGGTATCTTGTTCTTCTGAAATTATGATGGTTGCAAATAGATTCAAATAGGCCTGAGGTAAAACAAGAGATTGTAATGTCAGGTGCACAGCCAAAAAATAATCAGAAAAATTAGAGGAATATAAATCTATTCCACTCTCTTCTAAGTAACAGCTGAACCATACCTGACAGATTACCTGCCCATTTAAGACACACAGAATTCTTGCAAAAGAAGACATGTTTTTCACCTGACCTCTTCAGTTTTAAAAAATGCCTTGGTGGTTTAATATTTTTTAGTTTAATAAGAAGTTCTCCCTTCTGTTTCCTCAAGTTGTTTGGTTTTTTTTTTGTTTTTTTTTTTAATGGAAGAAATCCAACCCTGCTCTGCTCCAGGAGCTCTAAACTGGCTGGAGAATAAGAAAATAAAAGTACATGAGGATTGACAATAGGTGCTTGGCAGGGTGCATGGAGGACTGGGTTTGTTTAGCAGTGCTGAGCCACCAGCTCATATGTGAGTGTGTTCCTCTTTATTACTTCATTTTCAGCAGCAACAAAATGTTTCAAAATTACTTAATTTTCAGCAGCAACAAAATCCCTGGAAACAAGGATTCCTTCATGCCATGTGAGATACACAGCCATTGCAAGGGATACTTCAAAGAGTTTTTATCATCTTCCTGTTTGCTTTAAAAATAATTACAAGATATAAGTAGAAATATCCAGAAGAATAGAATAGAATAGAATAGAATAGAATAGAATAGAATAGAATAAAAGCAAACATTCCCTATGAGGTATTTATATGACAATATAAAATTCTCTTGCCTAACTACAGTCTCAAAGATTTAACAAGGTGGGAGGTGTCTCACACTTTTAAGGTTTCGTTTGGTTTTCCTCATGCTCTTTTTGGGTGGTCAGGTGTATATTTGCCATTCCCCACATTCTAAAAATCACTTTTCTAGAAAAAAGAAAATCTTCAGAAAAAACATCACGTTTAATACCAAAAAATACATTTAGCCAGCAGATACTTCATGCCACTAAGAAGTTCAGGGAAAAAAGTTGCAGATGTGTTGGCCTTACACAGGGAAAAAAGGATTATTAAGATACCATAATACACTTGTGACCTCACCCAGCAGATAGTGCTGCTGAGGGTAATAATTTTTTATGATCCAATCTGCTATCTAACTTTGGAACAACTTGGATGACACAGCTTTTTTAATGGATTGCTTGAAAATGAATGGTTCTGCATCAGAAGAGTGTTTTGGCTTCCTGTGAGTGTGGTAGGTTATTGGCTTTGTTTTGATTCAAGAAATGGAAGATACAGATCTGATTATGCTGGGGCACCAGCAGGCCATGGCACTCTGGAAGGCTTGGAGAATTCATGGTGGAGAAAGGAATGAAGAGAGGGAGGAAGATAGGAATCTCTAAACTGTTTTTGCAAGATGAGGTTTTTAAAATAGTAGGTTTTTTAGAGATTGTGTTTTAAACAGAATTAAATAACACCTGTGTGAGGGGGCTGTCAGAGATGTGGGAAATGACTTGGCCTTCATTTTAACATTCCCATTCACAGGTACACAGGCAACAGGCTTGGTTTTTTTTAAACAGGTAATGAAAACATGGACATATATAAATATGTCCATTTACAATGAAATTTTTTTTTTCTTCCAGCTGAAGCAAACCTCTTTTTCAGCTAATGAGGTTATGAGCATCTCAGGACCAGTAAAAGGAACAGAAGGGAAAACTGACAGTGGCAGAAGGCAGTGACCCTCCTGGTGCTGGGCTGCCTCCTCTGTGTTCAGGGGATTGCAGTGGTGAGGGAAAAGACCCTCTGTCCCTTGAAATGAGCTGTACCCTCTGCTATACTCTCTCCAGAAAATCCTGGTGGTGATGAGCTTGCTCTTCATAGTTCTTTGAAGATGAATCCCAGTTTTGGGCTGCACAGAAATCTGACAGGGCTGTCGTTCAGATAAGAAGGATAAATAAAGTAAAACCATTCTGTTGAGGAGATCAGGCACACACTGTGGACAATAGGCAGCACTAATCTGGGGTTTTGTTGCATAATTTGTGTGATCTATTTATTCATACCTAGCAAAAAGTGCACACCTGCCCCTGGAAATCTCAAACAACACTGTCTAGGATACAGGCATCCATGACATTAAAAGTGCAAACCACTGCTGCTCACATCAAACAACCACCTCAGCAGACTCAGATCCTCTGCAGAGGAGAGCAAATAACACCTGAGGCAGCAGCTACAAAGAGAAAAAAAGGGATTGCTGGCAACTGTTTGTGCAAGTGTTTTGTCTTGCAGTATAAATACACACAAACAGATGATTGCTCATAATGCAAATCTGATTATATGTCATCAAGAGAGAAGATAGGGCTGTTATTACGTTGTTTGTTTGGAATGAATGACACTATTAGTGCTACTGGTAGCTATGGCAGGAAACCCAGCCAGCAATCCCAGCATCACTTCTGAAACAGACAAGCCTTGGAATAGATGGTGTGCAAAAAAATCAGGGGCAATTTCTTAAAAAAACCCCCAAATATCCAAACCACCCACTGGTTGCAAAGTGCTTAGGCATCTGCCTGAGCTTAGTTTTCACTGCATGCAGAGTTGAAATCACCAGTGATCCTTGAAAGCATAAATTGTTCACTCAAATACAGTCTAAAAGATGAAAAAGCATTCAATAAATGCATTTTCCAAAGGCACAAAGGACAACAGTTTTTATTTTTCTGCAAAGAGAATGTAAGACTCTTGGACTCTTTGAATGTAAGACTCTTAAGATGTGACATCACAGGATGAAGGGACCTCCTCTAATTTGCCACTAAAGCAGCAAACTGGAATCACTATTAGCCATTCCCCAGCAACTGAGTGCAGTGTATAATTCCCACATGTGACAGTCAGAGCTGTGTTAGAGGAGAGAGAGATGGAAAATCATTTAATCTGCCTGCAAAGCTGCCCTTAGGCAAGGCTGGGGGTACAACTTTGTGACATCTGTGGCAGAGCCCAGTGTGATCCAGAGGAAGGATTCCTCTTCAAACCAGCTGCACCCAGAGTGCAACCTGTAAAAATCAAGATACATCAAAATGGCCTTTTAAACAATTCTGTTAGCAAAGGATTTAGGGTTCATGGCAGTTTCTCTGTAGTCCACTGAAGGAAAAGTCTCTTAGGCTAACCAAAGTCTTACAGAAAAAACAAGACTGTATTAAACTCACAAACTTGGGGCCAAGTGGTCTAATGTTTCAAAATAACAAAAGAATAATAGACTGGAAGTTTAAGTCTTTTATCATAGGAATTCCTTTTAGGATCAGAGTGGAGCATGCAGGGATAGGGTATAAGGTAATTCTTCTCCTGCTTGGAAATATGACTGTTTTAAAAAATTGTGTGCTTATATATGCATGCTTGTGTACAGATAACAGAGATCAGTGAGTGGTAAGTCGTGCCAAAAGAAGAGCAGATCACACAAGAGGCAGAAGGGCAGCTTGGACCAGCATTAGCCCCTCACACAACGCTCAGGCACGTGTGATTTTGAGCATGAAGACCTTGTAGCTCCTGTAGCAGGAATGACAGAGAGAAACTGCTGCCCACCTGGTGAGTTTGGCTGTCTGATGGCCACAATAAATGTGGGATTTATGGATTTCTGCATTTCTTCTCCTTGTGGTGGAATAGCAGGGGGGACTGCCCTGTCTGTCAAGGCTTCTCTGGTCCTTGCTTGGTGTGTGCACCTTGCACACAGATATGGCACATGGTGTGAAGAAGGGATTTCACCCCTCTGCAGGCACACAGGACCTGGTGGTGACTCCATCCCTGTAAACTCCTACAGCCTTCCTTAAATTCTCTTCCAGAGCAGGTAGGTACACAGGCTATACACTTGATCCGTTCACCTTGTATTTCCTGTGATACATTATAATTGGGTATTTATTGGCTATTCTCCTTCACCTTTGATGCAGTTTTTCTGTGGCATAGCTGTCCTGTGGATTCCCAGGAATGCTTTTCTTTCACTCTGAAATCAGCAGTGATACTGGAGGTTCAAGGTACTGATTCCCAGAGCAGGAGGCCTCACTGTGCTCTCTGTACTGCTACAAATCAACAGCATTGTGTTCATTTAAGGGAAAGGAGAAGGGAAAAAAGGCCAGCAATGCTTATTTCCTCCCCTTTCTATAAATATAAATGCTCTTTAGAGCAATTTTCCAGGTCAGTTTTACTCAGTGCTTTGACTGATGCCACAATTTATGTCAAGCTTCACAAGTAAATGTGGTGCTGCCCAGGCAATCCTGCCCAGCATTCACTGGGTGAGCCCCCACGGGACCTGCCTGAGACGTGTCTGAACTGAAAAATTAAACACCTGGCTACCTCTGTCTCCTCTGTCTCTCTGTCATGGATGGAGTGACTCTTATTTCTTCAGACTGATCAGAAACAAGCCAGTCTAAAATCTACTTTTGAAAACTTGCCGCTGAAGTGACAGCAAAATGCTACTACATTGATTTAAACAGGTTACAAAAGAAAAGCCATTTTTCTTAAAAATATTAGAGACTTTTGACCTTTAAAAAATAGATAGTTGACACTTTCTCCTGTCACTTTTCCTTGTGAACATGAAAAACTTGTCTCCCTGCCATGATTTATTGAACACCAGGGAGTTACAGGGTAATATCTCTTAGCAGATATTGATGTTTCAGAAATGAAATCAAGGACTGACTCTTCTCATCATCTCTTTACTTTGCTGAAGATACACACATGTGTTGTATTGGCCTTACTAAATAAGTGGAAAACCCATTTAACCAACTGGACACTAATGGCAACTCCACATTTGGAGTCAGATAGTGCATCAGTCTTTGAGGGAGATTATCAGGAGGTGCCAATCCTGTCCCTTCCTGTCTTCTCCAAAGGGCAGGAAACCATGTTCTCAAAGAAATCCCTGCAGACTTGGGAAAAAAAAAATAAAAATGCAAATTTCTGCACGGCAGACAGAAGCAAATGGGATTTTATTTCTATCTGTGCTTTAGCACCATGCCAGCAATCCAGATGAAAGTCTGTGGAGAGTTTGGTTGCATCAAATTAATTGTCCATGTAAAGGTTTTAAATTGGTCTCTCTAATGTGAAAAAGCACACGATTAGTCTGCAGAATTGGGACTGATAACAACCAGATCCAACAGACGAAGCTACATCATTACAAGAATTGATTTTATAATCAGTACAGTTTGGGGGGACAGATATCTCCTCATACTCCAGCACTAAGGGAGTGTATTACACTCCTTTAAGTTTATTGCCAGCAATGCTGAAAATGCATGAAACTTTGTAGGGGCAAACAAGAAAAAGGGTCTTTGGAGGAAATGACAACTTTGCACAGAAATCTGGCTCCACACGGGCAGCCCAGAGAGATGGGGCACAGAACTCGGTGCTCTCCAGCCCCTGGGACAGACATATCTGCTGCCCCCCACTTCAGGAATTATTAAATTTTGTGTTTGGCTATGAAAGCTTGCAGGGAAGACAGAAAAATGTGTGTAAAACAGAAACACCCACTCAGTCAATGGCACTTTTTCCCCTCAGGCATGATGGGCTCCAGAGAACGTTGAGACCATGCTGGCAGACAAAGATGGGTGTTCAGCAGAGGAAGGGACCTTCTCTTTCAGAGATGCTGATATTCCTAAGTTGTATCTCCTTCCATGGAAATGGGAAAGCAGCATTTATTGCCACTTATCTTTTATTACTCCTCTCTTGGCTGTAGTAGCCAGCTAATGATGAATAGTTTATTAAGATGACCTGGGGAGATGAAGAAATTGCATTGGAGAAAATCATTCAGGAGAGCAGCTGAACGAGGAAGTGCAGCAAATAATTTCTGGGAAAAAATCAATAGGCAGACTGTCTTGGGCTGGGAGAACATGTGGCTTCCAGAACCCAAAGTCTAGTGGCAGCCTTTCCAAACAGATCCTCCTGGAACAGATGCTCCCAGATACTTCAGCAGACAGTTTTGAAATGCTTTAAGGAAGACACATTCATGAGAGGCCTCTGGAGGACAGTTCATTACTAATTCAAATACATTAAAGAAACAGGAATATCCAGAATAACAAGTGCCTCAGATAGGCACAATTAAACATTTTAGCTAAGATAGGAAATTCTAAAAAAAAAATTGTTCTTGCTCCTCAATTTTTGCTTTAAAAATCCTCCCAGAACACTGAGTATTATTCATCAGAGCAAATCATACAGTACATACACACACACACAGTACATTTCATTTCAGTTAAAATAAATCTCCATGACTTGACCCATCATAAGAAAAATATTAGCATTGCCTAATCTTAATGCCAATTATAAATATAGACATCATTGAACAGCTGCCAGCACCATGCACCACATCTTTCAAATGTTCTCCTGAAAGGATTTAGGTTTCTGTTATTCAATGTTAAGAGTTCTCCCTGTGAAATATTCTTTTCCAGCACAGAGATTTCCTTGTCTCCTCATTGTAGTTGCATTCATTCTTCCCTTCCACAAAAGCAACTTACTGTCCTTATGTTTTGTGTCTAACTGAACCCTACAAACTCTTATCCTTGAGCTTTGGCACCAGGCTCAGCTAAGATGGTACTGCATAAATGTTTGTATGATTACATATAGCCTAACCAAGGAAAAGGATATTCTTTTATGCTTCCAAAGTTAAATCCAAACCTCTGCCTTGCAACAGGCTGCCAGAGAAAAAACACACACCACCAAGAAGCTACTAAGTCAAAAGCTTTTCAAAACAAGTGTGCAACAAGACTCATTTATTTAATTATGATATCATCATGAGCAGAAAAAATTACTGCTAACCCCAAATCTGCAGGTTCTGTATTGGAGGATGCAGAGATGACATGGAAACATGGGAATTGCACACAGTCCCTACCCCTTTTGCCAAGTGACAGCAAAGAGGAGCCTGAATCAAGATACCCAGAGTCTTAATTTACAAATAACTAAACAGCTGTCCACTATGAAACCTTGGAAAAGCCTATGCTTCCACCTGAGTTACAAACCTTATCAGCAAACTCTGCAGGGCTGCACACAGATAAGAAACTCAACAGGGAGAAAGGGAAGATGCCATAAAGCTTGGGCCAAAATTCACTATAATAATAATAATATGTTTCTGTGTTTGTGTGCGTATACACACAATACTCCAATAAAAGCAATAAAAATAATAAATCCATGGGCACAGGATGGTTCTTACTCACTGAAAGCAGGCAGCAGCTGCCTTTCTGCACACCTCACCCCATTTCCAAGGAGGCTGTTCTGTACCCTGCTCTGGAGAAGCACTAAACATACAAAGGCTTTCTGCTCTTGTGGGGCTTTCACAAGGAAATCCTCAGGCTGGATCCAGCCCTTTGATGGGAGCCCTCAGGAAGAACCATTCCATAGGGATGAGGCAAAACCCAGGGGCAATTTTCAGCCACTTGGGAACAACCTGTTCCTCCTGTGTCAGAGTACTTTGATCTGCCTGGGAACCATTCTCCTCCCCTCTGTCCTGGGACATAGAAGGAAGTTTGACCTGCAGATGATGCAAAAAAGCCTTATTGGAATTAGCTCTTCCTTCCTCATCAAGGAAAAAGAGGAATCTTCCTCCCTAGCCACAGCACTAAAGAAGGAGACTGAAAAACAAATGTGGTTTGAATTAAAAAAAAAAAAAAATCATGTTTTCCTTAGAAGTTGCTGTGTCTATTCCTTTGCTGAACAGTATTGCATATACTTATGATATTTTTTCTGTCTGACTTCCTGTACTGATGTAAATAAAATGGAACTTACAGTGTTTTCACAGCACTCAAGCCTGGCAAAACCTTTTTGTATTTCCACTAAAACCCTCTGAGAAAACACTGCTGATAAGGGGGAAAAACAATTCCCGAAGAGATCCCAAACCACAAAAATCACCATTTGGAAAAGTCATGATGATGAAACACACTTAAAAAATAAATAAATTAAATTAAAGCCATCATTTCTGATAAATATCATTGCTTAAGTTGAGACTGAAGAAGATTTCAGACTCAGCAGCAGAAGGAATGAAAATGCATTGATTTTAATAGTGGATATGTATTTACATTAGCATTCTACATTTTAGAGGAGTGCATATTTTCCTGCAATTATGAATAAGTGTTTTCTCTAGAAAGCACACAGCTCAATACACAGAACACAGAAGTACACAAACTTAAAGGCAATCCTGTGACAGCAAATTAGCTCAGATTTAAAGGAATGTTAAATACTGAATTAAAACTAAAAGAAAAATGATGCACTGTTTCTTTTTCCACCAGATGGGAAAAAACCATGCATTTTTGAATTATTTTAGTGGCAAGATGAAGAAACAGATATAACATAATATTATCGAACATGATCAGAATTCTCTCTAAAAGATACTTATCTTGAAATTACTGAAATGTGGACCAGATGCCTGGACAGAAAGGCATTTTTCTTACATGCAGAAAGATCCAGCAAACAGAAAGCAGCCAGCAGCACCAGCACACACCACGCTCTTCTACACAAAATCAATAGGGTGGCATTGTACTCTTTCCACTGGTTCCAAAATGGGTCTGCAGTATGGCTCTGGCAAAGAGATTCTCCAAGTGAATCCTCTGTGCTCCACTTTGGTGAGGACAGATTATGCAGCAGCTCAAGTACATGGGGTCTTAATTTTTCTCTTTGCCCTGAAATAATGCAATTGGTACTTCAAAATGGCAGGGTCAGGACAGTGGCACCTATTTAACTTCAGGACCACACAAAGCCCCACATCAGACGTTTTGGATTTAGTTGATCCTAATGAATTCAAACATACTTGTGTATTTTGATTTTATTTTGTATGTGTTTTCTTGTGTGTGTGTGTTTGTTTGTTGTTGTTGTCTTTTTCCAACTGGCAGGCAGTTCCAATAAATTTTATAACTTATTTTCAGTTAAATGAATGAACCTCTGTGAGCATGCAAGTCCCAAGAAGCCACACAGAGAATATTTATCGATTGGACCTGTTAAAAGAGATTAATGCTACAAAACAACTCCACTTCTGCTCACTTTTTTATCTGTGTGCTGCTAAAGTCAATTTGAGGACATTCATCCACTGAAGACTGAGAGGGGCAGAGAAACTCCCCTGGAGTTCAGGGTATGACCTGAGCTCAGGACACGACTCTCTCCCATCTAGACCTGCAACTCTCCTAAATCCATTTTTCCTCATCATTCAAAGAGCCCAGAAGGGTGGCACCAGGAAGCAAGCTTTCATATCCTCCTCCTTAAAAAAGGACAGATGGAGACCTGTTAGGAGAGCTCAGATGTGTCAGGGACATGATTACTTAGGAAGGTGCCAAAGGAGAAGAAGGAAGGCCCCCTCTAAACAGGGAGAAACACACTTGGTTTTCTTTTAGGTCACATTTAGTTAAAAGCGAGGTAAAAAGACTTTATTGATGTGGATGGCAAAAATCTTCCATTTATCCACAGATGAGGCACAGCACGGCCAAAGCAATCAAGCCTTCCCACAGTGCCCCACAAAGGAGCCTGGACACCCACTGAGACCCCATTTCAAAGTCTGGCCAAGAGAGGCTGCTGCTGCTGACAGCCAGCTGTGGCAGCCTGAGCTTGCAATGAATCACCATCTCCTGAGGGCACAGGCTGAGCTCACCCTCTCCTGGTATGCCAGCCATCAGCCTACCCAAGTGAAAATAAAACATTCATCACACGCATGCAGACTGGATATGAACAAATGACCCAGAAATCTGGGGGGTTCCAAGTCCTATTACCCTCTGCCTGAGCCATTCTCCTGTCACACCAAACTTGTTGTGACATATTTTGTGTGGGCTGCCTGGTTGGGGGTGGAGAACAACCCAAAGCCTACTTTGTCATTTAGTCCTGAAATTATGTATAACTCATTCAACATACAAATAAAAGGAAAAAACAAAACAAAACAAAACAAAAAAAACTACCACGAAAGAGGAAAATGTGGTAGCAAGGGAAAAACTTCCTTGTAGCGTATTAGGTCTTCATTTGAATTCTAGCATACATCTGAATGAATTATAATTTTTAATTTGTTTAACTATGCTGATAGTCACCATGCACTGGTTGTTTTAGCAGTATTTTCTCTTTATATGTGTGACTCAAGAATTGCCATAGCAACTTGCTTGCTAATTAGCCTTCAGTTACTAACAATCAATATGATTAGACAAGGTCAGCGCTGGAGTAAGAGCTGGAGTAAACTCTACAGATTTAAAAAATGGTTACTGAGAGTGAATAACAGCAACAAGAGGAAGAGAGGGCTCCTGGATGGTCTTCCTCAAAGAATGGTGGTCTTCCCCAAAGAACAATTATTGCTCTGCCATTACTCAGTCTCCTGTGAACCAAAGCAGTCGTGGCAAATGAGAGCTTTGCCCCTTGAGTGCAGAGAGCTTTCAGCCTGCCAACAGATTCACAAAATATGGGGAATAGAAGCATCCCATGTGAGCAGATGAAAAGATACCTTACTGTCACATTGCTGGGACAGATGCTGACAGCACACCACCAAAATCAAGAACAGTAATGTCCTAGATTTTTATCAATATGAAATCAATCTCCCTGTGTGGGAAAGGTGCCTGAAACCTGGAGACTGTCTAGTTCACAGGAAGGTGCTGCCTGGGAATTAAGCCTGTACAGTGCTTAGCTGAGGTCCCATTAGGAGGCCCTCTGTCTGGAGACCTGAGTGATTGCCCCTGCTGACACAATTCCCCCCTCATTTTTACAGCCTGTTTCAGTCGTTAACATGTTATCTGTTACCCTGAAAGCACAGTGCCTGGCAGCACAGTGGGATGGAAATATAATGTGCTGCTCAGAGCTACTCTGGGTCCTGGGAATACAAAACAGGATCCTTGATATTGACAGATGAAGGCTTGTGAAAAACCACTTTACTTGTTAGTGTGTTTAGGTCTGCTACCAAGAAACACAGGCAAAACCAAGCTTATTTTTAAATAAACAGTTTGTGTTGTCAATTATGCCTGGGCACATGGCTGTCACAGATGAACTGAAATCCATTTTCTTTCCTCTGTAGAAATTCATTGCCTCCTGGCTCTGTCCTCTGTTGCTCCCTGGAGTTTACTCCTCTGCTTCAAATGTGCCTTCAGCCTCAGCTCGTGGCACTGGGTCCCCCAAGAGAGGGTCAGGATCAGGGAATGGAGGAGCCAGGATGGTGAAAATGTAATGACAAAAGAGTCTGGACAGTGCCGTGCGAGGACACTTCAAGTCACGAGTTTTGAGGCAATGTGTCTTGACCTTCCTCTGCACAGGATGTCTCAAAGAAGGATGAGAGGGTTTTAAGCTCAAAAAAGGCAGCTTTTATTAGAATATCAACTAGGATAATTAACTTCAAAGCAGAAAAACCTTACAGGATATTGGAAGAGAACTGGGAAGATTTTATATCCTCCCTAGCCTGACATCCAATGCCTTTGGAGGTTTGGAGTTCACAGAATCATAGAATAGTACAGGTTGGAAGGGACTTTTCAAGGTCATCCAGTCCACCTTCCCAGAGGGACATCCATTAGACCAGGTTGCTCAGAGACCAGAACAACCTGACCTTAAATGTTGCCAGGGATGGCTCATCCACCACCTCCCTGGGCAGCACATTCCAGTGGCTCAGCACACAAACAGGAAAAAGCTTCTGCCTTATATGCAATCTAAATCCACCCTCTTTTAGTTTAAAACTACTACTCCTTGTCCTGTTGGGACAGGCCCTGCTGAAATGTTTGTCCCCCTCTTTTGTGCAGTCCATCTCTAAACACTGAAGGGCCAAGTTCCTCAATGGCTTGGGGCAGCAAGCTCTGCTCAGACCTCCTGTAAATCCTGTCCACCACCCCTGGGGCTGCTCCCTGCTCTCCAGGGCAGACCTTGAGTGACACATTTCCATCTCTGGTCTCTAACTCTCCCACCACTTGCAGCCCCTTTATCCCACAAAGGAAATACCCCACAGCCCTTCCTCCAGGGAGCCCTGCTGCTGCCAGCTCTCCTAGAGAGCCTCATCTCATTGGAAACAGAAATAATAAATAAGCACGTTCTTTTCACTGCGTCGTGCTCACCCCTTCTCACAGCACAGATGGGAAAAGCATAAATCTTAAAAATCCAGCACAAGAAGCCTTAAAAATGTGGGGAATAAAGATGAAAAACAGATCACTGTAAAAACCTCATTCCAAATAAAAGATAAGATTGACAAAGGGATTAGACATGTCTAATGAGCACCTTCACTTCATAATTACACTAGGAAGGATAAACACTTCCAGATAAAGATGTAAATCTCTGTGCTCTTGAGCAGAAAAGCAAGACAGAAACAAACAATGCTTCCAAATTACAAAAACTGTTTTAATTCTGCCCCCACATGAAATTCTGCATTATTCCTGCTTTTAGGGAAGAAACTGCCAAGCACAAGACAAAGTGGAGAGACCATTCCTGGCTGACAAACTCCCTATTTATTACATGAATTTGTTCTGCTCAGAGGAGGAAGCACCCTATGAGGTGGACAAAATATATTCTCCATGTGGATGAACTATCCCACAGTTGTTCCAGAAATGTTCTCTTGAATGTCCTCCTTCAGAAAGTGACATCAGCAGCTCTCACAAACAAGGTTCTGTCCCTGTCTCCAGCTCCCAGCCTTCTGCTGACTACTCTGGAAAACTTACAGACAACAAGAGCTCTCCAGCTTTCTGCATTTCTCTCACAACCATTTGTAATTTCCATCTGTGGTGTTGGCTCCCCAAGCATTCAAAATATTTTCTGGCTTAGTATCTGTCTACCATTCTAAATCCTAGCAATTTAAATGTTTCCCAGACTAGTCTCTATGTATGTACAAGCACACATTCATGTATTTAAGTATATATATTCTGCCATGTGGTGAGTAGTTTAGTTACAAAAGGTACCCCACTCTTATTTATTTTTAAAGAATCACACACATATATGGGAGTCTTCATCCAAACCAGGCTCCTGCTCTACATATCAAAACAAATATTCACAGTATTTTGTGTGCAAATTGTTCTTGGCTTGGTCACAAAACAAACAATGGGCAAAATGAATCTCTGGTTTTACACCTGGGATGAATTAGGACCAGCAGAGCCTTTGATAGAAAAATCAAAATGCAGCTCACTAATAATGATAAAATGCCCAGTTGCCTCTCCACTGAGCAAAGGAGCCATCGAACTAATGATTAAATCCACATCAATCATTTGGCATAATAAAAATAAAGGCTGTGCAATATAATGTTGTCAGAGAATCAACATCTCCTGCTTAGAAAATAAATGTCTTGACTTCATCTCAACATTTGTTTTCCATAAATGCTGAGGTTTATATCAGCATTTGTAAAGCAATGGGAAACACTCCTTCATTGCAACATGTCAATTCCACTAGCATTATTCCTAAAATAAATGAGAAAGCTGGATTAAATTAATATAGGAAGATCCTCCTGAAATGGAATTGCCATTTCCAATCTGGTGCCAGACTGCTTCTTTCTACAAACAATATTTAGTAGTGGCAACAATAAAAATTGAGGCAAATCCCATTTAGAGCAAATTTGGCACAATTTCAAGGAGGTCACACCTTTTGCATTCACTCACTGGTACAGTTACAGTACACTCAACAAGATTAACAGAAAAAAATCCTATAAAAACCTTTTTTAATAGCTAGAAAATACCTATTTTTTCTTTTTTTTTCCCTGAAAAACCTTAATTTTGCATTTACAGTTCTGTTTACAAGTCAGTACATTTTAATTCTGAATTCTATCAAGAAATTTGGGAGTTAATATGAAACTAACACACAAAGGAGAACATTTTTTGAAAATCATTTAGGGATATTAGAATGAATATATTGATTTTATCATGAAAAAGATAATTATTTAATTCAGGACAATATTCTAACACATCATATGAGAAAAAATATATATTTTGCCATGTATGAGTGATGAATTATATTTCAAAATGTAAAATGTAAATAGAACTGGCAATTTTGAGTTCTTGGTTCTGTGGTATATGCAAATAAATTTAATTAATGTACCACTGCCACCTTAAGAATTATTTTAACTTAATTAGTAAATATGTATTTTTATATTTACAAAGTCACTTAGATGGTCATTTATTCTACCTTGAAATCACACGAATCTCATAATAAAATACAAATCGAAACTTCCTTTCTTTCCAAATAGAGGGAATCTTCTGGAGGAAAGAGATGAAAACTGAAGAAGTGACAGATTTTGGGGAAAAATTTTTGATTTTTCCAGCATCCATCCTGCCCTCTTGGAACAAAAAACCCACCCAAAAGCACCTGAGATGGATGCCCAAAAGCTGGCCAGAAAGCAGACATAGCAGCCTCCTCGGCATGCTCTGCCCATGCCCCCGGGAGAAAAGAAGAAAGAGGATGGCATTAATTCTGCACCACAGGATGGCCATCAGTCCTGAGGCTCCTTGCTAGGTCTGCCAGTCACAATAATCAGCTTTATGCCTCAAATGCAAGGACCTGGACTGGGGCTGCCTTGCAAACCTTTGTGGTCCAGGGGAAGGAATTGTCTCCATGTGATGCTGAACCTACAGCTTGTCTGGCACAGCTGAAATGGTGGCAGGGGAAGCCCAGCAAACTGTCCAAGAGCAGGGCAAGCCAATTGAGAAATAATCTTACTAATTGAGAAAATTATATTGATAATTCACAACATTTTCAATTGCAGAGGTGGTGTTTGTTTGGTTGGTTTTTTGGGTTGGATTTTTTTTTTTCTTCCACCGGAGTGAGACTTTCTTTAAGAACTGCGCCTTTCACCCTCAAATCTCATTTTGGATGAATGAGGCTACTTGAGATCCTACATTTATATATGTAAAAAGGCTATCTTAATTTAGCACACAGTTTTATCTATTTTATTAGGATGGAGGAAGGCAGAAGAGCACTGGATCAAAGCTTCCTCCTGAAACAGAGTGGGAACTCACACAAGCATTTGCCCACGTTTCATGTTTTATGAATTCAGGTAATCTGAACAGTATGTCACTGGGGAAAGGCATTAAAGCATTTAGCATACATTCAGACAAGTTGGTTCCTCTTTTTTTTTTTCTCTCTCTCTCTGTCTAGACAGCTGTAAAACAGGGACCTGAGATGATGTGCAAGATGATGCTCCCATTAAATACTTCAGTCCTTAATGCTGGCTTCACACCAGTGCAGTTAACAAATAAAGATTCTGCTAACAGTTCATTACCACAAAGCTCATTCTTGCTCAACAAAAGCAAGTAATGACAAAATGTATTTTCTTTTTAAATTTATTTTATCAAAGAAAGCAAGCATCAAGATAGTAAACCACATAGAAAGAATTATGGAATACTTCTTTCTTGTGCTCTGATGTGTTTCAATTAAAATATGCAAATATTAGTGTGTTTTTCTGTGACTTTTTGAATAGAAAATTTAGAAAATGTTGATATGAACACTATTAATTGATTTTACATTTCCTAGCTTCTTCTTTTAAAGGTTTTCACTTTATTTGTAATTTTGTTCCATCCAAGCATTAGAAAAATCCTGAGATCAGATTATCTTTCCCTGAAATGTAGCAAAACTGTAATTAAATCTCTGCTCTTTGACATCGGCAGTGAGTAACTGACATGGATAATAAATTTCTCCTTCAGTTTTTTTAGTTGTGCAAGGGATGACAACAGTAACTGCAAGTGGAAGATCTCTTCCACAGTTAAGCTTTGGCAGGGAAAAGCAGAATACCAAGTGATGATGCAGCAAAAGGTTTATAGATTGTAATAAAGCCACCCAGCCTTCCTTCACTGCCTGTTGTGTTTAGAACACAAGGCATAGCTTCTCCTGGCATGAAATAAGCTGAATTTAGAACACCAGGCTTCCTATATTTTCACCCCAAACACAAAAGTTTGCTATCCAGGGGTGATGTTTCAAAGGCTGGAGCAATGGAGGGTGGTCTGAAGCAATGGCACAGCCTGGGGAAGGAGAATTACCCCAGCAGCTCACGGAGAGACAGCGGCACAGGCACTGCTCTGCCTGGCTCCTCCACCACCACCATGGGAACAGGAGCCCTGGCAGAAGCTCCTGTGGCTGCTCACCTTCCACATGCCATTTGTGGGAACCCAGCTCAAAGGGCAGAGGGGGCAAAAGAAGGCTGACACACCCTGAACTGCACGTCTGCCTGAGGACAAGCTTTCTCATGTGATTCTGCTGGATCCATCTTGGAATGGACCAGAGGCCTGAAGTGCCACCAACCCCTCCTCTGAGGAAAAGCCCTGTTCCAGCCCACTGATCACTATCAGACAAAGACTGTCACCTGTGGTAGGGACATCTGGGACTTGCAAGTCCAGCTGCAGGAGCCAGGAGGCCTCCTGTGATTGCTCCCTGCCCGACCACCAGCTTGCTGACTCGTCCAGGGCTGCAGGGAAAGCCCCACATCACAGCAACGGCCCCATTCAAACATTTATTCTTTGGGATAACTGCCTGAATTTTAAATTTCTTTGCCTATGTTGGTTACTTGCCTTAGTGGTTTTGAACAGTAGTCCTCTGTTCCCTGAGAGAAAATGCATAGACTAATTTAAATGCATTAAGCAGCGTACTTATTTTCACGGCCTGCCCTCAAGATGCTGGAAGTTACACAGAAGTTCCTATAATGTAAATTAGAATTTAATATCCATAGAGCTGCACCTTGAGAGTATACCCTGGAGTATTTGCTACCAAAGGATGACTTTTACCTTATTCAGTAGGTATTTTGGTACACAGAATGGTCTGTGTACCACTTTCACCTTAGGGATGTAAATAAGTACTTTTATAAGCATGCACTACTTAACTTATATATCACAGCAGATCCTAAAATCCATATTTTTCCACTTGCAAAAAAAAATAAAAAGCAGGTTAATCCCAATGATGCAACAAAAGGTAGAAAGCAACTCCTGCCTAGATAAAATTTCCAAATGCTTTGGCTACACTTAATCATAACCATTTTCTCATTTTGAGAAATGAACTTATTTAAGCCTGGTCTTTTGCTTATCAAATGAGGCAGCGCACAATAAAAGAAAAACTGGAGAAGCTGTGAAATGCTGAACAGCTTTCTTGGTAGCAGAAGACACAGCCTGCTCGTCCTTAGGTGATCCAGTGATTTCTGCCTTCCCCCCTTCCCTCCCACATCCTTGGGCTGTACGCTGAAAAGTGTCACAGAGTCACCTGCAGGAGCTTAATGAGGCTGATTTTAGGAGCACATGGGATGGGTTAGCCCCTTGCTAGCCCAGGCAGCCTGATTGCTACTGCTGAAGAAGGTCTGGATGGTGAATGCATCAATTTGCCAGGTTGTTATAACTTGCTAGAGAAAGTGAAGTCTTTGTGTTCTGCCAAATTTTCTAGGTGAGACTTATAACCAAGCCAAGAATTCTGGTCCTTCCCCAGCCACAGAAAGAGAGACACCCCTTGATTCAAAATTCTCTCTTCTGGTCTCCATTACCCACAAGTAACTCCTCTGAGTTTAGACAAAACATAAAAGGTGATCTCAGTGTGATCACTCAGTGTGATCCAGCTGAGTCAAGGGAAGTGGGACTTGCCTTTTAGCCTAGAGGGGCAAACAGGAGAGGTTTTATCATCATCCATTAGGTTGGTTGTTGTTTGTGAAATAAGCTGGTGCTTGTGTGTCTAGGTCACAGAGCAGCAGCATTTGTCCTTAGGAACTATCAATGGAGGCACAGTCTCAACAAAGAGAACACCAGAAAATCTTGAATGCACTAAGTAATTTAGTAAATACATAATTCAGGGCTAGTTTTCTCTACCAATTCATGAAGAAGCAGTAGATAGCTGCTGTTTTCCATGGACAGAAAACTTTCCTTTTCAGGAGTGTCAGCTCTGGTGGCTTCCCTCCACCCTAGAAGCTTTCCATGATGTCCAGAGCTCATTATGGGTTTAGCTCATCAAGCTCTGTTGTCCATACCATGGTTCATGCTCTTAAAATGTGTCTTTGCCAGCATCTCCTATAAAAATGCTTCCCTCCAATTACTCCAAAATAAAAACAGGGCTGATAATGGTGCTTTTTTCCCCTCTGTGACATCTTCTAGTTCCAGAAGTACTTCATCCTCACAGCTGAGTTTCCTTAGGCTGCACATAGGTTGGGTTTGAGAGCAAATGATGAACCAAAGCATTACGTTTTAGCTTAAACCCTTCAAAAAAGAACAAATAACTGATGATGAATTTTCAAGGGGATTGTGCCTCAGGGTACAGACATGAAGCCTCTTTTGCTTGCACAGGGTAACACAATCAGATCAAGCTTCCTATATATATAATTCCCAAATCAAGCCTTGTTAGATCAAGATTCACAAATCTACTTTGCCACCTCATAGTAACAGCAGGAAACTCAGAAACAGAAAAGGAGAGACTTAGTGTTGCTTCTGACTGCCTCTACTCCAAATTAAGCTCTTTCTGTGCCGGTTGAGGATGACACAGCTGCTGCTGAGCATGTCAGATTGATTTTTCCAGGTGTGTGCCTGCATGAGACTGCTTTTTAATTTAGTAACTGGAGGGTTAATTAGTTCTGGGAGTGTAAATAAGTTGGTTAAGCAGAAGTCCTGAAGAACTGCCACGTTCCAATTGTCTAAGACCTAGGAGTAGACTAAACATGTAGCAAAAATAACCAATCTGCTTTCCTGAACACCTATTTGCTAAATTGACATGAAGCCAGAGTTGTGCAGAAGTTGGAGAGCTGCTGGCAACAAGATGGCAAGGCTGCTCCTCAGACCTGTGGATTCTGAAAGGGTTTTCTGTAGGAAAATTCAAGTTGCATGTTTAGTAAGAGAAGCCTCTGATATTTAGAGCCTGTAAGTTTATTTCATAACTTCAAACATTTTATTTAAGAAGCAAAGATCCTTCTCCCAGAACATACTTCAGGAAAGTTGTTGCACCATATGACAGTCTGCAGAATGGTCATTTCATGTTTTGTCAGCAACTGAAGGAATTTAGATGGTTGAGAAGATAATGAAAAACTAGAAAATGGTTCAAATGGGCTCTCACTCTTAAAAGAATTAAAAAAAGGAAAAAGTATTCCAATGACAATATTGCCAAATTAAAAAAAATCAGGTGAAACCCAAAAGATTTTGTCTTGGTTACTAAAACTGGAGCTTCATCAGAGAGGTCAGATCAACACCTCCATGCCCACATTTCCAAGTCACATTAGTTTTTCCTTTATGAATCATGGTCATTAGTATCCATTCTGGAAAGTCCTTGACAGTCCAAACAGAAAAAAATTGAGGACTTGCCTGGATACTCTGACTGAAAAGTATTTGACATTTTCTGGAAAAATACATATATTTAAAGGTCTCAGCAGTTTAAATGTTTGGGAAGATACTAAAATTCATAGTGAAATCAGGAAAATATAAAGGAATTATTTTTCTTTGAAAACCAGAAAATTCGAAAACCTTCATTCACTTTGAAGGGAAATATAAGAGAGTTAGTATTCTTAGGGAGGACTCATCTCTGATTTAGCCTAGAATCATAGAACCATTAAAGTTGGAAAAGACAGATATTTCACAGGATATTCTGACTTGGAAGGGTCCCTGAGACCTCTAAAATCTTTAAGTCCAACCTTTGACCAAACACCACCATGTCAAGTAAACCTGTGATGTCCAGTCATTTCTTGAACACCTTCAGGGGTGGTGACTCTACCACTTCCATGGGCAGCCTATTCCAATGCCTTAAAACCCTTTCTGGAAATTCTGACATTCTCCCTGGTCCAAACTTGACGTCCCCTGGCAAAGCTTGAGGACATTCCCTCTTGTTCTATTTGCCTGGGAGAAGAGGCCAAGCCCCACCTGGCTACAGCCTCCTTTCAGGAGATGTTCTGAGGATAACCAGTCTTTCTGTTAAAGGTTGAGGCAAAGAAAGCATTAAGAAATCAAGAAAGCATAAACACCTCAGTGTTTTCTTCATCCTTAGTGCCAATGTTTCCCCCTGGGTCCACTAAAGGAGTGAGATTTTCCTTGGCCCTACTTTTGCCGTTAATATATTTATAAACCCCCTTTTATTTCCTTTCACAGCAGTGGCCAGATTGAATTCTAACTGAGCTTTTGCCTCTCTAATTTTCTCTCTACATGACCTAATGACATCCTTGTATTCTTCCTGAGTTGCCTGACCTTTCCAAACGTCATAAACTATTTTTTCCCTGGGTTGCTGCGAAAGCTCTGTGTTGATCTTCTTACCCAACAGCTCATCTTTCAGCACATAAAGACACTACTTCTGTGCCTTTAAGATCTCCTCCTTGAAGCCTTCCTGAACTTCTTATTCAGGACTCTTTCCCAAAGGACTCTCTGAACCAGTGTCCTAAGCAGGCCAAAGTCTGCTATGCCCTGTGGGAACCCAGGACATCCCTCTGGCTGTCCTGAGCAGCCAAGACCCCTGCCAGGGGGCTCAGAAGCCCTGGCATGGAGCCCAAAATGCCTGTGGTTTTGATTGTGACCTGTGGAGCAAATTACCAACCTTATATGAAGATCAGCAAGCTCCAACAGTTTAGGTAGAATAATAGTGAAGTTATCACAGGGTGAAAAAGTAGATTTTGGGTTTTCTGGAATGGGGATTCAGCAGGGCAAGATGGAGGGAACTGGGCATGTCCAGCCTTTCTCCTTCTTCTTCTTGGCCTCCATCTTCTGCTGTGATGTTGGCACTTTTGGATTGGTTTAGAGTAGAAGCTCACTGTCTAACATAGGTGATAGTTACTGGATAGTAATTGTAAACATTGTACACATTGTAGTTTTTAGTATAAAGACATAACACAGCCCCTGGGGCAGGCAGAGTCCCTCGGGCTGTCTTGCTGAGCTGATCTCGGCACGTCAGGAGGAAGAATTTTATAGATGAGATACAATAAACAACCTTGAGACTGAGAAATGAAGAGCCCTGACTCCTTCTTCAAGTGTTGGGCTGGGAAAAGAGACCTTGGAACTCTTCTTAGGGTCACTCTGACCAGCCAGAGGCCCCGACAAAGCCCAAGATGGCCTCTGACCATCACATTTCCAACTTGCAATCAACTGCTTCATTCCCTAGGGATGGTTCCAAAGACCACCATTTCTCTCCAAATTCAGGGCTTTAACACCCATCCTGTTCTCAGAAACACACTTAGGAATGATGTATTAGTGATTAAAATCACGAATGCAGCTATGCTGGACTGAAGAAAATGCTGTTTTTCTTCAGTAACACGTTCAGGAAATATTGTCACTCTTCATTTTTAGCCTACTCAGTTCTAGGGGAGCACACACATACACTACATTGAAGTGTCTCATTTGTATACATCAGGCCATCCACATTTTACCATATGGAGGTATCACATTATTAATAGCTGTTTTCCTTAAATAGGCTACAGTTTGCTTAATCTTTCTTTCTGTGCATGATCTTGCAAGAGTAAAAAGGCTTTCATACAAAGGCTGTGTTTTTATATGCAAATCTATTATTTGATTACCCACTTTTTTTGTCCCTACGTTATCATGAATATTTCTGATGAATGTTTTATGGGTTAGGTTTAGGATTTGTGAGCTATTTCAAATTTTATCTGTTTGCTATATCATCTGCAAATACCACAGTTTTGTTGATGTTGATTGGCCTCATTTACATATTTATCACACTTTTATTTTCAAGGAAATTTTGCTATAAACTTACTGTCCCCATTTCTCCTCCATGTACTACTAGTAGATGGATGTATTTTCAAATTGAGTCCATTTCCATATATAATTTTTTGGTTAACAATAAATCACCACTTAGAAACATCCCATTCAATGCCTTTATACACATCTGACATATGGTTTCTGAGTAATTAAAGATAACAGAAGCAGCTCACAATGCACTTTGCAGCCCACTTCACAGTCCAAAGTGCTCAATGATTTTCCATAAGGACAAGGCTAAAATGAACCCTCACCACCTTCTTGCTAAATCCCTTATTCATGCAAGAGTACAAGGGAGAAGGGTAGGAATGATGCAGAGAAATGTCCTTTGGAGTTCTGCCATTGCACACACAGCACTGAAAAAGGTACTGCATTTTAAGTATATTTCCTCACTCCCACTCAGACTGCTCCTGGGTGAACAGCCTGTTTGTGATCCCCTCCTGTCAGGGTGCAAGTGCTGTTCTGTTTCTAAGCAATATGGGATTTGCCCATATATGAGATATTTCAGAACTATTGTACATGAGGCAGAATAGTTCAGGTTGGACAGTGAGGATTATAATTTTTGGTGCTAGCACCAGCTAAGCCATAGGTTTCCTGTTGTTAAAGAGAAGTAGGAAACATGTCACACAGGGTTTTCCCTTCTGGTGGTGGAGCTGCAATGCCTCCACAATAGCATACTAATGAATGTAAGATACATCTGTTCATCAAAGGTGCTCATAATTGTACCTCCAGGCTGATCACTAAAATTCACAGAAATGAGCTGCTTACACTCTTTGTGTACTAAGATTTTTGGATCTATCACCTGTAATAAAATTCTCTCATGCATCCTGCCAGCTGCCTCTGAGCATGCACAAAACAATCCTATTTAGTTAATTCATTAGTGAAAAGAGAATTAGCTGACCTATTATTAACAGGAGCTTTTTCCTCCCTAATCTTTCCAACTGCTTCGTTCCAGAACTCACAAAATATTCAGTTTCCTGTGATCTTCTGCTATGGCACTGTATTTATTAACTGCAATGACACTCCATGCTCAACCAGCCCATCGACTGAAGACTGCCCGGTTGCTGATATGAAAATGTATTTATGACAACATTGTTCTGGAAGGTGTCAATAAAAAAAGCATTCCATTTTTTTACTTTAGACAGAAAGATAAAACTATATGAAGCTCAGTATAGGAACTTGCTAACAGGCTGTAAAAGGAGTTGCAATCAGAAAGTGCTGCTTGGAGTAAAATAGTTGTTTCCTAGTAAATATTAACACAATACATACATTTTCTCTAGGTCAACAAGTCCTGTGAAAGCTCCTTTGGGAATGACTCTCATCTTGGTGAGGACAAATCTCCTGAAAATAGAGAAAACAGGGTGGTTACTTACTATTCATGACACAGGACTGTGAAGTAGCCTTGCCAGCACAGGAGAAGCCTTTCTCACAGGCACAAGGATGGTCTCATGGCTGAAGGCTTTGGCATCTAAATACAGCTGTGACATCCAAAATTACAGCACAGCACTGGGGCTCCTCAGGGGAAAAAGCATCATTAGTAGTTGCCATTTCCCTTTTTGCTACATGAAGAAATCCAGACTTGCAGCTTCTCTGTTTGCTCAGAGGGAACAGCATCTTTCTCCTCTCAACTGCTCTTCTGAGTGATGCTCAAGCACAGGATGAAGCAGCCCTGTGGAGCCAGACTGGGATGAGGTGCTTACTCAAGGCTGTAAAGTGCTCCATCCATGCTCATGCAGGAAAATTCCCTGATCTGCTTGCTGCACAGATAATTTGAGGAGTCAGCTACTGTCTCCCATCATTGCAACTTTAATAACTTTATGGCTTCTCACAGTCTCTCTTCTAATTAGTTCATAATATGCCACAAAATTGGGACTTTGGAATACTTGATCACACATGCACCAGGACAACATTTTTATCATTTTTAAAAGTCACAGAATATGCTTTATGAAGAAAACCCATTTGAAATACCCATTTGAAATACTTGAAGTGTAAGGATTTTTGTTAACCTAGAGTTATCTCCTTTATTCTCAATTAATAAAAAGGACTAGAAAAATTCTGATAGAACTCAGCAAATGATATATAGGGTTTCTACTACTCAGAGAAATAAGGTGTCATCTGCATGATTGTTTTCTTTCACATGTATAATCATTGATAAGAAGCTAGCACAAACAAATGCATATATTAACCTGACCTGCTGTTCACAAGCCATCAGATAATATTGGTTGCATTGAGAGACAGTTGTTGAAAAGTTTTTTATCCCTTATTTTAAAAAAACACCCACCCAAGCTACACACATGAACATGTTACATACCTACATCACCCCTGGGATTTAGTTTCATAGTCTATTTTTCTGTGGAAGTGGAGATGAATTTTTTTCTGCATTACTATGGAATTATTTTATTTAGTGAGCATATCTGCCAGACCACCCCTAATTTTCATCATCTCAGAACTGGCTTTGCATGGCTGTTTGGTTGTAAGGTCTGCAGGAGGACAGAAATGAGAACTCAGCCTGCTATTACCTGCTGTTCAGTCCTGCAAATTTTAACACAATGCCTGAAAACTAGAGACTTACTTCTTTACCATTCACATAAAGTATTCATGCAATCCTCATCTATGTTTTATTTCAGATAATTAGCTGAGAATTTTCATGGGAGATTATCATGTTTTAATCAAAATTTTAGGGGAGAAAACCTATTGTTCTCTCAGAGTGCCTACGTGACAAGTTCACATTTTTTAATTGTAGGTCTTTAATAGAATCTACCCCCTTATGAGTTAATATTTACTTAAGCAGAAAAAGTCAATGCATACCTCACCTAGTTCCAGAGATGTCATAGTGATTACACCAGGAGTGAACTTGGTCCCACACTTTTTAAACATTGAAATTTATGGTATTCTCAGTTGTGAAAGATGATGAAGTCAATTTGGTATTTCATTATTCTTGTACTATTGTTAATGTAAATCAGAAAGAGCTTCAACACGCTGTCACACAAGAATTACAGTATTGAGATCATTATGCAAATGTTAGAAGGATAAAAGAGCTTCCAGAAAAGGCCTAACCTGGATTAGGCAATTTGTAAAACCTGACTGAAAATGGGGCTGGTGTAATGCATGCAAAGCTGTGGCTGTGCTTTCAGAGTGGATGGGTACAATGGATCCTTGCAGAACACCCAGCAGGCTTAGTGCTACAAAGCTGAACCATCAGGAAACCCTTTAACTTTGATCTGCTTTGAAATCTCTCTCAAACTCTGCTTTGTCGAAATGCACGCCTAATTTCCAAGCCCTAAAAAAAGGGCTTTGTCTGAAAAGCCACCAATCATTTTTTTATGGCAATGTGCTAAAATGAATCCTCTCTCTGCAGTCACAGGTCATCAGGACGTTTGCAATTTTTAATTAAACACTGGCCTATGCTGTGCTTCACCACAACAAGAAGTTATAGTCTGATACAGAAACTAATGAAAAGGAGGGAGCCTTATTCATGGATGGGGTTACTGATATGAGAAAAGCCTCATCTGCATAAAACTAAAAATCAGACCTTGAGTTTCTTTGTTGAGGATCCTGATATCCTGTGTTAATAAGGTGCCAGAATTCAGGATCCACGTGTCTAATGCCCTGAAGCAGTTAAAACAGAATTGAAGTTTAATAGCTGGAATCTCATATTCCACTTAAAAAAAAAATAAGGTTAATTGTTTTTAAACTTCTCTGTGTGAGCTATAGAAAGTCAGACTTAAAGGCATAACTAACAGTGAAAATTAGAATCAGCTACTCATTGAATTATCAACTGTATAATGAATAGAATCTATTATAACTAGCCAAATCCTTTAGTGTCAATAAATCTCACCAATTAGTCTCCAAGAATCAATCTGTACTTAACATGAGATACTGGCTGTTCAGTACCAATTCTTTCTGAGCTACATGGAGAAAATAAATGGAAAGCATTTCCTAGGTTTTGTTTCTGGCACTATTTTAGGGTCAAATAAATGAATATAGCCCACCTTTGCTCAAGCATGTTTCATGTCAAGAGAAGCAAGTAAAGAAAAGCTTCCTTTAAAAAAATGTGTACTTAAGAAAGAAATGCGGTGTTTGGTCCTAAAAATTTATGTTGGCACTTAGTTACCAGCAAGGAAATCATTGAAAGGCCTAAACATTCAGTGACTGGTGTGGAGTTGAAAACCCAGAGCCAGGTACCCAATGCAAGGCATGAGAAAGTCCCAATGAGAAACTCCAGTGTTGGAGACACCAAAAACTTAACAAATGACACAGCAGGAAGCATGGAAATGGAAATAAGCCCCAGATGGTCACATGGTTATCCTGCATTGTGTGAAGGCAATATTCATAGCTGGAAATATAAAAATAGCAATATTAGTTACTGTTATTAACTAGGTAAAAGGATAGATTTCAGTCTGGCCCATTGCTTCAATGACATCCAGGAGAGGTTTCTAAATCCTGACTTAAATATCTGTTGAAAGTGATTCTTGAGAAAAACTCCTCAAGAGTCTCTCACTGGTAGGAACTGAAGCTATCTGCTCCAGTTTTACAATCACACTCATACTTTCTATATTTCTCTGGACTGAACATACAAAATTCCCACAGCTTCTTTCCATTTCTCATTTTTAATTGTTTTACATATCTCTATTGTATCAATTTCATTTTTCCCATGAATGGGTTTGAGTAAACTCCTCTATTATAAAGCTACTAAAAAAAATGTTACAACTTAAAGCTAGACCTGTCAAGATGAGGACAGAACTATCTCCTATAGATTTGTTTATTTATATAGGACATTTTAACCTGATGTTTAAAACAGTAGCATCTTGGTTAATATGAAGCCACTGACACAGATGACTTGCACTTTATACCACTATGAAGAACAAACAATAGAAATGCATCTTGTTTCTGTATGGCTGTGTCCAGTATCACAGAAATATCACAGTGACAAATTAATCTCAAAGCCTGTAGAGGACATAATGCAAAGAACAGAAATTAGCAGGTACTGCTAAAATGTTCTGGAATAACCCTCTAACATTTCCAGTTATGAAGAGATTTATTGATCTTTTCTTAAAATAGAGTCTTCTTCAGATGAAGTAGTTCAGACAGGAGGAGCATAAGACACAAAGGAAAAAAAATCTTCCAAAAAATTAATGTTCTCTCATGCAGACCCACATGATTCCAGTGATAGAAAGGAGATTGACCTCTTAATGAAAGGATGGAGGACTGGATATCCTTATTCAAATACCTGATGCTCAAGGTATGGGTGATTAAAAGGCTTGTAAAATCAGAAGATTAAAAAAGTGGACCTATACAGGTAATTTCTGCTAATTGTCTCTGAAAAAAAAGTGCAAAGGAAACCTGTGGAGTGAAGCCAATGTAGCTACACTGTGTTTGTGAGGTTAGCCATTTGTGTTCAGAATGGTGCATTTTACACATTCATCAAAAGAATTCTCAGACCCTGGTCCCACAAGTTTTTCTTGAGCAATTGCTAAGGTGCTCTTTGGCACAAATTTTCCACCAGAACTTGCTCCCACATTGCTTTTGTGTCCCCTCCTCCCAGCTCCCTTCCTTGTCCCTGCCACTGGCAATAACCTTGCACAACAAAGAACTGCACTGATTATCAGAAATTAGACTGGTTTAAAAAAAAATAAAACAATTTCTGCATCATAAAGCCTGGCTGAATTTAGGTCTTTCAAAACACTCGTTAAAACACATTTCTTAGATCTACTTAAGTCACACACAGTTAATCAGAAAAGTGTGTGCATTGTAGAATTATCTTCTCTGCCTCATGTAAATTGCAAATTCTTGACGTTAAAATGAACTATATCAAGCAGATACTATAAACTTTATAACTTAAAGACCAAAGGAAAATAAAAGAAAAAGCCAAAAAGATTCAGTGACCATAATGCTAAATCACCAACTTTGGTTCCAAAGAATTAAATGTGATAGGATTTTGAAGAACATTTTTACTTTAATCTCTGAGCTAATAGACTGATGCTATCACCTTCTAATCCTCTGCAGCAATGTGCATTTTGTCAAACAAAGATTTACAGTGAAATTTAATTTACTCTCTGTAATTCTTTTTGGTTGTTTCTTTGTTGTTTCTTTGTTTTTTCTTCTTGCTTTGGAGGTTCCTGCACAAGCAACAGAAGAATTTTTGCTTTACATCAGGGGAAGGCAAAATGATTCTATGACCTATTTAACGTGCTCTTGATTAAATGCACAAATCAACAAGATCCTGCATCCTGGTGGGGTGGGGCTTTTTTCTGTTTTTGCTTGATTAGTCAATACAACAGTGAAGGACTATTTTGCTTTTCATGTTGTATAATAGGAGACAAATAGATACTGCAGACCACATCCCAGATGGTGTAAATCAATTGATCTGTGCCACTTTGGCCCTAAACTTCTGTCCTAATTCTCACCAGAATGAATAATGAGATTCCTTAGAGCGGAATGTGATTTAATTTAAATTTATGAAGAACATTTGTAAGCCTCCAGCTCACTGAAATGGGTTCACACTGTCATCTGACTTCAGTGTGACTGGGGGGGCCTGGTTCTAGTGAACATCTCACAGGGAAGGGGCATATGTAGATATATATGAACATTGAAGTATTTCTCCTACTCAGCTGCCTAGGTGGAAAATCTCTGGTATCTATTAAGTAGCCTGTAGGTGCTTTCAGACAAAGCTATGTTTTCCCTTTCTTAACAGCAGGCAGAGAGAATTACAAAAGTCATAAATTGGATGCTAAACATCAGGCTTCAAACCCCATCAAGATAAATGCAAAAAGCTTGGGTTTATTTGCTTTTTAGTTTTAAAGTCTTTAGAGTGCATTCATATCATGCTGCTAAGCTATTTCCAACACTCATGAGGCTTTAATTTAAGAATGGGAAAAGATTTGTATTAGTCACCTCAATTCCATGGGATTCTGAAGTAGGGACTTTGTAAAGCTGAGTAAAGCAGGATCGTGAGGAATGGCACAGGTAGTGACAAAAAACATCTCTCACCATCCTGCTGGCTCATCTTTTCAGAGAGATATGGCATTACCTTAAGAGAAACCCAAAGCCAAGCAGAATATTTCTCTAATAATGACTCTTCGTGTAACTACAGATTCATTTCAAAGAGTGGCCCCTGATAGCTCAGGCACACTTGAATAATGGAGGAAGAGCTTTGCAATTCATTTGTTCAACTGAGACATGATCTATGGATTTGAGTGTCTGAGAGGCCCTACTTCATACACATGTAAATGGATTTATGAGAGAAAGAGCATAATCCCTTGCTAACATGCACAATCTGGATTGAAGCATCTGATCACTGCATCCACCTAATGTGCTTAAGTCAGCGCCTCATCCCTTTTGAATGCTTGAGGAAGAAGTTATCTAGACAGTGCAGCTGTTTTATTCCTCTTGTGGGATAATAAAAGCTGGGAAAGGTGAGTATTCCAAGGAAAATCTAGGCAGTGCAGATTTTATGAAGAAGACAGAAAACGTAGGGTTAATCAGGGAGGGAACGTGTCCTCCTTTCAGGAAGGCTACTTGGCAATCTCTCCAGGTCTGGGAGAGATGTAAAGGGCATCTATGAAAAATAAAATATTTTGGTTTGTGAGCAATTAAATAAAGTATTGTACAGAGAAAGTAAATACAATTAGAACTGTGTTGATAAAATTATTAGTGATGTCCATCTGCTTTGCAGGTCTGAGTCTAAAAGGAATAAGTGCAGCAGCTGATGAAAAATCACTTCTTAATCTTTATCAGGCCTCCCATAAAAATCAATTTCCTTTTCTTCTTGGAATTAGATTAAAAGGATAATCAACAGTACTGATTGCATTCCTATTCTAAATTTAGTTAACACTTACCCAGTGTAATAATGCCCCCAGCCACAAAAAGCTGCAGGGAAGCATTTCAAGATCACACCCCCAATGCCCTTTTCACTTGCAGAGTGCCCACAACACCATGGCATGGATAACAACAGGTCTGTTTTCTCAGCAGAGCTGTGATGCTGCTCCCACAGGCACACAGCAAATTTGCTGTGGGATTTGTTTTTCCCCGAGGACCTTGCTTAGGTCAGCTAATTAATTGCCCACAGTGCCAGTAGGCAGCTAACAGCTGATAAGGAGAGATAAGGAAGCAGAAAACTGTTGAGAAAAAAAACCAAACAAAAAAGCACAAAAAACCCAACAAAACAACCAAGCATCTAAAAGACTGTAAAAGTGGTCAAGCAACGGGCCTGTAAAGCTTACTCTCCCTCCTCCCTGGGTTAGTTTTCCAAAGCCAAGGCATGTTTAGTCTCAGCACTGATAGCCTTTTCATTTCTGGACAAAGCACACACTGTCCCCAGTAGCGTTGCCTCATCCCCCAGGGCACAGCAGATAGCTTCCTTCTGAGGTCACACGTGCAGCCAGTTAAAAATAAAGCTCCAAGATGCTTTTAAATAGCTCTGCTCGAATAAGGTGGGAGGAATCTGGATATGGAGGAACAGGAATAAAAAAAAGGGGAGATGGCAAAACTCCTAATCAGAAAAAGGAATGCAACACCAAGACTTTTACTCATTGATGGTCTACACCTATCATAGTTATTTCAGTGTATTTAGCTTGGGTTGATTTACACTGAGGCAAAGCTGGAGATGCACAAGAGTTGTGATTATTCAGACCAGCTGCCTGTGTGTGTTAACTGACTTTGTAAAGTCCCTGACAATCAACTCTGTTGAAGATTTAGGTGCAAGTAGCAGTAGCTACACAATGACATCAGGTAAAGCAGGCAAAGCAACGTTGTCTTGGCAGGAAGGATCTCCTCCCTGCTTTAAGCTTCCCCAGAGCTGTAGCAAAGCAAAGTTGGAGCTCTGGATTCCTCTACAGTATATACACTTAGAGAGAAGAAGGGTTTGCTGCTGAGCACAAATTGCAACAAACAAGTCCTCTTTAGGCCTCTGAGCAGAATCACAGTTATCATGTTTGCATCTGGGAAGAGTTTAACTGCTTGGAATGAGTTACCACAAAAAAGACCAGCAGTAAGCTTGAAAGCACAGCTAAAATTGCTTCTATTAATGTCAAAGGCATGCTGTGAAAAGTGTTCTGTGCAAGACAAATAACACCAGTGAATGAAGTTATCCTGTCTTGGTTACAGAGAGCCAGGAAATAGAGATTGCTTTATTTTTACAAATAGCTGTACTTTTATTAGTTTTGATTATCCTGTAAGACACTATGTTACTTTTAGAAGAGCACATCCTTGTTCCTCACAGCTTACTTACAGGGGGCCTTTGAGAAATGTACAGCATGTGATGAATGTACAGCTTCCTTAAAACCTGACCTTGATATCTGCAACCATCTTTATGGTGAGGAGGAGCCATGAAAAATTCATTCACTCTGAGCAACATTCTTGGTGATACATCTATTTATGTTAATAGCTCTAAATTAATATCTCTGCATATTTTCCCAACAAAAGGAACATTGTACAAGTACTGGGTATTTTGCTCTTGCAAAAAGAATGTTTCACTTTGTGTTCTTTCCCATGGGCAGCTTGTCAAGGCAAATACAGTTCTGGAAAGTGTCCACAGTCCAATCAGATGGGAAGCTTTTTAGGTATTGTCTTCACAACTTTCTTCCCCTCTTTTGATTCAGTCCAAGAATAGCCATCCTGCTCACACACAGCCAGTCACTTTGACTCTTCCTGTCCCAAGAATGAGTCAAAAAAGATCTTACTTCACAGCAGGGAGAGAACTGGGGTTTGTTCATCATCTGAGGTCATACCTGAAAGGTGACAAATGTTCTTTGTGTGTAGAGTTTCTGCCTCTAAAACTTTGGGACTTGCTATGTTGGCAGGGTCACCATACATGATGTTATTTTTGTGGACTGAGACAAATCCTCCAGGGACAAAATCCCTTCAGTGTCAGAACTCAGCACATCCCTCTGGATGTCCAGAGTTGCTGAGGACACCGCCGGGGGGCTCGGAGACCCTGGCACGCAGCCCAAAACACCTGGGGATTTGATTTTGACCCCTGGAGCAAGTTGCCAGCTTTGTATGAGGATCTGAAAGTCACAGAGGTTTGAATAGTATAAGAATAATAATTTTATCACAGGGTGAAAATGTAGATTTTAGGATTTTTGGTATGGAGGTTATGGGGACAAAGATGGAGGAACTTGGGTGTGTCTAGCCTTCCTTCTTCTTCTTCTTCTTGGTCTCCATTTTCTGCTGTGATGTTGGCACTTTGGGATTGGTTTAGAGTAGAAGTGCACTGTCTAACACAGGGGATAGGTATTGGGAATTAAGTGTAAATATGTTATACGTGGTTTGTAGTATAAAAGGACAACACCGCCCTGGGGGTGGTCAGAGTGCCTGTGGCTGCCCTGCTGAGCAGATCTTGGCTGGGCAGAAAGAAAATTTTATAGATAAGAATTAATAAACAACTTCAAGATCGAAAAGTGAAGGGTCCAGACTCATTCTTCAACAGCGTGGGCCGAAACAGAGACACCCTACGCATCTCGGGGCTGCAATTATCAACAGCAACCCGAGACTTCAGCTCTGAGCTGGGTGCCTTAGGAAAGGTAAAATAGAAAAGGAAGCTTTTCTGCAGAACTTCTTGCTGAACCATCACTGGATAGCAAAACACCAAATTAATTATTTGTACCTGTGTCACTTTATCTTGATAAATTCATTAGAAACAACTAGAGTGCTTTTATCTCCTTTCCCATCCATATCTTCATAGGCACTATACCTGTGCTGCTTCATGGGACACAGCTGAATATATCCCAGAATATTAATGAAACAAATATCCCAGAATATTAATGAAATAAAAAGAAAGACACTCACTGCTACATTCCCTACTTAGCACACAGTCTAAGAAGTAACAGGGTCCCCACCAAATATTTGGATTAATTTGGATACATGCAAAGGCTTGTTTGAAGTTGTAATGAGATATCAGATACTCCCAGTGCCAGAGCAGTTAGAAACCATTTAAGAAATAGCACTGAGACACTGTACTCCTCTTTCCTATCTGAATATAAGCTTTGAAAAAGTAAATATTCTCTCTGCTATCTACTACGTGCTGTATTTTCCAAAGAGCAGTGTGAGTGTCAAACACAACTAACTCAACTGGAATTCTTGGGAAAACAGCTTCTCTGGAAGGAGGGGTCCCAGAGGCAAACAGCACCTACTCTGCTCTTCCCAGGGCACCAGACTTGTGCTGACACAGCTATCCTGAAATGCAGAAATATACTGGGCCTGTGCCCCATGCTCCTGCTTCTCCAGCACCATGGCAAGGGGAGAGTTTACTTCTTTTTAACTACCGAAGCACACATTTAAATTTTAAATGCTTAAGTTTTGAAATAACACTAAAAGTGACAAAGTGGAAAAAATCCTCAACTTTGGTCACTCCAGTACCATGCAAAAAAAGGAAATCTCCTCTGGTCATGCCTTCCTCTAATCTGAATCTCTGCTGCATCTTTCAGGGGCTGGCTCTTGGAATTGCTGCTGCATGTGAAAGGGGGTGAGCCACAAAGCACACTGAGAATGGGAGTAGCCAGGACATTAAAGTGAGCAATGGGTTCCTGTAATTGTAAAAGAGCTCACAGTCCTCTCAATGTAATGCACTTTGCACATTTTATTCAAGTCCTGTAAAAATTCCTGTTCACTGCCATTGCTCACCACACACTCCCATATCACTGGTCCTCTTCCCAGTCACAGAACTCCCATGTCAAGAACCTTTCTCAGCTCATCTCATGGAGATTGCTGAGGGAAACAATCACAGGGATATCAACTGCAGGTGCCTGGACTCTTCCAATATTGTCCTGCACTCTCCTGAGAGTGTCTCTTCTGCCTCACAGTCCTTCTCTGTTATTGAGGTCCCTTCCCCATAGACATCATCAATTTGATAGGGAATGAAAAAGCAAGGAATTCTCCTTACTTCTCCTTGTACAAAACAAAATGAATAATTACATTTTCCTATTATTTTAGCAGGAATTACCTTGCCACTGCAAAAAGCTGAATTTATCTATCTACCTTCCATTAGCCATGGATTTATTTTTCCATATTAAGATGATGCTCCTGACTAAATATAGCATGGCAGCTAGTGTGCCACTATCCTTAAAAATACTAACTGTACTATTTCCTTTAAGACTGACAGGTCTCTTCTCAGTAATACACAGGACAAAGCCTGCACTGTTGTCAAGCATGGATCTTTATTGTATTTGAAGGTGAGCAGTATTGTTTCAGAAAGAGGCCACCTTGACCACACTGGCAACTGAAATGCTAGGTTGTGTTCAGAATAAAGATGTGTTTCCTGCTTTCCCCTTCAGACTGCTTCTGAAACATGAACCCTCCATAGAGCACTTGAAAATAATAAACATACATGGTCCTCCTAAAAAGGGTGATAGAAGAGTGAAATAGAGATGGGAGAAACTTGACCTGCTCATGGCACAGCTGCAGATTATGGAAGACCTCTAAGAAAGAGTTTAGCAGTTATGCCTGGGAAAATATATATTCTTTGCAACATCTAACCTCAGTGGATGAGACTTCTGCCCCCTTCCTACACACCCTTCCATCATATTTCTTGATTTGACTGTGACATCAGCTCTCTAAATGACTCTGATAGGCATCTCCTTGCATAAAACAGGGTAAAAAAAGGCATGTGGATGTGGCACTTGCTGATAGGGTTTAATGCTTTCAGCACCTCATTCAGACTCCTATTTAATTGCACAGAACTGGCTCCACGAGACACAACCAAAAATAAATGTGACAAGAACACTTCAGCATACCCTAATAATGGAAATATTAAAAGAATGTTTCAGCTCTCCACAAATTCTTTTCCTAGGTAATTTTGATAATCTTTGTAAAATCAGGCCAGTTGAACTGCCAGTGCAATGTCTCAGGTTGCCCCTTACTCTTCTCCCAGGCCCTCTTTGGGAGGTGGACTAGAAAGCAAATTGAGGCTCATAATAGTCTAAATGCTTAAGGGTTTTGTGTCACTTGTTTGCTGCACTCTTTTTCTAAGACTTTCCTCTCCTTTCTCTGTAAAACAGAAGGTGCACTTCTCTGTTAAAACAGAGAGTGCAGTTCTGATCCCTTCCATCTCAAAAAGTGAATTTGATTATTGGGAAAGGTAAAGAGGAGGGCACTAATGCTGATCAAAGACATGATAAGACTTTTGTAAGAGGAATAACCAATTTACTTTTTGGCATGGAAAGCTTAGAGGTCCACAGAAGTCCTGGAGAGGGTGGGCAAGGACTGATGCTTCAACACAAATTCCAGGCAACCCCCTGGGATGAAATTATTTGGAGGCTGGAGGAGTACTGTGTTAAAGTATCTTGAATGCTTCTCTTATTCTTAAGCTACCCTTAGCAGTTCCCAAGATTCCCTGTAGTGCACAGGATGCTTGATTCACATACAGCCACAGCTGATATTGCAGGGAGAGAGCAGGCAAAGGAGGGGGACCCTTCCTACAGAAGGAAAAACTTACCATGATCTGCCTTTGCTGGGCTGTAACCCTGCCTGGAGACCCTGGACAGGGAAGTGGAAACTGGGAGTAGCATGGCCCCAGCTGGAGCTGATGGGTCAAATTTGAGTTGCTGACCCCTTGCAGAAGATGCTCTCTGGGCTATACAACACCTGTGAAGGTTTGGGGCAAGATCATGTTGTAAACAAGCTGTGGGGAGTTTCTTTCTTACTGCATCTGAACAGCTGTGGTTTTGCTTAAATATTGGTTATAGCAAGTATCCCGTCAATAATCTACCTGTGGCTCCCAAGTCAAAACAAAGATAACTTCCTAATGCACTACATAAGGCATTTCTGACCTACAGAGATATATTCAGCAACACTGACTCCATCTTGCTGTGTCCATATTGATTCTGAAGTAAAGCCCAGTGTTTTCAAAGCCAGACCAAGGCTTCAGAGGATATTACTCTATATTACCTTGTGCCTGTTTCCTTCATGACAATATCAAGGCTTATGTTTTGCCTGATTGATTCCAGCTGATAATTCTGACATGCTGCAAAAGAAATTGCAGACTTTAGACTGTGAGGATGACCAAGCAGACCTTGGCATGAATTAGGAACTGAATATGAGGTTTTTTTTTTACTGTGGAAAGAATACATTACAGCAGCAAACACTGAAAGATGCAGTAGGCACAATATGCAGTCCCTGCACAAGCTGGACACTCAGAGAGCTTTGAACCAGCCAAATAATTTGGAGGTTAAAGATTTAAATAATTGTGTTAAAACTGGGGGAAAAAAGGCCCAATTGCATCACTAACAAAATGCCCCTACAGTAAATAAAATGCCACAAAGTCACTAAATGCTGATCTTTGCCCAGAAACTCAAAGCCAACTTAGTGCTGAAAAGTGTCTGTCTCCTTAAGATTCCTTTTTTAATCTGTTTGGAATAATAAGGGCTTCATTCTATTTATCTAAGTCTGAATAAAGGTATTTATTTTTAGAGAACTATCAACCAGCCCTTAGACAAACCTGTGCTTCCCAGGAAGTACAGGGAAAAGATTTCCTTTGCTGGCCCTTAGTTTAGGAACATGGGGACTCCCATGAACTTCAAGATGGCAAGATTGAGTGCTTTTAAGCAAATAATTTATTTTTTTTTCCTAGCATAAAGGTAGTGCTTTGATTTAAGACCACAGAGAACAATACACAGTAGGCCACCTTCTGAACAAAAACCTGTGTGAAAAAGAGTCAGGTAAACTTTGCTGAATTCAGTCCATATATCAGAAAAAGGAATCTAAGTGTCCCAGCTTGCACTAGAGGTGTGACACAAAATGCCTTTTTTCTCAGAGAGAAACAGAGAACCAAAAAAAAAAAAAAAAAAAGGAAAAAGAAAAAGAAAAAAAGAAACAGAACAGAACTCTGCTTGAAAACAAAGTGAAAATAAATCAGCAGTGAATGGATTAGCTTCAGATCAGACTGCCTGGAGCAGCCTGATCTGGAACAGCAGAGCACTCAGGGCTTGTGTTTTTTAAATTAGTTTTAATAAATAGAATCAATAGCTCAGATTATGAAGAAGAACAAAAGCACAGATCAAATCGATCAAGGCTGTAGCTTATCATTATAAGCCAAGGGGTGTCTTCTCTTGTCTGAATGTGATAAGATGGCAAAAGAATCCACTTGCAGCTTTTCAGTATCTCTCCCAGAACAGCTGTACACAGAGCTGGATACTGAAAATACTCCAGGTTATCCAAACATAAGCACAGACTCCCTTTCCTTTTCCCCAGAAGGAAAAAAAAACCAAGCAAAATAATAAATAAAACCCAAAAATAATTTTTTTTTTCCCTGAAGATAAATGTAGGAATTTACAGGGAGGACAGAACTAAATAGATAAGCAAGGACCAAGTATCCTGCATTATATATGGGATTTAATGCTCAGGTGAAGAGATTCTTGGTCAGATCACTGGAAAAGTCTATTTCCATGGAGTAGGTTAGGAAAGGGTGCTGGAGATCACCACAGAAGTTTTCTCTAACCCCAGTGCTCAGCCAAGGGTTATCCATTGGAGGGGAACAAGGGAGGTGAATTAACTTCAATCAGGCTTTGGGCAATGGGAGGGGATAGGTGCACACAGGCACCTTGTTTTCCCCTTTATCCTTTGTTGTTTGTTTTGTTGGATTCTTTTTTCCAAAGGGACTTTGCTCCCGGGAAGCTGCAGTGTCTTATTAATGGGAGGACCTGGTCACTGAGGAGCACTCCCCTTTGATCACAGGGGTTTTATCCTGAACACCCCGAACACCTGCTCTGAGGAATAAATGCCACACAGAAAATTAAAGCACTTAAACAACCCCAGCCCCCTTTTCTTCCCCTCCAATGAAACTTCTTGTTTAATTTAAGCTAAGTACAAACCAGCAGTCCTGAATTTATTTTATCAAATATAGTAAAACTGAAGAGGTTTTTGGCACACTATGGGATAATGCCTTGGATGTGTGAGAACAATGCAAGGTGCTGATAACCTCTGCTGACTCCCATTCATCCTCAGGTTGAAAAGCTGGCATCAGTTATGTGGGATTTGTGCTCATGAATAGCACATAAGAGTCTTTTTCATTGTTGTGGTTGAATTATAGATAAACAGCAGAAGAGGAATAGTAATCTTGTAATAATAGAATTTATGACAGATGTACTACTGAAAGTCATTCACATGCTCCAGTGGTGAGCGTGGTTCAAAGCCTATCTGGAACAGACTTCCATCTTGCTAATAAATATTCAGAGACTTTATAGTGTTCAAGGACGTAATATTGAACATCTGACAGAAAATTCAGTGTAAATCCATGAACATTTTTTATTACATTTCGATCGGAAGTAGATTCCTTAATGTTTATAGTGCCTTTGCCAGATGACACAGAACTTTCCTGGGCAAAGTACCCAGTGGTTAACTTCAAGTCCAACAAAATAAACAAAACACAAATTATGATTCAAGCATAGTGTAATTTATTTTCTATTCAGTGAGGAAGAATTGATTTTCCCAGCAGAGTCACTTACACTGTAATGATTATTGCACATAAGACAACTTAAGAAAATGATGGAAAAACAAATTAGATGGCCTGCAGATCATTGGCTTATCTTGACTGCTCACCTTGAAGAGAGAGTTGGGGAAACATAAGATATAGTACTGGATGTCAGGGTGCTTGAAACCCCTGCTCTCCTTCCATCTCCTTGATGTCTCATATTAAAATTAAAAAAAAACAAAACCAAACCAACATTTCTGGCAGGGATGAAACAGCACATTTTTCCAGTCTGAGGGCATCTGCTAAATTAAAAACAATGATAACTTGCTGTGACAGAAGGTAATTAAAGGGTATAAGTTTTATAAGAAGTTGGCTATTTCTAATGATCTCATTTTATTCTAAACATCCACTCATGAGTCACATGAGAAAAACATTGCCACAAGTCCTTGGCTTCTGTTAGCTGACACTTCAGTGCTGATGACCAAGTGCTAAAGCAATGCAGTAAAAGACTGGGCCCAATATTATGACACAATCCTAGGGAAATCAATAGGAATTCTTCCACTGATTTTTCCATATGTACTGGACAGACAATTTATTGCATGCAGAAACCTGAATAATGGGAACAGAGGTTAACCAATCAGTGGTGCAGTGATAATCTCTTCATGCTGAGATGGAATTGTCCCAATCAGAGTTTCTAACAAAAAAATGAGTTGGCCTCACATTCTTCTCCAGCGACATCCACAATCAGCCAATGTTCTGTACATTAAGTGCTGCACATCTTATCTAGCTGATAGAATTTGCTGCAAGAGGCTTGGTTAACCATGTTTGGCTTAGCTTAAGGGCAAGAAAAAATGACAGTCAGCATCAACCACTGAACCTGAAACGTCCCTGTGAAGTTTCACACTCACCCTTTGAGAACCATTATGTGTTCCCTCAGATTTATTTCAAAGGTCTGCAACATTACTCTACTCTAATTGCAGCTTCCTTGCAGAATCTCCTATCTTTTCCCTCTGTTTTACATGGCAAAAAGTCTTTTAAGTTTCAAAGACAAGTTGGCCTTGGAAAAAAATGTGAGAATGCATGGATTTTGTAGCTGATTACTTTGTCAAGAAAATGTGCTGCTAATTTATACCCTTTGACCTGTTGGGTTAGATTCAGTGCTTGTTATTTCACCCCTTTTGATTATTCACCTCAATAGCCAACTATTTCTTTTTTTTTTTTTTTTTAGTGTGACATTCATATCTATTCTTGCAAATGGATTGCTCAAAGAGTAGGTATGATCACAGCCATTCTGTCTCACTTTCTCAGATTAAGAAATGCTTCTGGCAATGAGAAAATGAACATTTGCTCTGAGTTTGACAGTTGTAAAGGATGTTTATTTCCCAGGGCTTTGTTTACAAGGCTGCATTGTTTAAAAGAAAATTCTCTGCTGCTTTTGGACTCCCTCTCCATTGCCCTTCTCTGGAGTCTCTCCAGCCCCTCAATGTCTCTGTGTAGTGAGGGGCCCAGAGCTGGACACAGCACTTCAGGTGTGGCCTCACCAGTGCCAAGTACAGGGGGACAATCCCTGCCCTGGTCCTGCTGGCCACGCCATTCCTGAGACAGGCCAGGATACCATTGGCCTTCCTGGCCACCTGGGCACACCTGGCTCCTGTTCAGTGCTGCCAACCAGCACCCCCAGGTCGTTTTCTGCGGGGCAGTTTTCAGCCACTCTGTCCCCACTCTTTAGGACTTCATGGGGTTGTTGTGGTCTAAGAGCAGGACCAGAACCTGGTCTTGCTTAACCTCACACCGTTGGTCTCAGGCCATCTATCCTGCCTGTACAGATCCCTCTGTAGAGCTTCCTGCCCTCCAGCAGATCAACACTCCCACCCAGCTTGGTGTTGTCTGTGATCGAGGGTGCTCTTGATACCCTCATCCAGATCATTAATAAAGATATTGAACAGGACTGGCCCCAGTACTGAGCCCTGGGGGACACCACTGGGCACCTTGTTTACCACCACTCCCTGGGTCCAGCCTGCTCTTACCCAGCCAAGAGTGCACCCATCCAAGCTGTGGGCTGCCAGCTTTTCTGGAAGAATGCTGTGGGAGACAGCATTAAAGTCCAGGCAGACTATATCCACAGGCTTTCCCTCATCCCCCATGGGTCATAACAACCAAGCTGGGGCAGACAGGACATGCCTTTCCTAAAGCCCTGCTGACTGGGCCTGGTTCCTTATTCTCCTGCATGTGCTCACACTGTGAGCACTTGTGATCACACTTAAGGTGATCTCTCCCATAACCTTCCCTGGCACCAAGATCAGGCTGACAGGCCTGTAGTCTCCTGGATGCTCCTTCTAGCTCTTCCTGTGGATGGATGTGACATTGTCCAACCTCCAGTTGTCTGGGACTTCCCTGGTTAAGCAGGACTGATGGTAAATGAGGGAGAGTGGCTTGGTGAGCCCTTCCACCAGCTCCCTTGGTGCCTTTGAGTGAATCACATCTGGTGCCATGGTCTTGTGAGTTTTCAGGTGGCCCAGCATATCACTAATTACTTCCTCCTAGATTACAGGGGGTCTATTTTCTCTCACCTTGGTCTACCAGCTCAGGGGGCTGGTTACCCTGAAGAAAACTGGTCTTACTGTCAAGGAGGCAAAAAAGAAATTAAGCATCACAGCCTCTTCTACATCCTATATAGGAAGCATTGAAAATATAGAAAGCCACAATCAAAATATTTTCTGCCTATGCTTATGCTTTTTGATTTTCCTATCTCCTTCACTCAAGGGTAATGTTCCAAGGCACACAGATGTTTTAGGTGATTATCCTTTATCTGGCAGAAGTAGCCTCATAGTGAGTATTGCTATTTCAGCATGGAGATAGCAGGGAATGATTAGTGATTGGTTTGACACTGTTTTCTTTCTGGGCAATATTTTCCATCACCTCTTCTTCAATAAGATCAGCAAGGGCAAAGACAATTCAGATGACCATGCAAGCTAGGCATAGCTTGGAAAGCATGCTCCTAGGCAGGCTGGCAGTGGAAAAATGGGCAGAGGCTTCTATTAGGCAGATGCTGAAATACAGATACTGAGGTTGGAAAAAGACCTTCCACTAGGGAGGAGCTCAAAGCCATGGAAACTCCTACACCGATGTTATACTTGATGTTGAAGGTGAAATTTAGACCTCCACATAGTCTGGGTGTACCTTTTTCCTTCTTTGGGCCATTTTTAGAAAAGCGGTTGGCATCTTATTGAAGCTCAAGGTTTCTGGGACTTTTGGGCTTCTAGGATTGAGAGCCATCCTGAATCATCTGAGTTCAGAGTAACAAAACCCTGAGTGTTGCTATGCAACACAGGCTGGAGCCCAAAGCTGTTCATAAAAGCAGGATACCAGCATGTGGTGTTTTACAGAAATCTATAAACTCCTTTACACAATGGACATTGTAGAGATGTACTCTAGCTGGCTGGCAAGCCAGCCTAATAAAAATAGCAGTCTGCCACCCCACCAGATCAGAGGTTAACAAGCTTTCTGTGGAATGCAGAAAATCTTCAAGGAGACGCAAGCAGGAACTCCTGAGGCGCCCCTTGCCTCATTGCCTGTTTCAGCTGATAACCACCTCAGCCTGGAGGACACTCGAGAGATGAATCCACACCTAGAACCAAGGCCGGCTCTTGGCAGCCTGACACCCAGGGTGAAAAAAAGGCAAAGCTTTCAAAGCCTTGAACAAAGACCCAGTTTCCCTGATTCCCAGTGTCGCCAGAGCGTCTCTTCCAGACAGCGTCCACGCCTCTCAACAGACAAACAAAATGGCAAAGCCTGAGCTGGTGCTGGATCACAGCCCTGAGGCTACACACTGTCCCCACCAGACCAGGACATCAGTACATGCAAGGGAATGGGAATCAATCCACTCCTCAGTGGGAACTTCATGGAAACTGCTGGCTCCTTGTCCAGCCTGTACAGTGCTCTGTTGGGCTCAGGATGGACATGCTCCAATTTTTAAAGTGTTCAAAAACCAACATGATTTCTGGGGTGTGGGCCCATATTCATATAACCAACATGATTTCTGGGGTGTAGGCCCATATTCATATAACAAACAAACAATATTCCTTGACTTCCTTCATTTCTCTATGTTATACTGTGTTATGCTGACATAAAGCAGCATAACATGTAGAGAAATGAAGGAAGCCAAAGAAATATTGTTTTTTTGTTATATGAATACTGTAAACATATACTAAAAAATTCCTGTGGATGCAACATTCATGCATTTATGAAGATCTTTAGCTAAGGAGAAATATACAGAGAGCAATTAAATTCATAAAAGGGTGAGAACCTTCCAATTAGTGCTCCATAGGCAGCCCTACTGACCATAACGGAGCCAACCGTTAGCCATAATTGAAATACTCACAAAATCTCCACCTCAGCTCTCTTTAAATTACTGGCTGTAACACTGCTGTGAAATGCTGCTCTTCTAATACAGTGACAGAAACAGACACAAGAAAATACAGAAAGGAAGAAAGTGGAAAAGGTGATGAGGCAGATGTACCAAGTGAATAAAGATGCCTTTGAGGGAAAAAGCCTTGAAACTTTACACCTCACTTTATATTAAAAAATAGTAGAGTTATAACTTTCTCTGCTGAGAAATAGTTATTAGAAAGAAATACAAATATGCAAGAGGTAATTTCTTTTTGTTTGCTATTTGGAAAAGGGAAACATATTGCTATAGGAGAACAGTCTGGTGAATAAGGTGAGGCTAAGCCACTGGGTTAAACCCTGTACTCTTGGGAAATTGCTCGTCTCTTGCAACCCAAAGCTTTGCTGTTACTGTAAAGGATAAAATTGTGTTTACACACTTACCAGGAATGTTGTGAAATCTGTTAAGATAGAAAACTTTGTGAGCCCTAAGGCAGTTTTACCAATTCCACATGGCCCATTAAAACAATTAAAATCTCCCCTAATAATTTAAAACAAATGAAAACTTTTTAAAAATTATTTAATTTGTGTGTTCAATGCCCATTTTATTTTTCCCCACAGTGGTTTCCTGCCTACTGCAATAGCACAAAGTCCTGAATCTGCAAATCAGTGAAGACAGGTACTTTTGCACCTGCGATTTGTCCCACCGGGAAGCAGCGGAGCAGCCTGGGCAAGCAATTAGGATGTGTATGAATGCCTGTGGAATCAGACCCTGGATTTTCTTGTAGGGTATTCCCTCACAGGGGCCACTAATGCTGATTTCAAAGGACTGGAGAATGAGGTCTGGGCTTCATCTGCCATGGCAACAATATACTGCAGATAGGAAATTGCAGCTCGTGGGATTCGGATGCAGCGAGTATTTCCCCAAACCAGTAATTCCACCTAGAAAGTTGTTCTGCCAAGGCAGCTCTTGGTCTGCTGTTATTTCCTAGCACAGCCTGTGCTGCTTTTATGACTCCTTACTTGCCAAAAATGAAAAGCAAAAATTTCCACAGCAGCGCTGTTGGCCAAAGAAAACTTTGGGGACAAGAGAAGTTTTTTAGCATCAAGCCACTGTCTTTCCATGGGTTTATAGCCCCTCTACTTATACCTTCCCTGCTCAGAAATTTATGTGTGTCTACAAATATTCTTGCTGGGAGACTGGACTCCCAGGAAAGACTCTTCAGAATTGATTTCTTCCCAGTAGTTGTCAAGAAGCAAAAAATGGATTTGGCTGTTGGTGTTCTTTTTTTTAAAGCTGTGGAGAGACTGGAGATGCCAGAGGAAGCAGCACAGGTGGTGCTTCCACTGCTGGAGACAGATGTGCTTTCTTACCTCAGTGAATGTCTGTGGCTGTCACAGGTATGAATGTTTCCCACAGAATAGGATTCCCTTTTACAAAGGGTCTGGCCCTCAAAAATGCCTATTGGGCTACTAAAGGCAGTAGCCTGATGTGGTTATACCATGTGATGGTGAAAAAAAGAAATCAAAGCTTACCCTGAAGGTAAGCCCTGAAATCCAAACCTCTCAAAGCCAAGTGTAGGCAGGGCTGTTACACCAGAGATTATTTCTAAGCACAAGACATAGCACAGAATATAAAACCATTAAAAGGCTCCCAAAGGTGTGTCCAAAAGAAAAGCCTTGTAATTCTTACCCTGCCTTTGTGACATCCTTTTCAGTGAAGAAAACCAATCTCAAATAACCACATATCACTTCTTCCCATCCCATGCTCCTGGTTTTGGGAAAAAGGGACAGGCAGAGGGTCCCTCCTACCATTATTACTCTCATCTCAGCCTGGGCCATTTTAGGAGTTACAGCTATAGATCCACGCGGGTGTTTTCCAATCTCATCCTCTTTGCCCAGGGCCAAGCTGATGTAGGAAGAAGTTAAACACAGACACCCTGTGCACATACACAGGTGTGTGGACACACTTCTTGGGGTAGGATTTGGTTTTAGGGTAAGAGAGGGGGAAGATGTCTTTATAAGTATACCATGGTATCCCAAAATTTTGGAACATAAATATAGGACACCAGAAAAATCTCCTGAGAAAACAAGCACCTCTTTCCTTTCCAATCTTCACACAGTCCATCAAGTCCTTCATTGCATGCTACTATTTCAAATTTAAAAAAATAGAATCTTCTGATCTTCATTTGAAAGTATATTCCCCCCTCGCTCCACTATCAAACAAAAGATGAATGAAACACTGAAAACTTGGAATGTTTCCCCACTGCATGTTTATGCACAGAGTGTTTTTGGAAAATCACTGAAGATTCACAGATTCCTGACTAATAAATATTTACAAATAAATTCCAATTAACTGGCTGTATTTGGGCAAGGATTCATATCAGAAAGTACATCCTCATGTGTGTGGATATGGGGAAACTTTGTGCCAATAGGACCATTCTCAGAATCATGCTCCATAGGCATTCACAAACCAGAATTTCCAGGCAAATATGTTAAAATGCTGACCAGTAATATCATTCTTGAATGATAAGAGAGTGAGCTGAGCTGAAAGCTTCAGCCTGCAGCTCACCTAGTGGGTATATGCTTAAAATTGAGGCTGTCCTATCTATAGGAAGATCTGAGTATGTTACTTTTAAGGATACAGCATTATTTAGTTAGTCCAGGCAAAGAGGGAGGCTCAGCAAGCTCAATATACTTATGAGAAGCAAGGATTTGTTCAGCTGAGTTGGGTTGGAGGCTGTTTTCATTTCACTGAGACACATATCTCCCTCTGCATATAATAACAGTCTGTAAGTTCTCCTCCAGCTACCCAGGAGCAAATGATTGTAGGTGGCTTGATAAGGTAATGGGAGATAAAAAGCATCCCTACCTTCCAGGCTGAGCTCCTGAAAGACCTAAGGATAGTTGGAGGAAAACATTGAGCAAAAGTAAACAAACCACAAGCTTTTCTGACCTTAGACCCTCAAGATCAAAGAAATTACACCTGAGTAAAAGGCTGAAATCAGGCTCCTTATTATAGTGTACGTGAGACAATTACAAGAAATAATTTTCTATACTCTTACATGAAATCCATGCTTGGTCTGACCTATAATTTGAAATAAGCTTCATTTTAATGACTTAAATTTCACTGCTAATAAGAGCAGCCCAATCAAACCACAGGCAAAGTGTGTGAAATAATTTACAGATTTTGTCTAAAAAGGTCAAGGTCTTAAACAAAGAAAAGTGGCTTTTTCTACCAGAGTGCTTGCCCCTCACTGTGTAAAACTAATAGACTGCTATGAAAAATAATACCTGCCTTTTGTGCCTAAACTATCTTGTTTACTGGACACACACACACACACACACACACACACACACACACACACAGAGACAAACACGCTCATTCCCAATCAGCTGCTGCCAAAACGAACAGCACATGGCTGAGAGACCTCCCCACTGCCAGATGGTGAAAATGAATGGAGTTCTTTCCACTGAAGTTAATGAAGCTATGACAATTTAAATTAACTGTGAGCCTACCCCAATTATCTGTTAACTTGCCTGCACAAGGACTTGGGAAAGTTAACAGAACTAACTAAACTAAACTGCCAGCAGGAGAGGAGACAGGGAGGCATGTTGAACTCTGCATGGGTTTCTTTGGCTCCTCAGCTGCATGTCTCACAGGTTTGCTTATTTTTTGTTGGTAGATAACTCTGCTTGCCTCTGCAGGACCCCCTCCTGCACACACACTGCTGGCAGTTAGAGCAGATCTCCCTTTGGGATGTATATTTTTACTTATAATCTCTCCTCTGGGCAACTCTTTTCCTGTTTTTGTGGCATTCCTCATCCACTCTCTCCTGCCACCCTTGTTAAACTCTCACACAAGCAGTGTTTCCAGTGACATGTCAGCCTGATGAGAGCCCCTCAGCATCTGCAAAGAAAACCCTGGAGGTGCACAGCAGACTGGCTCTGGCTGGCTTATCAGGTGACACATTTTATGTGTGACACTCTTCCAGAGGAATGTGATTTGCAGCTTTTAAAGGCACTGTCCCACTGGGGATCTCTTCTCCAGAAATCATCTCAGAAATTTATCTGGGATTATCAAGTATTTGAGAAGCTTTTTTTAATTTTTTTTTTTTTTTAATTTAAGTGGCATGGCCTGGGATATTGAGGAAGATAATAAGCTTTACTCTTCAAAACTGCAATGCTGATATGAATCTGCTAAGTGTCTGATCTAGAAAATTATTAACTCAAATTCCCAAGATGCTATGTATAAACCTGACTGAGGAGTTGAAAGCACAACTGCATGGACAAATACAAGGATAACACAAGAACTGGCCTGGCTTGGTAGCTCTTACAGTACAGCAGCTGGGTCAGAGCATCAGTGGCACCCACACACAGAGCCCTGTCTGCATCCCTCTCTTCATAAATACCCTCAGCTCCCCATGTGAGGGATGGGAAGGCAGCTCATTGAAGCTGAGACTGAGCCACATAAGCACTTTAATGTCACTCAAACTTGTGAAAGCATTTCCCTAGAGCCCTGAGTATGCTCTGCTCTCCCAGCTAGCAGCAGTCATCTTTGAGTGATACTCAATAGGATTCCCTGTGCCAAAGTGTCCCTGCATGGGATGAGAGATGGAGTTAATACATCGCAGTATTAGACACGAGAAGGCAACAAAGTCTGAAATACAGTGTTTTACTTCTGCAGAGTGAAAACTGATGAGTTGTGAGAAACTGTCGTAAGGGGAGTAAATGAAGCCAGGAAATCATCCATACTGTTGAAGTGTTTAGCCTAACACACCATTCAGAGCAAAGGAAATTAACTGCTGCATGACACCAGTGAATTCATGACTCCTCAAATCTGCTCTACTGATTCATGTTCTTGTTGGAGAAGCAAAAGACAGACTTCCATCCTACTTTGCAGAGTCCCCTAGGCTAACCAGCTTCCCCATTTTTGCCACATTTTAGTTTAAAACTACTAATTTCAGATCTTAGTAGGGCCTTTTTTTTTTCCTGCTGTGCCTCAACACTAACTTCAGTATTTACCAGATCCCATCTCATGAATAACATTACTGTCAAACTCTCCTGGGTTTTTAACTATATTAATGACTTGAATGGGGAGGCACACAAGATGAAGACACTATATTTGAGACAAGAAAATGTAACCCTCACAAATGACTACTTTAATCTTCCAAATACTTTAGAAAAACATTTATTATTATCTCATTCACTAGGCACGTTTTGATTCTTTGTAGGAAGTGAACCAGAACATATCTAAAATGTCTAACAGAGAGGCTTTATTTCAGCTCATCAGCCCAGGAGCCCATTTTGCCTGGTTTCAGAGGTGTGGGGATGTGACACAGGCTGGTTTGTGTGTGTGTGTGTGCATGCGTATAACAGAGGCTGCTGGAAAAAACAGAATTTATACACTGAGAGAATCTCTCTGTAGCTGACCCCAGTGAAGGGCATCAGCTTGGTACCCTCCAAATGCTGCATGCAAACAAAATCAAGTCTTGGCTTTCACTGTTTCCCTGCCAAAAGCTCAGTGGTTTAGCAAGTCATTAAATTTTAAGCGAATGCACTTTCATTTCAAAGATATATTTTACACATACATACATGTGTGTGTGTGTATATATATATGTATATATATAGATAATTATACATCTTCAGACTTGGCCATCCCTCTCTCATACATGCATCAAGCTGCAGACCCTATAAGTAAGGTGGGAGCCATGTGCAAAAATTTATTTATAGCATCAGGAGTAAGCCAGCAGAGTACTGCCCTGCAAAGCAGTTTCCATTGTGTGCAGTACAACTCCTTGTGTTCAAAAGCTCCTGGAGGTTTAGAAATGGAATGTTTGTGTAAATATATGTATCTTTGGTCCTGCTGAGTTTATTATCCTTTTGTGAAAATTTCCTCTGTTTCTTTCTCTTCCTCTCTTATGATCTGCCCATTTCTTTTTATCCTCCCAATTAAAATGTTAAATAAGAATCCAGCCTAAGGATTGGACCACTGCACAGATATACAGACAGCAATCTTACAGCAACTCTGTTGTTTTCTGTTTCAAAGTAGGAGCTGATCATAAATTCAGGAAGAGCAGAATGTAACTCTAACAGATGCAAAACTGGTTTGAATTAAAAACTAAAATAATTAAAAAGGCTTTAGTCAGCATGTAATACTTCTCAATATGGTCTGCTGTGAAAACATTCTCATCTCATTCCTGAAAAAATGTGGGTTTATTGATTGACTGTAAGATTAACCACCACAACACAGAGAGTTCAAAGCTTCATGGGTCTTAATTTTGTGAGTTTACTTTATCCTCTCACACCTTGCCTTTCTTAGGTTAAGGTCAGTCCATCAGTATAAATAGCCAAGCAAGAAGTGTAGCTGTTTGCAGGTTTCAGTGTAATTTCAACTCCAAGTGTGAAAGAATAAAGAAACATCCTAATTGCAGCTGTCAATAACAGTGTTGCAGCTACAATTCACATAATTTGCAGCTTCTGTCGCTGGGAAGCACATCTGACTCACTCAGTACACAACACAGGACTTGCTATTTCTAGGCAGCTGATGTTTTAGTGCTCAGACATCTACTCAGCCTTGACTTGATAGTCTAAAGTAAATATCCTTGAGCAATTGTAAAAAAAAAAACACCTATGCAGAGAGCAAGTAAAAAACCCTGCTGTTTATAGTTTGCAGATGCTTGGGAGAAAACACTCTATATAACATAGCTCTAAACTGCTCTGACAATGGCTAAACTGCCTCCTAGAATCATGGAATCATTATGGCTGCAAAAGAACTCCCAGATAATTGAGTCCAACCGTGAAGCCAGCACCGCCTTGTTCACCACTCAACCGTGTCCCCAAGTGCCACAGCCACAGTGATTCCACCACTTCCCTGGGCAGCCCATTCCAATGCCTGATGACCCTTTCAGGGAAGAAATTTTTCCTAATATTGAACCTAATAAGCCCTTGGCATAGCTTGAGACCATTTCCTGTTTTCCTGTTACTTGGTGTTATCCAAATGTTTCTACTTAGTTTGTTAAATCTTAAGAAGGGTCCCTTCTGAGAATGTTATTTTTGTTTGCATTACAAAGCAAGACCTCTTATGAATAAATGAAATCCTACTGAATACTGATGATGGATTACAAAACTTGACACTGGATTTTAAGGCTGGAATAGATCTTGAAGCAGCAAACTGCCTGCAATTGCTACTGAGTCATTCACTCCTCTCTTCCCTAGAGGCAAATAATTGTTAATACTTGACACAGGTGAGCCTATGTTTCCCATCTGAAGTGCTGGTCTCTGGTTTCTAATGGATTGACTCCAAAACTGTATGTCAGAGCCATCTCTCAGGCATTTTGGTATGTATAAAAAAATTGCAAAAATTCTTCTATCCAGGCAAAGATTATAAAGCAAAGCAGCTAATAACCACAGGCTCCCCTGGAAACACTCAGAACATGCCAGCTGCAGAATGCTTGGAAATCTGCAAAAAGCAATGGACAAACCAAGCTGTAATTACCCTATTTTGGCCTGTAAGTGAAAAAGTAGAAGTGGCAGAAATTAGAGTGATGGAAGCATGTGGATTCTGATGCCTGCCCTGTTTCCATGAGGTAAGTACAAAATGAAATCACCCTGAGAGGCTACCAGCCTTCCCTCTGCAGCACCCTTGCTACAGCAGATGTTAATCCAGGCAGGAACAAACCCCTGTCTCATGCTCCACTCTGCAGAGCTCGAGTTTCCCTTGGAGCCCAAGCTCTCTCTCTGTTGGGAAGCCAGCCACAAAGAAATCCCTCACAGCAGCACGTGCTCAGGACCAACTCTCAAACACTAAAAAATAATAACATTTAAAAGCAATTCAGCAATGGCAAGGAGATAATTGTTAGGGAGGGCCCTATTTTTACCTTTATCATGAGTTTTCCTACCAAGTGTCTGAGCTGGCTGCCACATGCCAGTGTCCCAGCTTCAGACACAGCTGTGGTGAAATAGAAACACACAGCAAAGGGAGAAGTGCTTGAGGCTGATCAGGCTCCTGTTCTCACTCTAAAGCATTCACCAGCATGCTGTTCAACATTTTAAAGGCACGAGGGAAGGACTCTAAGATAACTTAGGAAAGCTATCAAGATCACATAAGGGAAGGTGAAGAGCTGTAAGTGTACTGAACCCCTCTCCTTTATATTAAATAAAAACAGGCTGCATCCAGACTCCCAGAATGAGCTCTTAGGTGAAAAAAGTACCTTGTAGGATCTGTATGTAGCAAGAAGTCTCTGCTTGTGTCCTGTACAGGGTTCTTAGACACCATGGCCTTCTGTGCTTAAGTTGGTACACTAATCAAAAAAACTCTTTTCACCCATTAAGACTAAGAAAACATAAAGCAAGATTTTCCTGCTACCAGGAGTGTACCTGCAGTGTCATCTGGAGCAGTAAAACCTATTTTAGTCACCTGAATCACCCCACTGGGCACTCAGTGGAGAGATGCAGAGGAAAGCACTTTTCTAAGAGTTCCCCTTTGCTCCTGAAGGAAAAATCTAAGATTTATTTGACACTTGATAGCTCTTCAGCTAATGTATCTGCCTTTGGTAATGCTAAGGTTTGGTATATTCAAAGCTACTCTAGGCAGTTTTCAAAATTTTAAGGCATGCTGAAATCGGTCCCAGGGTTATACTAATGGAATGGGACCTGAATTACTTCCTGAGAAACCAAAAGCTGGTTTATTTTGAGAAAGTGAGAAGAGAGTCAAGTTGAGAGATTCTAAGTCCAGTATTTGCACAGCACTGGCAGAAGAAAGGATTTGTTTGCTGTTTTCTGTCACACTAATGTTGTATTCTGCCTGTTTCAGAGAATAGCACTCGTGCTAAGAACACACAAATTAGCATCCTCAACAAACTCTCGAGAAGTTAACAAGGAGAAAACAAATCCCATTTTACTAACAGGTGCTTTTCAGCGATACTCTACTTCTTTGCAAAAATAATTAAAAATGCTTTTGCTTAATCCCTAGAAGGCAGACCTTAACTGTGTAATCTAAAGAAACAATCAAAGCAAAATTAAACAAAATTAGCTGTACATGCCTGGAGCAGGGTGCACTCAAGATTTAGATGACCTAAATCACAGATGGATTAGTTTTTCCTCTAGTTGTGAGAATGATTTAAACTTTTACTGACCTTTCGTGGTTAATTCAGACATTTCTCTCAAGTTTTCACTGCAGTCTGCTTAGTCAGTGAGCATACAACCCCTCCTTCTGAAGAAAACAAAACTTCTACCCTAAGAAAGCTGTGGCATAATAACCATGGATATACTGTGGTGTGTGAAACTGGGATGAGGGTATATTTTTTTACCAGTGACACATCATTCTTCATTGTATCCTCCCTTCAAACTTGCCACGCCACTTATTAACCAAAGGCTTTATCCAGGATTACTCCTTTTGGTTTTGCTTTAGGTTGTAACAATGCCAGATGTCTGTGGGGGTGTTGGCAAAGGGTGATATTTGCCTTCAAACTATTAAAATGAAAACAATCACTTGCAGTTAGATATTTGCCATTGCGCAAGCTCCTTTGCCTGCCTGTGCTACTGACCCAGAAAAAAGCTGCCACACGTTATTTTTTTATTGCTCACATTACTTTTATGAAAAATAATGAAAATCTTTAAGATGGAAAAAAAACCCTCCTCTATCTTCACATTGTTCACTCTCTCCAACCACAGCCACGCCGCTCCTCTGGTGGAGGAGGATCCCTCTCTGAATGTTTATCAGAGTCCTTTCTGCAATGCCTTTGAGATTTCAAAGGGAAAACATTAAGTTGCTTCTTGGCAAACAAGCACAAACCTTTGGAAAGCTCCTGCAGTACAAACAAACACTCATCATCGATTTGTTTGGGGCAGACAAGTTGCTCTGCACGTTCCGACAACACTAAAAGCAAAGCTGTAAAGAAAGCTTAGACTTTATGCTTCAAATTACTGTCACAGCACCGAGGATGCTTGTTTCAAATTTAGCCTGCACTTCATATTATAACGTACAAAATCCTTTTTTAACAGAGACCTTACAATGAGCACGATCAGAGAAATGGAGAGGAGTTTCAAGGTGTAGCTGAGTGAGCATCAGAGGAACGGCTGTGTTCTGCAAGCAGCCGGCTTGGAGTCTCCCAAGTGACTCCCTGCAAACCTGACCTTTGGCTGGCCAAGCAGCAGCTCCTTTGGAGAGCCAGCCACAAGGCTGCTGCTCCCAACCACGAGGCTGCTGCTCCCAACCGCTCCCTCTCCCTACTTACAGCTCGGTGGTGTTGGCAGGGATGTCCCGGGGAACCTGGACCACCTGGCTCTCCTGGCAGATGAAGACCCTGCCCAGGCAGCAGCAGGAGTGGTGCTGGCATCCCAGGCAGCCTGCCAGGAGCAGCAGCAGCAGCAGGCAGGAGAGGGCTGGAGACATCTCTGCCTTCACATCTGTGCCCGTCCCTTTATTGGGAAGGGAAGGACGTAGAGACCTCCCAGGCCAGCTCCCTGGGTGGAAGATCCGCCCCAAAAGCTGGGACAAACCATGTGGCTCTTAGGGGATGACTTCTCAGCGAGTTTCACTTTGTGACCCCACATTCCTTATGGCGTTGGAGTGGGGACAGAGATGGGAAATGCTGATTTTTCATGGCGTGAGTATTTTGTATTTCAAGTGGTGTTGAAATCAGGAGGCCCAGCTGTACTAACCAGGGCTCTTTTAACATGCTGGGGAAAGGTTCTTCCTTCTCAGCTACACTATTTTTCATGTCTTGCCTGGTGAGACCAAGGGACAACAAAGCATTTTTACTTTCTACAGCCCAGACCCTTTTTGTCCCTGAAGGAGAAGCACTCTATTTATAGCACTATTTATGCTCCCATTCATAGATCCAAGGACCCCTGCTTTTGTATTTCTCCTAGGCAAAAGTAAGGTGGTAGTATTTTATATAGTCTACTTCATGGAGTAAGAGCTCTACAGACCTGAAGTCAGAGCTAAATAATGCCTTTTTTCTCACAGCTGTGATTATTTTTCATGCAGTTGCTGATTCATCTCCTTTTTCCCTTTGGCACCTTTATTGGAATCCAAACAGAAGAAAACTCCACAATCCAAATTGTCCCTGTGGACTGGTAAACTAATTTCATCATCTAGAACAGAAATCCTAGAAATATTGCCAGATGACTATCTGTGGCACAACAGGAGGAAAACAGCCTCAAGAATATCATCAGAAGGCTTGGATGTTGAATCTTGTCTTTGAGTCCATATTTATTTTTTTTTAAATTTTTTTGACTGAGCTAAATTATCTCACTACAAATATTAATCCTTGAGGAAGGGGCCCTGTGAACTCTTTGCTGTCACTGAGTCAAGCTGCACCAGGCCGTTGCCTGGAACCAGAACTTCTCTACAAGGCACCTGAAATGAGCATTTTGACATAAAGGGTTATTTTTGGTGGTGGTTTTGTTTTTGTTTGCTTTTTTGAGTGTTTTGTTTGTTTTTATTTTAAACTGTAAATAACTGTTTCAGACACACAGAGCTTATAAATCATGTGCATTTTAAATAAGTGAGGGAGCTATGGGTGATTCTGTTGAACCTGACTCACATTTAATCCTTCCCATTGCTTGGAAGGATTTCTTAATCTTGTTAAAAGCTGCTGTTAGCTTGTTTGTCATAGTTTTTTAAATGGCTGGTTTTTTTTTTCCTTTTCTTTCATAATAAAAAAGCATTAACAAACGTAATGAGACAAAAGACAGCATGTTTTCTCTGAACCGTGTGACCAAAAGTTTCCATCATTCTCATTTTTAAAACAAGCTTCATAATATAGATGTTTCTTAAGGGAACTAATTAATATTTTTTAAAATAATTACAATAATTCTTAAACTTAAGACTTACCCCAGCTGCACCAAATATTTGTTATTTTCCCCCCAGTCATTTAAGCCTACTCAAGATGAGAATTTAGATTCACATAGAAAAAAAAGTAAAAAAAAATCATGACAATATTTTTCTAACAATGGTAGGCTTATAACGAGTTGCAAGAGTATTCTTTTAGTTGTATGTGTAAAACAGAGTCCATTTTTCTAAGTTTCATGAGAAAGACTGTGACTGCCAGGAAAAAAAGAATTTCTAAAACCTTACTGACCGACTTTTTCCTTATCTCTCTGTCTTCCCTTTCCTTTGAAAGATCTTAAACCTACAAGGTCTTCTGAAATAAGTAAAACCTTCAGTCACCTTCATCCTCAATGGGATGAAAACTGCAGAATTGCACCCTATGATCAAACAAATTCCTATTTAGTTAAATTTCTGCTGTGGCCCACTGAAAGTTGGAATAATGACACACTTCAGGATTTAAACAAATGCCAGGAAGACAAATCATTTGAGGCTTTTGGGGTTTTGTCTTTTCAATACAAAGTCCTTAACTCCTGCAGTCACAGACTAAAAGCAGGCTGAAAAAATCCCCAAAATACGAAATGTGAAGTTTCAGGCATATAAAAGGTACAAGAGTATTAGGATAAAAAGGAATTTAAGCTGTATCTCTTCATACTGAAATACATCAGTATGAATGGTCATGTTATACTGATGAAATGGATAGTAATATTTATGACATGGTTGAAAAAGTGGTAACATTCTCTGAATGTCAAAACAATTTTCACTGATATGAAGACATCATAATTTACTTAACTTTGGGATTCATATATCAAACCATGAAAGTTGTTTCAAATGATAGCAATAATTCTTCTATATGCAAAAGTCAGGAGATCAAAAAATATCACAATGATTACAAGGGATTTTTCCAATTAATTAGTGGAAACCAAAACTATAATAAGTATGTTTGATTTTAACACAGCTAGTAAAATAGAGATATTTTAAAACATCAGGTCAGGCTCAGTAGAAAATCATGAACATAATGAACAAATATTGGAGGGAGGTTGTCTCTTTTCCATTTTTATCTGGTGAGACCATTTTATCAGTACAGTACACACTGCTCCACTTTCACTTATATCAGTTAAGAACGAGATGACAATTATTAAATAATATAAACCCCTTATCCAGACTGCAAGCTTCTCTTGTAATACTGCAGAGATAAGATTTTGATGGAAATATGCAAGTATCATTACATTCAATAAAATCAGGCTAGTATGCTAAACAGAACTGACATTTCATTCATATTGGAACAAGCACTAAATCAGGACCATACCAAAACTCCCTGAGGATACATGAACACTCAGAAGGATCTCTGAGTTGTTTTAAAGATACCATCCAAACTCTTAAAGAATAGATTCTGGTGTCTCTTAATGTTTTGAGCTGGGAAACTCTGTCCTATTTCTGCACATGAATGTCAAATGACACACGGCCACATCAGCACAGTCCCCTGCACTGATGAACCAGCTGGTGAACCTCTCACTCCCAGGTCAGGAGCACAGTTATCTCCTCTAGGGAAGAAAATTCTTATAAAAGAGGGGTAAAAAACACTTCCTGGTATCCTTCTGTGGAATTTGCACTCCCAAGTCGTTCCTAAGTGCTGGAACGACTTGGGAGTGCAAATTGGAGCACTCCAATTGGAGCACTCCAGTTTGGAGCACTCCAGTTTGCACTCCCAGGTTGGAGCTATGGCCATGCCTGAAAACCCACAGGACCTGTTGCAGGGGACCACCATCAGAGCATCAGTGCTAGGAGCAAGCATGCACTGTCATTGAGATTCATGCTGTTGAATGTGTAAATGCAGAGATGATGGTGCTTTCAGATATTTATGAGAGCCTTATCTTTGCATCCATTTGCAGAAGAACTATGCTCCAGCTGGCAAATTGGTCTTGAGAGTGTAAACTGTTTTCCTGAGTAAGAAAACAGAAATTTCCCCAAATTGAAGCACTATAGCAACAGAGATGCAATTAAGTGAATTATGACAGATATTCAATGAAGATGTTACAGATTATGAAATTAGATGATGTCTGAGACAAGCAGTTAATTCAAGGTTATGTACTCAACAGGGGATCTTGTTTTAAGATGGTAGTTAGGGAGTTTGGTTGATAGGACTCGCCTCTAAAATCAGCACTGGCCTCTAAAATTAGCTCTGGTTGAATTTTGCAAACACTGAGCCAGAGGAACCAAGGGGATCTGCAGACTCCATCCTCTGACCAAGCAGCAGTGCCTGTCCTGGGCCATGCTGTCACCTGGATGGAAGAGGTTACAGTGGGAAATAAAATGAGCCACCCCACCTCTCTCTCTCTCTTGCCCTCAATAAACTTGCTTCAAAGACAGCTCTGAGCCCTTTCACTGCAGTGTGCAGTGTACAGTGACCAGGTCAGCACCTAAATCCAGCTGTTGGATGTGTGGGAGCAGCTCCTTTCCTTAAGGCAGGAAGGTCACCAGGTGCTGGAGTGCATCAGCTTACAGGCAAGCAAGTTCACAGCAGCATCTGCTTGTGTTTCTCTCCTCTGAAACACAGCATGGCAGCTAATTAAGTAAATACTGTTTCTACTGATGTTTCCCAGCCTCAGAACTCTGTTTAATTACTGAATGCCTCTTTATCAGTGGCTTTGCTTAACAATAAGCATTCTCTAAAAATGTGTAGGCAAATCAATCACCTGCATGAACAGATGACATAAAAAACATCCAAACGAGGTTTATCCTTTCAGAGTGGATATTTCTTTCTCTTTTGAGGGTTTCCAGCACAGAGCTTCTCCCTGTGGCTTTACAAGCTGCAATAGCCTCTATTGTCCTGACTGCCATGCTATGAGAAGAAAAAGGTGTTTTCTATCCAGAAAAGCTGGCAATGTGAGCTGGAGCAGATCCTAAAAGGAAATTAGAGGAAATTACTAAAAAGGTCTTTGACACATCACTGATTTACCTTTTGTAAACGACCAACATGGGTCTTAAAACAGCAGATCATTTAGGCAAAGAGATCATTAACCTGATAAAAATATAATGTTTCAGGTGCTTTCCAGAAATAGCTGTTCTGAACAGAATATTTTTAGCTTCGCCTTTTTCTGCAAATGGGGATTATTTTAAAATACGTTTGAATGGACAGATTTTATGTGTGCCCTCGGTGCCGAGAACATAAAACGATCGAGTAGCCTAATAAAAGCAGTATTATTGCTCTCTCAGTTCCTTTAGCCATCTGCTCGCACGAAACCTCAACTCCAAAGCGGAGTGGGGCTGAGACGGTAAATCAGCCACCAGAGGGAGTGCATTGACTCGGGAATAGAGCACACACGTGTGAGGCAAAGGATCAGAAATTGCACGGAATTATGCTCCTGACGGTTTCCTGCAGCTGTCTGACTCTTGACCTCACAACTTGGCTGTGATGAGTCGCTCCCTTGCTAAACTGCACCCCTGCAGAAGCCAGAGCTGCACATCGCATGGAGCTGTGTCCGATGCAGCAGCAAGCAGCTGCACTGTGCTCTTACCTTCCTCCTGCTTGAAGATGAATTAGGATCTTGTGTAAACAGTCCTACCTAGCTATTCAGCTCAGGAAGGACATTGCCCAGCATGGAGGGTCTCAGAAACTTCTAATTTTTCTGCTGACACTTCTCAGTGAGCTTGTGCTATGGGCTAGGGGAGTTTTGACTTTATTTCCCTCTGCCCCAATACTTTTATGGCTTTGATGGCTAACAAGCTCCCACTCAGCCCTTTATCTGTGTGATTTTTCTGAGGCAATCTGAGGATATAAGCACCTCATGTGTTTTCATAGCACAGGAGACATATGCAAGAGGCAAGAGTGAAGTTAGAGACTAATCTTTGTCACTCCATCTAGTGCTGCTCCTCGGGTTCAGGTCTGTTCATCCCCAGCCGATAATAAAAGACGCAGCCCATCTGCTGGGTTTCTCTCACATGTCTGCAGAAGCACAGTTATAGAAGTACTTTTTCTTTGCACTGTCCATGAGTGGGTTTGACTAGACCAAAATAATGCACAAGAGACACCAAAGCCTGCCTAGAATCACACTTTGCACTGTATTTTCTCCTCTGATGCCTTCCCCAGCCAGCAAAAGGTACCTGAAGGTCAGGGATGTGAGGAAAGAGAAACCTTGCCTGACTGTGGAGTCAAGGAGCCTGCCCACGGGCATCAATAACCATGCACTGCTCACGTCAGCACCAGGGGAAACCCATGGAATCCAACAGGGACAGACAAATGTGACCGTGTTCACAGGGGTCTCAGGTTGAGGGAAAAGATGAGGATCTGACCCCATGTTTCAGAAGGCTTGATTTATTATTTTATGATATATATTGCATTAAAACTATACTAAAAGAAGAGAAGAAAGGATTTCATCAGAAGGCTGGCTAAGAATAGAATATGAAGGAACGATAACAAAGGTTTGTGGCTCGGACAGAGAGTCCGAGCCAGCTGGGCTGTGATTGGCCATTAATTACAAACATCCAACATGGGCCAATCACAGATCCACCTGTTGCATTCCACAGCAGCAGATAATCAATGTTTACATTTTGGTCCTGAGGCCTCTCAGCTTCTCAGAAGGAAAAATTCTAAGGAAAGGGTTTTTCCTGAAAAGATGTCTGTGACAGACAAACACAAAGCCCCAAAGGTGTGGAGGACAAACTCCCTGCAGCGATGCAGGCTGGGCACTGCCTGTTCAGGGAGAAGATCTGCTGGTAAATTGAGAGATGTGGTTATTCCCCTTTACTCAAGACTTTTGGACCACATGGACAGCACTGCATCCATTCTGGGATGCCCAGACATCATTTAACTGAGGGAGGGCAGGGAAGAACCAAGACAGTCAGGGCAGGAGCGCTTGCTCTGTGAGCTGAAGCTGTGAGAACAGGGTTTGTTCAGCCCAGGGAAGGAGTGGCCAGTGGGCACTTAAAAGTAGCCCCGAGTGCCTATGAAGGCATGGCCTGTGGACACATAAAAACAGTCCCCAGTGCCTGCAGGATGGTGGCCAACAAGTGGACCCAGGCTCATTGCAGAAGTGAAGGGTGGGAGAGCAAAAAGTAACCCACTTGGGTTGAAATAAGGGGCATTCAGAGTGGATACAAGGAGATAATTTTCACCTTGAGGACATTGAAGCAAGGGCACAAGCTACTAGAGAGGTCATATTCTCTCCTTCCACAGAAGCATAAAAAACCAGACTGAATAAGTCCCTGAGCAGCCCAGTTTGACCTCACATTGAGCAACACGTGGGACCTCCCCACGTCCCTCTTTCACCTGAGTCCTTTTGTGATTTTACTTCTGGCTCAGGGAGGAAAAAAATCTCCCTAGGATGTTTAAAATAGAGACTGACTCTTCATGTTTTTCCTCAAACCTACACTGCCACTTGCTTCTGAGCATGGTTACAATCTACTACTGAGCTATAAGTCTTTAATCCCTAAAGAAGGGAGAGCTGTTTGTCAGCATGAACAAAATAGGCTGGCAATGCTTTCTGTCCAGCATTTCAAAGTTCACAAACCTGCCATTCAGGACAGTTTAGTGACAAACCTGAAGTTCTTACTCATTAGAATTCAAGAGGCTATTAATTCTTTCAAGTATGACATAAAATGAATTAAAGAAACTTTAATGATGCCTCCACCACATGCCATAATTATCATCTCATATTAAAGAAAGAGAGCTGCCTGGCAAAGCATACATGAAAAGTTTGAAAGATTGAAGTATAGAGATATCTGTAGAGAGAAAATTTGTTTAATTCCACTCATACTTAAAATTGGCCCATAGACAGTGCTAACAGCCTGTTGTTTGGCCATTTGAAAACCAAATTTTCTTAAATTCACTCAGGTTGTGTGAGCATTTCCAGCATTAAAATACATTAAAGAGATCTGAAATGGAAATATCTTTACAATATACCTATCTTCTATTTTTTTATGACCTCATACAGCCTAAGAGAAACCATTTCTGCATGAGAAAAGGAAGAACTCAGCTGTGATTGATACATGAAAGACACTAAATATCCTTCCGGGAAATTAATTTCATTCTGACACTTAATAAAAAAAAAAAGAGAGAGGCAAGAGTGAAAAATTAACATTTTTTAAGGCCTCTAAAGAAGATGCAGATGACTAACTAATCCCTATGGCAGATTGAAGAAGAAGGAGAAAAGAAAAAAGAAGCATTGTGCAATTAGAGTAGATTATTAATATTGATAGAAGGAGGTTAAAAAAGTGGCTCAATTACTTTGCAGGAATAGTGTTTTGTGTACTTTTACCTTCCTGACAGGTAGGCTAAATAAGCTGCCTAAGGTGACAATTAGGAGCCAAAGAGTCACTGAATCTTCTTTTAGCACTGTACAGTGAGAATGAATATTGCACATTTGTTTTAAAGCATCCTTGAAGGTCATCCAAGGCTTTTCCTACTTTTGCTGGAGCTTTTACAGCAAAGAAGGAAAAAAAAAAATTACTTCATTCAGTGGCTGATGTGGAACAAAATTAAAACCTAAATATTCCACTCTCTGGCAGCCATTTTCCTCTTCCACTTTTCCCTGAGCTTCCTGCTGGGGCTCCTCAGCTGCTGCTGAGCAGTTCTGTTTTCCACAAAAAGATCCACTGGAATTAATAGGATTACTTATGGAACAAGGTTCTGCCAAACATGGCTAAAAAATTCAGGATCTTCCCCTTAGCATATAAAATAATGAAAAATGACACATGCACTTAAAAGCAAGCAAATGAGCATTGAAAGGAAAGATGGGCATGTCTAAGTCTTTACACAGCTGTAGCTCTGGAAAAAATGAAAAAGAACAGCTCCAAGTTGCTTCAGAAAGCTCAAATTAGTGCTGTAAGACTGCCCAGTGATATATTCATCCTTGGAATAGTTGTCCTTTGACACTTTTTCTGTCAGGAAGCAGGTTATTGCATGGAAGGTGACAAAGAGGAGCCTGTGATCCTTGATCTGCTGCAATTGCTCTCGATGCAGAGGAGCAGGTAAGGCCCAGCTCTCTGCAAGAGGAGAAGAATAAGGTCCTGACATTGCTCTTAAGGCACAGAATGGAGTGGCAGGTAGGCTAATGAGATTCTGCAGGTGATGAAAAAGAAGCTTGTCTGTATCTCTGAGGTGCTTTATAGCCCTCATTACCATGTTATCAAAGTGCTCCCAGCTCTAATGCCCATTTCTGTCCCCATTTCTGTAGCAAAGAAAGACCTCCAGCATCATTTTACAGATGATGCCAGGGAAACTAATGGCACATTTACTGCCTGGTGCTGGGGAGATCCCCTGGGGTGCAGCCAGAGACCCCAGAGAGGTGCAGATTCGTGCACAACAAGTATAACCCCACTGAGAGGTGCCCAAGCTGGGAAGCTGGGCTTTGGGCTCCTGAGCTGCAAACACACACATGGGACTTCTGACCTGCCCCTGGCCCACCTGCAGTCACTTTTGGCATCTGCACTCTGCTCCTCTGCACATCCAGCTGTGACCTGGCAATGCAGAAGCATCCCTGCTGCCTGCAGGGGTTCACTGGCATCCACCCTGGGAAGGTGAGGAAGGACAGAGAAGCACTGGGGGGTTCCTCCTCACATCCCAGCCAAGATCTCAAATTTCCCTAGTCTCTGAAACCCCATCCCACCTGACATTTCCACAGGATTTACTTGCTCTTCAAAGGATTCAGACAAACTTTACAAGCCGCACTTGAAGTCCCAACAGATGTAGAGCTACCCAAATTGAAATCTGGCCAGTGTAGAAGACTCTGACCTGTGTAGGAAAAGCAAGTGCTAACAGATTTGTGTTAGCCTGCCCACCCTGACAGATTGCATGTCTTTCACTCAGAAGGGCTCCTGTGGCTGCTACCACCCTTGTGACAATGCTGGGATGTCATTCACTGATGGGTTAGAAAAGAAAAGTTTTAGATATTTAAAAGACATTTAAATCTCTTGAATTCTCTAAGCTAAAAGCAGAAAAAAAGGACATACTCCACTACATATTTCATTTTTCTTACCTCAGTATATTTATTTTTTCTTTTTTCACTCATGTGAAAAAAGAAAAAAATATTATTTTTTTCTTTCTTCACTCATGTGACATGGTTTAGCATGCTATAATTTATCAACAATTGACACGTCCTGTTTTATGAGATGAAAAAAAAAATACTTTTGGGACTAGGCTGACCACAGTTTAGGCATAACAACCTGAAACCAAACTGCAAGACTGTTTTACTTTTCATGGCCACCTTCCTTTGGTGTTTTTAAGATGGACCACAAAGGTGAAACACAATCTTTTAAACCCTGTCAAATGAAGACCAGACCTTGACTAATTTTTGCTTGCCCAGATGAACTTCAAAGTGCTTGGAGACACAAAAGCTCTCAGAGGTGAGGTTTTTGTACTGTCTCTTAGAAAGTGATATGATTATATTTTACAAGTCTGTTCTGCATGTGCTCCAAGCTGAACAGAAATCTCATTAGGGCTCATTAGCTCATGCTCAGTGCTAACCAGTGTTTCTCCTGATGTAACTCCTGACTGGCCTGGCTTGTGGGTAAAGTGATGTGGCCTTTCCTAGCAGAGTAACATGTGGAGGCTGCATTGCCAGCCTTGGGGACATCAGTGTTGTTTGTCCAAATACAAAGCAAGAGAATATTGTTGTACACCCTCCCAAACCACAGCAGCTGTGGGAAGTGGAAAGAAGGCACTTGGCCTCATATGCATGCCCTCTGTGGAATGCAGGAGGGCTGGAAATTCCCTTACAGATTCCCAGCTGAATTATCTGCTGAGCCTGGGCTTGCAGTGCTGCCTGTCCTTGGGAGCCAGTTGTGCTGGCTTGCTGCTGTACAGGAGCAAAGGAGCTGCTATGCCCTCCAGATGTGGGGCTACTCTTGGGGACCCTTTAACTGCCCATCCCTTCCATGTGTGGCACTGTAAGTGTGTCAATGTCAGGGAAGATTCATTTCCAAACTCTATTGACGTTCACCAAACTTTCAAGGTTTTCTATGTTTGTCCTTTCTCCCACAGCCCCCAAAAACATTTCAGCGTCATCATGGAAAACCCACGAAGCAAGGCTGATTCCAGTGGTGGATCCATTGAGTAAATGTGGACATGGTATTTATACTCACTGAAAATTAGTGAGGCAATACAAAAAAAGAAAAAGTGCCAGCAGGATAGAGGTCACATTACAGAATCTGAAGGGATGCTAGTGAGAAGGAGGCAGGCCATACTGTCCTTGACTTCAGTGCAGCTATGCCAGAGCACCACTGCTGAAGCTTTGGACTGCAGCAACCTGGATAAACAGCTTGCCTCTGTATCAGAGCAGCAGCAGAGAGACATCAAGAAGGTGATAAATCTCAGAGAATGGTGGCAGGGATGTGCTGCTGGGCCCAAATATAATCAGCTTTTATGGAGAGCTTTCCATCGCTTGCTCTTAAGGCCTAATTGCAAGACATTATCTGGCCAAACAGAGTATGAAGTAGCAGGTAATAATGATTGCCTGCAGGAACCTCAGGTAGTGCAGCACACAAGATGAGGAGCTATTCTTACCTCACTTATTACCCAGGAGCTGATTCAAGGAGTAGTTACAGTTGTGCCATTAAGCCACTGGTCACCCTCATACATCTCAATTCAAATTCATTATAGGAGTGATTTTACCAAATGCTAGCAGTGACACTGAACTGTGGGAAGAGGATTGAATTTTGAATGAGGAATAAAATGACTTACAAAGACTGTCTTTGGAGAGAAAAAAAATATTTAGCCTCTGCAAGTTATGCAAGCTTGTCATCCTGGCATTAACAGTATGCACACTTATGCATAAAGGGAAAAAGAATGAGTAACAGTCAAGGTACACAAGTCAAACCACTACAAAGGTCTACAAAGCTTTTGGGGAAACAGAAACCCAGAACAAATATGCCCTTCAGATAGGATATTTGTCCAAATCTAAAGCTACATCGGTGACAGAACACCAGAAAGTCATCCAGCTTCTGGGCAGAAAGCTTGCCAGCAGCAGCAGCAGCAGGAGAAAGTTCCCAAGGCTGATCATGGCCAGTATTCACACTTTCACATCCCACCACAAACCCTGGTTTTCATCACTGACAGACCACAGCTGTTGGAGGGAGCATTCTCTGATGTGTGTAGGAGAAGGTGACATTTCTGCCATGAATGAAGGTGACAGCACCAAAGTTAAGCATCTGTAAATAGCTCCTATTTCATCTCTTTCCTCCTTTGTCTTCAACTGATCTGTCAGTGTCATGTGGCACATTTCTGACAGCAGCAGAAGAGTAAATAGTATTTGATCCTACTTAGTTTTCTGATGCTGTGATGAGATTAGAGCTCCAGATTCATTACAGAAAAATCAAACATTTCTCAGATGCTAAACTCTGAATCCACCCCATTCTGCAAAAAGCTTGAAACAATAGATCCCACAGTCCCAGCTGTACTTGATTTCTCAGCTCAACCCTAATGCTGAAGCCAGATGCCACCTACAAAGGGAACTGACTATGGCACTGCATGGGGCAGGAGCAGGCTGGAAGCAGAGAAAAGTCCAGCATTCAAATTTTTCTTCCATTAATTTTTAAGTGCATCTTCCCAGGAAGAGGGTGGGGAAAGGACTGAAGAGGAGGATTAGCTCCAGAAACATCATTAGACCAGGAAGAGGGGCACATGACCACGCTGAACCACATCCAGGGAGTGGTGAGGGTGTCCCTTGGGAAGCTGCTGGCAGTGGCTGCTCTGTGCTGAGAGGAATCAGAGAGCCAGTGAGGGCAGATAATACAATTACACTGGTTAACTTCAGCTCCACATGACCAGCAACCTTTGCAAGAACCAATGGCAGTCACCCAGGGGGTGTGAGAGAACTCAGATCAAGCAGTTGAGTTATTAATGGCAATTTGCAAGCAGACCAACCACTTAAAATATCCTCCAATCTAAAGAATAGGTGCAGTATCAATCCTTAGGATAAAGTTCCAGGGAGATCTGAGGAATCACAGGCCTGTAATCATGACAACGCTGGACAAATTAGCAGAAACTGTAATAAAGGATGCATCTACAGAGCATGGAAATCTGCCAGAGCTGAGAGAAACTGCTAAGGGAAATCCTGCCTTGCAGATCCTTGCAGAAAAGGGAGATTGTGTTATTTGATATTTGTATTTCCAAAAGGTTTTTTGACAAAATTCTCCACCAAAGTCAAATAGCTAAAGGAGAAAAGGAAGAGTTCTGACTGGGTTTTTTTAAAAAAAATAGCCAGGGTCAAAATGAAGAGGCTGAAAAAAGGAGATGATCTGAAAGAATTTGGTACAAGTCTGCAAAATAAGGGTTGGCATGGGAGTAAAGGATTGGAATCAAATTTTTTACTATCTCTTTCATTCCAAGAGCTATGGGTTATCACATGAAACCAGGAGAGCTGGTTTTGAACACAGCAGAGAGCAGATCTGTGAAATTCCTTGTTATTGTAGGAGCAAGAGTGGACACTGATTCAAGGAAAAATTGCATGATTACCTGAAAAAGAGATGATTTAGGGTTTTAAATGAACAAGCCACAAGAGACTTAGGAAATCACCAGCAAGATATGAAGTTGAGGGCTGAGAGAATATGAGGGGAAGGTATTACATAAGTTTTCCTGCTTTAGGTGTCCATTTATGAGCAATTCTGGAGACAGAATAGCAAATCCTTGGTTTGAATATTGTCACTTGCATTAAGACTCCACAACAGCCAGTCCTGACTTAAAGAGAATCTACTTTGATAATAGAAATACATTATGTTAATCGCCAAAGTTTTCTCTTCAACATTCTTGCTGTTTTGCATGGAAGTTATAACAGTTAAATATTCTGGAACTGACAATTCTGGGAATGGGAGACACTTTCTAGTAGTGAGCTCTTGAGTCATAGATCTCTACTGCCTCCAGATTCATGTGAGGACAGTGGTACTTTACTAACAGTTGAAATCATTGCTTGCCAAGTAGACGTCTAATTTTATGAATTAGAAATGTTTTATACATACCAAAATCTCAACTCATGCTTAAACTTGGAGAATATTCCTGGGTTAGGGACTCCCACTGGCAAGGGAACAGCTTGCCCTGTTCTGAAGAGATGCAGCAAAGTATTCCTTTTTTGCTTTTCTGTTAAACTCATCTAATTCTGGGCACCTATAGCCACCAAACCTCTGGTCTTTTGTTGCATGGAGTGAATGAAGGAGAAAAGATGTTTCTCTAATCATTGACTTCAAGTTTGCTTGCAGAAGAAGGAACAAAGAGCACCTGAGCTAGGAAGTAGAACAACTGCAGCCTTGCCTTAAGCAGCATTACTAGCAAATTATCACAACTACAGAAATCAGATCAAAATTCAGCTCTGAAACACCTAATTATATATGTTCCCTACCCTAGTCACTCTCACAGAAGCACTGGACATGGCATGATCTTTTGATGGTTTCTTTCTTCAAAGTGGTAGAGAAATTATTTTGCAAATTGTTTTTGCTTTGGAGGCTTTAAAAAAAATTCACTGTTCAGTGAAATATTGAGATAAAACACAAAGAAAGATGCTTTTTCTTTTTTTTGGTCCTAAAAGCTATATGTGATCATGAAAAAGAGTTGTTTTTAGGAATTGCAGAGTTCTCTGAAAGAAAAAGCCTTAGCAAGGAAAATGCTGTGTGGCAAATGCCTTGATTTGGAATTTCTGATATATTTTAATTTAATGTTCTTTATCATTTGATAATGATTCCATGAATCTTTGTGGATTTCCAAAGTAATGCATTGATAGCAGCCTGTGTAGAAAGAATTTGTGAACTACTACATTTCCCTCCAGACCTCAGCACTTGCCCGAGTCCTGCAATGTACCCAACAACCATGACATTTGCTGTGCTTAAATAGGGACCAAGAAGCATTCTAGACTATGGGTTTTTGTGCATTAATATTTACCTTAGGTGTTGGATATGGTTTGGTTAACCTAATTTTTAGTTAGTCCTTTGAGTCTATGAGACATTTTGTCACTAAATGATGATGGTCTTTTGCACATGTGGCACTCCTTGCCCTTGTGTGTCTATCAAACTGCATTAGCAGAATACTATCTGCCCACAGCCTCTGGGAAACTCTGTGAGAAAAAGTTTGCAGATAAAATACTTTCCTTCCCAAGGATGCTTCAACTTCTAGAAGACTCCCTTGACTTGGATACATCAAGCTCTTAGTAACAAGGTTTTTGTGTTCTCTGAAACCAAGGTGCTCAATACTTTTCTATCAATCCTATTTATTTTGATGTTTCTCTATTAAAAAAAGACCTAAAAAAAACCAAACCACCAAACCAACACCAAAAACCCATAAACTCCCAAACCATAATTGAATTTCTAATAAAATCTGTCCTTTACATTCTCATTTTTTTTCTGATTTCTCACTACCATGGATACTGAAAGCCCTGGCCAACTGCAATTCCCATCTCCCAGAGGCTGCAGGATCTAACTCAGGAGGTACCACACTGATGCATGCACAGCCCTTGGATTTTTCACCTCTCCATCTTCTGCTTGTGGAAATCAGGGAGCTAAGCAGCACACAAAGGATCAGAGCTGCATGCTGTCAGCTCCATTTTCAGGGATTTTGCTCCCTAGCTTTGCATACTCAACATTTTTATTCCTACGTGGTGCCCCTCCTGAGCTGCCTTAGAATTCTGTCAGCTTATGCACTTGGTCTGAAAATGAATTGAAACACAGTCTCACAGAATCACATAACAAGGGACTGTGATCAAAAAAAAAAATCACATTTGACAGAGAGAGGCGGCAAGAAAAGGAAGGGTGGTGACAAAGAGTTAATGCTCAGACTCCTCAAAACAATTGCATCATCGGGGTTAGCAGTTTCTAGTGATTTTGGTGATTCTATTTAGCACTGAAAATGCTGTTTGCTGCTTGGCATTTCAGTGCTTACATAATTTATAGTCTATTATTTGATAATGTATTGAAGCAGGCTGTTGTCTTTGGCACCATCAAAGGTGTCTGCTAATTCCCTGCTTGACCTTCTCTGCATGCGTGTAAAATGGAAAAGAAGCGGTGCGGGGCACACTGCGGCACTTCCAAAAACAGCTCGGTGTTCAGACAGCTTGATTTGGCTGAACCTCACCACCAAACTACAGCTTTATTTGTCTCAGCTTGGAAAAAGCAGCAAAGAGGTAGAAAAGGAGTGTTTTAAAAGATTGGTGCATTCTGTTCTGTCTGGCTTCTCCAGACAAGCATCATTTTGTACCCAAGGCAGTGAAAGTGTCCTGACATTAGGGTGAATGAAACTGGGCACAGTGTGCTTCTACCTAACCTCATGCCCATGTAGCCAAAGGTGTCCTCTCCTGAGTGCCTTCTTCTCACCCCTGAGAAGAGAAGGAGACATGCTCATAGCCAGCATACACAGGGAAAGAAAGATTCTGCTGATCCTCTCCTGAATGTCGTCTTCTCACCCCTGAGGAGGAGACATGCTCATAGCCAGCATACACAGGGAAAGAAAGATTCTGCTGATCCTCTCCTGAATGTCGTCTTCTCACCCCTGAGGAGGAGACATGCTCATAGCCAGCATACACAGGGAAAGATTTTGCTGATCCTCTCCTGAGTGCCTTCTTCTCACCCCTGAGAAGAGAAGGAGATATGCTCATAGCCAGCATACACAGGGAGAGAAAGATTCTGCTTGGACATAGGAACGTTTATGGAGGTATTTCAGCTTTTGTACACAAACAGTTTGCGTCCAGTTTCCCAAAAGGTTTAAAATGCTGGATAAAAGGGATCTATAGGAGTCCTCAAAGTGCTGGGACAACCAGACAGGAATGTCAGTCCTGGAGAACACTTTGCCTCATGCATTCCCTGTCATGGGAAGGACAGAAGGTGTTGCTGGAATGTCACAAATGGAAGAGAACTCCTAGGCTGCCCTCTGACAGGGGCTCCCCAGCAGTGCCCTGCTGCCCAGCAGACCCTGCAGTGACCAGCTGGGGGATAATTTCCCTGTGCCACAAAGTCCCAGCTCCTCAAACAAGAAGCAATGATTTTTAGGCACCAGCAACCACCCATTGACTTCAAGTTTGGACTGCAAAGCCAGGGACTTGATGTGGAGATATTAAAAAAAAAAAAAAAATTAGTCCTATGTTACTCTGCTGGTGCAGGCTCACAGAAGAGAGCACATGGAAGTTCATGTGAAGTGGCAGAGCTGTCCCCTGTCCCTCACAGGCTTCACCCTAACAGCCCACACTACACCTGCTGCTCTCCAGCTGTCCTAAATCAAAAGCACATTCCAATATTTCTTTTCCTTTTTGATTTCCAGTCTGTATCTAATATTGGAGAAACAATAAGTAGAACAATGGGAGAGGCAAGGAAAATTTAAATAACTTTTTATTGCCAAAATCATTGAAAGGGTTGATTAATCAGAGATGCCTGGTGGGGGCACAAGATGGAGAAGGCTTCATTGTGGCAGGGTTTTCTTGATGCTCTTTCCCCCAAGCATGACTTGTCTTTTCCTCTGTGAGCCACTCTTATGTTATGGGGAAACAGTTGTGAGCCACAAATACGTGTTAACTGCAATTGATCAAGGACAAAATGAATAATTTACTTTCTGAAGAAGAGATCATCTATATTGCTACAGACTTTTTAGGAAAGAACTTTTTCCCTGATGTTACAGCCATCCTGTTTCAGCTGCATTTACTCGTGGCAAGAGTGCTGCTTTGTTTCTAAGCTGGCACATCCCAGCAGAATTGCCCACCTTATTTTTTTTGTTTCAGTGTTTCTGATCTTAAAGAACATGAATTATTCACAAAGAATTCCATACATCTTCAAAACATTTCTGCTAAATAAAACTGCATGCTTAATTCCCCCCACCCTTGATTATCCACAGTGAGGAATAATGATTTGAATTGTTGAAGATGATGAATCCCTGGCAGCTCTCTACATATGGCTACACCCACCCTCTTGTCTTTGTCAGACCTGCTGCCAGTTTGTGCTACTTTGGCACAAAAATTTAGAATTTTATAGGTTGCTATATTACATCCATTCTGTGATAGAAGTACCAAAAGTTTTTTTAATAGTCAAAATAAAAAAGAAAAACAACCTAGTGTAAAAGGTTGAATAAGATCTGAGAATTCTCCAGGAAAGCAAAGATGAAAACAGCTAAACACAAACAACTTCACTGAACACAATATGTATAAGAATAATCAGAAGGTCAACAACTCTGCTATTTTTCTTGATCCTCTTTTAAGCTTCTCATTTTAAGATACACATAAACTCTACAACTACCATTAAAAAAAATGCTCATGCAATGTAACTAAATTCACCATTTACTTAAGGAAACCAAACAAACTAAACAGATTTTAAAACCCTTTTCCTGTTAGAAAGGTGGAGTTTTTCCAGTGGGTGGAAAAAAGGAGGAATTTTTTCCAGAACAGGAAAATGATACACACACAACTCCAGATGCCTGCCTGTCTGGCATGGGCTGTTGGATGCACTGTGAGCTGCCTTTTCTAGAAAGAGCAAGCATGCTGCTTGCAAAAGTACTAAACACTCATGGAAATCAGAGCTTAAACGACTGTCTGTGCCCCAGAGATATCCTCCCTGCTCAGACCTGAAGAGCAAAAAAGGAGAAAGGCTGAGGGAAGAGCTGTGACATCCACCTATTTATTGTGGGAGGAGTCTGAGCTGCATTTGCAGCACCCCTGAAATCAGCTGCTAAATAAAGAGCCACTTCGACTGGCCAGCATGAAACCCTCTTGTTTTGTGAGCCAAGGTGTGGTGTGTGAAATGTGGGGAAGGCAGGCCAGGGAGATGCTCAGGAAGGCAGGGAAGGTGATTAGCATAGAGTGACTGAGATCTTTGGCCAGGCTGAATTTCTAACAAAGGGAATCTGGCACAAACACAAGTGCAGGGAAAGCAAAGTCTGTATACAGATCTAGTGATAGATGCTAAAAGATAAAGAACTGAAAGCCAGGAGGGAGATGTGTGTTAGCCATCACATAGGGAATAAAAAAGAAAATTAAGATAAAAATCATTGCTAAGAACAATAACAGAAACGCCAGACATCTGATAGAAATGCTGCATAAGTATTGTGATCCCCCACAAAAACTAAGCCAGAAGAGACCTATCATGTACTTCCACAAAAATAAGTAGCAAGAATTTTAAGCTTTCTTATTTACCTGTAATTTTCAAGGTGAGTCCCTACCAACCTATGATCCCAGCCACAGGAGAGTTTGCTGAGTTTTTCTCCAGAGAGGCACATCCAAATATTACCACCCCATTTGGACCCCTCAAGTGATTAGAAAAAACAGCAAAATCACAGTTTGGGGGCAAACCCCCCCCCCCCCAAAAACACACAATAAAAAAAACCCAAAAAACCAACAACAAAACTTCACACACACACACACAAAGAAAGAGGTTTAAGTTAAAGAAAGCTGTGAGGCATAAGAAGGGGAGAGGTGCAAGGAGAATGTGAAATAGAGCCATCTGTAATCCCCAGAGCTGCAGCTATTCCAGGAAGAAAGGAGTGAGCAGAGCGTGCACAGCCCAAGGATGCAGAGGGCTTTAGTTCAGAGGATGATGTCTGCAGTGCAATTCCAGGAAAAGCAAGGAGTGTGTGCACAGCCAAAGCCAGGCACCTGTCACTCAGCTGCCAGATTTGCAGCTGTACTATTAAATGAATGTTTTGATTCCAGCTGGGCTCTGGTGCCAGATGTAATACTGGTAAAACAACACTGATAAGCAGCAATCTTAGGCTGGGCAAGTGTGACCTACTGCAGGTGATGGAAAATAAGTCTTCTGAGGCCAGCTGGCAGCAGCAGGCTGTGGTTAAAAGCTGCACAAAATGAAATCTGATCTTGTTTAGGGTTTACACTTGTCTACAGAAGTATTGTATGAAGCAAGCAGATTTCTGCAGAGGTGTCAATGACTGGGGACACCAGGCAGAGCTCAGGCCTGGTCCAAATAAATAGCTGCTCAAAACAAAGGCAAAAGGAAAACTACAAAGGGACTGGTCTCTATGAGGCAGGTATGGACTTTGGGCAGCAGTAGAGGCTTCAGAATCCTAGTGCTCCTTAGCTAAAAATTTGAGTGAATGTCACCAGTGGCAAGAGAACATGGAAGAGCTTAAACTTGGGTAGAAGAACTACTTAGAAAGGACGTGAACAGTCCAGAGGACCAAAAAGACTCTGCCATAGGACAAGGCAGTTTTCCTACCAACTTGCTGTGCAGAAGTTCCTGCTGCCATCACAGGATTGAGAGACACCAGGATGTGAAGGTGTGCCAAAAAAGGCTGTGGCCACAGTGCAGGAACTAGTAATGGTCACACCAGCAACTAAGAAAAGACAGGCAAAACCTGGCTCCAGATTACAAAGATTAGCATGGTGAAAAAAAAAAGGTGTAGCAGAGTCAGGAGGGTGGTACAACTGCTCACTGCAGAAGTTCCCTGGAGGTGCCAGGAGAGGCATCAGAGACATTCCCAGGCTGACTTATTACAGCTGTGGCAGCTTTACAAACAGATTTCTTAACAAACAGCCTGTTTAGTTTTATGTGCCTAGGGACCATGATAGCATTAGGGGCCATAATAGTAACAGGACCAATATTTAGTGCAGGAGTGCTCACTGCTGGCACTGCACATCCATCTTGCACAAAGGCAGCATCATTTTGCAGTGTATCTTACACTGGTCCTAAATCCCTTTTATTATGGAAGAGGATGTAATCTTAGTAGTATTCCAAAGATTTAAAAAGTTTTTTTATTGTATTTATTGACAATATATAATAAAGTTTCTTCCAGCATTCATTGGCTTTTTGGCTGCCTCACTTAAACCTTATAACTGCAGGATTTTGTTCTTTTTTTTTTTTCTATTTTTCATTTTTTTTTAAAATTCAGATTTCTCTCTTTGTTGATTAAGAACCACAGGAACTGCATACCTGAGAAACAAACAAACCACAGGCCTTTCACAGAATGATTAACTAAGGGAACAATTCATTAAATTTCAAATGCATGTGAGACCTAGTATGGAGTCATAGAAGGAGGATGGTGAAAATACTTCAATGATAGATTAAAGAGACTACAGAACTTAAAAGCAATGATAAAGACAGGATGTGTAACTATAATCTCATAAGACCAAGCATAAGTAATGCTACCAGTTTGCTACAGCAGCTTTGCAATTTCTGAAAATTGCAATCCTGAAATCATCTTTGCAATCCTGAAATAGGATTTGTAGGATTCAGCCCATTCTAGTGTCACTGTTGGAATAGTTCATAAACTCTCAGGGGCCTTTCAAGACAGCTGGATAAGTACCTTCAATCTGAATATTCATGAGTTTGCTTTGAGGGTATGTGTTTGAATGAAAAACCACTTTACTTTGGCTTTACATCACATTTTATGTTTGTGTGGTACAGATTGGTTTTAACCAGTTTACCACATCTCAGACTCCTGCATTAAGCCATGACATCAGCACAATGAAGCAGGGCTGCCTTCCTTTTGTGTGGCAGGAGGGACACCAGAGGAGCATGTGAAGCTGGCAGGCTTGCTGAAATCTGCTTCACTCTGCACTGACTCTGGACTCCCTCTCATGGAGTGACCTGCCATTCTCATTGCCATGCAGCAACTTGTTCCTGGAGGTTGCAGCAGAAACGTCTTTAAAATTCAGTTCCCACCCTTGCTCAACACAGCAACCCTCTGTCACTGAGCTTTAAGACAACGAGGAATTCAAATATTTATGGCACAACAAAATGAAACAAATACATGTGAGAAAGAATTAAATTCTAGGGCCTGTGGAGGTGTTCTGCATGGAGACCTATGGACTTCTGGTTCATGAGAACTAAGGATGCCTCTGACAAAGCCATTTAATCCCATACTCTTCCTTGGAGCTCAATGTGTCTTGTTAAGCATCAAAGCAAAGGATGTAATAAATAATCCCCATTATCCATCAAAAAAAAAAAAAAAAAAGAAAGAACATCAAACTCCTTGACTTTCCTCAACCACTATGCTTCTTTTCTGCCATGAATGCACTTAATTCCTTATCTGAAATTTCAATTATTACACAAAAGCAGGTCAGGTGGAGTGAAGGGATTACAATTAATGTCACTTTGTGCTAATGCAGTTCATAATCATTACAGAAAAACAAGAAAAGAAACAAAACCCTAAAGGTTTTAATCCTCAAACACACTTGCTGGATAGCTGGGCCACATCTGTATTGCATTTGCCAGCCCTCAATCCTGGCATGTCAGAATCTGGACACAAATAATGTTCCTAATCAAGCCTGACTGTCCTTGAGTGTGTCTGCAAATATTTTTCAGATAATCTGGAAGAAAATCTATTATTAAAGGACCCATGCTTGATCTGTGACCTATTTGCTTTGACTGTTGGCTGTTTCCTGCTGTGGGAGTGGCGTGGCAGGATGGCCACCAGGAAAAGGAAAACATATCCTGTGTGAATTGAGACAGATAATGTGGCTCCCTGTATAAATAAACATTTGGCATGAGAGCCCCTGTGTTTTATAACATTTGTAAATCTTTCTACTGGACAAGGCTGTGCAGGGAATGATGTAATGACACAAATACTGTGACTTGTGCTGATTATTTAGGCACCACTGGAAAATCAGATAGAAGGAAAAAAATCCTAACAAATAACAAATATTTTTGTTTTCTGGATAGTGTAAAAATAGAGAATTTACTGATGGAGTTCTTTATATTGATAAAACCTTCTACCAGTCACTACCTTTTTCAGACAAGGGGAACCAGATCCCTTCCTGGACCCAACAAAATGGTTGTCAGTCTGTCCATTTCATCAATTTGTGGGTACAGAAGAAAGTTTTCTGTACCCACAGGTTGTAAGGGGAGCCTCGTGTGCAGCCACACTGGTAACAGCTGCTCACAGGTACCACATTCCTGACCCAAGACAGGCTCCAGGCTCTACTAAAAAGCTGTCACACAAGTTCTCCTCCTGCCAAAATGACCAGCCAGAAGCAAGGATGGCTCAGCAGGACAACGTGTCTGTGCCACAGCAACACTAACTTACTGATGAGTTTAAATTCCCAGCGTCAAGAAAAGCCAAGAGGCTGAGGAAATGAAAGTGAGATTTCCAAGTCACGTTGCCCAAGCACCCCATGTACCCAGAATCAGCCAGGAGCATCTTACCCAGGTACAGCTGGACCTGCTGGAGGATGTTTTTCAGAGAGCTCACTCACCATTTTCTCTGAAGCTCTCCTCCTTCCCCCTCCTGCCTCTAAAGTAAATGATGTCTGGCTGCCAGAAGCAGCACAAATAACGAGAACATAATTTACTTCACAGGGACTATGGGTCACCAATTGGCTACAGCTGTGAGAAAGGTAAATGTGCTCTTAAACTCCATTACCAGAGATATTCCAATACAGATCTAATAGAAAAGCTATTCTGCAAGACATTCTGCAAGGTAGGTTGTATATAAACAGATAGTTGCTTAACCCTGTATTTCCAGATGATCATTAAATTGCTCTGAATCTTGCCAATATTCTAGGAAATGTTTGCAATTTACCAATTCAGAATTCAAATACAAATATAGCCTCATTGGGTGCCAGATTTCCAGTCCTGAATACATTCTTCTTGTGGGAGAAATGAATAAATAGACACTATTGGCAAATGGTGAGCCTTACAAGGTAATAAAGTGAACACTTTAGTCAAAACAGCAAACTTAATGATGAAATGGAAGTTTCACTTCTTTTTCCCATCAAGTCATGGAAGGAATGCTTTTAAAAGATGTTTACATCATTCTACCCCAGCCCCTACCAGAATTAAAAAAACAAAAAAATCAGGTTTTGAACATCCTATGCTGACCTAACAAAGTAGAAAAGAGAATGAGGGGGCGGTGGTGTTTTCTGTTTTGCCTTTTTTTTCTTTAATTTTTAAAATATATTATTATAGGACTATAGTATGGCAATCTGGAGGCTTCAATGGGAAGGTATGAAAAAACCCTGGCCTATTTAAAGAACCTCTCATTCTCTCCCCAGAAAATCATCTCTACCATGCAGTTACTTGCTGCAAGTTATTAGACAAGAGTGAAATAAAATTGCCTTCTTATCAGAATGTAATCATTGCTTAGGTCTCAGTGACAAGATGTGAACCAGCAGTGTGCTGTGTGTATTCCAGGCCAGGTGAAAAAGAGAAAGAAAAAGCACTGGGAGAGTTGTAAAAATTGGATGTACTTGCTCTCCTCCTCCTCTCCCCTCTCTGCCCTTATCCTGGTGTTTGTCCCAGTCCATGGAGGTGCTCATTCTCTGGGGATGCTTCAGTGGCCAGGGTCCCTGCTGGCCCAAGCCCTGAGGCTGCCAGCAGCAGACACTGCTGCTCTGATGGTGACAGTGGCCCATGGAGAGATAAAATGTGACCAAAAAGCTAATACCAGCTAAATTTCAGAAGTTGTTCACTGCCTTTTTTTTTTTTAGTCCCCAATCACTCTGCTGATGGTGGTTGCATTATTTTTCTTTCTCCTCCCATTTTAGGACAAACCTTTAAATTGTACTTGCCCTAATGAGCCAAATCTGCCTGGTATCTTCTGTGCCACCAGCAGCAATACTGAATGCTGCACTGCAGGGACCACCAGGGTTTGTTAGAGCTTTCAAGCTGAATAACAGGATCTGTGTGTTCTCAGTGTTTAATTTTTCATTTCTTGCAGCCATGAGCAAGACCAGAAGGACTTTGGGAAGGAAACTTCAGGGTCAGCTTTCAATATTTGATGCTTTTAACAAGCTAGGACACCTTCAGGAATTCTGCATCAGCTTTGAAAGGAAACAGACACAAATGTTAAACTTGCTATACAAATGTTTATAGAGATGGCAAAGATATGCTGCAGAGCCAGTTTCACCAAGAAATATCGATTGTGTTGAGGCTTATGTGCTTAACTATTTCATTGCATGGATTTTATAGGTGACATTTGAGAAAGGTTAATGCATTCATCTTATTTTGAGCTAAGGGGGACCACAGACCATCATATAATAGGCTATCCTCATATATATACCGAGTAAAAGTAGTTTTATAGAAAAATTTAAAACTATATCAAATGTTAATACCTAAGTAAGAATACACATTTTACATCAATATTTTTTGTTGGAGTCCAGTTAATCTCAAGATGATGATAACAGGAATATTGAAGTGTGATCTCTTGAAAGTTTAAAACGAATGTAGGAAAGCAAATTTCATAACAACTGGCCTCTTTGCCTCATTGAAACAACACTTTGGGGTATATGTTCTCAGACAGAGCCAGTACACAGTGCTGAATGTTTTCCAAAGGTACAGTAAGTACCACCATTTTACAAGAATCTCATAATTTAGCTATTGATGGTACAAAACACTATGACTTCACTTAAAAAAAAAAAACCAACCAAAAAACATTACACAACTCATCAGACAGAGCTAGTACCCTATAAAGAATCATCAGATGAATGTTATTTTCAAAGCTCATCTACTGTGCATCACACATTTTCTTGTTGCCCTTTGCAATTTTAACAAGGTACAGAACAGCACATCCTGAAAATTGCCCGCTAGATCCTCTCATTCCCCACGGGCAGACTGTTTAATAAATTGTCTACACCAGCAGAAATACCACCTAGCCTAGTCAAACTTAGGAGCTGGCCAGGCTGACTCAGGTTAAAATGAAATTCCATCTTAACTTTCCTCCAGAGCTGAGGAAACTGGGGCTGTCAGTCTCTGGTGAGGACTCTGAAGCACTGTGCTCATCTCAATGTTTCTGGGGTGAAATTTGAGCTTGAATTTGAGCTACCTTGCCACTAATAGAAGCCACTGGCATCGTGTTTCAGGTAAAGCTGGCATGAGGGAACACCTGAGCCTGCTGTCCTGCAAGTTTTGGTTCAAGTTTAGCCAAGAAAAGAGAGGGTCTGTGGAGGGCCTGCTCCCTTCCTCTCCTTTCAACTGCTCCATGATGCCCAGGGGATCCTCTGACAGCTGGGAAGGAATCTCAGTCTCCAGGCCATGCTCCCAGCCCTGTTCTGACCATTCTGAAGGTGAGCTGATAAACTAAGATCAAATATGAAAGTATGAACCAGCCAAAACAGGCCCCGAAAACACAAATTTCTAGATGAAAGCACAACTAGTGATTAAAGGCATTGGCTCTGTTTTGCAAGGCAAGGCTTCAGTGCCAAGAAGTTCCTGGAAAAGGCCGTGAGGTTGAACACATAGATATGTGTAGAGTTTGGAGGGTGGGATATCATCAGCTAAATTAATCACTGTTAGAGGAGAAAATGCAGTTCTCACCCATGGTAGCACAGATAATCTCTTGCATTTAATAGAAGCTTTGAAAATACTTGAGTTTTCCAAAAAAAGTCCCTGCATCCCTCCTTTTACAAACTTTAACTGTTTGCACAGACCTCACAGGCAGACAATTCAACACAGGACAGCAGTCTGTGTTACTGCCTCTCTTCTGAGCAACTGCTGAGGTTTTGCAGAGCCAAATTGATTATTGTTATCTCAAATGACCTCTTAATAACTCTTACACAGCACATAGCCCACAAGGTTCTGAAAGTCGCCGTTTCAGATGCGTTTACTACACATATTACTTTTGGAATAAGGATCAACTTGTGTCTCCTGCAAAGTCACTGCAAGTCTCCATTATAGCTCACTTTCATCAAAAATGGAGCATTTCTTGACACATTCTCATGTCTGCTACATAACTCATATTGACTACTTGCATTTTTTATATTGTAATCTAAATATGACATAAAAAATAATTTACAGTCAAACATTTCATTTTTACCTTCCCATAGTGACATTCAGCTTTCCTAGTTCTAACTGCCCATATGTCCACTGAGACCAATCATTCTCTACTGACAGATCCATTTTTAGACAGAAATGAGAAAAATCTTTCATATGCCTTGCAACATAGCCACATGGAAAAGTTTCATCTCGATGCTCTTTCTGTCTTCAGCAGGCAAGTGCTCAAGGAAAGAGATCCCATGTTAAATCACCACCAGAAACCAAAACTGAATCTTCTCTGTGTACAAGTGTGGAAAATACCTGCTCTTGATGGACAGAAAACCTCTTACATTGCAAGTATGACACAAACAAGCAGGTAGAGACTCAGGGCACATGGTGGGACAGCTAGAAAAGACAATCCACTGAATCCAGAGCCATCTTGTTTTCCATCTCTGCCTTCTTATGACCCTCCTGGGTAACAGGTAACCTGCATTATGTTAAAAAGTTATGCTCTGTGAATTCCTCAGAGTATTTTTAGAGTCTGGGGGAGTGCGTGCACATAGGTGGGGAAGAGGAAGGAACCCAGAGAAAAAAAATTATTTTTCATTTTCTTTAGCCAAAAAGAATAAATAAAGATTTTGACATTGTCAATCTTGAGATAAGCATCAATCAAGTATCTGGGAAGTGTCTTGCCTTTCACAATTTCTGGTGAGTGTAGGATTGATTTCTAGGGTTTGGTACTTCTCTGCATGCCCAAAATTTGTTCACACATCCCCTCACGAACATATCTATGACAAGAGAGACAAATGGGTAGATACAGATGTATACTTCTAGGATAAAATCCAGTGCTCCCAAATCTGTTTGTCTGTGTGCCAGGACTGGCATTTAGCACAGCCCCACTGACAGCAGAACAGGCAGGAGATGGTGCCTGTTGGCTGAATTGGCTTTCAGCAGTGCTCATCCACTGCCTATTCATGAGCAGCACAGGAGCCTCAGCCCAGGTCTGGCTGATCAAATGATTAAGTTCACTTTTAGTTTAACCTGCGAGCCAGATTATAGACTTTATTAGCCTAGAGGTGATCCCAGAAAAGGTGAAAAAAGAGAAATGTGATCATTATCCTTGAAGTCTTGCAAAAAATGCCATACTTAGAGAAACTGATTTAGAAGAAGAAACTTCTTCAGACAAAGTGAAAAGGAATATAAAAATTCTGCCTTTATACCTGAGAATGAATCTGGCTCTGCAAGACAAGTGATGTATCACAGCAGCAGATGCAGCAGAAAACAAAACCAAGGGTAAAACACGATTGGACAAAACAAGATCTCAAGAACTGTATGTATTAGTTGCTGGTGGATGCTGAATCCTGCCATATCACTGAATGTTTAAGAATAAGTCTGTATACACACTCTGTAATTGAATGTCAAGAAAAATGAAAATATATTGTTTTATTGCTACTGTTCATTGATTTATCGAAGTGATTTATTGTCATTGGACATGAGGACCAACAAATCATTTTGCTGACACCATCAGCTGCCTTAACTAGGTTGTCAGTTCACGACATTAAAGGTAATGGATGGTGATTATTTTACTGTAATGGGTTTAATCAGTGCTTTGGATGACTTAGCAGTCGTGTCATAGTATAGCCAAGTCATCATTCATCAAGGCAGCGTTTTGTTTACCAACATCATCTATAATTCATCTGATTGTTGACAATCATCAACAAATACCTCTCAGGCTAAGTTTTATCAGAAATGAAAATCTGCACAGCTGCAGCATACTAACTAACACCAGTTTGCAACCAGAGGAGAAACAGGGGAAGGTGCTTGCTCCTCCCTGAGCAGAGGAGCTGTCAGCCTGAAGAGGCACTGCCAGCCAAGGCTGCATTCCCCTGGGCTGTGTTTCAGCCCTGCACGAGGATTTACAGCTTTCTGAAGCACACTGGGCTCGTTCTGTTGTATGAGAATGCTCCGAGTTGAATTCTTCTTTACGCAGAAATTTGGGCTTATTTTAGGAAAAGAGAAGTGCAACCAACCTGCTCTGTATTCCCTACAGAGAAAAAGGGCAAGCATAACCTGTTTTTCCCTCCCTGAATGGGATTGAATCATATGCTTATTTGTGCTATGATTGAGTTACTTGAGGAGAACTCCAGATCCATAAAAACTCCTGTTAACTTTATGGAAAAGGGTTCAGTTGTCAAAACATTATCCTCTTAAGACAGGCCTTCAGCTCATTACTTGTGTTATGTCTTTTATGGATAAGGGTCAACATGCAAATTGCCAAAAAAGTTTCATATTGAGCTGACAGGGTAACAGTTTAATTACCCACAAAGTTAGATTCCTAATACAAATTGCTGGAAAATTTATAGAGCTCCAGTAGTTTCCCTATGAGCTTTTAGTGCAACCTTTTCTGTGACATTTGCATCACAGATCTCAACATTTATATTCTACTTATCTACTGGTGCATGGACAGAGAGCTACTTTAGATGTAGCAGAAGCAGACTATCAAAGTTCTGCCTTTCAGACGTGAGAAAGACCCTGGCTGAGCAAAAGACAAGTGGCAGCTGTTCCAGATATCTTAGTGAAAAAGGAAATAATTTCAAAGTTATGTAAAAATATTTTACATTTCAAAAACATATTTGATTATTGTGTATAAATATGTAAAAGACCAGCAGAAATGGAGTTTAAAGAAAAGATATTTGAAAAGAATGTCTAAAGTAAAAATAATCTTCTTTTTCTTATTTCATACTCAAGGTTTGCCCTACAGATCTTAAAAACTATGAGAAATGAATGCATTTTCTGAATAGGTGGATCAGATGTTGAGAGTGCAAGTAGGATAAGGAAAAAAAGTTACCTTCAAGGCCAACAGCAAACACAAACCAGTGCTCCAGTCCAAAGACTAGACTAGAGCTGTCTGATGCACCAAAAAAAAAAAAGCCTAAAACACTACAGAAATTATTAAATTATACCCTGTTTGTCCTTGAGAAAATGAATAACCAGATGTAGAAGCACCCATACCCACTTTGTCATCAAAATTGTGAAGAGATACAGTGAAATACACATAGCATTAGGAATAAGTTATTCTGCAAATTAGTAATATCCTGGCAGTATCCTAGACTGGGATATCCATGGATTAGAGGTGGTCTGCTGTGGGGAAGTTACTTTTATTGGAGTCCAAAGGAGATTAAATAAGACATTGGATATTTCTTCCAATTCTAATAGTCTTTCACATGCAGAAGTGAAGCTGAAGTGAATAGGAAGAACTGATAAAGAATGACATATAGCCAACAAATGTCATTACTATAACATGGAAAGATACCAATGCTGGTGCAAGACTGCAGAAATCAGAGTCAGCTAGTAAGGACTGTTTAATCATTTTAAAAACAACTGATAAGTGTCAAACAGAAAGTACAAGACAAAAGCTTTTAAAAGCTTTAAAAGCTTTTTTTTCCTAAAAAGCTTTAGAAAACTCCAAATTTACAGTCCCTAAATACTGAGGGAGAATATTTTCACAGAACATGATCTTGAAAACTGAAATACTACATTTATTAGAATTCAGGCAGTGATATATTATTTCTTTATCAGAAACTCCTAATTCAGTCAGACATTGCATTCTTAAAATTTTGCAGTGTTATTACCTAAAAACCTTATTCAATATTCAAAATTTTCGAACCAGATGTCTTCTTGAAAAGGCTTTTTCACCGAGTTGAGTTTGCATGAATAATGTGCAGGATGTTCCTTTATGAGCTTAGCAACTCCTGTGTCTTCTAAATTTGAGGCAAATTTAGCTATGTGGATATAGTACCTGTATTTAGGATATGAAACTGAAGCTTAAATGCTCAAAGGTCAAGGTTTGCTGACGCAGCAGGCAGCAGGGTGCCTCATCACAAAGATGCCATGACACTCAACAGAATATTCTATATAAAAAGCAGTTGCTAGATCTTTCAGGAGAGGAAGCAAACCTTAAATACATGCAAAGAGAGTATCTCAGTCAGAGAAGCTCAATATGTGGTCTACCCTTAAATATTTTCTTGATGAAACCTGGCTAGGAAGGAGTTTTTTTTTTTTAGTTTCTCTTTGGTTTGGGGTTGGTTTTCTCATGAACTGGGTGAAAACTCAGATCTGGTTGCTGCCAGGAAAACCTTTTTCTTTTTCTATAGAAACATTCCCTTACTTCCACCACCTGTCATTGCCCTTGGGTTCCCTGACCAAGAATTAATAATCTCCCCTTCTCAAAACTGAGGAACAAGAGATCTGTATAGTCAGAGAGTGTGCACCTACAGCTTTCTCCCTTGGTATTTCTGAGGTGGTGAGCCAGCATGCAGAGCCTCCTTTTTTCTTTGCAAGGTGCTTTACTGATGCCAGTAGCAGCATCAGAAGAAATGAGGCACATTAATAACAAGTGGCTTCCTGGAGCTGCTTTCATGACCCTGATTTCAGAGCATGCTCAGATATTTGGTAGAAACCATGCACACAAAGTGAACTTTGAGTACAGTGTCTGGGTTTGGAGTTAGTGTCCCTCTAAGGTGACATGTCTCTGGCAACCAGGGTGGCAAGAGGTGCTGTTGTAGGAAATGCTTGAGTAATGCCTGCACTGCAGGCAGGAGAGGAGGCAGCACAGCTGCTGAGCTTTAATCGCCACATCTCCAGCAGTGCCAGCACCGAAGATCCAGCAGCAGTGACTTCAGCCAGCAGCACACTAGCAACAGACTGAAGCCCACGCTGCTGTGTCTTCATTTATCCTCATGTTTCATCAAGTCTGCAGAGGGTGGTGGGGGGATGTGAAATCCCTCGGCACAGGATTGATTTGAGTGTCTTGCAGAGATAATTCACACGTCAATACTGTTAACCATTTCATTTTTTCTTATGAAGGGAGGGAAGGACGATAACAAATCACATTGGAATTTAGTTTCGAGCTTCCAGCAAGCTCAACAAATCAAGAAGTGGAAGCTATGCTCAGCTGAAGAAAATGGTAAAGGGCATGTTAGGGAGTCAAATCTGAAAATCATAGTATGGACAGGCAAAAGAGATGTCAAGGATCAATTTACAAAAAGCAGAGATTTTCTTCCAAAACGATGTATCAATAGAAGCGTGTCTGCCGAAGAGTTTCTAGAAGCAGCAATTAGTCAAAAGGCTTGTGCTTTATTAGAGGAGTGAAATCAATGCAGTCAGTGGCTGTTAGGAAATAATTGAGAGATGATATATAGCTTCTCTACAGGAGAAAAGCCAGAGCAACTGCCTCAAACCAAAAAGTAAACCAGCAAGGTTTTAGATCAGAAAAGAGTAAGTTAGTAGTATTTTAGTGAGAGTCCTGAAAGAAAATATACATGGAAGTACTCCTAGCTTAAACAGGCTACATACACACAAAATCCTGAGTAATCCCCTAACAGATCAGTGGAAAACTAGACCAGCAAATATCACTTCTTACACTAAATGAATTAATAAAAATTGTAAAGAAATAAGCAGCACACAGACAAATAAATGCAAGACAGCAAGGCCAGGACACAAAGCCACATCTCACAAGGGTATTCAGGCTCTCTTTTGAAAGAGATGATAAATGGGGATGAGGCCATTTCGATTGATCTTCTATACTTGGATTTCCAATGAGGTTTTGACAAGTTTTCTCATGAAAGGATTTAAAAAAAATTAAACTCTATGGAACTACAAGGAAGGCCCTTTCCAGAATCAATGACTTATTAAAAGGCAGGATATAAAGAATGAAAATAAATAGTAATTTTCATAATGTAGGGAAATTAAACTGTGAGCCCATATGAATTGTCCTCAACCAATGCATTTAAAGCTCAGGAAAGGAATAAATAGTGAGATGACAGAATTTCTTTATGATTCAAAATTATTCAGGGCATTAAAAATGAAAACTGATTGCAAGAAGCAGCAGAATGATCTCACAATGCTGAATGATGGGTCAATCAATCAATGTCAGGTGAAATTTAAAGAATAACATTTGAGGAAAAATAGTCTATATATATATATATAAATGTACTCTAAATTACCTCCCAGCCTTCAGGAAAGATCTTGGAGTCATTATTGATAGTTCTTTGAAAATGTTAGTTCATGGATCAGGAGCAGTGAAGAAGGAAAACAGAACAGCAAGATTCATTAATGAAGGATGAAAAACAAGAGCAAAAACATCGTTATGCCACTTTATAAACCCATGGTGTTCCCACAGCTTGAATTCTGCCTGTCTTTCTAGGCACCCCACCTCTAAAAGGATGGAGCAGCAGAAGAAAACAGATAAAGACAATCAAACAGTCCCAGAAAAAAAAAAATACAGAATCCATACAAAGAAGGATCACACAGAGTAAGGTTTTTTAAACTTGGAAAGCAACAGTCAAGGAAAGGTAGGAGGGATTTATGTAAAAATAACGAATATCATTGCAAAGGAGTTTAGAGAACAAGTTATTCATTATGCCCCAGTTTGATTTGATGCTTCCTAATTTAAACATTATCAGGCAGCAGATTAAATCTAGGAAAAGAGAGCAGATTTCTCTTTTTGACCACAATCTATAACTAAAATGTCAAAATTAATTGCCAAGGACACTGGGGGAACCAGCATCTAAAAAGGTAAGCCACTTATCCATATAAACAATGGATAAATTAATGAAAGGAATGACCTGAGAGAGCCTGGAAGGTGTGATTAAAAGAGCAAGCTTCATCTGTAGCCTGTCATGGCATCATGAACTCATTTGCTACTTCTGCAGTGAACCCAGATCTCTTTGCTCTCACTGAGATCTTGCCTTTCCCAGTTGACAAATTCTGACTTTTCTATTTAAAATATGATTTCAAAATACAGAAAGCATAGGGGTTGAAATGGTAGCTGGAACCCTTAAATGTAGCTAAAATAATGATTCAGGCTTGATGAGAGAAAGATGCCAAAGTGATGCATGCCCCAAAGATTCTTTTTATCTTGCTGTATTTACCTGAATCTGCACTAGATCTATCTATATATATGTATAGATATATGGATAAGATATAGATATATGGATATAGATATACATATAAAGAGGCAAGATAATTTTTTTTGCATCCTTTTGTGACTCCTACACATGATACCAATCTTAACCCTGTTGAGCAAGTATGCCTGAAAATTGAACCAGAAATTTGACTCTGCCCCTCTGATCAATATAGATAACCTTGCACTCTACTTGGCTGCATTAGTGTGAGAAGTACAGCAAAACCTCAAAAATGTCCATTAGAGTGCAACATATCCTGATGCACATAGAGGGACAGAGACCCTCAAGTCTTCCCAGTCCCTTTGGAAACTGTACTGGACTTCAGAATATTGGTTCAGTGGCTAACTTGAGAGAAGAGAATGATTTTATTTTTACTTCCAAGTGAATTTCATGCTTTCAAGTTCACTCAAACAGAATGAGGGCAAAATGAGCTGAAAAAAAAAAAAAAAGCAAAGAGCGCCTATGAATCAGCTGAAGGAAGCTCCAGCTCCATCCTCCATGGAAATTGCTCTTTTTTTCCTCATTTTCCTGAATTTGGTGGCAGTGGCTGCACCGAGTTTGTAAGCAGATCTGCCTGGCTTAATAATAATACACTGGGAAAAAGAAACACATTCTTTCTCTGGTTTTTATTGCCTGCAAAATGCCATGAGAGTTTCAAATTCAAGCAATCAATGTGAAGGAGAATAGACCATAAAAGCAAAGATTATTGCCTCAGAAATAGCTCTACTTTCCCTATCTCTCAATAACGAGGCAAGAACTTTATGGAAGATTTGACAGTGTCTGGTGCATGGAATAAAGGAGAAAGAAACACATACATGATTTGATACCAGGGAAAAAAAATATAGGATTTTACACAGCTTGCAAGAGAGAGCTGGAAAGAGCAGCCTCTTAAGAGTCTTTGCAAATAATGCTCTCGAGTTAAAATCTGATCTCAACGCTTCTATTCTGCACTGAGAAAATGAAATGCAAGCACCCAAGAAAAGTGCAAAAAGTCAAATGTATTCCTGCAGAAAAGCAGTGTGCAAATTGCATGCAAATGAGTTGTCATTTTCTAAGAGCACATCTTCTCCCATTAGAAAAGGAAAACTTAACAGAAAAGCATGCTGTTCACATGCTGTTTGTAAGCTATTAAGGTAGACTGAAAGTGATGCTCTGCAAACTCTATTTTAATCTGTTTCTTGCTGATGAAATACACTCAAAGACCTACTTTTAAAACATACACAAAGTTAATTTATTCTTCAGTATGAAGCCGAGAGAGATTCTGGGGTGTCTTTGATCATGAAGACATACCTTGCTATGAAATATATGCCAGGTGCTTAGATGCAGAGGGACTGGGTTTTTTGGTCAAACTCTGTCACTAGAATATATTTTCTTTACCTTGAACATTTTAAAACATCAGTTATCAAATTCCTTCAGAAATTATTTCAACTGTAGTGGTGCTGGTTCAGATATTTTTCTTTTTGCTTTCCCATTATTATGCATATGCCAAAATTACATCAAACTCAGCTAGACTACTGATATGAATTTCTTATCTTATCTACTCTGGAAATGCTTAAATAGCAGGTATTTAAAATCTCAAACATGTAGCACAAATAGAGACAGCTTAACATAGAAAACCTCTACCTTCATTTCCCCAGACCAAAATTACTGAATCTTCACTAACAGCTAAAGCTACAGTGTCCTTAAGGATATTAAAACAAAGCTTGAAAGAAAGACAATTGTTATTGTCACTCTGTTCATGGTGTCCCTGCTCAGAGTGGTATGCCATGAAAAGGTGCTGGAAATAGCCATAGTTTAAAACTTCTACTTTGTTTTTTCAAAACTGATGTTTTATTTGGGGGAGGGAAATTTTAGTAATGTTCTTTTTTTTTGAAACAGAATGAAAACACTTATTGACATACCGGCATTCACCAGAAAGAGAAACACACACTGAAAACAGCTCTGCCCTGCAATGCAAGACCCTTCAGAGGCTCCCCATGCTCTAAACCAATTTTTGAAGAGATTCCGTGTTTGAACTGATTTAGATCCTGCAGCACTGATGGGTGTGAGGCTCTAATGGCTGGAAAAATCTGGGACATAAAGCGTATGGGCCATCGTTCACCATCTGCGTTACAGGAGTGGCAGGAGGGGAATATTCTGAACAGCAATAGATCTGTGTGAGCAAACTTGGGCAGTGTGGCAAAAAAGTCATCTGACAGCCAACCTCACCAGAGATTAATTACAGTCCAAATTAGAAACAAATATGGTAAATGTGCAACTCTAATGGCTAAAAATTTCCTCTCTTTTCAAATATGTTTTTCATGTTATATTTTGGGACACAAATATAATATCAGTCTCAAAATACCCTCGTTCCCTTTTTAATATAACATTTATTCTGTTATGTTGATTTTTGTTCATCTCTGAGCTGGAATTTAACAGTAGATTAGATCACTTTAGAGCTTTTGTTACTATGGTAACACTGCACTGCTGTTATATTTCTTCACCTCCAATCTTGATTTTGAGGTGAGTGGCTATATTTATTCCTGTCCTTTACAGGATCTCAGTGTGATGGAAAAGCATTTGGTAGAAGAAAAATGTTAGCATAAGCTCCCACTGTAAGGTGGGGAGTCCAGAGTGGCTAATTTGTGCTGAAGGTCAAGTGTGCAGTGGGTTAAATGCATTCACTTAACTTTTAAAGTCTTTCAGTTCTAAATTAAATTAAATTACAGGTGAGTAAAGTTTGTGCTGGTCACCCTTGAGTTGCCTCACCGAATAGCTTAGGAACAGTATGGCACTAGAGAGGTGTACTGAGAAGAGACCAACTCCAGCTCCTCGGAGAGATGAGACATTTATCCTCCAACACAAAGATGGAGAAAGCCAACCCAGCAGCATCAAACAGATGTTGCTTTAAGCTCCACAAAACCTTCTCCTTCATTGAAGCTGCAGTCCACACTGCAGATATTTCCTGCAGATTAGGACCCCAAGATGTGGAGATTGTCCTTAGCCTCAGAAAGCCCAGTTGTCCCCCATGCAGCTCAAACTGCCCATGCGCTGCTGCTCTGTGGAAAATTAATTTCCCACCTGTCTGCACTGCACCTGGCTTTATTGTCTTATAGTAGTGGGTCCCTCACATGAACACCAAGCATTCACAAAAATGCACATAGTATTGGAAGCCAGGTCCATTACAAACATCACCTGACACTTCCCACTGGAGAATTTTCTTTCGTGTTGCTTATAATTTTGTTAAAGCAATCTGAAGCTTAAAGATGGGATGCTTATCTATGGAATGTTTAGATGCTTATAATTTTGTTAAAACAATCTGAAGCTCAAAGATAGGATGCTTATCCATGGAATGTTTAGATCATAGGATGGCTTTGAAGGACCCTAAAAAATCATTTAGTTTCAGCCCCCTGCCACAGGCAGGGATACCTTCCACTAGACCAGGTTGCTCAGAGACTCCTCCAGTCTGGCCAGGAGCACAATCCCCTCACTCTTCCTCTGCAGAAATAAAGAATTCTCAGGTAAGTTTACAATACAGAGAGCCTCATGAATAAAATTGCCTTTGGGAGGCAGGGCTTTCTCTCAAAAAATTAAGGCAGTGTAAGGCTACTTTCTTATTAAGCTATTACCAATGTTGTGTATAGTCCTTCTAGGCATGCTTATATTTTCAGGGGATATTTTAAGAAAAATGCTTGGGCAATTTTTGATGTAGAAATACAGAAAAAATACAGTTTTCCCATATGGCTTTTGCATGGGACGTGTCTTTCACCAACTTGCAAAAACCAAGCCAAATTCTGTCAGCTCAGGAACAGATAAAATATATAGCTCACGCACAGAGGTAAGACTCTTCCACCTTCAAAATAAATCCTCTCTTCCCAGCCATGTTAGAACCTTACCTCTCAAGCTCCATGCCCAAGGGAGCAGACAGCATCCATCCCCTCCAAGCTCCCAAAAAGCACATGTAAACCCCTTTGCTTGAGGCAGCAGGTAGCATTAATTGCCTTTTTAATTGGGCAATGCGTTACACCTGCCTAATCCTCCCAGCATCCACAGGGTGGCGATGGTGTTCTGTGCTATCAAATTAATGGCTTTTGGCTCACAAGGTCACTTTGCACAAATAAACATCATGCACATCCTCTCGAAGGATTCTTCTGATTCCTTGTCTTAATGCTGAAAAATTGCGGGATTCATCATATCCCACCTGCCTGATTTTTTTTGCCATTAATCTAAATCCTCACTCTTAGCTCATTTCATCAGTTGGTCTCATTTCATTTTTCTCCTCATCTGGCAACGAGTCCAATGAAAATTATTGCATGATGTCATGCAGGAGTTCATTTCGACCCAGCAATATTTTTAGGGTTTGCAGGCTACCTCTCATAAAGATATCTGATTGAATAGTAACTGGTAAACACTTAACTGCATATCAAGTAGCATAACTCACTGCAGCAGTTCACTGAAGCTTCATTGGGTTTGTCCTTGAGGCAATGAAAGTAACTACTTAATATTTCACCATCTCTTTGATCATTTTTATAACATTTAGTCACCAAAGAACAGTAGCTGAAATGTAGCATCTGCTTCTCAAAAAAAGAAAAAGAAGAAGAAAAAAGCATATTTTTCTTTTCTTTTATTTTTTTAACCTTCTCTTTCTAATGAGATTGATTGAGACATAAAGATGACAGGTATTTGCATAGAAGCCAAGAGCAATTCCACAGGAACAAGTGAATCTGCATTAGTAATAGCAGCAAAATAATGAAAATACAGAAATCATTCAGAGCACAATAACAGCCATGGTTGCATTTAACAATTACAAGAGAGTGAATTGATCATATCTGGGGAGGAAGGCAACATCCTTTGGGGATTAAAGCAGGCTGGCAATTTCTTGCTAAAGATGACAGCTTGTTTTGCCTGTGTGATTGTTTCCCTGTGTGGCTGTAAATGCTCTCAGAGAAGACCAGATTGGCAAAACTCAAGCCCACTTTGTACAGGACGAAGGGAGTGTTCACAGGAGAAGAGGAGAATCAGATTCTGCAATATTCATTCCTCCTGGATGTTCACAGATTTTCCAATTTGGTTTTAAAATAAAAATATATTAGCATCAAGCTAGGCAAACTTAAGTTTACATATAAAGTAGGCCAGGTTGATCTTGATGGAGTGAGAGAACCTGTCTGGAATAAAGATGATTATGCTCTACAGGAAAAATAAGAATGGGCAGCTTATTTGGGATGCAAATATTTTGACATTTATTCAATGCTTTACTTGGCATCAGCAGCAGAAACAGCTCATATCCCTTCCTGTATCACTTGACAGAGACCTCAGGAGAAAAAGCCAGAAATACTGAAAAAAACAATTGCTTGGTGTAGTATTACTGGGCAGAAATCTTTGACCTGAGAATCAGAGTACCTTGATTTTCACAGCCCTGAACTATCACTTGGGCTGGTTAAAGACATGTATGTCTCCAGAGAAGAGTGTGATGTGTGATGGCAGAGCAAAATTCAGTTCACTCAGTGTATATATACAATTTTGTCGCAAAACTGGACAAAAAAAAAAAAAAATCCATCCTTTCCCAATCTTTGCTTTGAAGCATCAGATTTGCATTTGGGATCAGTGCTAGCTGGGGAAGAACTTCTGTGGGCAGCACATGGCTGGCTTCTATCCCCATGTGAATTAAACACTGCAGCACTGGTAGGAATGGTCTCCCAAAATTCCAGGGGCACAAAAGTCATAGCTCCTGTCAGCACACTCAGGGTACAAATCCATCCTTGCATGCTGGGCATCACCAGCACTGACATTCAGCAAACAGAGAGAGAGAGGAGGTTCCTGGCCAAGAGAAGACAAATCCTGTCACTTTGCTGATCTCCAGGACAACTCTGGCTCACTGGAGGCTCCAGTAAGTGGAAGCAGCTACCAGTAGGAAGCTTGCAAGATGTGGTGGCTGAATCAGCCAGTGCACAGTCGGGGCTGGAAGATCTTTCCAAACATGCCACCCCTGGAAGGAGCTGAGGGAAGGTCAGGAAAAGCTGGGGTGGGGAACTGAAAGCCAAGGAACACAAGTATTGAGGTGTCCCTTCAAGGGAGGGCAGAGAAGAGGCTGAGAAGCAGAAGAAACAAGAACCAACTCACATCTGTGGCAACCCTTTACTCCTGGTGAAATTCAGCCTGTTCTCAGAGGGATTCAGATGCCCTTGAAGGGAAAGAACACCTTGAGGCTGAGGTCTTTAACCCTTTAAATGACTCTGTCCTGCTCCTGTGGGTAGGCAACTTAGTGGCCTAGAGGCCTAGTTTGCTAAGTTGCAACCAAGCCATCAGACACACCTTCCCTGGGGGTCTGCCCTGTGAGTTTCAACTTGCTATCAGTAGGCAGAGATAGACACAGAGATCCTCCTGAGGTGGGGAATCTGGCAGCTGGGGGGGCTAACACTGGGTAACACTGGGAGAGGGAGCTCACACATGCAAGGGGAGCTCAGATCTCACAGCTCTCCCTCCTCAGGGTCTGGCAAGTCTCTTCATGCACAGTACTTGCAGTACTCACTGTGCTGGGGTCACTACCCCAGAATAAGCAAGATACAAAATTGGCTCTCTGTCCCCTCATTTAGCAGATCTGGTGCAGCAGTGTGAGTGTTGTTCTCCTCATCCTCCTCCCCTCTGGGAGTGGAGTAATAGGTTTGTGCTGCCCTGTCATGGTGTTTGAAGGAGACAGTCCCATCTTACCGGGAGAGCAGGAGCAGCCATCTGCTCTTGGATTCTGAAGGGTCAAACTCAGTTGTGTGCAATTCTCCCTCAGCAGAGAGAAGCTTCCGGCTTCACTGCAAAAGGGCACCTTGTTCTTCCCAGCACAAGTGCATCTTAGCCACCTCCATCAAACCCTAATGGCAGCAGAGTGCCTTGTGGAACTCACCTGGAGCCAGGGAGATCAAGTGAAGAGTACTTGTGGCTCTCCTCATCCTGCTGTGTCCTTGTCAAAAATGAGAAAAAATGAGAGCGATTTGTTCTCTCCAGGACTTGGCAGTGAGTTATGTGAGACTTATGGGCTGTGCCACATCACCCCCTGCCCCACAGCAAACACACTCCATCCAACCCAGGTCATCTGAGCAGAGAGCTGCTAACTCGGCTGCTTGCTGGAAAGTTTTGCTTCCACTAAGGAAAATGTATAAATTCATCACATAGCAGAGTTGAAGATGACTGTGCCCTCCTTAAAAGGATTTAAATGAACCAGTTCAACATAGTAAAAGGCACATGCTTTTTCTTGACTAGGTTTTCATAAGGAGCTAATTAGACCAGACAAGCTGGCAAGAGCACTGTACTGAAAACTCAAATTAGACCAAGCATTTTATAAGAGATTATCAGCCAGAGCCCATTACCAGGAGAGAAGAGAATCAGATTCCAGTTCTGTTCAAACAGAAACTTTGAGGCCCACTAAGAGGGCAACCATGATATTCTATCTGAGGAGAAGTGATAAAATGATAGCATTAAGCCTGAAGTCCTGAAATTGCTAATATTTTACTTTTCCTGGTATTTCAGGTACTTAAAGCAGTATTTTATCATGTGTGAGGACAAAACCTGCAATTTTCCTAATTACTTTTGATTTCAGAATAGACTACTCTTTTCCACTGTAATATTTTTCTAAATTCAAGCACACAACAACAAATAAAGCATCAGCCATGTGTCCCGTCACAGATGAGGCTGTGTCTTTTTGCTGACACATTTTGTCTAGAAAAATTTGGCTGCCTTCACACATTTTTTTTGATTGGTTTTATTGCATTTTACTTTAAAAAGAGATGAATTCCTTTGAGGAATTAATAGAGACTTACACATGTCAGAACCTCATCTGCTGGAAAGCAGTGGAAGTCAGGAAGGCTCTAAATTGGCCAAGTAAAACCCAATATACTTGACAGGAGAAATGGTGTAGAAACAATCTAACATACCTTTCATTTAACCACATGCTTTTTAGAAGACAGTAAAATTTTTCTTGATCTATATTTGCATTTCATGCAAAAAGATTCTATATTTATATATGTATATATATTTATGTATATTTTTGAATTAAGGTGAAGAAAATAATTTGCCTTCAAATATTTATTCTCTTCTTCATTCTGTTTCAGTTTTGTACTGCATGTTCCCTTGTTGAGGACATTAAATTTCTATTCATGTTTTGTTCTTCAGTTTTTTTGTGTCCTTGCAGCTGATTCAAAACAAGGATGCTGAAGAAAGAATAAGAGGATTTTTTATAGTAGTCCTCAGCCGATAATAATTAAAGTTGCAGCTGATCACATGATTAAAAAAAAAAAATCTTGATGGTTAAGAGAGTCTGAATGTGAGACATTTGAATTTTAATTGCAAATGTTGTCTGCTGATTTGATGGTGTTTGTTCTGATACAGACCAAGCCTTCAGGGAAGAATCACCCTCAATGCATCAGACACCCAAATGTGAAACATTCAGCTTAGAGGCCTTTTTCTATAAGAACTACTCTTACCAAACCAGTGAGAGCTGTTTCAGTCCACTCATCCCTTGAGTCTCAGAAGAGAAGAGGTTAAGGGAATTTCCTGCTGCTTTGTTTCTGGCAGCACAACTCCAGGGGCTGTGAAGCCCATCTGCAGCCAAGTCCTCTGCCACAGGCTGTGTGGTCTTGGCACTTTTTTTCCATGGCTTGAGGTGCTCCATGAGGGTGATAATAAGATGAGCTGCAAGAAGCTGAATGCTTGACCCCACACTTGTGCTGCTGTGTTTTACACACCAGAGAGGTGTTAATTATAAGCAGAGAACCAGTAGCCTCTAAGGGTTGAAGTGTCAGGTGTAGATGTTCCCCTTCTTGAGACCAACTTTTGCTCTTTGATGAACATGTGCTGTTGTGCCATGGAAAAGAACAAGATCTCTTCTTCAAAAGCAATGTTTTGGTTCCTATCAATTTATGGATGGGGTTGCCCTGACTTAATGAACCATCCTCTCCTACTCAATTGTGTGTGATTCAGTGTTGAAATTTTATGCTCACTTCACATAAATTACCATGCTTTGAGTCAAACTAATTATTATTATGGGCTTCCTTTCATAATCTTTGATTTCAGAATAAAACTGCAACTCACCATGGTTTTAAGAGAAAACTCAAGTGCCATGTGGTTAAAATTTTTGCCTGCCTCCTATTAGTGCCTCCATGTATAAACCCACGACTCTCTTGCCAGGATCACCTCTTTCCTTTCCCCCAAGTCTGAGATTTTGCCTTCCTTGTTCATGGTGACTCACTGGGACCGCCCTCACAGAGCTGACCTTGGCACAAGAACTTGCCTATGTGCTCTTTCAGAAAGTGGACCCCCATTAGATTTGAGAAACCTCTGTGTCACTCTCTGTATTACAGACAAAGAGTTAAAAGAAAAAGTAAATCATAAACCCCCCAAAAATCCCCCTATATGCTGCACTTATCAGCTGTCATCATCCATCATCCATTAGGTATCCTGACACACACAGACACAAATTCAGCTCACTGCCTCCATTCCAGCCTGCCCCTCCTTGTCAGCCTTCACTCATCACACACCAGGACAGGCTCTTTATGTCCTTTTCTTGGTTGTTTGGCTGGTGTCTAGAACTGACCAAGCCAGCACATGCAGTCTTCACCCAGAGGAAAAGCTTTCACCAGGCGACTTGACCCACAGAGTGATTTAACTACTTGTTTGCCTTAACACCTAAGAACAAACGGAAAACAAAGAAATACACAGAACACTAACAGAAGCTTTTCCTAAATTATTTTTCCACATATCATTAACATTTTCCTCCTTTAGCCTCAGAACTTGAGATGAACATCTTTTAAAAACAGTGCCTAGGGTGTTAAATCCTGTACTGGTTAGCCAAGGTTGTCAGGATGTTTTCACCACTCTTCTGCATTTATACTGAGAGGTTCAAAGTACAGCTGAAAGAACACTGGCTCTCTTTCTCAAAGATGCAGGCTTTTGTTGTCATAGCCTGTTCATGTTAGTTTGACATGGGTGAGTTTTTATCTGTCTGAAGTGTGCAGAACTGAAAAAAACCTCAAATCATAACTGCACCTTCAGCTTAGGTTTCAGTGAAACTGCTCCTACAGAGTGAATTTTCAGGATGCTTGACAAGTTTGCATAAAACTGATGCTGCTAATGAAACCTAGAGGTCTGCATATAAACTTCAGCAGCATTCCTTCTTTTCCATCCTCTCTTCTAGGCCAGTTTCTTTATTACTAGAACTGCAAGAACATCACTCAAAAGACATTTACATTGCTGCTTTTATATCATGCAATGCAGCTGTCTCCTGAATTATCCACTTCAGAGAATATTTACAGAATAGAGGGTAAGTACTGGCTTACCAAAAATCTGATGTTTCTTTTGGCACAGATGCTGTGGTGAAATGAGACCTCAGTGACTCTGGAAGTTCGAGGTTCAGTATATTAAGTGAGTTTTGGTAAGTTATATGCCACAGAAAATGGAGGAGATGACTGGTCCAGGAATTTATTTTTTTTCCTATCTTTTAAGGTATCAACCAATGTAGACCTTCCCATAAAAACCTTCCAGAAAACAAGTAGGTGTGATGAGCAGTAGGGCTACATTTGACCCCAGGCACCAGTAGCTAATCTTGGGAAGGCTCAGTTTTGCCATGAAGATGTGATCCATGACTTTATCTCCCATCTGATCAATCCCTTTACTCCCCTCTCTTCACCTCTTAGTTATGGGGTTTTTTATTTGTTTGGTTGTTTTTTGGTTTTTTTTTTCTTTTTTTTAGCTTTCCTATTAATGAATTCTCTTCTAATGCTGGTCTAGAAGAAGGAGAGGTGAGCCCAGCTGCAAGCCTGAGAGGTGCTGCATTGTTTACAAAAAGTTACAGAATTAGTACAGACACTGACTGTGCCTTTACTCCTCCCTCACATATCCTGTGTGCTGCTGGTGGGAGCAGACAGGAACTTCTCTGTTCCTGGGTTCCTATTAAAGCATAACTCTCACTGGACCGGTGGGATTTTTATCCAAATAATGAAAATACCACGTCAGGTTCATGGTATTATATTTCACATGTGGGCCTTTCAGAGGTCAGAAGATTTCAGCTACTGTACCATTTGCTTTGCTGGATAGAAGAGCTTGCCCTCTGGGGAATGAGAGATTGACATCCAAAAAAAGAAAAAAAAAGAGCATGTCTGGGATAAAGAAAGGTTGCTTCATAGAGAGCACACCTTTAAAAATGCTGTGTTAATTCTAAAAATACCTACTCGGTATTTTTACACAATAGTGTAAAAATTATTTTCCACAATAGTGCAGTTGCATGAGTGGTTTGTACAGAGCCAGGCATTTATTCCACTGCAGATTCCTGCTCATGGGGAGTGTGCCATGCCCAACCCCCTAAAGGTTCCCTTTCATCTTCAGAGCCACGTCCAGTGAGACAGTTACACTCACAGGAGGTGAGAGCCACCAGCCCAGGGAGTTACAGGGCACAGGGAGCCTTCCCGTGGATATTTAATCACAATTGTCCTTACAGAAAGGTGCTTTTGTGATTGAAGCCCCTGCTGTGGGTCTGTCCCGCTGTTCAAGGGTCATGCTGCAGGAACCCAGGGCTGACCCAGCTTATAACCTGTCCAATAAGAGCTGGAGTGCAGCTGGTGTCTGTCCTCACACTGGAACAAAGCAAGGAGCCTGCTCAGACAGCTACACCATATATTCTGTATTTAAATACAGCAATCACACATTCACAGAATTCACAGAATGACCAGGTTGGAAGAGACCTTCCAGACCATCGAGTCCAGCCCATGCTCTAACACCTCAACTAAACCATGGCACCCAGTGCCACATCCAGTCTCTTTAGTGCCTGCCACTGATGAAAAATGACACACAGCCTCCACAGAATGGGATATTTACCACTATTTTCCTTTGTCAGCTTCAGGAAGACTAACACTGTCATCTGTTTGGAATGTTTTGGCCTTAAAGAAAAAGGCAGTGAGTTCTGATATAGCCCAGCACAGTGCAGCACAAAGCCAAATTGTGCTGCCTGCCAAAGCTATGCAGGGGCATTTTATTAACCATCCACTCATTACTGTAAAGGTGCAGCAGCTGGAGATGGCTCATCACTGTGAAACTTCATGGCTCTGTCTTCTATCAGTATGCCTAGGTCCAGTGAGTGTCTGAAGAAAAAGAAAGAGCTCAATAATCTGCCACTTGCTAATGCTAAAAGATAAAGAAGAAGAAAAAAGACACAGATAAGGGGGGGAAAAAGTGAAATTGACTGTAATGACTTCAATGCAAACCAAACATTGTCAATAACTGCTGAATTTCCAGGACTTTTAGGAGCCATACATCAACAATCCATTAGTAGCAGTAGATTTTGAAAAATCATTACTTGAAGTCCCATGTTACGAGTAGTGACTTTCATCTCTTGTCTCAGTGGGCTAATCCCTCTTGTCATTCTTAATCCTCATTCCTGTGCCTTGTAAGCTTGATCAAGTTTTCTATGTAGTCGGGTGTTCTGTCAAATAAAGATATTCGAAAGGCTCCTGAAGACTGGTGAGAGCCCTCACCTTTACTCAGAGCTTCTTAAGTAACATTTAATTTCTCGAAGGAGTGACTGGAACACATTGCAGAAAATGCTGCATTTTGGCTGCTGCCTGCTGGGCTGTGGATAGGAGAGAGGTATTGCCATTCCAGGGAACTAGAGGGCACTGAGGAGGAAAAACCCCATCATATTTTAGAAAAAAGAACTATTCAGACTTATTAGATGAATTATATGCCTGGCTTGGTTTTCACAGTGCTTTCAGAATTTCTGTTCTAACCTCATTTTATGTTGCTTGCAATTTTCTGGTACTATTGAGCCTCTTCTACCCTCCCCCTACCCCAAAAGGATTTAAGCTTTTTATGCATTTCAAGATTAACAGAGAAAACTCTTATTCACTCATAGAGAAATTTAATACTTTATCCCATCCCAAGGAAGCAGTTTGGTCAGAAGGGGAATATACAAACTTTGACTTCCTCACAATTCTTATCCTTTTGGATTATAGGGCATTTCTTAATTTCTTGATCACAAAATATACATGACCAGCATTACCTATTAGACATGTTATGGTTTTTAAAACAGGGTTTAAAATCTTATTTCTGTCATAAAGTTGCTGAAGCAATGGAGGGGACTTGTGAGCTCTTTTCTGACACCAGCCCTGGATGGGAGAGGCAGTGCTCCTGTAGGGTGAATGTGCAACAAGCAAGTGATGAAAATGTACCTTTTTTCATTCCCATCTCCTTTTTCCAGTTGCAGAAAGAAACAAAGCAAATCAAGGTGGAATTCTCAGACCAGCTACCATAAGAAAAATCTCTATTTGTAACAATTACACTATGGATATATGTAGCACAAAAAAGTAATTCACTGGGTAGAAAATGCATTGCACTAGTGTGCACTAAGGCACAAAAAATTGACTTAAGAGTGCATGTTTTCTTTATGTTTGTCATTAGAGATACTTAATGTCAAAGAGATGTGTGGAGATAACTTTGTGCTCAGAAGTTACTGCTGAATTTGCAAAGAATTGCAAATATGTCAATGAATTTACACTGTTTGCTTCTAATAATTTGCTGATCTGTTGTCTCAATGTCAGAGCAAATTCCTTTTGAAAGAAGGAATTTACTCTACACCATTTAGTCTCTGCCACCCTGTGATAAGTATCACTTTTGCCCAATTTTTGACACCTTGTGGAAAGCTGAACCTATTAATCTTAGAATCAATTATTACTCAACTGAAAATACACCACTGATAGCTCCACTTTCATCTGTCCACACTTTGCATTCACTGTTTATACATCTCCACTGTCAGACTCAGTAATTAGTGTGTGGATTAATGAACATTAACTGAAGCAAGGGCTGAGAGTCTAAAGCTACTACACTAAATACAAAGACAAGATCCCATTCTATTAAAAAGTTGTTTGCACAGGCAACTTAAAGTTTTGGTTTTCGTTCTTTCCCTCCCACAATCCCTTGAAAGGTAAAAAGATATTAATATTTTAATGTTTTTACAGCAGGAGAATTTCTCTAGTGATGCCTAATATTTTGTTGTAGAGAAAGGATGATTATATTTGACTTAAACACTGTTGCTTTAGTTTTGGTGGTTTTTTTTTATTGAATAGGCATCTTTTTTATAGAGAAGAACAAGTTTCAAAGTTATGGAGAAGAAATCCCTTAACCTTGAGGAATGAATATCCATAGGATACCCCATGTTGTGAGCACAGAGCTGCAGCAGTGGAGGGCTCTGCACTGTCCTGTCACTCAGATGTCCACTCCTGGGGGATAGTGACACTCTGGTTACAAACCTTGATCAGAAGTGCACGAACAAAAAGAGAATTTGGTCCAAACACATCTCAGTTTGGGCAGAATTGATGCATATAGCTGCTGAATTTCCTTTTTACTGTTTCTTGTTTATCTACAGATAAAATTGTAATAACTATCTGATCAAAGCAAATCCCACCTTTAAGCATTTATCGGTCCTTAGTTAGAAAATCCAGGAGGGCTGCTACAGGCAAGATTACATTTGTCTCCTCATCTGCTTGTTGCCCAGCAAACTACCCCTGTTTTGTTTAATTCATAGTCTAGGGGGTGTGTTTTATACTCATCTTTAACTGCTGAAAGGCTGTTGTGCCAACTCTGGAGCTGCAGTTTTGAAAACCATTTGTGAAGGCAACAAACACTTGGATTCAGTTATTTTTACCACCACCACCACCACCATTATATTTAATTGCTGAAATGATGAGACAATTTAATTATAACCAACTATGCAAGCCTATAAAGCATTTGAAAGGTAGTCCCAGGTTCAAGTACATTTTCCTCCTTTGTTTCCAACTCAAATACAGCAGTGCAAATCCTGAAGTGTACATGGTACAGCTGTGAAGCCTTTTCCTTTGGATGAAAGCTGGTGAGCAGAACCAACTCAGCAACACTACAAGCCCAGAAATGGGGATTCATATGGAGGAAAAGAGTTGCTGGTTCAAGTACCTTTTCAGGTATTAACCACCTCCAGTCTGAATTTATCAGCTCATAAAAATACAAGTTACAGATGCCTCCTTGGCCAGAATGAACAATTTGTGCCATAGTAGCCACTTTGGCTGTGGTATTTCTTTTTGTTAACGTGAGTCCACATTTAAATTATAAAGTTATTTCACAATTCAAAGCTTAGTGCCTAGAGCTACTTTCTGTGCTATAGAAAGCTACACTGTGATTTTCATGAAGAATAATACTTGTATTGTTTACAGAGCAGGGCTAGAGACAGCTCTGCTCACTACCACCTGCAGGCACTGAAAATTAGAACAAGTACATGCTTAATCATTTGCCAGGAAAATGGAACAGTTACAATAACAAAAAGAAAAAAAAAGGGAAAAAAAAAAAGCAATATACTACAAGAGTGTCAAACATCAGCACTTTTTGACCTAGCTCTCAATGAGTAGTTCCTTAAGCAATGCCCTTCATTTGGTAGGAGAGACATTTTTGTTTGCTGGCTACTCAGAGGCAGCTGAGACAATTTAGTGAGAGTCAATCTGACAGCCAGTAGAAGCTCCCCTTCTAGAAAATAAGAACAACTGCATTTTGATGAGAGCAGTGTGCTGAATGTGGCATTATTTGTGTATGGCAGTCCAGGAAAGAAAGGGACTGGTAATTCTTTGGCTTGGGTTTAGTACAAGGAGTTGATTTGGTGAAGCAGTGACACACCTGAGAGGCCACCAGGGGTATGCCATTGTCACCGGCTGCCTCCCACACAGAGCTCTGCAGATGGGCTCCTTTCCCCTCCTGATTGGAAACCCTTACAGCAAAGGAACACTTTAATCATAACAGAAACTTCTTCTCCATGGACTTAAACAGTAATGATCAAGGTCAGAGCCTGGTCTGGTAGGTTTTTGGTGAAGGCAGGTGAATCTCAGGGCAGCACCAAAAGGAACCTGAGTAGGTCTGAGTAAATGAGGTAGAATAAATGCATAAATATTTCTAATTGTTTAGCTTGTTTGCATCTTTATTAGTTGAGTTGCTAATGGAAAGCAAAATAAATATAATGTGAATTAGATTTTATAGAGAGCACAAATTGATTCAGTTCATATGCACCATATCCTGAAATAAAACGCATGCAATGTACTTGCTGCCTCTTAAAAACACAAATAAACAGCCACAATTATCTTATTAACTATGTTACAAGAATTTAGGGATTCATGTCCTTCACTTTAACCCTTATATTTAAAGGCAATATTTCTCTTAGCAGATTGGCATCCTTCAGAATGTACAATTCTTGCTCCATAACTGTCTCCTAGGACAGGAGAAGCACCTGTAATGCCACAAATGCAAGACACTATGGGAGTGATAGTGGGGCCCTGGAAAATGTTAAAGATAGACTCTGAAAATGTTAGGCTTTGTGTTTTCTCAGATCACTGCACCTGTGTAAGCAGTATGATAAATGATATAATTGTTAGAGGTGATGATTGTTTAGTAATTAAATATAAATTTTGTATAATCATAAGAAGAATCATGAGAAACTATTAGAAATTTTAGAAATTTTAGAAACTGTTAGAAATTTAAGGGGGTCCACGAGGAGCCATGCTTGGCTGAAATCTGTGTATACAATAGAACAATAGAAGTTTAATGATTAACATGAAAGTTATATAACGATAGAACATAAAAACATGTTTGTCCTGAACGCATGTTGGAGTCAGATTTGGGTTGAGTACCCCTGATGCCCAGAGCTCTTCAATAAAAGCACCCACATATAATCCTTCTTGTGATTATGTGTTTCTGAATGCTAACAGGGGGACACAATTTATCTTTGAAAACTGCTCCTCGTGCTCCAGGGACTGCTGTGGTTGCCAAGCACCAATCAATATCCACCAATATCCACTTCCCTGAGCATTCCAGACTCAGACAACCATCAAATCCATGCTTTCAAAGCATGTTGGATGCATTTTACCCAGTACAATCAAGAGCTTCTGGTAGTGCATACTGCCAAAAATGTCCCTCCAAAGGAAGCCAATTTGGGACCGCTACTGGAGTCAGGCAGAGGAGAAGGGAGGGACCTGGCCCTATGAATTTGTGTCACCCCATTTTTACAAAACTCTCCAGGAAAACTGCCTCTTGATTCTCAAGAGAGGAATAAACACAGCTCAGAGTCTCTCACCAAAGGCCAGATGCTCATGCAAATCCATGGATAGTGCAGTTCATGGAAGGATCATCTGGCAGAGGTGCTTCCCAAGGGTACAGCTGCACCACCAGCACGCTCCCAAAACCAGCCCCAGCCCACAAGGAACCTGACACTGGCCCTGCAGCTCCTTCAGTGCCTTATCCTGGCATTGCTGAGCAGGCTGGGGTGAGCTGTGCCCTTGTTTTCACACCTCCTCGCTGTGCTGAAGCAGCTAAATCGGAACCGTTCTCTGTCGCAGACATTTTTTCAGGAAAATCCTTTCCTTAGGATTTTGCCTCCTGAGAAGCTGAGAGGCCTCAGGAACAAAATGTAAATGCTGATCATCTGCTGCTGTGGAATGCAACAGGTGCATCTGTGATTGGCCCATGTTGGTTTGTTTGTAATTAATGGCCAATCACAGTCAGCTGGCTCGGACTCTCTGTCCAGGACACAAGCCTTTGTTACCATTCTTTCTGATTCTATGGCCTTCTGATGAAACCTTTTCTTCTATTCTTTTAGTATAGTTTTAATGTAATATATATCATAAAATAATAAATCAAGCCTTCTGACACCTAATCAAGTCTAATGAAATATATATGATAAAATAATAAATCAAGCCTTCTGGAGTCAGATCCTCATCTCCTCCCTCAACCTGAGACCCCTGTGAACACCATCACAGTTCTCCAGCTCCGTGCTGGCTCATCTGAGCTATTTGTGGAGTTTGAACCCTCCCCAGAGGAGCAGGCAGTAGGTGTCTCAGCCTGTCTCTTTGCCACCTGCACAGGTCAGTGCTAAGCCCCTTCCTCACCCTGCTGTCTTTGGGTTCTTATGCCTGGATGGAAGCAGAGCTCCCACCATCACACCCACTGTGCTCATGGGAGGGTAACAGCAGACACCAGACCCCTGCAGCACACACAGACCATCATCATCTTTCTGCTGACCTTCACAAATGCTGTGCTCTCATGGCTCCCTAGCCCAAAGAATAGGGAAGAAAGGAAAAACCTGTAAGAGCCTAAATGAGGGATGTGGGACTCCAGGGGCTCTCCAAAATGCAGTTTATTCCATCCAAGAGGTTACAGCAGTCCAGGCTGGTGGGTGACAGAGCCTGTGCCTACAGCTGTCAGCTCCAGCTGCAGGCAGGCCTGGAGACCCTGAGTTTAGGTTACAGTGCATTATAGACTTTTCTTTGCTGAGCATCCTCATACAGTAGAACCAATCTATACCTTAACTTTTATCTATAGGCTATCATAACTACTGTAATTACCATATTCATGTTACTATTCTTCAATCACTAAAAGTTAGCACATTACAGTTTAAGCTAGAAGTTGTTTTTCAGTTTTCTTGCAGTGGAAAATTCTGAGACCTTTTTTCTACTTGCAACATTTGCTGACTTGTTTGCCTGTGCTTTCTTTCTGCTTGGTAAAAACATCTTCTTGTTTGAGGTGAGTTTATCTTTTGTTCTAAGTCATAAAAACCCCTTCTAACTAACATACCCTTTGCCTCCTTGGTTATCCAGTAAGGCTGGTTCAGCAATTCTTTTCTTCTATATCAAAACTTGCTTCCATCTCTATTCCTTCATCAGACTCTACATTAAAAAATCTTTCTGCCAAGCATACACATCTGTGAGACTTCCTTGTCAAATTTTCATCCTTCCCAATAAAAACCTAGTAGGAATTATGTGTATCATGACAAGCACAAGTATACAGGGAGACACAATGAGCACTTTTCTTCCTGTTAAATAAAAACGTCTGCACTTTGTCTCAAGTGGGAGTCCAAATACTGAGCCAGCCCAAAATCTTGTGTATTGTGTGGGAAATATTTTGTCTTCAGCATTCTCTGAGTTGCTCCCATTTTGGCATTGGGAAGTAGCAGCAGTTTGTGATAAAATATCCCCCAAGTAATTCAGGGAGCAAATGCTGCAGTTGTTATGGAGAGGGGAGAAAAAAGTGCTCAGAAGAGACTTGATTCTCTTTTTTCTTGGTCACATCATTTACTGGAAAAAAAAAAAAAAAGGTTTTGTTCACCTGGTTTCACCCTGTAGTAATGCCAAAATCTCTGCATTACTCATACATGCATCAGAACCAAGGAAAGGCTTTTGAGACCTACATGAGTCTGTGGTAATAAATGGGTCAGTCTGGGTTCAGAGTCAGGATCTGTGCCCAACCACTACAGCTTCAGCATGCTTGGGGAATAAAAAAAAGAGAAAATATGTATAATACATCCAAATAAAGGCTGCTAAGAGCCCTCCTTATTTCCTGTGAGAAGGTAAGAGCCTAGAGGGGTAGAAATAAATTAGGTAAAAATTAATGGCTTTTTTAATTCTAACTAGTAAGCATATCACCCAGGGCTAGGCAAAATGCTCAAAAGAAAAAACCCCAAACTAAACTGAAGCCCTATGATTTTTGTTTTTCAGTAGCTGGGAATACTAATGCAAGAGCTCAAGGCAAATACATTAATCCCCCCGTAGCTATGCAGAAACAAATTGTTATGTTCGGTGCTGCTTTCTTCAATGCCATTTTAACAAGGTTTTTTTTTTTTTTCCACTAGATTCCCCTCAACAATAAAATTTAATTTCATTTAAATAAAAAAAAATAATGCCCCAAACAAACTCCAGGAAAGATGGACATTAATTAGAAAACATTTAGTTCCTGGCATTGAGATAGATTACATCTTTTTTACAGTTTGAAATACAGATTTTTTTTTTTTTTTTTTTACTTGTGGTCTCACCAGTGAGATGCTTGGACTTCAGTGGCCCTGAAACAGGAGGACCCAAGCATGACAACAGTGCAAGCTTTTCCCTGCAGCAGGGCAGGTGCACAGGCACAGCAGGCAATGGTCTACCAGCAGTAAAAGCTAAGTTTGGCAACCAGGCAAACATGAGCTCTATTGCCATGAGAGCAGAAAAATCTATTTAATTGCCCCTCTGATAAACCTGATTTCAGTGAGGGATCACAGAAGACTGTCCTTGAGGAATGAGGCAGCAGGGTTAAGGAGTGAAGCTGTTTGAGTTCTTTTCTGTTTAGACCCACCTGCAATGCTGACACTGCCCTTCCCAGCATTGCTGGAGGGTGCTAACATTTCCAGAATGGATAATATATTAATTTAATATATGGATAATATATTAGTTTTAGTTTTTTTATATATATATAAACATACATATATATATATATATATAAACATACATATATATATATATATATATAAAAACATACATATATATATATATATATATTAATATAATAATTTAAAATGAAAAGGCAAGCTATTGCAACACAATTTGTCCTAAGCATTTCTCAGTTACTAGAATCAAGGATAACCTAACAAGCAGGTCTAATCAGCTATCACTTTCTGTGGGTGCTAACATTTCTGTATGGATAATATATTAATTTAATAAATGAATAATATATTATATATAATGTACATTAATTTAAAAGGCAAATCAATGTAACACAATTTGTCCTGAACATTCCTCAGTTATTTGAATCAGCAGTACCTAACAAGCAGGTCTAATCTGCTATCACTTTTCTGTTATCTGACTTTGGCTTGCATGAAATTTCTCATGTAGATGAGAAGATAAAACACATTACAGCAATCTGTCCCAACAGTTTTGTAAATGCAAGACAAAGATAAGTAAAACAAGCCAACCAAGAAATAACCCTCAAAAAATGCTTCCCATGCTTTCTTTCAACAAAATAAGGTTGCAGAAAATGCAGCAGCTCTCCCTTTATTTCTGTGTTATTTGACTTGGGAGATTCCACAAGACATAAATCAGATTCATTTTCTTCAGGCACTTAGAATGAAGATCAATGTTCTTGATCTTTTTAAACCCTGCACCATCTGCAAAGCTATCCAGACATATAACCTGGCACAGAAAATCTCCCCCATGTTGCAGTTCATTCCTTCCCTCTTTCACTATGATTACAGAGGAAGTCTAATTTACCATAGAAAAAAAAATTATCAGAAACATAGAGTGCACCAATGAACTTCACATTAGTGGGGCTTTTTAAGAACATTCATGCTTTCAAAAGTGCAGTGAGAAGCAGGCTCAGATGAGACCTCTTGAGGGGAATGTGAAGAAGGATGCTCTTCAAAACCTTGATTTAATACAACATTTCCCTCAGATCAGAAAGTGCAGGTGAAATATCTGACATCAAACAAGCAGATGGGCAAAGCTACAGTGGCTGAATATGGTTTCAGACCTAAAGGAGTGGCACATTTGATAGGAATGTTTTTCTTTCCTGCTTTCTAAAGAAATCCTGTGAATAGCATCAAGTCGCTACTGATGTGGAGCATTCCCTGGACTAGGAACAGGTGTGCAGCAGTGAGGAAACCACCCTGGTGAGATTGTCTGAAAATCTTCTGAGGATCTCCTGTGCTCCAGGCTCCTCCTGCTTGCAGAGAAACCTCTCTGTGTGCACCAGCTCTGCAGGAGTCTGCTGACCCAATGGCACTTCAAAAAAAAATATTGTTCAAAATTTTTTCCCATCATCACTGCAACTAAGCTTGAAAATGTGAACTGCAAAGGGCTGAATTCTTTGCCTGTGCCTTCAGAAACTTGATAAAAAGAACCCCCAAACTTCTATCAAATACTTTACTGAAAGAACTGTACAGGAGCCATGGCAGTTATGGGAGAGGAGGAAAAAAGAATGATGCAGGATATGTGCTCTCCCCAGCCCTGATCCTGTGTGCTGCTTTCCCTCTCTCCCCAGGCACTGCTCAGCACTGACCAGTCCCTCAGTGGAAACCCTTCCCTGATTCTCTGCTCCCAAAGCTTCCTCAATATTACCCTCCTCAAAGGCTGAGATTGCTGTGCCCATGCATCCCACACCAATCATCTGGAAGCAATAGATATTTTTGCACAATTCATGGCTGGTTATTTGCTATATCTTGAAATGACTAGCAAGGATTTTGCATTTCAGGAGGAAGAGATTCATTTAGCTGGTAAGGCCAGTGTGGTTGTCACAACAGTGTGGATCAAATGTAGCCCTGGGGTGAAAATATGCAAGTACATTAACTCTGCATTATGTTTTCCTCTATGGGAGAAGTCTTGTTATTTATACAATACAATTAAGGCATATGCCCAACCATGCTTGTAACATAAATATTTTAAGAGGAAGGAAGAAAGACAAAAACAAAAACTCACTGTCACTCAGCAAACAGCCTCAGAAATGAGAATAAACTTAAAGCGGTGTAATTTTCCCAGATGAAAAGCACATCATGAAATGAAACCTGATGTAAAAAAAAAAAAGCAAAGAGGCAGGAAAGCACCTCTTCTCACCCAGCATTTTGTTATGAAATATTAAGATCTAGTAAATGCTTAGACAATTCCAAAACCTGAAAACGACAAGACACATAAGGGACAAATATTTTTGATTTAGTGCATTCCACTCCAAATGCTCTGGATGTCAAAAGGGAATGAGTTGAGAGAGGAATGAGTAAGTGTGAAGAGACCTTAGGCTTTGCAGCTCTGGGCAATCCCAACTCTCAGAATACAAACTGGTGTGATAGGTGCCAGAGCTGCAGAAACCAAGGACTAATTGGTTTAGGCTGTACCCTGAGTCTGGCAGGTGTATTTGGTACATGATGATTTTAGCTGAATTCCTCTTATTTTGCATCACAGGTCATGCTTAAGTCAGTTCCCTACCTGTGGGCTATAATTCAGAACACAAACAAGTATTTATGATTGATGGAAAAACTGATAGGCAGGTGGTAAACCCAGCATTCCTTGCCTTCATTTTTTATTTATATGGAATTAGTACCCAAAAATTCTGCCTCCAATTATGGTCTGACTGCTGCTTTTTCAAGGGAACAGCTGCAGTGAGGAACTCTTTTTTGCTTTGAAAAATTTTAATAGAAATAGTAATAGCAGTGGAAAAAAAAGTCTAAATGGAACAAAGTCCTTTCATAACAGCCTGTTGTTTGCTTAGAGCTTTTATTTCTTTTTATTATTTTTTTTTTATTGTTTTCAGAGAACATTTTATGTTACAAAAGCCAGGATCCCTTAAACTAGGAAGACCTTGAGATGAAACATATAACAATATTTGTTCTTTTTCTCTGTGAAAATGGACAGATAATGATGACTTGAACTCTTCCCTCATCAAGATTTATATTTCTAGTTTCACTCCCAAAAGAAAGGTTCACACCACAGTGTCCATGTTGACATCACTTGTTGCAATACAGTGCTGCAGTAATTTAATTGCTACAGTAAAGGAACCATAAAAGCTTAGCCCTTTTGGGTTTTGCTTTGTTTGTTCTGTCTTCCAATTGAACTGTTGGTGAAGAATGTGAAGCAGGTTGGGAGAGAGTAGAAAAAAGTAAAGTTTAAAAGAGGAATCAAGCTTTCTGCTAGGAAGGTTTGGTCATTATGTCATTAGCCATAATATTTTCAGGGCAAAACCAGCCCAACTTGTCCCTGACCCCAGCGTGTTCAGCCTGGCAAAAGCCACAATGAATCCAAAAGTGAATCTCGGTATTGAGCCTTCCATGATTCTGTGCTCTGATTTTCCTATCCCTGCTCTTGGTGTTATTTAAAGGATACTGTCCTGGTTTTCTGCTGGAGCAGAGTGAATTTTTCTCCCTAGTAGCTACATTTGGATTTTGGATGCCACTAGCACATTCATGTGTTTTAATTGTTGCTGGGCAGTGCCTAAACAAAGTCAGGGACTTTTCATCTTGTCATGCTGCCCCACCAGTGAGCAGGCTGGTGATTCCCTAGATTGTGGGAGGGGAGAGCTGACCCCAAATGGACAAAAGATATTCCATACCATATGATGTCATGTTCAGCCTGTAAACTGGGGGAAAGCTGCTGCTTGGGAACAAGCTGGGCATTGGTCAGCTGGTGGGGAGAAATTGTCTTTCATTCTCATCACTTGTTTTTCTTTGGTTTTATTTCACCCTCCTTTTGCAACTTTTCTTTTCTTTAAAATTCATGATTTTAATTTTATTTCAGTTATTGCACTTTTCTTTCTCAACCTGCCCATTTGCTCACTTTTACTCTTCTGATTCCCTCCCCTGTTCCTCCAGGGGGAACTGAGTGCATGGGCCTGAGTTGCTGGCTGGAGTTTGACCATGACAATAATCCATGTGTAATCCTGGCCAGATTTCAGATGCTGTGAGGAGGAAGGGAGTAGCTGGGGAGGGACATCTTTTGCACATCTCTACATGAGGCAGTCTGAGCACTTCCCCTTGCACCACCTGTGCATGAGTTGAAGCTCAGGAATGACCAAGCCTCTGCATGGCAAGGGGGGTGGAATGAGCACAAGATCAAAACCTATCCCCCGTGGTGGCTGGAAAGAAAACTGTGAGCAGATATCAACAGGCACTCCTGGACTCCTGTGTGGGTCTGGGCTCTGGGGCTTCTACCACAGTCCTGGCTTTCTGAACTGAGAAAACCCCTCTGTCTTGGCTCACTCTGTGAGCCAGCATAAAGCAAAAGCTCCATAAGGAATCTTTGACTGCCATGCTCACTCTCTTACAGCAGCTAGCCTTCAGCCTCCCCAGTTTTCTTCCTCCTTGGTTTCCAAACCAGAAGGCTATGTTGCAAACAGCACATTCCCGCTGTGCTCCCAGGTACAGCATCAAGGGAAAGCTGCTTTTGCTGGCTCCCTCTCTTTAGTACCCAACCATCCTGGTCAACACGAGGCTTGGCTGCCTAGGGTAGAGCTACAGGGACAGCCAGCATGACACTCACTTTTTGTGTTTCACTGCTGCAAGGAGCAGTGTGGAAAAGGAACTAGCTCATCCAGGGACATATGGAGCTCAGAGGGACAACCCTACTTCCCAAGGTGGCCTGTTACAGTCATATTTACTGGAAAAAATCCCTTCACCCAGCTAAAAAAAAAAAACAAAACAACCAGCAACTTCACCCAGGATTTTGCTCCCGAAAGCTGAAAAGCCTCAGAGAAAAATGAAAACAATAATTATCTGATTTGCTTCTCCTGTGTTTTACTCCTTTGGAAAGTGTTTGGGCATTGTTTACTAGCAAGTGATTGTTTCATTGGTTTCATGTGAATTGCTTTCACTCACTGGCCAATCAGGGCCAAGCTGTGTCAAGGGCTCTGGAAAGAGTCACGAATTTTCATTATTATCTTTTAAGCCTTCTGTAAGTATCCTTGCTGTATTCTTTAGTATAGTTTAGTATAGTATTCTTTAATATAATATAGTATCATAAAATAATAAATTAGCCTTCTAAGAACATGGAGTCACATTCAACATTCCTTCCTGCCACAGGGCACCCCACAAATACAATAGTGGCCCCTCAGCACGGCGGCTCTGCCTGGGCAGACAGCAGGACTGCTCAAAAGGCTGAGCATTGTTTGAACACCACTACCTGCTATGGCACAGGCAGGGTGGTCCTTACACAAAAGCTTTTCCCTCTACAGAAATAAGCCTGTGTAGTGGATTCCTTCTGTAACAAGGAAAATCACTCCACCTCAATTACTCCCACTTATTCCAGAGGAAACAAAGTGGCAGAGGATGAGGAAAAGGCTGAGGTTGCTGCTATAAGAAGTGGTCTGTATAGCTCCCACTGGTGTGGTTTTAGAGACTCTTGCTAAAGCTAAACTAGACCAAATAATCTATCCCTGAAGAAGAGAGAGCTTTGAGAGTGACCTGGAAAGTGAAAGCTGCCATCAACCTAAATTCAGTGCCTGCAGGTGAATTCTGCACTTGTCCATCCAGAGCAATTCTAACCCAATATTAGAGCTCCTGCTTCCAAAGCTGTTTGAAAACACCTCACTCTGAAGCTATGGAAATGTTGTCAGAGTCTGCTGCAAATTTGTGTGAAAGCCTGAGCTGAACTGTCCTGTTCATTGGACAGGAAGGGGACACAAGGTGCAGAAACACAAGCTGCCTCCTGATGGCTGCATCACTGATTTCTCGTGCAATCTCTTAATAGGATTTTATTTGGCATATCTAGGCTAATTTTTTCAGCAGATAGCTTTAGTGTTATGGAAACATTAGTTAGGTGAGAGGCTAGGGGTCTGCATGAGCAATGTGATGCCTCATGTCACCCGCAGTGCTGCAGAACACCAAAAAGATGCCCATAAACAGAAGCTTTTTCACCATGTGAAATAAGACAGGAGTGCTTCTCTTTTGAATGGGAAACACAGTGGGACTAAGAATTATGTGCCAGTTCTTGAGGATTTTATATTTCTCAGTAACATCAAAGGAATTGATATGAACTAATTTGCTTGATTTGAAACTGGATTATTTTTACATGCACACACCAAGGAAAGTACCTTTTAGGGATGAGCTTCTTGATGAGATTTCATTAGAGCTGTTAAGTATTATTTGCTGTTTAAGATAGAATCATCAGAGCCACCATTGCTATATGAAGATCTTGAAGGAAAGAATCAATTCTGATTGCAAAAAGAAGCATAAGGGTTTTTGGTATTGATAAGTTTAGGTGTACATGAGAACTTGCTTTTCCCTGTGTCCTCTTCTTAGGCATGGAAACTGGAGTCTGCAGATTTCAAGAGGATGAAGGAAAAGGCACAGTGATAAGCAAGTGGAAACAACAGAGATGCAAATTTTAAATGTGAATCCATTCCATGATTTAATGCTGTGGGACTCAAATCATAAGCACTTACAATGAGAATGGGTCAGCAAGATAATTCAGAGAGCATCTATTCCCAAGAGCTACAGAGAAGTTTTTTTGTTTGCATGTTCACTTGTTTGTTTTTTGCAGAACCTCATTACAGGGAAACATAAGTTACAACATCCTTACTGATTATTAGAGGAGAGCAACAAAGGGCATATCTGTTCTCTGTTCAATGATCCATGCAAGCAGAGCAATATCCACAGCAAGAAAACTAAGACCATAAGAAGCTGAGATGGCCAGTACAGCAAATATTTTTAAATGAATATAGTTAGGGCTGAATCAAGGTGACCTATGTAGCCTGCTCCAAAATACATTCTCTTAGGAAACAGAAACTTAAGCCCCTAACATTAACACAAATACTAACCCTGATCCTGATCCTAATGTCACACTAACCCTAACTCCTAATTCTAACCTTAAACCTAACACTAACCCTAACTCTAACCCTAGTAGGCCATCCCATAATGTTTCAGGTGCAGATGAGAGGCTGCCCAGGGGATGTAATAACCACCAAGACCTTTCTATGCTGGTACATTTGTCTGTGAGCAAAAAAAATAAACATATTGAATTTTGGAGGTGGAACCCAAATCTTGGCAACAGGCTCCTGGCAGAGAATGACAGCTCTTTTCCATAGGCAGGGAAGCATTCAGACCCAGAGTTTCAGGGGAAGAAATGTTTTCATGTATGTTAAAGCTATAATTTTTATATAGTAAACAGGAGTTTTAGGGCTATACTAAATTTATACAGACTATAAAACATGAAAACATTGCTCAATGCTCTTCATGAAGAAACCAGAAAGAATGCTCAATTTTGTGTTTTCTTTTGTTCCTGCATGCACCACATCAAAAAGACCACTTTACCCAATTTTTACTAAAAAGGCGTGTTATTTCTAGAAACAAGAGATCATGGCTGAGATGTCTCTGGCACTAGGAAGGAGAAACTGTTCTCATTGCTGAAGTCTTTTTGCAGTAAATTTTCAGCTTGGCTGGAGGCTGCTCACCTGTTTTACATATGCAGAGGGAATTATAGCCTGCAGCAGTCATCCTCCAGTGTCTGAGCACTGCCAAGGTACAACGTGAAGATTTGAGATTCATTAGGCCATGGATGCAAAGAGGGGCTCTTGTAGAAAGATATCCAGGAGTGGTGGTGGCACGTAAAACTTGAGAGGAAGATCACAGGCATTGCTACTCCTCAAGAAGAGAGGAACTGTCTTTGCAAAGGGTAAATCTCATTTGTGCAGGAGACAGACTTCCTTGAGGGGCTTTTACAAGGCTGTGAAGTACAACCCTGCAGCATCAACACTTTCGACTCTATCACAGGCTTCAACATTTTCTGCAGACTTCCAAGAGAAAACCAGATTTCAACCTGTCTTAATGAATTGGACATATGTATACCACACAGAAATCTAATAAAACCCAGCCAAGAAGTGAAGAGGGGAGTGGATGAAATATGTTACAGGCATCAGTGACATCTCTCAATATGCTGCTGAAGGGCTCAGGCACTGCAGTAGGGGCCACAGAATCACTCAGAAGTCAGAGACAAGAGGGGACCCCAGAATCTGACTTCTGTGGAGAAAATGAAAAACACAGCACCACTCACCCGTACGTTTTCAGCCAGGTCTGGAGGAAAAGGGAGATATCAGCATGGAAACAATCTACATCTACAATTTTCTTCTATGATTTTCAACCTTTGTGGCTTCCATGCAGATATAAAGGACAAAAGTCTCTTTTTTTATTAAAAAGACCATCAATTAAATATTGAACACTGTAATCTCATTTTTTTTTTCCACTTTTGGAACTCCACGTGGTTTTGTTCAGCTGAATATCTGACTTCTTTATGATCCATACTTGTTTACTTCTGTTAGCAGATATGGCCCCTGAGCACTTATGAGCAAGTGTCCCTAAACTGAATTCATCAGGGATGAATTGGGATAAGCCAGGAGTTTTCCAGTGGGTCATGGACAGTGATTTATAGAATAGATTTTTAGATTTATAGATGTTAATGGACCAGGTGTTCTGGTTACCAAAAGAGAGCAGTTCAAACACGGTGTTTGGGAGGGACCTGCTGCAAACTACAAATATCATAGTTTAGAGCATTCTTGATGTAGGAGTGTGAAATTCATAAAAATAAATAATTTTTAAATTTCATACCATTGTGTGATTCTAGCCAGGAAAAAAAAAAAAAGCAACCAAAAAAGCCCAACCCAAACACAAACAACCAAAACCCCCACAGAATAATGGGTTAGCATCATTCCCCCTTATTGCTTTTAGCTCCATACAGACATTGTTTACACTGTCAACACTACTCCTCAGAGATGAGGGGCTACAACCTAGAGGATATTAAATCTACAAGATTTTGGGTCCATCATACCCCACTTTTTAACAATTTTCCCCCTCTTGTGCTAACAGTGACAGTGCTGGCACCAAGCCTGACACAAGACACCAAAAGAGAAGGCTCACTGTCCACCACAGACAGTTTCCCAGGCTATCCCCAAAATTTCAAGGAGGGACATGGAGCTGTATGTGAAAAGAGAAAATTACAATTTCCTTTTTGAGTTAAAGGCTCTTTTTTCTTCTTTATTTTTTTTCAAAATTTAATAAGTAAAGATGCTTCTTTAGTGTTATCCAGCAATCAATAACCTATGCTACTGTTTTGTACAATACTGTTTGCTTAAATCTCCATTGCAGCTCCTCCATGTGTGCATGCATGCACACAAATACAGCACTAAGTTTTTTATAGTGATGTGTGCTAGCTAAAAAGCATCAGAACTGCCACTGCTTTGGGAACTTCAATTCTCTTTCCTTTCCTCACCTTCTCATTTGCCTCCAGGCACTCTGTAACAAATGTCTTTAGAACTTCATCTATCCCTCAGATATTCTGCAAGTGTTTTACCTGTACACAAATTTTCTCCTCTGCTTTGTGGGATAAAAAAAACCCTCTCCATGTTTTGTTCAGTAAATGCCCAAAACCTCACTTTATGCTTGTGTTGGCAACAGTTTCCTTTGCAACAGGTAAAAGACCTTTCTAGAAACAACAATTCAGCTGCAACACTGAAAAATCAAGAGAAAACAAGAAGGAACAAATGACTTGGAGTCTGAAAAAATCCCAAATGCAGAACTGAATTCAGTGATAAATCTCAAGCTCATCCAAAATGAGAATGGAGCACAAAAAAAATAACATTGTGAACTGGAAATCTATACAGACACTTCAAACCAACCATGATCCCCCTAATTTTCCAATCATCCTGATTATTATAATCTGCACCTCCACAGTCTTCTTTCACTAATGCATTATCAAGTACAGCAGTTTTTTCTTGTTTATTTTGGAACACAGCTGTTGTGCTAATTTATCCTAACAGATAATGTGATCACTGGTACTTCTCACACACAACCTACAGAACACCATGAGGAAATGAAAGCAGGTGAAAGCAGGTATGCTATAATTTATTTTTTTTATCCCTGTAAAATGATTGCTCTAAGTTGCAAAAAAACCCCCAAAAAACAAACCAACCAAAAAAAAAACCCAAACAAACCAACAAACAACCAAAAAAAAGGAGCAACCAAGACATTACACACTTCAGGATTACACAATTCAGGACTGTAAAGGAAAATAGATGGTAAGAGGGACAGAAGATCACAAAGTTCAAATCTAGGTGGTCCTTATTCACCTGCGGAGGGTTTTGTCACCTTCTGCCTCCTACAGCAAGCCTGTAGTTAAAGGATTCCTCAGCCAAGCTACAAACCCCAATCCATAGTGATTTCCCTGTTGGCTTTGATGGCAGCACCTCCCCTGTGAGCAGGGCTGAATGTTTGGAATCCATCTCATTTTGATGCCTTTCTCCAAACAATGACTGATGGGAATTTACTCTTTGTGCTCTATCTTGTAGTTTTCTGGGCCAAGGGCAGGGCATGTCACCTGAAATATCACTGCTGATTTAACACTTGTAATTACAGGTAATAATAATCACCATCATCATAACCCACTATCATCATGACCTTGAGGCCATTTGCCTAGGTAACCAGCCTCTATCCTAAACTTCTTCCAGTTATTTTAGGCTGAACCCAAAGCACAGGTTGGGCAGGAATCACTCCATCCAGTGTTTTATGCTTTGACTCCTGTGCAAGTTTTGGAGAATGCTGTTAATAAACATCTTAACTCTTAAAGATCTGTCATGCAGAAAAAAAGATTATTCTGCTGAAACTGCACAGATGAACACACATAGGAGTAAAGAATAGGCTGTAGTTATTGCACATGCTTGGATAAAAAATATGCCTTCAAGAGATATGAATACCTCAATCTAGACCCTGCCTTTGGAGGTTTGCAATATCATTCACTGCTGGTTTTAGAAACAGAAAACAATAGTTGTAGGGTAAAAATCAGACTGAACATAACATAGGACATATTACAAGACTGAAAGTAACTTTTTACTTAGACAGCTTTCATGGATAATAAAGACAGGTAATGGATTGTGACTGACATGTTTGTGACCTCTAAAAGTTTGAAAGTAGCTCTTAAGACCAAGGGAGCATTCTTCGCTGTAGAGTATCATAGAAATAGCTTCATTTTGTTAACTGGCTCTCCATGCATGAAAACTAAAAGAAAAACCAGGTAGACAAGGGGAGAAAAATCAGTCATTTAATACATTTAGTACGTGATCTTTCACTGTTTGCTTTGTACATACCATGGGGTTTTTTGCGAAGGGAAAAAACTGATCAAGAAAAAAGAAACTACAGAAGATGGTATTTGCTTCTGGAGTGCCACAGATTCTTTATGGAGCTTTGAATTTTGATATTTTTGTTTGCTTTTGCGGAGGAGTCAATTGAAATTAAGGTGTTAAACTGGATAATGAGAAAGAGTGGTAGCAAGGGAGAAGAGAGCATATGTTCATTTATTTAAAATAATGTGAACTGTTCAACATATTCAAATCAGTGAGGCACGTATTCACCATATAATTTAATTAGCACTTCCAGTAGATACCATAAATGTTTCTAATGCAGATTTTCTCTTCCATACAGTTATAAATAGTGTGCTTATTTATAGCAGCAAACTGACCAGAAGATGGCCCCATAGTGAATACAATGCAACTTAAATTTCACTCAAGGGAATAGGCTGATGTCAAAAAGTGCAAGCTCTATTTATCAATCCTGAAAAGTACATTAGGCTAGGTCTCTCTGAAGGGGTAAAGTATTTGTCATTGTAGCACTCCAAATTATTTTAAAATTCATTATGAAATAGATTGAGCAGATACAGTCCTAACCCCCAATCTACTTTATTACCTTAAACTTTAAAACAAGAATAACTAATGCTAGCAAAGAGCTGACAGAGCCATGTTGTGTTCAAGAAATTGTTTTCCCCAGGAAAAGAAAACTCGGTTTTAGGGGCTGACCCAATGACTACTGATGAAACCCATTTAAAACAAAAAAATCTGCTGGTAAATTTATTAGGATTTTTCTTCATGGTTTCCTGTGGGGTGTCTTCAGAGCAGCAGAGTCGCAAACCTGTGTCTTCATTTCCAGTGCAATTCACTGGAAAGAATCAGAAACCATTTCACAGCATTTACAAAGCTGCTTCTTCCTTTACAGCTACAATCCTGGGATGCAGACTGAGCAGGCTCTACATTTATTACCACCAGTGAAAACAGACACTCATTCCGAGCTGGAATGACATATGGCACTGCTCTCCTAGCTTTGTTCATGTGCAGGACATTTTTCTTAGCACAATAGTGCTATGTTAATGTGATGTTATCAGAAATAAGAGATATAATAATCTATGAAATGCAGTAGTGTAATACTTCTGGTAGATGAGACTGCTAGCTACAACAGCAGGTGGTTTTGTTGTTTTTGGGGCTTTTTTCCAAAAGCAGAAGATTAAAAAAATATAAGGAAAAAGAAAAATTTGAACAAAAGAGTTTTATATGACTGGAATAAATGATGGCCCTCTTTACCCCACAGCTCTGTAAGGCTCTTTATTGAAATTAAATTATCACGCAAGGATGTAGTGTGACTTATCCTGAATATTAATAATGTTTATCACTGTACCACTTTATAGATCCAGGCAGAGCTAGAAGTTTCAAACAAAAAGAGATGACTCCTTGCAACTGATGAAAGCCAATGGGAAGATGAATTTACCCCCATTATGTAATTTCTGTTTCGCAGATGGGTATTGCACAGATAGAATGGGACATGTGTTCATAAGCCATGACAAGGTAGGACAGAAATGCTGGAACCAGGTCACAGGAAATTAGAGGACAGGTGCTGATTGACAGAAATACAATTTGGGATGGGTCAAGTCAGTGTAGAGGGAGATACCTGCTTGGACAGGGGCATAGTTTCCTGCTGGATGCTGACAGACAGTGTAAGGTTCCCTTTAAATTAACATTACTCTTAACGATAACTGAGGATGTTTTTAAAAAAGTTACTCTGAGACAATAATTATGATTTGTCTTTCTCACACACACATCTTGACCCAGCACATGAGATATGAACAGCCCGTTTCATCAACACTGGGAAAAGGTGGGTCAATATTTTAGCTAACTCTAGGGAAAAACATCCCATTAAAACCTCCACAAGCTCTTTGTTCTCCAGTTCTATACACTCCACAGGGCAGCTGTGTACCTCCATAGAAGCCACTGCCATTTGACAATTAGAAACAATTAGATCTTCTTGAAGGCTTTTATTTTGACTCCATCCCCAGCCTTCAAGTATTGAGGCAGAGGTAATTAAGATTAATAGAATAAAGAGTTTCTACAATTAAGATATACTCTAGACAGGCAATAGCATAATGTTTATTCAAACAAGGAAGAACACGGCATCAATAATTATAAATTGAACCATTCATTTTAATTCAGAATTGGTAATATTGAAGTTGCAGTACTCACTAGGGGCACAAGGAATAATAATACCCTGCTGTCTAGACAAAAATTCTTCCTGAAGGAAGACTGTGAATCACGCCAGAGCTTTTGATCAACACATCCCAAGTGTAAGCAAATGTTTCCTGAAATAGAAAATCTTTATCACTTGTCACAACATAATTGCAGCTGTTCTGATTTCAGATGACAACAGTACCTGCCTCGAAATTTCCAGAGTCCATATCCCACACAGCTGGTATGGCATAGTCTAGTGGCTGGTACTGCAATTACCCAAAATACTCCCCTACCACCAAATAGCTCAGACTATTTTCTGATTTTCACAGGTGCCCTTTACCCTGTCACATCAGAGGAAATATGTCACTTTTTCCTACATGGTTCATCACAGAAGGATAACCTTAAGGAAAGCAGGTGAGAAGGGGCAACTGCCAGAGCAGACCTTTGGAGTGCACAGGGGGTGGGTTACCTGCTCCCCTCCATACTTGGCTTTTCTGTGTGCAGGCTTTAAGAGAAGATTATGATGAAGCAACCAGACTCTAATGCAGAAGGCTACAGGAATTTCAGAGGAATATAATCTGAAATCCAACACATGTGTTTGGAAGAATGGAAATCCTTTTGCATAATTGCTGTAGGCTTCAGCACTCGGATGTTTCCCAGAGCTGGTTGCTGCCTTTTTGGATACCAGTCCTTCTGGAGGAAAAGGCTATTGTCAGGAGCTTCACACTTTCTTTGGAGTGAAAAGCCAGATTAAAATTCCCCTTTGAAATTAATTTTAGAAGAAGCAGCCTTAAATACTTGGCAGGCAGAAACAGTTAATTTTCTTAAAATGAAGAATAGTTCAGAAGTCCCCTTATGCTGCGCCATATTTATAAGAAAAAGCACAAGAAGACTTAAAAAATCACATGGGTAAAATAACAGAATTTCAGACTGCCAAAGTGTCAGATTAAAATCATTTTGCTGTAGTTGACTTTGAATGTTTTTCCCTGCTCGCATGCCTGTAGCTCGAGAGGAAGCCTGACTTCCATGTAGTAACTGATAATTCTCCAAACTCCTTTCCCTGATACTAAAGAAAAGTGCCATACCTTCAGGAGCTTGAAAGGGAGTTTTGAAGAAGAGAGATGAAGACACAGAATGAAAAGACATTTGAAAGATGAAATTAGCATTTAAAGATGTCAAACAGTGATGTAAAGTGAGTTGCTCAATTTCTTTATGAAGCAGTCAATAAGATCAGTTTCACGTTTTCTTCCTTTGATTCTTTGAAACATGGATTTCTTTTCCCCCTGTGATACAAGTGTTAATTTTAGGGTTCATTTAAAATTCATAAATTGAAAATGGTAATATTTGGGGGTTTTATACTCACACGAAGAATATATTTAAGCAGTTCAGACAGCCTCAGACTTTATTCATGAGATGCAGCTAGAATTTTTATCCATTCATTCACACATCAGTACTTGTAGACACTACACTTAATCTGCCACTGCCACACCTACAGTCATCACTCAACTTTTTGTGGTTATGTTTCCCCCCAAATGTTCAGTGGCGATGATGGTTTTGTGTCTTTTATTAGCATTTCTTGAAATATATTTGCTGTGATATATTAGTTCTTCAAATTATGTGATTTGAACTGAATTTAAGCAAAGGGCACAGTTACCTTGGATGAAAATTTGAAGTGATGAGCTCATTGCCAAAATAGCTGCAACACCAAGCAGGAGTTTCAAAAGCTCCAGGTTAGAAGAGCAGATCCAGCTCAAACTTTCTTAAAAAATCTCACATATATATTTTAGAACAATAAAACCCAATCAACAAACAAAAAAACACCACCAAAGGAACAAAAACTTTGAATCAGCTTAATTTGTGATTTGTGGCCATCCATTTAATGTCTGTTTCTTTATGTTATATGCACTCCTGTTTCTGGTGTGTGCCTAATGGTGGTGAAAATGTGTGACACCCACAGATAACTGCAGTGGAAGAAGGCAAGCAGGCCTTCAGCATCAAAAGCAGCTGCATCCCCAGGGACAAAAGCCTAACTGCATCATTTACAGAGCTGAAGGACTTCCCTTTCTTTCTGTCCCAAAATTCCTCTAGGAAATGACATCTTGGTAGTATTTTCTTCCAGAAAAGCAATGGAGGGTTTCTCTGTGAGTCATCAGCATAGCTTTCTTTCAGAATTTCACTTTTCAAAGCAATGCTTTTGCAAGGCTTTACTAAAAATACAGAACTCAAAAGGAGTTACTGATAGTTTCAGAAAAGGTCACTCAATCATACCTAAGTAACATTTTTAATGAAGTACTGAGCTGTGACTAGATTACAAGAAGATGGCAGAGCAGATAGAGCATAGCATTAGAGATGCAAAGAGAAACTTTGAAAACAGAAGCTGAAATACAACACTTTTTGCAATACTACAAATTAAGAAATCGGAAGGGGCAAATGAGAACATTAGGGACCAGAATGATAAACTGAATCACTTAGGATGGCAAAATGCCTGAACTATTACATAATTGCATTCTCAACACATTTGCAAAATAAGAAGTGGTCTTTAACCCAGCAGCAGATCTGTAGTTACATAAGGCTACATATATCAGGATGGAGTTTACTGCAATAAACTCACAATTAAATGTGTGCCAGAAACATAACATGTGCTACCTGCCTCTGATGAGAGGCAGCAATAAAGCCTTTGTATTTTGTGCAATATTACTCTTTATTAGGATGTATTTCTGTTGGTCTCTGATGTAAGGAGACACATACATTGTGCCATGTCAGGTCATGTCAAGTCCCATCAAGTCCCGTGTTGTAACACAGCCTGATGCAACCTGACATGGTGCATATTAGTGCCAATGGAAAAAGTCTAAATGCCAAGCCATTTTCAATAAATACACTGCATGTGCTGGTGCACAGCAAGACCCAGATGGGGATTTATCCTGCAGCTCTGCAGAAATACCAGTCATGAAGAGCTGTGGCGTTTCAGAGAGAGACAGGAAAAAAAAATCAGGGGGCACATTCTGCAAAAGCAGACATCTATTGGCATTCATGTCCAGAGCTGTTAAGCATGATGTAGAGACCCTATGAATTAGGAAAACTTAATTATCTTGGATGAATTTATTTCCAAGACTGTTAAAATCATCCCATGCAGGTCTGCAATAAATGTGGCAATGGATACAGCTGTATTTAAGCTCAAAATGAGCATTCTCTTCTCCTCCACCCCAGTTTCTGTTACTCATTGCTGTTGCTCCATTAGCACCAAGGATTTTTTTGGGTACATCCTAGTCACAATCTTCAGTGATGAACACTGTGTTTGGGTATGACTTTTCAGCTCCATCTACCTTCGTGCAGCCTACCCAAAATCTAGCCTGAGGAGCTGAACTGATTCAGTCTCTTTCTGAATTCACATTTCTGAGAGGTGCCTTCTTATTGCTCCATGACAGCTTCAGGTTCAGATGGAGAGAAGAGTACCAAGAAGAGTAAAGTATGCCAGGAAGCAAGGGAACTGAACAACAGATGAACCTGCAAAGCATCTGGGCTCACTGGCCCTGTCAGTGCATGTGCAGGCAATCAGAGTAACAGTGATATTCTTATGATGTGAAAAACTCCAACACGTGCAACTAAATTATCAAGTGTTGGAAAAGACCTCCCCCATTCCTCATTGGAAGAGTTTGATAAAGGACTCAGCTGTGTCCCATCACTTTCAGCCATGTCCTTGGTGTCTTATGGAGACAAGCAGCTGTGCAGGGCCAGGGGAGGAGCACTCCATCACATCTATCCTTGGCTCAACTACTGCCCTGCTCTGGGAAACAAGGCAGCAATTAATACCCCTGCAGACAGGACATTTGTAACAGCAGAAGGCATTTTCTGAAGGGTAGTACAGGACCTCTGTCATTCTGAATGATTCCCTTCATCTCAGTTTTTGCATTCCCACATAAGGCAAACCCCTTATGCCATTTGCTGTGCAGTATTTATCCATGAGAACTTTGCCATTTAGGTGTTTTATGATGACTTAGAGGTGTAGTGAAGAAACAAAGAGATCAAAGCTCATCAAACAGATCACTTCCATGACACTGTGGGATTGGAATATGCATCACTTGGAGAATCACAGACAGGTGGGAAACATTGGCAGGTGTAAGACTTCAGTCCTTTCAGACTGCTAGCACCATTTCAAAGAGAAAATGATGGCTGAAATACACTGCACAGAGGCTTCCTTCTCATCCATATTAAGTTGCCTGACAAGGTTTCACCAAATTGTTGGTTTTTTTTTCATAGAGCATTCAAAGAGCAGAATAGTATGTTGTCCTTAACTTTGCCAGGAACAGAATTCAATCAACTATTTCTATAATGCTTTAAATATTTAAATAGTATTGCTAAGAAGAATTTCATCGAGGGGAAGCATCTGCTCCTTACAGCAAGTTGCTCACTGCTTAAGGAAACACCTTTCCCAGCCACTTTTCAAGAACCATTTGGAAAGGGCCAAAGGTGAATTTTGGCATGAATGATGACTTATTCACACAAAACTGTTTAAATGCAAGTAATATATTCCTGTCACCCAGACAGCTGACAAAATGTCAGTTGCCTTTATCAATTGTTTCAGTACCTCCTGTCAGCTGCCATCAATCTTTGAAATAAGCACTATAAATAAAACTGCATAGGCAAATGGCTGCCAAATAAACCTTGGGTTAAGCACACTTCACCTATTATGCAATTGGGTGCCAGTGGTGATTTTGATCAGAAGCCCAAATGCAGAATGAATAAATACAGAACCAGAGAGGAGGCAAGGCTCATTGTGATGAATATACACAGGCATTATTTTCATACACTCAGAGGGAACGCATCCCTGAGCCACCTTGGTCTTACTGTTCCAGGGCCCAACCTCCCTCTGGGTGAAGAGCCTCTCTTTAACATCCAACTAAACCTCCCCTGACACAGCTCCAGGCCATTCCCTCAGGTCCTGTCACTGGTCACCACAGAGAAAAGATCAGTGCCTGCCCCTCCTCTGCCCCTCGAGAGGAAGTTGTAGACTGAGATGACATCAGCAGCTCCTGGGGCCTGGTGGGATTCATCCAAAACCCTCACTGATGGGGGTTCTTGGATGAGTCCCATCAGGCCCCATATATTTGTAAGGATCCAGCTGGAGCACAGACCCCACACAATTTCAGGGTTGACTGGGAGTTGATTTTTCTCTTAGTCACAGTCCTCCAGCTCAGGGCACCGAGACATTGTCCTCAGCCATGCTGAAGACAGAGGCAAAGCATGCATTAAAAACTTCTGCCTTCTCCCTGTCCCTGTTTGTGAGGTGACCATCTGCACCCTCTAATGGGCTAATGATATTTTTATGATGCCTTTTGCCATTCATACATTTGAAAAAACTCTTTATTTTCCCTGCAAGAAGCCACCAAGCTCCTGCCACTGCCCATCTGCTGCTCTCACCCCTCCTGCAGACCTCCAAAGCTCACTCTCCAGCAGCTTGGACCTCCATTCTAGCCCTTCTGCACTCTCAAGAATTCCCATTACACCAAGAAGACCTGCTCCAAGCTCTCCTTTATGCAATTGTGAGGGAAGAACCAAAGGTGGGCACTGCCCCTGAAAGATGCAGGGGCCAATTCCCCTTGTCCAACCAGCCCCACTTGTTTTTTAGAGAAGCAAGGGAGAGCAGCACTTCATCTGTGGTAGTTCAAGATGGGAATTAATAATGGGCAAAAAATTATAAAGGTGCCTTTTTGAGGTTTCTTATTTTTTAAACCTCTAGGAAAGGTGATGTGGGAAAAAGGTGAGGCCATCACTCTATAAAATATAAGCAAGTAGAGGAAGATTAGTTTGTAATATACTACAGTGCCTCCAACAGTAGCATTTTCTAGCTATACACTGATATATACCAGCAGCCATCATCAGCTGCTTTCCTAATTCTTTATAGACAAACCCTGTCACATAAAAAAATAAAACCCACCTGTTTTCCTGTTTTTTCTGTTTCATCTCTCATCTTTCCACTATCATATAGTTAGCAAAGGGGACAAAAAAAAAAAATTAAAAAAAAGATGGGATAGCCCCTCCTTTTCAAAACAAGGTGAATGTTATTGTTATAATGGCTCAGGTGCAAAGGCAGATTTGCCAACCTGTCAGCAGACAGCAAATACTCAGTGCAGATTGCCACCCTTTTCCTCATTTCAACCCCCATGCATGTGTTTTTCCACCTTGCAAGATATTATCTAGTTATTGGGCAAAATGCCAATTGTCTTTTAAATCCTTAGAGAAGTCATTGCACAGCTCCCAACCTAAATAATAAAAATATCCCAAGGAGTATGACAAGGATCTATTGTTATTGAGGGGATTGATTTAGCAGTGCAGAAACCCTGTGATAAAAGAGTCTTAATATCCAACCTAATTTTATAAGGATTACCAAACCACGCTGATTCCAGAGGCTTCCCCTCACCCTTTGTCTTTTCAGGCTGTGTCTGTAACACTTTGGGAGCCATTGAATTTCAATGGCCCTCGAATTTAAAAGCAGCACTGCACAATTGTCCAGCTGAAGCTGGAGGCAGCAAGAGGCAAAAGAAACAATGGATTTCCCTGGGATGATTAGGCCTCAGAGGCTGGGAAGGATGAATAATACTCAGCCCTCACATCTTAACCCCAGGAGGGTTAAGTGCATTATGATCCCTGAGTGTGTCAGATGAGAAGTCCACTAAACACACTCTAGAGGGTCACTGCTCCCATGGGCAGGAGAGGGGCAGTTTGAAGGCTTTCCATTGAAAGAGGCTTTTATTTCCTGTGAATACAGGTGAAATCAAGGCCAACAGGGAGCGTGACAGAAATCAAGAAACTCTGTCCACTTAAACTGGTTTGGAAGCATTTTCCAAGGCCCAGATGTGGGAATAGTGCAGACATTTTCCACACACCAGGTGGGAAAGTGAGCACCACCAAGCACCAGAAATTCCCTAAACAGCAGGGATGGCAGGTGTGCTGTGCAGCAGGCCTGCCTTTAGGGATGGGAACAGCCACAGAACAAAGACTGGGAGCAGAGCTGTGGCTCTGCTCAAGGGTGAAATAAAGAACTTTGTGCAATCAGAAAAGACATTGATAGTGAAAGGGAAGGAAGTATGACACTAAGATTGTTTTTGCTCCATCAGACAAAGGCAACTGCATTGCTAGCTAGGAGGAGGACCAGGACAGAAAAGCTGGTTCAAAGTTTGGCTTTGGCTCAAAGCTGGAGAGATGTGGGAGATAACCCCTCTGGAACCAGGGAATCTTCCAGAAGGATCATTTTTCCAGTGGATTCCTAAGCTCAAACATTTCCTGGGAAGGATGCAGTCCCTAGAGATGTTACAACTGCTCTTAGGCATTATACCACCTGGGCTCTCTGGACATAACTAATCTGGTCCTTTTGGCAGCTCCTATCCCCCATAGAACCCAGCATCTACTCCAGAGACTGAAATATTCCAACACAATTCACAGAGCTTTTCATGGCAAGTCCACTTTGATCCTGCACTTGGCATGGCTGCTGAGACCAGCCCAGGATGGCTTGGAAAGCACACAGTGCCAGGGAAACACTTGCCTGGGAGTCCTTAACTCACACAGACACACTTCTGGTGCTTCTGTCTCACTGTCATGTGCAGAGACAGCCATTGGGCAGGAGTGTCACCGTGCTGCCCTTGCTGAGGCTCTGCTTGGCTTGCTTTCACAACATCATTTTGGCAGGAGTGTTTTGGCCCATCCAATTGCAGATTTAGAGAGGAGACACAATGTGTGTCTTCTGGTCTAGGGAAAAGCCAAATTCCCTTTTCCATGAATGAGTTCTCTGATTATTATTATTATTTCTATCTCTTGCCTGTAAAAATCAGAGTAAAACCCTTGTCCTATGGAAACCAAGGGCAGAATTCCTACTCCTGTCACCATGGCAAAGGTTTCCTCTGTGTTTTCCCAGATGTTCTGTGCTCCAAACTTGCCATCTTCATTCCCTTGGACTTGCCATATTGCATTTGACAGAGATTTCCCCCAGTGTCCTGATCATGAATCATCATTCAGTATCCTGGAATCTGTTTGTAAATGAAGTTGCCTGACACGGATTGCATATTGTGCCACGTTATTTATGTCAGGTCAAAATTTGCTGTGGGAATTGCTAATTGGAAGCACAGCCACAGTCTGTTTTTCCCTCTAGGCAGACTGGCAGGCAACATGAAATTGAAAAGGCACGAGACTCACATATCAATTCTTTCCTTCTTTTAAAAAAGCTGCTCCAATTTGCTGCCTTTTGGGTTCCCTCCTACAGAACACTACCATCATACAGTCCCAATGGTGCTTGCTGCTGAATTTTGGGAGCACAGAGTGCCAAAGTCTCTCAGCAGTCCCGTGAGAAATGCAAAAGGTCCAAGACAGAGAGGATGGGTGCTGTGCTCATCTGGCACCTTGCAGCTGCCTGAACAGGAGGAGGGAGAACACTGGTTTCCAGAAGTGCACCTCAAGAGCAAAAGTTTTCCTAAATGTATAGAAACAGCCTTCTCCCTTTGGAAAAGGTCATGGCTCAGATTGCCATCAAGCTGAGTTTCTTGTTTCTTGTCAAAAAGTTGATTGGTGTTCCACACTAACACTTCCTTTTTATGAGTGTATTGAATGGGCAGTGAGATTTGGGAATACCAGAAAGGGAATAGGCTCATTTTTCCAAAGAAAAATGGAGCTTCTGATACAAAACATTATTCAAACCTTGTGCTCAGACTCCATCAGGAGCATCAAAATTAATTATTTCTGGTTAGCTGCAATGGGTTTATGTGGAATGCCAGAGAGAATTAAAAAAAAATTACCTAAACACACCACCTGGAAGGTATAGAATTCCTCCACATGCTTTTAGTGGAATGGGATAGATAAAAGTTTTGAGCTGACAAATATTTTTATGATTGGAGTTTTCATTATTGAAAGGAAAATGGTTAAGAAATAGTACTTGCAATTTTCTTTTTTTGCCTTAATATCATATTTCTCCCCATGCTTGCAATTGAATTCCACAAAATTAAGGACTTAATCCAATAACCAAACAAATCTTTATATGTTTGTAAGACAAGCTGTATTCTTCACTTACTAAATGTACAATTAAAATACATAAATTTTTAATTCTTATTACATTTAATTGGTAAGGTCAATGCTAATTATAGTACAGGAACACTTTAGCTCTGACTTAAAGTTTTATCTCCTACATTATTTTCATTAAGGTGTTAAATGAAGTAATTATTAAAGAATAAAGTAAATAGTCAGCAAACCAAGCAGGCAGTGTCTGTCAGTATTGTTACATGCACTCCAGGGAAATTGTCCCTATGGAATCAACTGTTATAGCAATTATCAGGGGATGAGGGAAAAGAGATCTGGAAAATTCCCCACAACACTTTATATATAACTGTTGGATCTAATATCTGATTTAATGTGAAAGAGAAAAAAAAAATAACGTTAACAGCAAGACGAAATCCATTCTCACCTTCCAGTCAGCATAATTGGTGATCTTAGAGGAAAGGGAAAATATGTACCTGACATGGAGAAGGTTACAGACTATGACAGCTTTAAGCTGTTATTTTATTTCTCCCAGAAATGTTTCATTTACACTTGTAAATAAAAATATTAATGGTTTTTCTCAGAGTTCAGGGCCAGTGGAAAATTAACAGGCAGCAGCAGAGAGTCTTGAATCATGCCCAAGACAGAAACAAGACAATAACGACTTGAAATCAGTCCAGCCAGACATGATACCACATTCCAAGATCAGGAAACTGCGTGCACATCATTAAATATGCAGAGCAGTTAGCTAAATGAAGGTTGGGAATAAGACCTCGAGCTAGACAGGACCTGTGGAGCCAGGACTCAAGCAGATGTCACTGCATTGATTATACTTTGGAAATATGTCAAGCTCTATTAAAAATTAAATTAAATTAAGGAAAGCTCAACAGGTTGCCTAAGTATAATGGCTGTGGTGATGCCTGTCCAAATGTGCATGTGCCTGGAGCCACAGTGCCCAAAGTGCTCCAGGGACAGCACAGGGGACATTAATTCTGAGCTGAACTAGGCTGGTGGGCAGCTGGGGTCCCTGTGACAGACAGTGCAGCAGGCAGGGAAGGGCACAGGCAGTCTGGATTTCCAGCCCTCACAGATAACTGCTCCTCTGCCCAGATAAATCCTGGGGGGAGCTTCACTCCAGCCACCACCACCTCTTGAGTGGGGAAGGGGCACGAGTGCTACCCAAACAACCTAACCTGCCTCTTCCTCAGTTCCAGCCCAGAATCGTCCAAGTTACCGAATTCAAAGCAAGCCACGATGCAAACAGGGCCAACGTGGTAGGATTTAAGGGTTAAGGAACAGGTGAGCTGAAAGAATCTTGAAATTAAAGTTTATTCTGACTAGTTTTACCCTTACAGCTTAAATGGCAAGGGTATCTAAAGCTGACAGCATCTACCCCCTTTATCTTAGGTATACCCAGAAATGAATGCAGTACCGATGCTGCTGCACTTATCTATAATTTAACTTCTAATACAAAACATATAAATTTTAAATACACAGCAATCTGAGGAATATTGCCCTTCACTAGAAAGGAATTTCTTAAAAAGCTGCTGATCTTTTAAATCCCTGTTTAGGGACAGTAGGAACAGCTACTGTGAGGTTGTCAGGTCTCTAATGGCAATCTGAAGATTTCTCTGAAATATAGTGTGTTAACTGTGCATACATTTCTGTGCAGAACAAAGCTTACCAGCATAGCCAACCTTATTAAAAAAGAATTTAATCCAAAATGGAAGAGCTATTCCAGCTGCCTCTGTTAGGGAATGCTGCTTACAAGTTAAGGAAACAGGAACTGGAATCACCCATGTCACATCTAGACAGCAGCACATGGGAGTGCTCAGCTTGGCAGAGAGTAAGGAAGCACTTTATGGCTAACAGAGACAGAAAAAATAGTGTAGCTGTACTACATTTCCAGGGGAAATAGGAATGGAAGAGAAGGAATCATGGTTGAGACAGAAAAGCAAGGAAACATTCAGGCTGAAGGGGAAGAAAAGTGTAGACAGTGACAGGAACATGAAATCAGGGCAGACACAGAGATTAGGCAAAGTGAAATAATAATACTACTTATTTAAAAATAATCTAATTTAAATGTTAAATATAGCTAAAACTGGTGTTTTCCAAAAGTATCAGCTTCAGACAAATTTTCATAGAGCACTGGCAAGGGAGGCATAAAGGTCTTCAAGAGCCCACTACAGCTCTCATTTAGAGAATTAATCAGAAAACTCCACAGTTTTCTGATTAACATCATCTCATGATGCCCTTACTCTCTACAAATTCTTGGTATGGACAGAATTAAGTAGACTTTCATGACATGTGTGAGGTTTTTGGTAGAGTCAGTGGATCAGTTTTGGATTCAGAGCTGCTCTACAAAGCACTGCAGGTGAGTTAAGACTACAGGAAGAAGAAGGGTCACTATGACTGCTGTCAGTGTGGGCAGATAAAGCAATTTACAGATGGTTTATAGCCCACAACTCTGACACCTGATATCACATAGAAAAATTATGAGGCAGGGAATAGAACAGTACTCCAACATGAGAAAGAACAGGAAAGTTTAAGTCAAATATGGTCAAATAACATTCATTTAGAATGAAAGTTACTAACACAGAGGATCGAATAAAGGCTTTGGCTGTCATCTTGTTTTTGTAATATTCAGGGTTTGGGATGGTCCTCTCCTTAAAGCCAGCTCCATCTCACCAAATCCCTGCAGCTGCAGCTTTTGTCCACGAGAGAGGACACACCAAATCAGGCTGACAGCGAGGTCACACCCTGCAAACACCCCCTGATGCTCTGCCCTCCCTGCAGAGCAGCAGGCTGGATGTGGCAGCACAGCAATATTTGCTCTAGTGCTGCATAAGCTGAATTTGGCCTGATAAAAACTTCTGGTCTTTGGGACTACTAATGTGAAAACTTCAGGGGGAATTAAATTTCACAAGAAGGAGAAATAAAAGTACTTCTCTGTCCTCCCTTCTCCCCAGCCTGTATTGATAGAAAGACATATTTGGGTTTGGTACCATTTTGGTACCATTGTTTTCTATGAATTAAAGGTAAAGGCAGGACTTTTTTTCTAGCTTTTGATTTATGAAACACTGAACACCCAAGTTCTGTGAACTCATCATGGGGTTTTTGATAAAAGAGCTTAATAACTGCTACCAGTTACTGCTTATCTAATTACTGAAGTATTTACCATGAAATTTTCTTCCTAGTTCATGCCTGGACTTTCATGCAGAGAAGTAGGAACAAATATTTCCCCTTCTAAGTTTCAGCTTTGAGATTTTATTTTAATTTTTTAAGGAGCTTAGGTTTGGAACATGAAAATCTTGTCACAGGGGTTGCATCTGCATTTTGTTCAATGCTGCCTACACTACCAGCAGATAAAAAAAGGCCTTCTACTCATATTTCACCCACCCTACAAAGAAATTATGACCTATTCAATATTAAAGACAATGCAGAATGGATTGTACATCACAAACAAGGTGCTTCTACAGAAGTTGTAGCTAACCTTGCATGTTAGAAGACTGAGTCAATTAGCCCGTAAAAATGAAACTTATCTCTTTGCAAAGCCAATATGCAGTTTGTGCAAGTTTTACAGCCATGATCCCACAGGATAAGCAGTGTGTCTGCCATGAAATTAGAATTTTTTATGTTTCTATGGGATATCTCTTTTGATACAGCCTTTTAAATATACAATGTCCTGGGTAAATTGCTACAGTACTGCTACTAGAACTGTTACCCAAATATATAAACAATGCAAATGGTCCAGTTTTTTGATTAATCCCTTACATTCCTCCACCAAACATTCTCTATTTTCCACTTTGGTATGTGATCCTGCTCCTCTTATAACAGAAACATGGAGCAGGAGGAATTATAAATTGATAACTAAAGCAACACAAAGTCAAGAGATCTCCAAATTTAACCTCTATTATGCTCTGTATGAGGTCACATTTAACTTACAAGCCATGTTGAAATAATTCCTCCTCCTTAGAGGGTAAGTAAGTAAACCTATAGGGGCTGAGCTGTACTACAGCCTTCAGAGAAATGTTTGGTTTTGAAAATGGTCAATATAACTTTGAGGGGTTTCAGATGGAATTTTCCCTTGGTTGAGTCACCCTTTGTCCAGGATATTTGTGGTAATTTCACTGAAAAGTTGAAAATGGGTGATCTGTATATCTGAAATAGGGGCAGGGGGGGATAAAGTCTCTCAACAGACTGAATTCTTTATTCTGCTCTGCATCTCCAGTACTGCAAAATGCTTCAGAACAATCCAGCTCTCAGAACACTTCACTCACTGTGCTGGTATTAAAAGTTAAAATATAGAGGGTGCAGATGACAATGCATAAGAAAACAAAATCCATAATGGATGCCAATCTCAAATCCTTGTCTGGCAAAATTAATTTAAATGGCAAAGGACTGAAAAGGCACCATATAAAATATGCCAGTAGGCATTTTACTGCTTGAATCTTAATGGGGTTTCTTTTTTGCATTTATGTAAGTTCTTCAAAGATTTATTCTCTCAATTACCAATCAAAAGAACTCATAAAGGTAGAGTTGGTGGACCATGAAGGATTAGAGCTGTCTGCTAAGAAAGATGCATACTTGGCAGGCCCTGTGCATTAAACAACCCCATTTGACACCAATCCCTGGCTCAAAGGATGGCTGACAATAGAAGTTGTTTATCAGAAACTATTTTGATTTAAGAAAATAGATAAAGAAATAGCCACCTTTCCACATAGCCCCCCACCCCACTGCCCCCCAAAAAAACCTTTACAGAGTCCAGATTTTATCAGGACTTAGCCTATAAATTCTAATTTTAAAATATTTTTTATGGACATTCAGGATTGCAGGCTTTCTTTCTTCAATTTTCTTTTTAGTAAAAAACTCCATACTTTAGTAACATTATAGTAGCTTCTGCATAAATTTAGTCTAACATTTACTTATATCTATTCAAGCAATGCTTAACATACATATTTAATTTGGGGAAAATTTGTAAGTTTCCTAAAAAAGATTTCTTATTTTCTTTCTTGGGTTTCAGCAAAGCAATTAAGGATGTTAGATTCAAGTATAAGCAACCCATTTACTTAAAGGCTAAGTGGCAAGCCTGTTTCATGGGCTACACAACAAGCATGCATAAATTTAATACTGCATTAGACTGTGGCTTGCCCAGAGAATCAGTCAATATATTGAGCTATTTTTTGTTTCCTTATTTCACATCTGCCATTTTCCATGGAGGATGAAACCTTGAATACACTCAGAGTTGTAGAATGGCCGATAAATTTTCACCTCTGGAAATCATCGGTTCCACTCCTCCTGCTCACAGCAAAGCTCACAGCTACAGCTGTCAGGTCCTGAACATCTCCAAGGATGGAGACTCCCCACACTCCCTAGGCACTGTGCTCCAGGACTCCTTTAAAGACTATTTGCTCTTCAAGACAATTAATATGGAATATAGAAAGGATTCATCCAAAGCTTGCTGACTGTTACTTGTTCAGCTATTATTTTTAATGCTTGTCCAGGAGTTTCATGGACACTGATCAGTGGATTATAATTTGACATTAATTCCTACATAAGAATGGCCAGTACATATAAAAGATGGTACAGCAATAAATGCTATCAAAAGTTATTCATTCCTTAAATTGCTGCTAATTATGTGTAAACAGCTCTACTATACCCAGCAAAAAAACTCAACTAAGTACTATACCCAGCAGAAAACTCAAACCAACTAGGCAGGATATTTTCACACCAGGCAGGAATTTAGCTAGGATTCACACTTGCTCACTTTTGAAATGCCCAGTAATGTAAAAAAATCCTCAGTACACCACCTTTGTTTCTGATAAAACCCACAACACCTCCATGGGCCAGAAAAAGGCTCTGGCACCCCAAGGGGTTTGGAACCCAACAGCAAGTACTACCTTGGAGATTACAACGTTATTTTTTTCTGACATGCCCACAGGTGCAGGAAGCAGCACAGCAGCATCTTTGGCAGGCAGCAGTGCTGCTGTGCTGCTCTTTGATCAGAGCTGTGGCTCAGCCTGACACTGCACTGTGACACTGAGCAGGCTCAGCACAGGAAAGCTCCAGCCTGAGTGATCAGCACCATGCTCCACTGGGCAGTGGAGACTTGCTCATTGACCCTGGCACTCCTCCACAGCCACGAATCCAGAAACCCTGATGCCTCCTCTCCTGAAAACCTGCCTTTGAATTAGTCTGCTGGTTTTCTGAAGATCATGCTCTTAGCTTGTTACAAAAGAGTGATAATTAGAAGAATCTTCAAGTCCTTCTTTTCAGTTCTTTTTGTATGATCCTGCCCAGATCCACAGATCTTCACTTCTTCTTTCACTGTGCCAAGCATGGAGTGGTGATGAATGCAATTCCAACCTCATTTCATATATCCTTCTGACAGGCAGCAATATAAACTTTCCTTGGAGATTTTAGTTGTAAATCAAGAGGCAGTGTGGTCTGGTGAATGCAGCACTGAACAGGAACTCAGGAGACTTGATTGTCACTTCATTTCCCTATACCTATTATTTATTCATTACTTATGTCATCAGGTCACTCCTAACTATGTACTGTGCTTATCAGCTTTACATAGATAAAATAGTCAGACTTGGTATTACTTCAATAAGAATGATATTTATCATTAAGATGGCAAAATATTCTGAACTAAGTCATGTTAGGAGATAAACATCTGAAGTAAAGCTGTGATACATCATAAAGTCCATTCACAAAAATTTTTCTCTTGGTATCTGGTGTCATAATATTCTCCCAATCTAAGGATGGGCTTTGCTATGTTGTAAAGATCCACTCCATATTTATGTCCTCCTTTCCCTAAGAAGATCTTTAAAGAGCTATTTTGTCAAATTGTACTAGAGCAGAGCAGTGCTTTAACTATTTTATCACATTAAGTAGGATTCTAAAGTAATATAATTCTTTTAAGATAATGGAGCTTTTTTTCTCTCCTGGAAAAGTATATAAAGAAGCTAGTGTAATTTTTTTCTCCACCATTTTTCAGCTGGCATTTTACCCCCTCTTTTATTATTTGGAACATCATTACTGATGATATGACGGGCAACATATTGCTGTATTAACAAGGTCACAAAATCCCATTAGTGGTGAAAATGACAGAACTGAGTTGTCTTGTGACAAATAAGGTAGGTTCTCCTGGAATACAGGTCTCTAGGTCTCAGGGTCAAATTTACACAATGCAGAAGTAGAAGAAAACTCACATCCAGTCTGCACAACTTGTACAGAAACTTCCTTACTCAGGCAAGAAAAAGTCAATGAAGCCAGTAGCTTCTTTTGAGCTATACCTATAAACCCCACATATGTAGCCACAAATGCTACAGAATATTGAGCAAAACAACCTTCCTTCAATATTTGTGTGTGATACCAGGAGGGTCACTCAGGGAGCGTGGCAAGCAAGAGATCCATAATTCAATTAAAGCAGGCATTACACGAAAGCTCTGCCCCTGATGGAAAGAAAAGACAGCTACTGCTTAGGCACAGCCCAGAGCACAGGTCTAATCCGTGCTGCCAGCAAAACTCTCCAAATTACAATTCCTTCCGTGCTTCTTCCCCCTGGCTCTTGCGCAGAGCAATGCAGCTCTGGCATTCCCCAGCAGCGCAGGGCAGCTCCCCCTGCCCCTGGGCGGCTCAGGCAGGAGGGCAGGAGCCCCACCAAGCCTCACTGGAGCTGCCCTGCCCAGCATCCCCAGCCCTGGGCAGGCTGGAGGAGCAGCACAGAGCGAGCAGCTCCACCTGCACACAGGTTTGTAATCAGACAGCAGGAAACAAAGAGCAGGCGCTGCAAAGAACAGTTAAAGTGGTAACAATTCAGTGGGAAAACAGGAACCAGATTAAACCTCTATTAAACCTCTCCACTTCGAAATCTGCAAGTTTGGCAGACTGAGGAACCCATGAAAAACATCTGAGCAGAATTTTGATTAGAGCCAGATGAAAAAGGCAAGCTGTTTTTCCTCAATTCCTTGCCATAACTCATTTCTCTACAAATTATCAAGGAATTTCTCAGCAACAGACATGCAACAGGGTTTTCAGCAATTTTCTCCTACTTTTAAATCATGATCTTTTTTTGACTTTATCAAACCACCTAAAAATTCTTGTCAGAAATATATTTTAACCCTTTACAACTTTTTTTGTAAATGGGGTTTTGAGGAAAAAAGAAATAGAGATACCTGTTACTCAGCTACACATCAATATTTGCTGGGATAAAACCCTCTGGCTCCCCTAAACCTTGTTGTTCCATCCATTTGTGCCTGATGATTCATTTCTAAGGTCAGGGTTTACACAGGCTGGACTTGGTTGCAGATATTGAACAAAACCTGCAAGCCAGAGAAAATTCTTTCCTTTTATTAACACTCTGTTGAAGCTTTTAAGCACCATTATCCATCCCACGCACAGACTTTTTGGGTACAGCTGGCCTTTCACTGAAAAAAGGAAATATTTGCATCTCAAAGACATTTGCTTCTTATGAACCATCCCAAGGACTTAAACATTTTTAAGGCACACTCTCATTTCAAAGACATTTACATAGGAACTTTAACACTCTTGTAAATGAATCAGGCATTGTGCATCATCTGTAATGAATTCAGGGAGTCTTACTGAGCACCTACGCAACCCAAGGAGAGCTGCATTTTCATTACTTAGTGCTTCAAAAAATCAGACCATGAATACAGCTTGGTTTTTCAGGCACTGCCCTTTATGTGCTTTAATTATTTACATTGAAAAATAATTCAGATGTAAAGTAGATTTAATTCAGTAGAGATTGAAGGTTTCAAAATAGGAATGAAACACCAAATCTGGTTGCATCAGTGTGAGTTTTGCTTTTTGCAATTTCACTGAAGAGGAAAATTAAAAGCAAACCCCTACAAATATCTTTGTGAGTTTCTAAAAGCTTTTTAGGGTCACCCAATCCCAGCATCAAGTGGAGACTCAGGACCAGCAGATACTCGGAAATGTTGGAAAATGGAATGCTTGGGAAAGCTTGGCAAAGCTTGGAAGTGCTTGGAGAAGCATTTGTTCCCAGGACACCCAGTGAGGGATTTTGCTGAGGGCAGCAGTCTCCTGTCTACGTGGATGCACAGTGCCCTAGAGGAAGGCAGCTGGGGGTTCCAGTGGCAGCCAAAGCAGCAGCTCATCACCTTGTGAAAATCAAACTGCCTGATTTGGTCTGACTGCTCAGAGCACAGGTCGTGGTTTCCTGCTGCTTCCCTTTTGGCTCAGGACATCAGTGGTGCACAGAACAGAATAAATGCACTGCTCGGGGGACTTTGGTGAATCACTCACAGGGGCAGATTTCCACCTTCCTCAGCAAATTCTGCAAAAGTGGCATGTATATTTTGTTAAAAAAGCATTCCACCTAATGGGCAAAAAGTATAATGATTCCTCTCTGTGTTGCACTTTCAGGCTGTCAAAAATTTTGGCTGAACTTGGTAATACGAAAAGTTGAAGAAAAAGCAGCTTTCAAAGGAAATGTCCAATTAACTTCCTTTTCTGATTTTTATTCTTCCTGAAATTAGATTTTATTGGAATTGTATTTACAAAACTTGTGCTGTGGGATATCTTTCCTCCACAGTCTGTCATTGCTAATGAGCAAAGGACACGTAGAGAGTTCTTATAGTTCTTTTTTCTCCTATTGTTCCTCAAGGTGAACTATGATTTCTTTCAAGAGCTTTGCTTGCAGAAAAGTAAGGATTTTGTGAAAGACAGAGGTGAAAATATTAATTGCTTTTCCCCACTTTACTGACAGTTCCAACAGCAGCAAATGTTATTGAAAAAGGAGCAAAAAAGCCTCCCACTGTCAACTGCAGGATCACATCAGTCCTGAAGTCAGCTTAACCTTTGCTGTTCCTCCCACCTTCCTTTCCCAGTAATGTCTTGGGAGGGTGCTGAGGAATCCTCTCCAATAGAACAGTTATGGAAAAAGTCACAGAACATTACAATCACCAGGCAAATTAAGTGAAATAGTAAAAGCCATTCCTATGGGGTGGAATCCTTCAAATCCTAGAATGGAAGGGAGGGGAGAGCAATAATAGGAAACTAGAAGGGAAATTGCATTTTCCCCCTTTTCTTCACAAGAGAGAAACTTTCTTCAAAAATTTATGTTTTCAATACATAGGGTGTGTCATTAGATGCTGATTTCATGCCTTAGAAATAACAGATATGGCAAAAACATGTATTTGCCACCTAGAATAGAATATTGATTTTTTTTCCCCCAGCCTGCCTGCTAAACAAAATCCAAGCTAAAGCAGACTCTGTGGCAACTTGAGGTCACTGTAATTCTCTTTAGTTCTTCTCCTTGTCAAAAGCTATGATATCAAAGCTGCCCTTTTGTTCCCCTTAATTCCATCAAATGCACTCCCCACCTCCAAGCTTACCTACTTTGTCAAGGTAAGATGAAGAATAACTCAGAGACTTGGACTCAGATGTATCTACAATCAGGATCTGAGCTAGAAGAGCCAAGAGAGGCCTCTTTGAACAGCTCCAGCCCTACAGACAGCCTGTACTTTGCTGGGAGATGGAAAAGTGTAAGGCAAACAAGAGTCAGTCTCTGCAGCATAATCAATAACAAAATCTAAAAGTAATGTGTCACATGCCACTGAACTTTTCCTCACAATAGGATCATTTTGTGGATTTCCTGAACCAGCCCCTGCACAAGCATGCAAATATCCAAGGCCATTGGTCACTATAAGCTTTTGAATTTGGTGTCTCCAGCATGTGCCCAGGAAAATCTCAGACTGGAAATGAGCTGAGTAGCTCACTTTCATTCTCAGTGTTCTGAGAATTTCTTCACAAAATAATGTCATGGTCTTGTCCCCCAGGGCCCAGGAACTGCCAAGGCTTGCTGCATGCCTGTTCTCCTGGGCTTTATAAAAAATAGACCTAGCAGCACTTTTTAAATTCACAGCCCACTGTGAGGAAAACATTCCCTCCATCCCATGCTTTGCAGAATGGCTGAGCTGCACTCCATGGTTTCTTCAGCTCAGTCACCTCCTTGGTCTGAGAGGGATTTAAAGCTTCCTCTCTCCCTCAGATGTACATTTTTCTTGCTGTTTTGGGGAGGAAGCAGCCTTTTTCTCCCCACAGTCACGTCTCACCTATGTATTCAGGCTTTGTGATGTTCTCCTGAGAGAGAAACACAGCTAAAAATTGGTCATTGTTAGAAAAGCACAAAATAGATTTACAGCTGGTGGGTAGGTGTTCTTTTGTTTGTTACTTTCTAGCTTGTTTTACCTTTTTACATCTTATAACCTCTAACTGTATAATTTCTACCTAGATTCATTTCCAAATGTGTAATTTCTTTTGTTATAAACAGTATGAGATAACCATGATACCCTCAACTCCATGACCCATGGCTAGCAAGGACCTGTCCATCGTGCTCCACATATCAGGAATTCCTGATATGATAGGAATGAGCATAAAGAGTAAGTGGCCAGAGTCTCAAATTTCACTATAGACTGTACTAGCATTGTGGAATGAGCCTATGACAAAAAAGTTTTAGTCCAGAAAGACCAGAAGAGAAGAAAAGCCACTTTTGTCACATTCTCATAGGGATTTCCAGTATAATCATATTATACCTTCCTTCATTGCCTTTACCACTTTGTGTCCATCTGTTCTAATCATGTTTTCCCCTTCAAAGTGAAGCCCCCATAATTGCAGACACTGGCCACAGAGTGGAATTGACCATTGCATCCTGTATTCTGGAGAACAGAAACACTGACTTCTTGTAGTTCTCACTGGGAAACTGGTAACAGATCCTGACCTTGAGATCCTTTTCATGTTCTTAGGTAAAACAATGACAATTTTCAAATCTCAAAAAAAAGGAAAAGGAGAATGAAGGCAGCACAAGTTTTCTCAAAGCACTGTCAGCACTGTCAGCATAAAGACTTCTATCATTACTAAAGTTTAATATTCAGATTATTGCCAGGAGTCTGCAAGAGAACACTTCCTAAAGCAGGGGAAGATAAAATCAAACACTGCTTTGAGTTTAGTCAGTACAGAAAGGTCTGAGCATAAGCCAGAATCCAGAATTTGACAGCATGCAGTAGTCATGCTTGGATCCAGTATTGGTTTTGGAGATAGAAGCAATTATTTTGATATTTTAAAACAACTTCTAAAGAAAGAGTATTTTCATAAGTTACTTTTTCTGGCTCTTCCCAACAAGGTGAATAGAAAATGGCTCCTTTCTTTCTTCTCCTCTTGTCAACAATGGCAAGCTGAGATGCCCTGTAAAGTGTCTGTGGGAGCCAGTGCTTTCAGAATAAAGCACAAAACACCCTGAGCCTTGTCAACAAGGTTCTCTGTGCCTGCAGAAATAACAAATCAGTGGTGGAGAAGGGAATAAAAGCCACAAGCCCTGGCTCCCACTACCCTTAACATCAGACAAACTGATTCTCAGACATTAAAGCTGCTTGTGTATGGATGTCATTGTCAAAACTCTTTGGAGTGACGAGATCCCAACAATTCACAAACCTCTGACACTAAGTGGTCTCGCAGAAGAACACAAAGCTGGAGTCAAACTGTCAGGCAATCCAAGGTTTACCACCAAACATAAGGTTTGTGTCATTAAAATGTTGAAGTTTTTCAGCAGAAGGAATACCACTGGAGTTGGAAGGTTTACAGAAGTGACCAGCTGTGAAATAGTCAAGGACTCTGGCTGATATATTTTTGACAACTAACCTGACAGAAAGGAGCAGCTGATCACTCCCCTCCATCCTCACAACTCAGGAATACTGTACAGGATCATGAGATTTTAAAAACTCTTTTTTAACTCTGAACACCAAGCAGATGAAAATACATTTAAGAAAACACTTTTCTAGCAACTACTAAAGTGTGAGTAAGTGGTTCTGGGTGATCATTGGTAGTAGTTACCAACCTTTTCAGGCATTTTTAATACTGAAATGATTTGTGTGTCTTCAGCTATTGTGCAATTCAGAAACAATTTCAAAAAATAGCAAGAGTCTTCTTTGTTAGGAGATCTAAAAAAATCTAAACACAAAAAATTCTCATTCTTAATATGTAAAGTGGTTAAATTACTGCAAGCTACATGATTCAAAATGCTGTTTTCAAAATAAGTTTCTAGCCTAGGGATTTAAATAAAGAAGGTGTGTTCTTTATTAAGTCTTAATATACCTTAACTGCATAATTGATGAAATAATTCCTTATCAATATTTAATCTTCTGTACCCAGGTGACCAGGCCTAATCAGAACATAAGCAAATTATGCACCAAGAAAAGACAGGAGAAAGAAAATATATTATTTGCTAAAAAAAAGAGAAAAGGACAGAAGTTAGCAGCTCCCCAAACTGAAAGCATAGGCACAAATGTTTAGACAGTCATTAATTTCAAAACTGTGTTTTTCCTAGGGTGAAATTCTGCCACTGCTATCCCCAAAGCCAGCCACACCTCTCCCCTGACTGCAGTAGGGCCAGCATTTCATTTCCCAGGGCTTTCAGTGAGAAAGGTTGGCAGATTGTTAAAACTAGCTGTTTCTGGTGTCCATCCTCTCATGATCTCCACAAAAAGTCCTAATCAATTGCACTGTAATTAATTGCAGAAATATCCCACTAAATACAGCTAAATCTTTCCAGATGTATCCATTTAAGAGAAGAATTTAGTAGCTGCTGTAAATTCACCTTCCTTGACATGCCTTCTCTTTTTTGATTTATTTTTAATCTTGCACTTCTCCATTTTCCAGTGGCTTTCATCCCTTGTTCCATGCTCCTCCCTCTCAGGGAAAATGCATGGTGACAGTGTAGACTGCATGGCAGCAGGAGGAATGGAAGGTTTATTTCAAAGTTGCTCTGTTCTTTTTTTCTGTGTGTGGCTTTGTTAAGTACATAAGGTATTTCTGAAATCCAGCTAGGAAAAACTAGAAAAGTCTTCCAATTATAATCCTTGATATTTCCCCTGAAGCTAAACCAAAGCCCCTTTGAACTAGAAAAGTGTCTTTCAAAAATGAGAAGGGCAAGACCTGAACTTTTCTACCTGTAGTCTTCTAGTCCAAGATTAGAGTTGTGGGTTGATTTTTTTTCTCTCTCTTCTCCTCAAGGAAGAAAATGCACTGATTTTTAATACAACTATTTTTAGTTAATCCAGCTTTCTTTTTTATCCTCTGTAGCCTGCACCAGTCATTTGAGCATTATTTAAGTTATATGTCTACATCAAAAGTAAGTTTCCCTGGTGTGTATTTGCTGGCTGTTCAGGGGAGGTAAATAAGATTTTGCAGTGCTTCTTGTCAAAAATCCCATTGTCACAGGCGTGTTTATTGACTGATTTTCCCAAGTATGTAAGTTATGGATTAGCTTTTGCTCATGTTGGAAAACAGTTTCCATTAGGAAGTCAGTGCCTTGTAAGGTGCAGAAGGATTTAATGTGTGTGCATTCATCTGGTGCGCTCACAAATGGCTCTGAGGTGGGGTTGTGGGTGATTTCAGGAGGGAGGGAATTCATCATTCCAGCTTAGGGGCTGGCTAATGGGCATCTTCCAGCCACCCTGGGTGCTGCTCATGAGAAGACAAAAATTGAGACCCTGCGTGTGTTGGTTAGAATAACCACTCTAATGCAGGTGGTTTAGAAAACTTATGGGTCACATAAACGTGAGTCTTCTAGAGTGAAGTGTCACAGCAAGGTGCAGCAAGGGTTTAATGCACAGAAAGTGAATCATTCCAATTTTTCTAATGGGTTTTCATATCCATATGAAGAAAAACAACTCTGTTTCCTACATCTTTTAAAAGCAGCACACTTTACATAAAAACTATTGCCTTTCTGCTTGATCTATGTTTTTAAACATAATATTATGCCCAGAATCTGAGCCAAAAAGGTAATAAAGATACTGTCTTCTGGGACCAGGACAGCAATGATGCTTCCATTCTCATAACTCACCAACCCTGAGTACAGCTTATCAAATTTATTTGCCTGGAATATTTTACAAGCAAACAAAGGAAAACATGTTCCAGTGAAATAATGTTCAGTATTTTAATCTGATGTCTGCATGAGGACAAGTAACTATGCATTTTCCTTAATTACTTACACTTATTCCTTGTTTTTTAAAATGTCTCCAGCACATTAGACAAGAATCTTCAAAGCATTATTGGAGTTGTGTCAAAGATCGTGTTACCTGCTTTGTTTGCTCCAGCAAAAGTCCAAAAGCTACAGAGAAGACAAATGACTAGAGTGAGAGGAAAATCTCATGAAAGGAAGTCTCCTGGTACATTAGCAAAGTTAGGAGCAGATAATTCTACGACAGAGTCTCTCAAAGGCCTTAACCAGAGTAAATTCCTCGCTAGATGCAGGAGAAGCTGGATGGTTGCTTGGTTAAAGGACAATTATAAAGCATTACACATTTCAAGGTCTCAGGACTCTCAGAGTTACAAGGCAACCAGAAAAGTCTTCATCTGCTAAGGTGTTTTGCTTTCTTAGCCAGCCCATAATTCTAGCATAAGGACTTTTCACTGATGGAATGCCAGTACACAAGGAGTACTGCTGGGTGGAAGGTTGTGGACATCAATCATTTAGGCATTGAAGCCCTGAGTGTGACAAAGTTTAGACTCTTGTGGTGGAGCCAACACTTCTGCCCCTCCCAGACACATTGCAAAGATGCCTACATCCAACCCTGAGGGGAAATCAGGTGGCTCCCAAAGGCTGCTTGTTGGGAAAAGCAAGAAGCTGAAATGTGAGAATTCAAGAGAAGTATTCATTGGCTGAGAGGACACTACCCTACTCAAAGAATCCCTGTATTTGTCCCTTTCTGTCCCAAAAGACAGGACTGCAAAGTGGTAGAGGATTTTTAATGAGTTCTCACAGAAGCACAGAAAAAAGGCTCTCTCCTTTGCTCTTATTGAAAGGAGAGAGCCTTTGCACCACAGTCTAGCACTGCCTTTGCAATGGTTACCCCAGAAGATCTGGGAATGACTCTTGTTGGCCTAATCAGCATGGAAAACGCCATCCCTATATTCTTTTTTGGATAAAGGATAAAATAGAGTTACACTGCAGCAGTCAAAGCCTCCTTTCTAGACATGAATATGATGTGGAACAAATCAGACACTTTAAGGTCACTACCCAAGGGAGACAAAAGTCATATTCTGGACTTTACCTACATTGTTTTATTACCTTGGCATTGACAAGCTGGACAATTTCCTCTGCTTATCAAACAGTGCCTCAGAGAGAAGCAAGCCTGGTGACAACTTTCAAGCTGACTATTGTGAGGTGTGCACTTCAGCAGAATTTGTATTGTAGCAAGTACAAATTAAAAATGATGGCAAAAGTTTCATACAGAAAACACACTCACTGTGAAGCAAGAAAAAATATCCCAACTGGTTAGCATTCAGAGCACAGCTCTTTAAGCTGGTATTGATTGATTGATTCATTAGATGGATAGAAGTGCTATTAAGAGGGTGAGGGCTCCTGTTCACAAGGATAGGCACACTCAGCACAGCTTCAGAGCAGATCTCGAAAGCAACCACCCAAATTAAAGACATCCCATCACAAGTAAATCCAATCACATAAGCTCCATACCCTTCCAGTTATCACTTCCATACTGTCCCACTAATTTCAGGGACTCTTTTGAGCGAAAAGACTGAATCCCATAGTGTGCCTTGACTTCACAATGTGCCCTGGCTCAATGTTTTGCTCAGACACAGAAGAGAGGAGACATTTTCAGACCAGGCGTCAAGAGCTTTCAAATTACAGCAGTGCTTGGCCCATCTTTCCTTACTCATTTTAATCAAGGAGCTTCCAATTCAGATAACCCCTGCTGATCACAGCTCAGACTAATATTGTAAGAAAACCAGGAGAATGTTAGAACTTCAATGTAGATAGCTATGCTACTCATATGTGCTAATGTATGCACATCTCCTGAAACAGCCTGAAATTGCTTTGAGTTCATGATTTTTTTGCCAGCCCAGGCAAAGCTTCCACTGACTGTTACCAGGAACATTATTTGACTTGAAAGAGCAAGCGTGAATTTTGTGCATCTGCCCAGCGATGTGAAATCAATTCTGATACTGCCATTGAATGTAACTTATCTGAAAATTACTTTCTTGTGCTGTGGTTTTCCCTGTGAAACCCTGCAATGGTTGAGCTGATAATGCTGGATCTAAAGTCTCATGACTATTATGCAGTATTACTCTCCAGCTGGGAGACTTGGCAAGGCAATGCATTGACATCTTCATGAACTTAGCACTTCACATCAAGGAGAGGATGTGAGCCTGTCAACTTGACACTCATAGTGCAATCTCTTTCAAATTGGCCCTTAGAAATCTTTACAATATGACTGCAAGCTCTTCACAGTCATATAAATAGGATACATTAGACTCAGCTGCCACAAAAAAAGTCAAAGGGTACTAATCATGTCCTTTCCCTCAAATTAATATTGTCACATTTACTTATTTGTACTTGGAAGATGTTAGTGAAATGTCTCTTCCATCTGTTTTGGTGCATGCTTACACCATTAGAAGGAGTCTTTCATTTTATCTTTACTGAAGCTGTCCTTCAATTAACACAGAATTTTTTTCTAGCTTGCCAGATATTTTTAAAGTTACAAATGGATGTCACACTAATATCTAATCCTTAAGAAATGCCTTCACCTCGTTGAATTAAATGGAGAACCATCTTAGGTTCATTACAATGGCAGGATTAAGGAAAATGATCGGAGGTATTTAAAAAGTATTTGACAGGATTTTAGAGATGAACAGAAATTCTGAGCACTTCCTCCTACTAACCTAGTCTGCATAGCTATGAAAGCAATTTTAAAAAGTGATTAAAGATAAACCAACAACAAGAATTTGACACTTAAGAACCCACTTAGAGTCTCACAGTCCTTTATATTGACCTGGTATACTTTACCTGTTAATTAACCACTATTTAGCTTAGGGAGAAAAAAGGAAATTTTATGTTGCTCTCATGATCCATTTTGCAGAAAATCTCAGAGAAAATATGGAAGCCTAGGCATCAAGAGGATGTGCCCTACAGGCAAAAACTATCTGCCAGATATTCCCTGCACCATCATCTGTTGATGCCAGGGACATTTAAATTCCAATACTTCACATTGCAAAAGTATTGCACAAGGAGATAAATGCCTTTTGGTATTTTAGGGCTATTCAGATCCTCTACAATTTTACACTTTCATACCAGCAATGTGAGTCAAATTCCTGTTTGCATAACAGGTATGTTTCCCTCCATGTGAGATGAGTGCACAGCACAGCATATGGACTAACTGCAATTACAAAACTGCACAAGGGCCACTTCTGTGCACAATGCAGCAGCAAAAACCCACAGGATCAAAAACGGTGTGTAATCTTCATGCAAAATACAAACTTTGACAGCATTCCTGGCCACCTGAGACAGTTCCCTAGGGTCTCAGGTGTAAAACAGAAATTTGACATCAAACACCCAGCCATCCTTTCATTTAATTACTTCCTCTCATTTCATTAGCTCTGTGCTAGCTGAGCTGCATAAGCAATTCTACGGTGTGAGAAGGATCTGTAGCCATGGAAATATTTTTTCTCTGAAAGCATACTTGCTCACTTTGTGAAAAATGTATAATCCTTCCTGGCAAAGCAGTGAGGATATTGGATGTTTGAAGTAAGCAGATTGAGCCCTGGGTGTAGCTTTCACATTGCAGCCCACAGTGTGGGACAAAAAAAACCCCAAAAAAACCCCAAAAAACTCTTTGGTCCTGAGGGAGTCTGGGAATGGCTCCTGTCTGAAGGCAGCCCTGCCTGACAGGTTTTCCTGGAGCAAAGGGGGTGCATCCTGCTCTTTCTCTGTGCTTGGCAAGCATTGGGAGCCAAGTCTCCATCACTGCTTTTCTGCCTCTTCCCTCTTGGAGGAGCTGACACCTGGAGGCGGATGAAGAGGAATCCCTCATTTCCCTCATCCAAAATTCAAGGAGTAGTGCCTGCAGAATACATGGAAATGGCACCTGCTGTCTTCCTGTGAGGAATAACCCAGTCCTGGGTGTGTGTCACTTAGTTCTGTGAATTTAAGCACAAACTATGAACTACTAGATTTTTAGATTTGAGTCAATTTTTTTCTCCATTTTGCTAATGGAAGAAAAAGCTAGTAAAGCTAGTCCTTATTTCAATTATTTTCAAGAGGCAGCAAAAAACCATGCTATATTTGATAATCTTATTGTTTGTGTTGGTAGATTGGCAGAAGAGCCGACAACATGAGTTACATGGCAATAAAAATGCAGGCTCCCACGAGACCTAGTTCTGCTCTAGAAATTAGAGGGTATATGCCTCTCCACCAGCAGCCTGGGGAAAAAAAAAAACCCACAGTAATACTTCATCAGAATTTAACCAAAAAAAGCTGTATGTGTCCCATAGACTTTTTTTTTTTCCTTACACAAATTGCATTCAACTGCACTTGGCTGCTGATACAGGGAATGGGACATTTCCTGCAGGGAAGCAATGACTCTACAATCCCAGTTTATCAAACAGATTTCAGACACCCATAAATATTTCTGTTTTGTTTCAGTCACTTCAGGTCTCACACAAAGTCAGTGATGAATTTATAGAATGAGGCATTTGTGACTTGTCAAAGTTTACTTTTACATGGCAGGCAGCACAGACAAAATTAATTCCTGGCTATCACAACTGGATTACAGTAAAGTGCCACGTTAGGTTGAGCTCAGCTAAATTCAAGTGCCCATTGAAAAGAAGCAGTATCTTACATTCAAGAGCAATTGCTAAATTCTGGCCTTTTTGCAAAACCCAAGGAAGGGACAGTTTATTATTTAAGAAAGCCCTGTAGTAGATCAGGAGTCAAACTGGCATCCTGGCTATTAATTACCCTCCAGGGTGACCAGCAGGGAAAACTGTCACAGTATCAAACCACCTACAGCACACATGTCAGTGAGAGAAGAAGGGGTGAATATCTGCCTGCTTACTGCTTCTGCTCAAATACCAATTTGAGAATTGAAGTGAGGACCTGCTGTATTAACAGCCAGTGTCCAGCAGTCAAGGGCTGTCAACAGCCAGCCCTAAACTCAGAGGAGCTATTTTGGACCTGTAGAATGCACTCACACTCTCTGCATTTAGACTTATTTTTTTCCCCCCTCCTTGGAAGTCACTGTGGGAAAGGGATGCTGCACACACAGGTCTTGCCCCAGCAGGGAGTCAAGCTGCGTCCAAGGTGGGTGACTGGATCCCAGTTTACACAATGGAAGGAGCAAACAACATAGTCTGACTTCCACCGAGTCTGTGGCTTCCCCTGGCTCAGAGTCCTGGAGAACACATCCTAAATTGAGTGCTTTCACTTAGATTTGAGTGGGAGAAGGAAGGTCTGTGTCCATCTGAATGGGAACTACTCCCTGGTTCATCATAAACCCTGGGCACTTGGGGTTCCGCCCAAAAAAACCTGTGATTGTGCCAAGAGGCCACAGGCTTGAGCTAGGCAAGGGCTAATCCTTCCTTCTGACAGACAGGAAAACAACCAGGAGCAAGGAACAGAAGAGACAGGACATGGGCTGAGATGTGAGCAGCAGATTCTTGGGAGCCATTTCAACTTAGTTCCTATAGATCCCAGCATGCTCACTGGGCTTCTGAGCAGGCTGCTGCTGGTGAGCTGTGATTTCCCCTCTGCTAGGTAAAAGATTGCTCAAGTAAACATAACTACACAGTCAAAAAGGAATGAATATGAGTTAAACATATTACAAATATGTTAGTTTTTAAATCTTCCTGAAAAAACATTCAAGAGGGAACACGCTCTTCCCTTTAGCATAATTTTCTCCCACTATCCCTCAAGCCTTTGCCCTGCTGATGGGGATGCCATCACATGGTGCAACAGAACTCCTCATTTCCCCCACCTATAACTCCTGAGAGGCTGCAGTTCTTCCTGCAAAGTGACACTAAATTTTAAACAGGACTTGCTAAACTCTTGGCAGAAACAAGAAATACTCTTTTGCCCCATGCAGAGATCATGAAAGTAGCAAGGGCTTCTGGCCATTCCAGCACAGCACTGAATGGGCTGCTCTGCATTCTATAACCTGGCAAGCCTGCAGCAGATGCTCCTTTTGGGCAGAGCAAAACCTCTTAGTAGTCTCTATCTTTTTAACTACTGAGTTTGTAATTGACTGAAAAAAATCCCACAGGAGCATCAGTGGGAAAGGGAAAAGTGGTGCAAGACAGAGCTGAATATGATGCCATGGGTGGTACTTTTAAAAACCACTCATGTCTCTGCAAACCACTTATCCTTGAGTCTACATAGTTTCCTCCTCAGCAGAATTTTCCCCTGTATTCTTTATTCTGCTGCATAATATCAAAGTATCTGAATCTTGTGATAAGCACTACACACTTAGTACTAATCACGGTGGATTTTATCCCCTTGTTCTTTCTTGAACTTCTCTTAATTTCTCTACTTGTTTCTGATTGGATCAACTGTAATTGTTATATTGATTTAAATTTTTTTCTATCTGCAATTTATCAGCAGTATCTTTTCTATTTGCTCCTGCCTTTGACTGAAGGAACACTCTGAATGAATCAGAATTAGGTCTACTCACAGCTGAGCTGTGGAAACCTGCTGAGCCATTATTGCTAAAGCCCTGGATCCCAGAAACTGTCATAAATAAAAACCATTATGACTAGTACCTCATGCCATTTCTGACTGTGAACATATGGCAGCATACTTTGTATGGCCAGGAAAACAATAACTACTTTATGGACCTATCTGAATATTAAAACATGGAGCTTTTCTCTGATGTTAGGCAAAACCATCAGAGTTCCTAGTAATTGAATAGTATGATTTCTAAATTCTGCTTCAAACATTCAGTGCCTCTCCCTCCTCTTGCCAGTGAACTGAAAAGGCAGACCCAGTGTGAAGGAGAATTTCTTTTCCATCAGAAAAGCAGGCAACACAGTGAGTGCAGCTCTTGCACGTCTCTACAGGGCTGAGTGAAGTGCAGGAATCTTTGTTCCCTCTCTAAGGCAAGTTTATCTCAGGAAAAACGTCCTCAAACCATGTGCAAAATAAGTGATGCAAGTAAAAGAAATAAGATCTATCTGGGCAGCTTTGGAGATGGGAGAAAGCAGGAAGAAACAAAAAAAGAGGGGGATCAGGAGGGTGGAGAGAATGGGGGTGTCCACAATGAAGCTTTGAGCACAGGAGTGAGATGGACATCTGCCTGCAGCCTTCTGCTGTCCTAGGTAACATCACCTCATAAAATCTTAATTAAAACTCATCAATTCCTATCTTAAAAACAAATTGCAAGAGTCATGTCATCCGTACCATGGGAAAACTCATAATTGCTCTGCCTGTTTTTGCATATGAGAGTGCTCTTCTGTCCATGCTGTCTGCTCAAAGAACTATTTTCCTCTCCTCCCTCCTTAGTGTCCCCTCCTCTGGTAAATCTGTAAATATCAGTCATATCCTCTCTCAGCCTTGGTTTTTTCCTGCCTGAAGAAACCACACTTTTGATTTCCTTTCATAAAACAGCTTGCTGTGACTGTTGTGCCCGTCTCACTCATTCCATCTTAAATTAATTTTTGTGGGATTATACAAAGAGATGCACATGGTATTTCAGATACAGCTTTGTACACAGCATGGAAGTCACTACACTAAAGGAAGAATTTAATAACTTATGACCCCAATGAGCTTTTTCATAACTATGTCTGCAGCTGACTAAAACACATGACCTGGCTCCCTTGCTGCTCCCAGCTCAAGCACCAGTTAATGCCTGAAATTCTTGTTCATGGTCCCAAAGTGCATATCTTTGCATTTTGTACTATAGTGTTCCATCATATTTAAATGGTTCCTGATCTCAAGGTCATCTAATTATTTCGATATAATATGGTAATTCACATTTTTATTGTTAATGTGTCCCACATCTGCACCACCAGGAAAAAAAAAAGAAAACCACATTAATTCTCTCCTACTTTTTTGGTACTGAGGTCATTGATGAAAATTTTAAATCATTATTATGATTATTTATTTATTTCTTGGATTATTATGCCATAATATGATAATTGTACTTTGCTAGACACTCCATAAGAGTTTCCTTTTCAGCATGGCCTCTTGCCAGCTTCTTCTGGACCATCTTTCACCATCACTTCATAATTTTCCTAAGTTCATCCTAATTTAATTAAATTACTGTAAGTTTATCTAATATTTTCCCATCTGGCACAACATAGACATTTTACAGAAGCTTGGAATATTGCTTACATGTGTACTTTTTTTTTCCCTCCCCCTCAGCTATTCCATGCCCTACAAATGGTGAGGAGTGAGCCAGGGCTGAGAAGCCTGCAATCCTACAGACGTGTTGGAGCCCCACCACCAGGAGGATGCAGCAGCTCAGGGGCAGGAGGCTGAGAAGACCAAAGCACTGTTTTTCTCTGGACAACCAGAGACTCAGGGCATCCACCAGGTTTGAAATTCAGCCTTCTCAGCATCCCACATCACGAGGTTGTGAGGGAAATCTTGCCCTATTCCCTTTTCCCTCACAACAGACATCACTGCAAGAAGATGCCTTTGAACATTCCTTCCCTAAAATAAATTTTTCCAGAAAGGACAAGAGATTAAGGAGTTCAGCAGAAACAGGATTTCTCCCCATGCATACATATATATGTGTTTTTAAAACATCTTTCTTATTTTACACAATAGAAATTACAGAAACAGTACTCTTTAAAATTATTGGTTCAGCACCAATGCAGTAAAGTCCCAAATGCTACACTGCTCTCAATTCCTTCAGTGCTTGCAGCTTTCTTGCAGCCTCCTAAGAAGTCCAGACTATTGTAGGATCTATTCAAGATGATAAAGTCATGTTAAAAGCCTTTGCAGGCCTTTTTGCCTTTCTTTTTTTCTTAAGGAAATGTCAGAGCTAATACTTGCCCTTTGTGCTGTTTTCCTCTGGTATTACACAAATCCTGTGAGATTTTCCCATTTGACCTGATGACCACATACCTTACCCTTGGCAATAAAAGGCATATCCATGCATGAGTCAGAAACAAAACTGTTGAATGTCTTGGCCTTTCTGTAAATGGTAGTAAATTTGTAAATAGTAGTAAATAGTGTGTAAATTCACGCTCCTTTAGGCTTTTATCACAATCTGTACTTGGAGAGCAGTGTGGATGTGAAAGGGAAAAATAATGGGCTCAGCACTGCAAGTGCATCAGGAAAAAGCTCTTGTTGTTCGCTGCTCATCCAGCGAACTACAGAGTTTGTGAGTGCTGATTTTCATTTGCCAAAACATTTAAGATTTATGGAGTCTTGTTTTATGCTCCTATCACATTCCCACCCAGGACTCAGGCTTACTGATATTCTCTATTGTAGCTAATGTTCTCTTATGTCAGAGCATGACATGAAAAACCTTTAAAAAGATGGCATAAAAAAGAGATTACTTTTTTTGTTCAAGGCAGACTAGCAGGTTTTTTAGAGCCATTTGCAGTTGAGACTTTTGGAGTCTGGTGCCAGTCTCACATTACTTTCACCACTGGGGACACGACTGACACTTTGCAAACATTCCCATATTCCTCTTTTACCCTTCCTGTCAAGGATGACTCAAAATAATACAAAGTACTTGAACACATCCCAGCCATATTTGTTGTGCCTCCAGCAAAATTTGATCCAAACTGTGATAGGATGGGTTTTTAATTGCCATGGGTCCAGGGAGTCTGGAAAGTCCTTTCCTCCTCTTTGTTTTATGGACAATGCAGTTTTTAGCATAATATAGGCTCTAACACAAGAAGTAACAGAGAAAGCTGAGATGGTGAACTTAATCTCAACATCAGTGCCTTTTTCATTTCATTCTTTATTAAAAAGGTCAGCTGTAATTAAGGTGCTTACTTATTTAAACACCTATAGATAAGGATGAATGATCTCTCAGAGCAGTGCCATGAACACTGAGATAAAGATAAGCTAGATGTTTTCCAAGTGGCTAGGCCTGATTAAATTTCTTGTAAAATACTTTTGCAGAACTGGCTAACGTGGTCTCAGATTTCCTAGTGATTATCTTTGAGAATTTCTGAAAAATAAGTGGAGACCCAAAGGACTGCAGAGGGATAAAAACAATGCTCCTGTACAGTAAGGTAAAAAGAATATTACAGATAACACAATTTCAGCTCTTGAAGGAATTGTGAAAAGAAACCAAAACAGTTGAAGAATGTATAGGCAATTAAAAGAAAAATAAGAAAGACTAGAAACAGCCAATAAGTAGTCACTAGGAACGAATGCTGTAAGACAAATTTAGTTGCTTTCCTTGGCAGGGTAAACAGCTTGCATTTAGAGAGGTGTTGCAATAAATATCAGATATCTTGACTTGAGTAAGGTTTCTGATCTTATCTCCTAGAACATACTCATAAGAAACCTAAGAAACAGAGTGTAAAAGAAATTAGAGAATGGAATCCAAAGCGTCCTGAAAAACATCCAGAGAGCATGCATTGCCAGAGGACAATCCCCAGCAATGCCTCTCTGTGGAGGGATGCAGTCTCTCTCCATGATTTGTGTCTGACCCAGATGATAAAATATAGGATGTGTGTTAAACTGACAGGTCTGCAAATGTATTAGATAAGAGAAAAAGGCATAGTTTTACATTAATAAAGCCATTACGTAAGGTAATCTTTCCCTTCCCCTTGGGGCTCACAAGGACTGTGTGAGAATAGTGCATTTGGTTTTTGGCCAGCATGCTGCTGGGCAAGTATGGAACACTTGGAGAGAAGTAGAGAGTGACAAAAAGATCCCAGTTTTCTGCAAAAATTGGGGCTAGTTTGATTTAAGGAAAATGCTAAGAGGCAGCATAGAAGAGTGTTCATCTGTGCAAAGAGCACTGTAAAAAGCTCTTACCCATGACAAAGGAAGACAGGAGAAAGCTAATGAACTTCAACTACAGCAAGAGTAGATATTAGGAAAAGCTTTCAACAGTAAAGATACTTAATTATCTATGGAGTTTTTAGAAATTCCGTCTCGGAAGATCTTTAGTAACAGATTCAGATAAGTTGTCCATTTAAAACTCCAATTTACCCATAGAAGATAAAAATCACTTTTTCTCTCTTATTCTTTCTTGCTCCAGACTCCTTCCCTCAGCATCCATTACATGCCCCATGTGTGCAGCTCCTCTCCCCTGATGAAAGTTCTGCCACACTTCCATAGCTCCTTCCTCCAGCAATTCCCACCAGCATCCTTTCCTTTACCCATCTATTGTAATCCCTTCAGCAGATTTTGGGTGTACCACAGTTTTCTTCGTGCAACATTAACCCCCTCTCTTTAGCAGGCCTCTCCATGTTCTTTCACCTCCACACAAGCTGTATGTGCTTGACAAGGGATGAACCAGTCCCTGGGACATGTTTCACCAACTAGGACATGCCAAGCAACACCTGGCACCTTTAAAGAGTCAGCAGTCCATCAAAATTCCCCCCCAGGCTGGATTAAACACCTACTCTGAGCCACAGGGGTGGCTGTGATTGGGTCTGGCTGGTAAGGAGGTGGATTGCTTGAATTTCTGACTTCCCCTCACTTTAGTCTGGAAAAGAACTCTAAAATCATCAAGTCCAGCTGCAAATGTAAAATCGACAAGTCCCCCTCTAAACCATGTCCCTCAGTGCCACAGCAACACAGTGATGTAGCCCTCTCATGCAGCTGAAACTCTGTTCCAGTCAATCCCACTGCATTTCCTTCACCCTCCTCACTGTGATGGCAAGCAGAACAGGTGATGCTGAGGCAGCAGATAAATGAGTTAGAGTTGGACCCCAGAGGGCTCCCTTAAGTCATGGAAAATCATGCTTTGAAAAGCAAACTCCACTGCTACCCATGAAAGGGGCAGCAAAATCTCTTAATTCCACAGCACTGGCTGAAGCTGCTCTGGGTCTGCCCAATGCATGCAGCTCTCCAATGAGCAAAGAGTCAGACCTACTCATGACACTCAAATGCAAGTCATCACATCCTCATTGCTGCAAAGGAACAGGACAGACCCCATGCTCTTTGTTTATCAAGCAGATTTACTCAGCTAATGCACTTTATGTCCAGGTTTTACTACAGCTAAAACACTATTAGGGGAATATGGGCTTCTGTATTGGATTTCAGTACCAACACTTCCATACAGAATTTTCATTCATTGATTTCAGATGCCTGCACTGAGATTGCCAGGCTTGAATGTTTAGAAGGACTGAATTTTAGTAATTACCTGTTATTTTCAATAAAACCTATCCCAAACATGCCTGAAGCTTCAGTGCCAAGTTGAATATTTCTAATTCATGCAAAGTATTTTAAACACATGTTCTTTCCTGTCAGTACTGCCTCAGTTCCAATACATGCCTCCAGTGGTTCTAAGTTTTACAGGTACAAGGCATATGCTGAAAAATCCTGTGAACGTTTCACTAAACATTGCACATTTTAATTAAATAAAATGTGGTTGCTGGTCAGTTTAATTTATCTTTTAAAGAAACAAATAAGACTTATTTGAGCCTCAAAATTTCAGGCACAGGTCTTGAACTTATCATCATCTATTTGAGAAGTTGTACTTTTTGCCTATGGCATACTTCATTTTGACATGTCCATCATTTTTTAAATGGATGTGTGCTGCTATCCAAAATCCATTACTTGTGCTATGAATTGAATAACGCTCTATTATTTACTTCTGGCGTAGTATAATCAGACACATGCATCTTTGTTGGCTTTGTTGCTGCCTTTCACTTCCCAATGAAGGAGCCTGAATACATTTACTTAACATTTTAATGAATTGGTAACAGTAATGGGTGCTTAGAGCATAGATTGCTTTTGTAAAGTGCTACTGTATTGAGAAGTGCCTTGAAGTGTTGGCCAACGTTTACCAAGCAGTTAAGAAAGCATGATTTATTTTGGACTAGTTTTATTAGGCAGTTATTGATAGCTATATAATGAATGATCTGTATGCAAGGAAAAGCATTCGATTGCTTCTTTCAAACCATTCTTGACATGCAGCGTAGCCAAAATAAACAACCTCCTTTCAGAGACTGCTTAAATCACAGAAGAAATCCCTACCAGCACTCAATGAAGGTTCTTTTTTTCTCCTCTAAAGGCAATTATTGTTCAGACATATTAAAAAATTCTGGGTATTTTTCACTCAAATGTCCATGACTCAAAATTATTCTGCACATGTTGTGAAAGGGGTAACATATCTTCCTCTTTCTTCTTTTCTCATGAGTGTAGCACACTGTAGTAAGATAAAACCTACACAAACACACTCTCTTCATACAAAGAATGCAGTTGTTCAGCTGCAATGAATCTACATTTTTGTTTCTAGCAGTGGTAATCCTCCATCCCATGTTTCCACACTATTGAAAGCCAAAGTAAAACCATATTTGAGACTGAATGTTGATTACAAGCTAACTAGAAAGCGATTTTAGCCTTAACAAATGCAAAAAAAAAAAAAAAAAGAAATAGAGAAAAAAAAAGAAAAATAAGCCTATGGTATCTAACTACCTGCTCTCACCCCAGTAGCTGCTGTCACCAACTAGAAAATTATTAATCACAGATTTATTCAAATTCATATTTTGAACAACATCTAAGCATGTTTGTGAAATGCATCACCAAGAAGCCATCTGTGCATTTTCAATGATACCATTTATATTTCATAAAACCAAGCAGCTGTTTTGCTGTGATTTTTCTGAGCCTTTAAAATTGGCTTTCAAGACCGCAAAGCCGCTGAGGTTATAGAACATAAACCACAAGGCATCTATTTCTAAGTGTGCCTGGAAGGGTGATGATGAGAAAAACTTACAAGATGCAGAGAGAAATTCTTAGTGCTTTACAATCTCTATTAGAATGAAAAGTAATTGTCAGGATTATTTTGACCCTCCAGCCTAATTGCCCAAATTCTCTTCTTTTATTAGACAGAGTTTGAGACTAAAGGTGGGAATGCAAACCTGAACTCCTGATAAGGAAAACAGTCAGACAATATGTTAAAAGCAATTATTGTGTCTAATTCCACCAGAGTGAAAAGCTTAAGTTAATGCTGAGCCTGTATAATATGGGTAAATAATTGGAAGAAGGAGCATTTTATCAGCAGAGTAATGCATTTCTAAGCACAGATGAGTTACATTTACTGGAGAGCAGCTAATATTTATGTTGGAGGCAGAAAGTGAGTGAGTCACTGTTCTTTATCTGACAATTTGTTCACTGCTTCTGCCTGAACCAAAATAGTCGTGCTGATTGAAATGGTAACACTTACCTCAGTACAGGCAAGTATAACATACACTAAATTAAAGACTATATTCAGTGATTAGCTACTTTTTACCTAAATACATTCCCATTTGTTACAGAAAAGAATCTCTCCAGTATTTTTATTGTTGTTGCTTCACAGGACGCCATAGGGATGCAGCTTTTTAGAGATTAGATATAGATAGGAAGATTAGGAGGAATAAAGAGGAATTGTATCTTCTGGTAAAATCACAAAGGCACAGAATAACTCTGGTTGGAAGAGAGCTGGAACACACTTAGCCTAAATTCTTGCTCAAAGCAGGATCAACTCTGAATTCTGAACAGGTTGCTCTGGGCTTTGACCAATCAGAGCTTGAAAGCCTCCAAGGATGGCATCACTGTGACCTCTCTGTGCAGCCTCTTGCAGATTTTTTGTCCACATTTACAGGGAAAATGATCCTGCCCTAACCATATTGGCCACATCCCCTAAACTTTCTCCAGTTCACTAATGCTTGGCAGGGCCCAGTTTGGGTGCAGTACTCTAGATAGAGTCTAAAAAGTGGTATTTCCAACCTCTTTCTCCATCAAATGGTCAAAAATATCTTTTGGCTACTGATTCTACAGCAAAAGTTCCGTTGACTTGAACGAGGGAAAATTTCACTCTGCCCTTTTATAATTTTGGGCCTAATCCCAGTGTCACCATGATGTTTTCTGAAACATCCTCTTTGCCCAGGATTCTTCTCCTGGGAAGCTGAGAAGCCTCAGAGAGGAATGAAAACAATAATTATCTGATTGCTGCTCCTGTGTTTGCTGCTTTGGAATGTTACCCACAGGTGAATGTTTGATTGGTTCCATGTGAATTGCTTTTTCTTAATGGCCAATCACGGCCAGCTGTGTTGGACTTTCTGAGTCAGTCACAAGTTTTTATTATTCATTCTTGTTAAGCTTTCTGATATATCCTTTCTCTTTCTTTAGTGTAGTTTTAGTATAGCATTCTTTAATATATCATAAAATAATATCATAAAATAATAAATCAGCCTTCTGAGAACATGGAGTCGAATTCTCATCTCTCCCCTCGTCCTGGGGACCTCACAAACACCACATCCTAGCTGGATTAGACTGTGCCAGGTGTATGTGGAGGTTCTGCCCTCCCCAAAAAAAAGCTGAGGCAGAGCCAGCTCAGCTGAAAATAGGCAAGCAGGTTAGAGCTCCCCAGGGCATGGCTCAGGGAACTTTGCCACCAGTTCCAGCACTCTCACTGCAATCACAATTTGGCAAGGTATATAACTAACCCTGAAGTGAGAGAATGCTCACCTGAAACCTTTTAGAAGTACTTTGTCATTTCCTTAGTCTCAATGCCGACAATGGGAGCAATACCCAGGGGCTGTACAATAACACTTAAACAATCAGGTTTATTATCTGCTTGTCTTAATTAAATGCCGCTATTTTTTTCCCCAGAGGAAGAAAGTCATTCTTACATTAAACAATTTAGTTTGAAGTAAATGGGCCTCTAAAAGATATACTGTTTACTCTGATTTGATTTACTCTGCACAGAAGATTCCTGTTTATGACTATTAATGTGACTTAGCCCAATCAGATACATTTCATTTGTGTCCTACTTCAAATCTTTAGTTTCTCCCATATGTCAAAAATGTTGGGGCTGCTGAATTATAAAGCCTTGTTGCTATGGCAATTAGCTCCATTACCTAGGTGACAGTGCTGGCATAATGTCACCACTAAAGCAATAAAAATCCTGAAATATTTTTAGTGTCTATTGCAGATGAACCACAGGAAAAACAACCACTTATCAATGAGCCAAAATATCCATAGGTAATGGGAAGGAAAGTGAAGCTTGACCACTGTCTGTGCTACCTGGAGAAGTGCAGGTAGACAGCAGACTGGACAAGTAGATCTCCTACATGCAGTAATACTACAAGAGAATGACAAGGAATAACAAAGAAAATCCCACAGAGAATAATAACAAAAAAAGAAAAAAAAATCTTCCTTGTTTGGGCAACTGCTGAATGAACTACGCCTCTCTACTCCCACCACATTGCCCTCTCCTAATTCTCTGGGGTAATAGGAAGGCATGTGCTGTAGCTGCATGAATTTGCATATGTTAAGCCTTTGTATTATTTATTATACAATATTTAGTCACACTTTGAAATCTCATTTGGGGTTAAAGTCTCATTGTATTGGGAACTGTACAAATAAAAGCAGTGCTCAATAGCCTCTGCCCTCCCAGAGCTGACAGGCTTGCAGAAGGGTTCAGGTGATGGTGAGGCAAAAAGCAGCTACTGCCACTTTCCTGCTTATCTACAATTTATGAAAGCTTTTATCTTCTAGCCTCTAGTCACACCAATTCATACAGCCCACAGTACAAGCGAAGCCCACAGGTAGCAAATTTGGCAGTGATTAAAAGGACAATGATGGCAACATCTGTTATGTTTTGGGTTTTTTCTCCTCTCTCAGCTTTGCCTCAGGTTTCTGGGGCATGCTGAAGTGTGCTGGTATTGGCTGCACAGTCAGCATCCAATTGCACCTGCTTTGACCAGGGAATCTGCATAAAACGTGACAGGATTTTAATCTGAGAAAGAAGTAGGAGAAAAAGTCCATGTTGTGGAAACCTGCCAGGAAATCAGTCTTTAGGGGAACACCCATAGCCACGTTAAAACAGATGAAAGATTTCATCCATCTTTAAGCATTCAGACAGAACAACAAAAATGTTATTTACGCTATCACCTACACAAGGTTCTTCTCCTCCCTGCCAAGACAGTGTGTAAGTAACTAAACACACCTGAGCAAAGAATATGCATCAAATAACAATGGGAAGAATTCTCTTCACTTTTGCTGCTCCCAAAATGAATCAATTTTTAGTTTATTTATTATTTAGAATTATGAGGCTATGCTTAGAGCAAGTAGTCCTTGATCCATAAATCATTGCCATATCATTAATTATCAACACTCACTGCTTGCTGACTTGGTTAGTCATATAAATCACCCTGAGCAGGCAAATGATACTTGCTAAACATTACATTTGTTCTTTTTGTGCCACTTTCCCCACTTGCTCCTCTGCTGGACTTTGTCAGAAACACTGCATCCCACTTGCACGTCAGCAGCCTCTCTTTGTTTATCCCTTCTCCCCAAGTATTCATTGGTACAAATCATATTTGAAGCAAACTTCTGAACTTGCCTAGTTCAGGATATAACTCATGGTCTCTGCCTGAGCAGCTGCCATTGAGAAGCTGAAAAATCCCATAATAATAATGCCATTTTGGAAGGAAACAAAAAGGAAGGAGCTTCTCTGATGAAGATGCAGGCTGACTTCACAGCTGTAGGGTCTGTACTGCCTGTACTCCAAACTGTCAACAAACCACCAGGAGAATCCTGCATGTGGGCTCACTTCTGACATGGTCAAAGGTCACATCAGTAATTTCTCTCTCTCAGGGATTAATATTTCATATTGGTCCTCTGCTGGGAGATTCAAGTAAATTAGCACTGATGATGTGCCCTTTACTTGCTGGTCTGTGGGCTTCATTAAGGCTGGAGAAGAACACTGTTTACTACAGAAGCCACAGCAAACATATCTTTTACAATCCTGCCCATGCATTATTTCTTGCATTTGATCCCACAGTGACACTCTGCTCTCTGAACATTCATTTCCCTCATGTTTTTTTTCCCCTGACAATGAACACAGATGACAGCATCAGAAACCCACAAGGCTGTGGATCCAGGTCTGCAGTTTTGCAGCACAGTTCAAGAGGTGAGACAGGTCACACACAAGGCCAACCCTCTGCATATGTTGGGAGCTTACAGAGATTTGGCTTTCTATGAACTACTGAGGAATAAAATAGGCATTGTCATTTGCAGCTGAGAAAAGGGGAATATTAAAGCTCATTTATGAACAGTCACAATACCCAGTTGGATCTTAGCAAATATAATAGAAGTTTGCATCATCTACCTGCTCAGTTGACAATTTTCTTACAAACACCCTCCAAATGCTCTACTGCATTTTGGGCACATTACTGTTTGTACAGGAAGACACAAAGTTCTTATTCTTGTGCCCCAAGATGTGTGCACTGTATCTTTTGATTAATTCTGTTTAAAATCCCTGTTTTGGACTTATGACGGCCTTCACCAGATTGCATACTGCCAGACAGAGCCAAATGCCCAAGCTGGACTTTTATACAATACATAGAGAAGGACTTTGGCTTCCTTATCTAGATCTTCTGTTCCAAGGAAGCATCTTTGGCCTGGGTGCTTTATTATGGCACTCAGTTCTAAGAGTGCAACCCTGAGACAGATATTGAATGACTGCATCCATGGCAAATAAAGTGAAGGTCTCAGCAGGTGCCAACAATAAAAAGCCAAACCACCAAACCTTTTGCACTTCACAGGAAAGCACACAGAAACATTGAGTAGGAACTACTAAACCAAGAATAAGGGATGAGGTGCATCCAAGACATCCCAGATTACAACCTTTGTCCCTATTCCAGTGCTTGGTCCCAAGAGAGCTGAGCAGCCTTCTCTGCCAGCATCTCCAGTCAAACAAGTGCCTGTGTGCTCTGTGAGTCAGAAGCTTTCAGATGAAAATGCTCACACTACACCTAAGGATCATTTAGCAAATGAATAACACCCAGCTACCTCAGGTGCAACCCACAGGAGCATGTTATGTTGTGCAGCAGTTTACTTTATGAGCTGAAAATTACAACTGATAATACTGTCTAGCTCCTGTCATGAGAAAGACGTTGAAATTGCTGACCTTCCACAGAAGATAATCTCAATTCATTCAAAACAGTAATATGCCATAAAAAACAACGTGCACCAGTGGTGCTTATCTTACAGAAATAAGTATAACCAGTTCTGTACCCTGTAATTTATACATTATAGCCATAATATGGCATCTAGACAAAAATTCAGCCTGAACCTGCAAAACTGGGAGCCAAGATATTGCCTTGGAGTGGGGTAAAGGCATTTCTCAATACAAAGCTTTAAAAACATTACTCACTTGTTTTCAGCAATATTAAGATGAGGCAATCTTTTAGCTTGTCCTTAGAGACATCATAATTTGAGCTCAACAGTTCTCATTTTAACACAGGTACCAGCTACCAGAAGATATGAGCTACAATCTTATAGGCTTGCTTTATTTATTTTAAACTCATGTGAATGTTGGAGAGAGAGACCCTGGGAAACGTGGTGGTATAAATTTCTTATCAGTTATTCCTCATGTTTGAAGATGCCCAATTAACTAATTCCCACTTCCTTTGATGAGAGGGTCTCAGAAACTGGGACAGTGCAAACAGTATGTCATCTAGTGTCAATGGAGAGAAAATGTCACATGTTTGCAATACCAACAGAAACTTCTTTAAACCCACACTTGGTGTTACCCTCAGCAATCAGTACTACTGTCAGCTGCATCAGTGCTCAAGGCTCTTCAGAAAACTGCAGCTTGGGCTACTGAGGACATACACACACAAACACAAGCCCATTGCTCTAAAAAGCACATTCCTGCCAATAGCACTTACATTTTCAGTTATTGCTTTTTAATTTCTTAGTTGAAGAAAAGGATTTTTCTTTAGTTAGTAGTCCTACAGGTCAGTTTATGGCAAGCAGCTAGAAACACACAGATGTCTTATTTAAGGTACAAACTAAATCTCACAAAGTTCCCATTTTCAATGAGAGAGTTAGGATTAAATATTTCTGTTGATAATTGCCCAATTCACAGTAAGTGGTCAGCTCTGCAGTGACCATATTTTTGGTCTGTGCAAGTTGCTTTGCTAAGGACTAAGCTGGGAAGAAAAAAAGCAGAATGGGATATAACAGGAAAAATCCTCTTTTCCCTTCTCTTCCCTATGTTGCTATCCAGCAATGTGCTTGTAGAAGAAGGGCTACTTTTAAAGGGAAGTAAAGGGCTTCCTTGTCTGCTTGTTAAAGGAAAAAAAAAATAATAACAGCCATCTCTCCCTCCCTCTGTTTCTTCCTCTCTTTTTTCATTTATAGCCCTCCTGCATGGTACAAATTGTATATTTGCTTGTGCTTCCCCACTGCCACATTGTTGCACCAATTATAAAGGGGTGAAAAGAAGAGACTGTTTTTTCTATTCTAGCCATAATCTTCCACAAATCTCAACTCTTTCTGCTACAAAGATCTGCCTTGGTTTCCAAGCACTTCACTCAATACTGTCTGTATACATCCAAGGACAAAAATGTTTTTACTCAAAAGTGGCCTTGTGTGGGTCTCAAGTTGCTGAGAGATTTTGGCTACACAGGAGATTAGTTTTCTTGCTGAGGAATATCCTATTAGGACAGCCATATTATTCCTGTCTTTTTAGAAAGTAGACAAGCAAGAGGCAAGGAATAGATCACCAACTTAAAGACAATGAAACATTCAATGTATTGAAAGGGACCTCTAGAAGAGAGCACTGCTGTGCACTGCTCACAAGTGTTCTCACTGATCCTCTCACCTACACCACCTGCAAGGGTTTTTAGTAACTTAAGACTCAACCTCAACAACAGATGATTTTAAAAAAAATGTTTCTGACAACAACCTGCCTCACACCAATATCTTTTCACAGTACAAGCAGCCTAAGTGACTTGAAGTACAGCCACTGAATTTTGTTTTGGGCATACTGAATTTTCACGAAACTCTATCCAAGAACACCAGAACTGGCAGGAAGCAGCAGGAACTCAAAGCCATGCTTGTTTTGGAGAGGGTCTTCGAGTTCTGGATGTAGCTCTGGGCTTTCTGCACATGCACAACTCATGCAGGGAAATATTTGACTTCCTTCTGGGAAAAAGGCAACCATCCTGCTGGTGTTACAAAACAAAAATGGGAAGCCTGACCAGTATTTGGGTTTGATCTTAAAAGAGGAGTAACACTTGGGTTTAGCTCACCAGTGTCCAGAAAGGCTCTTCTGTGGAGCAGCTGGAGGATTCCATCTCACAGAAAAGCTTGAAATCTGTGAAAGGAAATAGACCAGGAAGAAGATTGTGGTGACTGGAATATAAAAAAGCATGAAGGCCAACAAAACAAGACAAATGTCATCTGAAAAGACAAGTCTATTATTTTAATGTCATGTTCACCCTCATTTTGAGGAGTGGAAAATTAGTGGTCAGAGCTTGTTTATCAGTAAGAATCAGAATATTGGTGGCACTCCAAGTCCAAATGTTTCAGCTACCTTTTTTTGCTCAGTGCAAATTTTTTCAATGGACATTTTTGAGCACTCATTTTTCTATCTCCTGCCAGTCTGGAATACTTAAAGTATAAAAGGAGGGAAAAAAAAAAAGGTATGATTGAGAAAGTCTTGGTATGTTTTGCTGGAATAACTGAGCCTTGCTTATCAACTGATGCTCAGATATCCAAGCACTTGATGGCTTATCAATACATTAAAAATACCTCAACAGCAGTTCTTTTGTTACAGTATGGATGCATAACATCTCTTGCTTCTCCAGAAACACCCTGCTTGTCTGACTGATCTTTAAGCAGTCACAAAGAAAAAAGGTCCACTAATGCAATTTCACTGTCATTGTTTTCAGAGCTATTGAGCTGTAAACCCTGCGTGTGAGGCAACTGATGTGTGAACACCTCATCTGAAAACCTGTTTTTAAGGAAAATATTTCAGGAGGTAAATTTAGTTAAAATGTATGTAATTAGAACATGAAAGGGCAACTTATTTCATAGAGAACATGAGATGCTTGATACAATACTGGTATATGGTAAACTCAATTACTTTTCTGTATTTGGTCTTCACAGATGTAAAAACCTATACAGATATGTTGACAATATTCTATATACTTCATGAGAAAATTTCTCCTTAAATTATACTGTGAATTACTGAGCTCCCTCTGCATGAGATAAAAAAAAAAAGAAAACCAATCCCTGAATACCAAGGGTTTTTTGCATAATTGTGAAGTCCACAAGAATTACTGTTACATTTATATAACTTGGATCCACTGTGATTTTTGAATGCAATTGAAATAATTCATTGTTCACTTGCAATGTCAATACTTTGCTGTTCTGCACAAGAAGTTATGAGCTATCACAAAGTTCTGAAATCCACTCAGCACGCATTTTCAGCAACATAAAGTGGTTTTCCTTGTCATTTATTTTTATTTCAGTTAGTCTGTAAAATTATATATGCTTGATATTAAAGGGGAAGATGGATAAAACAGTTGATTCACTGCATTTGCCACTGGCATAGTGGAAATTACAGAAAAAACTTTGCATCAGCATTCTTTGATGTATTAGCTGATCATCAGTATTCAATTATTTTAAAGAGGATTTGTGAATTGTAAGCTAGTAGTAGTAAAAAAAAATGACAAAATAGTAAAAAAAAGGCTTTAGAGAGAATAAAATTAAAAGAGAAAAAGGGAACCTAGTCTGAGCTAACAGCTGGAAAAAATCCTGCACACAGAATATCTGGATTAGTCAGTGACACAACTTGCTTTAGATAATTTGGTTATCTAAATATTTGACAGCATTCAGTCTTGAGTAAATATTCTAGAATTTAAAAATACATTCAACAAGAAAGAAAACATCCTAAGAAAGTGATCATTCAGGACATTGTCAACATTAACAGAGACAGCACTGGGCTGGTCATCAGCCACAAAGTCTTTACCAGTCAGTGTGAAACCAGAGAGATTTGTCTTATTCCACCCAAAACTGTGTCTGCAGTGATGTACTGATAACCTTCAGCTGCACCTTACCTCAGACACACTGTGCTCTCCAAAGCACCTCTCAGTTTCCATAAGCTGCCCAAATAACACACAAGGAACACAAGAAAGCCAGGCTGGAATGCCCCTGCTTCCCCAGACTGATTCAATTTATCTGCTTTGCCAGATTTCCTTCTTCCTAAATCCCTGCTCCCCGCTGCCAAATGCTGGTGAATTTCCTACAAACTCTCTACCTTTAATAAATTAAGCAACATGTCATGGGATATGTTATCATTACTATGCACAGAAAGGAGGGGGTTGTAGAAACTCTAGGAAGGATATACAAACTAGTTACATTCAGAAAAGAAAGATGCATAAGGAAAAGACTATGACAATACTACTCAGGGGAGTTCCTTCATTGGGTGCTTGCTCCATTTGTATTTAGCAGTTCCATGAATGTGCCCAATTTCCCTGGAACACTCCTTTGTCTGTCCAAATCCTATAATACCAGGAGGAGGAAGAGTAGTACAAAACTTAATTCCTTATGAAAAAATGTAGAAATGTTTAAAATAGGGTCATAATCCTATTTTTTTCTCTCACATTTTTCTTTAGCATAAATGCTTTCTAAAGCAGAATTATTAAATAATGAAAAGAAGAAAACAATGAAGAATGGTTATCTTCTTTAGGGTTTTAAGAGCTATACTTAGAGGGGAAGAGTTTTTGACATTCTTTTTAGGAGGTGGGGGGGGTCTTGGTGTTTTTTACTGTGTTAAACATCCCAAGAAACTGTAGAGGAAATGATGAGTTAAAAAAAACCCAAATCAACAACAACAACAAAATTAGTCAGAATTATCAAATCAGGTAGTAAATGTTAATTTAAGACAAGCTATGATATAGTTAAATTACTGTTAAAAATTTGGAATGGCCAGATAAAATTAATCAGTCTTCTATCAGAGTTCACCTTCTTTTCCCCCCCTTTACTACTCCAGCTGCAGGCTCTCCAGCAGGTTTGAGACATAATTTCCCTAAATAATTGTTCTTTCTCCCACTCACGCTGCTCCTCAGGTCTTGCTTTGCAGTGTGAAACATGGAAAGCATTTTTACTCTCCTACTAAAGAGTTCTCCATTTCCACAAGCTTAGCTTTTCTTTCCTTTCCTTTTCTTTTCCATCATGACTGCCTGAGTGTTTTTAACGAACGCTCCTAATGAGCTTCACGCAATACTCCAACACCGCAGGTTGGAAAAGCTTCTCCTGACACATCCTCCAGTCACATTTGTCATTTTTGCACTCAGTTCAGGGTTATTAGGGCATGGCAATCCTGTGGCCACCCAAAGGACTGGTAACTGATGCACCTGAGCTGCGTTCCAAGCAGCACAGACGCGCGTTTAACTCGATCACTGCACAAACTGCAGAGCAGGAGGCTCCTTCTCTCCTGCAGCAAGGTATCAGTGCCTGATGACTGGCAGCAGAACAATACCCAGCACAAGCAGCTTCCAAGTGAAGTTACTAATTAGTGCAGATGTTGTGAAGGTAAGAAGCCATCAGAACTTGGCAGGGATAACTTTGTCATTAAGTTATTCCATCTCTGAGTGACAAAATGATTTGTAGATGACTGTGCTGCGTTCTCTGCCTTTCCTTCTCACGCTCCAGCACTAGGAACAGGAGTGTAATTTGGGATATTTTCCCTCTCAACTGTGTTTCTTTCTGGTTGCCTGTCATCTTCCAGCAAGGATGGGAGTAAGAGGTTTGGATGTCACCTCTGTTCAAACATTGTGAAATGCAGCAGAAATGGAGCTCTTAATGACAGAGATAGAGCACAGAGCAAGGAGATGTGAAAACACAGCTCAGCTGGAAGTCTGGAGCGATCTTAAGGAGACAAGTCATCAAGAGTGGAGCAGAACCTTATCCTAACCTCATTCTCTTAATAAAGCCCAGTGACATGGCATAAGGCATTTTCAAGTCCTAATCTTTCAGTTTGGCTTGGTTGGGGGTGGAAGTGTACTGTCTCTGTGGCAGAGGCAGGCTGTATAGAAGACAACAGAGCAGTCAGAGAACAATGTCACAAAACTTTCGAAATGAAAACCTCCCCTGAACTGGGTGAAAATATTTCAGGAAAATGTGGAGGCAAGCACAGGAAAGTGTTCTCCAAATGGAGCCTTCTCACACCTGGAATTCAAGGATCTCCAATGCATGCAGACACAAGCCACCGCTCCTGCTTCAAAATGAGCTGCAAATATCTCTGAGACAGACACCATCCCTTCTGATGCGAGCATCGTGCTTGTCATTAAACTCTGCTGCCAAAACTTCTGGGCTGACTGATGAGCACAGCTATGCTGGCACTGTGCACACACTGGCACGAGACACAGCATCTCATGTGCAGGGGAGGAAATGTTACAGTCCTGAGCAACAGGTTATTCAGGACAATGAGAGCCAGAGGACACAGCTATGAACTACTCATACCATGACTGAAAGGGACAAATAAAGTGTTGGTGATGTCAATATTCCAAAATTACTATTTAAAAAAAACCCCAGTTTTTCCTCAATGTGAAATTAAAGGGACACACCAAGCAGTACTCCGCTCATACAATTATGGAATGTGCAGAGTGAGGGATGTTTACATCCACAGCACCCCTTCCTAGGGCCAGTTCCCACCAACACACGTGCACAGCTTCACTGCTGTCACGCTCTCATTAACCCCGAATGGCCATTCCTGCTCTCTTGGTGGCCATGATTAATTAGCCTGCTTTGAAAAGCAAGCTGCTCTGTGCCAGAAAACTCTGAAGCTGTGCACTAAACACCCAGGGACACAGCTAGGCCCCCAGTCTTCAGCTGGATCAGGATTTCTCAGAGGCTCTGACAGCTATTTTGCCATATCCATGTGACAGTGTGGGTCCACGCGCCAGCACAGACCTGGCTGCTGCCACTACACAACCACTGTTTCCTTCTGTACAGAAAAACAGAAAGAGGGCTTCCACCATTATGCTATGCCTCATCCAGCTACACAGACCCTGGAGATAAACATAGGCATCAACATCAGCAGCCTGATTTTTAGATGTGTTAAAAATGTGCAGCTCTCAGAGTTACTATACAGAAAAGGCAGACTTCTTTCTTGGTGCCTAGCACCTAAGTATCTAAATATGGATTTTTTTATTAATTACCTGTCAAAACCCCACGGATTTGCAATATTATTCATCCAGCTACATTGTAAGAGATCTCTTTCATATCTTTTAAATGCAGATCTAGGCTCAGGTGCATATGTTGATCCCTAAAGAGCCATTTCTGTATCAGATGATTCACTTTCTGCATATGATAAGGTACAATAAAAGCAGTCACCAATAAACCATACCCCCCTCACATTTTGCCTTGTGTAATTGCTACATTTAAGAGCTTTGCACATGAAAAGCTACTGGTAACTTTTTTCCACCCAGGTGCAGTCTCTGTTGTTCTGCAGGTGCATGTAAAGATTAGCAAAACATTGCTTGTTTTAGGTTTGCTTGGATTCAAATACCACAGAGGATCCCTTCTTCCTGTCCTAATTGATGGTGTGGGACTTTAGACAGAGGAAGAAAAAAACCCTCTGTGGTCTGTGTATAGCAGGCACCAAAATAAAAATAATTGGCAACGAGCTTAACTGGAGGCTAAAGGTAAACCACAAATGAGTGGAAAATCCAGCGTTGCCCAGAACAGTTATTTTTGTCACTATTGGGATTTTTTTGCCGTGACTGTAATCTCTTACAAATAAAGCCATTTACCAGCAACACATCAAAAAGGCATTATCAGAAAAATCAGCCAGGTAGACTACTTCAGCTAGAGAAGTGCATGCAATGCTGCCCTTCTTGAAGGCTCAGATTTATGAGGCAGAGACATTGCTCCAGGTGGTTTGCAAGAATAGGTACAGGAGGTGGAGATTCCAGAGAGGAGGGTGTTGTGGTTAAAGGTTGTAAAGCTGTGTTTACACCGTGCTCCTCGATAGCTGTAAAATTAACTTAGATATTTCAAGAAAGGACAAGCACAAAACTGTCAGCACTGCAGAGACAAGGGGAGAAAAAAAACCCCTTTTTTTTTTCCTTCAGTAAAATTTCTGTCAAAATGGAAAATGGGATTTATGTAGAGGTATCAGAAAGTTAAAGTTTCATCTGCAGAGAGTTCAATTTAGAAGCTGACTGTGAGAGATGGGGAGAGGACAAGGCGTAGGAAATTTAACATGCTTCCCAGGCACATGCTGTGACAGTATGATTCTCACCTCCTAAAGCCCGTGAATCAAAGGTATTGAAGATGCAAGCATTTTTCTCCTGGCAGTGGGTGGCCTCATCCCAAAATCCAGCTGCCTTTCTGTATGAGACAGCTGAAATCATCTTCACATAGATGCTAGATTTATGTTATTATGCAGATCATATCAAACATATATGCTCTGCTGAGTTTTCTCACAGTATAATTGCCTCCTACTCCAAGCTAAGCACATGTCCCATCACAAAAGATCCAAATAGGTGTTTAGGCATATTCCCCAAAATTAACCAAGCTATAAGGTGATTATAAATAGCTGTTTTCTCTTTCTTTTCATTCTTCCTCACTGACTTTCATCTACTTCAGATTTTTTCAGTGCTGACCTGGAGCTCAGCTCTTTTCAGAAGCAGAAGTGGAGTGCTAAGCTGAAAAGATCTCACAAGTACCTACTTGATTATTTGAGAGTCAGGGCCACAGAGTGACCACACAAGCCACCAGCGTGGCTGGGAGCAGCAGTCCATGCAGTCAGACACCTTGTCCTCAACACTGACCAAAACAGGCCCTTTTAGGCAAAATATCCTCACAGACAGTTGTACAAGAGCATGGAGTCTCATAAAAACCTCTCCATTTGAGCCAAGGGATCCCATAAAAGATAAAAGATTTAAATCCCTGTCCTTGATGCTTACAGAGTCACAGAACTGCTGTATGATCCTAAAGTCCCCTCTTTTTCTACTCATCTTCTTCAGTGAAGAGTACCAATTATACATACAAGAGGGCTTTCCACAACACTAAATATTCTACTTTTTTCCCTTGGAAGACCCTCATTTCTGCTGCAACCCTTCATCACTGGCCCTTTTTTCCTAGGCCAGATGTGAGCACCAGCTGTGCCTTTACCACACAAGATCTTGTCATTTCCATCAAAAGGAGAGTTTTTACACCAAAAACCTGGTACACCAGCATTTGTTTTTTCAACTAATTTTTTTTATCATTCACTTAATAGCACAAAAGAATCTGTGCACTGTCTCCCAGTGCTCATATCCACCTCTCAATGCAGCAGTTCTGCAGCAATTTAGTGGAAAGAGCTTATTATTTAGTGTTAGCTGGTATTAACCACGCTGGCTGTTATGCCATGTTAATCTAAAATGAGTGTGTATGAGTGTGGTATCTCCATCTGCAACTATATGCATGTGATTTAAAGCAGGGTACCCAAATAAGAACTTATGGGGCTAATTGTAGATACTGACTTTGTAAAATGGCAGCATTAAAAAGCTGCCACTCCATTTTGTAGTTAGCATCAGGCTTTTCAGCAACTCTCTAAGTGCAGCTTAGCATTATTTTTTCAAAGATCTTAATCTTTGAATGAGCCCAGCACCTAAATATCCTGATTTAGGCACCAAGGTGTGTGTGAGTGATAGAATCTTTTGGGCATCTAGTCCTTGGAAAGAGCAGCTGGAAGCCATGAGAGTATCATTTAAATGCTGAAGTAGGATCTGAGCTCTTCTGAAAATCAGATATTTAGGGGTAAAATCTATAAGCATTCAGGTCAGTAAGAATTATCATCTCTGTTGGACAGGATACATTTGTTTTACTAGATAAAGCAGCAATCATTTAGCTGTTTTTCTCACAGCAAGAAATGCCATTTTTCATGAATTTATGAAAGTGTGGCCAAATCCACTATGCTTTATCTTCCCTCTGTATTTGCTATATAAAAGAAACAGGTAAGGTTTGCAATAGGACAGAGAACTAGCTGAAAACCTGCTGTCAAGATTGCAGATTTGAAATAAAACACATATTCTGAAAGGTTCTACTAATTCAGCAAGAATAAGTGAAGTCTGAAGACTAAAAATATCAGCCTAAGGAAGACCCTATATAAAGTCTGTGCTATTCTGCTAAACAGTTCCTACTCCACTGATGCTATTAGGGTGGTACTTTAGGCGTTGCTATGAAGATCTGAAGTGTGTTGAGCAGTTTCCTTAGTTAGGGAAACTTATCTGACATCTGTGAATGTGCCATTTATATATTGCACACGTAGCAAGAAAGTACTGATTTATTGGTGTAGCTTGTTCCTGAGTAGAATAGATTTATATATTCAACTCCAATTTATCTACTATTTTTGGGAGGGGTAAGAGGGCAGAATTTGTGCAATTGAAGAAAAGTAATATTTGCTCCTTACTGGTTTTGGGAAAAAGCTTCCATTTTTTACAATCTCTGCAAATAACGAAGAGAATTCCCAGCTCAAAATGTCTCATCACATAACTTCTAGCAAAAAAAAGCTTGAATCCTACCAAACATGAGGATCACCATGCTCTGCCCATGCGTAGTACCAGCCAGTCTCACCCTTGCCAAGATCCTGTCTATCCTATTAGGTAACACAGTTTTACTTCTATAGGCTGGAGCATAATCCTGGAGGAACAAATCTGCCAATGCTCACCGTTTCATGGAGTTTCATGTGCTATTTACTGTTTCCTCTCCAGGCCACAAGCCTGAGAATATTACACACCCACCCACACATACAAACACATCTTTCCTTTTTATTGCATTCCCAGCTCTGGAGATTATGGATCCTCCTGGAACTGCAAACTCTGTTCATCCCAAAATACCGAAACCAACCCAAGATGAGGGCAATCTTTGGATCTTTCCTGCCTGGGGTTTTTGGGGTGGGGGGGGAGAAGACTTCTGATTTGGGAATGTGCCTGGTAAGCCAAGTTTACCCCCTTGCAGCTTATGCAACAGCTCTGACTCACTCACTACAGCCCATCTGCCAGGACGCATCCTGCTCCTGCCACTTGGAGAGGCTGCAAGGGGCATCCAGGCTTCTGTTACCTGAGGATTCTGAGGCTGGGAGAGAAAAAGGCATCACAGAGGCTGCAAAATTAACCTGGAAGTGGTGTGCACACTCCCAAAGGTGAGGAGGATCCAAAAGCTGCCTAGGAAGGACCAAGTTCTTGCAAAGATGGATCACAAGAAGCCTTTCTGGAGGGTGATCACTGGAACATCAATTCTGTTTCCTTAACATGTTCACAGGCAGCATCACCTTGGGTGGATTGAGAGCTCCAAAGCTGGAAACACAACTCACTAAAGCCATTTGTGATGATGGGCCAGCTGCAGTGGAAATGTCATTACAGCTGATGTCTTGGCTTGCTTCAACTGGCATTTATGTCCTAGCACAGTAAAATTGGCCTTTAATTTGCATTTATTGAAAAGTGATTTAAAAGACTGACTTTCACACCTTTTTTTTTTCTGTCTGCTGAACATACTTTGGAGCCTTGGTTGGTTTTGTTCTTTCTGTCATTTTTTTAAAAGCCAGAGCCTTAAAAAAGTCAGCAATTTCCATGAGAAGACAAATGTTAACTACTTCAATAAATAAAAATCATGAAAGAAGTGAAATTATTAAACTTTCTCCCCTCTCGGAAGCTAGAGATAATTTCATACCTGTGGGAGGTGCTGACTGCCCAACTGTTTGCTTAAATATATTATTTGAAGTGTTCTTAAAAATACTGTTCCCTCATAACATTGAGCATCCCCATTACCCTAACCATTAAAATGATTTTCGTTATGAATGCAGGGCATTCTCACTTGATTCATGACAATAAGAAAAATGGAAAGCAGACAGAAAATCATGAATGATTGTGCAGTGTTTCTGTGAGGCTGAGTATCAAAGTCCAGAAAGACCAAGCTTAATCATTCCTATACTTCTTCCATTGTGGGCCATCCTACTTAGTTACTGTGAGAATCAAAGGTTCTTCATTTCTTGATCACCCTTGAAAAATGAACAAGTACCAGCAGCCTCACGGTAAAATTATCAGCCCTCAAGCTCTAAGCTGAGGGAAAAAGAAATGCTCAAAATATAATAAAGAAGGTGGGAATACATCTGCCTTTGTAAACAAAATCACACTGATGACTAAATGGCATTCATGCTAATACTGCCAGAGGCAAATCTGTGACCTGAGAAAAAACATCAATCTCTTTGTGTTGCTCTAGCCTCATTGGGATTGCTGTATATATTAACATCCAGATTTTTCCCATACATCAGTTGCTACTACTGCTTCATATTTTCTCCCCTGCAAGGTCAAAATGTAGCTCATGGAGTCTTACTATTAAAAATAAAAAAAAAAAAAAGAAAGATTTGTTTCCAGTCAGCCCAAAGTCACCATGAAAGACAGACTGATATGCACACAGAGCAGCCTAGAAAGGAGCTTCAAACAGTAGGAGCAGGAATGCTAATGGAACCATACTGAAAGGTCAACATACTTCTCAAATCAAATTAAAAAAAGAAAAAGAACCTACTCTATGCTTCCTTAGATGTTCATGTCCATGTGAGGAGCGCAACTATAACTCAGCAGTGACACACGGAAACCTCAGCCTGGGCTGCTGATGACAGAGGGGTGCAGGGCACCCCAGTAAAACATGGTCTCAGGACCCTGTTTATCCCCTCACCACCCTGCTAATTCAGCCTGCTCCATGTTTATCTGCTGAGCAATTCAGCACTGCCACCCATGAAAAGCTGGAGATAACAATGATCCGCTGTGGATCACACCATGGGAGCAGCTCCCAGAGCCACCCACTCCCAGGGGATGGTCTGGAGCAGAGCTACAGGCTGAGCAAATCCTGGGGTGGCTATAGATTATTCTCTGCCCAAAAATGGTGAGACAGTCCCACTCTCATCTGTGCCTGGAAAACAGGGATCCCTCCAATTCCACAAAAAGGTGGAGTTTGTTATTACCAAAGCCATGCAAGTGACACCAAACTGGCTCACAGGTGTTGCAATAAGCAAGGGTTTATCTCTCATATTTCCAATTCTATCTTCTTTTGAGCGTAAATTTGCACGAGATGCAAAGTGGACTCAAAAAAAAAAAAAACCTATCAGGTCTGACAAATCAGTCAAAGCCATCAACTAAGATTGCCTTGAAGCCTTATAGAAAATAACTAAATTTAGGATTTAAACAAGGTCCAGGCAGGATGAGTTTCGATTGCATTCAGATGTGACAGCAAAATTTGAATGCTCATAGCTGTTTGTAAATTTAGGCAAGAGCTATAACTCTCTCTCTCATTTGTCAGTTCAGTTATGTTCCAGTTCTGCTCTACTCAAATGCTTGGCAAGATTATGCTTCTGTGTTTTATTTCCTAATCTGACCATTATGGTAACTAATTTATTTCTATGTAATTTAATTATCTTTAGCTGTTCTGCATCCTTGGTGCTCTCTGACTACTCCATCTCCAGCTATTTAATTTTCACTCTTCTACTGCATTTGAATGATTGCTCTTTACATAGATTGCTGGCATGGAAATGTTGCTTAACTTGTAGCATCTGCTGGCAGAGCCATTATTTTATTTCAATACATCATCTGGCCAAGGGGATGGACCTTTGGTCCTCAGGGTTTGTGTTCAGAAGACATTATTTTCTTATTGATGCTAACAAGGTTGCTCTGCTCTTTCCCTCTCTTGGTTCCTGCTCCTGCTCCACCAGCAGGTACTATTTGCAAAGCAGAGAGCTTCCTTGATCCTTGCAAGTCTGCCTTTAATTCCTTTATTTCTATTTTAAAATCCTGCCAGGCCACTGCTGGGAGATTCAAGTTGAGGAAGAACCAACTCCCCCCCTTTTTGTTGTGACTGATCTTAGCACGAGTTTCACAGCTGAACCCTGTGGAATGCAGATTTCACCTCTACCTACAATATAAATTTATGCCACCTTCAAAGTCCTCACAAAGGCTCAGCAGTAACTTCAGCTTCTCTCAGGGCAGCCTTTCCTCAGCTCCTGCCTCCAGCTCCTGGGTGCTCCCCTGCCACACACATCCCTCTTCCCAATGCATAGCAACTGCAGGATAGAGGCATCATTTCTCTTGTTTAGCATTCTCCCTGTATCACCTTTCTTACAGCTGTTCTGCCACAACAATATTTGTAGAAGTATAATAACCTAAAATGTGGCATTTGGATAACAGAGGCATTTCACATCAACTTGTCTTCATTTTAGCCATGTGTATTTGTGTCTCAGAGGAAAGCAGCATCCCTTACACCTTTCTTTTCAACATTTTTCTAAATTAATAAGTCTCAAAGTACAATAGCAGCAGATAAATTTACTTATTAGACAACAGCTGCCAAAATTCGCCACTAACAGGTGTATGCAGGACATATATCTTCACAGTAAAGAAGAAATTAAATCTCTAAATTTGGCACTAAGACAGAAGTTCTTTATTCTAAATATGTATGGACAAGTTTTCCACACAAGTTTTGCCTTTGTGGTATATTAAAAAGAAATAATAATTCTTGTTTAATGGGCTGTTCTAAGGTGATATCTTAAATAATACAAAACATACTCCAATTATCTGGAGATCTTTCTGAAAGCCTGTATACCTCTTCCCAATTTTTTTACTGACTTTTCCTTCTTGGCTGGTTTCATCCTAATAGACCATGCAGCACCTCTCACCTGTTTTGCTTCAAAACTAGCCACTGCCCACTCCCTGAAGTGGGAACTCAGGTGCTACTCCCCAGTTTGAAGATATTTCAAGGGTGAGAGAAAGCTCAGTATGTAGTGAGATGACAGGATACAAGTCGGGTCTGGCCAGACCATCTAGCAGCATGAAAGAATAGTGTCAGCTGTTCTGGCTTGCTCTGAATTTCTTTTTCTTTTTTTGGCTAAGAAAACCAAAGTGAATTTAAATGATCCACTGAGAAGCTCTGAGTGAAAGCTGAAAGCCTGGTGGAGTTTGGATGGCGGGGATCTGCCAGCTGTGCTGACCCTGCTCCCCTTGCCCATCACCACTCTGTGCCAGCCCTGCTGCTCACAAACAGCCTTCCCCTGGACAGGTTTCCAGGGGTGAGCATGATTTATCCTGCAAACACTGCTCCTGCCTGCTGGAGGTGGACTTGATCCAGAGCAGGGAGGATATTCTGCACGTTCTCCAGCACTCCCCACGCAGACATGGGGATGTTAGAAACAGGAGTTAAGGGTCTGTGGGAATATCAGCTGGTACCAGGAGCTGACTGCAGACAGAAAGAGCAAGAGCAAGCAGGAAGGTGAGAGCATAAAAGTCCACAACTGCAGTGCAACAGGAGCCTGAGGTCACAACAGGGACTGTTATTTTCTGGCAGGAGAGAAATGGTAAATTAATGCTTCATTCTGCCATCTATGGCGGCCTGCCACAGGTGGCTCACACGACAGCCTCCTGCAGTATATCTTCCACACTTAGGAACATTACAAGAAGCAGAACAGTTTGCACAAGATGTATTGTGTTTGTGTTTTCAGAAGCCTCTAGAATCTCACAATAAAACAAAGCAAAACAAAACCAAACCTACAGCCCTGAACACAGGTAGCTGAGGTCTCAGGAGCAAGGCTTCAACAGGATAAGCTTAGTTTTGTTTCTTTTTAACTTTTTTATACATCCACTGTCTTAAATGCAGGAGAAAACATTAGATACTTTTAAACAAAATACCTAGAATTATGACTTGCATCTGAAATCTGTGTGGGTGGATTTGGGTGTTTGGTTTTGTTTTCCAAACACAAAGTCATGCAACCTTTCTACTGTGCCTACATGCTTCAAATTGCACTCATCTGTCCCAGAGGATGCTTACCTGGGAACTTTGTATATCAACTATGTAAACAAACCCACTAATTTACAGGCTAAAAATACACCCCAGAAGGCACACAGATTTCCTTGGCACTGCCCCTCAACCCAGCTCTACAAATGGACCCCCAGCCAACTAATTAATGCCAACCAAGGAGTAATTCTGCTGTGCTCCAAGTACTTTTTCTGCTTTCCTTGCCAACACCACCAACAGAAACTGACCTGAAAACATGTAGTGGTGCCTGGATCCTTTAGTCTGATCCTCAGGCAGGAGAGTAGGGATGCATCAGCAGACCTGTGCTTCTGACAAGGTAAATTGTGAGCAAACTGATGTGAAATTGCTGGGTACAAGGCACCTGCTGGTTATGACAAATTTGGTTTGCTCCATTATTGCAGGCAATATAAAACCAGGGCATTACACAGCTTCTGCACTTACATCCAGTGCAGAGAAGGATTTCTTACAGGGACATGTGCCTCCAGTAGCACTGCTTCAGTATTTATCCCTGGTTCCATTCATTTTTCTGCTTATAGCTCAGTAATGAAAATCTGTTTTTTTAATAATTAAATAATTAGATGTTTATAATTTAATAATTAAATTATAATTAAATAGAATTATAAAATTGTATAATTTTATAATTAAAAAGTGGATTTCTTTCAGCTCAGTTACTGGTAGAGCTTTGTGCATGTTCACAATAGAAACCTTAGAAATAAAGGTCCTGCAAATTTTGCCTCAAAGACACCAAGTCTAAGTTCAGATCTGGGTGTTACAATCCTGGGTTTTGTCAGAAGTTTTCAATGTCACTGTAAAACCATTTATGTGTTAATATACCAAATGGACATGCCTATATATTGGATTTTGCTGTAGATATATTGATGCAAGGTGGCATTAATTTTTTGCCAGAAATCAGTGGCTGTAAACACTCCAATTTTACTACTTAAACTTACAAAAGGAAATTACTACTCATCTATACTTGGGAGTCCATTTAAACAGGTAATACTCACAAGTGCTAATTTTGCATAAAATCTGGTAATGTTTATTAATGAAAGAGACAATATAGTATCAATTAGTTCAATTAGCTGAACAAAAGTATCAATGTTCAGCAGCTAGTTATTAATAGACAAAATAATCCCCTTTGGGTCCTCAGCTATCTTTGCAAGTGTTTAACAATGAAGATATCCAAGCTCAAGCAGCCTAAATAAAAAAGGCTTTTCCTCCTTACAAAACTTTCTGTCCTTCAATGTTTAGCTCATATAAGTCTATATAATCAACATATAAATCAACAACTGAGACTTATGAAGTTAAAGCCTAACTACACATTTCCTTTCACTTCTGCACAGTCACAATATGTTGACAGGGGCTCCAGGATGACAGAAACATTTCCAGTTCAGGGGGAAACCAGGACACGCAGCATTGGAGATGACATTCCTCTTTATCAGCAGCTACACCCTGACCCGTGCCTGCTGTACCACAGCAGGGTCACTCATTCCGATGGCAACTCTCTATTTTCTCCTCTCCAGATCTATCCCTGCACAGTCCAGGCTGGGTTAGCACCCTCTCTCACACAAACTATGAGGAATTGCAGCTCAGGAGGATGCAGGAGCTCTGATGACACACGCCAAGCTCAGCCTGGTGCACGTTCAGGAATAGCAGTTTGGGCAGGCAGTGTTTTCCCTCACTCCCTAGCAGCTCTGCACTAACACAGCCTCCAGATCAGTTCTCAAGTGCTGGGAAACCCTGAAGTCACTGCTGGGGGCTGCAAGAGCCTCGACAGCATTGCTTCAGTTGCCTGTTTCTGCTCAGCAAGGAGCTGCCCAGAGAGAGGCTTCAGACCTTTGAGCAGAATCCTTTCTCTCCAGGAGATGCACTCTTGTTGAATTAGCAGGCAACCTCGACATGGGAAGAGATGAGAATCTTGACTCCATGTTTCAGAAGGCTGATTTATTATTTTATGATATATATTATATTAAAAGAAAATTATATATTAAAACTATACTAAAAGAAAAGAGAAAGGAGACATCAGAAGGCTAGCAAAGGAAAGGAAAGAATGGAATGATAATAAAATCTTGTGACTGATGAGAGAGTCTGAGACAGCTGGACTGTGATTGGCCCTTAATTAAAAACAACCACGTGAGACCAATCACAGATCCACCTGTTGCATTCCACAGAGCAGATAATCTTTGTTTATATTTTGTTTCTGAGGCCTCTCAGCTTCTCAGGAGAAAAAATCATAACAAAAGGATTTTTCATAAAATATATCCATGACACACCCTCTCTCTCCTTGCTGCTTTTCAGTGCATTATCCACCTCTTCCAAGGCAAGACTTCAGAGAACCATCTTCCCTCAAGGCATGTTTAGTTGAAATTTGTTGTGATTTACTCACACTATGGGAGGAGCAGTATTTCACTACAGCTGTTTTCAAAAATTAGGTGAATTACAAGAAATACGAATGAATTAATATAATAATAATATGTTGCATTGTAGACATTATTTATATCATATTATAGCATAATAATTATAATGAATACTCTTCTCTCTGGTGATCAGTGAGAGGACATGAGGAATGGCATGAAGTTGTCAGAGGAGGTTGAGGTTGGAATTCAGGAAAAGTTTCTTCACCCAGAGGGTAGCTGGGCACTGGAACAGGGTCCCCAGGGCAGTGCTCACAGCACCAAGCCTGACAGAGATTCAAGAAAATTTTGGATTATTTTCTTGGGCAAAAGGTGTGACTCTTGGGGCTGTCATCAAAGGACTTGAACTTTGATGATCCTTGTGGGTCTCTTTCAAGTCAGGATGTTCTATGATTCCATGAACTACCACCAACTACCAACTCTTCTCCCTTCCCTCAAATCCATAACACTGAGTTCTGCTCTTCTTTAGGAAGGACATGAGTCCTTCCACAGGCTCTCATGTCATGGAGATTAGCAGAAAATGCAGAACTGTCTGAGAGCATTTCAGCAGGAAAGAGTGTCAAATTAACCAAGTTAACATGATAGATTGTGATAAATTGAATGCCTGGGGTCCTATGTGCTTGAACTACGTGGTGCTGTGTATCACAGCAAATGTATTTCCTAAAAACCCCTAACTGGGCAATTTCAACCATATAAAAATGCTACTAAATATGCCTTTGCTTGTTTTCAGACACTTTCTTCTCCTCCTCAGCAGCTATAAAACATATGGTTTACAGTGCTAAGAGTCTCTGTAAATCATGCATTACTACCTGTGGGTTATGCTTAGTCATAGACACGTCTTCAGCTGATGTCTATTGTTGTAACAGCCCTGACGTCAGAGCTGAGATTATTTACAGCACTTACCAAGGCAGGCAAATGAGAAGGGATTTGGCTTTAGGGTCAGGGGGACATTAAAGTACAACTTGGTCTGGAGAAATCAAAGCCAGGCAATGACTCAAATCTGCTCCTTGTCTGCTTGAGAGCAGATCTGTAGATATGAACCTGTCAATCTTTACTCTCCTGCTCACTGCCTCTGCTGCCCTTTACCTTATACAGCATAAACCTAAAGAAACATCTCTGAAACAACATGAATACATTAAAAAATAACATTTTAGAGGTGTTTAACATTTGTCCCACACTCTAAAAAGAGAGGGTGACAAACACCTTTCACAGGAGCAGTGAGGACAATGCTGAATCTTACAAGCTTCTCTATACAGGCAGGAAAGGAAAATGTTTGAAGAGGCATCTCCACGCTATAATTCACCCACCAGAGAAGAGAAACTTGATCCAGTTACCTCCCAAGGATGGACAGAAATTTATCCTGGACTGTAACCACAGCAGGACTTCAGATGTCCTCCCTGGGTAGGTTTAGTAGGAGCCTCTTTTTAGTAAGAGTGTCAGAGCAGCTAAGTAGGAGTGCTACAGCCTAGGGATAAACCTCCTTCACAGCTGGGAGGGTTTCCCAAGCCACTTCTTCAGCAAAGTTCCAAGCAGCCCTCACAATACTCTAAGTTATGCATTGCTGCCCTGCATATAAACCTCACAACCAAGGTTTTTCGAACTTCCACACTGTAGTTTCATAATAGCAGAAAGTAATGAAGAGTCAGGGGGAAAAAAAAAAAGTAAATCACACCATGACTATCTAATAGGAAAATAACCTCAACCTTCTCTACGTGCAAGAAGCTGTGGAACTCACAGGGTTAAAAATTATTTTTCAGTCAATCTCATTATGCATCCCACACTCTAGAACTTATCTGACATGAAAGGGAATAGATGGATATAAATATAGTACATGAAGTGCAGCATTAACTTTAGTACAGACAAATTACGTTAAAGACTGTCAACATTTAGTCTGGCACAACTGCTGTACTGCTACAGCATTTGGGGGAAGAAAAGAGGGACTCAGGATGGTCTCATTTGTCTCCTTCCAATGGGTCATTCAAAACTGAATCCTGTGTTGACCCACCCTAGGCTTTGGAGAGCCTCTGGAAAGATGTTATTAGTGAAGGTGCTTGTAGGAGCAGCTTGGTGGGGTCTGCACAGGGAAGAGGCAGCACTTTGTGGAGCTCCTTGTGGGAGTGTAACAGCTCATCTGGGAGAAGCCTCTGCTGCAGCACTCACCAGGGATGGCAGCTCCTTCTGATGTAGCCCTCTTTTCCAAAAGGGTTCCCAATGCAGGGGGATTCTTCCTTTTGTTTCTGTTTTAACAATCCTGAGAGCTTAACAATTTCTTTCATTTAAAGGAGGAAAATCAAAAAGAGAGCCAGAAAACCCAATTTCCTATTTATTTTTAGTGCCACTTAATGTGCATCCTGCTAAGCCAACAATCATCCCAGCATGAGCTGACTAGAAGCAGCAGCAGGTAGCTTCCTGGCTAGCTGGCAGGGATCAGAGTGGATAAAAGAGAAATAAGACTAGGTTTGCCATGCAGAGTAAACCCAAGCAGGGGATTCCACTTGTGCTCTCCACCCACATTACAAAAAGCTTCCTTTTTTTTTTATGGCAGGGTCCCTTAGCTCAAGATATAAAACCCCAATGGCTCCCTGAAAGATTTCACAAGACCAAATAATTGCTGTGAAACCACCTCTGGGGCCAGGGCCTGCCTTGTCTTCCTCATCTCTGCTTGCTGCAAACCCATTTCAGAATCACCTGGGGGAGGCAGCAGGAGCAGCTTCTCCCAGACAGAACAGAAGTGGAATTTTGGCCCTGAACCCCACGGAGATGCTTCCAGGTCTGACTCACATCTGCTGGTTGGCTTAGCAGCAGCTGCTCACTGACACACAGGGCAAGGGGTTTAGTAGACAAGGCTCAAACACTGCCATAAAGTTGTTCTTTTACAGACACCTGCCCAGTGGAAGGGAAGTGTTCTCTGTTAGCTGCACAGAGGTGCATCAGCTCTGAAACTCCAAGGTCAGATCTCTAGCTGAAGATAGGCATGTACATACATGGAAAAGCAACAGAGGAAAAAATTACTCAAAGGGAACATTTTTTTCAACAGCAGAATTTTCAAATTTTTTTTCAACAGAATAAATATTATATTATTATGAGCTTTGCCCACTGGGGGAGGGCCTGCTAGGAAAACACTGGCAAGCCTTTGTGGTAAAAACAACAATTCAAACCAGGTACCTGCCAGCCATAATAATGCACATGCAAATGCTTTACTACCCAAATGAAACTGGAGAGCTGTGTTTTAGGTATAAGGCTTTGGAGAAATAAAAACTTAATCACTTTTTAATCCAGAACAGTGATGCTGCTCCCAGGACAAACTCCCTCCCTGCTAACTTAGGTGAGGGCACAAGAAAACAGACACAAGAACTAAAGGAGACAGGCAAGTCTCCTACCTCCTGCCAGGAAAAGCCATCACAAAACACACTTCATTTTCCATATCTAGCTTGCCATATTCTCTGCCATACTCTCATCACAGATTGCTAACAAGCTGGTATTTAAACAGTGTCCAATAGCCCATTCACAAGTATAATGCATATTTAGTGCCACTTTTATCATTAGAGGAGGTAATCTGGGGCTTTGTGGCAAAAAGACAATCTAAGCAGAGAGTCTTTTAAGGGCCCACACCTTCCCCCCAGAGTTTATGGTTTCTACTATGCAGTCACTCATCATGGGCACAAAACAAGTGTAATAGGGAAGGTAAAGCATAAAAAAATGCTGGGACAAGGGCAGCAATGTCTCACAAATCTGAGCTCCTTAATCAGCAGAAAATGACCATCATGCATTTTTTCAGTGCAAGAGGACAGTGGCCAGATGCACAATTAAGTCTTTTCACCGAAAACTTGCACCCAACAAGGGGGACCAAACACAACAAAAGAAATCACACTTGTAAATCAACAGCAATTCCTACAGAAACACACAACCCTTGGCTTGAGGTCTGCCAAGCAACCTGCCAGTGAGCAGGTGCCAGGACACAAAAACATACTCTGCATTTTGGGTATAGGAGGGTACTCAAGACTTTGCACCTACCTCAGAGGAGATAAGAAGCAGAAGGGCCCCTGCCCTTCCCCAAGGAATTTAAAGAGCCCTGATGTGTATCCTGGGAAGGCCATCAGGCAGGTGCTAGCAATCAACAGCATCTCCAGTTCCACTAACACTCTGCTTAATGAGATTAGGTTCATTACAACCACTTCACGCCGACTGGTTTGCTCTCCCTCTCCCTGTGGGAAAGCAGCTGCCTGCTCTGCCAGGGGCTGAGCATGGCACTGCAGTTATCCAGGCAGGATTTCCAGCCCTTGGTGATGGCATCACTCACCTCTCAGGGCATCCAAAGAAGACAGTGAAAGGCAGATGCAAGCAGTCATTTCAAATTTTTTTTTTTAATCTTGTCAACACCCAGAACTCATACTGAAAGCAAAATACAGGAGAAAGCAAAAGGAGAAAGCAAAATACAGGAGAGGGATAATCCACCAAGCCCTTTCACCTCTATATCTCAATTTAGTGTTAAGATTAGGTGACATAGACATAAATCCCCTGTCTTTCTCTTCCTCCACTTGTGAGGAAGAGTCTGCCCCCAGAAAACTCAGATTAAACCCCTAGCTCACCAGGGCTCTGAATCATAGCACCAATGGCCTCTACCTGTGCTTTCTGCAAATCTGGTGACAGGACCATCAAGAGCAAGGGACAATTCTCAGTGTCAAGGCCCACACTAGGACAAAGCACACAGCACAGCAAGCTGACAGCAGCCTTCACAGTGGCTGTCAGACAAACGTAACAGGACCTGTTTTGCACAGCTCCACTCACAGCCTCACATCTAATGTCAAAAAAACATCTGGCACTCTTTGTCAATCACCAGAGTCAGCCCAAGTTGGAGGTTCTTGGACTCTCTGTGGTCGAGATGACCCTGAGGTGTTAGAAAGTCTCTTTTTCCCAGCCCGGCACTCGAAGAAGGAGTCAGGATTCTTCTGTTCTGGTTCTCAAGGTTATTTATTTTCTGTTATCTATAACATTCGTTTCCTGACCTGCTGAGGTCTGTCTAGCAAGTCGTTCCATGGCACACTGGCCGCCTTCAGTGTTATCTTTTTATACTAAAAATTACGTGTACATTATTTACAATAATTTCCCAATACCTATCACCTATGTTGGACAGTGTGTTTCTACTCTAAACCAATCCAAAAGTCCCACCATCACCCAGAAGATGGAGGCTAAGAAGAAGGAAGAAGAAGGGCAAGGCACACCCAAATCCTTCTATCTTGGCTTCTGAACCCCCATTCTAAAAACCCCAAAATTCTTCTTTTTCAACCCTGTGACAAACTAACTATCATTCTACTTAAACTTTTGTGGCTTGTAAATCTTCACGTGATGCTGGTAATTTTCTCCACGGGTTAAAATCAAAAGCACAGGTGTCTTTGGCTTTGTACCAAGGCTTCTGAGCCCCCCAGCCAGGGGCTTGAGCCATCCAGGGCAGCCAGAGAAGATGTCCTGGGTTCCAACAGGAGGCATGTGCCGAGCTATAGGCAAGAAAAAGAATGGATGGAATGCTGAGCCTGCTGGGATGCTCAAGAGCATGAGATGAAGAAGGCAAAGTGCATTTCAGGATAGCAGGTTCAGCACTGGCATGGTGGAAGCTGTAAATAGTTTATGTTTTAATTGGCTTGCTTGTGAAGTGGAGTAAATACCTCATCATGATGGGCATGTTATTGCTCTAAACCCAGACATATACCATATAGCTCTCTGAGAAGGTGAGAGTGAGCACATTCAGTTCAAAGTCTGTGCAGCAGCACTGGATGAAAAGAATCTGGGCACACTGCTTACAAAATAGCCCATCCATGGTGGCAAGTCCTGGCTGCCAGCAGGAAACACCCAGAGCTCTGTCATTTGCTGAGCAAAGTGCTCAGAGGTGTGAACATCACAGAGCCAGCATTACACAGAGCACTTGTTAGCAAGGGAGATAGCCCAGGCCTCCTGAAGACCAAAGCTGCTCATTCCTGGAGATCACAGTGATGGGCAAGGGAAGTGTGGGGCCCTTCCCCGGCCTGGGCAGGCTGGGGAGGTCTGATGGCACCTGTAGGTTTCTGCTGAGCCCATGCAGAGAGGTTATCACACTGCTCCTAGAAGATGGATAAGCCCATACAGGGGCAGCAACAAGAGGAAATAGCTGTTCTCTCTTTAGCTTGCAGCAGTGTGTCAAACACCCATTTGATAGCCATGCACCACTGCCTGCAGGCCAGCTCAAATTTGACTCCAAAATACACCACATGGCTCTGTTTGAGGCAGGTGGCAAGGGTAACACATTAGAGAAAAAGGCTCCAACACAACTAATATATCCTGTTAGTTTTAATTAAGCTCATCACACTGGAAAACTTGCCAATTCCAGGGAAACATTTGTCATTGGGATTCCTGTCTCTTTTGTTTTGCTTTTAAGCTTAAAAACACCCAAACAGCAAAGCAGCAAGTGGCTAAGTGATCCTAGTGAGCTCACCCTCCAGTTCCTGCAGTTCTCAATAAGCTCAGCAAGAGCCCATCTCAGCACTGAATACTGGATATGGTTTCCAGCTGGTCATGTAAGGCATCAAGAGAAATATTACCAGGACAGGAGACCTGTCAGAGCCACCCTCTGTTGCAGGATGTCCTTTCACAGAAATGACATGGGAATTGCAAATGGGACAAAAAGCCTGTGAGACAGCAACTCCAGACAGGATTTGTTTCTCACTGACTGACTGTGAGTTCAGCTTTTTTAAAGACATTTTCTGTCTCTTTACATATTGTGCTGCTCTAGGAATTGCAAAGATTTTCCCAGGCACACATTCATAACACAAAACAAAGAGGAAGCACTAGGTACAGGAATGTAGCAGAAAATGTAGGTCACGTTCAAAATTATTATCAGGAGTATGCAGACTATGTCATACCTCTACAATGAGCTTTGCTTTCATAAAAATTAATTAGGCACAGATTTCCAGTATTGCTTTTCATTTCTGTTGCCTCAGCTCTTTGGTGTCACATCTCAGATAGCTTGGCCCTGCTATTCATGAGCACTGATCACAATCACAGCAACTGGGAGCTGCCCACTGAAACTAAGCTTTTGCTGCCTCAAAGTCCACATTCTGCCTCTTGTCTTGGATGAGAAAACAGGTGACTATTGCAGGGATGTCTGTAATCTCCAATGAAAGGGCCAACAGAGACACAACAATGATTCTCCACTGGTGGTAGCAATGAAGGGCAATCACAGGAAGACCCTAGGACAAGCACTGCAAACAGTTCTATTTTTTTTTTTTTAATTACATACTTAGTGGGATTCAACATAAGGAAGCATTTTATGCATAGTTTTAGAGCAAAAGTTTCATTTCATCCCCTGAAGTAGAAAACTGATTGCTCAAACCACATATTTTCCAATAGATGGCCCAGCTACAGATCAGTTAAATGTTCACAGGCATCACTCCAACATTTCTCAATTTTCTTTCTCACTTCTCTCCCTGCCTGCTATTTCTGCCTTCAGGAATCTCAATAACTCTGGTATTGCTTCTAGTTTTTATCACCTATATTTGAAGATGTATTTATAAAATGAAGCAATGAAGGAGCACATTCAGAACAAGGAATTCTCCAAAGTTTACTATGGGAGACAAGGTCACAACAGATATGAGAGTCAATTCACAATATATTTTATGTCCATCTCAATTCCATGGATAAAAAGTTGTAAAGGGAAGATGAGCCTCTTTTGCTTCCATCTTTTATGTATTCTTTAATCCAAGAGCTACAGAAGATTACAGTGTCTGGACATATGACTATCACTGGAAAAGTATGGAAGAATGGAAGAAGAAGGTTTTGGTTTAAGAAATGAGGGGTCAGGCATCTGTCCCAGATAAACACTAGGGGATGGGGATGCAAAGTTCCTTCAGTCCTGCCTTAGTACCTCTTAAAGTCTCCTGTGCTAGACCTACCCAGCTACTACAGCTAAGTGGAGTCTCATCCAAATCCTACTGTCTTCTGTTTGATGAATGTGGAAAATTTGACACCTCTCACATCTATATTTATGCCATTCAAACTCATGAATACCCAGGTAAGTAATTCATGGTCCTGAGGAGGTCAAATCACAGATTTTCTAACCATCAGTTTTTGCAGCCCCCAGAGAAAAAACAGGGTTTGAGCTGAACCTCTGAGCTTGGTGTTCAGGGAACCTCAGTTTATGTGCTGCACATGCAGAAAGGGAGCCCATCATAAAATAGGTTTTTTATTTCTGCCATATTTTCTCTAAAAACATAGGGTATACAATCCTAAATGAAATTTTGCCATACCTCACTGTGCCAAGTGAGACAAAAACCCCAAAGCTCTCTTAAAAATTAAACCAAGACAAACTGCGCTCCAAATCCCCAGAAAACAAGAAAAATGTTGGAACAGAGAAACATAATCCACTTGGCTCCTTTGTTGCTGCAGCACCTGGTATTTATGTTCTGATGGAAACTGATGGTTCATAATGTCATAGATAACAACACAGCAGCATAAATGCTAGCCCAGAGCAACTACATCATTGCGTGTTACTGTTCCCTGAATTTCTGCATGTTGATGCTCCTGAACTTTTAACAGAAATGATTTGAGTGCAGGATATATTAAATTAATACATCCTTTCAAAACTCAAAACTGCACCTTTTACCTGCCTTTATTTCACAAGAACTTAAAACAGAAATGTGGTCTTAAGGAGCTGCCTTCTAAATAATCAGCTAAAATCATGTTTTCTGAACAGAGAGCTTTTTGGTGGGACTGTACTCAGATGTAAACACAGCCTCATATCATGCAAGCATCATTTCAAAGCACTCTCCACATACCCAATACATCAGGCTGCTGTAAGATGAAACACTCCCTGTTATTTCTTCCTGCTTTTCCTACAAAGGGATATTCCAGGGTTTGGACACAGATACAGTTGTTGTTTCTGGAACACAGAGTGAAAAACTGCAGCACATAACTCACCTCAAGCAATTGAGGCCATTGTTCTTCCTGCCCCACCACGGATAAATGGAAGCACACATTCCATAAGCTTGTGGATATTTTATGTCTGCTGACTCCTTTGCCCCTTCAGAGCTATTTCAGCAAACTAAAATTAAAGACATTTCCCACTAAAATGATTACACAGGCAAAGACACAGATAATGATACAGCAGCTCAGCTGTTAGTGCTGCAGCAGTAGTCATTGCTCAGCTTTAGTTGTCATATTAAAATAATTGACTGTTAATTACTTAGGCATTAAGATCAGTTTATCAACTCTACATTATCTAGCATGAAACCCATTGGCAGCTGGGCACTTGCTGTTTAGCAGTTGTGGCATGTCATTTATTAAGGAGCTTTGCCTTAGTGTTTGTTGCAATTTATGTTTCTCCCTTGAACTTTTTTCCCTTTTAGCCAGCTAATGGTTGATTTTACACAACCTTTGTTGTGTTTTTCATACAAATGGACCTCGTTTCATTCCCTCCTACAGCACACCTGATGGAAGATTGGAAGCAGAAAGTTTCCAAGGATGGTGTTCTGTGGTGTGAACAAAGCCAGAGGAGCTGCATGTGGGATAACATCCCTGACTGTTAACAAATCCTGGCACTTGACACTGAATCAGACTGCAAGGACCTGGGGAAAATTATGTTCTTTGGAGAGGTTCCTTGCTCTGAGTGTAGCAGTGAAGAATCCCAGTTAGGTACTGACCACAGGTGAGCAAGGTGTGTGTCCAGAGAACTTTGACACCATAGGTGGTAGCACAGCTGGAGGTGGGCAGCCATTAATATTCACTAATTTGTGTGTCCCTGCTGGACAACAAATGTATGAAATTGAAACTGCTCAGCTTTTGGTTTAGTATCGCAAATAGTTGTTTGTTTGGGGTTTTGTTGATGAAATTCCTCATGGCAATCCATGACAATAAGGTTTTTGGCAATTCTAAGAAGGTATGTAAATAAACTCGTACACAAAAAAAAAAAAAAAAAAGAATTTAAAAGTCCATTCTTTCCAGCTGCTTAAAGAAATGCAGCTCTCACAATCCTTACCCAGCAGATTACTGTAGACATCCTTTCCTGCCAGGCAGCATTGTTATTTTATATGGCTGCCATCTAAAATCTTGGTGGGAGGTTAACTTTCCCTACATATTTCAGTTGAAATTCACCTGAATAAAAAAAAAAAAAAAATATAGCTGCAATTCTTTGCAGAGTGCCCCAAAAAGCCAACACTAATGCTGAAATCAAATAACCTGAATGCAGGCTGAAAGCTCAGCCCTAGCCCTTCACAATCTCCCTTCCCTCTTGTCAAGGGGGCCTTGGGCAAGCTGCAGTCACTCTCTGTAAAGCAGGAGTAATTCTATTTACTTACTTTGTGTGAGGAAGTGGATAAAACTCAAGATGCATCATCCTAGGCAAGAAGAAATGTGTGAGGGAGCCAGCCAGGGTGGGAGGTGGGAGCAGAGCTCTGCTCAGGGACCATGGTCACCTGTTCTTCCCTTCAACCATGTGCTGGTGAGCCAGAAGCACAACTTGGCTGGAGCCTTCCAAGCTCCCAGTAGGGTTTGTTCAATGGTTCAAAGACCATAATCCACCCTTATGAATAACAAACAGTAGCAGGAGTTCCACTCTTTTACCAGCTGGAAAAGATTGAACAAGCTGCAGCTTTGTTAGAAACCTCTCCCCTCAAGGCTTTGACATCCAGCATCTTGAATGGCAAGTGCCAGACAAGCCTGCTGGGCAAGAAGAGATCCCACAACAGGGAGCCCAACAGCATGGACACTTGTTTTCTTTGGGAAAGAGTCCCCTAAAGAGCTGTATGGCTGCTAGTTAGGTAACACCAGTAATTTTTGCAATTTCAAATAAATTAATAGGACATCAAATCACATCAGCAAGGCCTGGCTATTTTAAGCCATTAAGTCACTCTCACTCTCCTGTGTATGTGTGAGAGAAAAATCTGGAAAGAGATATGTTGTTTTAGCATGGCAAGGAGTTTATTTCAAAATTGCACCACTTTTAGTTCTATTTGTAAATCTTTATAAGATTTATGAAACAAGACAGTTTAAGTGACTCAGCTCACCCATTCTCATGTTACTTCAAGAATAAACAACAACATGCTGTTTTTGGGTGGATATCCGCCACTGAAGCACATAAAATTCAAAGATCATTTTACTTCTAGCTTCCAAAGCTCTGCCTGTGGACTGAGTCCAAGCATGCAAAATTTCATCCTGCAAGTATTTGCCAAATTTGTAATCACCTTATTAATAAGGGCTTTGTTGTGGTAATGATGCAGCCTACACCTATCTGTGCTATAAACAGCAAGAAAACAGAGTTAGTTACAAATTCTTCTTTTGTAAATATATGAACACTGACAAAATGAAGACAATTAAAACCTCAGGCTGAAAATGGAAGGTGAAATTCTAACACTTCGATTTAATGGACCTGGGTGACGAGAACTGGCCACGTGCCAATGAGTGTCTCAAATCTAGACAAGCCTCAAGCCTTGCCTTAACTTTTGGTTTACTGTTGAATGCTTCTGAGTTGCTCCTCGTGCAATGAATGGATCAGTGAGTCCTAGCTGGTTTCCAAAAGCACAGTGATGCCCAGCATGGAGGTGGCTGTGCCAGCACCAAGGGCTCCATTTGAAAGCCTGCAGAGTTCCTCTGCAATACCCTCCACAGTGCTGTTGTGCAATCCCAGCCCATTTGCTCCTGATTTCCTCCAAACACGTTGTCCTGCCCCTGGACTGTGCTTGGGGATGCACAGCAGGTCCCTGGCCAGACAGGGCTGGTGCAGTGAGAGCACAGTGCGAGGTATGGGCAGCACTGGCCTCTCCTCCCTGCCTTTCAGACTTGGAGCTTGGCATGCTGCCCTCCCCATCACACCCTCCCACCTTGCCCTCTGGCAGCACAGTCTCACAGCCACTGGACTGTGAAATAGCTCCTTTTTCCTTTTGCCTCCTTGATGAGCTGTGATACAGGAGAAGAGAGGCGGCAAGAGGCTGTGCTGATGTTGGTGAGAGCTGTGCTTGCTGTCCTGTCCATTCTGATGGAAGTGTTTCCCAGCAGCCATGCAGAGGAGTAGAAGGAGCAGGGCCATGTCCAGTCCCACTCAAATGTCAGAATATCACAAGGACACACAAAACAAGGAGAAAACCAGGAGCTGCTGCACACTGGTGCAGATATCTCTTTTTGGTGTTCAGAATGCTCTCTGGAAGCAGGAGTCTCAAGGCCCTGGTGAGGACAGTGCTCCACATGTGGGATCACCTCTCCTGCTCCCTCCCATCCCATTTCCTCTGCCCACCCAGACAGCTGAGGGAAGGGGAGCAGTATCTCCCACCTCCACTCACCTTGTATTCTGTGCTTCCTCTGGCAGCAGGAATGTGCTGGCCACAACACACTGGACACAACTATCTCTAGGCAGAGCCTTACCCATCAGAATGATGCTCCCTTCACATATTTTATGAAAAATCCTTTTGCTAGGATTTTTTTCTCCTGAGAAGCTGAGAGGCCTCAGAAACAAAATGTAAACAATAATTATCTGCTGCTGTGGAATGCAACAGGGGCATCTTTGATTGGTCTCATGTGGTTGTTTTTAATTGATGGCCAATCACAGTCCAGCTGTCTCGGATTCTCTGGTCAGTCACAAGATTTTATTATCATTCCATTCTTTTCCATTCTTTTCAAGCCTTCTGATGAAATCCTTTCTTCTATTCTTTTAGTATAGTTTTAATACATCGTTTTCTTTTAATATAATATATATCATAAAATAATAAATCAGCTTTCTGAAACACGGAGTCAAGATTCTCATCTCTTCCCGCATCCTGGGACTCCTGTGAACACCACCACAGCTGTCCTTAGCTGCTCTCCATTTTCCTGCCATGGAATTTCCTTCTCTCTGGCTCCCAGTCTGGATTAGAGGGGTGTGCAGGCAGCTCTGACTCCAAACAAATGACTATTCCCAGGAGGAAGATGCCACCATTGTGGGTGGGAGAGCTCAGCCTCCTGCAGCCAGCAGGAGACAGAGTTAATGGCCTTTTTTACCTCATTAGTTGAATGTTTAGGCATCTGGTTTTGACAGAAGAGATAAAACTCAAAGCTGCTGTTCAGTATCTGGCACTGAACAGAGGCCTTATGTTTACAGGGATTTTAGTCCAATAATTTTGATGAGTCCTACATTCACCCACAGTAAATACATATCTGTGTCCTGGAGAAGCCATTCTAAAAGGAACTTTGAGTAAACCTTTGATAACTCTTCCCTTACTTAAAAACATCCCCTTTGGTTGACAGGGTGATATCAGGACTTCAAATGGGAGCTGGTGAAATGCTCAGATCAAAAAGGATGGATTTATCTTCCCAGTAATCTACAGCTGCTATGTCAGACACCGTGCTGCAGTGTGTCCTGCTGCGTGCCGTATGCCACTTATAAAGCAACAATAAACCTTCCCAGATAGTGCCTCACAAAGTGTTTACCAGAATATAGATTGCTCTGAGATACAGTCAAAAGTTGCTCAGAAATAAAAGATCAGGTAGGCTGACCATTTCAGCAATGTTTGTTTTTTTTCTGTTGTGCCTTGGTTTTGCCTTTTTGCCTTTTTTCTTTTTTTTTTCCCCAGCAGAATCTAAGTGCAATAAAATATCTGTGAGAAGAATTGCTATAGCAACAAAGTATGTTCTCCTAATGGAGGCTGTGTGTAATAGCTGACTGCCACAAGAACTTTAAGGAGAAGGAATAAAATCCATCACTAAAGCAGGAAAAGGAAAAGCATTAAAATTAAGATTTTATTGCTCCATGATTTATCTTTACTTCCTTCACATCTCCAGACGATCTAGAGAACTTTCAGTAGTTCCCTTCTCCTATTTACTGCTTCACACCAAAATTTTCAAAAACTCAGAAAAACAATATTGTGAATGATCTATTAGTCGTAATAGAATGATACAGTTTTGCATTCAACAGCAGCAGGATTGCTATAAATATGAGGAATTAGAAGACTATGGCAACACTGGGACACCACAAGTAAGACAGCAGTTAAGACTGACACAATGCCAACACAGAGCAAGAGGTCACCCTTCCTTTGTCAAGATTCACAAAATGCAGACAATGAGGGGGAAACTTCCCCAGAGAAAAAAGGTAACAAGTTCAAGATCACTCAGCAAACCAGTGGCAATGACATTACCATACCCTCTCACTGTCCATCATCTAATAAATCTGCTTATAAAGCTAATTTTACTGTTCTTGTGCATTGTGATTGCCTCAAACCTTAAGGTGGACTATGTTTGCAGAGAGGCTGGTTTGTGCCAGAGTTCAATGTGACAGCTAAACTGTCCCAGGTGACAGCTGTACCCGTGCTTCATTCACCCTTACTCAGGCACTAAGACCAAATTTCCCTTCCCTCCTTTCTTTGTGGCTCAGACTGTGGTGCCAGTCACACAGAGAAAAGGGGGATTATAAAATGGACAAATTTCGACCTCCAAAATTATTACACAGGATATCTGGAGAAAGAGAAGATTGGTTAAAGAGTTTAACTTGAAGTCACAAGTTTTCTTCTCTGCTTCTAGAATGATGAAGCTTCAAATGCCTCCAAAGATGCTTTATGCTGATGGAGACAGCCCTTGTCCTGTCCTTGTCCTTGTCTGCCATTACTTGTGTGGTAATGCTGGATCTGAATAGAGCCTCAAATCATAATCTAGGTTGAGACAAACTCCTTCTGCAGGTGAGCAAACTGAAATGCTGCATTAAGGTCAGGGCAAAGAAGCAGCAAGTTCAGAAAAGTTGATTCCTACTGCCTTGGTGGAATCTTTGCATACTCAGGTCTGGAAAATGCAGAAGGAATGGAGAAAAATCAAAAGGCTCTTTTAAAAGATTCTCTCCCCAGAGCAAAAATATTTTCTGGCATATCTTTGCAAGGAACCTTGTTATATGTTGTCCTATTTATAACTCACATGTCTCCCTAACAAGCAAGCTCCTCAGAAGTAGAAAAGCGAGTGTGATTTGAATAGAGCTGTATATCACAGTTTGATTTCCCACTCTGGCTATGATTTATAACAAAAGCATAGCAGCATGGGTCAGCCAGGACATTCTGCAGAAAAGAAAACTGAATAAGTTTCCTTATTTGTATGAAAGGCATTTTTTTTTAACAGAAGGAGTGTTCTCCTTCTCCCATCCTACCAGACTAAGCAGCAAGTTATCTTCATTCTAAAATACAGTTTCTTCTCATTAGGTTCCACCTCTAACATTCTTAAACAAGGCATTGTATCACATAATAGTGAGAACAAGAAAATATGAGTGACTAACAACTGAGCATACAAGTGATTTCCAAAATCCTATAATGGTACACTTTAGATGTTTACCCTCTGTGAAAAACAAACAGACAAAAGCAACACTGGAGTTTCCCTCAGACAGCAGAGGTCACCTTGGGTTAAAGTCCTGCCAGCAAGAATCAGCACAGAGCAGACAGCAGCTCCTGGGGTGGGAGAGGATAGAGAGGAGGCAGATGTGCACTCCTGCAACCACTGCTCTCCTCAACCTGAGGCACCAAACACTGCAAATTTCTTGTGGTGGACTGAAAGGGAACCTGCAACCTTCTAATCTCAGACAACTGAAACCCAGTAGGTAAAGCTGTCCTCATGTACACTGTAGCCAGTTTTACAGGCTACAGCAAAACAGTGGCACACATCCAGGTGATAATGGAGCTTAATTTCTCCACAACATAAATGCACAAACTGGGGAGAGATCAAGGTCCAGAAAATCAAGGGCTGCCACCTCCTATTTGCAATTGTGAATAGGAGTGCCCAGGGATTACAGTCATGCTCTATTTTCAGCTTCCCCTGGCCCCATGAAACTTTTATTTCTTTTTCATTTGTCACCCAGCTATTATCACCTCCTGCTCTTTTGGGTAATCATCTTAAAATGAGAATTGTGCTGGGGAGTTGTTCCAAAGAGTTTTTGCACATGCTGATTCTCTGGGAGGGTATTCAAGGGGCTGACTGAACACAGGGCTTTCCCAGAGCCCTGCTTTCCCAGAGTTGTGATGCTCTCCCAGATTTCTGCTGGTTCCCAGCATCCTCAGTGTTTGGGGCATCATGATGAAACCCCTATTCTTCCTCGAGGTAGGTCAGAAGTGGCTGAGGAGCTCCAATTTGGGCCAGACAAATAAACCATAGGCAGTCCAGCAGCAATGTTTTGGGTTCAAGCTACCACACAACAAAAAGAGTTTTGCAGAGTCTCTTGCCTGTGTCCATTTACCCTAAAATGATGAAACTGGCTTTGTTTAGAAACTGAGCACATGCTGCCTTCCTCCTGAAGGCTTAGCAAGTTCCTACTCAGCTGGGAACTGTTTCCCAATCCCAGAAGACTGAGCTGGCATAAATGCTTACATTTGAAGTTACATTCTGAGCAGGGGAAAAGGGGAAAGAGTAAGGGGCTTGGTGAAGTGACTCTACATGCCTGCCACCAGCTTCTTCCAGTTGCCTTTGCCTGCCAAGCTGCTGGCTAGCTGCCACCAGCACCTGGGGAAGACAGCAAGGGTTCTAATAGTTCAATAGCTTTAATTACAGATTTCCCATCCCCAGAGGAAGCTAACAGACCCTAGTCTCACCTTTCAGTGGAATATAGGTTATTTACATCACATTTTAGCCCAGTTCTTTCCCTGGTATGCATGGTTTTGACAGATTGGTTATCCATCCACCAGTCAGGGCACAGCAGGCCAAGCATGGGTTTGTACATCAGCTCTCTCCCATTTAAGAGCTTCCCTCACTGGGAAACAGACAGATTGAGAGGTGCAGCTCTTTAAAAGGGAAGTTATTCAAGTGGTGTAAAGGTGGTTGGCCTTTCTGAGAAGTATTTTTGTTGTACTAGCACAGCACAAATTAAACTGCAGGGACTTCTCATTGTATCAATGACAGAATGCCATCACAGACATTAGCTGGAATTACACCACCCTTCAATGTTTTTCCTACCTGTTCCACAAATCAGTTACCGTGACTAGTGGTCAGTCAAGTTTTTCTATCATGTTTTCCTACTGAAAAAACCCAAAACCCCTGTTCTAATTGGAGAGTTTTTTGTGTTTGATTTAACATGAAGGTATAAGAGAAAAAATGAAAGACTAACTCCTCAAGCAGAACAGTTATAAAATAAAGCCATAAAAAGTGCCTCTTTCATTTACTTTGTTTGAAGATGATCTCATTTGTATTGTGGGCACAGATTTACCCTGTTCAAATCAAATTTCTATGAATAGAAAAAAACTGTAACTGTGATAAACACCCACAATTATAGCACTTGATTTTCTCTTCCATAATTTAGCACAGCTTTAGCTGGTAAACTCTCTCTTCTCAGGAAAGGAAATTGTAAACCCTGAATTTTTGCACAGTAGTTTGCAGGGTGTCTGGTGTGTTCCTCTGAGTTGGGTACATTGTCCAATGGTACCAGTCATAGGATCACAGAATAGTTTGGGTTGGAAAGGACATTTGAATGTCATCAAGTGCACTCAAATCCACTCTCTATGTCATTGATAAAGACATTAAACAGTCCTGGTCCCAGTGTGAACCCCTGAGAGACACCACCTTCCACTGCTCGTTGGCTGGACATGGAGCCATTGACTGCTATCTTCTGGATGGAACTATCCAACCAATTCTTCATCCCTGCATCAAATCCACTTCTCTCCAGTTTAGAGAAAAGGATGTTATAGGGGAATCTGCCAAGGCCTTACAGGAGTCCACATAAATGACATCCATAGCCCTTCCTTTCCCCACTGAAGCTGGTCAGGCAGGACTTGTCCTTGGTCAATCTGTCCTGGCTGTCCCCAGTCACCTCCCTGATGGCCTTGGCACAGCTTCCAGGAGGAGCTGTTCCATGATCCTCCCAGGCACAGAGGTGAGGCTGACAGGTCAGTCCCTGCCAGGGTCCTCCTTTCTGCCCTTTATTGAAAATGGGTGCAATGTTTCCCTTTTCCCACACACCAGGGACTTCACCTGATTCCCATCACTTTTCCAATGCCATGGAGAGTGCCTTGGACCCTACATCAGCCACTTCCCTCAGGCCTCATCAGGTTCCAAAGACTTAGGAATGTTGTTTCCCCAAGTGGCATTTTCCATCTTGAGTGCTGGAATGGATGTTTTAGGAGTTATGAAGATAAATCATTCCTGTCCCTTCCTCCACCCCCTTCCTCAATTGAACAAATTAAACACAGGAAAGTTAAACAAGAAAAAAAATTTGTTGTACATCTGTTTCCCTGTGCTATGTGAAGTTTTCTTCCCTCTCAAACACTCACTGGTACCTGTTTCCCAGGAAAGGTTTTTCCTAGGAGAAAGCATCCTCTTCTAGGAGAAGGGTTTTTAGGAGAAATGGATGCACGTGGCACAGTTGCTTCAAGGATGGTCACAGCTGCTAAAAGCTTTCCACATCCTGCATCAGTGATTCCATCTCTCCTGCCCAGGCCTCTACCTTCTGTCTCTATGAAAAAGCAAAAGCCACTCAAGCCTACACCTCAGCATCTTCTGGATGCTGAGATTCTTGGTGTCCCAATTCCCAGGCTGGGACACATCTCTCCCTCCCCCTGCTCTGCCCCTGCCTTCCCCCCCAGGAAGAGAGGTGGCCTGAACAAAATATATTTGACTGAGCAAAATATATTTGTCTTCTCCTCATATCTTGTTACCTGTGTTGTTCATTTTGGGAGAAGTGGGAAGTTGCTCTTTTTGACACTCTCTTTTTCTGAAAGACATACCTGTCATTCCTTGCATGCCTCACCAGGTTCAGCTCCATCCATGCCCTGGCCTTCCTGACCCCATCCCTACACAACTGGACAGTGTCTCTGGACTCTTCCCAGGTCACCTGGCCCTGCTTCCACTGCTGTGCATTTCCACCCTGCCCTTTAGTCCCAACCCAGCAGGTCTCTTGCCTTCCTTTCCTGAGTCCTTACACCTGGGGATCAACAGCTTTTGAACTCTATGGAAAACATCCCTAAAAAATCTTGTCCCTAAGGGCAGCTTCCCAGGGAATCCTGTACCACAAGCGAGCCAAATACACAAACCAGTTACTCTTTACCTCTTTGCTATTCTGTGTACCTTAATGTTTCCAGATGAGAGACAGTGGCAGAAAACCTGCAGGTACCTCTCTGAAAGCTTTCTCCTCCTCAGAGCACTTCAGCCAGCTTGCTGGGGACAGGAGTGCACACAGCATCAGCCCTGTTGTGGTGGGCTCAGCACAGGCTCAGCTCCTCATGCTCTCTGAGGTGTGGTATGGGTGCACAGGGAGCTGCTCTGCTTCCCTGCAGAAGAAAGAGAAAGCACAGGAACGAAATGAAGAGAAACAAGTGGGAAGATCCAGATCTGTAGAGTCAGGAGAGCAGCTTTGGAGGGTAGAAAGGCCAGGATGGTGACAGAAAAAAGTCCTCAAAAGGCAAAGAAAAAGAATAATCATAGAGGTTGAAAGATGGATTGGGTAGAAGAGAGCTGGAAAGCATGAAAATTGAAAATGAGTAAGCAATGGACACAGCAGCAGAAAGCAAAAGTCATTTGCAAAGAGCAAATTCAGTCCAAAAAAAGCTTTAACAGTCCCACCAGCCCTATGTATGAACAGCATTTTTTAGCTTTTCTCTAAACACAGTGAGAACTAGGGAATGAAATCTAGGGTCATGCATATGATACAGCTCATAAAACTTCATAAAGATGAGATGTAGATCTGTGAGGGTTGTAATATAGTGGAATAAATGAACACCCTATAAAATGTGGAACACGGTCACAACAATTCTCATTTTGAGGATAAGCCATACACGAGGATTCTGGCCCTTGCCATTTTGTTGGGTAGGAAAGTCTACCCATTTTAATTAGAAGACTGAAGCCAAATTTAGAACCCTGGCTGGGACTACACTCCTATGAAAATTGTCTGTGGCCACTCAGTACACTGCAAGATTCAATAATTTTTCCTTCTTTTGCGTAATCTGAATGAGGGAATTGAAATAATTTACATTTTTTTTGTACTGATCAGGGAGTTGAAATAATGAAAGGTGATCATGAATATTTTAATTGAAGAATAAAATTAAAATAATATTCAGATTTCTCTTATGCTTTGTCAAAAGACACTAATACCATAATGGTATTGTAATTTTTAGAAATACATTATAGATTCAGATATTCACTATTCATCAAGTTCATTGATGCCTTTTTTCAAAGGTGCTTTATAAAAGATTTAGAAATATCTTTAATCTTTGAAAACATTGTAGTTTGTGATTAAATATATCCACAACATAGCTATAAAGATGTGCATCTTCATCATAAAATCAAAATCAGAATATAGGACAAGATCAGTGCAATTGACAATTCCTATTGTTGCTAATGTTTTATGCAGTATCTTTCAGATAGCCACATCCCCTAATAAGTTTCTTATAGAATCACACTAAGGATCCTTAAGAGATGCACAATTCACAGCAGACAGAGGTGATGCTGGAGTCCACCTTGCACCAAAATTTTGTATTTTAAGGATATCTGTTTTCTTTTCATCAAAAACCTTGCAAGTCTACAAAAACCCCCCAAAAAACTAAAAAAACATACAACTCAAAGTCAAATGCATTTGCCTTAGTGGGAGATCTGAATACCAGCTCAAAATTATACTGTAGGTTTTGTTTCTGTTATATTATTCAAGGAATTTAAGTATTACAACAAAACATTTCTTGGTGTCTGTGCAAAGTCTAAAATAACAATTTAAAACTTTATAGATTTATAAATATATACTTCTTTAGAGGGTTGCCATTATGCTTCTATAGCCTAATATCTACAATGCCTACAGGAAGCTCTAAGACTTCCATTGTGTTCAAGCTGCTTGTTTTTACCACTGCTTAATGCTATATAACTGGTTGTAATACTTCAAAAGTAAAACTCATACTCAAAAGAAAGAATTACAGAGGGCTTGGCTTCTTGAAATATGAAATGTGTATTATTTTTCAGTGCTATGCTACTTTAAAAAAATCTTCTATTTTTGATCATTACTTATTGGAGGTTAATGAGATTCTTATGTTTCTCTTCCCTGACATTTTGAGAACATCCAAAGACATGCTCCCTTTTGTCCATGAGATACAGAGAGCAGAGCAGGAAGTCCTGTCAGCAGAGCAGTTCCCACAACACACTGATGAAAAACATAAACCATTTAGAAGCCATGTGCATGAATGTATATTCTGTACCTATTTATCTTATTCCAGAAGGTACAGCTTCATGAGTGCAGATCCCTTCAAGTCCTAACTAATTATATTTTCAGAGAACTGGAGCACTGATGTAACTTTCAAGAATGCAGCAGGATATCCACAAATAATGCTTCTTTGAGATCTTATCACTGCAGAAGAAACACTGATCTCAGTAAGAGTTATGTTCACCATAACTGGGAAGGTAAATCCCACCGCTCCTTGTGCCTGCTCCTGTTCATCCCTGGCACCTGATGCAGGATGCTGGTGAAGGACTGCAAGAGAGCAGCCAGTACTGCCCTCCTTGAAGGCAAAAGGCAGGGCAGAATAAGTGCAACAGGGACACTGAGGCACCAGCACTGCTTCATCTCAAAAATTACTTAAATATCTGATGCTAAGTGGCCAGGAATTAATTTAATCTTTGGGTTGCTCACACAGAGTTGATCAAAGGCTCTGTCCTTAAAAACAGGCTACTTGCAAGCAATCAGGATAATTGTATGTCAAGAGGGAACAGGGGCTTTCTTTGGAAATGAAGAAGAGCCTTTTATCTGAAAGGATAAACAGGCAACACAGAAGGGATTTTTGAGGATGGGATTCCACCATCCCACAGTTACCAGAAAAGCTTCTCCCAGCAGAATAATCATATCTAAACTCCTGGCTATCCAAAAAGGTACTGCTCCTTATCATCTTCAGTGGAGTCCCAGTCTGCCCTGCTCCTCATCTCAATAAAGAAGACAGCTGAGTTTTTAATCAGTTTGCAAACATAAAGATTCATTTAAGAAGCAAGTGCTTGTGCTCACCTCTTTATTTGTACCTGCTGCCCCACTGCCTTGCCTCGATTTCCCTGCCCTGCTCAGCATCCTCCACAATGCAACCTTATCTTCCCAAAACAGCTCCCTCCACATGCCAGGCCAGTGCCACTGCTGCAGCAATCAACTGGTGAGAGGGGAAGGATTAAAGATACACTTACTGAAGGAAGAAGTAAATTCCTCTTTCAGGGTCTGAAAACATCACCTTCACTTCCCTAAGCTCAGTGAATATCAAGCTGTTTCTGAACTTGCCTCCATCTGGAAGTACAATAATTGCTAGTTAATCTTAAAATGCCTTTGGCAGCTGTCATCTGGGTTTTTTTTTTTATATTATCCTTAAAACTTTTCTAATGGTAAGTACACATGCAGTGAGAAATAATAGCCCTTTGTGTAACAAGCAATACACATGCTTTGTCCAATCATTTTTACAGTGTTTTTCTCCTTTTCAGAAGTTATTATCACAGGACAGATTGAAAGCTGAGCCATCATACCACAGCTTAAGTGTAGCAGTGAAATGTTCCCTCTTTTTCTCCCTTTCCCCTCCAGCTTCTTTTATTTTTCAAACCAAAGGTGTATAGGATGCTAATTGTGACCAAATATTATTATTTCTCAAGAAACCCAGCCTAATTCCAGCACAGCATTTGCTGCTCTGCTCTCAGATCACAGCCTGTGTGGCTCTTTTGGGCTTCTGCCAGCCTCCAAAACATCCCCTGCCACGGACTTCTGCTGATTCCACAGGTTAAACAACAGGGGAGGACTCAGGCCCTGCAGAAACAAAAAATAAGATAGAGTCTTCCACTCACCTTTGATGCCAGGCAAGTGCTGTGGATGTAAGAAGTGAGAAGCCTGCAGACTGAGACAGCTGGGGGCACTGGTAAGAGAAGCTCACTTTGAGACAATGCACCTGATGTTCTGAGTGCTGGTCCTCAACAATTTCTCCTTGTTTTAACTTGGAGCAAGCAGGGACAGGCTGCTGCAGGAGAGAGGGATCCTTGGGATGTTTGTCTTGGCACTGACCTCACACTTGCTAGGAGATCCCAGATGACCCTAGGGCTTTTCCTGTGCTGCGTTTTCCTGGAACTGCCCAAGCTGAAGAGTTACCTTAAAAGCACCAAAATTAAAAAAAAAAGAAAAGTATAAGAAATCCACTGAGGAGCCACTTTTGGTACCAACATTCTCCAGTGTGAACCCCAGGGTTTAGAATGGGAAATGCTTGAGGTTAACTCTGAACACAGGCTCAAACTTCCATACAAAAATTGTGAAGGACAACACTGAATGCAAAATGTGCCAAAGATATCAACTCTAAGTTCAGTGCCTGATCTATGCATAATGCTGGTCTTTTGTCATTAATTTTTTTTTCCCTCTTATACTTCTTTTGGAATGCCTGATTGATGGAAAGCACTCAAAAAATCATGAGCCAAAACCTGCCCCAGGTATGATCCTGGCTTAACTCTCAGGATCTGTTGCCTTTTCTACAACCAGCCCTGGCAGCAAAGGTGGGCACCCACCTTCCTGTGCCTGTGTGTCCTTCCTCCCTGTGAGAAAAGCAATCTGTTTCCCACCAGAAATGTTATTTCAAATTCAGCCAGCAGTGTTTAAAGCAAAAGTCACCATTAGCTCTGGATGTGCTAATGCACTGTGCTTATCATGGCTCTGTAATGACTCTAAATTTCAGAACATGAGGCTATAACACTTATTCCACCTAGGGTTCTTGGTAGTCACTTAAAGCATGTTTTCATGAGCCTGTAGTAGCCTCTATATATTTTAACAAAACACTCAGAGGATTTCATCTAGAAGTTTTCAAAATAGTTTTACGATTTTACCTCTAGCCTATACATATAATTTGAAATTTAAAATTTTGTGTCCCTTCGGTATATTTCTTTCAGTGCCTGAAAGAAATTAAAAATCTAAGTACCAGCCTATGTTGTTGGAAGAAAAATTGAATAATGTCAGGCAGCCAGAGCTAGCAAATGATTAAAGAGTGGTAGGTACCTTAGCCCCAGTCTGTGGCAGGTGACTGCATTCTGCAGCTTGAACAACAGAAATCTCTCTGCCAGGCACCAAGGGAAGGAGTTCCTTACCATATATTCAGGTTAGGGCCATGTGGGATATGTGTACATAGTCTTTTGCAGTTGACTGGCAGTCACAAGGCACTATTTATCAGCTGGGAATATTTGCAGTAATCTTAAAACTGAAGCCATTTATAAGGTCTTCCTTTCACTCAACATGTTCTTATCAGAGAAGAGGATAACAGCATAACTTGGGACTGAAATCTAGTCTAATATTTCAGAGCCCTTGAGACCCTGATCAGACCATTTCTCTGTCTGCAGATAATCTCCTACTAAACTAAATGGATGGTGCTTTGTTTTGTCCACATAAAAATAGCACTAAGACTTTGTACCTGAAAAAAGCAAGAGTCTGAGCTCCCTCATGTGCATACAAGAAAAAAAAAAATCTTATTTAAGTAACAAAAGAATGAGCTAGGGGTGAAAACTGCAGATGTTAAAGCAGACTAAAAATTGATTGGCACAAAAGTTTTCCACAAGTTGTAGATATTCTGGGTAGCCTGCACTCACTGTGCAGATAACTAATAACATGTTTCTCACTCTGGAGTCTTTAGGTCAAAGGCAGCTCTCAGTTACCCAATTTGAAATCTCAAATAAATCTACTGATGTTACCACAGAGTTATGTCAGCTTCATTGAGATTGTGGTATGATGCCTTGTTTATAAAATTAAGCTCTGAAAGGTACATCTGTGTGTGCATTTTGATTTGCCAATAAAATAATTTTATGGAGGTAAATTTATGCAAATACTTAGAATATAAATCCAAAGGAGAATTTTAGTCTTGTATTCATTAAAGATTATGCACCATTTTACAAGAAGGTACTCAAAAATACAATATGGAATACAGTTAAAAGGAATAAATTCACAGAGGTTTCATATTTTACCAAGTTTTTGCTCCCTAAATGTGTATAAGTGACTGCCCTCTAGGAGAAAAGAGTTTACATGCCCCAGTCCTTGTATTTGTCTACTTAAAAATATCAGTACTTTTCTCCATGTCACACAGACAGCATTACCCCTCTCTCTTTAATCGTGCTCAGAGTCAGGGGAAATCATTAGACTTCCCAAAGGCCAGACAGGGAATACAACATGTAAATAAGGAGAGAAATGCAGTTTTCCTGCACCAGCCCTCAAGTTATACTCGAACCTTTCATAGGGGATGGAACATTATGAAAGGATGGGGAGATTGGGAACAATGTCTATGTTAATTCCCAGATCAACACATACCAAAATGAAGTCAGAGGAAACGTTATCTTAAGCATTTATTTACATTTTTAGGTACACCATACCTGAGTGTATGCAGCTTATAGTTTGTTCACTGGAGGCAGAACAATTTATAAAGGACTGCTGCTTCTTTTCCCCTGCATGGAAAAATTCAACACTGCAGGTGAGGCGTTAGGAGAATGAATTCCAGAATATAAAAATCACATCAGTCTTTCAATATGAGGATCACCTGCAGGCTTTCACACAATTTTTTTATGCTTACAACAACTCAGTTTAAAAGAAAACTTAAGGGATGGCTGGCGATGAAGGAATTTGTTTTTAAAGCAGGCATTCGGAGAAAGCGGTGAAGGAAGAAACACCATTCATTTTTCTCAGAGAAAGAAGACATCAATTCCACCATGAATACATCTATAAATTATCATTTATTAACTTTAAAAAATAAGTTTTTCTAGCCTGCTTTGGCAACCCTGTAGTAACTCTCCTGCAGGTTGCAGAATCATGTTCTTGATGGTAGAAGCTTGCCGTTCCCAAGAAGCCTGCTTTGCTGACATGATTTTGGGATAAGGAAGGTAACACAAGCTCCATGCATTTGCTGGGGGTGCTAACACTCATACCACCTAGCTCTGAAGAATCTCTGCTTGATTTAAATTAGACAGTCTGCTGGAGTTGAGCACAGTGGATGAGCCTACTGACTCACACCCAGCTCTTACAGCCTCGATGACACTGGCCAGAGCAAGGAGACAATTGCCAAAATCACTTCAAACCAGCTGGCAGGCAGCCACTACTACATGAACCAGAGCAACCCTCAAATGAAGCACAGCTCACCAAATTGATTTTGATAGGCCAGAGAATAGAGGAACAGTTTAGGCTGGCTGCAGGCACTGGCCAAGCCATAAATTCACCAGCAGCACCATGCAGAGATCAGGAACTGGAGCAGCTGCACCCAGAGCAGGGCTTGTCAGGACAGACAGCTTTTCACTGCACCATCAAAGGCACAACCATGCTCCCCTATCAGGTAAAAGCTAGTGCCATCATTCAAAAGCCTATCAATTTTTCTGAGACATTTTATCAACCTTACTTCAGAAACATTGAGGCAGCCTAAAAACACCCCACAGATTTGAATGTCACTGCCAGTGGTTCAGTCTATCACTATCAGCTTCCAACCAGCTTTAGAGAGTGACATTTGTGCACCTGAGGATGTGTGAGCTGAAACTATGTACTTTTTCAGGTGACTCTATCTTCTCCTGGGTTTAATAACAAAAACATTTTCAAGCTGCACTGTCCACAGAGCCCATCAATGTAGAACACATAAGCGATTCTTTAATTTTATCTAAAAATGTCCATATGACTGGGTGTCTGCTGCACTGCCCAATGTTTTTTTGTTCATTTCAAATGTGAATTTTCATAGGGAAATGCATAATGTGATCAGGATTTTTCTAACATATAAATGAATAGTCAGACTGGAAGCTGCTCTTCATATGCTGAATAACAAATACAATCCTTTCACACCTCCTTGCAGCGTTCCCCCAATTCCCACTCAGCCTCTTCCCTCTCCACACCATTCTGCACTGAATACTGCCAAGTGGAACACATGTAAGGAAAGCCAGGAATTTTTTCTTTGCCTGAGAAAAGATGAACCCATGGGCTATGGATATAAAGAAAGGAATGAACAGCTACTGGAAGACACAGGGAAAACACAGTTTCATAGTTCACAGTCACACTCAAGTGCAGTCGATCCCTGATCTCACCATTTCCACAATGCAAATCATCCCCCCTGTGTAGCTGTGCAAGGACACAACAAGCAGTGCCTCTATAATGGTAGGCTGTCATCACTCCAGGAAATTCTTCAGCAAGACTTTTTACATCAGGTTTGGAAAGGTAAAATCTGCAACAACTACACAAAACCCCAACCACAAAAACCATGCCCCTCCACAAAAGACCCCATGACCCAGAGAACTACTGTTTTTCTTCAGAAGGGAGTAAAAGCCCTTTCTAGTTCTGAACATGACAGAATTTTCCATTTCCAAATGACTATGCAAGAAACAATGAAGTCATCTTTACAGAATGCTTTTGAAGAACTATATAAATAGTTTCTCAATCCTGTTTCTCAGTGAAGAGTCACACAGCATATTCAGGCGAAGGAAGGTTTTGGGTTTCAGCTCAGTGATTCTCCTTCAGAGAACTGATCAGCTGAAAACAAATGCAGAGCAATACCCTTGATATTTATGGAGTACAAAAGGTGAGAACCTCTGATCCTCAGACCTGTGAGACCTGCTTTGTGCCAGCACCCCAGAGCAGGAGATACTTATGCCACGTCACTGTGATGCCTTGTGAATGCTGACCTAGAACAGAGACTAGATGGAGCTAAAGAATAAAGTTGGGATTTATTAAGAGGCCTCAATAGATCCACCTTGGGCAGCACAACCCAAAATGGCCACAAAATGGATGACAGGTCACAGGGTCTCACACTTTTATAAGTTTTGGTCCATTTGCATATTGGAGCTGATTGTCCAATTACAGCTTTAGCCCGTGAGGTCCCATCTTTCTTGTTTTCTCTCTTTGGTCGATTGTTGTTTATGCTCTTGAGCCTGAGATCTGGATAGGATGTCCTTGGGTCCCCAGCTAGAAAAGGAATTGTTTGGTCTTCCTGCTCTGTGAAGAGAGCTTACTATCCCCTAATATGAAGCCTAGACTTACACACTAAAGCAGAACAGAATCTGAAAAATAGAAAAGCTAAAACCTGAGGTACCAGCAGCACCATGAAAGAGCCAGACTTGTGCTTGTGGCAAGCAGTTTACAGGGATGTCAGGCTCCCAGGTGCTTCCCAGTATTTCACAGCTCACACCACCAAGCCATAGCAAGGCAAACTTGCTTCAGTGGGTCCCAGCAGCTGCCCCTGCCCAGCCTGCCGTGCTGTTGTGGCAGGAGTCAGCTAGATGGTGCTCATGGGGTGGCAGCCGATGTGCAAAGTTACCTCTGGGATTTCTCTCCGGGCCTCCTCCCCCGTCTCTGCCATCCCACACAACCTAAGCACGCTGTCACAAATGACAAAGCAGGACCCGCAGGAAGGGGATGAAGGAGGGAGGTGAGAGCAAAGCGCATCTCGGATGCTGTGCCAGCCCAGATCCTTACACAATCACGCTGGCTTTCCAGGGATGGGCTGCAAAGGAGAAACAGGCTGGGGCTGGGTGTGTGAGCCAGCTCATTTACTCCTACCTGGCAGCCTGAAAAGAGCACAGCACTGACAATTCGGGAAGGAACCACGTTGTTGGAGAGACGTGACAATTTGGAAGTTGTTTTTCCTCTGACAAATAGCAATGCTAGCTGTAAGATTCATTGTGGTCAGATGGAGTGTGTCTTTATGGGTGTTTGAAGTTAGAATTAATTAGTAGCTTTTAGCAGTCTGTGAAGTTGCCTAGTTTTGCTGGATTAATTGCATATTGCAGAAAGTGATGTAAAGACACACTGTGCTAACTCCCAGTAAATATCAAAAATTCAAAGTGCACGGGAATTGTTTGGTGTGGACATATTGTTTTGATCCATTGAGTGGCAGAATACTTATAAATTGTTAAATCTGAAGATTACACTTGGTCCCTTGGGCTGAAAGTTTGTATGAAAATTTCATTTCAAAATGACAAGCCTATATATGCACAGGAATGGTTTTCTAAATAAAACCCTAGATCATTTTTTATTCATCTAATGTCTAAAATGCCCAGAGGCATAGATCCATAAAAATTTTAAACTTTAAACAAAAGCTCCTTTTGAGTTGCAGGAAAACAAAACATTCTGAAAGCAACAGTTTGTATTATTTATTGTGATGTTTACTTAGCAAGAGAAGGTGATGAGCTAATTCTCAGTGGAAGCACTGAATTACTTTAGGAACAGAAGCCAAATTAATTAACGATCACTTCCTATTGATTTCACTGTACTACAGTCCAGACTCAGAGTACCTGCTATACTCCTATACAAGATAAAGATAATAATTATATACATACACCAGTTGCTGCTGTCCTGATGACTTGTAGTTTTCAGAGAGGAAACACTTCTAAGACTTTTATGTGAACATAATAAAAGCCAGAATGTCTCTTGAAAGACAGGGAACAGGAAAACACAGAAGAGGCACTGTATACACTCCAGATAAAAGACAATAGTCAAATGAAGAGACAGGTTTAAAAAGCAGACAAAAGGGGAAGTACATACAATTGTATTGGAGTTATCAATAGGAAAATGACAAATTTAATGTCTAAAGCTGGGATTTTTTGGAGTACAAAACCTGAATGCATTTGGGACACGCACTGTGGCCAGACTTTAAGCCCAGAGTCACCTCACAACTTCATTGTGAGCAGAAATCAAGCCCTGGAATTGTCATTATTTAACCAGTACCAGCAGCCTGCTGCATGGCCATGAAGAGCCCGGGCACAGGTTTTCTCTCTAGGTGTGCGTCCTGGTTCCAGGCAAGACAGAGTTAACTTCTGCAGCAGCCAGGAGGGGCAAGGCCGGGACCCTGGGATTATTCCATATCACCTCACTCCATGGCAGGGGAAGGGAGGGTGGTGGTGTTTCCCTGGTTTTCTGGTGTGTGCAGTGGTGCAGTGCCAGATTCCATGTGGTGAGCAATCACCTGTGGATGGTTTGCCTGTCTGGTGCACTCTGGTATTTGGATTGTTGCTGTTACTGCTTGCTTTCTTATCTCATTGCTATTTCCAGTGAATTGTTCTTGTCTCAGCACATGATCTTTGCCTTTTTATAGCCCCAGTTCTCCTCTCCATTCTGTCTCAGGGAAAGGTGGGGTGGAAGTGAGTGGGCAGCACATGGTCGGGGGTGTTTCAGTGGGAACACTAAATTGGAAAATACCATTCTTAAATACCATTCACAAGGGTGAACTTAACCACCCTGGAGACAGGCTGGAGCCCCACTGCCCTCCCTGTCAACAGCCTTTCCACCCAAAGCAAAACAATGACATCCCTATAAAGAGCTTGCCACAAGCACATCTGGCTCTTTCATGGTGCTGCTGGTGCCTCAGGTTTTAGCTTTTCTATTTTTCAGATTCTGTTCTGCTTTAGTGTGCAAGTCTAGGCTTCATATTAGGGGATAGTAAGCTCTCTTCACAGAGCAGGGAGACAAAATCATTCCTTCTCTAGTTGGGGACCCAAGGACAGCCAATCCAGATCTCAGGCCCAAGAGCATAAACAATGGTGAAATGAAGAGAGAAAACAAGGATGGGACTTCATGGGTTAAAGCTGTAATTGGACAATCAGCTCCAATATGCAAATGGACCAAAACTTATAAAAGTGAGAGACCCTGTGACCTGTCATCCATTTTGTGGCCATTTTGGGTTGTGCTGCCCAAGGTGGATCTATTGAGGCCTATGTGCCCCCATTGTCAACAGCCTTTCCACCCAAAGCAAAACGAGGAGTTCCATTATCCCAGCTCTTAAAAGAACATAACAAAATTTGGGGTGAAGTTTTGGCTCAGTTCACAGGCAAGTTGCACTGCAAGATTACTGAAGAAAGACAGATATGTTGGACTCAGTTTGGAAAATTTAGCAAAGAGTACATGCATTACCAGAGTCCTCTGTGAAGAACTTCAGAAAGTTCAGCATTTCTTTGGCACAACCATGTGCATTTTCAAACAATTTACATAAAATGGTGTCCTTTGAGGAATAGATACAGAAACAAGTTGTCTGGCTACAAATTTCAGACCTGCTTTTGTTGAGTTCAGCACCTGGAGCTGGGATGTCTCTGCTTCCTCTTAAAGCTAAACTTTGTTTTGGTCTGCTACCTCTCTCCACTCCCTGTTTCCTGCCCTGAAGCCCACACAGCAGTATCAAGTGACCCAGCTTTTTTGTTTACACCCAATCACTAAAAAAACCACAGGGCCATAAAGATTTGATTTTTGCTAGAGGTTGTCAGGTTAACTACTAATTATTGTCTTGTACAGTAACTTCTCTTTCAGCTCTCACTGCCTACATGGCCTCACTTTTTTTTTCCACTTAGCCTTAAGAAATGACAAGAAGCACACCCATGAAGTTCAGCCAGATTTACACCTCATGATGCCCATCAATATTGTACAGAACAGCAGCAACACAGGAAATAAAATACTCACCTTTACTTGGACAGTAGGACTGAACAAACCACTGGAGCTGAGGCCCTTAACAAGGCTGCCAGTATGAAAAATAATGCATAAAGGTACCAACTTTTAAAAGACCTCTAAGCATCTTTATTAGCTAAAGGAGAAGATGAAATCTTATCTTGTGGTTATGGCAAGGAGAAAAGGAAGCTGGGAGCAGTGCACACAGAGCAGGAGGAGTGCAGAGTGCCGAAAAGCAGAAGCACTGACTCACCAGGAGAGCATCCTCCAAGACCTGAGGTCAGGCTCCTCAAGAGCAGCAGATGAATCAGCAGAGCTCCGAGATTTTCATGGACAGGCATCAGGACTCCCAGGCAGGGCTGCAGGGACTGGGACTGGCAGTAATAGCATTCTTTGAAAGCCTTTAGGAAGCTGGAAAAGGAGAGAAAAAGGAAGGTCTCAGAGCCTTTGACTTCTGCCCATTAAGCTCAGACTCTTTGAGGTTAGACTCAGCAGGAGGACAGGAGTTAACCACAGAAAATGGCCTTTACATGTCTTCTGCTGGTTATATTTTGGGTTTGCTTAGACAGAGGATGGACTCAAATGAGTGAGGCCATTTTTTGGCCTCAGGAACAAAAGGACTCAAGGAAGTGACCAAATCCAGTTTAAAAAAGAAGGAAAAAAAAAAAGAGCATTTTAAAATTCTAGCCAATTATTTAAAATAAGACATTATGTGAAAATAATTATTCCAGATCTAAGAGCATGTGTACTAAATGTGAATATGAGGTAGAAGGAGCTGGGTTTTCCAGTCTGGAGAAGTGAAGGCTGAAGGGAGTCAGTTTTTGTCTTCAGCTACCTTTAGGGGTTGTAGATAAGGGAGCCAGACTTCTCTGCATCTCACACTGAGAGGATGAGAGGTAATGACTGCAATGGAGCAAGGGCAGCTACAAGGGGCTGCAAAGAAAGATGTTCTTCACCATCAAGCTGGTCCATCACTGAAGCAAGTGCCTCGAGAGGCTGGAGGAGCTCTGTCCATGGAGATTTGCAAAAAGCTTCACATTTACTACAGTGTGCAGCTCGTGAGTCACCATAAAAATTCAAACTGAAGTTGAGACAATTTATGGAGAAGGCTGTAGACACGTGTCCTGTTTCTGCTGCCACTGACATATTTGTCCCCCATCCTCCTCTGTGGTTTTTTTATCATACTGGAGGCTGCCATGGATGCATCAGTGCAACTGCAAATGCAGACACTCCTCGATCCAGTTACACAAATTAAATGTTTTCTATGTTTCAGCCTATTTTGGGGGTTCAGTGTATGCTGAAAAAAGTACATTTCTAATGCACTGCTTAGGAGGATATAAGGTGCCTGACCTCCAGGTCATACACACAGGTCTAGGAACAACTAGATTCAGGGACACAGACTGCTGCAGTTTATTTTGTTGTTGTTGTTGTTGTTGTTGTTGCTGTTCTTTCCTGCTGGCAATAAATAAAAGCCCCAAAAGATATAATTTTGGATGGACACAGCAGGAGCTCACTTCACTGAAAGCAAGACTGGAACCTTACCCACTGACACGCAATTATTGAACTCCCTTCATGCCCCCATGCACCAGCTGCACTGCACAGGGGGAGCACAGCACCACTATGAAAATGCTCTGATATGCAGGTGGCCATGACTGGAACAGGGGACAGGATCCAGGGATAATTCTCATTGCAGGAGGTGAAGTGTGCATAGAGAGTGCTGACTGCTTGCTGGGGTGGCCCACCTGCAAAAAAATCCCTGGCTAGGGCAGCACCCTCCCCTCCATCCAGCTCCTTCTGCACTGTTTGCAAAGAAAACCTCATGGGTGTGAAGTCCAGGTCAGGAAGGCAAGCAAAAGGGGGAGGAGGAAAAAAAAAAAAAAAAAAGAGAATGTCAGCTTCTGTGCAGTGTAAACTCATAGTGATGATTATTTTTATTACTATTATTTTTATTACTACTAACTTGTTAACTGTGTCAATAAGACAAAGTAAACAAACACAACAATCACAACAGTCTATAAATTCAGTGCACAAACAGCAGTTACACAAGGTTGCTTAATAATTCATTTTAGTCAGCTTCAGAGTAACTTCTAACAGAAATAAATAACAGGAGACCGTGAAAAAAATCTAAAACCCAAAACACCACTGTGTGTGCTGTGAACTCTTGTTCCTGTGGAGTCTTTAATGTTTTGGAACATGATATGCAGCAGACACGGTAATTTATAAGGTTTTCCATACTTTTGTTTTGTTTTACATGTGTTCCTGTCCAACTGAATTTTTGTCAAAGCAAAGCCTCAAGTTTTTGTAAGCGAAAAATCCTCTTGGTAGCAAGAAGAGGACCATGCTACTGCAGAGAAGCTGGCATGTGCAGGGTAGACTGCAGCCAGGACACATCCAATCTGCTGGGCATGTGAGCCTGCTGAGATTGGACCCTGGAATGGGCACTTCAGACCCTGGGCAGGGGAACCTCCCTGCAAGTTCCAGCAGCACTTCCCCAGCCCATGAGCAAAGCCAGAACGTTCACACAAGGGCTCGCTCACCTCACACCTCACCTGTGGTGCTGCTGACTGTACAAATGCTCTCAGTATTTCCTTTCCTTTGCAAATTCATACACTTGTCCACGTCCTAGAAAACAAGGTAAGGACAAAAGTTAGGAAATTCTGTTGCATTTTTTTCTGCTGCATTTTTTTTCTTTCTCTCACCACAACCGCACCTTTCATCCTCACAGCAAATCACGTCAGTCAGGGTTTGTAATTTTCGATGAAAAAAGATGCAAATTTTAAATCACTTAGAATTGTTTCAACCTTTCCAACAGTATCTTCTGAGTGCAAAGTAGCTGTACAGCATCACATAATTTATGTGATATTGTGTTCTATCCAGTGGTGCTTGTTCAGAACATAGATTACTACCCAAAGACAAGGGGAAATAAATAACAAATGAAAGAAAAAATAATGATAGTGTGAGGTGCTGGTTTCCTTACCCCTCACAGTTCAATTGTTGGTGGTTATTGATTTAATTTTACAGCACAGGGCCACATTGATAAAGGACAGCACAATGTAATATACCCATAGCAAGGGAAATTATGGAAAAATAAGAATGTGGTTTTCTTAAACTAATTTTATTTTGTTACTACATCATTCCCCACATTGATCCTTTGCATTTATTAACAAATAGTAAAACATATTTTTATAAGAGGGAGGAAAAGAAAAAATTTGAAATTTTAACACCATGAATGGCTGAAAAGTTTCTTGTGAAACTTCACAAGAAAACTATTCAACTAACCCTTTCTCTTAGGAGTTTTTGCTTTCCATGGAAGAGAGTGGATATTTTTCTAATATGAAATGTATAAAGATGGGAAGATGAAAAAAAAAACGACTATGCAAAAAATGAAAAGGATTTTCAAAACATGAGTTATTGCAATACCTCTTAGAAGTTATATTTCAGATAGTTCATATTTCTTTTCCATCTATGCCCCTGCAGTGAGGTTCCCAGTGGAACACTACATCCCATCACACATGGGAGTTTGTGGTGGCTCCCTGGCAAGAACTCCAGTCAGAGTCCTGTGGTCCAAGGGAAAATAATGAACCACACACCAGAGCTATAACACTTCAATATACTATGGAAAGCTTTCAAGGCTCAGATTTTGCTTAGTGATACTTTATTTTTTCTTAAATAAAAGCAACCACTGGCAAAACTAAGCATTTTCTAACCACAGTAGGTGTACCGAGCCTGAGTCTGTCCTGCTTATTTTTTTTTCCTATTTCTTTGGTAGTGTGGAGCCCTGCAGCACAGGTGGGAAATAGGATCCATACCTGGAAAAGAGAGGGAAATTCCCAAGCCAAAACCCTGCCACAGAGCAGTGCCCTGTTTGGTCTGCCAGGGATCAGCAGCTCCCCAGTGTTCAGCAGCATTGTCTTCCTGGCACCCACACAAGCTGGGTTTGGCTTGGATCCTAAAGGTTTATGTCAACATCAATTTCCAGGTTTTGAAAGATGTGCTCTTTCAAGCAAAATAAAAGGTGTTTTAGAAACCATTGCCATGCCTCAGTGTAGAAAATTTTACAGGCTAATAAGTTTAATTTAAGGAATGGCCCAGGATTTGCAGTTTTTATTTAAGTTGTCCACAGACCCTCCCCCTAGAAGAAGAAGGACCAAAGACCCCACAGCATCTTTTGCAGAAGACTTCAAGCCTGATTTGGAAATTGTCGAAACCCTGGCGCTCCAAGTAAACACTGCCATATTTTTGGAATGTTTTCCCATCCAAATTCAGTAGTACAGCATGAACTTCCCTCAAATAACAACACAGCTCCCCCAGGGTGTAGATAATGCACGTAATCACCACAGTCTCTGCCTGTTCTAGTTAACACTTCTTAACAACAGATGTAATCTTCAGTGAGACCCAGCTTTTACAAATTGCTGCTAATATGAATCACGCTTAACTTGTCCAAGTATCTCTTCTAAAAAGCTTATGTTTTCCCTAGGGGTATTTAAATTAGGAATCCTTAGCTGCTAATTGAATATGAACTTGGATAACTGAGCAGGTCATCCTGTTTCTGAAACAGAGGATGAAGGACTGCTCTGACCAGAGTAAGTGAGGTGAACGTGTCTGGTTTACAGGGAATAAAACCTTCACGATAGAGTGCAGGTTTGAAGGGCACAGTTGCAACTGGTCTTGGGTGAAGAGCACCAGGTGATGCTTTCAGATCTTTGCCAGCAGCTCAAGGTCACTGCCACAGAATGAATTCTGTCACTGCATTCGTTTTTATTGTTTAAGTGTCTGGCAAATTAGGAAGGGCTTCAGTTCAAGAGTGTTTTAAAAATTCACTAAGTATATGCTACGGTCAAACATCATTAAGACAGTCAAATGATCTGACAAAAGAGAGGGATTTTTGACAGGATATATTGCCTGTTGCAATAGCTTTCAGAGCAAAGAAAAGCAGGCTCATTGCTTTTAGAGCACCAAATCATTGTCACCTGTCAGTGCAGGTATTGAATTTGGTCCAAAATTTTAGAACTCTTCCAAAGCAACAGACCTTTACATCTCGTAACGATTTTGCAGACAGTTCAAAATTGTACTTTGGTATTTTTATACAGTGATAACGGTTCAAAAAGTCATTTAGCACTGTTTATTGCTTTTTATTTTGGTGTAGTAATATTAGTAATATATATATATTAGAAGACATAATGCTGTCAGAGAACTACTTAATCAGCATTGAAACAAAAGCTGTGAGTACATTTATCGAGTTAGGGATGAATATTGCCAAAATGGCTCAAATAAAGAGAAGGGAAATGGAACAGCATGGAAGAGAAATCAAACCATCACTGATCCCATAAATGCAGGAAAAGGACAGATAACAAACATGATATTAACTTAAAACTCTTAATGTTCCATTTTATTCTGTGTGTGTTAAATGATAGCTTTGCTGCAAAAAGCAAATTTCCCTTTAAACACAGAGATAACTGTGAGTGCACACTGGGGAATACTGAGACTGTGCTTGTAGCACAATATACATTCCATTTCCACCCAATTCAACCCAAACCCCACCCTGTTGCCCACCACCAGCAGTTTTCCTTAAAACAGAAGCTAGGATTTTTTCAGATATTTTGATACATTTCCCTTTTACCTTTCTTTTTGTGACATGGACATCCGTTGCAATTGTGGAGTTTCTGGATATTTTTCTGTTCCATCTGAACAGCAAGACACCACAATCAAGGGTGGTAATTATGGTATTTCATCATGTATGTGAGACAAGAGGTGGAAGACTTCACACAAGCTACAGATGTGGTTGCTTCACAAGCCCTTACCAAATGTGATCCTGTGGTGGAAAAGGGTAGGTTTGGCAGAGGGAGAATTACTGGGGCTCAAAGGTACAGAAGGAAGAGAACTAGGCAAACAGGGCTCAGCCTTTCAACTCCAGCACCTCAAGTGCAGACAGAGCAAAGACCCTTGTAAAGATCAACTCTTGCAGGTAGAAAAGTGGCATTTTTTACTGTGGGCTTGAATGCCCACAGTGGCTTTCTGAGTTGCTTTCTGTTCAGACAACTTTCATTACAAAACAGGCAAAAAAGGATTCACCTTGCAAGAGGTGAAGTAAAAAGGAAAACAAAAGGCAACATAAAACAAGAACTGTCCTCAAAAAGACTATCTTTGCTTTTAAAGCTGCTTTGTTCTCCTTGGGGGTTTTGTAAAACAAGACCTGGAAAATGCAAATATTTCCAGTAATGCTTGCTTGAAGGGACAGTGCTTTGGCAACAGAAAGTCTGTCCCAGCACCCTGGCTGTTCAGCACTGCCCCTGGCTCAGGGTCCCACTCTGCTGGTACATTAAGCCTCCTGGCTCAGTCAGCAGAAGGAATTGGGCAGCTCAGAGTGAAAATGGCTTTAGGAAATTTTTCCTTTGGGAGAAAGAGCCTGGAGGAGGAGAAAAGTGAAAGCTGTGAGCTTACAAAGCTGCATGGTTTGGGTATAGTGAGCCACTCCCTCAAGACCTAGGCCTAACTAGGCCATGAGGGACTGGACAGGGAACAAGTCAGATTTATGTTTGGCAGACAAGAGGCAAAATGAAAATACATTTTAAAAATACATTTTATAAAACTATAGAATATCGGGTTGAAAGAGACCTCAAGGATCATCTGGTCAAACCTTTCTTGGCAAGGTGTAGACAAGATGGCCCAGCACCCTGTCCAGGCACTCAAATGTTCAGCACTGGAGAATCTGTCACTTCCCTAGGGAGATTATTCCTCATTGTTCTCATTGGGAAAAGTTATCTTTATTTCCAAGCAGAATCCTCTGGAGTAACTTGTACCCCCTGCCCCTCTGTAAAAAGGGAGCTTCCACTTTCTCTGTAGCCATCCTGTAGATACTGGAATGTGGGGACATTGGAACCTTTGGCTTTTTTGAACTTCTCTATCAAGAAAAACCAGCCTTTTGTAGAAAGACTGACCTCTTCTCTGCTTGGCAGAATTGTGTGTTGAATACACAAACCCAAGAATAGATGCATGCATGATATCTGTGCCCATCCTCAGAGGAGGACAGTCATGAAGGGCAGCCTACATGTGGCAGCTTTGCACAAGTGGAAGAAAAGGAGAACAAAAGACCATATTTCCTCAATTTCCTCACAGGAGTCACTTGCTTCTATCACTCCAGTTAGCTAGTTAAAATCCATTTACATTTTTTTCCCTGATACAGGCAATACAGATTCCCATGGTGCAGCTTCTCCTCACCCTCACAGAAGAGTTTTTCCTTCATAGACTTATTTATGATGAGACAATGTGGCAACTTTTTTTTCTTTTTTAATCCAAATATATCTAACAAAAAAGAGAAATATTTTCTCTTACTGATTTCCAAATCGTCAGCAATTAAAAATCATGAAGCTTACAGAAACTGAGGGTGGGGAAGGGAAATCTGCAGCCTCGTGTCACCTGTAGGAGCAGAGCACAATCCTCCCACATTTGGTAACCTTGCAGACACAGAGAACTGTAGAGGTAGCAATTGTCACTGATCAAGAAGCTTTCTGACTCTGCATAACCCTCAGTCATACATATCCTTCAATGCTGTTTCCAGCCACTCTGTCTATTAATAAGTTATTTAGTGCAGGCATGACTCTTAATTCTGCATCATACTGAGGTTGGCCAACACTCTCCATTTTGGATGTGCTTTCAGCTGCCAATGGCTTTGCCAAACTTGTGTTCTGTGCCACTGTCTGCCTCATGTTAATTAGCTCTGTAGAGTACAAACACAACACACCCTGCACCCACAGAGCTTTGCCCAGATTAGAAGAAATTGTAAATGATGAATTGAAAAAAAATTCAATTATCCATGCTATGCTTTGATGAGGGGATCTGAAATATGGCAGGAGGTAGGATTTTTCTGTGTTCAAAATGCTGTCATTGCTCTATTAGTAAAAATCTGTACCACATCAACCACCTTAAAAGATTTTGTGTGTTTTTCCCTTACCCTCCCTATCAAGATGCTTATTCTTAACCTACTTACAGTTTATCATCTCAGGTCCCAGGGCTACTGTGACTGAGTCTGTGGGCACAAGATTGGCAGGGGAGATTTCATCTTCTGCTCAGATTTCTGCTCAACTGGGGCAGTGGGAAGCAAGGAAAACAGAGAGATCCCCCTGTCAGCAGTAACAAAACAGATGGGCAGGGACTGTTAATGGGGACACAGGCTTCCTCTCCCATCCAGCTCTCCCAACATCCCCCCTCTCTGCCCAGATGCCTCTGTTAGATGCATTCCTGTGGAAAGCACTTGCATTTGGGAAGCTTTTTTGTTGCTTAAATGCTGGAGGTGGATTATAAAGAAGGAAGGACTGGTTAGAGTGTTTTGAGGTGTGGGAAGAAGGAAGTTGCTAAGAGAAAAGACTAATTTGGGCTCCTAAATGTCTCATTACTTGCTCATGCATATTCCTAGTCCAAGGTTGAGAAAGAAATCACTGCATATCCAGCCCTGACAGCAACTCAAAGCCTGGATTCTACATTCTTTCTTTCTCAGTGAGGAGGCAGGAGACCTCAGGCTGTAACTTCAGTTATGCACCCACTTGTTGGGAGGGATGCTCCTGCATGTGCTCACATTTCTGGTTATGGATGCACAGGAATAAGCAGATAATTCTTATGTCCTCTACCTTCTCAGGACAAATGAGCACAGCTAAAATCTGTCAGAGCATTGAGTGCAACATTTAGTACTTAGACAGCACATCTGAAAGAATATGGTATATAGGGAAAGAGAAAAGACACAACTTGCTCAAAGAAATAGCATTCTTCATTTCCCTCCCACCTCCCCCTTAGTCATCTGCTTCATGGAGCAAGTGAGTAAAAAATCATGATCCAGAGGGTAATGGCTGGCTAAGAGAGGCTCCCAGGTCCACTGCAGGCCTGCCATGCTTCAAAACATAGCTCTTGCTCAGCACTGACAGCTGAATCCTCATCTTTGTAATCTATGGCTTGGCTGTGGAGTTCTCTGCTCTAATTATTCTGCATTTGTCTCTCCTACCAGCCTGGAACAGTTTCCAAAGGCCTGAGACCACTGGAATGGGGAAGATTTATGGAGTCAGTCAATGCTGGTTGCATTCTGCAGAACTTTGAATAAGAACCAAAGGACTATTTGAATCTTTGGAGGGAAGTTTCCCTCTGATTCGAGCATTATTCACTTCCTGGTGCGCTGAAGTTGAAGGATTAAGTAACTTTTCCCAAATATAGAATGCATCACACCCAATCACACACACACACACACACACACACTGCTGCCTTCTTTAAGTGAAGCATCTGAGGAGGAAAATGAGATTACAAATTTAGGACTATAATGAGATCAAGTTAAATTCACACCATTTACCCGCCTAGGCACAATCTATGTCATTAGAAAAGATTAATTTTTTCATTGCAATTTCTAATCTCATTATACCTTTTGTCACAAGGATGATTTATCAGAATTTCAATACTTAATGCCATACATTTTGTATGTTCACTTGGCTTCTCCAGTATTTTATATTTTCATTAGCTGGTATCCACTCACTCATGCCATACCACTCAGCACAGCTATAAATAGAGAGACCAACCAACCAAATCACACAATATTGAAAAGGTCAAAGTAGTATATTACATTACTGTAACTTAGAGAATACTATTTACAAGGTATTAAAACTTTGACTCCTTATTTATGTGACAAGGAAAGTAGAGAAAATAGGAGGCACTGTGAAATGATCACATCATTACCAGACATCCTTGGGAAACTGAGGGATTGTAAACCCCTCAACATTATTATCTTTACAGCCTAATATAAATCCATGTTATTCTTTAGGTACTGTATATCTTATGCTAAGACAGTGGTCTCTTCACTACCACTTTTTATATTTTTAAATACAAGTATTTTAAAAGCTCTTAAGGGATACTTATAAGGTTTTTTGTTTTTTTTATTTTTTTTAGGCAGAAACCTCTTTTAGCTAACTTGTAAAGAAATCAAGCCAGAAAATAAAAATAAAAATTTGTGAAATTTAAGATAAGGATTATTACCGACTCCTTTCCTCCACAAAGACAGTAAGAGAATTATGGCCTTTCTCTCAAAGTCTATGGAAAGGACCTGTTTGAGTTCACTGGCTGTGTCATCATAAAGTACTTTGAGGGTGAGCACAGGCTGTTCTGCAATACATCCACCACCCTATTCCTTCTAAAGACACCCTTGTCTGCATGGTGAAATGTGTATCCCAACTCCTTCCCCCCAGCTCAGGATTCCTAAGAGATCAGGTAAACACTGCAGAAACACCTGAAAATCCACAGTTACCTTCCCAGCTTCAGTCAGGTGGCTGATGAGTGCCTTGCATCACTTCACTGCCCCTGCATCCAGTGCTGCTTGATCCTGCAGGAGTTTTTGGCTCACATGAAAGTTTCTTTGCTGAATCAGCTGCAGACATGAGGTCTAATCCAAAGGACAAAAGTACAGCTAGGATGTGCAAGGCTAGAAGGGCTGTCCCAGACACAGCAGTCATGGCCCACATGACAATACTCACAGCTTTAAAGAGTCACAGAGCAAAGTGGATGCTTTTAAAACGGGGGAAAAAAAGTTAAAATGGAATGAACAATGTTAAAGGGACAAAGAGAGACAGTATCAGCTGGGCTTTTTGAGATAACTACAGGAGAACTGAGCTTAGTACTCAACCCACAGGGCACTTTCAGTATGTTCCAGGCCACCCTGAACCTCTAGGCAAGTTTAGGTGTCCACAGCCCAACATGCTGTGGGAGAGGAACAGGAGGCTGCCCTGCTTTCTCCCAGTATAGACAGGGGGCAATCTGTATTTAGCCAGCAGATTTTTGATTAGATCCTGGCATTATACAATACTGTAGGTTTGGGGAATCAATAATGATGCCATTACAGGGGACTTAATTCATGGAATTGCAATTAACTTGAGAGATAACTGAGAAGTAAGCTCAGCTAATATTAAAACAACAGCCATCAGTGACCTAATTTCTATCTTCTGAGCCTCACTGTCTTCCATGAGAGTCTACACAATTCCCAGTGAGTGAGAGGGGATGCCAGGATAACTCCTTGAGGACTACTCACAGTTTCCAGTTTGAGCCACCACGGTTGCAATAATGCATGGCCAGATTTCCTGATGCAGGGCTGGAGCTGGTCTGGCACGTCTCTCCCTCTCCCATTGAGTCCCTGTTAAGAGATCAGAGAGGTTGAGCTGCAGCAAAGCTGCAGTGTCTGCAGGCAGCACAGCTGAATAGCCACATTTACCTGCTGATGCTGCTTAGGTGCTTCTATGGCAAAATGAGCCTGCAGCTTCTGGTTTTCATTCATGAGACTTGAAGGGTGGGCTTTTCTTGGACAGAGGGGGTGCTTTGGGGGCCTCTTGGTGAGCTTTTTCTGGTGGGATGGGTTGTTTTTGGTTTGATGCCATTTGTGGGTTGTTTTCTTTTTTTCTAGAAAAGTACCTGATAAGACTTTGCTTAAGGCCTTGTCTACATAAAAATGATGTCCTAGTAGAAGTGATGAAGCCTCCTCTCCTGAAAGTGACACCTCCAATACAGATGCTATTATTTAAATAGCAAGGCTGTGCACACACTGCTAAATAGTTTACTGAGGAGGGGATTATACCCTACCTGTGTCACACAATTTTCAGATCAGAAAACTAATCTGAAAGAACAGAGTCAATAGGTAAAACAAGCAAGTAATTTGCCACGAAGGAGACTTTAAAAATAAAAAAAAAAACCAACTGCCAAAAATAAAAAGCAACACCGGGCTTTTACTTTGCCAGCAAAGGTTACTGAGGAGAGAGCAAGAGAGAGAAATGTAAAGCATCTCCTGCTCATCCATGCCTCCTGAAGATTCCCACCCCAATCTGGTGGATTGGCACAGGTCTGGCAGGGCTCTGGGCTCTCTGGCAGCCCAGGTGGCTCTGAGTGGCTGCTCCACTGTCCTCCCACTCCCAGCAGACCTGCTGGTGCTGGGGGTGTGGAAACTGAGCTCCACCTGAGCCCATGGAGCCCCTCCACTTTTGGGAGGGGCTGGAGGGATGCAGAGCATCCTTTGGAGGATGGCTGGAGGGATGCAGAGCATCCTTTGGAGGATGGCTGGAGGGATGCAGAGCATGCCTTATGGGATTTCGCTTTGAATCCTGCAGCATATGGAAATTGGTCGGCAAGAAAAATGAGAAATATTTAGAAACAGTTGGAAAGGCTGTCATTGAAATTTATCCTGGCTATGTCTAAACATGGAAAAGGACAACAGAAACCAATGTTAACTTCAGAAAAAATGTAAAGAGAACTGACTCTGCAACAAGCAGAAGGCTTATTTCTTTTTAAGTATAAACAATCTGGTGAGGAGGAAGAAAGGCAGAACTACAAAAATAAGCCAAGGCAAGTAAAAAATAATGAGGGTAAAAATTAATAATACTCTGCATCAGTTTGCAGAGGTTTTTTTTTTCCTTGTACAGCAGTCTCCAAATATAACTTTAAGGGAGAAACTAGACAAAATATTTCTGTTCTGAACTCTCACAGTGGAAAATGGCTTAAAAGGAAATTGTGCTGGGGGAAGGGCCTTCAGTTGTGAACAAGCTTTTTAGACCCCTTTCTTGGGAGACTAATCTTTCTCACTCCTTAAACAGGCAATAGCAAGAGACACCAGCCTCCACAGGACAGTTCAATACCCCTAAATGCAGGTGACATGGACACCTTCTGTCCAGCAAGGACAAAGGCTGTAATAAATCACAAAACTTGGACCATTTTCTTCAAGCTTTGCCCCTTTGGAGGCCCGAGCTGAATTACAGGTGAACATTGATGCCCATTGATGACACAGAACCTTTATTTGACCCTTCCCATTTTTCTGCCCTCTAGGTGAATCACTGTGCATTAAACCCCATTCCCACTTTGGTTTTGTTTCTTTTTTCCTCCCCTCAGCTCTGTAATGTTTATTTTCACTTCTGTGCCATGGGCAGTCACAGGCAATGGGAGCTTCAAGGCTGCAAGCTTGCAAAAGTGCAGAGCATCCCCTTCTGAATCCAGATTTCCTCTCCCACCCTCTCCTTTGTACTAGGAGAGGTCCTAGCCATAGGAAGCAACTCTTTCTCCAGAACAATAATGCTTGCAACAGCACCTTCCCTTGTGCAGTGTCTCTAGTTCCAAGACAGAAATTTTGTTCTCAGGGAACTTGCAAAAAAAAAATATTATAAAGACAGTAGGAAAAAATTAGTGTGAAAGTAGTCTAACAAAATGTTTTGAAATACCAAGACTATCAATGACTGTAAATAAGGCTAAGGACAGAAGTAGAGAATGCAATTGCTTCTAATGTGAACGCCATAGCATTTACCACTTCCCATAGATGCCAAGCAGAGAAGATTATCTAGATCTTCAAGTGACTTTATCTATGACAAATTGGCTGAATGGATTGACAAAAATAATGAAAGATGCTGAATGTGAAGCATATTTAGTACAGAAGCACCATGACAGATAATGCTGTAATTACTGTATGCAGTTGCTGAATCTAACAATATAAATTCAATGCAAAGCATGAATTTCTTTCCCACAGCTTTAGAGAATCAGAACAAGCTAAATTTCCCTCTATTTCTTTTAAAAAGAAAGTTAATTTTAAAAGTATGTATGCATATAAATTCCAGAAAATTATAGGATTCTTCTGCTTTCCTTTCTTCCCACACTGTATCTGAGAACACCAAATTTTTTTCATTTGTTTCACTTTCCCTTGTAGGACTCTGACAGAGATGCAATTTGCTTTAGGAGACTAACTTATTCTAAGCCTATTACCTAATAACTTTGCATTGTGCTGCTACCTGGAAAGGACTAAACAGAAAAACCACCATGCTCATATTTGCAGAAATATATAAGTGATCCTTTACCTAACATACATCCATGATTTTCAGCTGATAATATATGTTCAGATGCTAAATTTCAAATTTACTGGTTACTCATAATCCTTTCCAACAGATGACAGGAACCACATCACATCCTGTGTTTTTCCTCCTTCTGCAATACACAATTTCTATACTTGACAGCAAGCAGTGGGTAAACTGCAGTTTCATTTTGGTAAAAATTTCTCAATAAAACTTAGTTGCCCACACATTTCTGCAAAAAATTCATTGAAGAATTTGGATTAATAACATGTTGATTTGCTGATAATATATGGCATGGTTTAGGAATTCTTGGGGGAAAATAAAAATGAAAATCAGAAATAATCACTGAATGATGCATAATTTATTTAGTGTATTACATCAATTTCTCAAATCTTCCTGACTCATAATAGAGCAAGCACACCCAATGCTGTGGAAATGTGGCATTTCCTGGCCTTCATTGCACATGTGCTGAAGCACATGAAGCACATCCTGAGTTAGGCTATTCCATGACAAATGGGAAAAATATCTACCTGACCTAGCAGGAAAACACCAAATTTGGACTGCTAATGCAGCATATCTGTATAGCAGGACATGAGCCAAACTAGAGGGGGAAAAGGAAAAGAGGTGGAATCCAGTTAAAGTACAAGTGAAACTCTTCATGGCCGAGGCAAGTGCAACCAATGATAACTCTCACAGTTCTTCACTGTTTGTACAGGGAACATTTAAATAATTTTGTGGTGTTTCCCTCCCATCATTCTCATCCCTCCCTTCCTCCACTTGCAGGTTGTCTCAGATCACACTTTTTGTTTGTTTGTTAAGGTCAGATGTGGCACATCTTCCTTTACACATGATTAAGGCCACAGTGAACACCATGCACTAAAATATGAAATAATAACCAGTTTCCTATAACTATCTCGACCTGCTAGCACCAGAAAAGCAAGGGAGAACTCTTCTACTTTGGTATGTGGCAAAGTGACATTTTTTTCTCTTTCTCTGGATAAAATTTACTTGTTATTAAGATGAAATCCACCTGCTACAACATCTTACATGCCCAATACATGCCCAACATCTTCCATGACCCAGAATTGCTGGGTCAGCATGAACACAGAGTGCACCACAATCCATGAAAAAGCACCATTAACATAGAGCAACACAAGTAGACATACAAAAGATATCAACATTTAACCCTGGATTTTAGCCCTTACCATATTTTTGGCCTTTCAGCAACTAAATCCTTTGGCACTAGCAGCAGCAAGCTAGGCTAAAACCAAAAATTCCACCCATAAATTAGTGACCCATTATTTTCAAGTGCCTAAAAGGGATTCAGAACTATCCATGGGAGCAGACATACTCAATGCACAAGCAAAACCTCCTTTTGTTTGGAAAAACTGGAAAAATTGCTAAAGTTAGCTGCTGATCTACTTGACCACATATGTAGAAGGTTATAGTGCATGAGCTGTATGGATGTTGGAGGAAATAAATAATTATTTCAATATTTTTAATATTCAAAAGCAAAACCAATAAGAATGTTTTTAAGAAATCTGTGCTTACCTCCTGCACTCAAATCTTCAATATATTGAGATTTTGTGCTGTAAGGCTTTTGCTCCTGTAAGAATAATATTTAAGGAAGGAAGATGACACTGTCCATGTAGTAGGAGGAAAATAAAAAGCACTGTTAGGAGCTTGGCAGCAATATGTACAGACATATTTCCTTTTAATGGCAAATACATATCAGATCTACCAGTCTTACACACATATCCCAGTAGGTACGGCTACATTTCCCTCTTGATTTTGCTATCAAAGTGTTTATTTACCACATTTATATGCCCCTCAGAAATATACACAGAGAAGCAAAAGGTCTTTTTGATCAGATGAGAGGTTCCTTTGCAAGGCATTTTTACCCATTTATCTAAATGCCATATACAAACTGTCTCGAGATGTTCCCAAATTGCTTTCTTTGCTTGTTTTTCTGAATTCCTGTTAGTTCCTGCTTAACTGCACATCTGACTGTTGTCATTTACACACCTGGCACACTGCAGGGTGCTGCAGGACATATCCTGCTTGCTGACATACTTTTTGTGAAGGAAATCCTTGCAATCAGCTGTCCAGAACATGAAGCTACATTTGACCACAGGGCATGGAATGAGGGAACTGCTATTATGACCAAGGAAATCAAAACTGTTCCTCCATAATGTTCTGGGAGGGGAGAGGTGAAGGGGGAAAGAAGCACAAACCCCCAAATCTCTGAGAGCATAATGAAAAGAAAAAGAAATCCTTTCTAAAGGCCTGAGGTTGAAAATCACTGAGTTCCAAAATCTCAGAGGCCAATGGAAGCCGAAAGCATTTGACATCCCTTTGGCCCAGTCTTATTACTTCAGTACACTCCTCAAATCTTACTATTTGCAGCATGTATTTTCTAGCACACAGCAGAAAATGGTGCTAATTGCAACATTAGTATTTTGGAGCTGGCAGTAGTAACCACAGCTAACTGATAAACACAAATTAGAGACAAACTTCAGAGCCTGTTTAGCTCACCATTTCCACTTGCAGCTTGAGTAAGACAGAAAACAACTCAGCCTGCTGCAACACACACCACAAGAGCTACAGAAGTGAATTGGAGGTAAATAGATGATTTAGGAAAAAGTTGAATTTAGACATACAATATTGATTTAAAAGTCCAAATTTTCTCCCTGTTTAGTTTTCTGAGCTCACACTGGCTCTGCTGAACAACCAGGCTTTGTCTTCTGCTCTGGAGGGGGAACATGACCAAAAACAACAGATGTATGACCTGCAAAGAAAAGGTCACTGATACAAACCCAAATCAAGACCCAGTCCAAAATGTTTTGTCTGTTTCAAAGCAGGCTGGGACTCATTTATGGTGAATTTTAATAGGAATAAAACACCTGTTCCCTTGACAAGAAAGACTAACAACATATACTACATAAATAGTAGTGGTTCACAAATAACTTTGTATATATTTAATTAAAGCATCTACATAAAAGCAAATAACATCTCTGTGTTATGTAAAGTTTTAAAGCAGTTAAAGAAATCTTTTCAGAGGACATGGCTGATTTATTATCAGGCTTGTTTTATGGTTTCATGCAGAAGTCACAACTCAGAGCATATCCAACCACATCTTTCCAGAACACTCTACCGGGAATCTTCCCTCTAAGTCTTGTGGAACTGTGCCCAGGACCCTCCATTCACAATTTAAGAGGCATTTCTTAGGCACTACCACACCCCTCAATGTGTAGGATTTATGTATCCAGCCATAACAATATCCTATTGCCTTGCATGCCCACTCTGAAAACCCCTTCTGGAAGTCTCCCACTTGTCAAATCATCATGAAGCTTTATGTGAAGTTCCCAAAGAAAGCAATAATCAATCTATGAACAGGAACTTGCATGTAATATTTCTCATTGTATGCCAATGTTTTACCAGTTCATCTTCAAAAAAAACCACACAGATAAAGTCTGAAGACTAAAGTCAGGAAGATACTACAATATTTGGGCAACAGGACCACTAGTTTGAGATCTTTAGAGCAGCAGGGAAAGAGCCCTGATTCTCACACATGATTTCATTGTATGCAATCACAGTGGGAGAAAAGGAAGTGGCAATTACTTTTTAACTGATCTTTCCATCTAGGCTAGACAAAAATGCAGATTTAATGTAGCTACTGCACACACAGTTACAGAGAAGAGGCATTTCTACAAACTCCCAGCCTGTGCTGCTGTGGGCAAGCTGAGGCCACAGCAAGAGTCTCTGAAAGAGCGAAGGGAGTTAATTATTGTTGTACACAGTTGTAATAATGCAAAGGTATTAAATCTCTGTGTGAACCTTTGCCATCCATTGCCTGGAACACCTTTGTACGCATTGAACCTCTGTAAGGTTTAATTGTTGCAATAAAGGTGATTCCTCATCAAAACAACAAAACAAGGTATTCACTTTTCTATGAGCAGGACAGTTAATAAAATGAAGGAGCTGGACCTCTGCTTTGGTGCTGACCAGGGCAGAGAGCTAACAAATGGATGGAAGACCCTGTGCAGCTCTAGGACAGAGGAGAAGCATCTCTGCCCATCTCCACAGAGCAGCTGCCCGTGGCAGGAAAGCAGCTGTGCTCAAGAAGCACCACTCACAGAGATGTTCCAGGTTTGGGCAAGCAACTGAGCAGTGGTAAGAAGGTATGAAAAGATGAAAAAGATTTCAAGATGTTCTTATTCCTAGACTTTCTACACTATTAATGCTTTGTTTTCAAGCTTTGCTTATTTATAAACTTCCAGTGGTTTTGTCTGGCTCCCTCAGCTGAACTACAAAACTTCTGTGGAATCTTCCTCACATCCCAGCCCCAGCCTGTGCCTGCCATGGCAGCTCTAACTCAGGTCTCCTTTACTGCTGACTACAGAATTATTCTCCCAGCACTGCCACTGCTTACAGATGTCTTTGTTTAACTTGAATATTCCTTAGCATCTGCCAGCATTTTCCCCTAGCTAAATTCCTACTAAATGTACTTTACTTCTCTAAGCCTCAGCAGCTATTGCTCTAAATGCATCCCTCCAAGAGAAAAAAAAAATCTCCACCTGTCTTTAATAGGTGTATCAATAAAAGGAGGATTAGAAATCTGCACTTCTGGGCTGTTAAACAAACTCTTTTCGCCTCCATTTATTCAACCATAAAATGCTTAAAATATGCACTACAGTATCTCAAAGAACAGTTAAAAAGCTTAATGCTATTAATTCAATACTACTGATTCTGTCTTGCTACAGAGACTGTATAAACACTTCCATACCAGGTCGATATATAGTTATAAGATTTATAGTTTATGGTTTGTAGTCATTAGTATAACATTATTTGCAAGGTTAATACCCCAGCCCTATAGAGCAGAAGGTAGTATCTGCATTATAGGCAAGATTCTATTCTTTCTTGCTAGCTATTCCTTTTAAGTAAGCCTGTAACGCTTATTTTCTCCTATAGGGCAGTATTATTAATAAATATGTACTGCCAGTAAGCTTTAATTTATCTAAAAGCCCACTGTTTTAAAGAACTTCTATGGAACAAAATTAATCCTTTTTTTTAAATACATATTACAGAATTTTTTTCTTAGAGCTGTTTTATCAAGGTTTTCCCCTTAGGTCTGTATATTATAAAAAACATTTTTCAAAAGAAAGTTAAAAAAAAAAACAAAAACAAAGCGAAGAATCAGTAGCCCATAGAAGTACAGAGAACATCATTATAACCTAAAGACAAGAAATACTATTTCTAAACTTACAGATCTGAAGAGGTTCTTTAAAAAAATAAAATTAAATATATATATACATCTAAGTAATTTCCTGGTTTGATTGTGCAGCCAATATTTACTGTAACATGAACTTGTGAGATCATGCACTTTCTCTCTAAAGGAAAGAGGGTTGCATTTAGCTGCACTAATCTTCTCTAGGAATGATTCTGCTCCGTGCAGGGGATGACTGTCAGCCATTTCCAGCACTAATTGGACTCAAGTATGGTACGACCTAATTTCTCTGCATATACTGCAGAGTTTTGAGATTCCTGAATGCTTCAGCCTTTTGAGAGTTTTGTTGTTTTCTATTAGCTGCAACTTCACTGTCTCTGACTGCCAGCAGAGGGAGAAAATGGAATATGAAGTAGAGAACATAATACAACACACCATCTCTCATCCACACTGCTGAAATAAATATGATGTGGTTTCAACCATTTCTTTTCTAGGGCAGGGAACACTCATTCTAAGTTTCCCAGTCTACAAGTAATCTGATTAATTTTGTTTGGGTTTTTTTCCCCCTCTCTCCTTTCCGACTTTTTTTCCCCATCTCTCCCCATTTGCCTTTCGTTCCATGCAGGCAGAATCTTTATGGGATATATAAAGAGTGGAAGAATTATGCAGTGGGGGTTTATTATGAAACTAGAAATCATTTCATTGACATTAATGGGATAGTCTGTCTCTTGGAGAGCTCCACATTTCTAGAAGCCATTTCTTGTTCTCAAGGTCCCTTAATGCAACAAACCAGGGCAAGATGGGAATTGCTTTACCTCTCTTGTGCCTCAAAGACATGTGTACATGAGATGGGCTGCTGAAGAGCTACATTTTTTTTAAGTACCAGCAGTCTTCTATATAGACTGGATTCTGTTTTAGTTAACAATTTGTTAAACTTATTGACACACATTCACCAGAAGTGAAAACAACTTCCCCCTGAAGCTGCCCTCCCCACATCTGGGAAAGCATGTACACACGCAGCAGGCTATGTAACACACTATTTAAATAAAGTGCTTTCTCATTCCTTCCTCAGGCATAAAAGCTGTTAGCTGTAAGAGAGACAAAGGGCAGACAGCTCTGGCTGCTGCCTCATTGCCTCCCAGCTCTTGGCACTGAGGCTTGGCTGGCTGGGTCAGGAGCTTGGTCCTCATTGCAGGGATCCTCACGCTCCAGGTGAGGATGTGACTGTGACAGACAACCCAGGATCCCCACCTAATTCCTGTAGCTTGCACCACCTGCTTTAAATAAGGGACTGGGGATGCATTGGTGCAGACAAAATGGTAGAGATTCCCAGGAATAAATGACTTTCTTATTGCTCTCATATTCTCAGAGCCTGTACTTAGGTTGCTCTGCTCTTTATGCTGGTGGCATTTTACACACACAGATGGTCGGGGCCCTAACAGCAAATGATGGCAGTGCTAAGTTAGACTTACAGCTGTCTACAGGTGTCCATGAATCATCTGGTGTCTGGGGAATTTCTGTTCCGAGGCTGAAAGAAAGCAAGCCATGGAGAGATAATTGATGGCCAAAAAACATTAGAGACTCACTGAATCAACGCCCTCATCAATAACAAAATCATTAGCAAAGGGATAAACCTGACCTGAAATCCTTGATCTAGCAACAATCAGAGGAGTTTGATCTGGGGCTTCTGTAAACAGAGCTCAGTTCCTTTTCCTGCAAGATTGGATTCTTTGAAACAGAAATTGGGACAAACCCCTTTCTTCCCACTTATGTTTTGCTAGGTTAGAAGGGACATCAGAAACTTTAAGGACAGCAGTTTCAGAGGCAAAGGTGGTCATGAATAGGACTTCAAAGAAGGAATAAGATGTAGCAGCTCAAATAATAATATGGCACAGGAGAAAAAAACTTTTAGTGGGCACTCTGCCCAAGTGGTATGCAGAAAAGCAGGGGTTTACGAGACTTAAAATTTGTATTACATGGGTTTAGTATGGTAAATAAAGCCTGCTGCCATCAAAGGCCATTGGAATGATGAAGACACCCCCTTCATAGGGGTACTGACAGAGGAAAAGGTTATCCAGAAAATCAGAGGAGTGATGTGCTGAGGCACAGCAACAGGAGCAGCAAACTGAACATGCAGTCAAGGGAAAATGGGCCATAATAGATTCAGGATGGAACAGGAGGCTTGCTGACAAGGCCACAGAGGAGAGATGCCAGCTGGCTCACATCCTGTTAAATGACAAATGGATAGAAAAAATGTCCTGAGGTTTCTGTCCTGTCTAGCATGGCAGTGCTGAACACAAGGCATGGGGCTGTTCTGCACCTCCATCTCCACAGCTCTGCTGGCTGGAGAACAGACAACTCAAGCACAGTCTGCTGCTGAGCAAGACATCTTTGGGGTCTGGGTTACTTGTTGTAGGATGCCTGCAGAGCCAGCTGCCTTTCCTGCCCAGCTAATGATACGGGCTGGGTGTTGTCACCAGGATTTCAGTGCAAAATTTTCCTCATCCCTGGGGGCACAGATACCATGGGGTGTGTGGAAATCCCCCTGGGATGGACCCCAGCACTGTATTTAGGCCCACAGCTAGACTGGGGGCTTATCTGAGCTTATCCAACCCTATACAGGCTCAGAAGTGATTTATGAGCAGTACAGAGGACCATAAAAGTTCAGGCAGTATATATGTGTATTGTCTCTTCCAAAAAAGCAGTGAAAGGAAAACTACCAGCTGCCTTTGAAACAGGGATGCAGGAGCCTGACTGCAGTAAAACTACATCCATCTGACAATTGGAACTCCACACACAGCAGTAGGCAATAAACTTCAAGGACCAGGCTGGTGCTGCTGGAGGAATGGTGCAGCTGGCTAAGCAATTTTTATCTGCATGTAAATTCTGCTGATTTAACCACAGCTTCCTCCAGGGATTTCTCTAGGATCTAGATTTCTCTTATGTCAGGAAGACTTACCTATGTGTGATACAAGGTCAGATTCCTTCAAAAACTCTTTGCTTCCTGGTTGTTCCTGCGATGTGCTCACAGCTCCTGCACTTCAAACACTTGTCATGCAGGCAAGCCTGTTGAATATCAATTATTTCCTAAAAGGGCTCCTTTCCAGAAGCTCAACTCCACCTCAGCCAGGAGCTACCCAGTAGGTTTGTGCTGCACCACTGAGTATGGCTGCTCATATCACCTCTGCTATCCATAACAGCTTTGGTATCCATAAAGGCATGGATATGAAGGAGTGGCTTGGATTTATCAGTGTTTACCTCCATAGCTATCCTTGCACATGGCACCAGTGAAGCTCACACACTGTATGCCAGTGACAGAGCATAAGTTCTGCCCCAGTGATAGAGTTTTTAGGCAGGAGTGTTCATTGACAGCTACTGGGCATGCCCTGATGTCTCAGCAGCTCCCAAATCAAAGCTGGCAGGCAGCTCACAGGCAGACTTGGGGATTTATGTTCTGGAAAAACAGGCCCATGGACTTCAGTGAAGTCACTGCAGCATGGAGAAGGAAAAATCAGACCCATATTGTGCCACAAATGGCTTCTGCAGGATTCTTCTGTAGGTCTAGTTAATTCTGCATGGCAAGGAATATTTACCCAGATTATTCATTCCTCCTTTTCTTATAAGACTCAGGCTTGTTTTCTCTCAAAAAGTCATGTTTCTTACTCCCATTTGTAACTTGCCAGAGGCAAGTAAAGCACAGCAAATACACAGAAAGCAAAGACCTACCAGAATAGCTCATTTTAGTCAGACTGCTAGTGGCATTTGCTGCTTGTGTCAACTTGTACAAATGGGACAGGCAGAGGGAAATGGTTTCCCATGTGGTAAGTGGTATGGCATATTTAGAAAGTAATGGTACACCTAGAGAAGCATGAAGGCTGTGAATAAAAGCCTCACATATTGGAATCAGCACATTTCATGGCATCCACATTTTGCAGAGGAGGCAATAGCCAGTGCTGTTGGGCTTACTGTGATCCATTCTCATCACTGGGATGAAATCACAGGGTAATGAAAAGATTGATCTCCTGGAAACAATACTTAAAAAAAGAAAAAAAACCCAAACCAAATCTGAAAGTAATTCCACATTTTCTAATATCATTCTCTTCTTAATTTTGTCTGATTTTCTTGTAAGCAACTACAAAATCCAGAAATCAAGCCAAAATCTACAGACTTCATTCTGCTTCCACTAGGTCCAGCACAAATCTAGAATAAATTAACTAAAGTTAGTATAGAAACAAAGCAATAAAAGTATGAATTAGATCTGATCTACTGAAAGGTTTAAGAAAAAAAAAAAATAGTCCAGCTTTAATTTGCTGGTTCAATCAAGCCAAGGCAAGAACACCATTGGCAAAAACAATTACAGAAATCATGATATATTTCTGTTCTGTGTCAAAATTTAGGGTTTTTTTTCAGGAGCCACGGCACAGTACTTGAATTTGTTGTTTTAGAGGGAGCTCAGCTGAGACCTGAGAGCACTTGCTGTTTGGGGATTTCAGTTTTTTCAATACTGTGTTAGATATCATATGCTGCAGACCAAATTCCCAACTAATTTAAGTGAGTTGGGATTTACCTTTAATTTCAATGCAACTCCATTAGCTCATAGTACTGCTCAGCACTGGCATTTTCTTGAAATGTATTGGTACAAGCCAATGCAATTTAACAACACCAGCACAGCAGTATTTGGTAGAGACTGAATTAGCTCTATTTGTTAATGCTAAGACCAGAAAAGACCATTACATTATAGAGTTTGATCTGCTGAAAAGCACAGCCCATTCACTGAGACAAAACCTCTCATTAAAAGAGATTGGAATTTGATCTTGAGCATGTGAGAGAAATATCATCATTCTCAGGTAGCTAAGAATTATGAATCAGAGAATGGACTGAGCAGCACCAATCCATTACCATCATGTTTTGAGTTCTGTTCTCTTTCCAGCTCTGATTGCTTCTCCCCATTCCTGCATTTAAGGAGGAAAAAAAAATTAAAATTGGAAAAAAATTAAACCACCCTCTTTAGGCCTGCAGACAATTGGCTGAAGTATAAGATATGGTAACTAGCTGAACATAAAAACAAAATACACTGATGCTGAAGCTGAAAATTTTATCTTCCTTACTCATCTACAGAGTCAGAGAAGACAAAAATACTCCTTGGAATGAATTTGAAAGACTCCTTGCGTCCACTCACCAGGTAAATTATCTCAGCATTTAATTATCCTATTCCTGTGGCAAACCTCCTTTGTTCCTGCTCCTCCCTTTTGCCTGGAACTTGTGGCACTTTCTTATGCAGAAACTGAATTAGTTCAACCTCCCCTTCCAGCCACTGAGCTGTGATGTGCCTTGTAACAGCTGCTGTCATAGCACTTTCCATGTCTCAGCACTGATTTTCAGCCACAACGTGCCCCTCTAACGTTGTTATTGAAGAGTCTTGAGCGTGCAGATGGTTCAAAAGTCTGTGGAAAACTGCTGCAGCCATGGGTTCAGTTCCAATTGCACTGCATCATATTGCACAAGCCTCTTAAAAGGCCAACAAATAGTTAAATCCCTGTGCATGCTAAACGAGCGTGCACGGACCATTTCCTTTTATCATTGTTGAATCTGTCCATTGATTTCACTCCTGAAGTTTCACATCCTCTTTCAATCTCCCTTGGACATTCCTCGCTCTATTACCAGCCCTCTTTTCTGAGAAACTCTGCAAGTCACAGCCTAGCATGGCAATAGAAACTCTGAGCAGCAGCAGGCTCCAGTTTTCGGGGGAAGCCTCCAGAGACAGCGTCTCTTGCGCTCCTGTTGTGCCATTCTCTGTGCTATCTGCAGACAAGGAAGATATTAATTTGATGTTTTATACATCTCACATAAGGCAAATTGGCTTAGTTTTAAATCATAATACAGTTTTATGGCTAAGTCAGCATAAATTCAAGGATAGTATGTCAAACAAAGTTTTAAGATCAAAAAAAACCTGCCAACCCCTTCATCTCACTCTCCCCAACCCCCCCCTCCAAAAAAAAAAATGAACAGCCTCCCACCACCAATAATTTTTTCATTAAATAATGCCTAAAATAGCTAAAATATTATTCCTATGACCATTCTCCCCACTGCCTGGAGGGATCAGCTCACCTTTCCCCACTGAAGTGAGCTGTTTTTCCATCTGTCATATGGGATGGGTTCATCCCCTGGTTGTGCTCTAGTTCCAAGGCACTCCTGGCTACTGCTGCCCCAGCTACACCTCTTTTTTATGTTTTTAGCACTCACATCTATCAGTCACCCAACTGCCCTTCAACAGTTGCATAATTCCACTGGCTTCCCACAGGGGACCAGCACACAGCTCACAAGCTTGTGAGCACAGGGAGCTGCTTACAGAGACTTCACACCAAATGCAAACAGACATTTTCACATCATCCAAGCCAGGTTCTTCAAAATGGTAAATAATAACCATTTGCTCCACTCTTCACCAGAAGCATATGATTTACAGCTAGAAAAATAGAATGATATGGTCTAAAAGTTTCTCCCTTCTGCTTGAAGATTGACAGTTTTCTCTGGCAGTAGCTTTGGATGTGGAAAGCTCTCAGGAAAGCAAAAGCATTAAAAATAAATGCAAGATGCTTCATGCACGTTATAACATACTGAACTTTCAGAATAAATTATTTATACCAAAGGTTGGATGTGCCATAATAGCATCCACCCAGCAGCTAAAAAATGTATTGGAAATAGGAGAGCAAACCACAGAGATTAACAGAAAGAAGCCTGCCAGCTTTGGCTGAAAACCTGGTAGGAAAAATAACATAGTGCTTAACTGAAATTATTCAGAGAGTAAAGGGATGATCAATTCACTTGGGTTTTGGTTCTTTTCTCCCCTGATAGTCTACAAAAGAACACAAGGACCAGAGAACTTTGCAGAATTACAAGCCTGGTGTATTTGTTTATGCTGTACATCTGTATTTCTATGTAAATAAAAAGGGACATTGTTGCCAAGCCTTCATTTTTAAAAAGAGGTACAACCTAAGATTTCTCACGCAGTAATAATATAAAATATACAAACTTTTAATCAAAGATCTTAGTTCCTACATTGCTTTTAGCATGATATTAACTAGCACCTTCCAGTAGTATGGTGTTAACAAGATTAGCCTTGTCCAGGACACTTTCTGGAGTTAATTGCAACCATGCTCCAATCAAATCACCTCCCCCAGGATAGGGTTACATGGTAGAAAAAAATCTATTGCACAAGGCAGCGTATAGAGCACTAAATACACTCTTCTCAGCTCAGCACAGCACCATATTTTATCTCCATCTCCTTGCCATTAACATAAGAGATTGAAGCATTGGAATAAAATCCATATGCTGATCTGGAGATGCAGATCTTTTCACACCACAGCACAGAAGCCAGAGATGGGAGCTACTGAGGTAGAATACTAGGGGGAACTTATCCAAGTCCTTTTAGTAAATCCTTACTTCTACATTGTTGAATTCCTCTTTTACACAAACTGGCATTCAGCTCTCTTCACACCAAGTGTTTTGAGTCAAGAGTTCAAAAAATTGTGCAAAATAATCAGTGTATCGTATGATATTTTTAAGCTCTCTTTATATTCTGAGACCTCCCTCTACCACCAGAGAGCTTTTAGGTCAGAACACAAACATATCCTCCCTGACAAGGAAAACCTTTCAGTCAGAAGCCTTCACTGGAAGAAGTCAGAATATTACACTTGCAGTATATTGCCTCTCTGGGAAACCTTTTCACCTGGTGCCACGCTGCCCCTGTCGGAGTCTGGGGTTCATTTTAATGCTGTTTGTTCTTCCTTCAGGGAGGCTTCCTAAAGCAGGAGAAACCTACTTATTAACCATGCACAGTAGAGTATTATAAATTCGAGAGTGTAATATTCCAGACTCTTCCATAAAGCAAGGCAATGTGCTACGTATCACAACCAGGGTTTTGCACACACAGAGGCTCACCAGATCCCAAAATTCCATACCCTCTTTGCTGCAGAGATGGTCACGGTGAGGCTGCAGAGGGCTCACACTGCAGCCCCTGAGAACATTCCATGTTTTCCGCGGCGCTGCTCCGCGTGACACGGGCACAGGAGCACAGCCAGGGACACCCCCACAGCTCTGCTTCCAGCCAGGTACACCCCTGAAACTGTGCTTCAGGCATAAAGCATGCTGCAGGAGGGAATTGTCCCTGCCCCATCTCCAGGGCCATCTGCAGGCCGTCCATCACGGCTGGTGAAAGCCCCTGAACTCGGTAACACGCGGTTTATTGTCCAGGACTGTCACCTAAATATAACAGAGCACAAACCAATCATTTTTACTGCTGTCACCAGGCTGAGCTCAGGAGGGGAGGATGAAGCTGAGGGGCATGCTAACTTTCAATAAAGAACCTGACGCAATATTTCAGTGTTTTTCGGGATGGGCTGCACAAAGTGGCGGCACTTTAACTGTGTGTTGCTTTGTAGGCTTCAAAGGCACAAGTGTGCACTTTGGATTTTAAATAGACCACTTTGGAAATGCAAATGCTCCCCAGACAATGGGACAGCACTCCTCATTTCAGTATTTTGTGAAGATACTAAATAAAATTAACCCCATCCTTTCTTACCGTAAATGGGCAGAGAGTTCACAGAGAGGCTCTGTTTACAGCAACTGCTAATAGTTTCAGCTGAAATCAGAAGCACATTTAACAAGGCATGAAGCATGGAAACAAACTTATAAAGATAATTTCACAGCCAAACAAACTATTCAGACCTACACTATACTTCTCACCGAATATATTTGGATACAAAAGTTGGGGGGAGGGAATTTGAAATTTTCCATAAAAATAAATTTGGAAAGAAACCCCCTTCATGGTGTCCTAAGATACAATTCTCTTACTAGCCCCACAGTAAGTTTTGAGTAATTCCACTAACATCAAAACTACAGTGGTGTAAAAGCATGAAAAATGTGAGGACAATTGTATCCAATATCAAAACCAGAATAACAGGATGAATAATGAACAAACTGAGGCAGAGTTTTAGGTGGTGTAAAGCAAGTTGCAGATTTCAGTGTGGCAAGGTTAATTTACACCCCCTGTGGATGTTGGTCCATTGTCAGCAAATCCTGTTTTCTCACACTTACATTAACAAACCTGTTAGTAACATGGGAACAAATGCAAAAGTAAGTGGAATGATTAATTTGATGAAACTCTGAATTCATTTACTCCATTAAAGTAATATGGTATGCCCTATAAATGGACAACCTTTAGGTTCGTAAAAAGCCATTAAAATCACAGTAGCTATTGAGCAAATTAGAGGCCCTGGCAATTATTCATCATTTCACTACAATTAAAAACTAATTGAAAGCCTAAGTAAATAACGTTAGAGTTTTGTTCATGATAGCAGGGAAAATAGGTTTGAACAGCTTATATTAGAGACAGACTCTTGTGCCTTTCACTAATAGGCAGGATTATACCACACAATAATTTCTGCCATCACCAGCATTTCTGCTGCAGCACTGAACACAAAGATCAAAATGATCAGCTGCAGCACAGAATTCAGGGCAATGGCATTAATAAACCCACAGAGCCCAGTCATCCTGTGCACCACAGGGAAATCCAGCTCCACACAGTTGCTGTTTGGAGGCACATATGTGACACAATTAGTATAACAAAATAAGTTTCTCTTTGCTGAAGCATTTACTGCAAATTGAGTCATTAATCTCATTTATAAAGCAGGCACTATGGCTGGCACACTGCGATTGGCCAAGGCCATTTCTTCTCATTAGTGTGTGAAAAGCTCCATCCTGTTCACTTTAAATGTGGGTCATTTTAACTAAATAGAAACACTTCAGCCCTGAGACCCTGTAAGAGCTGGTGTTGTATTTATATGAGCAATCAGAAGTTCCTAGATGCTGGTGATGCTGTGTTTAGCACCTGCCTGGACTGCTGCTTGGATGGAGCTATTTTGGCATGTGACTCCTACTTTGTCCCTGTCATGTTTCAGAGAATTTTTTTTTTTTTCAGGGTAAATTCTCTGTGGCATTGGATCCTCTGATGCCCCCTTTGCAATCTTGTATGAGTTTTGCAGGGACAGGGCCAGTACACCACAAGTAAAGGAATTCTGCCAGTCCTGGAGAAATAACCTGTGTCTTTTGACAGCAAGAACAACTCAGTTCCTACATGTGAGGGCAGGGTCAGCCTCTGCCTTTGATAGGTAATCTAACCCAACTCTAAATTGCTTTCTCCTCTTTCATTAAGAACCTCCTTATTTTTCTAGCCCACATATTGCATGAATGGAGAATGTCCAAACTTAGGGAGGGAAAATCCCTTGAATGACTTCTAGCAAAATTCCCTTTTTCCTGATAAGGATTTCTCCATATTAAAAAAAAAATAAATAAAAGAGGCAATGCTAAAAATCTTCTGCATTCCTTGTAGGTCTTTCCTTCACAGACTTAATTTTAAAGTCTTCCTCCTCTGCATACATAACCACTAGGATGACTCATGCCACATTTACTTCAATTATATCACCTCATGAAATAAAGTGCCACTCATTCCACCAAATGTGGAGAACAGCCCACCAGATCAGCACTACGAAAATCTACAGGGAGGAGGGGGAACATTACATCACCCCTCCTCACAGCACAGACTCTTTTACTGCTTTTAACTTGAAACTCACCCTCAGGCCACCTGCTGGGACCTTCAGTCCCCCTCCAAGGGCTGCCCCATCAGCACAGTCCCTGCAGGGTAAGGTGTGGATTTGGTACAATGCAGGATCCCTCCACCTTCAGAATGAAATAAGCTCCAGCATGCCAGGGCTTCTTTCAGACTCAGTTCCCATTTCCTTCCAAAGGGAATTTGCACCATTTAAGCAGAGCAAGCAAGCACCAAGCAGTACAGAGACCAAAGTCCTGCCTTCTTTGAGGTAGCACAGGCAACTCTTTTTTGTCTGTTTGGATTTTTTTGTTTCAAAAAACTCTAAACCCAATCACAAAATCAGGCCAGTATGCTAATAAGGCTCCAAAAACTCACATTTTAACAAAAGCAACAGGTTTGAAGAGAGGCTTAAAAATCTCCTGGGAAGAAAAGTGAGGAGGTTCTTCAAAATGCCTGAAGGAGCTGCTCTTACATGCAACAACTCAGCAAAATTAAGTTACCCACTTACCCATCTAAAAAGGCAGAGGTTAACCAAGACTCCAGAAGCCTCTTGTCTCCTCCTTCCTATGAATATGAATACAGATGTATAAAAATTGATGAATAGAGTTTATGGTGTTTCATCCTAGACTGATTTGTTAGTATTTATAAATGAAAATAAATATTTGGGCATTATTTTCACAACAAATACTTGTGCTCTGCTCAAATAGAGCTCTTCTCTGAAACATGGGCTTACAGTAGCAGCTGTAAGTGATGGAACCTGCTTCCCATGTGAAATACTCTTGGATAAGTTGCAAGACTTTTGGGAAGAGATGGTCAAATGCAGAGTGCTGTGTTCCAGCTTTATGTGGTCCTCTGCAACTGGGAAGCCTCTAGATATTTCTTTGTTTTACTAATCATAGCACACAATTAATCAAATACTGAATGTTTGTTCTGAGAGTTTAAAAATATTAACATTTTGAGTACTATTATTACAAGTTTTCATCAGTTGCTGAGCTTCTGAAATTGAAAATGCTGCTACTTTTCTTGCTACTTCCACCCTAAGTCAAAAAGGTGATGAATTTCAGAGAAAAGGATCAGATCTCACTTACATTTGCAGGCCAGTAAGACCCAGGAGATTTGGCTGAAATCTGAATCTGGGACTTCTGAAAACAGTCCTATGACATTGTAAGCAATTGTGGCATCTGAGATGGGATTACCTTTCCTGACTATAGCCTGAATTTTTGTGGCTGAAAGCAGGGCTTTCTCATCTGCTCTTTCACCTGGAGCTTCTTAACCCTCCTGTGGCAATCCTCCTGCAATCCTGAGGAAGGAGGGGGATAACAGCATTAATCCACTGCTGAAGGTATTGGCAGGAGTTAAGGCACAGCTCTCATTGGAGGCCTTGAATATTTACAGTTGTAATCCACTGTGGCAAGCTTTTTCAGCCTGTGCTTTCATTACATTTCTAGGCAACATATTTTTTTTTTATTGTTGTTGTTGCTGAGAGTAAATACAGAGGCTCTGAACTATTAACAATCAGAACACTTGCTGTTGTTTGTGAAGTATTAGCTGACCTACTTCATTGCAGTTTTAATTAGGTATTACTGCCATGCTGTTCTGGTCCCTGTGGGGATTCTACACTTGGCAGTGATAGGAGTGCTCCTGCAGCACGGTGATTCACCAGGAGAGAGGCTGTGCACAAATACATCACCAAAGGTGCAGGAGCACAACAGGGCACTGCAGCCTCACCTGAGCCATGCCAGCCTCCCTGCTCCATGGCAGGAATTAACAGCACAGGACTGCAGCTGTCCAAAAAGGAGATCATCTGCAGCTAGTCCTGATTCCCCCCTGACTGCAGCCTGTGCCCAGAAAAACCCTGCTCTACCAAAAGTACTGAAAGCTTGGACTGTGCCCAGGGATTCATCACCTGCAAGCTGTGGTGGACTGTGTTGACAACTCACAAGTCACTTTAACTGTTTAATTTCCTAAAATAGGTCTCTCTGCATTGTACCTCAACAACAGAAATAATTTCAAATGGACTATTTTTAGTTTAAAAGAAGTTTGTTGAGGGACAACAAGGCAGAGGTCTTAGATTATTTTCTTCCTTTATAGCAGTTATTTAGTTACTTCACTGTGGCAATTCTGCAATTCAGTTGTGCACTGCTAACTAGAAAAAACATATTCCCCTGTAATTCTTAAAGATTTCTTTTTTTTTTTTTTTTTTTTTTTTACCTTTTGGCAAGATAACTCTGTATGCAAAATTTCACTGCTCTATGTCCAAAAATAAGAAGCAATACATTGAGCAAGAATATGATTCCATGACACATGAAACAGATAGTTTTACACACATCAAAGTAATTTCAGAAGCAATTAAGGATGAAACACAAATCAGGGGAGCCTGTACTCCCATTGAAGTGTCCCAGGGGATAACAAACCCCTTAACTGCCACTCTCCTCTAATTATACATAATGCAACTGTATAGGATGCAAAGGAATTGATAGCTATGGCTGCCTGCTGGCATTTGGCAACAAAAGAGAAAGTTAAAAGCTTCCTACAAGCAGTGAGGTTTTGAACTTCAAAAACATCAAGCACATTTTTATTAGCTTGTTTCCTTTTTCCTCTCAAAGGGAGAGCTTTTCGGGTAGTCTTCCTTAAGCTGTGCCTTGGATCAAGGACCTCACTAATTTCCACTGACCTATAGCAGAAACCTTTTCCTTCTCTGTTTATGAATTTTAAGAATTATAAAAATCAGCCTAAATCTGCCTTTCCTATTACTAATGAAGGTTAAAGTGGCCACAGCCAAATCCACTTATAAACTGATGGCACAACCTGACCTTTTGTCATTAAAATGAAGACATTTTTTTTTCATAGAATCACAAAATGGTTTAGGTTGGAAGGGACCTTAAAGATCATCTACTCCCAATTTCCCTGCCATGGACAAGGACACCTTCCACTAATCAGGTTGCTCAGATCCCCATCCAACCTGGCCCTGAACACTTCCAGGGATGAGGCACCTGCAACTCCTCTGGACAGCCTCTGCTATGGCCCCACCACTCTCACAGTGAAGAATTTCTTCCTAATATCTATCCTAAACCTACTCTTTTTCAGCTTGAATCCATTCTCCATTGTCCTGTCACTACAAGCCCTTGTCAAAAGTCTCTTTCCATCTTTCTTGTCTTCAGGTACTGGAAGGCCACAATTAAGTCATCTTCATTAAAGAAATCAGACCCTTCAAACAGGGACAGAGCACTACTGTGTAAGCTGGACAGCTCTTATTATGATTTACCCAGGTTTGGAACACACCTGTAATGCTTTTGTTCACTCCTTAGGTTTGATTTGTCACAGCAGGGTTGTGGCTGCTCTGCTTGTGCTGTAACACTTCACAAGGCTTGGGTGACTTAATGAAGCAGCTTTTCTCCCATTACCTATAAACACCCAGCTAAACCACAGAAGACTTCAAGAAGGTGTCATGAAATTACTGAGTTTCGAAGCCTCTGCAGGAAGATTTAATCACATAACTTTGAGTAAATGTTTATAGGACTCATGTGGCAGGAATTTTTCCCAGCTACATGAAAAATAGCACCATAAAACCCTGCTTCTCCAACCGCTTCCCTATTCCTCCCCAGAAGTAGGTTTGGGCAGCATCATTTTGTCATGACCCAGGAGACCTCTAGGTCTTCTGTCTTTCATCTGCTTGAAATCTGGGCTCCTTTGAAATCAGTAGAAACTCAATATTCCCAGCCCAGATTCCACTCACAGTGGCTCAGCTGTGCCCAAATACTCAGATGTGGGACAGAAGTGCTTCTAAAAGTTTTGGTAGAGCAGGATGCCCCACCTGTGCTACGGATCCACTTTGGAGGCCTCAGAGGTGTTTCCAGCTCTGTCACTGCTTCTCCTCCTGCAGGATGTGGAACTGACCACAGGAACTGCATGAGTGAGACTGGAATCAAAGAAAAAAACCCAACCTAGGGATCAAGGAACAATTTTTTTGGTAAAATAGAAAAGCAAATAAGGTGATTATGTTGTATTTTTACTGTCTGCAGCTTGTACAAAAAACTCCAAATTCTGTTCTATATATCTATATATAGAATGCTTTACAATGAATCTCTGTTCTATCTGAAAGATATGGAATTTTCTATCATAAGCATACATATTTCAGAGGAAAGTACCCATTTACTAAAAGTCCTTTTTTAACTTTTTTTTTTTTTAAATACTAATTGGAGACACCAAGAAGTAAAACACTGACTTGAGAAAAGTGATTTCAATGAACATATTGCATTCTCAAATCATGAGAGCTGGTTTAAGCCTAATTAGTGCAGGGTTTGAATGGGTGAGGCAAATCGCTCAGAATTCTAAGTTGTCACAATTCAGGCTTAATTCTGTTGCAAAAGGTTTTATATGTATCTACTGCATATGCAAATAATCTAAGTATCAAGTTGTATAGCAGTCAAGCCACTGTAGAAAGGGTGAAATTTAATCTCTGTGGCTCCTGATAATCCTGACATCTTAAACACAATGACAACAGTGCATCTCTTATCTACTTGTAACACACCATGGCATAGCCATCAGTCTTTTGCTGATGGAAGTGATTGAGAATTACAAATCTGAGTCATGGAACAGGAGAAGGGGAAAAAAATATTATATTTTCTGTACTTTTGGGGTTTTTTTTGTTTGTTTGTTGGTTTTTGGGGTTTTTTTTTATATCTCATATTTTAAAATCAGTATATAATTTAATCATAATCTGCTATTCCTGAGCTATAAAATTTGAGCCATGTCTTGAAGGAAATTGAGGAGAAACAAACCAGAGATTCTTAAAGAAATGTCACCCACTAAAGAAACAAGAGGATTTACTGCAAATGTTCTGCTAGATCCTTATCTGCATGCAGGGCAATAACAGACCCCTCTGTGATTACTCCTGTTTCCATGGTTCATGAAAGTAACATTATATTCTCTGTGTGTGGTGAGTTATCATTTTTGAATGAATATGCAAAAGAACTTAATGCTAGGACTGACTCCTCCTACAAGAATATTTGTTCCTTCATTTCAATTTTGTTGGCATTTCTGATGTCAGTGCTGTACCTGCTGGAATTCTGACCCTGCTGAAAATGTAACAAACATGCAACATTTTGGTCAGGCTTTGAAAAAAAAAATCCATGAAAACCTGCCTTTGGGGAGTCAGCAGCAAGGTACTGAGCATAATATGCTTGTGAAAGTGGGCTCAACACTGAGCAAGGCCTAAGCAGGGAACACATACCTTCAGAAAAAATATGTTGTAATGAGTGAAAGATGAATATGTATTACTTTTGTGGAAATATGTTCAGTGACTCACACAAGTGGGCAGTTAATTTCAGTTCCCTGGCTGCAGTGCCTTAAGTTATACATTTCTGGGTAACATTCAGAGAAGGGAGTAATTTGTGAATTGCCTCATTTCTGCCTGCACTCTATATTAATACTTGCATTACTTTTCAAGCTACAAACAAATAGCCAAAGATGAGATTCAAGGAGCAGGATCTGGGCTGGTGCTGTAAGGGATGGGTAGAGCATGCAGGAGAATGTCTTCATATGGGGAACTGTCTATGTGATAGGAGTAACTCACAGGCATTAATGTTTCATGGGAAAGCTCTTGGGATATATTATACATTTTGCTTTGTGGATATACACAAGATTATTTTATCTTTCATCCTATCCAGAGCACACTGAAATCAATGTATGCCTTGCTTTGATTTCACTGAGGCCTGAATCAAACTCACGACTGCAATTATGAAGGGCAAAGAGCCATCATAATGATTTGTGATCATTTTGGTGTCTTATAAGCTGAAATGTTGATTTACCATGTTCATAGCCCATTTCCTTTTGCTTTATGGGGATTGGAATGGGTTCACACACATCAGTAGGAAATGAATTTGATGCTCCTTTTCTTTTCCAGGAAATTTTTCCAGAACAAACAGCTATTTCCTTACTGGAGGGGCCACCAGCATCTGCCATTAGTATTTGTGCCAGGTCAGGACACTGAAGTGATGGTGATGCCCTTTTTACAACTGCCACTAACAGTTGCCTGGACCTTGAGGGCACATCTTGCTGGGGAATCCCATGATGTTCCAGCATATGTTCTCTGGCACCACACAGAGAGCTGGGGGAGGCAAGGGAGGGCCACACTCACAATCCTGCCAGCTGCTCAATCTTGCACATAGCAGTAACTTGAAGTGATGCTAAACCCCCAGGTTGGACTCTTCTGAGTGCCCTGCCAAGTTTGCTGCAGTCCTGGTTAATACTTTTTATTGCTCTTTCAAACACAGGAGGTCCCTAAAGTTCCCTTTCATCTGGTTCCCTGCCACCATCTTTTTAGTGCAAGTGGCCCTAACTAATAGGAACAATTACAAATATGCCAAGAGTTAATTAGCCTAACACAAGGACAGGTTTTTCTGGCTGTTTTCCCAGGTCCTTGACTGACATCTTGGCATGGGCTCATCACAAGTTCTTCTCTGGCTGGTGAATATGAGAGCATACTGCAGTGTGGGCCAAGGAGGGAGAAGATAGAGGTGTTCCCACAAGTGCCATGAGGAACAGTGACAGATAACCAGAAACTGGGTTTCATACCTCTACCATTCTATAGATGAGATTTAATTATGAGCACAAGGCACAAAGCTACCAGTATGGGTGTGGGGAATGTGGGGTGAAGCCTCCAGAGATGCTTCCTTGCAATTTTTCTTAAATTGAAAATGATGCCTATTTCTATAGAAATTCAATTTTGTTCACAGCTGCTGAGGACTGGAAGTACAGGAAAGTTATCTTTCTGTAAAAACGTGGTCTAAACATTTTTCTGTGTTGATGTTGCTCTATCTCTATTCTGTTCATTCCCATATTTTAGTATGATCTACCCATAACCTTTTAAATCCAGAGAATAACTTTAAAATATGTAGCCTGTTTCTGGAGTTTTCTAGATTTTCCTGCATATATGTCCTTTTACTTCTCTTTATTTAGAAATGGTAGATACCAGAGAGTCTGTACTCAGAGAGATCCTCGATGGTATATGGTATTCCAATGGATTAAATGCCAGATTCTGATCTCATTGTAGGCAAGAGAGTGACTTGTACCAGTTTTAACATCTTTGCAAAGCTCCTCAGTCTTGTTTCATAGCATTATAACAAATGTAGGCGCTACTAAACTGAAAAATATAACCTTTGGGAAAAGAAAGGGATGGCCCCAGTTTCCCTGAGTATTTTAACAGAACAAGTTGACAAAGTAGGAAAAAATACTAGCCAAGATGTTTGGTGTCAAGATACTTATTGACAACATCAGTGCTTAAAAAGCAAACAAACTGGCTGAACTCATAACTTCCCAACTTCTCCCCCCACTCCCCATCATCATTTCCAGAGAATCCATGATCAGTTATTTTATTCTAGGATTTTTACAACATTTCTGTAGAAATACAGTAAAAAAAATGATCTGGGAAATGTTGTGGCTTTGGGCAGATGTTCCTTTGTTGAGAATAGACTGCAAATGCCCCTCCCAGCCTCATGAGAAGGTTTTACAGTTTCTGCTTAGGAGGAGATATGTAAATAAAAGCCTCAAGATTGAACTGAGTTCTACTCTGTCTTTTTCCATGCTGGGATCTACATTATGAGCAAGTATTGGAATAAATATGAATCCTTGTTTTAGTCAGTTGTGATGCCCAGCCTGCATCCAAATCCAGAAGTGGATGAGGCTCCAATGAGGCTATTTATAAAAATAAAGGTAAACTTACTCTCTGGGACGTACCTTTTTTTACAGCACATATACATATCCTTGTTTTCCAGCATGAAGATTTGAAGGAGATGAGTAAGCATTTTGAAGCTGGTTCTCCATCATTTTCCCCACATTTTCAAGCACCTTCTGATTCTGCATTTGCATTTTCCCCAGTGCCAGCCTGCAGTGTGTCATTTTCCAAGGCCACCACGTCATTCTGTTTAGCTGAGCAAGAAGCATTTCCAGGTTCAGTTTGTTCAAAATTCTGTTGTGTTCCTTATCTCCCAAAGATGTATGATCCTGATCTGTGCAGATGGAATGCCTAAGGGAGAATAAAAAACAGTGCATGATGCCATGGCAGTGGATGGGGAATCACTGAACTCCATGGAGATCCCTTGTCCCTCAGTGCTTACGCTGTAATCTGTTTATTTATGGTTGGTGCTATTGGTACCAACAATCAGCACTACTACCAGTCCTTTCCTCACCTCAGTGTCCCACATCTTAATTTTCCAAGCAAATTTTGCCCACAAGAGAAGAGGTCTTGTTTTGTGAATCTCAGTTGGAGAATCCCATCCACAGAAACCTACAGGAATCTGTGACAGAATAATAACTTTCCCATCTCAGTTCCAAACTTCCCTTAACTATACCTGGTAATCTAAAAATTCTTTAAATGTTTTGAAAGTAAGCCACGGTATCGCACTATCCAAGGATTTATGTGGGATTTGGGGAGACAATCAAGGATAATTCAAACTCAGACTTTGAACAAATTCACTGTTATGGCCTAGACAAATTAGCGGGTGTCATCCCAGTGCAGTTGAGGAGAGATGGGAAGAAGTGTTGTGCTCATGCAGGTCATTGTAGTGTGGAGAAATTCATCCTCTTATCCATAACTTGTACATCTTAGATACTGGTCCTAAGCTTAATAGAATTTGCACACATCATTCCCACTTCCTTTTCTTCATGGCAGTATGCATCATGGCAGAACCCTAATTTCTGTTGTATTAAAAGATTTTATTTGTAAGGGTTGTCGACCCAATACTAGCCAAAATACCAAGAAAAGCTGAATTTCCTTCAAGCTCTTTTCAGAGCTCAAGATTGAGGAATTACTGATCCATAGGTTAAATCCCATTGGTACTGAATTCTCCAGTTCTAGTCAAGAAAATCACAAAAGGCTCTGAGGTTAGGACAAGAGATTTTTTTCCTAGTCTCCAGTAAAATTACCTGCATACTTGAAGCTGAACATCTGCCTGAGTGCTCTGTTGGATTGAAACCAAAATGCTTAGCACTTCACCAGGCAGGGCTCTGACAGTCTCAAGGCCAATGATTTTTACAACAGACAGCCAAGCCATCAAAGGATTAAACAATACAGAAAGAATGCTAAAACCACAAACTTTTGCCTTGCTTCCTCAAGGAGATGACAATGTGTACCCTTATCACAAATTAAATATGAAAAAAAAAAGGTTGTAACCATAGCAGCTGTGAAAGTCAGGCACTCTGGGCACAGGATTTATTATGCTTCTACTTCATCACAGGCTGCATTCATTTACAAAGAAGTCCTTAACGTCAAGAACGAAAGAAACAAAATTTCTGTGAATGCTCTGAGTGTGCTGACTGCCTAATGCTTGGAGTGCCACTTCATAAGCTGAGCTGACAGGAAATAATAATATAATTAGACAACAATGACCTTCAGGTCAGGCACTTCCTGGCAGTTAACCCAGTCTTTAACCTGGTGGCTTGGCTGCTCTTGGAAAGTGCCCAGTCCCGAGGCTTTCATAGCTGTGACAACTGCAGGAGTTCTTAAAACAAATAAATTACCATTTTTATGTGCTGAAAAGTTAAAAACTGAACTGCACATTGCCATGGAGACAGTGTGCTATTTAGAGCACAGAGATTTTCCAAGGAGTGAGAGTCCAGTTTAAAATCCAACAGGAAAGAATGCTTCAGTTTTTGTGTTTTGCTGGATTTATAATCATTGTACTTTGCATGTAGGATGCACAGAGATAATGTTAATGGATTCTCTGAAGTCAGTTGTGCATTCTGGAGACAAATCTTGACTATCATATTGGAACTATGTATTCTGCTTTGGTCTGCCCCAGTTCTTACAGCGTCTGCTTTCTGTGATATCTTATTACCAGAGCCATCAGTAATGACAATTTAAGGAATTGTTTAAGCATCAGCCAACAGAAACACTGTAATAAACAGCCTTGAGCTTGCAGGCTCTATATTATGCACTGAGTACTCCAAATTCCAGGTGTCTCAACCTGGTTTTAATTCTCTTTTATAAATATCTTTTTGGGGAATACAAATGTTCCACAAGTCTGCTGCCAAACACAACTGGAGTTGCACTGTTGGGATGTCAGACAAATGCTCAGTATTTATAAAACCAGCGTGCCCCAAAGCATCAATGCACTTTACCAAGGAATCTTATTGATTTAAAAAGGCTCTGACACTTTGCATTCCTTAATGCTGTATTTTAAATGTTTTTGTCATCTTGTCAAGGACTGGAAAACAACACATGAATGAGCTTTTGTTGTAAATATTGATTCTAAAGAAACCTATTAGACAGAGACTCTGCATGTAACAAATGTATGAGAGGAAGAGCAGTGCATGGCTTTCACTCCCAATTATCAAACACAAACAGTTTGGTCAGTACTTCAGTTTTGTATTCCTGGGTATACCCTCTTCTTGGCAGACCTGTTCTGGGTTGGTTTGGAGGTTCCTGGGTTTTTTAAATAACTTTTTAAAATGAACAATGACTTGTGCTTTACAAATGATTCAGTGCAACGTGAGGGCAGAACATGATTCAGCTGCTGTCAGGATGCCTCAGAGGGGCATGTGCTTTCTTGAAGGACACTTGCAGAAAAGTCAAAATACAAAGTTACTGAGCATTCCTGCTGGATATCTAAAGATGGATCTGAAAGGAGAAAGGGATGGAGGGGATGAACATTGTGATTTATACAGAAGTTGTAGAGGAAATCATATATAAAACCATGTGCAGAAACATATTGCAAACAGTGCAGTATAGGCTATGGCAATAAAAAATGAAACAGTATTCATTTTCTCAAAACTATATGAGACTAGACATGGGATGCTTGGATTTCTTTTCCTTCTCTGCAAAAATTCCTACAGGGCCTTCTAGATCCTTTTCTGTCTTTTTCAACACTAGAAGTATTTGGTTTATTAGATCCAGTCTCATGACTGAGGCACATGCCTCTTTTTTGTGTTTTCCTTTAAATGTATAAAAATAAGGTGTTATACAATAATATTTTACACCTATCAGATCTCAGAGGAATTTATTTTTTTTAGTGGGTGAGAAGGCACTACCTATTAGCTACTTGGATACTCTCTTGAAAATTTCTTGAATTTTCAATTCAATATTTTATCAATATTCTCTTGAATATTGATATTATCTTAGAAATTCCTTTATTAACAAAGCTATAAAATCAGCACTGCAATGCTGTGTATATAAACAAAGATTAATATTTTCTTGGTTGTACTATAAAAATAACTCACCTCATATGATAAATCATCACCAATGAGTCCATTTGACAAAACCTGAAACTGCAGCTAGTAACTTCTGTGATTGAGAGTGTTGGGCTGAACTCAAGTGCAGCTCAGGCTAAGGCTGTCCTCTGACTGAGAAAGATCCCTCTTCAGAAGGGATCTGGGGACTGGTAGCACACAAGTATCTCAGGTTGGAAATGGGACAAAAATGTGGGGATAATCCATAGTCACTCCCTCCACACAGGGAAACTGCCATGCTGAAGGATCTGATCCTGAGCACTTAAGGCTGAGCTTGTGCAGCAGGTGACTTTGTCTGCTCTTCACACCCAGCTGAGACCTTGTAGCCACAGCTGATAGGGCACCAGCCTGAGATGAAAAACTCTTTCCCTACATTAGCAGACTAATATGTGGGCTTGGAGCACAGGCAGAATGAGCTCATGTCTGCCCACAAAAGACCTTATAAATATATTTAATATTGGTATCCAAACACAGGCACAACCACAATTAGCAATCCCAATTCCTTCTTAGCAAAGGTGGCCAATCCAGACTATGAAAAAATCATCACACAACTGCAGTATAAGTGAGAAGCTCAGGCTGATGCAGCCTCAGAGCAAGATACCTTGGCTTGGGAGAGTGCCAAGCTTTGTTTTATCAGCTCTCAGAGCTGTTGTTGTCTTTGTGGAAAGGAAACAATCACCACTGAAAGAGAAGAGAGATAAAATGAGAACAGGGATAAGGACTTCCTTAATTACTCATACTCTGAACTTTCACTCTAGTGGTGCATTTCAGATTCCCCTTAGGGCAAGGAACTGGCCAGACTTGACAGTACTTCAAAAGAAGCAGGAGACACTCTGCATATCTTTCAAAAAGATGCTGCCATTTACCTGCCCTTTATATTGCCTTCATTTGCTTCCATTACATCAATAAACAATTGCTCTTTCTCCCACACAAGTGATCTCTGTCCATGCAGAGCAGGAGATCATACAAAACCACAAAGGAAAGAACAGTTATCTTCCTGTATTTTAGCAGAGAAAAAGGAGAATACATCTACAACAAAACGAAATCATATTTCCAACGTACACAGGGTTGATCATTGCAAATACATCATCTCTCCAGAAAAAAATGCTACATACAATACAGTTATTCTTGGACACAAGTGGATGGCAAGCACATGCTCTGGCAATGGCACCAGATTATCCTAAATGGAATCCAACAACAAGTTCATTTGTGGTGAGGAGGAGGAAAGAAGAAACAAACATCTTTCTTCTCCCCTCCTCTGAAAGGGGAAGGTAATGACAAAGCAAGTCAAGGGGGAATCAGCAGTAAAACAACAAATGTTTTATCAACAAGATATGGACACAGTCCTTCCCCAGACATTGTGGTGGAAATAGTGGCAACAACATATTCACCAGCAAAGACAATGTGAGTGCTCTGTGCCAGCTGTAAACCCTTCTCTGCTCCAGCTGGCCCCATGTCTGACTCATGAAATGCTTTGACCCTGCTTTGGCTTGAACCTTTGAGCAAATGATGAGAGCTCTGAAAGGGTAACTTAAGGAAAGATATTCTAGTTATAATGAATGTCATGTGTTGTTTCCACCTTGCATATTTACAGGCTCATATGTACCTTCCTAGGGTACATATGAGATGTACCTTCCTAGGGTACAATTCAGAGATTCCATTAAAAGACACTGCAGTTTACCCAAAGCTTGCTCTTGAAATTTGCCCAAAGATAAAAAGTTTCACTATTCCACTATCAAACACTCACAGTGCAGAGAGTATCAGAGACTGCAGCCTGGGTCTTGAGTACAATTATACAGCAACCACTAATACCTATTGAGCAAATATTAGTTAAGACCTTTGCCACTACTAATGCATGCAGGGTGGCATCCTACTGCCTAATTACCTAAGGACTCTTGAAATTACACCAGCTCCATCTCCCTGGGTACTGGGAACACACAATAATCCAAAAACATAGAGAAATTTAGCCCCCCCACATATCAATGGGGCTTTTTGAGTCATCTCCATGTCTTAGCAACAACAAAACCAAATCATATTTCCAGTGTAAAAGAGGTTGATCAATGCAAACAACTGATTTTCCATGTATTCAGGAAAAGGAAGACTGGTTTGAAAACTGTTTTTCAAGCTTCAGCTGTTAAGGAATGAAAACAATGAGGGGGAAAAGGATAGGAAAAGGGAGAGGAGCTCTTATGAAGATGCACCTGGGTTTGTATTCATTTATGTCTGGTCCCGTCTGTCATGTCATATGGTGCCATGAGGCACAAATTGATTTCTAAGAGAGAGAGGATCTGGCTTCTGGTAGTATAGGATCCATTTGGGAGTTTTCACAGGAAAAAAAAAAAAAAAAGAAATTCCAGAATTCAGGGGACCAAGGGTTCTTTTTCTGTCGTTTTAATACAACTCACTAAATTGCATTAAAAAATACTGTATTTGCATTCCAGCATTTCCAGTATTTTAAAGGTAGGTGTTATCAGTTAAAAAAATCACTACCCAAAGGGTGAAAATTTGAGTAAATTCAGGAAATTTTAGTAAAATCAGGGAGTGGTAGATGTTATCACTCTTTTAGGATTTGTGCCTCAGATCAGCTCTTTCACATGTTGGTGCAGTAGTGCATAAACAGTTGAGGCAGAAAGCACATGACAGAGAAACATCAGGTTCACATATTATAAAATGCAGTTTCTCTCACTAAGGCCTTAAAGCTCTTTAGTTCTAGTAATCTCCATTCTAATATTTTATGCACTGTTTCTAATAGCTTGGTAGACCACAGAAGGAAAATTCTCACTTCAGAGAACACATGAGATAAATGTTGAAGCTAATGGAGTGATTCTTGCCCATTGAAAAGGAAAAGAAGCATCTTAGTACATGTCCTTAGGCCAAGTAAATAATATTTAGTGTTACTTCTTAATCTTCAGTGGTGAAAATCTATTGCAGGTAGCCCAGGGCTAAAATGAATCAATCAGACATGCAAACTATAGTTGACAGTGATGAACTCAACCTGCAAAGAACCAAGAAACACCAGTCTTTTCCTTCCAAGACTGTTGTGTTATGTCCTACAAAGTGCAAATAAATTCCAGGTCTGGAGAGTCTGTAAACCCAGCCCAAATAATACTAATTTCTGCTCACTGGCTTGGCTGGTTTAGAAAGGAACCCATTTCCTGAGGCTCATCATACGTGCTCAGAGAGCTCCACAGAGTTCATGCTGCAGCTTTCTCCCGATTGCCCATCCTGCTCCCAGGCCTGATTCTCTTGCCTTTTCTTCCTCAAGAAGAAAAAAGCTTGGCAGCCCCAAAGGTTAACACAGCATTTTAGAAAATCTTTACTTATTAAGCGATGACTCCAACTAGTTTGTGGGGAATATTAGATAATATGACTGCTAATGTTCAGGCACTACATGTCAATACTTCCAGAAGCCTGACAGAAAAGTCCCACCACCTTGCCTGACCTCTTCCATTTTTCATCTTGTAATATCCTGGTGTGATATCACAGCCAGTGAATTTTTTTCCTGTTCGTGCTTGGCAAGGCTCCAGATGGTTTTTAAGTCACTTGTTCAGGCAGAAGAGGAATGGTACATTTGGGATGAAATTATGCTGGAGGGCATTGCTGCAATTAGAGAGATGAATGGCCCTTGGCTTTAATGAGAACACCAGGTACACGTTTCATGTGCTTATTCAGAGCAATCCAGCTCACTCAGCCAGGCAATGCAGCGCTGCTAAGTCAATACCTGTGGAACTGCAAACACTGCTTCTGGAGAAGGGGCCCTTTCTAGTCCATGTTTACCTGCAAACAAAACACATCTTAGCAGGAGAAAACATCCCAATTGTCATGAATATTCTGTCTCATTCCTTCCAGCAAGTTAGAGCTGCTTTTAAATTCACAGTAGAATAGTGAGCTAGAGAATGTTGGATGGGCATGAAAAGCATGGTTAGGACATTTATATCACCATTATAAGCACACCCATGCCAGATAGCATGCAATTACATATCTCCAACCTCATTCCAATAGTGAAATTGTTTTTGTGCTACTTGAACAGAAATCTGTTCTTGAAACCCTGTTGCTTTCCTGTGCCTTTTCAAGCTTCATTAGAAAATATTTTGTGCTAGATATCTACAGCTTCACAAACACAAAAATACTAAAAGGACTGTATTAAGATCATAAAGACAAACTCTCTTAGATGAGGAAAGAATTAAAGCTGCTGGATCTGCCTCAGCTCAGTTTCCCTTTTCTGTGCTGATTATGATATAACCTTTGATAATTCAAGCATATTTTTTCACAGCGTTTTTCCTGTCGCTTTTTGGGCATAGAATGGACTGCACTCACTAAGTGAGCAGCAATTCAATATTTCTTTTTCTGCCTGTTGTTAAATGTTTTGCCCCAGGCCTTATTTACTGCATATTTACAAATGTGGTTTTGAAGACAGAATTATTAATATCCTCCTGGGTGTTTCTGTGCTGCTTATCATTAGTCTATGTGAGCGCTTCATAAGGATCATTCAATTTATCTTCCCACCATTTTTCAGAGGTGAGGAGATGGAACCATCCCTGTTTTACAGCTTTCAGCTCACAGCTTTCAGACTTTTTTTCCTATTCTTTTTTGTCCACCACCTCTACACTTCAAGGTTTTGTCCTTTCCCCCTATTTCACGTTGTCACCAGCATATGCCTGCCTCCTCTGCAAATTCCAGCTCTCACTCCTGTGACCAGCAGGAAAAAGCCCCGGGAGGGGCTTTTCTTCTTGGAAGATGGAAATAACTTTCTTCTTTTATTGTTGCTAGCACTGACGTGACATATAATAACCAGACAGGTTTTTCAGTCCTGTGCTAAACCATGCCCCATCTGAGCAGAAGCTTTAGAAAACTTAGCAGTCAAAATTATGAACTTTGTTGAACTCCAGCAAACCAGATATTTTCAAAGACTTGGAGCTTTTTAAAATAGGCATTATAGGAGCAGTCCTAACAGCAACTCCATGCTCCATTCAAATTTCAAAGCTTCTCTCAAAGTGTGAATAGTAGAGTGTTTTGATGACCCACTCACCTTGTCTTTAAAATAATAAAAAGAAACCTGCTTTATCATATTTTAGTTGTAAAAACACCAAACATTCTTGTTAAGAGTTATATATATATGTAAATAAAATTTACATGATCCTGTTATAGAAAAGTCTGCTCTCAAATTAATGTTTTGAAGAGCTATAACACCTTTTTTTTTCAGTTTCTCTCAATAAGAAGAAGTGCTTGAACACCTTAGTTACAGAAACTCTTATCAGCCCTACCTGTAATACATGAATGGACACACATAAACTTCTTATGGCTAACTCCATGACACAGAAAAAAAAGGAATCTAATAAGTAGACTCATGCACTTAGAGAAACATGAACATATTCAAATGTCCTTAGGTTTTCATTTGCTTAAATAACAACACCCAGGGGAATTCTTTAAGGGAAAATAAGCAAAGTGGGGAAAAAAAAAAATCCCTAAGTTTTCTGGGCAATTTATTGCATCCTTCCTCAAATGCATATTCCAAACACTGAGTCCTCTCACAGCTTTTGAAAAAATGAGTTAGCTCTTGTTAGTGGTGGGGAAACTATCAACACCACAGTAGTGCTGAATTTCTAAATGCATTACTGAGAGTGTTTCCTGCTGGTACCCTGGTGGTAATTACAACACACATCTTAAAATCTGTCTGCACCCTCTGCGCCACTGTAACTGCATCCCTGACTCCCACATACCATCCATTAACAGTAATAAAATATTTTACAAAAAATGAGACTTAGATTTGGATCAGTATTGTGAAAGACCCAGGTGGCCTTGATCACATTCCCCAGACTTCAGGGCACTGTCACCAACACCCAGGGCAACACAGCACGGAGCCTGTTGCCAAGTGTTTGTATGCTTATGTATTTAGGGAGGTTTCGGGTTGGTTCTTTTCTTGTTGTTTTTGGTGTTTTTTCACAAAGATGAGATCAAACCCAATATCTATCAGTGTCAGACTCCCTCAGGACCTTCAGGCTTCTTTCACTGTTATATTTCAATACAGCAGGATACTGACTTGAATGACAGCTGTACCCATTGGACATTTTTTCCATCCACACCCTGCATCCCAAGTCACCCTATAGACTGGAGATGTTACTCTTTGGTTATCTTGGAGAAATCTAGGAGAATTACTGTAGGAAAGAAACAAAACAAAATACCAACCAGTATCCCAACAAATAAAACATTCATGCATCATCCATCATGGTAAACAAAAACCAACCACTCTCCCTCTAACAGAAATAGGATACCTTGATGCTAAAACTCTTGAAACCCCTCAGAATGCAAGTCAGATTAAAATTACTTCAAAGTATTAATTCACAAAAATACAAAGCCTATAAAGACCATTACGAAGCATGTGTGTATTTTTTTCTAGGGAAAAAAAGTCTCTTATCATGTCAGCTTCTCAGGTCACTGGACATTCTCTGACTTCCAGCAGAGGCTGCAGTTCACTATTAATGCTTTACCTCTGAGTTACAGTCACAGAAGACTCTTGGTCTAGGAAATTAGGCTGGGTTTTTCACTTCTAGGAGGGAGCTTCCTTGAGGATTCATTGAGTTTCTGAGTTTCAGTCTCATTTCTCCATCCTTCTCCATAGAATAATTTGACATTTCTTATCAGACTATTAACTACTCTCACCTCTTTGGAAACATCCGTATGTCTGACAGGCTGGATGCAGCCCTCTTTTGTGCTTGACTGAGCCAATTGTTAACTCCCTGAGCAGTAAAACATTCCTTCTGTCCAAGGAGGCACTGCCTACCTCTAAACATGGAGCACTTCAAGGCATTAAAAATGCATAAAGCATGTCAGCTGCTTATTATGCTTTATACAAAAATGCATTAAAATATAGATAGACACAATTACAGACAGCACAGTCACACCAGCTATGCAGCTGAAATTGGATTACAAATAATCAGCCACAGTGGAGTAGATGGGATCCTAATGGGTTTGGAGCTTGAGTGGCCACAGCTGTCTGATGCCATGCAGGAGGCTGAGCAGGAGGTTGGAATGTTCTGTGCAGCAGCTGCAAGCCAGGACCTGGCTAAGCCAGTCAGGATGAGCGTTGCAGATATCTTTTATGAAAAATCCTTTCCTTAGGATTTTTCCTCCTGAGAAGCTGAGAGGCCTCAGGAACAAAATGTAAACACTGATTATCTGCTGCTGTGGAATGCAACAGGTGGATCTGTGATTGGCCCATGTTGGATGTTTCTAATTAATGGCCAATCACAGCCCAGCTGGCTCAGACAGAGAGCTGAGCCACAAGCCTTTGTTATCATTCCTTCTATTCTTAGCTTAGCTAGCCTTCTGATGAAATCCTTTCTTCTATTTTTTTAGTATAGTTTTAATGTAATATATACCATAAAATAATAAATCAAGCCTTCTGAAACATGGAGTCAGATCCTCATCTCTTCCCTCAACCCGAGACCCCTGTGAACACCATCACAGATGAGCATTCCTGTCCCCTGGGTGCTGGTTCAACCTGGAACAGAGGGGCTGGGGCCTTGACTGGCAAGAGTGTGTCACATACAAGGGTTCTTGAACAGAAATCTTACTTTAAAAATTGTTATCTGTTCTCCAGGCCTGTCCAACTTAGTAAATATACTTCAGATTCTGTCACTAAATGATAAAATTATGTCTCTGCATCTGTTTTATCCTGCATTCCACCATGACAACATGCCAAGTCCCATAAGCCTTTCATACCAGAACAGAGCATATCTCCTTTCTACATAACCTTTCTGAGAAATGGCTTTTCAGAAGCCAAGGATACATTTCCTAACCCATGATTAACTTAGGGTCAGCTCTATTTCTGCAACCTTAGACTTGAACAGCAGCAAGGTACACCAGAGTGCCCACTGACAGACTTCAAGTGCATTCCTGCGAAGGCTGAAAATCACGTGGCATAGCAACACACTTGGCTTACAAGGATTGCTGGAGGAGTCGAATTCTAAGGATTTACTGCTTTTGACCCTCCAAGAGTTTAGCACAGGGTCTAAGCACTGTAAAATAGGGTTTGGCAAAAACCTATATAGTGTTGCCAGTGCTGCTGGTGCACTCAGGCAGCTGAGAACATTATCCAGATGTGTTCCCAAGGACACAGCAGCTGTACCCTTCATTTTGCCTTGACCTTTTCCTGAGGACACAGGATCAGCCACTCGAGTTTCTCCCATGGAATAGGTGTTAGGTGCTAATCCTCTCTCTGTGTGAAAAAGTGTTGGAAGTGGTTCCTTCCATTGTTCCCACCAGAACCACTGTCAATGGATGAGAAGAAAGACAAATAAGTGGGGTACCTCGCTCACCTATGTGTGCAGCAAAGGGAATTTCACTACATGATGTCCTTCTCTCTAGCAAGGATCAGGCCCTCCAAAGATCAGCCAGAATTTGAAGGCAGTACAGCCCTTTTGCTGTTGTATCCACAAACTGGCCAGAAGCAAAGAACTGAAATTATTTTTTTGCTGCAGACTTCTTCGGTACAAGCTTATTGATTGCATTGCTGGTTTCTGGAGAAACAGATATGAAGTTAATTAAGATCAAGGGTTAGAGCTGATAAACATTGATGTTTTCAATGCAGTTCATCTATCATGCACATTCAAATTAGTTTCCCCAACAAAATATCTATTGTGGAGAAATGGTAACGTCTGAATCATTTAAGTGAACATTAAGGAGAGCCAAAAGCTGCTAAATATGTTTTCTGTTTATCCTGCTGAAAATGTTTTCCTTTGATAAACAAATAAAAACAATTTTTAAAATTTGCAGATTTTGGATTTAATCACCAGAAGATCTTTTTGATCAAAAGCAATCCTCATTACAACCTGCTTGCCAGTGTTCATTTCTATTAATGAATTTTCCCAAGGAATCTGTTTGCACAGCTGCCAGAACATTTGTCCAGGTAAAAGGAGCCCTTTCTTTGCCTCAGATGTTGTTATTCCTGTCAATTCACTCTATTACATGTAAGGAGTGCCCTCAGAAATTCCTCCTGGGGTGGTGTGCACGTGCCAAACTTTTGGGTCATTTCAGCTCTCAGCAGGAGCCAAATGTGTCCTCACTTTTTCCAAGCAGTACCATGAAGAAATAGCTGCCAAATCCAGGTTATGTTAACAAGTTGCCTGCATTTTGACAAAGCTGTCCCAAAGCCACAATTAAAATAGCTGATGGTTCTGAGTTTTTCTGGTGGTTTCATATCCAAACACCAGTGGATTTAACCACTTGTATTCTTAGTGCCTCATGTTTGGAAAGATGAGCCTTCTTTAGAATTCCAACAAAAAGCAGAGGGGGAAAAGGACTGCCTGACCTGCCCACTGTATGCTGCCTACAGCTTAATCATCTTGTCAGCTCACAGTGTGCCCTGTTTTCTGAAGTGGAACAGGAAAAGAAAACAGAAAATCATGGATAAGGCAGTACATCACCCTCAAATCATGCTTTCACATTTCAGATTCAAAGGGAAGGTCCTCTCCAAATGAGCTTATAATCAACACAATTAATTGAATTACTGTGGTGTTTTCATGACCCTTCAAAATGGCATCAAAGCCACAGACAGACACTGCTCTGTACCAGGCTGAGGAGGGGGTGCTGAGCTAGATCTGAATTCAGTGTTTCACTGCATCTCCCCAGCAGGGCTTTAGAAATGGGGCAGCCTCAGCTGAACCTCCCAAAGGGCTGCAGGAGCACATGTGCCACTGGGAAGGGATGCTGGTTTACCCAGGCCCTTTCCTGTCCCCAGTGCCACCTCCCAGTTCCCCCTGTGCCACTGCTCAGCTGATGCTCTGAACCAGGAGGATGAACTGGCAGCAAAAGCACAGGCAGCCACTTCCACCTGGCTTTGGAACAGAGGTTCAGCTTCAGGAGGATGCCCAGGAATGTCTAACACAGGAAGGATGTGGAGAAGACAAAGTGCTAATCCAGCCTGTGTGTGCCCAACCACTGCTGGTTTACATTATGGGCAGCACTCAGTGTCAGATTTGCATCTACCAATCCTGCTAACAAATTAACTGTGACAGAGCAGTTGCTCCTGACCTCCCCTGAAATGTTTTTACCTCTATTTTTTTTGCCAGATAGGATTTCCCAGATGCTGACGTGCCACACAACTGTTCTGAGCAGGGGAGGTACACAGTGAAAGCTGTGACTTACCCAGCAGAGACTCCAGAGGGAATGCAGGTAGCCAGAATGTAATTATTTAAGCTGGAATTTAGCCAGGACAATGGGGTTAAATTCTCTATTTGTTTGGATTAATTTAATTTCTAAATATATTTTCTCACCAGTTGCTGTAGAAATAACACTTTTGTATTAGCCAGCAGGTTAAATAGTACTTTTATTGCAGCACTTATTGGCTCCCATGCAGTCACTTCTGCTTTTTATTGGAATTCCAGGCCTTTTGCATGATCCCTGTCAGCCTTGGAGCTGCATCTCTTAAGGATACATAAAAAAAGGATAGGACTGACTCTGCCCAATTCTTAAGGGAACCCCCCACCCCACTCTGCCCATGCATGGTTTGGTGCAAAAAGCCACAAAGACTGTGTAGACTCCACTCAAAGTAGCCTCACATATTCCCCACAAGGTTTTCAATCCTGCACGCCTCTTACATTCTCCCCTAGATTGTTTGGAAACTAGAATAGAACAGAGAGAAGGGCCTAGAGATTGAAGGAAAACAAAAAAACCAACCAAACCAAAACAAAAAAAAACACCCCAAAACAAACAAACAAACTCAAACAAAACCCCAAACAAACAAAACACAAACCCCAAAAAACCCCCAAACCCACCCCCCCCCCAAAAAAAAAAAAACAGCAGGGGAAAACTGAAAAAAAAAAAGAAGGAAAAGGAAAAGAAAGAGGGAGAAATGGAAATGGAAAAGAGAGGTGGGGAAAATGGAGAAGGGGGGGGGGGAAGAATGGGGAGGGAACTGGAAAAAAAAGGGGGGGAACTGGAAAAAGAAAGTGGGGAGGGGGAAAATGGAGAAAGAAAGGGGGGGAAAAATGGAGAAAGAGCAACATTTTCTTCTGTCCCCTTCCTTGTGGCTCCTTGGCCTGTCCCCCATTTGGACAAGTTAAGGCACCAAGAACAGAGCACACAGGGACTAACTGGGAGGTATTGAAGGGGCCCAGAGCTGGAGAAACACCACTCAGAGGTGTCTGTGCTGTCAGGACAGAACAGCAAATGCACAAAAGCCTCCCCCAGCTCTAACATTAGATATGAGTACAGCTGGGTAAGTAAAACCTTATTCTCTTCTTGCTTTCGTATTTCCCCCTCACTGATCTGCTATCTGGAAGGGCTTTGCTCACTTCCCTGGAGATAAGGACCTTAAAACCCCTCATTAGTGCTTGTGACTCATTGAATGAAGCCAAGACAATCCTGTGGAAAGGTTTTGATAGAGAAAAATCTGTCACATCTAGAGATGCATTTTCAGGGTACCTAAAAAACGCCAAAAATGTTTTTTCTTCAGTGTCTCCACCATCACATATTTTAAGGAGGAGACATATTATCCAAAAAAGAGAAAATAATCCATACAATTTGTTGATGGAAATCCAAGAGAGTTTAAAAAATATTTTGAAGCTCTTTCATATTCCTATTGCCTGCAAGAGCAGGTGTGTAATTACCAGCTATGGAGAGCTCAGAGGGAATCATAGAAAACCATTAAAACTGACTAAAAATAACTCTTTTATACATAAAGATGTCAGAAATGTGAAGATTTAAGTTCTTCAAGGGCTTGAAGGAAATGCTGTCTCACTGAGAAGCTCAATTCCAGCCTGGAAAACACATGCTTTTGGTTTTGAGGAATCCCATTGCTTCCCAGCTGAGAGTTTATCATCTTGAGCTGCAGAAGCAGCAGAAGCCCCAGGGTACAGGGCTGATCCCTGTGCAACTCTGGCACAGGTGGGTGATATGCACTGCAAGCAGCTCCCCTTCTGCTGGAGGAAAGCCACAATGGGACAGAAAATCAGCAAGAACTTCAGATTTCAGGAAGGTGCTGGAATAATGGGCTTTAGTGCAATGGAAGAAGGCTCAAAAATCACAAGTGGGCAGGAAAGATAAGCACCATTCAAAGAAGTATTTCTCTAGAATCCCTTACACAAAGATCTTGAGATTTACAGAAACAGAGCCAGAGGACACTTGAGAATCATCTCTTTGCATCATACTGTAAAATCCTTTTCATAAATTTCTATTGTCCCTTAAAACTAGGTAATTTTGGGGAAATAGACTGGTAGGAAAAATATCACTTCTCCAAAAATCACCAAAGTTCTAACTTGTATTCTAAACTTACCCATGGTGGTAAAATCCAGATACATTTCCTTACAAATATGAGCAAGGGTGAGTTCTTCTCCTTTGAATAACTCTTCCCAAGTGCCTCATACAGACACTGTGCATACAGAACAGCCATTCCATCACATTTCCCAAAGAAGTGGTGCAATTCCTGACTGTTTTACCTAAGGAACACTTCTCTTCCTGTACTTTGCTCTTCACACTGCTGGTAAAACTTGATAAACAGATTAGACAGTCACCTTCTCATACCTTCAGCACTGGAACTAAAGCTTGAATTGAAAACAAACAATAAGCCCCATAGCAGCAGCATTAAAAAAACCCAACAAACCTTTAGCAACTTTATTTTCCCTCCCAGATTGACCCAGATACAGTTGTGGTGTCACAGTTTAGGAGCTGGCCACAGTGACCTGCTATCTGAGATGCTTCCCTCTTATGATAATACCAGAAAGAAAGAACATGAGAATGGCTTGGGCAATGGGTGTCTGTATTCTTTTGATGACAGCATCTTTTTGTTCCTTGTTCCAACACTGTTTCTTTTTCAGTCTTCTTTTCAATGACAGGTCTAAGGGCATACTCAAATAGAATTTTGACCCAAAAAGCATTTAAACACTTTTTGCTAACCTTTCAGCTGTCAGTCATAGTATGTGGGGCATCATCACTTCAAACTTTATAGTTTGTTTGCTATAGAAAATCTCAGGTTGACTACAGAAGGATTATTTTATATCAAGTACTTGCACTATTTTATAGACATTTTCTACCAGAACTAAAAAGTCTTTATTACATGAAGTGAATTTAAAATGTTCAATGGCATTAAATTTCAGGTCAATATAGATTTGAAAAATTGAAGTACAATATGATCTGAAGAGAATACTTTCTGAGGGAGGATTGTGTGACATTTCAGAAAGCAGAGCTATTTTCCAAAGCTTGAACTGAAAACAAACAAACAAAAAACACACTCTAAGCTACGGGGAAAAAAAAAAAGTTAAGATATAATGACACATTTTACAAGATAAAGCTTTCTTTCAACAAAGCCTGTCTAATGAAACATCATTGAGGAGGCAGAAGAGTTGATAGCAGTCTTACTTCATCAGCAAGACTACTGATGAAGTAAGATAAATCCCTACAACCATGGAAACGTCCCCCCTGGCATACAGGTCTAGAGCACCATTTCCAGAGAAAGGGAAAGGGCCTCTCACATGGGAAACCTTCTCATGCCTCCCATGAATCTCCCAAGGCTCTAAATTTGATTGATATCAGCATTATCATGGTACTTTGTCTCTATCAGATTCCTCTAATGGCAGTTTGGCACTGTCTGGTAAAGAATTTTTTCTTATATGTCTTTTAATGTCTCATGTCTTTTTTCATGTCTTTCATGACCCCAAGGTGATTACCCTATGTTGCTGTTACAAATACCTCTCACCTGAAAAATTACAAAACAGCTGGTGTACCCAACATTATTTAAGTAACTACATGGTATTGTTGGGCAAATTAGTGTCACCAACACATGCAATGATGATCCAGAAGCATTTTCTGCCCACCTCACCATTAATATATTCCCTAGACTGGGCTTGGTGCATGAATATCTGGAGCTCAGCTAGGAAAAGCCTAACAAGAAGAAGGAAGCACAAATCCAAAGCTTTATCATCCAGAGTTTCTGTGTATTTGCAGGCCAGCTCTGTAGCTAAGCTGCATGTGGTTTGTATTTAATTTCCTCAGGGATTCAAGCACTAATTAAAATAAATTATAATTAATGGCTGACCAAGCTCGGAAATCTTCCTGCACCTTAACAAAAACTGAAAATAGCTGGTAATGTTGAAACAAACAAGGCAATATGCTTATTCATCAAGACCAGGAACCAGAAACAAAAAATAATAAAATAAAATTTAGAAACCCCACTCTTAAAAGCTTTTGATATGAGATACCCTGAGGTCTGCTAGGGATAAAATCATTCAAGGTTTCTAAGTGACTGTTCCTGAGCTGCAGGTCCTTGGTGTCCTCTGTCCACAGTCCTTTTGAAAGAGGTGGGATATTTCTCCTTCAGCAGCATTTGGTGGCTCTCTGCAGGTGAGTATTTGAGAGTGCACAGCCTTTACAGCTCTGGAGTGGGGTGAGGGATCTGGATTTAACGTGGATTTAACTTATGTCAGCTCCCCACCAGCCCTGGGCTGTTTTCCCCACAGCTCCCAGGACCACCAGGCTTTCCAACCACAGCTCCCTCCCTCCAGTGATCCTCCCACCTTCCCCAGTGTGCCAGGAGCACAGAGCCACGTGTGGCCAGGCCACTCCCTGCGACAGAAAATGGAAAATGGCATGGTGGGAGCTCTGGGTGTTTGGTCCTTTAAATCCTGCTCCTTTCCTGGAACCAGAGCTGTATTTCCTTATGGACTTTTCTCAATTTGTTCATAGTAAGGCCCTTAAGCTTTAGATTAAGCACTTAAGCCTATAATAAAAGGGACACAAAGAAAACAGTAAACTGTTAATTTAGATAATAGTGAGAAAGAAAACCCTGCAGATTGCATGCAATTCTAATTCCTCCCCCTCATGTCCAAAGCTAAGCCTCTGTAGGTTTCTACATTCAAGAGTCCTCAATGAAATGCAAACACTACGTACCATGGACCCCCTGCTGCAGCATATAAATCCTGAAAAGTGGTGGAAAACAGCACGTGAGGAGGACAAGCTTATTTTTAATTCTTCACCATGCAAAAACCTAACAGGATATCCCAGAACTCGCAACACTAATGACTTCTGTGACATAATTGCAGACCACAAAGCAGCAACATAGAACAAAGCCAGGAGTAAGTCCATTTGCCACCAGATTTCCAAAAAGATTTTGCAGAACCATGCAGGCAATGTGGCAAGCTGGCTAACTCTAGGATCCAAAGATTTTTCAGCAACAGGAACATTCCAGGAAATTTGCCTCTGCCCTGACAAAAGACATGCATCAAAAATTCCAGTGGAGCCAGCCTGTAGCAGCACTATGACTGGGACACTGAAGTGACATCTGGTTTCTTCATGCCTGGGGTTTTTTTTTTTGAAGAATATTTTCTGAAGAACAATCACAACAAGTGTGTCCCTGCTGTTCCATCCACCCATACCAGAGCCCCTGCCTCTGGAAAGAGCCAGTCAGCAGCACTTCAAAGCCTGCCCACCCTTTAGGTCACCAACCCAAACCTGCTCTCTGGACAGAGCTGGTGTCTTGCTGGAGTCACCAGGAAACACCCTTGTCATGGACATATTTTATGAAAAATCCTTTCATTAGGATTTTTTCTCTTGAGAAGCTGAGAGGCCTCAGGAACAAAATGTAAACAATAATTATCTGCTGCTGTGGAATGCAACAGTTGGATCTTTAATTGGTCTTATGTGGTTGTTTTTAATTAATGGCCAATCACAGTCCAGCTGTCTCACACTCTCTGGTAAGTCAAAAGATTTTATTATCATTCCATTCCTTTCTATTCCTTGCTAGCCTTCTGATGAAATCCTTTCTTCTTTTCTTTGATGTAGTTCTAACATATAATTTTTTTTTAATATAATATATATAATAAAATAATAAGTCAGCCTTCTGAAACATGGAGTCAAGATTCTCGTCTCTTCCCTCATCCTGGGACCCCTGCAAACACCACCACACAACCTCCTCACTTTGGTGCAGATCACAAGATGCACTGCCAGGGCTGTGACCCCAAACATGGTTACACACTGGGGGTGGATCTGTTTCATTTTGGGAACAGCACCCTGGACCATTCAGTATGGAAGCTTTGGCTGTGCCATGAAGTCCCTCAAAGCTGATGAAGATATGGGTGTGCATGACTCGTTTGTACAGGTCCTGCAGGAACGCTCCAGGACGCCATCCATCCGAGGGTTTGCTGCACAGCACCTTCCAGGAAGACAAAGTTCCTCCCACAGCTCACCCAGCAGCACCCTGCTGCCTCACTTACCCCATTCCCATTGGACTTGCAGCACATGGCAATTTAATAAACCACACATTTTAATTGGCCTTGCACACGTGGCAATTAAATAAATGCATCACATTTAATAAACCAGGTCCTCCACATGGTGTAAAGTAGAACAGGGAGTCACTACTGCCTCACAGCATCGAGCTTCCCTGACTCTCATTCTTTGTGAAGGGATGGCCTTGCATTTTTACGTGTATTCCATTGTAATTTGACAGTTGCATTAAATCCTTTTGCTCTCACTTAGAAGCAAAATGCACAATTTGCCTTCGCTGTAGCACTGATTATTTGGCAGAGGTATTGCATGGCCTTGTGTCTCTACATTAAGAAGTATTAATCTCCTCTTGCTGTCATCTTATGGAAGTCTTTCCCATGTCTCTGTTAATTTTTAGCTCTCCAGACACCTCTGTTTCTGCTGCATGCGTCAGATAAGGAAAGAAAAAGACACGGTGATAATCTCTGTTTATATACTGTACAGAGAAGCTATATCCAGCAGAAGGAAAAAAGCTCAGAGGGAGGAACTACTGAAACATCACCTACTTAAAGCAATGCCACACACAGCCAGTGAAGGCTTAGAAAATAATGAGATTTGTAGCAACGACTCCAACTGGGTATTATACTCTAAAGAGAGAGATGTTACAACATCCTGTCCAAGAAAGAGATTTAGTGGGTATTTCAGAAAGGCTCCTGAAGCATTCAGCCTGATGTGCAGCTGCATTAACAAAGGAGGCAAATAGGAGGCTAGAACACCTTGCTAGAGGCACACAATGTACATCAAAAGGCTGATGGTTAAATTACTAAACAAAGCACTCCACGTGGGCCAAAAGCAGGGTTTTTTCCCCATACTTGCACTAAGTTATAGATAGCAAGTAATTACCTGTAAGTTACTACCTTTTTTTCCTTTCTATTATGCTATTCTTCCCCATTATGACACCCATCCAGTGAACACACCATTCATAGCAAATCCTGCCTGCACTCATAGTGATTTCCAGCCAGCAATGCTGGACAATGCTGGGTTTATTCCCAAGCTGTTCATTGGATGAAACTACAGCATGAATGAAGCAGGAGCCTCTCTTCTCCCTTTTGAACTTCTCAATTAAGCATGTCGCTGATGCACCTTAAATTAATAAGCACAAACATTTCCAGATTAGGAGGCAGCTGAGTCTCCTCTTATGTAGCAGCCATGGCTTGCTCGTCTCCAAAAATACCTTGGAAACCAGCACAGTTTGTTCCTCTGCTGAGAAAGAAATATGTATTCCTTTGCTCAAGAGAGCAGTAAATAAAATAAAGGGGTGGATGAAAACAAACACCTAAAATTGAACTGAATATAAAGCAAAGTGAGGCAGTGAAGATCACTTTTAAATGCTGCCAGCATTTGAGAAAATGAAGTCCATTTGAAGGGAGAATTTTCCTCTCAGTTATGTTGCTCTAGATCAAAAGCCACTGTGACAGATTGCTGTGTATGGGACAGATGTAATTGGAAACAACATGCAGCCCAAGTATTTCCAACTCTGAATGTTAACAGGGTAAAAAAAAAAAAAAAGGCCTAAAACAATAATCACGAGATATTTCTAAAAGAAATAACCCTGTTTAAAACAAAAACATCTGAATTCCTTTTTGCCTTCTCATTTCTGAGGCTTTAGGAACTACATCATATTTCCATAGCTTTCTCCACTGGTGTGGAAAAGCAAACTTGCACACACACGAGCACATATATTCATATATTCAGAAAAATAATTTTGAAATCACCTGACTCCAGGAGCTGAAAACACAAGAGAAACACTGACGCTGAAGGACTTAAAATAAAAGCACAAGTTTCCATTACAGCAGTTAACTTTTTTCTAGTAACTTTGCTGAATATTCTTGCTTTAAATAAGTATATGAATATTGCAATAGTTCTTCAAAGATCATGCTTCTGGTTTTTTAGTATAGAGTAAAGCAAAAACTGTCAGTGGTGCCTTAAGCAGATCTGGTTTTTGTTTATTACACTTACTCTCTACCTCAGTAACCATACCTGTGTATTACACAATGAGAACAGAAGCAAATCCTGGCACGCAGAAAAGAAGGAAAAATACAAAAAAATGGAGTTAAATTCCATTGTGGAATGTGCACATTAGGCTCATATGACATTAAAGGACACTTGTTTTCCTATTTTTCACAGGAAGATTTTACTCAACTACCTGGAATATTAAAAACTGTGTGATACATATTTTTCTAGGCAAGAAAAAAAAAGGAGCTAGAACAAATGGCTGCCTTTTGAGGGCTTAAAATTTCCTTTTCACACCTTTGCTTGACATCCCCCAAGGAAGCATTTTGCCCACTCTGTTCCTTACACACTTTTACACCTGCCTAAATAGCTCATCTTTCTCTTTTGTGTCTCTAAAAGCTGATGAGTCATCAGCTGGCAGAACAGCCATTTGGTAGATTTATGAAGCATGCTCAAAAATTTTGTGACAAATAAAAAAAAAAAAAAAAGGAAAAATATTAAATAGATATTTTTACTGTAGCTTAACAGGGTCATGAAGGATTCCTTGAGAGTAAGTCCAGATCCTGGCCTACAACTAAGATAGAAAAAAATCCATGTTGTTGATATCAGGGAGAATGCTCAAAGCTTTGCAAAACAGCAAAATATTAGGATGAATTTTAATTCCAGAAGAAAAATATCTGTATTGTTTCAGAGAAAAGATGAGATTATTTATAAATGCAGCAATATCCTTCCTAAGTGTAAATTGAATAGGTATATTTAGCTTTCTGCAGAGATTAATGAAATTAGATTCAAATAGAAGAAAAGTAGCACGTGAGTGCTGTTATTTCCTATGATAAATGAACAGTGAAACAAGCACATTTTTATAGGAAAACATACACCTCATCCAGCACACTGATGAACAAACCCCTCAGCTATCCTGGGGGGGGGAAAAAAAACACCAAAAAAACCCTTCCTTTGTTTCATGATTTATCTTCATGGCTCTAAGAGCCAGCAACTGCATCTGTCCTGTAAGGTGAAGAGTCAAGAGGAGCTTGATTTCTCTTCCCTCTGAGCTCTGCAGTCTCCATTGTGACTGCCTTTGCAAAGGCCATGATGGAGCCTGCTCGCACTGCCTCGGGCACTGGAAAGCAGCTCCTGCACCAAGCTGTGCCAGCTGGAATGGGTTCAAAATGCTGCTTTCACCCTCACTCCTCACCCCTGCTTCTGTCTGAACGGCAGAGCAAGCTCCAAACCCAGCCCCTGGGTAGCAGAGGTGCCAGCAGAGCAGCTGACAGGTGAATTTATCCCACTGACAAAACCCTAAAAACAAGGAGTGCTTTGGTCTTTTCCCCATCTCTGTGCTAAATGGTGCTGACAACAGACTGGTCGGCAAGGCCTAAAGGAAATTCCCATCCAAAACAGCTTTCATTAAAGCAAAGCTTCTAAACAGCTGCTTGCTGCTGAAGGGAAAAACCTTAAGATAATACTGGAGTTTTATCTAAAACCATTAAAAATAGTACTGAGAATTGGAAGTTCAGATTATAGCAAAAACAAACAAAACCAAGCCAAAACAAAAACCCCAACAAACAAACAAAATCCCAGAATGCACCAAAACATCTATTTGCATAGAAATGTATATTTAAAGTCATTCAAGGACATTCACTTTGTCCTCTCATGTGTGCTATTCACCTCTTTGCGGCATCTGTGTCTTGGGCAAATGAGACAAATTTTGATGGCAGTTTGCACTAAAGCCTAAAGCAGTCCACAGCTGTAACCAATGGGAACTTTAGGCCCCTTCCTTGGATCAGTTTTCCCAAGGAGATAAGAAAAACTGGTGTACATAATATTGCAAGTGCCCAGAAACTGATTCATAGATGCTAAGACCAAAAGAAGCAGAAAGTCTGACCTGCATAACACAGCATGGAGACTTTACCTGTGTCTTTGCCTCAAGCTCTGCTTAAGCTGGAATATTTCCCTTAAAAAGATGCTCACTTTTGGTACAAATATTTCAAATGACAGAATATCTGGGAATACCCAGCTCAGAAATTGCTCTGTGACATGTGTCCTTACAAATGGAAATCTAATTTGTGCAGAAACACATTATTTCCTTCATTGCTGTGCTCTCTTTGCAAACTACACTACTTTATGCTTTGTTCTGTCCTTATTTAGTATTTGCTGAAGCTCCTCAGCTAAATGCATTTCCTATCTTCATCTAAGTGCTTAAAATGAATGTTTTTCTTCACAGATTTTGTTTTCAGACCATCTCAAAATCATTTCAATTTCTCTGCTTCCCTCAGATTTCCTAGAGGAGATTCTTACTGGAAAAAAAGCATGCCATAAAACCAACCCAGCCCTGTTAAAATTGAACAAGTGGCCTTTGTAGCCTTTATACACTCTGAAAAATTCTACTTCTCCCTTAAGTCCAAGGTTGCAACCTCATGCTTTTAGTGTGTGTCTCTAACTGCTTGACACTTTTAATTAAAGTCCCAAGTCCTAGAATCAAAGGAGAACAAAAAAAAAAAAAAAAAAAAAAAAAAAAAAAAAAAAAAAAAAAACTCAGCCTATAGAGGCACTCTGGCCCTCATGGTAAGCACTAAAAATTGGGCACATGACCCAAGCACCACAAAAATGCAGCCTCAGATGTAGAATTGTTTCATGATTTTAGACAGCTGAATCACAGACCTGAATGCATGGGACTGGAAGAACACCACTGCTGACTGGAGAGGAGGAATCTCCTCCTGCTGGAAGTTGCCATCATCTCCAAGAACACAGGAGGAGCTTCTAATCAAACCCTGCAAACTCAGCCTTCAGCAGCCAAGCTCTGAAGCAGAAATTCCTCTTGACCTCACTTTCTAAAGAGGTAGAAATGCTAAAAGGAGAAGCTAGAGCCCCTCTCCATTTTTATGTGAAACATATTTCAAGAGACCAGCTGAAAACCTCTCCAGTTTCAACAATCTCACTTCCAAAGAGCAAGGCTCAAACAAAGAAAACTCTTTGTTGCAGTGTGTCGCCATTTCCTGTCCCACCTATCCCATCCCCCTCAGGTGTGCCAACCTTCCCCCCCCCCCGTGCCCTCCTGCCTGGCACCTTCCAGCAAGGCGTCGTGTGATTGGCAGATGCCCCCCCAGGCCTGGGCTCATTGGTTTGTCCCAGCATCCACATGCCCTGAGCCTTCCCCTGCTCACACCTGCTTGGCCCTCACCTGTCCCCAGGGCTTAACAAGGACACGGGACCATGCGGCCGGGGTCTCTGCCATGGTTCTGTCTCTGTCTGTCTGTCTGGAGCTGTTGCCAGATTCAGAAATCTACCATGCTACAATAAACTCTGGATCTAAGCTCCTCGGCAGAACCCGCTCCTTTTCTCTTCACCGTTGCCTGAACCTTTTCTACCAAAGGTAAACTGAGTTCCTATTTTGCCTGGACTTGTTCTGAGCGCCCAGCTGCAGCACCCAGCCAGCCAAAGGCATCTCTGGGGTGAAAAACGCCACAGCTGCTGCCTTTGGTCCAGCAGCGAGGCCAGACGAAGCCAGGCAGGACACACCCCGAAACATTCGGGGATTAATATGTAATAACTCTACAGACAGCATGAACTCAACATGGAATGCCTAGCCTTACCTTCCTGAGAGCACCCCACCAGCTACAGAAGGTGGACACTATTCCCAGAGAACAAAAGCAGGAACATGCTCCTCAGAAAAGGACTCCTGGCCCAGGCTAGGAGACACAGGCACATTTGAAACCAGTCAGGGGTCCCTGAGCTTTTTCCCAGCTCAGGACTCTGCAGATTACAAACACCTGTCAGCTGCAGCTCACAGCTGAACTTGTTAAAGCACTATGATCAGTAAGAAAAGGATTTTGGCTGTGAACCTCATCAGGTGAACAGGTAGCTCTTTACACTGGGTCTGTGCACAGCTTGGCACACACTGCAATTCCCTAAGTTGCCACCTAATGCCCTGTTATCCCCAGCAAAGGGAGATACAATTAAATTCACTGGAGATTTTCCATTCAGAGCCTCCTGAAATAATTTAAACAGCAAAAAACGATTGAAAGCAGCCAAACAAACCTTTCCTCTGTGCCTCTACTTCACTTATACAAAGCAAATTTTGTTGCTAGTAGAAGCACAAAGCTCTGCAGGGCATGGGGGACTGAGAGACAACTGCTGAACAGCTGGGCAAGTGAGAAATTTCACTGCTTACCAATTTTGGGTAAGCTAGGCATAACAGCACTATTAGGTTTATATTATGTATCACTAAAAATACTAATTACAGGGGCCCAGGCTTGAAAGAGTTTCTCAGAAGAAGGTGCCTACAGCTACTGTGTGGAACCAGTGTGCTTTACAGGGCTACATGTTCCCTCCTAAACAGAAACAAACACTCACAGTTATTATCATTTAGAAAAGACAAAAGCTGCCAAAGCCAAGGAAATGCCATCAGTGCTCTAAAAAGAGGCCTTTATTGTTTGCTACTAATTGCAAGGAGAAAAGAATTCACAGACATTTCAAAGCAGCTGCTGTCTTGTCCTTAAAAACTCCTTCCACTTAAAAAGGGACATTTTAATTTTAACAGCTTTCACAAGCTTTTATGGCTTGCTACCATCCAAGGCCATTCAGATGTGTTGTTTCAGTATTGATTATATTGTGAGGTTCAGGGAAAAAAGGTCTGAGAAGCTAAGAGAAAAACCTGGTGAGTCTCTAACTAGAGAAATTACTATTTAACTCTCAACAATTTCTGTTAATTTAAGGATTAGTTCTCCCCCACAACACACATTGGTCTTGTTAATTTTACTGGTAAAAATCTATGCAGACTCAATTGCTCAGGAGACTGCAACTTGATCCTTTGAAGCTACAGGTTCCAGCTGCTGCAAATCATCTGCAGAGTGAAGCTGATTTACATTAGCTGAGAATCTGGCCTGCTGTGGCTAAATTCTCCCCATCTGGTTTAATCAGTCCCCCTTCTGGAAAGCCCTAAGGATTGTAGCTTCAAGCAGTATTTGTCTCCAAGGCCTTTGTAATGTTGATATTGTGCATAGAGTCAGGAATATTTTACCCAGGGGTGGGCTGGGCACAGCCTCAGTGATGGGGGGCCTTGCCAAATGAGGCTCGGAGGGTGTCCACTTGTTTTGCAATGTCCTGCAGAATTTTTTATTTAGAGGTTTCCCCAGCTAAATGTCTTTCCTTTGAGGTGTTGGTCCTGCTTTTATCAGCCAGTAAAAGTGGCAGCTGTTATTGTGTGCATCTGACTGCTGGGGGCTGCCATCGTTGGATTTGTGGCGCTAGATGAGAAAAACAACTAAAGCATCTTCTGTGGAAAGATTTCCCTCAATGTACTTTTGGTTTTGTCTTATGGACAATAATTGGCCTGTTTTCCTGTCTCTAGACCTCCAATTAATATGTGGCCATCAGTTTAAAATCAAGAGAATCTCTGCTTGGGCAAGTAGTGAGTAAAACTAAGGCTTCATTTAAATCAGATGGGAAAGACAGATCCAAAGATCCATCATGACTTTTGAGGCTGGGTTTGACTCTGTTCTGCCACAGATTCTGCCTGGGTACCTAAATAAGCTACTCAAGGTCAGATCCAAAATGGGATACAGGCACCTACAGAGAGGAGGAGGCAGAACTGGAATCTGGAAAAAGCTTACATGCAAACAATTCACACTCCTTGTTATCAAACTTGGAGAGGCACCAAAATATCAGTCATGGAAGGACCCAACTTCCCAGATCCAGTTTCTGCACCTGCTTACAGGGATAAAGACACATTTGCCAGCTCACAGGAGCATCTGAACTGTCTCTGTCCAGAGGGACCGAAGAAGGGGATCCTCACAGCTGCATCATTGTGCCAAAATTATTTTGGAAATTGTGTGTAAGGAGAATGTATCCATGCCACTGTATCTGGGGAATTCATCAGGATGCACCAAAGTGGGTCCTGGTTCATACCCAGAGTGCATGATATTCCCCAAACATTATCCCCAGGTAGCACATTGCAGAGCTAAACTCCCTCCTGCTGCTTGTCTTGCTCTCAGATTATTTCTGGTGTGAGCAGCAAGTTCAGTGTGGGAAGAAAGAAAGGAAAAGGGAGATTAAACTTGCCTTAGCAGGCCACTAAAATGTGCACTAAATGCACTTTGAAGAAGGAGAGGTCTCCTTTTATTTTTGAAAGAGCTGAGGGAAGTCTACCAAGCACTGGGAACTCTTTGGGACACTTACCTAGAGGAGGGCATAGATAAACCAAAACTCCCAGAAAACCCAGAGGTAATCAAGATGTGCAGTCTGACACCTCCTCTTGCTCATAACACTTCTGAGCTGGACAGCTCAGATGAGAGATGCACAAGAGCAGTCATTTAAGACAGTTCTTTCTCAGTAAGTTGGTTATTTTGGCTCCCATTTAGAGAGGATGAGCCTGTCCTATAAACAGAGGCTCCACTAAATGGGGACTAGGTGTCTAACAGTGTTCAGCATCCCATATGGGCACCAGATGACTGCAAGGCAGGTTCTGCAGCACTGTAATTCTTTATTAGATTTGGCCTTTAGTGTTTCAGCTCTCCATCTGTGAAATCAGGATAAAAGCACTTCCCTGTTTTGTAGCTCATTTTCATACCCAATTGTAATTATTACAGAAAGATATTCAACACTGCACCACTTTCCCAGAGCAGTTACCAACATAGTTAAGCAGGAACAAAGCACAATATGGATGCTTTTAATCTGATTTTATAAACTTGACACATAACTTTTGGCATCATTCTGTAAGGAATTGGTTGGAGCTTAAATGACACTTCCAATTCACTTCTGGGGAGATAACTGCATTCATGGCTAGGTGGATGTGCAGGCAGCCTCGTGCTGCCAGGCACATAGCTCACAGCTTCACTGCTACTAGTGCCCAAGAGAGCCATTTTATTGGAGTGGAGGTGTGATTAACCCCACTGGATGCCAATTAGCTCTTCCAACCACATGATCTATCAGAGACTGTCAGTAACTTTGATTTCCTTGAAGCATTGCAGACTGCAGTGGCTCAGGAGCTGCTCCCCGGGTGTCCAGGTGTCTCGGAGATAAAACTACAGGTAGTAATCTTATCATCTGTCCCTGAAGATGTCACCTCTGTTCATCCAGCTGAGCTCAGATGCCATGTGACAGGTGTGGATCAGACACCTGGAATGTTTCCTGCTCTCAGCCCTCTTTCCTAGCAGACTTCTCCTGCCTAGCAGGGACAGCTGCATAGGATGCTGGTCCTCATGAGGCACCCATGTTTAACCAGGACCACCTGGCTACAGCCTCTGCAGGAGCTCCAGAGTCAGGAATAGGCTCTCAGCCAGATGTTAGGCTCCCAGTCAGCTTTAAACATCTTCTAAGCCACAGCAGCAAGGCTGGGTTTAAAACACATTAGCCTGGGCAGCAGCTGAAATGCCTGCACTGGGCAGGCACAGTCAACATGCAGCTGTCTGTAATGGATCATGCACCACAGAGGATAAAGCTCTAATTGTTACTTAACTCAGCAGTTTCAGCTAATGAAAGAGCCAGGATAATTGTTTGTGGTTCTGCTGTTCTTTCTGATTTCCTGACTCTTCTGATTTTGATGACTGAAGGAGACTGTTCCAAGGTGAGCTGTTCTGAGGGGCCTGAGCCACTCAAGCTGATTTCCAGAATGGAAGTGGAGTTCCTGGTCTTCAAGGAAATTATTGAAATATTACCCTTGGAGTTTATTTGTGGATCTGTGAGCCTTTCTGTTTTTTCACAGTCTCCCTTGACACATACAAGAACATGCTGTTAAAAGTAATAATACTTTTAAAACCAATAATTCAGTTTCTGGGTTTTCTTGTGACTCAGCAGCAATTTTCATTTCTGTCTCAGGGAAGGGGAACCCCTTTCTCTCCCCTTTGACTTGGAGCAGAGTGAGGGTGTGATCAAGGTGTGACCCCCTCCCTGTGCACATCACCTTCATTGACAGTACAATACAACACATTAGACTTGGGGCTGCTGCCAGCAGGGTTCATGCCCCTTTTTTATCCAGCTACGAGGATGAGAACCCTCATGGACAGAGGGAACACATACAGGAGGCTGTAAGTGCTGAAACCACCTCTGCAAGATTCACCAGAGCTCCTTCTGTCAGGGAGCCCTGTGTGCAGCAATGACATTTTCATGAAATGGTGGGCAAGCCTCATTACCATGTCCTGGGGAGAAGGAGGACGTTGGGCAGTGAGCTGTGCCTCCATTCAGGAGGCTTCTCCCACCAGCCCAAATGCTGCTCATCCCACTGCACTCTTGTGCCCCAGAACTGCTTGCTCCCTGCGAGCACAGGGCAGAGCCCACCTGGCAGGCTGATAAATCATGGATGGCTCGTGGTTGTTAGAGAAACACCGGTTCTGACTGAAAATACAGAGGTATTTCAGGGTCTGCGAGAAGTTATTTGGATACAAAGGACTGCAATGTGCAAACAGCAAGGCTTTCTTTGTCCTGTGGGAATGTGAATTAGGTGATGCCTGTGACTGAGGTAAAATACTCACTGTTAGTTAAAAAAAAAAAGAGGTAGGGTCATCAGATGTGTAAAATTCTATTCTTCTGTCTTCTTTCCTTTCCTTGTTCTCACTTCAGAAATGAGAATTGGCTTTCACAGCTGGAAGACAGAGGGTTTTGCACATTAGTAGTCACAGTGAAGGTCAGCAAGTCTGACTTGCTCAGATATCAGCTGAGTACATTGGATCTCATTTCATTTTATTCCAACTGCAGAAGCAGTGCTGATCAACAGTGTCGCATTTCCTTTTCTTCAGCACAAAAGATGAAGCGATTGTTCCATGAGGCAGCAGTGGGGCAAGGAAAACAGGAGAGGAGCAGCACACCCAGCACTGCACTCACTACACCTGTGCCCTGAGCTTTGCCCTTCCTCAGCTCTACCCCTTTTAGTGCTAACAGGGGGGTTACAGACAGCCCTTCTGGGGTTTTGCAGTGTTGCTACAAGGTATTTCAGAGTCCCTTATATACTCAGAAAATGCAGACACCTGCCTCGTGAATGCCTTCTGAATAGGAATGCTGGGAGAAGTGGTACTTAATATTTCTGCACCGAGTGCACACATGTAAGGATTCTACTGTTCAGTGTTGGATGTATCTCTGCCTGAATCTCCAGGGATACAGCAGCAGGAATTTTCCCTCCCAGAGGCCAGAGAAGCTTTCTGAACCTTCCATGTTAAAGTAAGATGGGGGAGGCCCTTTGTGAGTGAGTCCAAAGGAACAGGGATGCAGACTACAGGAGGAAACTCCACTAATATTCTTGAGTGGCATTCAGCTCCTAAAAACCTGAGTACCTTGCAATAGTTCTGTGTGGCAGAGGACTACTGTCCACTTTTAACAGCACGGGAGCAGAAGTGAAACAAATGGATGAAGAGCCTTAGAGGAAGCCTGCAATGTAGAAAGGGTCAAAAAACATTTCTGAAATGTGATGCTAATTCATTTTCTATTGGGACTTTTTTTTTTTGTTATTTGATCTCCAATAATTCTCTTTAACACCTTGAGTTCTTCACTTCCATGCAGTAATGCTGCTCCTAAGATAACACTGTGAGGTTCCAGTTGCTGGGACATTTTGACCACAGATAACTGAAAAAGAGGCAAAGAGCTCAAGCAGTGTCAATTATTGTCTAGTTCTTGCCCAGGACAGACAGAAAAACCATGATCTCTGGAGAAGAGCAATGATTGTTGACAAAATCTGCATGGGCCTCCAAGCACACTGCACTAACTTTCCTCTGTACACTCCTTAACATTCCCTGGCATCGATTTCCTGCATGTTAACAAGACTGTTAGAAACATAATAGGGGTGCTGCTAATAACCCCATGCTGGTGTTTGCTCAAAACTCATCAGAAAGAAGTAAACCTGCCCCCAAATGCCAATGAGAGCCCACAAAGCTGCTTCTAAGAGCAGCAGGCACTCCTTCTGCCCAAAAAGGGCTGTCCTGTCTTTTCTCTGGCTGCTGCATGTCAAGTGAAACAAGCAGCTGCAGACAAGCTGTATTTCTAGAAGAAGCAGATTTAATATGTGGCCTGACCTGGTCCAGTCTCCTTTGCCTGGAAAAAAAGAGGCATCTGGAAGTCAGGGTGCTGAAGGCATTTAAATTGGTACTAGACACTTGTCCTGCTGCCCAGCAATGCGGAATTTTCAGTTGTGAGTGTCCTTGAGGTAATTTCACCAATAGAAATTCAGACTTTAAATTCTGCCTTGGTCAACTTGCTTGACAGTTTTACAGCAAAAGTGCATAAAGTGAAAGAGGGAGGCAAAAAAAAAGGAAAGTATTCTTAAATATCCCTTGCTTATTTATGAGGAGACTGGAGGGGAAGGGAAAGAGGAGGCTCTTATTTAGCCTGTTTGTAAGGGAGCCTTGTCATAGCTCCAGGCCATGCAGAGAGGATGTTCTTGTGAGGGAGCATCCTCCAAATGAGAGCTTTTGCCTCTCAGTGACCACTGCAGCAGCTGCTGCCTCAGCTGAAGAGGTCAGCTGGCAGCCTGGCTGGGTTTGTGCATCAGGGACAGCAGCAGCACTCAGTGGCCTCTGTATCACCCCAACCAACACTTTTTAGTTATTAGCCACCTGGGATGGAATTAAACTGCAGTCTGAAAATGAATATTTTTATGCAAAATGCCACATCCTGCAGGCTTCCACTCAGCTTCCCTGCTCCTGCAAAGAGCAGTGCTGGGAGCATGCACAGCAGAGCAGCCGTAACAGTGGAAAAGAGAGGTTTTACATCACCACTGGGAATTATCCTGTTGTACCATCTCCTTCAGAATCTGAGTCTGGTTTTGTTTTTGGGGTTTTTCTTTTTAGGAGTGGGAAACATTGATTATACATTTATGGTGAGTTTTGCCACTGTTAAAATGCAAACTGCAATTTTGTCACCAAATGCAGTATTTCTGAATTACTGCACTTTGAAGCCCCAAAGGAGCCCCAGAGGAACACTTCTGAGTACTTTTTCTATTTTAGATTGCTAGCATTTTTCCTCAAGACTAGCCAGATAGATCTAATACATTCCTGATAGAGCAATTTGTTGCTGTTGATTTTTTTTCTTTTGTCAAATGACCTACACCCGCTCACAAACACCTCTAAATTTTTCAACTTTTGTTAAGATATTTCTAAACTGAATAATTAAATAGCTTTTTTAATTTTTTTTTTTCAAAACATTAAATGAGAACACCAGACTCCAGCTGTCTTTGTAATATCAGCCATGACAGGGAGCAGGGGAGTTACTCTGTGCAGGTGTTCAGCAGAGACAGGAGCTGCTGCTGAGAGTAGTCCCAGAGGCAGTGGCTCCAGACAGAGCAGGAAAGCAGGGAAAAGTGATTCTTCCCTGGCCATTTCCCCCCAGTTTCCTTCAAATCCCAGTGAGAAGAGCCACAGAGACAGGGAGAAATGCTGGAAGAGGCAATGTCCTGCCCCCAGGAAGGCACTGATGCTCCCTGTTTACTGGCAGATGATCAGTGCTCAATGTGTTCCAGGGATTTCCCCACAGCTGTGCTGCACTGCTGGGCTTCTGCTCACACTGATCATCATCCAAAGCTCTCACTGCAGCCATTCCATTCCAGCATTTTTCCCAGTGACTGCACAGGGTTTTGGATGAGGCTCATTACAGCCAGTAGTGCTGGCTGCAGCCAAATTCTTGGCCTGTGTTTTGCAGGTGATGGGAATAGATGATCACAGTTATTCTTTCTGACCAGAAAATCAATGAAATATCTTCTTCTGATATTCTTTCCCCCCACTAACAGGGAGCACTTGTTCTGCTCTGTTCCTGACCAAGTTTGCTGGGAAATATTAGGTTTCATATTGTTTTTTTCTCACTGAAATGTTTTCACTGGGATGCTTAGACATCAACACATTTATATCCAAAGGATCCTGAGGAGGTTAGCCAGAGGTGATTACGTCTCAAATGATGTTGTACTATAATTGCTCAGGATATCAGCTTAAATGAAATAATCTGCACAGGAGAGAAGAAACAGTAAAGCTAAGGAAGGAAATTGCTGCTATAATTAGTAGAGTACTTTTCTTTGAGGTATTAGAAAGAAATGTTTATAACATAAAATCCTGAAGAGGATGACATGAAGCAACAACAGGCTGGATGGCAGAGCCTCTGTTACATTACAAGCTTCCTGAACATTACCTGCACAGAAAGGGAGGGTAGGAAGGTAGCTAGAAAATAGCCTGGGGTGATCATCTACCTCAGACTCTTTGGAATTAGTTACAAAGATAAAAAGATATGAGACAGGTACTCTTGTTTAGTGTCTTCTGTCACTTCTCACTTTTCTCACACTCATGTCTTGCTATCAGCTTCAAGTGGCACAAGCAGACCCACAGCCAACAAGGATAAGAAGGAGAAGCTCCATACAAACAACTGCTTGGCTTTTTTCTTTGATCAGTTTTGTCTCTCTCCCTGCCAGGCTGTCCTGAGCAAAACCTGCTCTGAAATTCTCACAGCTAGAGCAGCCTCCCTGTGCTGAGCATAACAATGCCAGGCAAAGTCTTCATGTTTCCTCTCCAGCTCCTTTGCTGTTTCTAGAAATAGGAAACTCTTTATTGAAAGCTCTTTGGAGCGCTTTAACGTGCAGGTAAATACTTGTGTGAACCTCACCAGGACAACACACATGATTAAAAATAAAAATATAATCACCCAAGGGAACATTTCCTGGTCTAGAGCCCTTCTGAACTCGCTGAACACTGCAAGTGGCCAAACATTGGGTCATTTTGGGCATCAAGCAGAGCCTTAAGGCATTCACTAGTTCACAGAACCTTTGATGCAGGGGATTGCAGGATTGCATTTCATTCCTGGGGTACCTCAGTGTAACAGAATCCTGAGCACAGATTGGATACAGAAATTTTTCTCACCAAAGTCTCAGTGCCAATGATGCTCTTAAATACATGAAAACCTCATGGACTTGGCAAGGAATCTGCCAGATAGATCTGTTTTAACCTTTTCCTTCAGATTTTGTACCATTTCCAATGGGGTGACCAGAGAAAACAGAGACTGGAAATTCCTGAGTTACAGGACTAGTCCCCATTTTTGTTCAAGCCACTGCAGCTCTGAAGCAGCAAATTCTTGAGGAACAGCATGGTTTATGACACAGAACAGCCACAAAAAAGACACTAAAAATGATGAGCAACCTGGCTGAGCTGCCCCATCCACTTCTCTTTAGAGCAGAGTGACCAATGGTTGCTGCTGGTCAGGGAGGTCGCCCTGGCCTGGAGGATGCAGAGTGGGGATGGGTGTGCCTCATGTAGCTCATGAACCAGGGACCCTTCCATAGACACAGGACCATGTTGTGCCCTGTGCTCTCACACACATTCACCTTTTTTGTGAATGACCCCCAGGTGCAGCTGCAGAGCCCAGAGGACTTTGAGATCAGCATCTATGGAAGTGATGAGCCTGGACCACCTCAAACTGGAGAAGCTGGGCACTCGCACCAGGTGATGAACAGCAGTACCCCATTAGCAGGCCCCAGTGTCCTGGTTTGTTAGCTCCTGGTATATGATTCATGCTTTAAAATTCTATTTAATTACAGTAATTTGATTTGGCTGGGGTGGGGGGCAGTGGTTGGTTTGTTTCAGGCACCTGCATTTTATCTCAGCAGAAAGAGCAGGCAGTGGGTGGCAGGAAGGACAGAGGAATTCTCACAGCCATTCCAGTGCAAAGCCATCTACTTAATTCAGTGTGGAAGCACTGCAGACACTGAGGGCAGGTGCTCTCCTGAGAAACAGAGCTAGAGCAGATGTAAGAGATGGATTCACTCCTCTGTGCCAGTACTATTTAATGCACAGATACCATCCTGCTCTCAACACAGAATCTTACTTTTCTTCCCAAAATCTCTTGAAGCAGGAGCTTTCTTTCTAAAGATACTTGCTTCAACATATTTGTTTAAAATTATTATCCTGAAATGGAGCACCAAGTATATAAATTTGAAAGTATTTGCTTTACCAGAACTTGGTTTGTATAAAAATTCCTGAATATGTTTGGAGCCATGGATGTAAAGACACTGAAAAAGAATCTGTACCTGAGTGAAACAGACAAGACATGGGGGAAAGAAAAGAGGGACCCCATTTTACAGAGATTTGAGACTATTAGCATGACTTGCCCAAGGTCATGGAGAACCTGGAGGGGACTGAACTGGGAGCACTGCGGTCCCAACACAAAATCTTAATTACCAAATCCAATTTTCCACTTCTCCTTTCATACGTTTTTTTCTTCATACATTAAAACACTTCACATAAGCTCTCTCCTTTTTTTTTGTTTTCCCCCAGGAAGAATAGGAAAAGCAAAGGCTGCAATCCACCCTTGTTAAACTAGGTTGCACAGCCAAACAAATTTAAAATGATATCTCAGCAAGATTTTGCAACCTGTCTGCCACAAATAAAAGGACTTTCACCCTGCAAACATGTGAGTGCTCAGGAGAACTAGCTGAGAGAATTTAGCAAGGTGCCTAATGAAAGAGATGAGCTGCAATATGTATATGCATGAGTTCATGTATTATTTAAACCATTCTGATCAGAATAAGCATCGTGAGCACAGCACTGAAAGTGTCACCAGTGTTCATGCACTGAATAACTTGCCCTCATAAAGGTGTAATAATGTGCTCATCAGTTTTGTTTGTACTCCCAAAGCAGCAATAGCATAAACAGAAAATAACCCTCAATATTGCACAAAGCACATAAATATAAATCTAATTATATCTTTCCTTGACATTATGACCAAGAAATGACAATGGTCACTGAAGTATAACAGATGAGATCAAGGGTACTCCAAAAGGCCTTTGTAAAAGTCTGCTTCTGTGTTCAAATCCAGCCTGGGATTTTGGGGTGTTAAAATATATATATAAGGTTGTTTAGCCTGCCTCAGTAACTTGGTGGTGGGTCCTTTTATCTGCTAGGCAACAGGTTCAGGTTATATTTTCAAGGATTCTGAAAATGACCCAGTGTTTGCTGCCAGGCACCACATCTCTGTCCACAGGTATGCCACAGACTGGCAATGAAATCAGAGTGCTGATGGCTCCCTGGGAACATGTCCTGTCCTCAGTGGTCCCAAGAAAAATGGTGCTGCATGAGGTGGTGAGAAGGATGAGAAAGGAGAGAAGAAAAAAAATGAGGGAATGAGGTAGTTCTCAAGGCAGACTAAAAGGACCCTGCCTCTGTCCACACACAAAAAGATGAAGCATTTTAAGCAAAAAGATGAAGTCATACAAGCTAAAATCAGGGCATAAAACAAACAGAAAGACCATCCACAGATTTCTTTTATTGTACTCAAATGGTTGCCTCAGTGAAAGATTTCTATACTAAACTGACTTATGAGCTGTGATCTCAGTCTTTTGGATTTTTTTTTTCTTTATGTGTTAGTGAATTGTACTTTCATGTGGGAAACTTGTGCAGCAGCCTGTTCTTGCTGGTAAAAGTGGTAAGACTCCCACAGGTTTCATTCAAAGGTTCAGGCTGTTAATGATGACTCAATCAATCAATCAGTCAAGAGACGAGAGGCTGCAGGGAGAACTGGAGCCAAAATTGGTTTCAAAATTCAGTGAGCTCATTTGCTCACCAGCTGAATCAGATATCATCTCTGGAATAGTAAAGAAAGGGGCAGATCTCTAGGAGTCTTTGGGTAGATACTTTTGGGGAGCACCATCACTCAGTGATTTCCCTGCAGTTCCTGTATGTCAAAAGTTTCAGGAGAGCAAGGGGCAACAGGGCGGTGCTGGCTGGGCACTGGGACACGAGCAGATGCAGGAGGGATACCAGGGCAGGAGAGGCCAAGGTGGCCAGGGCACCACATGATTTGGGTTTTTGGGGATCCAGAAATGGCAAAGGAGCTTGAAATGGCCAGGCAGGGTAGGGGTGGTGAGACACAAGTATGAGCTGCCTTGGAAAGGTGATCTGGTGCTCCACAGCAGAATAAAATCAAAGCTGGATCTGTGTAGTCTGCATTCAGGAGGGGAGACCTAAGACCTTTCTCCTCCAGGAGGTATTGTGAGAATTCACTTATGCCATTTGGCTTTTTATAGCTGGCAGTTTAAAGGATGTTACTAATCATCTTATGCTACCAGTAAATTCTGAATACACTTATCTTCATAGTCTATTATTGAGAAGGGTTGTAGAAAATTATAATTCTCATCTTTCTCTGAATGCAACTGTCAAGCTTATTATTTTTTGGATTTTTTTAAACCAAGACCTTTAAAGTTAGCTTATATACTAATTACATTGAAGCAGCTCATAAAGTTTGAGGAAGAAATGCACAATAAATGTTTATTTACCCTGCAACTGTATGTTTCACTAGATCTGTTCCATTTTCCCTCTTTAGGAGATAAACAGTAATAGATAATGTGAAGACATAAATGAGGTATTTATAGCACAGAAAAACACAAGGTTGCTCTATAATACAGGCATGCTTAGACCCAAGTGAAAAAAAAAAACCAAAACTAAATAATGAAAGGTGCATTTAAACCAGATATACTTAAAACAGTATTTTAATAAGTGGAGCAAGGTATAACTGACACAAGCATATCTACATTGTTTTGTGTCTGCAGGTTTCCAGTTATGCAGAACAGCTTGTAGTCTTTAATATTTCAGTTCAGAAGGGAAGAAGCTTTAAAAAAGGGAGGAAAAGAGGAGAATACAAAAAGCTATCCAGCACTCTGGATACTACTGGGTCTTGTCTCTGCTTTTTTCCTCCATCTCTAACATCCTAAATCTTCAAGATCAGAATGTTTAATCCAGATGCTGCCATAATCAGATGAATATCAGTTCAGTGCACCCTAGTGATACTGCTCAATGAATGAAATTATGTTTGTTTTGATCAAGGCCTTATGAACTTCCCAGTTTAAATAAATCTTGGTATTACAGGCTCTGTGAGTGCTCACAGTTCCCATGCACAAGAAACAGACAAACAGACTTGCCATTTTGTTGTCTCTCTACTGTCCAGAATACTGGCTATTGTTCTGTACATAAGATCGTTAATTGGGGAAGATTTATGGAATTGAGATTAAAGCTCAGGAAATTTGCATGTGATGCCCAGCTCTGCAAAAGGCTTTTTTCAACCAGAACATGATGACACATTGTGGACACCTTTTTTGGAATCTTTTCCCACAGCTGGTGAATGGTTTCTTTCAGCCCTGACAGCAGCACCTCCAACCTCAGCCAGTACCAAGAGCTCTCTCAGGAAGCACAGTTGGAGGGCAGGAGGATCAGCAACAGGCCAAGAGCCTGGGAATGGGGGGCAGCCACCAGAACCTGTGCAGAGAGAGGCTCCTGGACACCCATCAAATCAGGCAGTGCCCTCCAGTGAAGCACACTCTGGTCACACAGGGGGACAAGGGAGCAGGGGATATTCACAAGACTAGCATTTCATTAAGGGAATACACCTTTGATGAATGTATCTTCAGAAAGAAGCCTTTGTGCCTCACATAAAATAGGAGAAAATGTATTTTTCTACTTGAGCTCAGGTTATGTATTAATAATGGAAGACTTTCCAGATGGAAAATGATGAATATATGCAAAGTCTTGCCACAATTTAAGTAAGGCTTTTTAATTCAAAGAAAGGAAAAAAACCTGTAATGTGAGCTGTCTAGACTCTCAAGAGGAAGGGGAGAGCATTTATGTTTTTTTCACACAAATATCTGAAATGATTTATACATTACCCTCTGAAAAGGCTTATTTTTATCAGATAACTATAGAATTATCTAGATTAGACTTTTATCATGGAGATAGTTAAATATACAGTGAATTTCTGTGAAGTGAATCCTATTCTACTTTCCAAGAGTCACTGTGTTTATACCCATATTTTTAAGGACTTTAAGTTATGGAAAGGTTTAACCAGGTCAGTCCTTTGACACCTAAATGAAAGCTGGAGGTATTCAACACCTAAATATTCATTTGAATAACATGCAACAGTTTGAAAGAACAAGATAAACAGGGTTGAACTGGGATAACACAGAGTTCAGCCTCTCTCTGATTTTCTGTTTCTCCTAAGAACATAAAGAATTGACCAGTTTGTTTCAGTTTGGTGAGAGTCAGTAATTCAATAACATGCCATATAATGATGAATATGCCAGAGTCAAAAATCAATGACAGAGAGTGTAAAACTTTAAAAAGTTGGTGAATTATTTAGGTGTCTCTCTTAACTGAGCATTTTTTTTTTTCCAGGCATGTTTTTGAGTAGCCAAGTGTGTTTGGAGAGCTGGCTATTTTTTTTTTTTTTCCTCAGTCTCTGCATTTATTTCTGTATCTGCCTGAAAGTCCAGTTAGCTGCAGCTAAGGTCACAGGGAGGAGATTTAACACAGATGAGTCAGAAAGGCTTAACAAGTTACCACCAATCTCCTCAGCTGACACCATTCTCCATCACAGGCTGGGATTTTTTCCCCTCTCAAAGTCAAGGCAAAAATGCATGAGCCTCAACCTCATTCATTATTGCTTAAGCTCAGACACAGAGCTCCTGAGGCAATCTCCAAGCACTGTATCACATGCAGATACAGTGGCTCAGTTAATGCATAATAACTTTAAAGAGCTTCCAGAATTCAAGTCTACGACCCTAATTCAACACAGGCTGCCATTGTTCTTCAGAAATTTAGGTCTTCATAGCCACTCTGCTGGCTTTCATCTTGCCTTTGATGAGGCAAAGCCAAAGTGTCCCTGGCAGCACTATTGTTCTAGGGTATGCTCCTCTCCCACCCTGTACAGAAGAAGGCAGAAGAGAAGAAGCCCCAATATCAGTAATTGGAGCTAAATTAGATACAGTTACACTGACATAATGCTTTGTGCTTGTTATTTTATCCCTCATTTCTTCCTAACCTCTCTTGCTACAAGGAAGTTTTGCCCAGTCTAAGCAGCTTTTCTGCTAGTAAATGTGTTGGCACAATTTTTACAGTATTTCTGCATCATAAACACTAGCATGGACTGGGTACTAGTAAATAGAACTTACAATCAGCCTTCCCAAAGAGCTCAGATCATAATGGCTTGCTTTACTGTGTGCTTTTGAAAGCTGGACTGCATTAAGGTGTCTATATGGGCTCAGGGTTTGAAACAAATCTAATATTCATTGTGAAGGTGCTTGAGCAAGAATAGAGATCCTGTGTCTCTCATGGAGAAGAGGAATGAAGGGCAGGGAGGGAAAAGGAAGGTGAGATTGCCCTCTTTCCCCCAAGTGTCTGCTCTATATATCCTCTAAGGAGGTGGAGAACAAAGCAGAGCAGTCTGATTTGGCAGGAAGCAGCTGATCCAAGATGAGGCAGTTTGCATTACCTCTTATTTGGAATTCCTGTCCTTCCCTCAGACATATCCCTTTCTGCTCCTGTGGAATAGTTACCTGCTCAGAGATCTGCCTCAGTCCCTAAACAGGAGTTGGGAAAAGCCTTTGAGAAACAGTGCAAAACAAAACTAGAAGGACTGATTTAATTTCTCCCACCTGCTTTGACTTGAGGGGCTGTAAAGCACTGCAGAAGATTCTCTGTAAAATAAGAAGCTTTCCTATATTGTATTTATCCTGTTAACCTTTTAATCCCACCAACTTTACATTCAGCAGATTTATTGCCACCATTTTGGTTGTGATCTTGCAAAAGGACCCAGTTCATCTATAACTTGGTCCTGTCAGTGCTATCTGTTGCTGTAGTAACACAGTAGTGCTATACACCTTCAGGAATCAGTGCTGCAGAACTGTTGACTTTTCTAATAAGGAAAAAAAAAAAAAGGAAGATAAAATACCCTTTGATTACATCTATCATTCTTTGTGTTGCAGTCCTGTAACAATGGAACTTTAATGTTCCCCCTGAAATAAAAAGGAAAAAAAGAGAGAACAGGACTTTGTCCATTGTGTGAGGTTGAAGGGAGGTCTTCTCAACTTTAGATCCCTGGGACATGGACATATATTGCTGGGCTCAGTTTCATGCTGGTACAGTCACAAAAAATTGTAATGAAGTCTACAGAGTTATGCTGACAGAAAATCCTCTGAGCAAGGCTGGAATCAAGCATCTAACTTCTGTAAAGTTGCACTGGCTGTTCCTGTGGGCCAAACTGAAGATATATTCTGGCCCACCCAGAAAACGTAACTCTACCTCTGGAATGCTCCAATGTTTGGTGGTGGATAAAAACCTTTGCTTGCAGCAGGAGCCTTGTTAACCAAGAACATCTTCCTTTCATTCCTGCTTTCATTTCCCACTGCATACACTGGAAAACTGGATAATCAAGAAGATCCCTATTCCTGACCAGTGCTGATTCAAACATAAATTTTAAGTAGCACCTTAAATGTTTGCTGCAATGTGTATTTCTGTCTCCTTTGTCCCACTGAACACCAGCAGGGTTACAGCTGTACTTGTATGCACAAGTTGTGTCTGTGCCTGGACAAACACATGCTCATACAAGCAGCAAGATCAGACTGAGCAGTAGATGCTGCAGAAATTATTATTCCTGTCCACATTTATCCTTACATGGGTGTAGGTATATTAGGAAAATTAATGCTCTCTAAATGTACTCAATAATGGCAATACACTGGTGAATAAAATTCAATGGACAATTATTTAATTTTATCTAGGATAAAAACCTTAGAAGAAGTGACTCTCTTTCCCTTACAGTAACATTTCACGTGTTGCAAATATTGTTATTTTAATGAAAGCCTTGGGCTTTGCAGTCTGAGTCATGTATTTGGAGTGCTTGAAATGGACACCACTGTAGCAACAGAAAAAATGACTGGACAGTATTAATGGATTCCTTGTTGCCTTTGCTTTTTTATGGGCCTTTGGTGTAAGTTTTCTCAGATTACTTTAAAACTCCAATTAGAATTACTTACTATCCTAATGCTCAATTATATGAAACCTGTTTACATCATATAAGAGACTGAAAGATGATTATGATGTACCCCAAAATTGATTATAATTTGATTGTTCTTTCCCAGCATTAGGTAAAAATCAAAGCAAAAAAACCCCAAAAAGCCACACATACAGGAAAAGCATATGCAGTGACATAAGCAATTCTCTGACTCCAGAAATTCCTGGTGGATGATAGTGGGAGTTCTGAGGAGATGTGGTTGTTCCTTGAAGGAGCTCCAGCTGACAGTGTTCAATCCACTGAAAGAAGTGAATGAATCAGATTCAAGTGGAGCCCTGGGATCACCCTGTAGTGGAGGCTGAACACGCCCCTAAAAATGAAATTGCAGGTGCTTTGCCATTGCTTCTAGAGGTGCTGTGTCTCTCTCCCTGCTGCAGAAACCAGAGCTGTGAGAAAAGCTGGGCTGTCCAACCTGCACTGAGCTCAGGGCTACCCCCCCAGTCCTAGGCTGTCACACCACACATAGCATTGCGGAGTTTTTTAAAACAATTTTGAAACCCAAAGTGTCCTGTTTGTACAGTCTCCATGTTGTTAGTCTGCATTATTTATGGCTGTAACTTCAGGATTTTCACATCTCACCAGTCTGCCAAACTAAAAGCAAATTATGAAAGGCCACTGAGGACTGCAAAAGTTATGTAGCCACACTAGTCTATTGTCCATCTTAAGAAGTCAGATGGGTTTTAGGGTGTTTGGATTGGCTTTTCTTTATTCAGGGTTCAGGATGTCTGGTCAGGGATGTAGCCTCCCTCTCAATCTGCTCTCTGTAGCACTTTCTAATATACTGATTTATTTCAGGTGCTATGGACTCCCAGAGAGAAGAGAAAGAAGAAATCCCTCCTCTCATTGAAATGAATGGGAATTTTGCCTCAAATTATGTATTAGTGCCAAGTTCTGCTTTTGAGACAGGGGCTTTGCTAGTGTGCAGCAGGGCCTGTGCAATAGGCCCCAGGGATTAGTAATCACTGGAAGTTTTCAGTGGGCAGCAGATGCATAAGATGCAAAGATGTGCTCACATTCAAGTCTGGCAAAGCTGCCCCCCAGAAAGGCACCAGATTATTGCCACAACTTTGCTCACAAGCACTGAAACCTTCACTCAGGTTATGTGGTAACTGCCACCAAGAATTAGATGAACAATAATTCAAGTTTATCTTTGAAGTCTCTAAAATTCTAAATTGGCTTAGATGATAGAAAAATCTCAATATGTCTAAAAACTATAAATTCATATTCCTGTTGCTGAATTGAACTGTTCTCAAATTAAATGGAACTCTTTCTGAACAAAAAAAAAAACTTATGTTAACAGAGAATTTTTCTTTCTATAATTATCAACTTTTGGCAAAACTTAATAATAAAAATAGACTTCTCAAGATGCTTTTTAGAACTTAGGCAAAACTTATAAGCAGCTACTTACACACAAATATGGTCATTTACAAGAACTCAGATTTGAAAAATTTTCTAGCATCAGTCTTTGATGCCTAACACTTAGAAAACTAAAAGAATTAATGATGACTATTCAGAATACTTGTTTAAAATGTTCATAATAATATGCAGTGTGCCAGGGGGAAGTGTAATCACTCTGAAGTTAAAAGCAGCAATGAAGTCTCAATCTTAATGGAAATGGCAGCTTTCCTGTCTGCAGCAGTTACAAGAAAAGATCTCAAAATGTAGCCCAATCTCTTGTGGCTTCCCATGATATTTTTAACACTGACTACAGTGGGAAATGTATTGCAATTAATTCCCATACAGGAATGAATTTATTTTGGCGAGAACTCTGTTAGAGAAGACTTTAAAAACTTTGTTTAAAAGTGGACCTGTCTTGAAAAATCTGGATGCAGAGTTTCCAAAAGACTGGATTTATTCACTGTGGTTCCTCTTCTGAGCAGTGGCTGAATCCATTTCTGCCCCACCCTTTCTCCCAGTTCACCCACTCCAGCAGCTCCAGCTTGCTTCCACCATACTTCCAAGTCACAATTGCATCATTGCTGGTCTCAGTGTTGGTGACATGGCTCCCTCAGACAGTGCCCACCTAAAAATACTTCCATATTTATCTCAACCTATTCAAAGGAAACAAGCCTTTTAAACTGTGATTTCTTTAGGTTTTAACAAAAGGGTTGAGGGGATGCTATGTAGCAGTGTGGTGGTTAAAGAGGAAGATGAGGGCCAGAATTAAAGACACTGAGTCTTGTGAAAATGCAGGGGAGGCCTTTATGTCAAACAGCAATTGTCATTTGGGGCTGGGTACTAAAAATACCCTACTTTTCTTTTCTTGCAGTGAGTTGTTACAAGCACACTGGAATATGCCAAGGCCCAAAAGATATTTTCAACACCGAAGTTTTGTTTAAGATCAGGAGTACAGCTCCAAAACAACTCAGCTGTTACCACTGCCTACAATTAACTTCACAGAGCACTCTGCAAGAAGGAATGGACACTTTGCAGATTCAATTAAATGCATTAATTAAACAAACCTAACCACTGATTGGCACTCAGCCTAGGTGACCAGACTACAACTGGTTCAAAGAAAATCCTAAAATATGACATGGACATCAGGTCCACAGCATCAGATACCATGACCTACAAATTTATTCCTACTATTCTTGCTAGTGCAGATGTACTCTAACCTATGAGTCAAATCCAGCAACCCATACTTAGACAAAGCTCTTAAAATAGATGAGACACTGCTGTAGGTGATGACTGTTATACTTGTATTATCAACATTTTGAAAGACTCCCCTAAAAAGAGCCTGAAGACAGGTATAAATGAGCTTCCAAACAAATTTAGCCTTAAGGAAAACTGAACACAAACTTGCCTTTCCCAAGCACCATCCAGCAACAAACCAAGACTCAAATTAATTACCTGAAATTCCTCTGCTTGAAATATGGAGATTTGCTGGTAAGCATGAGATGAACCCTGCTTGGTTTTTGGGGTTTTTTTCTTCATTTCTCTCATTGGATGATGTTCTTTTCCTGCTCCCTGGACCTGCCCATAAATCAAATATAAGCCACTAAATATCCATCTCTGTATTGGTTGCAATTGGTAGCAATGCTGAGTCTAAAGGAAAATCTTTGTACAACTATCTCACATGTAAAGTGAAGGGTCTGGCAGCTGCCTTGAGCTCTGTGCTTGCTAGCAGGACAAGCCTTCTACCAGGTGGGATGATTTAACAAATCTGCTCCCTCTGCAGGTGTAAACAGTGAGGAATTAAACCACCTGAAAGGCTGATTAGAAGATAGTGGCAGATGGAGTAAGATTTCTCAGGGGTGTGCATCTGCATTATCATTTCCTTTAAGATTTTAACATCTTCTGCTGAAACTTGTCTCTGTCCCTATGGTTTAATAAAGTCTGGATATCATCCTGAGTCAATTTCCTGGTCCAAACCTTTGAGACCTGGTGTCTTAGAAAGTCAGGGATCCCATATGCTTGTGGGGTGAGTTTAATGCCTGTGGGAGGTTTTCTCTGCCTGGCCTCCTTCCCCAGGAGGCCTGAGCTTCTCCTCTCTGGTGTGAAGCACAGGCAGGCAAAGTGCTAAAGGAACACTGAAGTAACTCACAATGAAATTCCTGAACTCTCTATGCCACCACCTTTATGAGAAACATTTTGTTTTCCTTTGAGGCATTTGGTTACTAAGGAAAGCCTGTGCCTTCTCTAGCTTTGCCAAGCCACGAGCCCTGGGGCAAGTTCCCCAAGCAGTCCTGGTTGTGAGACCCTTGTGGCTGAATTTCCCCCCCTTTCTGTAGCCACACCAGCCCAGTGCCTGCAGCTCTCACATCCTGCCCATCCTGAGGGGGTCCTGAGGCCAAGGCAATCCTGGACAGAGTGAAGGTTTCTCACCTGGACCTGCAGCCACAGTTCCTCTTTGAGATGATGCTGGCTGTAGTGGCACATGTTTTGGGAGCCCTCAGTGTGTTCCACAGAGCAAGCTGCTGCACTATTCCTAGAAAATGAATCTCAATTTCAAAGGGAACAGGGAGGTTTTTTTGGAAACAGCTGATCAGCTGTCGTGCAGCAGGTGGTTGTGTGGAGCCTGCCCAGCTCCCCAGCTTGGAGGACACCTGAACAGCAACCTGGCTGCTGGTCCTGGAAAAGCCACTGCAGCCCCACAGCCTGTGCCTCTGTTCTGTCAGCTGCATCCCAAACTGTGACTATAACAGGAGTATTTTGCTGTTTATCATCCAATAAATGCTCGCTGGCTTGTAATTGGACTCACTCGTAAGAGCCCAGCCAGCGTGCCAACAGTTATTTTTAGCTGCCCAAATTCCATTTCCCTGTGTTATTTGCTGCAACCAGACTGACACATTCCTATTTTGATAGCCTTGCTGTTGGTCCCTGTGCTTGCTGACAAACAAGCTCATGCCTTTATTGTTTACCAAAAGGATGTTTTTGAGGATTACTGACCTGGATTTCTAAATCTCTCAAGTGTATGCCAGCATGAAATTTCTGTTCTTAAAGGCAATTTACTCACTGAAAATCCCACATCCTTTGAAATAACTCTACCCCTCATGTCACCTTTTTTCTTTAAAAAACCCTCAGTTTTTTAAAGATTGTCTACCACAGTCAAGTCCAACTGGAGGAGCAATGTCATATGGAAATCTGTTTGTTCTGAACACAGTGGTCTAAAGCTCCCTCATGAAGGGAAGCAGAGGGATGGAATCTGATCTCTTCTCTCTGCTGACCAGAGAAGGGATCCAAGGGAATGGCCTAAAGCTGTGTTAGGGGAGGTTTAGTTTGGATGTCAGGAAAAAGTTTTTCACCCAGAGGTGCTTGGGCCCTGCAACAGGCTCCCCAGGGCAGTGCTCACAGGAGCAAGCCTGACAGAGTTGAAGAAGCATTTGGACAACAGTCTCAGGCACTTCTTGTGACTCTTGGGGTGTCCTGTGCAGGGCTGGGAGCAGGACTAGATGATCCTGATGGGTCCCTTCCAACACAGCTGATTCTGTGATTTTGTGAAATTAAGATATTGGTGTAGCAGCGAGTGACTAAGAAAAAAAGCAAGGGGCCAGACTTTCTCTGACAGAAGTTAGAGTTGGTGGCTGAAGTCTGTCAAAGACCTCCAGTAGGAAGGAACCTCCAAAGTAAATGGGTAAAGGACTGGTTCAGTTCTGGCCCTGTGTCTGATGAAATTGAGCTCATGTCTATCTTTTCTGGAATTTCTGGTTCAAAGCTTAACCCGTGGGGGATGCTTCTGGTTTCATGAAGAGCAGTGACCAACCAAATCAGTTGCAGTCCATCCAGATGAATCAGAGGCCGGCAGGCAAGCAGTTTTATCATTCCCAAGCATTTATCAATTTATAAATTGAATTAAATGCAGCATGGACTTCTCTTTCTTTCCATTCCCACGAGAGCCAGAAACATTTTAACATTGAAATACTTATGGATTTTTAAAAGTGAGGGCTTTAAAATAAACCAAATAGCCTGCATTTCAAATAAAATTATACTGACAAGAGTGCCTGACCCAGCAAAATAGTTTTAAGAACCTCTGAACAGGCCTATACTGTACTTAAAAGCAAACTTCTATAATCAAAATGAAAATGAGATCCAGAACCGCAATTTAAAACTGCTTCATTGAACTATAAAGAAGTCACATAGGAGGAATTAACAAACACAGTTGCCATTTACAGCCTATGTGAGCTTTATTTGCCTTATTCTAAGTCACATTTGGGGGTGTTGTTTAGTTTTTTTCTCTTTTTTCCTCATCTTGTAAAAGCTTTTTAACTGCTTGACCACAGTGGTAACTGATGATGGAGGCCACCACTTATGGTGGCCAGATAATGATGAATAATGTAGGCAGTGAGAGGCCATTAGGATTTTGGTAAAAGGGAATAGTATACACAGTATAGATGTAAAAAAGGAACATTATACACAGTATAGATGTTAAAAAAAAAAAGCAACAGCTACATCGTAGAACAAAAATAATAAAATGTGAATTGTTTTTGGTTTTGATTGGGGGTTTTCTTTGTAGTAGTAGTAGTAGGACAAAAATCACTATTGTTATAGCTCCATCAAATGTGTATAAAGCATTTTCCTAAATGGAATATTCAGTATTTATTTAAGTACATTCACAAGACCTAATCTCAGTATAAAGCAGTTTAGAACTTTCGAAGTGTTTTATACCAATGGAAGATAGGGACTGTTTTTCTCCAGATATTCCTGAGCTTCAATTATCTAAAATACTTCAGTCTATACGTAATTAAGCAGATGAATAAACCTCACTGAAGTCTAAAAGCTGCTGATGTGATTTAAGATGATGCAAAATTAAATTCTATTTGGAGCTTAGATCCAAAAGCTTAACTCCATCCCCATTCAGCAGTACATTTAGGCAAGTTTAGACACTTGCTTAAATCAATAGGATTAGATGTTTTCTTGTAGTTGCCCATGAATTTAAATGCCATGCTAAGTAGGAAAGCACTTGTGTAATGAATTAGCTCCGGTTGAAATTTTGTAATTATTATCTAGAAATGTTTTTAAGGACCTGAAATACATTCATTTTCCCATTAATTTTAAAATCATCTTCTAGACAAGAGAAAATGTTTTCACTTTTAACAAATGTTTTAACTTTTCATCCCATTACCTTACCCTCCTCCACCTTATTTCCACTACAGAAATCAAAAAGTGGCAAAAAGGAGAGTCCTTTTTTCATACAGACGGGAAAGAGAACATCACGTTTTAATTTTTTGATTAAAAAATACTAGAAAATTTCAAATTAAGCAAGTCTCTGCAAAAACCAATTAATTGATGTTATTAATACTTTTCTAAGTGGGCCAGTTGAACACAAGACTTGAAGGTTTTCACTGAAATGTATAAAGAGCTCTGAGGCTACTTTTTCCTGACATTAATGTTTGTAACTTGATACCAATTTACCAATTTTTTTCACAGCCTCAGGATGAAGAGGTACTCACAATCTAGGAACAAGACAAGAAACAAGGCAGCATTTGTATTAAGAAACATTTTTATTAACAAAACAGTAAATTCCACTTGCTTAGCATTTCCAATAATGAATAAATTGGCCTTGCAACAAATAAAAAAATTGTAAATATCTATCACAGAAAGCACTATAAGGTTAGGGGCATTGGGCCTCTCTTTGATGTCTTAGGGTTGAAAGTTTCACACGTTATTTAGTGTTTTGTTAAAAAAGGCAACACAATACAGTCATAGAAATGAAGCCATCTCAGTCAAACAAATTAGGTTATTATAGAGAAAGGATCCAATTTTATGTTAGGTAGTTGGTTTATGTCTGTTTGTTGTTGCTGCTGCTTTAAAAAAAAAAAGAAATTTAAATCCACTTGCTGGCATTTCTGATACATCCATAATTTTTATTTTTTTGTTAAATTATGAAATTAAAGAGGAAAAAGGAGAACCTTCAGAAACAGTGTTAAAATTGTGTTTTCTTATTTTAATAGTAGGAGATCTTTTTTTTCTTTTTGTCCTTGATGTATGGATTTAGTTAAAGATTGATCTACCAAACTGCCTGGAAATTGGCCTGACAATGCTATTTCATTAATGCAATCAATACCAAGCAGAAAAGACCATTTCATCTCACCCAAATCATATTCTGTCATGCCCAGTCTCCTGTCAACAGATTATTCTTGTTCTTCTAGGTACCTTCAAGCACTAAAATCTGAACACCACCTGGCTTTCAACTTCTTTCCCCCCTCCAGCTGGAGTCTCTTGCTTCCAGCAATGATCTCCAGTCACCCTTGCCCCTGCCATTCCCTGAGTACAGCTGTCTTGTAAAGGTGGGAGAAATGATGAGTGCCACAGGTGAACAACGATCTAAGAAATGAACATCAGATGGATTTTGTGGTTTTTGAGAGTGGTTTTTTTCCCTTCATTTTTTGCGTAAATGCTAATGAAAATAAAAAGTCGTTTCACAAATGCAACATGTCACACCTTGATGTGGTTGGCAAACTTCAAGAGAGGTGTTTCCATGTCAGCTACATGTATTTTTAAAGTGCTCTGACTCCCAGATAGATAGCTGTACCAGTTCCCAACTTTATTTCATCAGCTACAGTGAGTAACACACAACAAAATGTTTTGTGTCTGCTGTTTAAAGCTAATTTTAAATTTCTCCTTCCTGTCTGTAAAGTGTGAATATCTATATCCCTCCCAGGAGGCCTTCTGATGATTTGGTTGATTTCTATTGAACTACCCTCTTTCTGTCTAATGCATTCCCTTTGAACTTCTGTGTAAATAAAATGTTATGCTATGATTTATTGCTGTGAAACTAATGAAATATTACTAGAAAAAAATTCCAAACTTAACGTGTAAATTACAGCATTACGTTTCATGTGTTTAACTAAAATGCATTAATGTTTTATATATGCAAGATAAGCTGTGTCACTTTAAAACATAATGAACTTATATCTGTCTGGTTATGATGTCTTGCAATACTACACAATCAACTTAGCTAAAAATACTTTTTCATATGTCAAAATGCCCACCATTGAAAAATACTATCGTGCACCTCAAGAGTATTTCCTTTTTGGAGAAAGGGATAAATTCTGCAATAGAATCAGCCTGGATAATTACAATGGGTATTTTTAGATCTTTTACCACCTAGTGCTGTAGTAGCTGTTCTTCATATGAATGCCAGATAAACACTATATGATACTTCCTAAGATTCTCAAGAAACTCATCATTCTCATAATTTCTAAGAACAAGGTTTCTGTAAGGCAAACCATGCTCTCCAATAGTGAAGCTTTGACTGGAAGCCAAAGGCCAGTTTAAGTCACTAAATATTTAGCTAATTAATGAATGTATATTTCTAGGAAAATTGGCCATTCTGATCAACTTCATTGATGCATATCAGGAGCAAGAGATGGGGATAGGAGGGAGAAGACAAATTACAGTAGAGATATATTTTTGCTTTCTAGTCCACTTCTTTCATACAAACTACTGAAACTTAATTGCAACATAATAGAGCTGTACAGGTAAGAAAAAAATTAGCTGACTCTTATATACATTCATACACATCCCCCTTTGTATAACCACTACACTGTAAATTAAAAATCAAAAAAAAAAAGGGGAAAAAGTCTGGGACAATTTATAATGGCTGCAAAAAAACTGAAGAATGTCTGTTGCTCCAGATGTCATAAAACTCTCTATACCTAGCAACACTTATAACATTGAGTTTACCAAAAATGGCTGAAGAGCAGATATAGTTTGCATTTTCTATACAACAGGCTATAAAACATCACTTATCACAGTCCAGAAAGCACATATAGATGTGTTTTTATATAAACATATGTAATAACATATTAAGCGTGCATGAAAATTTCCCAATGATTGCATCTATGCCCTCTTGTTTTTCTTTTTTTTTTCTTTTTTTTTTTTTAATATTTTTGTGGAAATGTGCCTTATATTCCAGATTTTTGTTTTTGTTTTTGAAAATAAGGCCTCCATACTATTTTCCTCACAACCAGAAAGGGGCTTTTTGAAAGTATTTCTACATAAGTCTTCAGAAAAGCCAGCACTTTGTTTCAAAATGCAAGTTTCCAATCACTGCTTCACTGCACCAGACGGCAAACTCTTTATGTTTGCTTGTTGAGTCACCATATATAATGACAGTCTTCTCTGACAATAAGACTAACTTACTTCTCAAGAAAGCGCTAGCACTTTGGCTAAATCCAGAATCATAGGTAGCTTCTTTTTTCTTTTTTTTTTTTTCCTGTTTTGTTTTTTTTTAAATTTGATTTTTTTTTCATATTGTGCCTCGATGTTGTAGTAATACTCCTTGCTTTATGAGTGCGTGGTGTCATCATTGTCTTTCAGAAACGTTCCAGCAACATAAAGACAGGCAGAGTAAATGAAAACACTGTGGATGTTAGGGAATTTATCAGCTCCTGTTTCTGAAAAACAAGAGCATGAAATGCTTGTTTTTAAAAACAGTCTTTCCTTTCTGATTGCATTCCCTGTCTTTTCTGTTTGTTTGTTTTTGAATGTGCTTCATAAAAAGTAAAGTAAATAAGTTTGTATTATGTCTCAGATAAAATGAAGACTATTTCTATACAAGCGTTCTTTTAGATGTTGAGATCAGACATAGTACTCCTTATCCTTATTTTTCTTGTTTTTGTTGGAACTTTTAGCGCTGTTGGGCTGCTTCTCCTTGATCACAGCCCCGTTGGATTGTGCTGAGTTACTGATGTAGTTTCGACTCTCGTCCACGTGGTAGGAGCCTTCGTCTCGATTCCTGTACTTGTACATGGCATACAGGAGGATGAGGATGCACAGCGCCGCCGCCGCCACGATCCCGACCACCATGCCCGTCGTGCTGCTGGATTCACGGATCACCTCGGACGAGCCGGGGTACTCCCGTCCTCCTCCTGCCCTGGTGGGGTTTGCTGTGGGTAGATAGGGAAAGAAAGGAGAGGTTATCCTTGAGTTTGGACATGGAGGAGTCAGTCATGCCTGCTGCTACCGTCACGTGTCCTTCTAGCCGCACCCATGGGCCAGGACAGCCTAGAGATGCGCTGATGCCTCAGGTTTTAGGTTTTTAATTTTTCAGATTCTGTTCTGCTTTAGTGTGTAAGTCTGGGCTTCATATTAGGGGATGGTAAGTTCTCTTCACAGAGCAGGGAGACAAAACCATTCCTCCTCTAGCTGGGGACCCAAGAACATCCTGTCCACATCTCATGCCCAAGAGCATAAACAATGGTGAAATGAAGAGAGAAAACAAGAAAGATGGGACTTCATGGGCTAAAGCTGTAATTGGACAATCAGCTTCAATATGCTAAGGGACCAAAACTTATAAAAGTGTGAGACCCTGTCATGTGTGGTCCATATTTTTTTTTTTGGCCATTTTGGGTTGTGCTGCCCAAGGTGGATCTATTGAGGCCTTCTAATAAATCCCTATGCCTTAGCTCCATCCAGTCTCTGTTCTAGGTCAGCCTTCACAAGGCATCAGTGTTCCCCATCTACTAGTCCAAAACCAGTTAGGGTTGCAGCCCATCCCTTTTTCAGGCTTTTAAACAAGTAATAGGACAGCAAAGAACATCTCATTCTAGCCTTCAAGGGTATAATTTGTCCTAGTGTGTTGTTAAGCAAATAATGCCTAAATAATCTGAAATAACAGACGTGCCACAATTTAAATGCAGGACATGAACATCTCAGAGGAAAGGATTTCCCTCTCCCTTTCTCTCTCCTTCTCTTTCTGTAGGGAACAAAAAGTGACACCATACTATTTATTGAGAAGGCATTGACAATAAGACAGAATGGAGGGTTAAAAAAAAGTTAAAATGGCTGATAGCAGCCAATAAATTCACTACAAATAAGGTATCCTCAGCTCTCCTGTACACTTCCCTCACCAAGCTTTTCAGTTTCTCCTTTCCTTCTAATATTTTGTTTTCTTTTTTAAAATTAATTATATTTATTCTTATTGCTTTTAGAGAGCTATCCAACCCTATCTCCTATTTTCTACTTTGGAGTCCTCCTTGGATATGGCTGCACTTCAGAGAACTTTTTCACTCACTTCCCCCATTCCATCTTTTCATCATTGATGCCATTATCAGATGTTCCTTTAAGGATTGCTTTCTGCCCCAAGAAAACCTCCCAAATTGCACAGAGCAAGGACTCAGCCTCCTAAGAACCCACCTCTGAGGCCAGACTCTGGTCTTTTCAGCTGTGATATGAATAGAACTGACCTATGTCTTCACACTGGAAAATCTTCTTCATAGGAACTATTGTGTAGTCTGGCATATTTTGTCCCCTTGCACAGCCATGAGGAATGAAAATTCCTCCTAATTCCAGGAGGAATTTTTAGTTTAAATGCTCTCAGCACACACAGTGCTTTTGTGTTTTCCATGATCTCCTTTCTTTGTTGAATTTTGCAGCAGGAGGGGAGGCAGATTTTTGGATAGAATCACTTAGAGTGATGATAGCTGAGATGGATCCTCTCTAGCCTAACAAGTGTCACGGACAGAAATGAAGTTATCTGGGTTTCTGCATTAGTCCTCTGATTATACCAGCATTTCCAAACTTCTGGGAGGCTGTGTATCCTCAGCACTGCCAGCCTTGGCTGAACTCAGGAGAGCCAGGCTGGCTTGGAGAAACTGCATTTATGCATCATTATGCATGGCTAAAAATTCAATCAGTAAAATACAGATGCTAACTAAAGTACTAAATGGTAGCTTTACAATATATTCATGATGTTAACTTTATTGGGGTGTGCCTACAGGTAGCATTGTTCTGAGGTGTGTTAGAAAAGTGTCTTGCTCAAAGTCCACAAAAGCACACTATGCTCCATAGTCACTTTTTTAAGCACTGTAAAGGCATAATAGGAAGAGGATGATTTTAAGGATGCTACATTAAAGGTAATGCCAGTCAAAATATCAATACTGGCCAAAAAATTGCAACAAGTTTGGACTACCAGAATTGAAAGCAGCCACTGGCTACAGACATCTACAATTGGCCTATGAATAATAAAACGTAGCAAAAATGCCACAACTCCCCAAAAGAATAAGTTCCTTCTCCACTCTGGTATTACCCATCATTTACTTATTGGGAATCTGTGTTCTTACTGCAGAAACACTTCCTCCTGGCAGTTATTTCAAACAGGTTTAAAGAAGCTGACATTTTGTTCAGCTGAAAGAACAGAGGGAAAACTGTAAAATTAAAAAAAAAAAAAAAAAAACCAAAAACATATCAAATAGTATTTTAACTTTTTGTATCCTTCTGAAAGTTCTTACTTGTTATGAGTTGGTGCAGTTGGTACTTTCTATGGCAACACAAGAGATCTTGAAGGTTTTAAGATATTTTTGTCATTTCAGGGCAGATGCCACCCTACTAAGAAAGGTGCCCTGCTCCAAAGTAGTCAGTGACTGGTTTAGATCCTGTTTGTTCATTGTAGCTATTGTAGAAATGGAAATTCTTTTACACCTAGGGTGTCATTTACTGTTTTACAAGAGACAATGCATTGTGTGCAGAACAAAGACTGAGTATTTCCATAGTGAGTGAAAATGAGACAGAGTCTTATCTTACTGTATGTGATTTCAGGAAATTAATTTCTGTCTGAGAAATAATAGAAGCCACTGAATACACTGCCAATACCTGGTGGATTAACAGCTGCTCTTCCTCTTTAAGAGACATACATTTGGGCCAAATACTGTCAACTAACTTTACAATTAATGCCTACTAAATGACAGTTAACAGCTTGCTCAGAGGAAAACATTCTAATATTGCAACCTAAAAGAAACATCTAAGGTATATTTTTCAATGTTACCTAAATTCCTGCCTCTCACCTGATGGCTTCCTTTTATTTTAAGAATGCTTTCACAATTGTCTCATTTAACCCATCTGCCTGAGAAATATTCAACCAACTACACTGATGTTATTTAAACTTATAACATTTCAAAGCATCTGTTGTTGCATTTGTTTGGACATCTGGAAAAGGAGAAATTCAGCAAGGAAAAGGACTTGCTATTTTTGTTCCATTTACATTAAAATATGCTTTTAACCTAGTAGGGCCTCTCCAGACAAATGAAGGAGGAGGAAATAGAAAAGTTTTACAAAGTACATAGATTTCTCTGTGACCATATTATATAGGAACAGCTAATGGAGTACACAACACAGCAAGAGTCCTATTCTGAGACAGGGAGGAAAGGGCCACTGGAAAAAAGCCAACCTTAATTTCTTCTGAAATCTATATAAATAAATAATTCCACATCCTTAACATTGCTGAAACAGCTGCCTTCTATTTAAGCAATACCTTTGTTTGACTAAGACTGGAGTCAATTCCAAGGGGAATTTACCTATATTTTTTTCCCCTGCAAGACAGGAACGATTGCAAGGGATGGCAGATGATGTCAGTGGAGAGCAAACGAAGATTATAAATTTACAGAAATCGTGCTCTTTGCTTCCCAGCTCTTTGGGAAACACTGGATGCAGTTTTCATCCCAGCATCTTGGTAGCTGGACCAGGCAGAGCCATTGGCTCCTGGCACATCAGCAGAGGTGTGTCTGCAGGTAACCTTGTCTGCTACTCAGCTGCAGTCACTCTTAGTGTCTGCAGCATGAAAAAGATATTAACTTCATCCTAGACATCTTGCTGTAAATGAGAACTGAAATACCTCATTGGAGTATGTTAAGATAAAATTACATAAAATATTACTCTGATTTTAAGAGTAAACAGTTGTCTCAAAAATATACCCAAAGCCCAAACCCTGAAACTATCTATTTATTAAAACAACAACTTGAGGTTGGTTTGATTAGGAACAAGACAAAATCATAAAGGCAGTAAATGTGCTCAAACCTTGCCATAACAGTGAGAGGAAATGATTGTCATCTTGTGGTGCAAGAATTCCTTCTTAAAACAACTTCTCTGATGCACAGCTCTTCCTCTCAACAGCACACAACCAGCATTTTTGTACTGCCTCAAAGACCAGCTTAGAAGAAACTGAGTTCTAAAAGCCTCTTCTACCACTTATGAAAATCTTTGCATGAAATAATAACAATTGAGCAGTTTTACATTGTGTAATAATGGATTAGAAAGTTATTATTCTTGACTGTATTTCTAAGTGGTTTAAGATTTAGAGGGAAAGAAATCTAACTATTTTCAGTCCCCAGTTTTCATTAATACTGTGAAAAGAAAATTGGAATTGCAGGTTCCCATGGTGTTTGTGAATTGAAATTAGCAGATTGAAAAACAAAACAAAACAAAAAAAGACAAAAGGACACCAAACCTGTTTTCTTTACATTTATGCCTTCCCACAAACTGTGAATAGGAAATTACTCACAAGACAGAAATGTTTAACTACTGCATTTGCAATGAGGCATGAAGGCAATTATTTACGGGACACATATTAATTTTCACTCTGTGTGCTGTCATTGCAGACCTGTTTGTGGTCGATTTTCTGCAGCATTGTTGGATTCTGGTGAGCTGGTTTCTGAGCTCGCTGCAAATTCAGCACCTCTGAAAAACAAAGCCCAGCACTTCCCCTGCAGAACTGGGGGAGATGCAGCCCAGCTTCAAAACCAGCATGAAGGTCTGCTGTAGACTTGTGTTCAAAGGAAAATTTTTAAGGTATCTGTTCTACTCTTTGGTGTGCAAACCTAGGATATAATGCCTTAAGATACCTCTAAAGTGACATCAACTAACTTAGCTTGTTATAAAAATAGTCCATCAGTGGAACAGCATCCACAGCTAAAAAGATTGGTTTGCTAAGGAGCTAAACATTCTCTCTGCACTGAGCAGAGTGCTGATTTCCAAGTGTAATGATTTGTCATATATCGACTTCAAATCATTTACAAATCCTGCCAGCTCCTTAGCACTGCAGGTTTTGCAAGTAACTTCTTTTTCCCCTGTGGCTGAGAGGTGGAAGGTTGTTTTCTCAACCTTTTAAAATGTCATCACAAGTCTAAAGGGAGATAAGATAGTTGGTTGTACAGTGCCAATTGATGGAGCATACCAAATCAGTGGGGTTTAGGAGTTACTATGTTTTGCAGAGCTGGAGGGACTGTTTCACAGTTTTATAAGAAGGTTTTGTGAAACTATTTTCCACAAAACTAAATTTAATTTTAGCCAAAATCGAGAATGTAAACCAAAATCGAGAATATATCACTTAATGTTTTTAACAGCCTTCATCCCTGTGGTTTTGCCCTTTTTATTAGTATATTTTAACATTTCAGTTGCATTGCTTCTCTTTTAGTATTCCTTCTCTCCAAATAAGGATTCTATCTTCTCTTACCACTCCAGGTGTCCTACCTCTCCCCACTTCTATATTTGTCATTCAGCTTTGTATCTCTCCTTATTTATTTTCTATGTGAAGTTATTTTCCTGGTTTTGTGCGTATTCTGAGAAATCTTTGGTAATTTGGTACTTTGTTTCAGAAGTTTTGACTGACTAGCAGAGTCAGTATTAGTCTGTATTTTAAATTGAAGTATTCCTAAGTGGGCAGGGGGGGAAGATTTTGCAAATAAGATAACATAAGGAAGACAAAAGAGAAATATTACATTTCTGACAGCATGTTTTCAATCTAGACCTAAGCTGCTGCAACTGTGGACCACCAGTTCAGACAGCTGAACTGGGATCATTTGCTCAGTGAGTTGCCTGCTGCTCCTGCTCCCTGAAGACTCAGTGTTCAAGCAAGAAAAGAGCAGGGGCACTGGAAACATAAATTTTTGGTGGCAGCTAACAGTAAGATTGGCTGCATTGAACCAAAACTGTGACATTTGGGCTCCACTGACTTCAGGAAAAGTTTTGCTATGAGCTTTGCCAGATCAAGGTTTCATTGCTTGCTATTTTTAACATTGTCATCTCGTTTTTAAAAAAAGGCAAAAAATTCCAAGCCTCCTTATCTAGGAACCAGTTTTGAGCAGAATACCAAAATGTAGTTGTAAAGCATGAGGAATCTGCTGGCTTGGCCTGCAGAGCGTGGAATGATTCTTGCTCATGAAATGAGCTGGAGGTGCAGACACCCACATTCATCTCACAACTGTGGGTGATTCCCTGATTTTCCTCCTTCACTAAGCAGCTACTACATGAAGAGATGAAAGTCTATGTCACAAACATTATATATATATATGGCTTGGATGTTGAAGCAGAAAGCACAGCATTCAATTTGTTCAAGCACTGTCATCAAGTCAGACCCATTACTGACAAAGCTGATAATATGCCTGGGAGAAGAAGAAGGGGCCAGGCTTTCAAGACATCCAGAATATCCTTGCACACACACTGGGGGTGCAGCTGCTATAAATACTGAGCTACTCCTGCTACCCAAAGGCTCAGATTCAGCAGCTACACTTGTTCAGCCTGAATCCTATCACTGCCTAAACCATATATGCTTCTCTGGGAATGGGAAGATAAAGACAAATGGAACTCAGGATGGATATAAGTTACATTTGATGTAATTAATGTTCTTTTTCTCCTGATACAATTATTAAAATTAATAAGACTGCCTTGTTTTTCTTTGCTTTTCTCATCATAGTCTATAAAACAATTCTGGTGTCTCTGATGTTGGCACAAGGGAAAAAAGTTTGAGATATCTATAAAGCTTTGTTTCATTTCAGAATATAATTCTTGTGTTCTCACTTCTTTAATCTTTCATTTTTCCCTTTTCTGAAACTTTTTAAAGGGTACATTCACAACATATGATGTATTCTAGATCTGAAGCTACTGTTTAAGCCAGTTCACATTTAAACCATCAAAGTCCCAGATCTAGACCATAGCCCTTAACCTCAGGAGAAGTGCTGGTTTTGAAACCTATATAGAATAGCATGTCAACACAGCAGAAGAAGGTGTTTCATTCAGTTCTTTATATAGTCAGAAGGAGATAGCCTAAGGTTAGACTATTTCAGGTACATGCACCCTCATTATAGGTTACTTTTGCCTTGAATTTTTCCTGCTTCCATTTATGAGCAACATCCTTGGAGAATACCTAGTTCTCAAACTTGTCAGCATTCTCCTACCACTTTGCAGGCTGTCAAATGACACAACTCACACACCACAATACCCCAGTGCTTCTGGCACAGGTTTAAATTAGCTGTGAGCAAGGGGTTGAAAATTACTAGCAGCATCCTTAGTACCAGGTGGGCAAGAGCTAATGGGTGCTCACACTCTACTGGCTGCTAGAAAACATCAGCAAGTTTACAGTTTGTTCTTGCTTCCCTTGTCTGGCAGAGGGGTCAGCAAACCAGTTCACTGCCAGCAGTCTGGTATGATGGTTACTGGTTGGAGAACTTGATGCTGGCAGGCACCAACTACTTTAGAACGTCATATTAATTGAATTTATCAGGTATTAGAAATTTCCTGTAGAGTTGTAAAGACCTGATTTAACATCGTATTGCTCAAGTTTGGTCCGAGGAAGCCTTGGCATAGCAACTGAGCAATACAATGCTAATTCAGGCCAGTATTTTGGCTATAAACCTTCTCCTACCTCTGCAAAATATTGCCTTTCTTCTACCTTTCTCATGAAAAATAGTACTGTGGAAAAGTGAGTTTCCTTCACAAAAAGAAGAAATTCAATGCATATGCATTACAAAGCTACAGAAAAGAGTTTCAGTATAGTGTCCACAGTCTGCAAGAAAATATAAGCACTAGAGGTAGCAAATAAAATCAGAATGAAGTGTAGCTCAAGGAAAACAATGAGGTTTCATCAATCAAGGCACCAGTAACACAAGGACTAATTTCAAACAAACTAGAACTCATTTATTTATTAAATAATCTATGTACACTCTTGATCCTAACTTTAAACTTGATTTAAAGGACAAATTTTTAGGATTATACACTTTATGATTTTTAAGCAGATCAACATGAAAATTAATGGAACTTTTTCTAGATTCAATCATGTCTCTACTTCATCCTTGTGTAAGTAAATCCTCTCTCTTTCCAAAATTCCTTATTGAATTAGAAAAAAGAGTCTCAGACAAGTCAATAAACTACTTGCCTGTTTCTGAAAACCTCCATTTTACAATTATCTCACTTATTTTCTGCATTTTTCCTCCCAAGTGTGAAGTTCACCTGTGGAAAATGTTTTTGAAAGTACACATAATCTATATTTGGCCTTATTTCATTGTTTTCAGTAAATATAATGTGGTTTACAGGCTGTTTTTCAATTCAGTGACTCTCTGGTTCCAGATTAAAAAGATCTACACTGTTTTTGAAAATGGTGGAAACTTCTCATAGTGGAGGGTGTCAAAGAACACCTTATTTCTGTGGCTAACAACAAAGAATAACAAAAGATTGAGAAGTGTCTAGAACCTATTTTCATTTACTAATGACACATGCACAGTCACTGGAGCTTAATGTGTTTTATTACTGAAAATTTTGAATACCAGGCTTGAAAGCCATGTCTGCTTTATTGAAGAGAGCATGGACATAGATCTAATTTCATTTTTGCCTTTCAGACAAAGCAACTTCATTCAAAGACAATTAATTTTTAAGGTATATGGAATACATTATGTGTAAGACAGGTTCTTTTTTGGAGAATATCGAAAAAGAATAGGCCAAGCAACTGCTCATATACAAGCAACAGTATCTCCTCCAAATTTTCTAGAGAAAATCAGGAAAGTAAGTCCTCAATTAATTTGAATTAAACTATGTGATATTCATGGACATACCACTGAAATATCTGGGGAATTTCCTAGTACTGAAAAATCAAAGGAATTCCACTGAAGTCAGTGGATTTGTGAATGGGTGATGTGGAGGGCCTGGTTTGCTTCTCCAGTCCTGGTATCACAGCAGCATCTTGTGCTGCAGCTTTGCCTGCAAATACCTTCAGAACTGACTCACTAGCTGTCCTTTACATCTTTAAAAGAAAGAAAAATAACAGACCCCTCTTTCTTTGGACACTCCTTCAGGCACATTGAGTAACGTGCCCATTTTTATTGAATTATTGTTCATAAAGAGAACATTTCTTGGAACTACTCAAAATGTCGCCACTCAATTTTGCCCGTTCTGTGGAGATGTCTAACTCCAAACCACTGAACATGTAACAGCAGGACTGACAAATGCCACTTAGTAAATTTCTCTCCACAAGAGTTGCCTCTTCGTGTTGTCCATGTATGTCTGAAGCATGAAATCAAGATTTGTGTTTCCACACAAATAATAACGCCAGTGTTTGCACCCTGAATGTTTGCTAGCTGGGATTAAACCTCAGCAGCCATTCTTATTTAACTGTTCTATGTTTGATAGAAGTGAGAAGACCCAGCTTTAGCAAGGATATGCATGGGATATGAATGCACCCTCAAAGTTCACACCCGAGGAAAACCGTTCATCATTTACGCACCGGCGGAGAGGCTTTTGTGTGAGTTAACAGAGCCTGGTGTGATTTACAGCAGTCTGCTGTCAATATTTCTTACCACAGAGAACACTGAGCTGCTGGTATTGCACTGCCAGAAAACCACTGTGTGCAGGGAAAACGCCACCTCCCTTGTATCCATCTATATTCCTCTGCCTGACACTAGGAATGTATGAAAATCCCAAGGAGTGGCTAGAAGTTCTACTCAGTATTCCCAAGTTTCAATGGCATGGCTGGCAAAGAGTGGCACAATGGATCAATCATGATTTTTAACCTCACTTCTTCAGATAATTAGGAAAAAAAATCTTTTTGATACAATTCAAATTAGAAATGCCATATTTGTAATTCACTACAACAGGCACTAGGACCTCAGCCTGTGGACAAAGAAGTAGTTCAGTTAACAATAAAATAATTTGAAAAAATTCAGCACTTACTTTCTGTTCCTCTGGAGAAGGCTTTATGATTTATTTAGAAAAAATTAAATAAGCTTTAAAAGTATTTTATCTTTAATTGAAGGAAGATTAATCGATATCTTAATCCCCTCAGTTCTTTTATGCATAGCCATGGCAAGTGCTAACACTTGGAAAGTTTGTAAATAAAGCATAATTTTTACCCTGTAGTAGTTTATACAGAGATGACTATGTGTATCACATCTAAGCACTTTAAAAGTCTAATTCAAGACAACCCAGTGATCTTTCTGGCACTGGAAATGCATATAGAACTACAGGATAATTGGACTGAGGCACAAATATTCCCTTTATGTCTCAAGCCATAATGAACACAGTAACCCTATGAACTAACTGTAATTTTATTTTTCTTTGTTTCAGCTTCTTGCACAATGAATTCCATGAAGAGCATTAAACAGGGCACTTGCAGTGATGTATAAATTATAGGAGTCACTTCACCTCCTACTGCAATGTTATCTTGCTGCCAGATGCAGCAGGAATACAGTGCAGTAATTCATGACAGGAAAAGAAAGCAAAACTTCTAGTAATGAGCATAAAACACTCACAAATCCATATTTCACAGCTCTGCCTGTTAGAAAAACAGGCATCAATGGTGGGACCAAACCTAAACCATCACAAGGTGGCTGAGAATACAGGGTTCTGAGCCATCTCATCTGTCCAGCATGCTGTCACAGAGAAGAGGACATGTGTGTAGGAAGAAGTTTGCATGTAAAGCCCCACACTGTTCTGCTCACAGGACTAAGCCTTCCCTAAAGCTGTGACTGCTCTCTAAGAGTCATCTGCAGCAGTGGCTTGTTCACTCTCTAGGCTAAACTGGTGTTTGGAGATTTCTGGATGTCGCCAGTTGTTTTCTGCAATGCAATTAGTCTGGTCAATATATAGGAAAAATTAAAAACATGCTCAAAGATCAGTCCAGAAGCGCCTATCCTATTAGCCATTCTTTCCTAATAATATAGGAAAATAAATTACTTCATTTATCCCTCTGAATTAAGAATTAGGGTTAAGAAAGCTAACCAGTGCTACTAGCTACCATGCCTGACTGAACTCTGTCCTTTTTATCCACAGAATGGAAAAGGAGAAGATCTGCCACCAATCAAACATTGCCCTGGGAAGTGGAAGCCAAAAACTGCCAAATCAGGAGATGAAGGAGAATTTTCTTTGATTGCAACATGTGAAGTTCCACTGGTTGAAGGACACTTGTTTGAACCTGAAGAAAAAGCCCTCTTTCACTTTGAAGGTTACCTTCTGCAAAAATTCCCAATACCAGTGAATATACTGACTTTAAGACCACCAAAACCTCTACTTATCCCATTTCAGCTGGGGCTGTAAGAGAAGCTTTCAACCTAATTGTGAGCTTAAACCTCTTTTGAGTCACAAATTTGAGAAAGATTTAAAATTCATTTGCAGAAAAAGAACTGTTTGTGTGTTTGTCTAAAACTGTAAGACTTTTTTTCTGGTTGAGATTTCCCTGCCATTAAACTCAGTCATTTCACTTCATTTGACCCAGCTCAGACCTCTCTGCCTTTTGGAACCTTTCAATAGCTACAGAAGTGGTTAGATAATAGCTAACAAATAAAATACCAGCCCAGAGTAACTGGAACAAATAAGCTGTGTAGCACAAATGCTCACTGAAACTCAGCAGAAATCAGAGCTCTATACAGAGCTCAGCGCGGCTGGAACACCAGTCCTGATGTGAAGAATGGCAATTTGTCCACCTGCAGTTTTATAACTCCTCATGTAAAATCAGTAAATTGTCCCAGATTCTTTTTTTTTTTTTTTTTTGGATAGGTTACCACTAAATTTTATTGTAACTTGTCTACAAAATGAAAAGTTTTTATTATGTCCTCCATAACATGAAGTTAAGGACATATAAACAGTTTTTTTATTATTATTGTTATTATCATCATCCTCAATATTCATGTTGTTGCTGGTATTTAGGGGAAGGTGGAGAGACTGTGAAAGCAATACTTGTTGCCTTACTACACAAAACATACTGCAAAAAAACTATGTTGACTAAGTTTTGCATGCTAATAAATTTGTTATGACTTCATCCAATTATGGCACATTTAGCAGTTTGTATACCACAATGAAATCTGCAATTATAATTTCTGTGACTTTATGTTCCAGACAAGATGATGGGATTGCTGCTCAGCAGCTCCTAATCGGGTTTACATTTTTATGTCCTATATGAAATTTGTGGCAAATTGCATCTTTCCATTTATTATTTAGCAGACAGGTGCACAGAAAGCAAAGCTGGTGGTGGCAGAGTGGGGCTTGTTAGCCACTACAAACTGCAACATATTTGCACTAGGAAAAAAGCCCTATTTTATGCATAAATCTCACTAATTAGTAAAATCTGGATAAGCAGTATTTTCTATGAGATATAGGCGTACCATATTCAAACTGTTTGTTGAATAGGCTCTCATTTGGAGCTGAGAACATTGCTTAGAAACAGGCATATTATGGCCAGTCATCACAGAAATATTGAGTTATGGCTCTGTTAATAAAACTGCATGGGCTTTGGCCATCCCTTGATGGAATTCCTAGTAGAAAAGTGTTGACCACACAGCCCTGAGCGCATCATCTCTTGCCATGAGATGGATTCCTTTGCTGAAGAATCCCAGACTACAGTCTCTGAAGTGAAAACACAAAAGTAAAACAGCCCTAATCATTGCATTTTCAGCCTCCTAGAATTACTTGTTAGAATGGGTAAGTTTCACCATCATTAGTGAGGACGTTGAGGAGTAGCTGTAGAGAAGCCAGTCTGGTTTGTGAAAAGGGTTAAGGGGAAAAAGCTGAACTGAACCATGGGGATATTTTAAATGGAGGGACATATCCTTCTGTATCTCCTATTCCAACTGAAAAGAAAAACAATCATCAGACTCACTGCCAACAGCACTGTGCTTCTCTCCTTGAATTCCAGCCTAGTGTTCGGAGCAGCTCAAATCCACATGGAGACTGCAGTATTATGGAGATTGAGCAATGCCTACCTGACTATTCATGGAAAAGGGTTATTCATAACACTAAGTGACTAAGACTAAAACAGAGAGACTGATATGCCAGAAGTTACAACTTCAGTAACCCCTTTGGCTCAGGTATTTTCAAGTATGATAAAATGACAAGGCTGATGAAGGAAAATTAACAGCTTTTAAAAGTTGAGAGTGGGAGGATGAATGACATTTTGATGAGAAGAATGACACATAAAATGATCCAGACAATTGGGATTATGCAGAACATAATTCCTGTGCCAATCCAAAGTTTTTTTTTTTAAAAAGCAGTAGCAGTTGGGATCTGACAAATGAAACAGTAAAACTGTTCTCAAATAAACAAAAATGAGGAGTGTAGCTATGTGATGAATGCTAAGATAAAACAGGAAAGCTGAACCCCAGCATGTAAAGCTAATGAAAATTTCTTGCTGAAAAACTAACATTCACATCCCTTTCCTGAACCATAGCTTGGACAGAAAAAATAAGCTGTCAGAAAGTTTCATTTCACCTCTCCCATTCTTGCACCCACCAGCTAAATGACTCTGCACGGCTCAGGACTACCAAACATTGCAGCCTCAGAGCTCAAACTACCTCAGAGAAGAATTATTCTAAAATTTCATTGGCTTTCAGTGAGCTGTAAGCCTGAGAAAATATAAATACAGCTTTAATACCCAGGTGATTTGGAAAATTATTTAGAGCTATGTAACCAATATATTGCTTTAAAATTACCTTATAAAATAAAATAACACCCCCTTAAATGTCAATTTGTCTACTGAACAGCAGTGCCTGAGTTAACTACAGCAACTGGCATGAATGAGCTCAGAGTCATAAGAGCTACTGCACTGACTCATACTGGACAGGACAGTCTTGCTTAACTCAAGAATTTGTAAATGAGAATGAAGGTGCAGGAAAAACAAATATCCCTGAATATCTTGGTCCAAATGTCTGAGATTTCTGTGAGTGAAATATCTCCCTAAAAGGTACAAAACTGTGTGAGTGTAACTGTTGCTACTCAGTTTTAAGAACAATCATTCAATTTAATGGAATTTTGAAAATTACCCTGAAATCCTTTAATTGTAAAACAAAAGAAAATTATCCTGAAGTATCATCATCAAATCTGTAAATTGGTTCTTGGAAGGGCTCAAGTGCCATCCTGCAGGTCTGTCAGACACTAAGACGAGTCATATATGCCTTTACTTCAGTTTAAGTAAATAATTCTTGCATGTGGGTATCAAGTTTTGTGACTTAAAATAGGAACCATGCATTTGCATATGAAGAAAAATTTAATTTGTCTTAGGGCTATATAGACATTTCTCCTGCCCCAGATTTTGGCATCATACTAAGATGGCTCTTAGTTGCTATTTGCATGAATATATTAATCTAAAGTTAAATTGATTTCTACTCAAGCTAAATATGTTACTGCACAACAAATAGATCTTAATTCTTTTACTATTAAGTGAAGTAGCAAGCACCAAAGATTACCAAATTACCAGAGACAACTAGCAGTGGGCATGCTAGCAAACAGCACAGAATTCAAGGGAATTCTGGGGAAAATTCTAAGGAAAACTGAGATATATCTATATGGCTGTTCACTCAGGAAATATAAAACCTAAACCAAACCAACAAAGAAGCAGGAATAATTCATTGGACTATCTAAGATTAGTTTAAAGCATAGGAAGTTTTGCAGTCCTTCACTTCAATGATAAACGTTGGGATTTTTAGAGATGGTACATAGTATTTAACTAAACATAATTGAGGATAATTGAACCTTTGGAACAGATTGCCCACAGAAGTTGTGGGTGCTCCATCCCCTGAAGTGTCCAAGGCCAAGCTGGATGGGGTTTTGAGCAGCCAGGTCTAGTGGAAGGTGTCCCTGCCCATGGCAGGGGTTTGGGACTAGATATAGTTAAAGACCTCTTCCAACCCAAGTTTTCCCATTATTTCACAGAGGAGAATTACTACCAAATCTCCACTATTCAGCAGAATAGGAAATAAATGGCCAAAACACTGTCAATTTTTTGTTTCATGGCAAATACTAGAATATCAAAATATCTTGTTTCTGGTTACAACTAAAACATACACTCTGAATAGGCTTGTCTTGTCAAAAAAAAAAAAAAAGAAATTTGAGACTGTTGTAGTCTATGTCTTCAGGCTTTATCTATCTTCACAAAATTTCATGCCACTAACAGAAGTAAAAATAAATTCAACTCTATCTTCCAGTGCATGAAGGCAGCCTATAAGAAAAATGGAGAGGGACTTTTTACAGGACCTGACAGGACATAGAGAAATGGATTCAAACTGAAGTACGCTAGGTTTAGATTAGATATTAGGAAAGAATTCTTCCCTGTGAGGGTGGTGAGGCATTGGAACAGGTTTGCCAGAGAAGCTGTGGATGTCCCATCCCTGGAAGTGTTCAGGGCCAGGTTGGATGGAGTTCTGAGCAACCTGGTCTAGTGAAAAGTGTCCTTGACCACATCAGGAAGATTGGAACTAGATGATCTTTAAGGTCCCTTCCAACCCAGGCCATTCTACGATTCCATGACATAACATGACATTTTCAATATGATATGTTTATCTTATTGAGGGCAATGCTTGAGGCACAAACAATAGCAATACCTTCCTGCTAAATGAAGCTGCACTTTCTTTATCACTACACAGTTGCAGAGGCCCTAGAATGCCCTTCCTAGTCCAGCCTCAGGTCCTCAGCCAAGCCATAACTTTGCTCAGACCATGACATGTGCTCCCATCTGATGTCTTGGAGCTGGCTCTTCCTCTCTGCTATCACCCCCACGTGTAGAAAGGGCCCAATTCAACCTCTCCTTGCCATGCACAAAAGGACTGTCCTGCTAGCTGGGTCTCTGGGCACTGGGGCATGCAAATATGAAAGAAAAGAAAGTAATAAAAAAAGTTGACTAACCTAACCCACCTGAGCTCGGCTCACAGGGATCGATGTCCTCATCATCGCTAGGACATTCAGCCGAGGCCACCAGGATGTCATCTGAAGTCTGCAAAGAAAATAAGAGTCAAATAGATGTACTTGAATTGGCTGAACGTGTTGTAAGTTTCTCACCAGCACGTCTTCTTCTTTTTTTTTTCTTTTATTTTTGGAATTTATGCAAGGCCCAGAGCATTTCAGACTTAAAGTGTAATGGTGCAGTGACACTCTCCAACTCTGTATTAATGGGACTTTGCTTTTCAATTTGCACTTGTCAGGATTTAGAATTGCATTAGATATCCAGTGTGGGTACTTACACATTTTAATTTTTTTTTTTTTTTTTTTTTTTTTTTTTTTTTTGTAATAAGGACAGAAAGTAGAAGGACAGAATATGTATATTGAGGCTGCTGGTCTTCCCTCTTTATCTCCAATATCTCTACTATGATATTACTGAGAACACTGAAGGCATTAAAATACAAGTCAAAATAATGAACTGCCTGCAGTGCAGCTGTTAAAATTATTATAAATGTGGTGATGTTTTCTCCATTAACTGCACTTGCTTTCTCAGATGTAGAGTCAAAGAAAAAGGAATAGAAGCAAACATATCTCTCACTGAGCTGAAAATTATTTAATGAAAAGAAACTCAAGGAAAGAAAACAATAATAAATGCATATATGCTAGAAATTATTATGATATTTTCTTAAATAAGTGAAAACCTCTTATTTTCTTAAATAAGTGAAGCACGGCATGAGTGCTATGATTAGGTACCAGAGCCAAAATGCATTTGGACAATTTTTTGTATAAAGAAATTATATAGATCAAGACAAAGGAGACAAACCAGTGGATGTATGGTAAAACAGACCACAAAAGTTCAAAAATGAACAGGGGAATTACTATCTACTGCTTCTTACAGTGCAAGAACAAGGAGATATTCAATGAAACACTGAGACAATCAATCAGTCAACATGAAGAAATGAATATCTTTTCAAGCCACCTCTGAGAACAGTCATTTAGAAATGTGATAAGAACGTCTATAGTAATTCAGGGAAATAATAGGAGGGAAATATAAACTGTCATGCACCTGGCCATTACTGAAGAAATTACCAAAGAGGTTAGGAAGATGCTTTTCCTATGGTTGAGGCGTTTCATAACTGTCCATTTCAAACTTCTGTTCACCTCACTGAAGGAAGTACATGGAGAGAATAAAATACTACATCATATTCAAACAAGAGGCTCAGGATGTAGCAGGCAAAAAGCCATTCTTGGATTCATGTATGATAAATATGCCAACAGCCCATTTCAGTGAATGCAAAACTTTCTTCCTTTATCTCTCCATGGGCATAGAGGAGGGACATAAAATGCATGAAAGTTTTCCTTCATCAGTTTAAATCTGAAGATGTAAAAATTTTATAGCTGTGCAGCAGGGCCAAAGGCTAAGCAATGCTGTTTATCATTATTATTCTAACCAGAGTTTTAAAGCGAAGCATATTACAGTAATAGGCTTTACTTTGTCATGCTTCAAGAATATTAATGAATATAAGCTTTCAGCACTTCTCTGAAGCAGGAAAGTGATACAGGAATACATTCATTAATATGTGAGGCATAACAAAGAAAAGCCCATAATAATAATAATAATAATAATATATTTTAGAGGTAAAAGACTGAGGCATAACGGAATGAAGTAACTTGCTGAAGGTAATCAAAAAGGCTATAGAAAACAGCTATGTTTGGATGCCATAATCACAAAAATTATCTTTTCTTATAGCTGAGAAAATGTGTAGCTAGAGGAAACAACTGTAAACCTGAAATACTGCCAAAATTGGGTGGCAGATTTGCAAGATTTAAAAAACACAAAACACCCCAAAAAAAGCTTTCTAGTTGTCCTTCATTTCTACCACGTAGAAAACCAAAGTTGGAACAAAAGCCAACTACAAACACCTTCTTGAATTTCCAATGTCCATTTCTTTTCCCCAGATGACAACCATTAAAGCTTGAAAACCAGTAGCTTGGTCTCTTTGAGAAAAATTACCTATTTTTTTTCATATAAAAAAAATAACCAAGTAACCAACAAAGCCTGCCCATAAGAAAATATCTCTGTACTGTAAACCCCACAACCATTAGATATAAAAACATAAGTACATAAAGTACCATGCATCTTCCGAAGAGTTTCAACTTGGTAAGTGAAGCAGCAGGTTCAAATTTTTCCTTTTGCCCACAACACTGGACAAGACAATAATTTTATGACCTGTAGCCAGAATTCTGAATATTTATCAATAGATCACTGAGGAGCTCTACACAAATACCATTAAACAGAGAGGATCACATGCATACCCAACAGTGACATCAAGAAATGGTCTCAGACCTAATGGTCTGACTGGAATTTTGATGAGGGGTGCTTTGGCCCTTGTACAGATGAGTCACTCTTGTAACCTGAGTGACCCAAGAAGAAATGATCAGACAGATTTATGGGATTATTGCAGTGTTTCTGATTACTCTTGATACAGGACAGCATGGTAAGACTTTAGGTAATTCTACTTCTTTGTACAATTTGTGGTATGTTCAAAATTCTGGTAATTCAAAATCACCAGAAAAATAATGCACTTTAAGTATTTTCATGTCTGAGGGATACTTTGCTCAGCTACTTATAAGAGAGAGTCAAAACTGTCTTCATAAAGTGACACTAATTCCAATCTATAGAAAGAGTATTCATCCTTCTACAAGAAGAAAGGGTTGTTCTTGAATGATAAAAATGCATGCATATTATGGGTACAGAAATGAATAATACCTTAAATAAATGCAAATATAGAATGTTGAGAAAGACTTCATTAATGTCTCAGCATATTAAAAGAAGTAATGTGTGTTTCAAAGTCAAGACTTGGTGTAAAACTCATTTTCTTGCAAGCAGTAATCAAGTATCAGTAGCTGAATAAGAAGCAAAGTGATAAGATGATGTGAAAAGTGTTTTTCTTCAGAAAAATATCTGAAGAAGAATTCGAGTTTTAGTACCAATTAAAGGACGTGTCACAACCTGCCCCTATTCACCCTTTTCCCCAAATCCAAACAGCCCTTTGCTGCTACTCATTCATATTTTCAGAGAAAAGGGCAAAGGAGCTGTGAAAGGCAGGTGAGCTAGCACTGACCAAACTACAAAAGAAAGCTATTGGTCTGCCTGACAGAATTCAAAATGGGATTCAGAATTAGCTAAAACACTAGAGAATATAGAGAATACATAAATTAAACACTGTGGGCCAGTTACTTTCTGGAGTTATTTCTGCAGAAGAGCTCTAATTGATGCGAATTTACCTGAAGAGAGAGCAGAATTTAGACCTGAGAGTGTCAGACAGACATGGGGTGCAGATCAATAATGCAAGATAAATTAATGTGTTTTACTGAGTTGACATTATCTTTTCCTCATGCTTTTTAATTTGGATGGGAAGATTTAAAACAAATCAGTTCTCCTAAGTGAATTGCCATTGTTGCTAGCATTATGGCTAATTTACAGGACACTGCTTCAAGCATTCTCATTAATCAAGGATTTAAAAGTCAGTGGAAAATCCCTTGTTTACAGTGAGTGCCTAATAGGATAACATCCAACTGGTATCATCAACATACACGATTGGATTAGAATGTGTCTTGGGTGGGTTGTTCAAATTCATTTAAGAGGTGATACTCCAGTTGTAAGAAATTTTAAAAATAATTAAAATAGCAGGTGTGCAGTGTAAAAAGTCAGGTATAATTTCTTTTAATTGCTTCTTCTTTTCTTTGTGGATTTTCAGAGATTTTTCAGATTCATTTTGCAGCTATGACTGTAGGATTTAAAATGCAGTCCACTGTAAAATGTGGATTCTCAGAAAGTTGGACATCTGTACACATATCAAAAAAAGCTTACCATTAACATGGCAATGAAAAAATGGAGCCAAAAAATTCCCACATTTAGTAAAACTAGAATTCATTGCAGAATGTTGGTTCTGACAAATATTCAGGGGTGTGGCCCCTGCAGGAATAGGTCTTGCTTACATCAGCTACGCCTGCTTGCAAAAATAAAGAAATTGGGATTTGTCTCTCAGCCAAGAGACAGTTTAAAATACCACCAATCTGCCACCTTGCCTGAGGAAGGAAATGGTGACTATTTCAAGAAAGCTTCTGGCCAGATGAAAAAATGATGCTGTAGTCATGGCTTAAATGCAGTGACAATCTGTAGCTATGGATAAATATCAAGCTGCCTCAAAGGTTACTATCCCTGGTTCAAAACTAGTACCAAAAAATGTCTGTGCCCTTCTAATAGTGATCTCTGAATGCTATGTCATTAAAAGAAATAATTGGAAATGAATAAACAATACAGGAAAGTAATTTTTTATTATTATTCATTTTTTTGCATGACTGAGATTAAATACACACCAACTTACTCCGTTTTTATGTATGAAGTCTACTATACCTGAGGGTATGAGAGAAATATGACCTAAAAATTAAATCAGCAGTCTGAGCTGTGCATTCATTAACAGTATAATGGATCCTGCATATTTTCTGCTGTAGTATGGCACCAGCTCTCCTTTAAATCATAGCACCCTACAGCTACTCTGAATATAGTTTATTCCTTTCTTGTTCAATAATATACTTTATCCAATGAGAACTGCAAGCAAATCCAAATTACACAATAGCTAAAAACTAGCAGTCCTAAATTATTATATGAATTATAAGCAGCACAACCCCTTATGACTACTCTTTAAATTATTTCAGATGAGAACTTCAACTGCGTAACTCAGAATTACTCTTATTTATTTGTACAGCTCTGGTGCTGAATGCCAGCAGAGACCAGTGCTGTTGTGCCTGGTGCCAAAGGCAGCTGGAAAGCAAAGGTTCTGCTCTGAGGAGCTTTGAGATTGACTTTGGACAGCAAATGAGTGGGAGAGGGAGCAGAGGATGAGAAGGGTCAGGTGAGGATGCTACTGAGAGGCGCTGGCAGTTACACAGCGGGTCTGATCTAGCACATTTCCCAAAATTATGCTCCCATAGAGCAGGAAGGAAGGTCAGAAAGAAAGCAGGCACAGGAAAGCCAGGCAGGAGCCTGTGGCTGGCCAAGGAGATGCTGGGAACAGATGGTGCCTGGTGAGCACTGCCGAGGCTGCGGAGCCTCTCCGAGGAAACTCTGCCTGTTTGGAGGCTCTGGTGAGTGTGGAGATGAGGACAGGCAGGGTGGCACACACACAGGCAGGCAGCATCCATGGATAGGATCGAGGGCATGGCCAAGGCAGGGGAAGATGGAGCATGGTTGTTTTGGGAGGGGAACTAACAAAGGAAGTGAAAAATTATTGGTGAGGTCACAAGAGCAAAGGAGACAAGGTGGCAAAAGGACACAAGGGAGGTGACATCAAGAGACGCGATTATGTGAAGATTAATGGGTAAGAATCCAATGACTGTTAGCAAATGACTGTCTGAAAACATACTTTCAGATGTAGACAAGGAAATTAAACCTCTCATTCTCCTTTTCCCCTTTTCTATAATGCTTAATTATCGTCTCTGCTTGCTTCATTTTTCCTCCTGAAAACAAAGCTTATCAGAATAATTGCAATTTATTTCAGAGAGAATCAGCTACAAGTGATTTTTAAACATAAAGATCTGCTTCAATTTGGCAAAAGCCTATATAGCTACAACCACGGTATAAAGAAAGGTTTTGGAAACCCAACAGATAAACACTACTGTCTTTTTCATTAGCTGTGGCAAACTTTCCTTGAAAAATATGGTTCATGCAACACCTACATAATGGAACTCAGAGCAGTCCTTTTTGTACTTTTGTACTGCACACATTAATTTCTGATGCAGAAAGGGAATTTCCCAAAAACTAATCCCTTGCATATATTCCTTTTCCCCCGTTTTTCCCCTTTAAATGGACAAATAAAGTAACCTACATCAATGGGAGTGCTGGCAGAAACCAACATGGAATGAAACATCACAAAAGACTTCATGTGGAAAAACTCAGATTTCATCTTTCCAGGATGGGATTAACTGCACAATCTTCTAGCCGAGACTGCATAATTTGAATTTAATTCTTGGTGTAAGAAGCAGATCTTCATGACTGGTCCTTGAGACAGTTGTGGAAAGAAACTCGAATATGTCACATTAATCAGGTGTACTCCTCATCTGGTGTTAATAACCTGCCACTGCATGAGGCAGTTTGCAGGGAAAGAGGCAATAGTGATGTAACAGTAATATCAGCTCTAGATGATTTGCTGTTTAGACAACTGCCTGGAACATTTTATTTAACCTGCTATAGGTCAAACAAGTACATGGGCATCAATTGCTGCTCGTCCACCCACATCCAAAAAGTACTTTCTCAGCACTGTGCTGCTGAAAAACGTTATTTCTGGACATGGGTATTAAAATGCAAATATTTCAAGCACATGCACAATATTTATTAAATCTTTTGCTAACTGCTGACATGTTATTACCCTGTAATGTGAAAATACAGTAACTGAAAATCGAAACACTTTCTCAAAACTGGCTGTGATCTAATTAATACTACCATGTTATTTCTTGAATTGTCAGTGTTTGACGCTGGGAGAAAGCAAAAGCCCTGATTAATAAGTTCCTCACACAGGAGAAAAAAAAAAGAAAAGAAACCTTGAGGATATAGCAACCAAATAAAATAAGGCCTTTCAGTCAGTGAAATGAGTGCTGTAGAAATTAAACTCAGAGGTGTAGGTGAAAAGCTCAAGATGATGCCTCAGATACCCTGCAGGGCACCCTCAGCCTCTGTCCCCAAATCCCAGCAGTGAGGGGAACACACCTGCTCCACACAGCAAAACGGAGTCACCTCAATTCTAGCCTCCACCTCTCCACATACAGACAGTTTATCTTTCCCACAATAACCACAATAACCTTAAAATCCATGGTATTCATTCCATGCAGAAAGACTTTTGTATTATTTCTCCAGCCGCCCTCCTCCACACAAACATCTAAATTCTCATGGGCAAAATTGCCACAAATAATGGGAATATATTTGAGAAACGGATTTATAGTAAAATAATGTCAACAAAACTGTGTGCCTTTAAGCTCGGAATTTGAATTTAATTGCCTTTGTCAGAGTCACTCATCTCATCTGTAAAGAATCAGAAGCAGAGCTGAGAAATCCACATGCTGGCAAAGGTACAACATTTTACCTGGACAGCCACCCAGCACTCTGCACTAATCTTCAAAAATTAAAGTGTTACTAATTAAAAAATAAGAAAATAATCCAAACATTTTCTTAGGTCATGTTTCTTACCTCCTGCAACATATGGATTAAGTTAGTTTCACAGATGTAGACCAAAAGCAATTTCTATATTAATTTTATTTAAAAATATCACATTTCTTGTCCCCTTTTGAAACTTTTTGGATTTGATGCCTAGAAAATGATCCCATTGTTTTTCTTCTGTGTTTCTCTCCCAGCTGGGTAACAAATGAAAATGCACGCATCTCCAATAATACATTTTTCCCTGGCCACTCTTCCATATTTAAAGGCTTTACAAGGAGATACTTAATAGAACATTCAGTGTTTAACAACATGGGCACTTTGGACTTCTCTTCTTGAAACAAGCTGATCCTGCACTAGCTGTGGCTCTTGGAAGCAGAGCAAGCAGCAGCCACACAGAGTACCAAGAATGGGAGAAGGAGTTTTATTTTTTTGAGGTAATTTGATATTTGCATCAAGGAACAACTGGTATTTACCATGAATGTTGGACTAATGCTCAAGTGCTGGCTGCAAGCAAGAGTGAATTGTCCATCTCCCACACCCTTCACATCAAGGCCAACTCATGCCATAACCCCCTGAGCACGAGGAGTCATGTCAGCATCATGAATATCTTTGCATTGATTAAGGCCTAAATTTGTTTTGCAGTGCCAGATGAACAGACCAGGGTTTGATTTCCTTTCCAAAAAACCAGTTTGGCGCTGTCTTGCTTCTGACTGGTTCAGGAATATAGGTACAGTAAAAGGACAAAACTGCTTCTATCTGACAGCATTGGGGATGGCTGGCTGGGAATGAGCAAGGAATGAGCTCTCTGCCATGAGTTCACTGTTCCCTTTGCTCCACCTTGCCCTCTCCCTCCCTCCTGCAGTGGGGCTGATGGAAGCAGGAGCTCACTCCCTGCTCTCAGGGCCCTTGGGAACTGCTGGCTGACCCCTCAGCTTGGTCTGACCCAGAGCCCAGAGCAATCCACATGAAGACGCAGGCACAACTAGCCCAAAGCTAATTTTTCTCTCATGCTTGATCAAAAAAAAAAAAAAAAACAAACCAAAAAACCACAGATGGAGAGATGTGGCACAAAACTGGATTTTATCTCTTGAAAGCAGGCACTGCTATGCAACATGCCAGTTACCAAAACCATGGGCACCTAATTGCATAATGCCTATTATTTATACTGTGCCATTTGTGAAAGCTGTCATGGCTGCTTGGATGAAGAACAAATGAGTCACTGCCTTACTCCTTTCTCATCTAACTTTTAGATTCACAGTGGTGTAACATTTCTGGTTCCAGAAATAGTTTTGTTGGCTGATTTTCATTCTGCAATTACAAATAGTTCTGCCATGGATCATACTGATCAGAAGAAGCTGTGCTACTTTTCAACTTACCTGTTTCACCCTTATTTCCCCCAGGTAATGAAAATAGGTTGAAAACAAGAGACAGATAATCTGTGAGTTCTTTAAAAGTCTCTTGTGCTTTCTTTCCAAGATCCTTTCCAGAACATCCATATTCCTCTCTCATAAACACCATAGCTCATTCCAGAGCAAGAACAACAAAAATACACTTTGATTTTTGCTTTGTTTTTACATTTGTACTGAGCCTAAAATATATGGAATAGAATGTGGTTGATGAAATGCAATCCTATTATTTTCTCCTAGGCGAGAAAATTATTTTGCCTCTAAGTACGAGGGAAATGTTTCTGGGCATTATGCTTTTATTTTCTGCTATCATTTTATTTTTAGCCATCTCTTTTGCTGAAGTAAACATTTTGGTCTCCATTAATTCTGAACTCACAAAACACAGAGGAGACAGTTTTGTATTAACTCAGAGAGAGACTCTGCTTATTAAATGGCAACATTACAACAGTGATAGCAAATCTTTTAATTTATATCCCTGTATTACCAATCACATGTACAGAGATTGTCGAATTTTTGGAATATGACTCTTGCTGAATTTGTATTTATCTCAGAAAACTCAGGCATAGCATTATTAAAGCCTTCAAAATTGACAATTTGAGTTTTTGTCAGGGAAGTGGGGTTGCTTTTAATTGACCATTGAGCTGCTAGCGTAGCCTTTTTTGTTGTTGTGGAGCTTTGGGTTTTTTTGCAATTTAATCACAAGTTTTAAGACCATTCTTAGCAAAACTTTAGTAAGTCAGAGAAATGACTGAAATCAATATTGGACACTTTTAAGACTCAGCTGGGCTGGTTGATCCTTGAAGTCTCTTTCAACCTGGTATTCTGTAATTCTATGGTTCACTGAGTTATGACAATATACAGAAAAGTTAGAAAGGCACTAACTATGCACTGCACTTCCATCTTTTTTTTACAGTTACAGTACTGCCAGTTTTACTCACTGTGAGTCTCCCTGACTGTTAAATTGTGTCACACAAGAACATCTTGGTCTACTGATATCCATGGGAATTTTTTTACAAGTCTCAAAAGAGGGGAAGGCAAGGAAAGCCCTTCAGAAGGAATAATTTCTGAAACTCACATGGAGTCTCTGTTCTCACTTAGCATGTTTTCAGGGTGGAAAAAGCTTTCTTAACTTGTCAGCAACTGCCTAAACTACTAGACTGCTTTTTAGCCATTTAGGTAAACCAGCCATCTCATCTTGCTCCAGAGACAAGTGAGAGATTGAGACAATAGAGGAGACATGGGGTGTTCTATTCAACACTGACCTACCCATACCATCTTCATCAAGTTCATTTGAGCACGTCTCAGGCTCAAGGCAAATTATTTTAAGTCAGTCAGATCAGGAAAGAATCTGCTAATATCCCTCTCTCAAGTCCAGTTTTCCTCTACTGAAGGAAAATGAGCCCCAGTCCAACTGCCAACACTGTCCCTCCTCAAGTCTTACAATAAAGAATAAATTTAAACTTCAGGGTCCAAGAGGGCACACTGTTCCTCCCCAGATATTAGATCCTTTGCCACATTTTATCCCTAATTATCACCAGTTTTCACATATTTACCCAGAGCAGGGAAAGCAAAACTGAATCTGTTTTCTGCACTAATCTCTCTTTGAAGCACAGCCTTTTTCAAATGTAAAGCGCTCAGTTCTACTGCTAAAAAATCCCCACATTTCCTTATCTTAATGTTTTAATTAAAAAAACTCAGACAGTAATGGCAGGACCAGGGAATATACTGAGGAAATAACCTACTAGTTCTGCAGAGATGAGAAATGTTCTACAGAGGAGCTGCATTCTGCAAGTACAACTTGGTAATACTAACAAGAATTAGTTAGCTACACATGCTCTGGAAAAAGACAATGCCTAATTGCCTTTCAATTAAAACATGTTTCATTTAAAGCCACTGTATACTATTAATTACACAGTTTCTGAAACTGTACATTTATCACAGAGGTGTTTGGGTTTGTTAATGATGCTTTTATTTCATAAGAGCAGTCAAAATTCAGGTGAGAAACACGCTCCAGGAAAGCAGCAGGCTTTGCACAGCTGGGAGATGCTCCAGGTGATTGCTGTGATATTATTTACAAGCAGATGTTATTTATAACCACATTGTTGACCAGGGACCTCCTTTTTCATCACATGTGTGGAAATCTGTGCAGGTTAAGAAAAACTGAGTCTCACACAGGAGGTAGTTGGGTTTGGGACCTAAAAATATGGTCCTGCTTTAAAGGATAAGTAGTGGCCTTCCAGTACCAAAGAGAGAAGCTGAGACCTGGAAGACACTTTCTGTCCAGCTGTCCATACTGCTGCTGATGGCATTTGGGTGGTGTGAAGGAATAGGCTAGACTTGAGTAGGAAGGAGAGAAAAATCAGGCTCAGAACAATGGCAAGATGGGATACTGAGATGAAGGGCCAGGAAAATGTGAAAAGTAACTGAGGTAAGCTGTTGGAGGATTTGGGAGGAGAAATGAAATTGTGCTCCGGCTGTAAGTCTGGAGGAGCACAGACCATTACAAAGGGAAGAGAGGATGAAGGGAAAAAGAGCTACAGTAAATCAGCAAAGTGGCACATGGAGAGCCATGGAGAACTGTGGGTGGGGGAAGTTTGGGATAAGGACAAAGCATGCTGGACCAGTCGTTGGACTTATTACAGGCCGGAAAAATTACAGACTTGTAGCCATTGGAGCCGGCACCAAGATTTCAGCTTTCCTTTCACTGTCAATCATAATCTGCTAATCACTCTAGCAAAGACTTCAATTTTCCAGCAGATGTCTGGCCCACTGGGATCCATCATTTAAAAGACATAAGTGTAAGGCAGAGATCTGCCAGGTGAATCCACAGGCTCCAGCAGTCCATTTCAGGGTGTCAGTTCTGTGGTGCATAGCAGAACAGGTTTCTGATGTTTGTTTTGAAAGGAACTCGGAAAACCACAATACAAAACATTTGATTTGGAAAATTTTAAGTGTGAAAGGGAATGAACACCCAGCAATTAAGAGATGCCAGAACTCAAGTCTGACACAAAGCCTTAATTCACATGGCTTATGTCTGCACAATCTGATGCCATCTTAAATAAAATGCTGGTACAGATTAATAATAACACATTTGAATGTCAGCTGGTGTAAAGCCACACAGCTCTAGAGAAACAAAATGTTCACACTTCAGTTGTGCATCTGGCCCAAAATTTCTTGTGATATTGTTTAAAACTGAGAGCCCAAGCCCATAGGGAATTATCTTAAACTTGAGTATGCCTAAGGCTACGTACTAATCGCTGTTCTTAGTGCAGCATGGCACGCTTCTGAGTCATACTGCAAAGACAGGTTTGCTGTGAGGTAATCCAAAAAAAATATAAGTAAAATTATTAAGTCACATAAAGTCTGGATTTTTGACCTTCATTATTACATTATGTGCAATAGATAGGAATATGGCAGAGAATTTAAAAGAGGATTCTCATTTAAAATGAGAAATTAACCATCTATGCACACCCCAGTTATTCTGTATGGCACTGTATTTTAACAAGGTCTTCCCATTTCCTGGCAGGAACCTATCAGTTACCTGTTAAAATTGCTTTTCATAACACCTTATAGCTGTTGAAATACAGCAAGGAAAATACAAATACAAAAGCAAGGAAATTTCATTTGACTGGAGTGCAAACAGCAAGATAGTGCAAGATTCCTCTTTAAAAGTAAAAAGAATTTCATAAGACCCAGGCTCAAACTCTGATGGATGCCTAGAAGTTCTTGCTGTTGCAACTAAAACATTCAGCTGACTCCCTAAATAGGCCTGCTATGTCAGGAAAGGCTATAATTAAACTCCCTGAGTCTGTCACTCTTGTCTATATGGGAATGTTACACTGTGATATAAATGAAGTTAATTAAAACTGGTAAAACTCCCAGGTGCATAAATTTTGCTGGGAAAAGACCCAATGTTTTGTGCCTAGCTTTGGAGGGTAGGAAAGGCACCTCCAGCCAGCCCATGGGTTTGCTCAGAGCATGCAGAGGGGGAGGTGGAGCTGCATGGGTTCATCTGTCCCCGTGTACTGGCAGCAGTGGGATGTGTCAGACCCTTCACGGGAACAAGCTGTTACACTCACACTCAAATCTCACTGTGTCTGACTGCAGAGCAAACTCCACTACACTGCAGCTCCTCAGATTTAGCTCTCCTGCCTCTCACAGCCATGCTCTGCTGTCAGGAGAGCAAACTGTGCGACCAAAACGACGCAGGCAAGCGTGTGAGAGAATCTGAATTCCATCAGACCATTGCAGGCCTTCACTCCCTGGGTGCTACACCGTGAGATACCCAGGCAGTTTGTCACTGTTGGCATGCCCTGGGTTCCTCCTGTTGGACAGCAGTCCAAGGGCCACATTCAAGCCTACACTCGAGTCTCTTAAGCTTTTATGAGTCTAAGAAAACTTCAATACTGTCTCCTTTCAGCATTGCAGCACAGCACCTTCATACCCAAAGGTGGTTTTTTTTCTGCTTTCCCCCCTTTTTTAAACATCTTTACAACAACATGCAATCACTAGACTCCCCAGATATCTTAGATTACCCAGATTCCTTAGATCTGAAAAAAGCTATAAAACTACCTTCGCACATTGCCTGTTATTGATTTCTCCTGTCTTTAGTATTCTATGGTCTCGTGCAAGGGACTCAACCTCCTCCTCCCCTGCTGTTCTCCTGAGGTCTGTCCTTTGGAGCATGGGACCCCTCTCTTCTCCCTAATATCTCTGCAAAATCTATTTTTTATAACCTCTGCTCACCTTTGTGTCCCTGCTGAAAGATTTCTAATTAGCCTGCTCGGATGATCGAAGTCCTCTGCTGCCCTCAGTGCTCTCCCTTTTGCAGTCATTGTTCAGACTTCACTGCACCAGTCCGAGAGCCTGGCTGAAATTATTTCATCTGTTGCTCTCTGATCATCATAATGATAATGGAGTAACAGTCTTCACTTAATGTTGCCCATGTATCATGAACTTTATTATCTGTAATAATGCTTCAACTCCAAGGGACAGATTTTGAGCTGCTTGGAAGGGAGGAGGGCACAGGAGCTGCCTGCAAAGCAGTGTTCCACTCCTCTCCTCCTAGATCAGCTATCAGAAAAGTCCTTAGGCACATGTGAACATTTTTCTCTATGGCACCAAACAGGCAAATACTCCTTGGCTGCTCTGCTGTGCAGCCTTTGCCATTCAGGGCAGCCTTGCTAGTTTTATCCAGCACCACAAAGCAAGAACTGGGATTCAGAATCTGGCCAAAAAACACTGCATAAATGTAAGTTGCATTAGTAGGGTCCCTGAAGGATGCTGGTGTGTGCACAACCCTGTTTTCAGTGCTGTAGGTCAAAGATTTCCTAATGTGCAGAAACACAACCTGTATCACAATGTGCAGCAATTTGAAATGAAAGAAATAATAACTCTGGAACCTTATTTTGATTGATTTCTACAGAACATAAATGGAGCATCTAAGCACTCAGGTGAAGAAAAGAAAAAACTCCACAAATTAAGTGAGACTGCCCACAGTGAATTTCTCCACCTGATCACACCAATTTGCAGAGATTCATTGTATGGAAGGAGCCACATAATGCTGAATTTCATGATGAATGTACACTATGACAGCAAATTATTTCCCCTAATGTTCCATTATGCTTCTCAACATTTGAAATTTAATTACTTGAAGAAAAAAAATTAAAAAGGCAAAAGCCATCAATAGCCTCACCATTACAGTGTATTTTCAACTTGAGAAGGTATTTTGTTTCACCATAAAGAAAACTTCATGTGCAAACCCAAGGGAGGCAGATCTCAGACATTATGACAATGTTGCTATAGCAATTATTTGTGGGAACGTGCATCGGTGGCAGCTTAGCTCTCAAACCTACTGCTCAGCTCATGCATGCTGTTCTTAACCAGAATATAAACTGCCTGGTGCTCATTGTATCCTAATAAGATTTGTAAATTGCTTACAGTGATGTACTTCCAACAACTAGGAATGGAAGAATAGTTTTGTTACTAACACTTAATCATGCTCAGAAAAACCCTTTATATCTGTGCATTCAGTTAGATATTCCAACTGCTCTTTCTGAGAAGGCAAAGTCATATAAATATAGTTTAAAAGCAATCAATTACATTTCCTGAATTATTGTGCATAATATATTATTCAAATGGGGTCGGCTTTGAATAGTGGTTATTTAAGATCAGGTTAATATTTGGAAGCAAAGGAAGGAAAAGTTGTATTGAGGCAAAATTTTATAACGATTCAGCATAAACAAAGGGTGTGAAAATGCAATGTTCCAGTATTCTCAAAATCCCAAGCAGCAGATAAAGCAGAAATATCTGAATCACCCTTGCTTGTATTTAGTCCATTTAATAATACTTCACTGCTCAGCTAAACTAAATTTTCCCGGATATATTCATTAAAAATAAATGCAATCATGCGACACTTGTGATATTAATGGGCAGCTTCAGGCCTGAAATCAAAACCATATGTTGGAAGGGTTGAGGTCTGAAGCTAGTTCAGTTTTGTACAGCAATCTATGAACATAAAAGTCACAGACAATGGACAAACTACCTCTGCAGACCAGACTCTTTGGGGTGCTCGAGTCATATACTTAGCCAGCTACAAGCACTTTCTTCAACCTACTGTACTTTAATCCCCAATTAACTTTATTAATTGATCTTATACTTTAAAACTGCCTCAGCAGCCAGAAGAGGATGGGTCCTAGGAGGGCGTGATGCTTAATTTCACAATGAAGACTTTGGTAATGAAAGATCCATCATGCTACAAACGGAGTGCCCTACATAAAACAAGGCCACAGAGGAGCTGGCCGTGTTCTGCTTCCCCAAATGACAGCCTCTCACTAAACTCCACCAGATACACAGTGAGGCAGTTCCTTCAGACTTCCTCCCCAGTATCTGCAGCCTATCAACTTAGCATACACATATTTCAGCATGTCTTAATATTTTGCTTCAGCACACTGAAACGTTGCAGCCTCCCTCTTTGTTCTTTGCAGCCTTCCGTAGCAACGGCTGAATTAAAGTAGCTCTGGAATATCTACTTAAGCAAATTATTCTCAGATATTTGGGAGGCTGAAAATCCTAGCAAAAAACCCTGTGTCTGAGTATTTTTGGAGCAAAGCAATCACTTATCTTTTAACCTTTTTTTTTTCTGGAAATAAAATGCACCAGCCCTTTTCAACACTAGAAAGTCATACTTAACCTCATCCATCAATAAGTGTAGTAGGCTAGTAACTCCCTGTTGTATTTTTAAAGGTAATAGAGCAAAGGCATTTTCTAAAACACACTTGACACATGCTAATGTTCAGTCTGGAAGTACCTACTCAGTTTTCAGAGCATACATGCTGTCCTGTTAACCCCTAGCACTTTTTAATAAATTTTTTCTCTTTTTCAGAACTCCAGACAATAAAACAAGTGGCAACTGATTTCAATAATCAGCAGGTGTGTATAGACCTGCTCTTTAATTTCCCTACCCCATTCTCCACATTACAAAGAGATGAGGAGAAGATGAGGTTAACCTTTAAAAGTAAAGTTCTTTTAATGAGCAACAAACATGGACACCTACAATCCCAGAGGCTTTACTGGCTGGGGAAAACATGTCTAGAAAACTCATCTGTAACTCCCACCCTGTAATATGGGGGCACACTCTCACACCAAATGATTCTTTCTTCTTTTGCAGTCTTGAAACTTGTCTCCTATTTTCTTTATTAGTCACAATGCCAGGTGGCTGTAGTGCTGTGGACCCAAGCAAAAGCCTGCTGGGATGTCCTCTTCTTTCCTACCATTTGCTTGCAAACACACAAAATCTCCAAATGCCCCCCAGTCCTAGCTTTTTAAACCAACACAGAACTGAGGAAATCTCTGTTTCTGTAATGGCAATGGGAAATACATGTTTTCCATTAGATGGCTGCTATTTTCCTAATTCATATGGGGTTTAGCACTGGAAAAGCAAAGGAAATGAAAGCCTTCCCTGCAGTCTTAAATCCTTTTCTGATTATGGATTTCCTTCAGGAGAAATTACCACCTAGGTGTGCATAGCTCTGCACTTGTAGCTTTATGCAACAGCTTCCACTTAAAATAGCAGGACAAAAAGCAAATGGCTCCTTCCTCCTGAAATCTTCTGCGCCCATGGCTCAGTTTTGATTGAGCAACACCAAGATGGCTTTACATGGAAAGCACCTCAAGGAAAAGGCAGGCACCCACCCACCATGAAGAAAGGGGTGGCTGGCAGTCTCCAAGTTGTCAGTCAGGGAAGAGTGAGCATTTTGCTTCCTACAACAGGACAGGGGGCCCAGCCAGCAGCTCCCACTTGCCAGTGGGCAGGAAGCAGAGCCCCACCAGCCCACTGCCCCTACTGCTGTCTCTGCTCCACGAGAGGCTGCTCCCCCAGCCCAACAGGGAGCAGCAAATGCTGGCAGACGGGGTGTTTCCACTCATTCTGCTCTGAAAGCTAAATGTGCCATTATAACATGATGCTAATAGCTAAATCTCAGCTGTATGTGCCAATTTGTGCTTGAGGAAGGCTGTTCTCCCCTGCACCAACTTAATGGGAGCAGACTGAGTGAGTGTTAAGGTTTTCATGCGCAAGGAAAATGCACATACAGCAAATGCCAGCAGCGCACGATGCTGCAGAGCAGGAGTTCTGGAAATGCTGGAGCAAAGCCTCCAACAGGGGATCATAATCCTCAAATACTGACTTGGAGGTGGCAGGCTTCTCTCCACGGCATATGCAGTTATGGTGAGCATTTGCAATATTTATTCTCCATTAAACATGTAGTGTAAGTATCAATAAAGATTGTTTGTCTTCTTTTACTGCCAATCTGACCTCGCTGTTAATAAAGGTAAGGAATAGCTTTTTTCATCAATATGGGAACACATGTAGATTGATATTTATCACTACATGGCCTGCTTGGAGCCCTTCTAGTTTTCTTTGAAGGATCACAAATTATTCACAACACTGCGGGGTTTCTTCAGTGATAACATCTGATACATTTTATATAACATCCTTGTTTTTGTATCTGATATCAAACCCTATAAACCACATCATTTTATGGGGAACCTGAAATTGGATTCCTCTGCAACAGAACATTTCCTCCCTTGACTGTCTGCAGCGCTTTATAAAATATTTATTGCTAGGATGCCTAAAAATACACATAGCCCAGCACAGCTTTAAGATGGAGAACTATTTAGCAGTCATAGACTAGATTTCATACCACAGGGTTCTTATTAGGCATAGTTGCCTAGAAATCACACTTATTTTCTGAAACACGACTATAAAATATTTTCATTTCATATGAATAATTCAGCTCCCTGAACAGACAAAATTATATAATTTTTTTACTTCTTCAAGGTTCCACGGCAAAAACTGTGCTCCAAAAAATATTCAGAGACCCAGGTGAACAAGCTTGTGTGTTTCTGTCTATTTATCTTTTATTTGAGAACAAATTTAATTACTCTTTGCCTGACACACATCACATATTTCTGGTCAAGCTTCAGCATGAAATGCAGAGATGCTGTTTTGGGCCAGGCATCCCCCAGAGTGATTCATGGGATGCTGAAAATTCCCTGGGCTTGGCTGCTTGCATATAAATCAGCCAGGGTTCTTCTCCGTAATGCAAATGGCAAGGCAGCCCTCTTTCCTGGCAAATTAAAGCAGTGACAAACACTTTCTCAGCACTACTCAGAGAGGCATGAATTCTCCAGGGAAACACAGCACAGTGCTTTGCACCAGCTCTGGAGAAAGGCAGAGACACACAGAGCCACTGTCCCACCCCACCATCAGTGTCAGTGCGACCCCTGACAAAACTACACTCATTGGGGCTGTTTCAAGGGAAGCACCAAGAAATCCACCACTACTCCCACACATTCTGGTCTAGGTGGATGTCCCAGTTGCAGATGGTGAACAAGAGTCAGGACTTTGACACCATGATGTAGGGGAGAGGGCACTGGCAGAGCTGCAACCCTTTGCTAGCAAGAGAGGGGTCACTACAATTCCCAGTTTTTATGGATGTTGGAGGGTTCAACTGTAAAAAAAAACCCTTACCTTTCCACTGTTGTACCATATTTGTGTTTTTAAAAGAGTGAATTCCAGTATGATACACTAATCCCCTCCCAGCACTCAGGTTTTTCACTCTCAGTGGGGTTTGTGTGAATGCACTGAGGTACCAGCTGTTACTGCATCCATGCTGCAGGAGGCTGGGCCTGGCTCTCCACCCTTTCTCAGGACACTTCCCAGAAAACATGTTCCCTGTGCCTTGACATCACACAACACACCCAACCCCAGCAGGCCTGCCATTAATTCACTACAATATTTTATTCACAGGCACATATGTTGCAGCATATTTCACCATGTTCAAGGGACCCTAAAAGCCCATTGTCCACTCTCTGTAGGTATAGAATGCATCCATCTTGCTCAAAACAACAGCTTTGCTTTCCCCAAAGCAGTGGAATTGGATACAACTGAGAATTTCTGTTTGATGAGTATAGCAATCTTAATTGAGATTTAATGTTTACTTTACCAGGCTAAGCACAGAGCAAACGCCAGAGAAATTATTGGGGAAAAAAAAAAAAAAGAAAAAAAAAAAGACAAGACTAATTAACAGTGGCTGAAACTTGCTTGGTTCAAACAATACCCTGCCCAAATGATGGGGTTTGCTTGCACAGAAAAGGCTTAGCCTTGCAGATAAAACGTTGAACCCACAAGTGCCCTTTTATTTTCCAGCACCTGAACCAGTAATTAAAAGAGAATTCCTTAAAAGAAAGCATAATCTTACCTGCAGACAAGCAAAAGACTAAATATTTAATTCTTCTCTTGTACAGAGTGAAGTGGGAAATGGGCAGAATGAGCATGTGTGTGTTTGGGGGAGATTCTGTTTAATCCCTGCAGTTCATAATGCTTAGAGAGATACAATCACTATTTCATAGCTGCTTCACATAGGTGCCTGCTTTATGACTCTAAGCCACATTAAAATATCAATTCTAAGACTGATGAATAGTTACATTCAACTACACACCCTCAGAGTTTGCCCTGCCTTTCCCACATCAAGAAGGATCTAGTTCTGGAGATGCCATGCCCTGCAAGCAATGGTTTTCACCTTCCCACTTTCACTTGCAAAGAACTATACACATTTAGAAGCTCTAGAGATTCAGGGAACTCATTACACCTGTCCCAAGTCCAAGCACTTAGATCAGCTCCCCTCCCACTTATGCATCCTTATGCTTTGCAAAATAAAATTAAGTTACAGCTCCCTGCTTCTTTTTCCACAGGCAGACACCCATGACCTCCAAGAGCCTTCCTTTTAGCCCCTCCTGCTCTGCCTGATGTGGTGAGGGAGCCACTTTAGCCTGGAGAAGCAAGAGCTGCAATGCTTCAGTGCACAGCTGAGAGCTGGGGCTGGTACTGGGAATACCCAAGAGAAAAACATCCCTTTAGTGACAGCAGCAGCTGCTCAGCATTAAAACACAGAACCACGCAAGCAACAAATAGCCCTAATTGCTCTAGATAAGAAAATTATCTGCAAAGTGGAATGACAGAATCTCTGAAGTACATGAACAGAACCTTATCAGACATGGTACCACATTTTCTTAAGCAATTGGGACCTCCTCTGAGGACTCGTTCTCTTTCTCATGGTGATTGCTCTACTTTTCTTTTTCCCAGAGTTTTTAGCTACTGGGGATGATAAAAGAGGATTAATGACTGATTTTAATGTCATGTAACACTGGTAACATACATATAATGCAGTAATTATATAAGCAACTGTCTCTATAATCACTCTTCAAGGAATCACTATCTACAAATCTGCCACTTTGGCTTTAATACTACAGCCCTAACCTGTCAAAATCACATTGGATTTTCATTACAATACTGCAGAAGTTACACAAATGAGCTACAAAACCATGTCTTGCAACAAATCCATATTTCATGATATAATTTATACTGTGGAGAGCCAAAGCATAGAGACATTTAGGTAAAACAGGAGCTTTCATTTTGTTGTGGTTTTTTGACTTCTTTACCTCTCCCACAGCAGTCCTGTGATGCTTTAGAAGTGCCAACACCTACAGTCATCTCTGTTGAAAGCTAAGCTGTACTGGACATTGAAAAATTTATGGATTTCAGATAGGAATTCCTTTATCTGACCTACACCACTTTTGCTGCTCATCACACGAGAGATATTAAAGCACAAGGACATTTAAGAAAGAAATGAGACGAAGGAATAAAGTGCACAGGTGCTCACAAATGCAAGAACCATTCTAATCAACTCCTTGAAAAGTGGCTTCAGCATTGTGCACCAACTCCTGCTTTCATGTCTGCTCTCTGTCATAAGTGCAATTTCCCTCTGATGGCAGCATCTAATTTTTTGTTTTCGTTAAAGGTTCCACTTTCCTAAATGAAAGATAATTAAAATAATTCCAAAAGCAAACAGCAAAAGGCAGAATTGCTTTACAAGAAAATTCTTTCCCTAATTGCTCTTTAAATTCACCTCCCACTTTTGCTCCCCTCCCATAATGTCAGCTGGATTTAAGCAGAAGTTTTCATAAGCAGGGATGAATTCCTCTGGTGTAATTCCACCAACAGAGTGTTGAGCTCTTGCAGGCCATTACCCCCACTGCTGCCAGAGGGAATTTTCCTGGGATAAAGACCAGTGTATCCACCAGCCTCTATGTCCTTAACAGACACTTCTGCAGAAGTTCAGATCATTAGGAGAGAAGCCCCTGGATCCAGATTATTTGCCCAGTTGTTCCACTATTACTGAGATGTCTTCTTAAATAAATGTGCTGTTGCTAACAGGCTACTTCGGTTCATACACAGAAATATTTCTCAGCTAATGGATGTCTTCCTCAGGATGACTGTGAAAGGCCAGCCCAGAGGCCATGAGACATTGCCTGGGTCAAACAAGCTCTGTAAACATTTTGAAACACAGATATGTAGAATCAGAATGCATAATGAAACCCCCAAAAAGTTTTATTCTTGTTATTATAATAACCACAAAATGGTGATGACTTTTAAAAAACACCAACGCTGAAGAAGGATCAGTGACCTGAAAACTGCTGGTGTCAGGAAAGAAACATCTGAAGAATATCCAATAACAATAATCTACTTTAGGCTCAGTCAGGAACTGGTAATGCAAGTTCTCATTACAGTAATACAACAATGTTTATGCTTATGTTTTGGATTTGTAATTTGTTCAGGTCTTTCTACATTAAAACAATGCCTAGTGAAATGACAGCAAAATAAAACAGAAAAATGTGTTCACTGTTCAGCATTTCTAAACAACTAATTTAAAGGTCCAAATTTGCAGTGCTGGGCATTTTTTCCTGCCTGAAGCTGTCTAATACATTTTCACTGCTAGAAAGGTCCATCTAACACTGTAATGCTGGAGAACTTTGGGAACAGACTGGACTTCATGACCCAGAAATTCTTTTTCAGTCTTATGCTCTCTTAGGTAACTATGAGTAAGTTCCTGTGTGGGTGAATGAACAACTAGGAGTTTTCTGTAAAATTTGTGTCTTCCTAACTTCTTCCAGGCTTTCCTGCCTTCAGCCAGAGATGTCTCTTAACTGAACTGAAATTTTGCTGGAAAAGGCCCTGACATTTCTCCCATGCTAGTGATGGGTGGAGACTCTTTCTACATATGAAGATATTGAATAAAGTAACTTCTTTCTGGTTTAGAAATAGCAAGGCTAAATTTGTTTGATATCCAATATTTGGAACCAATAAGACTCTCTCCCCAAAAGCAAAAACAGACAATAAAAAACGCAACACTGATTTAGGTCAGCAAATTCTCACCTCTAAGTTCCTCAAGGTGGAAGTGGAATGAGATTTTTTCTCCTCAGCACAGGATTTTGGTGTGTGGCACCACATTGACAGTGCACAGCCCTCCAGGTAGAGCAGCACCTCCCTCCCACCTACACTTGAATCCTGCTGCTGTTTAGTGGCAGATGTCAGAACATGTGCAAAGATCACTCCTCTTTCTGGCAGCTGCTTTTCTTGTGACATTGTGCCTGGCCATTTTATCAATGCACATCTCAAAACGTGACCTCCCCCAGGGACTCTCACAGATGTGCAGTTTCCAGACACTGGTCTGACCACAAATCTGTTTGCAGGTGATGGTCTGAAGAAAACCTGGCCCCAACCTCATTCTCTTCCAGTTTCCCTCTTTCCTTTTCAGGCAACACTTGAAAAGTGCTCTCTAATCACAGAATATCAGGGAGATTTTGCAACCATTCCAGCCTGCTGTCCTCCTCCACATCCAGAAAACCAAATTCCCACTGTGATTTGCTTTTCAGCCTATGTTTTTCTCTTTCCACAAAGTCTCCTATAAAAAAAGTTTGAAGACCCTGCTAAGCTATACATGTCCCAGTCTACCAGGCATCATTTTCTTTGCAATGTTACTTTGGACATGGAAAGTTTATGAAATTAGGCTCTGCAATAGTTTAGTTGCACATTTCAGGTTCTACCACATAATTTTCACACTTGGTATAAACACCTCTCTCCTAATGGTTACATTGGGTGAGCAAAGCAGTAGGGATATCTATTTTATTAAACTTTGCCAAAGTCTAACTTCATTTTAAAATCCCCAAACTCTCCCCCAATGCCTTATGTTAACTGATGCAACTCAAGAGCCACACACAGAAAAGGTTTTCTCATGCACCTTCCAAAGGTTGGCTGAAAAAACATCTACAGATAAAAGAAACCACTCTGAATGAAAGCCATTTTTTCCACTTATCTGGTTGAATGGATCTCTTGCTATTGGGAAATTTGGATCTCAGTTGCTTTGTTTTGAGCTTGATATTCCTCACACTTTTCCATGCTCAGCTGTGATAGCAAACTCTCCTCTTCTGCTGCCCATTTGTTCCCAGGTGGGAAACCTCCATTTTGTGAAATATCCAATCAGGCATTGCTGCCACCTGATTGCTTCCAGCAGCACAACAGCACCTGACAGGTAAATGCCAGATGTATCAGGAGCATCAGCTGAAGCAATCCCACCCTGCCTCGCCTTTGTGTTCTCTGGTGAACTTTGGCATCAACCAACTGCAGATTCAGCTACTTGCCAGCTCTCCAGGCTGCTTTCATCCCTCCCCAGACCAGCCCAACTCACACCTGCTTATGTTCTCTCTTGTTACGGCTTTGGGAAAACACAAACAGGTCTTAACAGCCTTTTTCAGCATCACTACAGCCCTTCCTGGGGATAAACACACTACTGTGAGACTTTGCAGATTGCCACAAACTGCTTCTCTGTTTAATGCTTCATTTTGGCAAACCTCATGGTGATAAAAAGATGGACAGTAAATGTCATGGAATGTCTGCTGTAATCCATGGAGTCAATGCCTGCCTGCATCTACTCTCTATTCAGGTCTTGCTGGAATTGAATTTTTCATAAATGTAAAACGCAAAGAAAATAAAACTTCCCTGTTGCCTTCTGCAGCCTGAATCCTCTTGCTGTGCATCCATGTGTTACCCTCACTCTTTGGCAATGGTATTTTGATATCCTTCTCATGTCACAAAATACCACAAGAATAAACTGTAAAGTGTCTGAAGAGATTTCCCTTTCTATAAATTAAGATGCCCTAGTCTTCTTGGGTTTGTTTTTTTTTAAAGGGGCTACAGGATCTTTTTCAAGACTGGTTTCCCAATCACCTGCTCATATAATAAACATTATAATGTTCTACAGTTTAATTAATCCTCTTTTTTGTCACCTCCTATCCAGTAATCAGTGTTTACTATGCTCAGGTGCTCTTGAGGATGGTATCACTTGAGAAGCTGGGAGTAGCACATCTGTCCAAAGAAGAGTGTCTGTTTGAAATCAGTTTACTCCAATACAATCTTTTCTCTTTGTATCAGGGCTGAAAGCTACCTGTGATCACTCTCAAATGCATAAGCTATCCTCCACAGCTGAGTCACAGCAGGAAAAATGGGAGATCATGTACCAAATATTTTTACATCTCCACCTGAGCATGGAAACATGCACACACACTCTCACTGCATAAAAGGGTCTTGTTTTGAAGGAGAAGCTGCCAATTAGCTTTCCCCACAAGGCTAATTTATAACTCTCTGTGACTTCCACAGCTGTAGCCCACAGCTGCATGCAACATGCAAAGTACCTGCTGAGGTATGAATCCTTTCAGAGAGTTTTCACTTTGTTGTTCTGGATAACCCCTCATCACTTTTTTGAGCACAAAAGCTGGTGGGTGACCTTGGAAAGGGTGCCTTCTGCATGGGCACAGTGTGCAAAGACAGGAATCAAAGCCAGCAGGCTTGTGGGATCCTGGTGGCAGGCAGGATAGAATATCAGCTGCTTTGTTTTCAAAAATACTCTTAAAGCACTGAGACCCCTTCCTCTATATGCTGATATGGCTCTAAGTGGAACCACAGCATGTGAGCTCCTGGCAAAATTTACAGTGCCAGAGGATGAGGTATGGAGCAAGGGCAGATGCAATGATGCTCAGCTGAATTTTCAGCCAGACAGAACAGTAATAAGAAGCAAGTATTGCTCCCAGAAATTTCAAAGCGGGGAGGGAGGTGCTGGTCCTGAAATGAGAGTATAACACTCAGTCTTCCACTGCAAATCAGGTTAAAAAGTGAAATGAAGAAGAGAATGTGATACCAAGGGCAGGAGAGACAGTTACAAGACTTATTTGGAGATTTTAATTGGCATGAAATTGACGGTAAGGAGAGCACCACTCTTTCCCCTGATTTGACCTCTGCAGTGCGAGATAAACAAAACTTCACTGATAAAGACTTAAAATTATCTGGTACTCAATCAGCCACCAGCTTTACATAGACAAGCCAGTAAAATTAGAGATCCTTGGAATGGAGCCAGTGTTTTGCTCCATTCAGCATCCAGACCTGGCTGGTTTCCTCAGATGGAAAAATTGTGGATTGGGCACACACCCCATGCTGGCAGCCCAAAATCAGGCCACCAGCACAAGGGTGAGCATCAGTGCTCCTGCACCTTGAAGGTGCCACCCCTGTATAATTCCTCTGTTATTTGGAAACCAAGAGCATCTGCTGAACAGAACATCCCTTCCAGTATTCCAGAGCCCTAACACCTTACATGGAAATCAGATCCAGCAATTTATGCAGCTCCCAACATTTTCAAAAGGTCAGTATGAATTTACAAAGACGAAGGGAAAACCCCGAGCTTCTTTTGACTGCTGAGCTCACCATTTGAGCACCACATTTGGCACCCATGTCTGAGTTATAGGACCTCTGAGGTCAGAGACAAAACCCAGGATATGTAGAACATGTGGTAGTTTCCCTAACTCCCACTCCCAATTATTTTACAGGGCTCACAGGTTATTCCTGCCTTTCCTTTCCTCCGAGAAGTCACTCCCCCATCCCAGTTATTAGCATTAATACAATTAAGCATACATTCATGCAAAACCATTCCCAGGAGGAAGAAATGTCATCTCAAAATTAGCAAACAGTCACTGGAGGAAGAAGTCCAGCTGACCCAAAAGAAGCAGCTCAATGACTTTTTGGCAAATTTCAGTCCATACACTTAATGCAAAACATTGAATCAAGAGTAATACAAAAGGCACCTGGAAAACGCAAACAAAATTATGCTTTTTCTAACACACTTAATCATTAGACAGACAGCTTTAACATTCAGGATATTTTCAACTCAAAACACAATTTATTTGTAATTCCCAGTGCTGTCTATGAGGTCGATGTCCTGTTCTGGGATGCTGACACTTGAGGAAAAGCCCAGAAGAGAATATCCAAAGGAAGGGAAAATTGCTTTTAATATCTGAAAATAATGGAGGTAATGTTTTAATGTAAGACTACATGAAATAAAAGGGAGTTTGTAAAGCTCACCATTAATTGAATGGGTGCTAGTTTAACAATGAGACAAATCTTCTCTGAAATGGCAGAATAATGGGATTAATACCCGTTTTGTCCAATTCTTTCTTCAAGCATCAAATTCAGTTAAAATCAAGACATTATCTGGCATATCCATAAATGAATAAGGAACATGAAGTTCCCAGAAATACATGAAAGATCAGGATTTTCTGCAGTCAAGGTAGAAACAGAGATAATCCCACAGACTGATTGGGCAAGGAAGTAGGACCAGAGAGAACAGGACCCACAGTGCCAAGCCCTCAGCAAAGAGAGATGCAGGTTTTATTCAGGCTCTGAATAACACCACTGTGAGAACATTGTTTGACTAACATTTTTCACAGCTCTTACTCTGGTTATCAACACAATTAAGGCAATATCTTTCCATTTTGCTCTCCACAGCTCTGCAGCAGTCCAGGCATACACCATGCACTGACAGTCTGAGAAACTACTGAAGCTGCTTATAGTTCATTCAAGGGGAAAACCATTTTTTTCTGGTGTTGTCTTATTATTTAGTGATCTCAAGGTAGTTCTATCTAATTAATCACAAATAAGTGAGAATCTTCTCTTGGAACCAAAATGAATTACAGTTGAGGTAGGCTTCCAAAAGGAATTAGTCACTTCCCCACTATATATTTACTCAGGTTACTTTCAGTTTTCCTGTTTCCAAGTAGAGCAATACCTGAAGTTGAAAAGCTGACTTAAATCCTTGAAGCCATCTGGATACCTGGCTATAAAAAGAGTAAAGCAAAGTCTACTAGAGCACTCCAGTCAGTCTCAGCACAATGCAAGGCAGGAGCAGGGGTCACAGATCAGCTGCCAGAGCTCCTTATCCTGCAGTGGCTGCACACTGGAAGAATGTCTCCACTCTCATAAAAGCTGCTGCTCATTCCTGCTTCAGATAAGTCACCTAAATAGCAATGGGGAACAGATAGTACAGACGGTTTGGACACAAGGAAATTGTCTTGGTCTTTTTCAGGGCTAGGTTACCATCTCAGTCACCTATTTTAGGCTGCCAGAAAGCAAAGATTAGACAAAGTGACAGATACATTCTTATGAGCTTAAAAGTTGCTATTATTGCCTTTGTAACTGTGTGCTGCACAAAAACAGTGAGACTTGAATGTCACACATCCTCCCCAGTAACCCTGAAGGAGTATTTTGCAAAGGTCACCTTTGCAGCCTTTTCAGATGCCTCTGCTACCACTTTACTTGCTTTATTCCCTAGATATCCCCACTAGAAAGGGGAAATACGTTGCATTAGAAACTTGCTGCACAGGTAAAGCTGCAAAGGGAAGATTGAGGGCTGGTGAAGTTGGCAATGGTCAATGTAGCTTATGGAAAAACTGGGGTCCTTGCTCATGCCTCTAGGTAAAGATGGTGCATCTGGCAACCTAGCACTCAAGATACTGGTAGAAAAAAACCCAAATTATGCTGATTTTCTCTTAGCTGTTTCATGAGCCCTGACCCTTCCAACAGTTAGCAGAAACATCCTACTGTCTGTTCAGTTAGTTAGAATGACTAAAAATAGATAGAAAGAAGAGTATGAGAAATGCTCTCCTGTAAAGTCTCTTCCTAAACAAAAACGAACAAGGCAACCATCATTCAACATGCCCTGAGAAGAGGGGACTCCCACTGGTCCAGACTGAGTTTAAACTCGCTTCAAAGATCCAAACTGTGTTTCTCAGGCTTCAGCACAAAGAGGAATGGGGGTGCAGCACCCCAGCGCTGTGCCCTTGGCCAAGAGGAGAGTAATTCCTGGCGCTGTTGCCGGGCAGCGCTGCTCACGCGGGACGTTCCGCCGGCGCGGTTGCCAGCCAGGGCCCGGGGCTGCTCAGGCTGTTCAGGGCAGATGGACATCCTCTAGGAAACCACAAGCTGCACTGCTCAGCTTGGCTTTGCGAGCCTCCGTGGAGCTGGCACGGGCCAGGGGAAGTGAGCTTCCCCAGGACGCGGCGGCTGACGTTGACATCAACCTCACAGAACAGATTTGCATTTGGCAGCGCAGCTCACCGGAAGGGATATTTTTACTGGCCTGCTCTGATTTTGGCTGGGGGACCTCCCACCCCTTCCTTGCTGCCACCTCACAGCTCTAAAACATGGAAGAGGTTTGTGCTTTGTCCATGTATTCATTCCTCAGCTTCCCCAGGTTTGGTGCATTACTGACGCTTAATACCATTGTATATATACCTGTGTTATTGTAAAGCAAAATTGTGACTTTTCATTCACTGCCATATCCCTTTTATTAAGCAATTCTAACACCAATTAGGAACTCAAAAATATGCTTTGCTCCCAAATGCCATATAAACTTCATTTCTTCCTTCTACTGTACAATACAACCTACAGAAATAACGTGTATTTGTATGACTAGTCTCTGTGCAGCTGCTTTCCTAAAGATCTTTTGGTAAAGCATGATAAAAGAGGTGAAAACCAAAAGCCATTGTTCACTTCTTCAGTGCAGTTGTGCCCCAGGTGTACAACTGCATTGAAGAAGTGGACAATGGCTTTTGGTTTTCACCTCTTTTTACTGCTTTGAGGGAGCAGTAAAAATTGGTAGCAGTCATAGTGCTGACATACAGCCCTGGACACTCTAATCACCCTTTTTCTCAATAAACTTGCTCAACAACTTTGGTAACCTAATGCATGTCCTTAACAGCTGAAATAATTAAAAAAGAAAAAAATTGAAATTCCAACAAAACTCCTGAATGAGTAGAGTGGAGCAGCACTAAAACCACCACAGAAAAGCAAGGCATTCTCCCCAGCCTCCAGTATGGAAAAAATACAATAACAGCAGATATAGAAGTGTAGTCTTCACAATGAGAGTGATCTAGCATGGGAATTTTGAAATAGATAGGAAAGGGAATAAGAGAAATCAAAGGAACTAAAAGGAAGAACAAATACACAACTTGTGGAAACTCAAGGAAAATAATTTAAGTCTTCATATGATTTAGTATTGGCATGCAGCCATACCACAACCAATTTAGAGAAACCAGTGAACAAGGCACTAACATTATTGGAGCCAAGAAGTGCAATTTACTCAGTTCTAAAGTCCACAACTTACTATATCAATTTCTGGATTTGGGCCAAAAACATATGGCCAGGCTCAAACCAGAAGGTGTTCCAAGGTCCTGGACATTACAGACTCGCAGCGTGAGAAATGCCTCATCACCTGAAAACTTCCCAGGTCTTCTCTGGCAAGGAATCATTTAGTTCGTGGGATGGAATTTAAAATGAATCATTCTGGTGAAAATGCCATCTTGCTCATTTCCCATTTAACTTTTGATTTACTTTAAGCAACAATCATCCAAGATAGCTGGGTTTAGAAATCAATGCATATGTCCTTACATACTTAGACTTCACACTCTGTGCTGTTCGGACTTCTGCCAGGGGTAGAATGTCAGTGACAGTGAAGTCACTGACAGAATTTCTATTGACCTCAGAGATGGTAGAATTTCACCTTAATCCACCTTTTATGGAAACCCAGACAAACTGCTGCACAGGGCTAACTGGAGGGTCCACAATACTCAGATTTCCTGCACCTACAGAACACACTTTCTAATCCTTATCCTTCCATCCTTCCAGTTTTTTTTCAGAGGCTACACATTTTTTCCTTTCTTTAGTAGAGAAGGGCATTCTCTAGAATTACCATTCTCTAGCAATGCAGTCAAATGCACAGAAGCAGTCCCAACAAGTACTTTTTCAGAGGAACTGTAAGGGTTTTGTTGGCTGCCTCCTGAGGTACCCCAAATTGTTTCAGATAGCTGCTGCCTCTAAGTTTTGCCCTCAGCCCCTACTCTGTCTCATCTTGATCTGGTACTTACATTGGAGGCATTACCTGAAGTTTCACCCAAAAGGGATTGAAAGATAGGATCTGAGAAAAAGGGATTAGCCCTTATTAATGGCATGTGATTATACAGCTAAATCTAATTATTCACTCCGCTGGCAAAAAATGAAGTACAGTTCAGATATAGACAAAAAGAGAAAGCCAGTGTGGAAAAGCATAGCAAAAGACTGTAATCATACAAGCTACCCCACAAGAGGGACTTCTTGTGACTTTAACAGACTTCTCCTAGATCTGCTGGTCACAGCAACTTGCAAGAGCAGGGCAAAACACTCTATGGATTGAAAAAGCATATCAAAAATATAAAAAAAACAGAGAGAACAATAAATCCAGAAATTAAAATCATTACTGTCTGAATGTGCAAAACAAGTGTAAAATTAATTTTTGTGTCAGAAAAGCTGAAAAACAGCTAATTCATAAAATTTAGCAATAGAGTGACAAAACTTTGTGGCAATACACACAACTAAAACTAATTATAAAATATTTCAAGCTACTGAACATGTCAACCAAGAAGTATGAAAATCATTTACTCTTCACCAACAAGTTCTGTCTGTCAAGCTTCTCCTTGGCTAAGAATGAATTTTGTGCTTTCTTCAACTTTTTATCTTGAAAGGCTTTTTCATGTGTATGTACACAGAACCCAGCCAAGCTGTGACACCATCTCCAGCAGTGTGAAGACAAGGAGCTCTGAGGAGAGGAAACAACTCCTCTAAGCAGTGGCAATGGGTGACTCAGGGCAGAAGGGTGTCAGCAGTCAGAAACCCTTTTACTACACACAGCTGCTATAGTTGACACAGCTGTTAAAAGAAAAACCCACCATGATTTTGAGTAGCTGTGATGAGAGAGAGGACAGATAAACAGCTAGTGGTCCAAGATTTCCTAGAGGATGTATCCCACTATGATTGCAGCAAGTTAGGTGTTCCCTCATCTGTGTCTCCAGACTATCACACTCCAGACTATCATAAATCATCAACCTGGCAAAGTTCAGAAGAATGTGATTTTTCAGTCTGAAGGTTTGCTCTGTGCACCTCTGTTCTCTGCTGCTCCACCTTCTGTAATGGCAACAGGGATAGTTGAACCCCCTCTGCATTTCCCCCTTGCAGTAAAGCCATGCTGACAACTCTTAACTTTCTCTGTCATCTCAAATGAACAAGGTCAAAAAATAAATCCTCTCACACTGTGACTGGGATTTCTTGCTAAATCAGCATTACACCAAGACATAAAGCACAGTTGAGTTTCTAAACATTGTCCTTAGGCTGTTTGTCTCCTCTGAATTCCTGTTGAATATTGATTTGGGATTTAAAGGTCCAGCTGCCCACCTAATCAGGTTGTGTATACCAACTTTGACTGATTAATGGGTTATTCTAAATGCGCATCTACCTCAAGGACTAAAGAACATGGACAACATGAACTTTTCTTCTCTTGCCTCATGCCACAAGGTTTCAGATCAAACTACACCTTTACAGAAACACAGGCTTGCCCTTCGAGATACAATCACCAACCAGATTTTTCTGTGAATTTTCTTTTTCAGACACATCTAAGGCAATTTGGCCAAGCCTTAGTTATAAGAAATCTTAAAATATCAGAAAAATTACTTGGTATTAAACTTGGGACCACATGCTGGCTTTTGAGATATTCATAAGTCCAGCAGACCTTACATTAAGCAAATGGAATTCATTTTGTACACGCCATCTAGATGCATCTCTCCACAGGTGAGCTGCCATCTAGGCAGGTTTAATGGACAATTCCTCAGGCTTCCCTGGCAATTACTCCTCTGCTGACCTGGAAGGATCATTAATATTAGGGAGTTGAGATGCAATTCAATTTCCATTTTGGCTCGGCCCTAAGCTTCCCCTAAGTGGATGCTGTCAGCTGTGTCAAATTATATATGATGCCTAGGTGCTGTGGAGGATTATTAAGAAGAGAGTTGGAAATAGTAAACTCAATTCACAAAGTTTTCAGCCTGAACTTGAAGAGGGGCCTAAGATACCAACAGGCCAGAGCCATCTGGCATGGTTACAACCACCCATTTTTATTTTTTTTTTCCTGGGGTGAGCTGCTAATGGGAAGAGCAAAATCAGGTATTGATTAGCCCAGAGCAGTAAGAGAAGAGCTGCTGTAGAGAATGGCACATTAAGTGATTTAAATGAATACAATAAAAAACCCCAAAAGGCTTAATGGCAGAACTCTGAGGAAGCCCAGCTAGCAAATGCAAACAGCATTACACAATACACCCTGTATGCCAAAGGAGAGAAGGTTTGATGCTCAGCCCCACAACTGCAGCAATGAATGAGGTCAGATAGTTTGGATCCAGTTCAGCCTTTTCACAATCATGAAAAAAGCCTCCCAAACCATAACTTCTCTCTCAACACATTGTTACAACCTGTAAACCGGAATAAAACTGAACCGTCTCTCCCGCTTTATTCTCCTCTGACTCATTTGAAAGAAAACAAACACACCAAAAAAAAACCTTTTCCCCTTGCCTTTCCAGCTACTGGGGGAAAATGAGATTTCTGTACAGATGGAGGCTTCTGATTCCTTGCTTTAGAAACCCTTTAACCTCTTGTGGCAGCCCTCAGCCGCACCTTTGCCTTTCTCCACTATCACGATACACCTGTCCCACCTGATGCCAGCCCTGGCTTTGCCAGCAGAATTCCCATGGTGCACGCAGGCGCCAGACAGCCACGGCATTTTAACTCTTCTTGGGGAGAATAAGGAGCTGAAAAGATCATCAACCTCCCCAGAGGAGCTGGGCACTCACACAAACACACACCCTTCTGCTCGTTTTCAGGTAACGGGGAAAGCTTTGTAGCCCGTGCTCATTTAAATCAGATGCCTTGCAGGTTTGTTATTTGAAAAACAAACAAATAAATAAATAAAAGGAAACAACTCACTCTTCGTGTTAGAAACAAGCAAATAAACAATCAACCTTTGAGAAAATACACAAACACTTTCATTG